>NC_060121.1:840922261-842172261 GCF_021461395.2 Schistocerca americana | reverse complement strand
TAATCAAAAACGTTTTATGACTGTAAGATTTGCGAAATTTAGCCGACTCTTTCTGATTTTACAACCTAATTTATCTGTACACATTGCGTTTAATGGAGTAGAGGCACTGCTGCAACCGAGCGGGGTTGCGCAGTTGGTAGCACACTGCACTCGCATTCGGGAAGATGACGTTTCAAACCTGCGTCCGGCCATCCTGATTTAGGTTTTCCGTGTTTTCCCTAAATCGCTTCAGGCAAATGCTGGGTTGGTTCCTTTAAAATGGCACGGTCGACTTCCTTTACCATCCTTCTCTAATCCGATAGTACCGATGACCTCGCTGTTTCGTCTCCTCCCCACAAATCAACCAAGCACTGTTGCAAAACAACAGTTAATCATCCATTATCAATTACCATACAAGAGGCATCCCACGAAACGAACACTTCTATATTTCAAAAAGGATTAAAAATACGTACCCTACGTTCATAATTTCGGTTTTTGACAACATTGCTACAGTAGTTTTTTCTTTTGGTTTCTCTGGGATTCTTCGACCTTCGTTCGGTAAGCATGGAAATTTCTTGGTCTTCAAATTTCATTTCCTTGAAGTCACTTCTTGCAGCTATTTGCAGCAGTTATGTTTCTCTGGTATACGTATTTGAAAATTCTCTTGTATAGCCTTTTTTCATTCATCCAAAGCAGATATCCAAAATATCTACATGTAGTCGCAAAAGACGGAATAACTCCCACATTATTCTGCGTTTTTTTCGCATGGCAACACTCATTTCTGGTTGTTGACTGAGATCATTACTTCTTTTCTGTACTCATCTCACTGTCTCACTTCTTCCAAAAAGGTTCTGAGGATTCTCCTGTCTTAGTTCATAACATTCAGCTGCGTGCAAACGGCTTTAGCTTTGCTTGAGCGAAAAAAAGGTCTCTTGTTATACGAAGATTTAGTTTAGTGATAAGACAGTTCCACCTGACATTTACATCTACATCGATACTGCGCGAGCCAACGTACGGTGCGTGGCGGAGGGTACCCTGTCCCACTACTTGTCATTCCCCTCCTCTTCCACTCACAAATAGAGCGAGGGCAAAACGACTATCTGTATGCCTCCGCATGAGCCCTAATTTATCATATCTTATATTCGTGTTCCTTACGCGCAATGTATGCAATTAGTGGCAATAGAATCGTTCGGCAGTCAGCTTGAAATGCCGGTTCTCGAAATTGTCTCAATAGTGCTTCTCGAAAAGAACGTCACCTTCCCTCCAGGGATTCACATTTGAGTTCCCGAAGGATCTCCATAACAGTTACGTGTTATTAGAACCTACCGGTAACAAATCTAGCAGCCCGTCTCTGAATTGCTTCGATGTCTTCCTTCAATCCCAGCTGGTACGGATCACAAACACTCGAGCAGTACTCAAGAATAGGTCGCACCAGCGTCCTGTATGCGGTCTCCTTTACAGGTGAACCACCCTTTCCTAAAATTCTTCAAAAAAACCGAAGTCGACCATTCGCCTTCCCTCACACCGTCCTCACATGTTCGTTTAATTTCATCTCGCTTCAAGAAGTTTCGCTCAAATATTTAAACGACTTCCCTGTGTCAAGCAGGACACTAGGAATACTGTATCCGATCATTACAGGTTTGATCAAACTACTCTTCCGTATTAATTTAAATTTTCCACGTTTAGGGCTAGCTGTCATTCGTCATAGCACCTAGACATTTTGTCAAAGTCGTCTTGTATCTTGCTACAGCCACTCAACTTCGACACATTGTCGTACATCACGGCATCATCAGCAAACAACCGCAGATTGCTGCCCACCCTGTCCGCCAAATCATTTATGTATACAGAGAACAACAGCGGTCCTCTGACACTTCTCTGGGGCACTTCTGACGATACCCTTGTCTCTGATGAACTGTCGCCGTCGAGGACAGGACTTTAAGTCTTCGAGCCACTCACATATCTGTGAACTTACTCCATACGCTCGTGCAGCGTGCAGTCGGGTACCATGTCAAATGCTTTCCGGAAATCTAGAAATACGGAATCTGCCCGTTGCCCTTCATCCATAGTTCTCAATACGTCATGTGAGAAAAGGGCAAGCTGAGTTTCGCACGAGCTATGCTTTTTAAAACCATGCTGATTCGTGGACATAAGCTTCTCAGTCTCAAGAAAGTTTATTATATTGGAACCGAGAATACGTTCAAGGATTCGGCAAAAAACAGAAGTCACGGATATTGGTATTTTGCAGGTCCGTTCTTTTGCACTTCTTGTGTACTGGAGTTCCTGCTCTTTTTTTCCAGTCGCTTGGGACTTTATTCTGGGAACGATAAATGCAAGCTAGGTAATGGGCCAATGCCGTAAAATCTTTGTAAAATCGGACTTAGATTTCTTTCAAATCTTTTAGTTGTTTCGCTACTCCAGGGATGCTTATCACTAAGTCGTCCATGCGGCTGTCTGTCCGATGGTTAAATGACGCTATGTTTGTACGAGTCTCCTGTGTGAATGATTTCTTGAACGTGAAATTTAAAAATGGCTCGGGGAAGTATGGGACTTAACATCTGAGGTCATCAGTCCCCTAGAACTTAGAACTACTTAAACCTAACTAACCTAAGGACACCACACACATCCATGCCCGAGGCAGGATTCGAACCTGCGACCGTAGCGGTCGCGCGGTTCCAGACTGAAGCGCCTAGAACCGCTCAGCCACCTCGGCCGGCTGAAATTTAATACTTCGGCTTTCGTTTTCCTATCTTCAACTACCACGCTACACTGGTCAACAAGTCAGTGGGTGGAAGCCTTAGACCCGCTTCGCAATTTTACATACGACCAGAATTAGTCCGGGCATCACGTCTGTTTTTACCTCACAACGGTAATTAAATCCGAAGATTTTTTAAAAATTTTTTCGTATTATGTGACCTAGATATTAGGGGCTTTTTTTTAAGTTTATCGTATTACGTAAATCTGTAGAATATATTAAGAAATGTGTTGGCGTTCTATCTCGACTCGTTTCATCCATAATTTAACATGCCCTTAGACTGTCGTATCCAAAGAGGCACGCACGCACGGTGTAGTGTCTTGTGTAGCTCGCTGGCCTACCCCCAACCTCAAGTACACCGGTGGACATCACAAAATCTTAATTCCATAGTAAATGGTTCAAATGGCTCTGAGAACTATGGGACTTAACTTCTAAGGTCATCAGTCCCCTAGAACTTAGAACTACTTAAACCTAACTAACCTGAGGACATCACACACATCCATGCCCGAGGCAGCATTCGAACCTACGACCGTAGCGGTCACGCGGTTCCAGACTGTAGCGCCTACAACCGCACGGCCACCCCGGCCGGCCATTTCCATAGTAATTTTACCCGCAAAATATTAAGGCAAACCAGCTCGAATATGCATAGGACTGATACACTTGAAACTGCTTTCAAGTAGAAACATGTTAGTATATCAATCAAAATGACGGCTACCCAATACCGCAGACGGAATTACAGCTACATGTATTAGGAAGAAATACACAATGACAGCTACACACTGTGGCGAGAACTCATGCACCCCGTAAGAAACACACCCTTCACTGCATCTACATACTGCAACCGCCCAGAAAAAACTATCCATTAACACTGCAACTTTTGCTCTTATCACAGGTCGCAACCACACATCATTACCAAAACCATTCGTAAAAGGAATGAAAGCCACTTCGCTACTATTTCAATCTCTCTCTCTCTCTCTCTCTCTCTCTCTCTCTCTCTCTCTCTCCTTTCTCGGTCACCACTTTTCTTTGAGAGTAAAGTCAGCGATAAATGACCAATAAGCGTATCTAGAGCATTCGGCCTTCCGAAAGACAACTGTCTAGAATCAGAAGCTCCGAGTCTGCTCTCGTTGTCTCGTCGCAGCCGCCGCCGCCGATGTTTCTCCAGTCGGAACTATTTCCGGTGGTGCTATTTGTGAGCGCGCCTGCGACCCTCCAGATGCCATCAGCAGTTGCCCTAGAGCCTGTCGCATGAATACGACACGAGAAACCCCTTTCCTCAGACGTAGCTTCTATGGCAAAACACACACACACACATATACACACACACGCGCGCTCGCGCTCTTTTTGAGTTTTGTATGGGACTCACTACGAGCTCTTCTAATATTTGGCTGAAACGAGATGAGACGCTATAACAGGCCGGGTCTAAGGGTCCTCTCTACGACTTGCAACACAGAATAAAAATAAATAAAATAAAGTATACATTCAGGCAAAAGCCAAGTGTGTAACAGTTTTTCTGTTTAATTGGACTGGGAGGCGACTGGCAAAAGCATTATCCATCAGAATAGTTTGGGACTCAGCATAAAACAAAAGTAACATTTGCTCTTGTGAAAAGACAAAACACTCCGCTGCCAGGAATAAAAAACCTCAAACATTCCGTTAGTATCCATCACATCAACACACAGTGATTACGTCTGTATACAGTAGCTTACCCATGTCAAGTCTACAACGAGAGTAAACACAGTCAAATCTCCCCCCTGCGGGTCCGGGGATTAGAATAGGCCCGAGGTATTCCTGCCTGTCGTAAGAGGCGACTAAAAGGAGTCCCTCCCCCTCAAGGGGGTAGTTAGCGCCTGCGTCCGGAGACGGACGGTTCCACGACCTCTACTTGCGGTCATTTTGCTTTTTCACTTCTCGTTTCTTCCTTCCTTTGGTTGGTTCCTTTCTTTGCTCTTCTCCATCTCACTGTCTTCCTTACTCTTCCCTTGTCTTCTTCTCCTTGTCTTCTCATTGCCTTCTTCTCCATGCCTTCTCTGGTCTCCGCCTCGGCGTTTGAAACAGTCTGTCCTCTCTCTCCCTCTCTCTCTTCTTTTTCCTCTTCTTCCTTCCTCCCTGTGCGCGCCTGAAGGCCGACCCACGTGTTCGCACGCGTAGCCGGTGACGGGGTAACGCGTAATTCCCCGCCCTGGGTAGACAAGTAAGGTACGCACGTACCCCCTGGTAAAGGCCAGGCCCGGGGATGGGTGATTGCCTGAGCTGATACCTTCTGACCATGCCGATTGGTCCCTCAGTCTGTTTCTCGGGAGGTGTGACCTGAGGTGTAAACATTCACCTAAGGCGGGAATGCCCTCTGCGAGGGTACCCACAAGGAAGGAGCGCGCCATCGGAGACGCTGGCAATCATGGGGGATTCCTCCACAATGGATTTCTCTCCATCTCTCTCGACTTCTGCCCAAAAACGGAAACTTGACCAGCCACCAGTGACAAAAGTACTACCGCCTGCCCCACAGTTCCTCGTCGTTTCTCGATCTGAGGACGGAAAGGATTTTTCCTCTGTCAACCCTTTCGTTATCCAGAAGGGCGTAGATGCCATAGCCGGATCTGTCAAATCTTGTACCAGGTTGCGTAATGGTACCTTATTACTAGAAACTGAGAGCGCCTGTCAGGCACAAAAACTGCTTCGGGCCACACTCCTGTACACGTTCCCTGTCCGGGTGGAGGCTCACCGCACTTTGAATTCGTCTCGTGGTGTGGTCTATACTCGATCACTTGACGGATTGACTGACGAGGAGATTCAGTCTTTCCTCGCTGAGCAGGGCGTGGCGGCTGTCCATAGGGTAATGAAAAAGGTCAACAATGACCTTGTATCGACCCGGACACTTTTCTTGACCTTTGACAGTGTTCAGCTGCCGTCGCGTATCAAAGCAGGCTACGAGGTTATTTCTGTTCGCCCCTATGTCCCGACACCTACGCGCTGCTACCAGTGTCAGCGTTTTAATCACACTCGCCAGTCTTGTTCCAATGCAGCTAAATGCGTCACTTGTGGCAGGGATGCCCATGAGGGTGACTGTCCACCTCCGTCACCTCGTTGTGTGAACTGTCGGGGTGACCATGCAGCGTCCTCCCGCGACTGTCCCATCTACAAGGAAGAACGCTGTATCCAAGAAATTCGGGTCAAAGAGAAAGTGTCCACCTCGGCTGCTCACAAGCTATTTGCTAGTAGGAAGTCCGCGCTGCTCCCAGCGGGAAAGTACAGTACTGTCCTCGCCTCTCCTCGGACTACCAGGGAGGTGGCGACGCAGACATGCGATCTGACCTTCGGAACCACGGTCGTCCGTTCGGCCAGTGCTAAGATCGCGCGGTCGACGTCTCCTCTTCCTCCCGTCACCCCTCCAACACAAGCACCTTCATCAGCTTCTGCCAAGACGAAGAACCAGAAATCAGATGCACGGGCCTTCAAGAAGGAACCGTCCCGTGCAGACTTCCTACGTACCTCGCACTCCCAGCCGTCGACCAGTACTTCCACTAAAAGACCTTCCAAGAAGGCTCATAGGAAGCACAGTTCTCCTTCTCCTCCACGGCGCATTTCTTCTCCTGCGCCACCCAGCGGTTGCCGCCCCAGGCCGTCATCCGTTTCGCCTGGCCGCACCGCTGGTAGCCGAACATCTGGCCGTTCACCGGCGGAGGAAGCTCCCCCTCCCGGCCATCTTCCCAAGATGGCCGATGAACCTATAGAACCAATGGACGATGACTGTCCGCCTACTGATTGCGGCGGCAGTACTCGCTCGAAGCCAGGCCCTCAGCGGCCTTCGAGGTGACCCCTTCTTTCATCTTCCTTTTCTTCTCACGATGGCACTTATTCACTGGAATATTCTCAGCATTCGCTCCAACCGAGAGGACTTGAAGTTGCTGCTCCGCTTGCACCGTCCGCTCGTCGTAGCCCTCTAGGAAATGAAGCTCCGCCCATGCGATCACATTGCCTTGGCACACTACACCTCTGTGCGTTTTGACCTATCCCCTGTGGTAGGTATTCCGGCTCATGGAGGGGTTATGTTGCTGGTCCGGGACGATATTTACTACGATCCCATCACATTGCACACCGGCCTGCAGGCAGTTGCCGTCAGAATTACTCTCCCCACTTTTACATTTTCTATTTGTACCGATTACATTCCATCGTCGTCTGCCGTTACCAGGGCAGACATGATTCAACTTATTGCTCAGCTACCTGCACCATTTTTGTTAACTGGAGACTTCAATGCCCACCATCCCCTTTGGGGCTCTCCAGCATCCTACCCGAGGGGCTCCCTCTTAGCAGACCTTTTCAACCAGCTCAATCTTGTCTGCCTCAATACTGGCGCCCCTACTTTTCTTTCGGACACATCTCACACCTATTCCCATGTAGACCTCTCTATATGTACTACCCAACTTGCACGCCGGTTTGAGTGGTATTCCCTTTCTGATACATATTCGAGCGACCACTTCCCGTGTGTCATCCATCTCCTGCATCATACCCCCTCTCCGTGCTCAGCTAGTTGGAACATCTCCAAAGCCGACTGGGGGCTCTTCTCTTCCAGGGCGACCTTTCAGGATCAAACATTCACAAGCTGCGATAGTCAGGTCGCACACCTCACGGAAGTCATTCTCACTGCTGCTGAATATTCCATCCCTCACACCACTTTTCCACGTCGCGTATCGGTCCCCTGGTGGACCGCAGCATGTAGAGACGCTTTACGTGCTCGTCGACGTGCTTTACGCACCTTTAAACGCCACCCTACAGTGGCGAATTGTATCAATTATAAACGATTACGTGCGCAGTGCCTTCGTATTATTAAAGAAAGCAAGAAAGCCAGCTGGGCTGCTTTCACAAGCACCTTCAACAGTTTTATTCCTTCTTCTGTTATCTGGGGTAGCCTGCGCCGTCTATCTGGCACCAAGGTCCACTCATCAGTTTCTGGCTTGACGGTCGCGAATGACGTCCTTGTGGCCCCTGAGGATATCTCCAATGCCTTCGGCCGCTTTTTCGCAGAGGTTTCGAGCTCCGCTCATTACCACCCTGCCTTCCTCCCCCGAAAACAGGCAGAGGAGGCTAGGCCACCTAACTTCCGCTTCTCGAATCGTGAAAGTTATAATGCCCCTTTCACCATGCGGGAACTCGAAAATGCACTTGCCCGGTCACGGTCCTCCGCTCCAGGGCCTGATTCTATTCATATTCAGATGCTGAAGAACCTTTCTCCTGCGGGTAAAGGTTTTCTTCTTCGTACTTATAATCGCATCTGGATTGAGGGACATGTTCCCGCATGCTGGCGCGAGTCTATTGTCGTACCGATTCCTAAGCCGGGGAAGGACAAGCCTTCCAGTTATCGACCCATCTCGCTTACCAGCTGTGTCTGTAAGGTGATGGAGCGAATGGTTCACTCTCGTTTGGTTTGGCTGCTCGAATCTCGGCGCCTACTTACCAATGTACAATGTGGATTTCGTAGGCGCCGCTCTGCCGTTGACCATCTGATTAACTTGTCAACGTTCATTATGACTAACTTCTTGCGGAAGCGCCCGACCGCGGCTGTGTTCTTTGATTTGGAGAAGGCTTACGACACCTGTTGGAGGGCGGGCATTCTCCGCACCATGCATACATGGGGCCTTCGCGGTCGCCTCCCTCTTTTTATTCGTTCCTTTTTAATGGATCGACAGTTCAGGGTACGTGTGGGTTCTGTCCTGTCGGACACCTTTCGCCTGGAGAATGGGGTGCCACAGGGCTCAGTTTTGAGCATCGCTCTCTTCGCCATAGTGATCAATCCAATAATGGATGCCTCCCAGCTGATGTATCAGGCTCCCTTTTCGTGGACGATTTTACATCTATTGCAGCGCGCAGCGTACATGTTCCCTGGAGCGCCGTCTTCAGCGTTCTCTTGACCATCTTTACTCCTGGAGTGTCGCCAATGGCTTCCGTTTTTCTGCCGAGAAGACGGTCTGTATTAACTTCTGGCGCTACAAAGAGTTTCTCCCACCGTCCTTACGACTCGGTCCCGTTGCTCTCCCATTCGTGGAGACAACAAAATTTTTAGGTCTTACATTTGACAGGAAACTTAGCTGGTCTCCACATGTGTCTTATTTGGCTGCCCGTTGTACCCGTTCACTAAATGTCCTCCGTGTTCTCAGTGGTATGTCGTGGGGAGCGGATCGAACCGTCCTACTTCGTCTATATCGGTCGATCGTCCGCTCAAAGGTGGATTATGGGAGCTTCGTATACTCCTCTGCACGGCCGTCCATCTTACGCCGCCTCAACTCGATACAACATCGGGGTTTACGTCTTGCGATCGAAGCATTTTATACTAGTCCCGTCGAGAGTCTTCATGCTGAAGCCGGTGAATTGCCACTGCCCTACCGGCGCGATATACTGCTTTGTCGGTATGCCTGTCGGCTACTGTCAATGCCCGACCACCCGTCTTATCGTTCCTTTTTTGACGACTCCCTCGATCATCAATACGGGTTGTATGTATCTGCCCTGCTTCCCCCTGGAGTTCGCTTTCGTCGCCTCCTTCAACACCTTGATTTTTCACTCCCTGCAACCTTTAGAGTTGGCGAGAGCTACACGCCACCTTGGCTCCAGGCTCAGGTTCGCGTTCACCTTGACCTCAGCTCGCTCCCAAAGGTTACCCCCGGTTCGGTATACCGCTCCCGTTTTGTCGTACTTCGTTCGAAGTTCATTAATATGACCTTCATTTATACAGATGGCTCTAAGATCAATGACGGGGTCGGGTGTTCTTTTATTGTCGGGGCACAAAGTTTCAAATACTGGCTCCATGGCCATTGTTCGGTCTTCACAGCTGAGCTCTTTGATCTCTACCAGGCTGTTCTTTACATCTGCCGCCACCGACATTCTGCTTATGTCATCTGCTCTGATTCCCTGAGCGCCATCCAGAGCCTCAGTGATCCGTATCCGGTTCACCCTTTCGTGCACCGGATCCAACGCTCTCTTCAGCAGCTGGTGGACGACGGTTCTCCGGTTAGCTTTATGTGGGTTCCTGGCCATGTCGGTATCCCTGGGAACGAAGCTGCAGATGCCGCGGCCAAGGCTGCGGTCCTCCAGCCTCGGACAGCTTCTTGTTGCGTCCCTTCATCAGATTGGAGCAGGGTCATTTGTCGGCGCATTTTATCGCTGTGGCATGCCGATTGGGCTGCACTTACGGACAACAAGCTTCGGGACTTGAAACCTTTTCCCGCGGCTTGGACGTCCTCCTCACTCCCCTCTCGGCGGGAGGAGGTAGTTTTGGCCCGGTTACGAATTGGACACTGCCGGTTCAGCCATCGCCATCTGCTGACGGCTGCGCCGGCGCCGTTCTGCCCATGTGGGCACTTGCTGACGGTCCGCCACATTTTAACTTCCTGTCCGGATTTTACTCCACTGCGTCTTGATCTTGGCCTGCCATGTACTCTCGATGCCATTTTAGCGGATGACCCAGGAGCAGCTGCTCGCGTTCTTCATTTTATCAAGTTGACCAACCTGTCTAAGGACATTTAATTATGCTGTTTTTTTTTTTTTTTAAATCCTATGCCTGTCGATCTTTTATCGTGTTTTCCCTTTTAGTTGCTGTTTTAAACTTGTGCCTCGCGGTGCATTCCTAATGTAGTCTGGGCGCTAATGACCGTTGAAGCTGTGCGCCCTAAAACCACAAAAAAAAGTCAAATCTTTATAACATTATATGCAGCACAGCAACTACAAATGAATCGTTGACGCAACAGGACGCTCTACGGAAAGCAGAGAATGACTGCAGCATCACAGAAGTGAATGCCCTTACGGCGCACCCAACTGCAGTCTAGAAAAAATATATGCGTAGAAAGCTATTATCTAAGAGAAGAATTGAGAAACCAGTGAACATTTTTCCTTGTTAGTAAAAAGATAGGAAAACAGATCCGTCCATGCAGTCCTCGAGAGGGAAAATGGCTCTGAGCACTATGGGACTCAACTGCTGAGGTCGTTAGTCCCCTAGAACTTAGAACTAGTTAAACCTAACTAACCTAAGGACACCACAAACATCCATGCCCGAGGCAGGATTCGAACCTGCGACCGTAGCGGTCTTGCGGTCCCAGACTGCAGCGCCTTTAACCGCACGGCCACTGCGGCCGGCGCCTCGAGAGGGAACCAATCAAGAAAAACATGGAGCTTAGTCAGTCGTGTCAGAACTGGCCACGCCATTACCAGATCAGCACTACATAGATGTGGAATGCCCGTGATGACCAATGCGACTGCGTGAAATCGGAACAAACGATGGCACATTTTGCACGACTATCGAAAAAGAAAACTCATGGGTACCTGGAAAAACATTGCAATATGCAACGCCACAGTAATCAAGTGGGTGGAGCCTTTGGATATTCAAACTATGATAGAAAATGGGCTACTAACCTCTTTTAGCTACTGCCAGGTCTAGAGCTTTCATTATTGCCTATACGAGTATACAAGGTGAACCAGAACAATGACAAGCTTTCAGAGGTGCGAGTATAGACAAAAAGAAGAAAAAGTGTCCAGTAAAGATAAGCATTAAAGTGCATACAATAAGAGCTATAAGCACTTGTTCACCTTCACTACTGCGATACACATCTCTTATCCGAACAAATGCACATATCTCTTAAGATATACATTTTAGAATCCTTGTTTGCTAGATTTTTTTTCTTTTTGTTAATACTACCATCTCTGAAAGTTTGTCGGTGGAGTTCTGATTCATCCGGTATATGCTTTTGCTTTTACTGTTTCACATTAGCTTATCTTCTATCAGTTTTATGTGTGAACTTTGTAATTCTGTACGCGACATGCTAAATAACAAATTACGGAAGAGCAACAATCGTAGCTATTTTTACGTAGAGAAATCGTCATGGACTGAGTGCTATGTTTCTCGTCTGACAACGCTGACAACTAGGAGTGGACAAGAAGTAACCCAGCAGTTACAAATAACAAATTGAGGAGTCACAGTTATCACTATAACAACTGAACAGTACCTAAGTATGTTTTTAGGTAACAGCCAAACTCTCCATCATAATTATCCGGGCTGTTATACCGTGGTCGGTTGATGAATTCTGTGTCAATTCCCAACGTTTCGTTCTCGTCTGCGGAGGACATCTTCAAGGGGGTCTGCAGCTCGATGGAAGGTCCAACACACCCACTGGCTAGCTACTGACTGACTTGCGCGCATCTGTTTTACGCCATGCATACTACCATGGAAGTCACATGTTATTTCGTTCAACTGTTCTGAAGAACAGTATAACAGCGAAAAGTGGCATTAGAACATAATGGTCCGGGATACCACTTCTTTTCATAGCTGGACCCATTTGGTTGTCGGCCGCGGCACCTTCACAGAACAGCGCTACTTCGACGATATTTTACGCCCCTTTTCTTCCCGTTCATGACAAGCCGTCGTGGGATTATACACACATGGAAAAAAGTTTTGCATCACCTCGGTTCCGAGAGATCCGGAACCCGTACAGAAAATTGGAATAGAGAACATAAACATCATTTCCGCCCTTTTTATTGCTCATGAAAACCACACATTGTATGTTGTACCTCCACAAAGCGTGACCTTCAGAGGTGGTGGTCCAGATTGCTGTACACACCGGTACTTCTAATACCCAGTAGCACGTCCTCTTGCATTGATGCATACCTGTATTCGTTGTGGCATACTATCCACTTTCATCAAGGCACTGTTGGTCCACATTGTTCTACTCCTCAACGGCGATTCGGCATAGATCCCTCACAGTGGTTGGTGGATCACGTAGTCCATAAACAGCACTTTTCAATCTATTTCAGGCATGTTCGATAGGGTTCATGTCTGGAGAACATGCTGGCCACTCTAGTGGAGCGATGTCGTTATGCTGAAGGAAGTCATTCACAAGATATGCACGATGGGGGCGCGAATTGTCGCCCATGAGGACGAATGCCTCGCCAATATGCTGCCGATACGGTTGCAACATCGGTCGGAGGATGGCATTCACATATCGTACAGCCTTCCATGACCACTAGCGGCGTACGTCGGCCCCATATAAAGCCACCCCAAAACAGCAGCGTACCTCCACCTTGCTGCACTCTCTGGACAATGTGTCTAAGGCGTTGAGCCTGACCAGGCTGCCTCCAGACACGTCTCCAACGATTGTCTCGTTGAAGGCAGAGAACGTGATGCCAATCCTGAGCGGTCCATTCGGCATGTTGTTGCGCCCATTTGTACCTCTCTGCATGATTTAGTGATTGCAAAGATGGACCTCGCCATGGACGTCGGGAGTGAAGTTACGCATCACGCAGCCTATTGCGCACAGTTTGAGTCGTAACACGACGTCCTGTGGCTGCACGAAAAACATTATTCTACATGGTGGCGTTGCTGTCAGGGTTCCTCCGAGCCATAATCCGTAGGTAGCGGTCATCCACTGCAGTAGTAGCCCTTGGGCGGCCAGAGCGAGGCATGTCATCGACAGTTCCTGTCTCTCTGTATCTCCTCCATGTCCGAACAGCATCGCTTTAGTTTACTCCGAGACGCCTGGACACTTCCCTTGCTGAGAGCCCTTTCCAGCACAAAGTAACAACGCGGACGCGATCGAACAGCGGTACTGACCAGGCATGGTTGAACGACAGGCAACATGAGCCGTTTACCTCCTCCTGGTGGAATGACTGGAACTGATCGGCTGTCAGACCACCTCCGTCTAATAGGCGCCGCTCCTGCATGGTTGTTTACATCTTTGGACAGGTTTGTATTGTATGTATTGTATATTAACCGGGGACTTAGAAACGACGGAGAGGCTCCGTCCCCGCCGCAGCTGCAGTGGTCAACCACCCCATGACGACTGCCGCAGTCTGCTTCACCCCTCCGCCGTCCCACACCGAACCCTGCATTATTGTGCGGTTCGCCCCCCCCCCCCCCCTAGGGAACGTCTCACACCAGACGAGTGTAACCCTTATGTTTGCGTGGTAGAGTAATGGTGGTGTACGCGTGGAGAATTTGTTTGCGCAGCAATCGCCAACATAGTGTAACTGAGGCGGAATAAGGGGAACCATCCCGCATTCGCCGAGGCAGATGGAAAACCGCCTAAAAACCATCCACAGACTGGCCGGATCACCGGACCGCGACGCAAATCCGCCGGGCGGATTCGTGCCGCGGACCAGGCGCTCCTTCCCGCCCGGAAATCGGTGCGATAGAGCGCACGGCCAACCGGGCGGGCCTTGGACAGGTTTAGTGACATCTCTGAACAGTCAAAGGGACTGTGTCTGTGATACAATATCCACAGTCAACGTGTATCTTCGGGAGATCTGGGAATAGGGATGATACAAGACTTCTTTTGATGTGTGTATTTCCTCAAGATCACACCCATCCGCACACAATGAGAGTTTCTACTGTTTGTGTTGGTGCTTCCAAATCCTACCTTGGCCAGGAAGGTAGACTGATCTCTTCTGAACCGGGAACATTTGGAGCATTATGGACAGGGTCCTCAACCAGATCTGGATACTGACGATCTAACTCGCCAATTGGACAGAATTTAGCACGATGTCCATGAGGAGGACAGCCATCAACACTGTCCATTAATGCCAAACCGAATAACTGCTTACATAAGGAGCAGAGGTGGACCAACGACTTACTGACATACTCAATTTGTGAAGTTCGTCCTCTGGAATAAATCATTCAGTCTTTCTGACATTCAGATCGTTTGTTTCTCTGTACATGTACATCACATGCGTTGATTTCCGTTCCATTTGGATAATTCCTTCGTGGGGCGTCTTCTTCTGTCTTAGGTTGTATTTTCCGGCCTATTTTACGTTGGCGACTCCATAAAAACTCTTTTGCTCATTCTAGCCTTCATCTGCCCCTACTATTTTTGCCCTTCAACTGTTGACTATTCTTGGATGCTCTAGCGTATGTTCCATTAATCTGTCGCTTCTCTTAGTTAAAGTCTTCATTGGACAGGATTCCTCATTCATTCTTTTTAGCACTACTTCGTGTGCTCTAATTGTTAACGTTCTTTAGTAGCCCAACATATCTCAAATGCTTCCAGTTTATTGTTCTACGGATTTACGATCGTCAGCGTTTCAATTCCGTACCATAATGTGCCCCAGAAGTAAACAATCAGGTAATAAAGGTCGTGAAGAAAGGAGGGAGGGAGCTACGTATAATCCGAGCAAAAATAAAACGACGGTTAGCAGCTAATCGTTGTTGAAATCATTACATACAGCTCTGCTGACAATGAAGAGATAGAAAATTAGAGAGGACCTTGCTGAAGAAGTGACCCAGTATTTAAGCTAGGTACTATGCCCAAATCAGAAGAAATGTAAACATAGTTGTCCGTACAAAGTCCTGAACCAGTACTTCTATAGCAGAAGCCCATTGTTTAAACAACTCCCGGGACCCCCAGATGCCTTGCAGAGAATTTGTGTATGTATACATTTCAGCTTATACCTGAAACAACTTAAGGAAAGCATCGAACTACGTGGAATGGACCGGATAGTGGAAGTTGACGCACCAGTCTAGCGTTTTATTACTGTGAAACTGTTTCCGTCGCGTTAGGTGGCTGAGGAAGGCAGTTCATTATTTTACAGTGTACTGTGACGCAGTTTCCAGTCCCGAAGCCACCGTTCATCTTCGGTTAGTTGTGCCTTGGAAGTAATCACTCAGAATATGATCTCTCTCTCTCAAAAATCTATACCAATAATTTAGACTGTAACGGGTTTGTTTAAACTCAGAAAAAATGTATGTCTTTATTCAGACGACTGGATTGATGCTCTATTACTCAAAAACGATTCCACGAAGATTCCACATCCACAAACATATCGGCAAGCCACCGTACGGTGCGTGGCGGAGGATAACCTTTACCACTACCGGTGACTTCCCTTCCCGTTACACTCACAAAGAAAACAAGGGAAAGCGACTGTCTATATACCTCCGTACGAGCCATAATTCATCTTTTCTTCATTGTTCTTACGTGAACGTGCGTCGGCTGCTGTGGAATCGTTCTGCAGTCAGCTTCAAATGTCGTTCTCTAAATTTTGTTAACAGTGTTCCTCGAAAAGAAAGTCATCTTACCCCAGGGTTTCCCGAAGCATCTTCGTAACACTTGCGTGTTGTTCGAACCTACCGGTAACAAATCTAGCAGCCCGCCTCTGAATTGCTTCGATGTCTTCGTTTTATCCGACCTGCTGCGGATTCCAAACGCTTTGTCAGTGCTCAAGAACGGGTCTCACTAGTTTCCTATATGCCGTCTCCTTTACACATTAACCACACTTTCCTAAAATTCTCCCAATAAACCAAATTCGACTATTCACTTTCCCTACTACAATCCTTACATGCTCGTCCCATTTCATGTCGTTCTGCAACGTTACGACTACATGTTTAATAGACATAGACATGACTGCATCAAGCAGCACGCTACTAGTGCTTTATTCAAACATTATGGGTTTGTTTTTCCTACTCCTCTGCATCACATTTTTTGCTACATTGAGAGCTACCTGCCACTCATCACACTAACTAGAAATTTTGTCTAAGTCATGTTGTATCCCACTACAGCCATTCAATGACGATACAAGTTCAGCGTTCATTGTGGCTCATCAATATCAATGCCCAACAGGATACTGTGCCGGAAAGCCTGCTTGCCTTACGGTTCTTAGAACGAAAAAGTAATGCATGAATGAATAAATGTATGAATGAAACTGACTTTCCTTCAAGGAAGCTTACCGGGTGCTCGTTGATGTGCTCATCGTTTCCTACCGGGATTTCCATCTACAACGTTCCTTCGAAAACATTCCGGGTAACAGCACTTCTGCGTCACCTATTGTTTCCGTACTTGGGTGCTGAAGCACTGCTTACGCCACTCAACTATCGTATGGAAATAATAGGGGAGTTGCTCTTTCTCGTCGTGATTGCCAAATCACAATCTGAACAACGACCCACTTATACAGGGTGTTACAAAAAGGTACGGCCAAACTTTCAGGAAACATTCCTCACACACAAAGAAAGAAAATATGTTATGTGGACATGTGTCCGGAAACGCTTAATTTCCATGTTAGAGCTCATTTTATTACTTCTCTTCAAATCACATTAATCATGAAATGGAAACACACAGCAACAGAACGTACCAGCGTGACTTCAAACACTTTGTTACAGGAGACGTTCAAAACGTCCTCCGTTAGCGAGGATACATGCATCCACCCTGCGTCGCATGGAATCCCTGATGCGCTGATGCAGCCCTGGAGAATAGCGTATTGTATCACAGCCGTCCACAATACGAGCACGAAGAGTCTCTACATTTGGTACTGGGGTTGCGTAGACAAGAGCTTTCAAATGCCCCCATAAATGAAAGTCAAGAGGGTTGAGGTCAGGAGAGCGTGGAGACCATGGAATTGGTCCGCCTCTACCAATCCATCGGTCACCGAATCTGTTGTTGAGAAGCGTACTTCGACTGAAATGTGTAGGAGCTCCATCGTGCATGAACCACATGTTGTGTCGTACTTGTAAAGGCACATGTTCTAGCAGCACAGGTAGAGTATCCCGTATGAAATCATGATAACGTGCTCCATTGAGCGTAGGTGGAAGAACATGGGGCCCAATCAAGACATCACCAACAACGCCTGCCCAAACGTTCACAGAAAATCTGTGTTGATGACGTGATTGCACAATTGCGTGCGGATTCTCTTCAGCCCACACATGTTGATTGTGAAAATTTACAATTTGATCACGTTGGAATGAAGCCTCATCCGTGAAGAGAACATTTGCACTGAAATGACGATTGACACATTGTTGGGTGAACCATTCGCAGAAGTGTTCCCGTGGAGGCCAATCAGCTGCTAATAGTGCCTGCACACGCTGTACATGGTACGGAAACAATTGGTTCTCCCGTAGCACTCTCCATACAGCGACGTGGTCAACGTTACCTAGTACAGCAGCAACTTCTCTGACGCTGACATTCGGGTTATCGTCAACTGCACGAAGAATTGCCTCGTCCATTGCAGGTGTCCTCGTCGTTCTAGGTCTTCCCCAGTCGCGAGTCATAGGCTGGAATGTTCCGTGCTCCCTAAGACGCCGATCAATTGCTTCGAACGTCTTCCTGTCGGGACACCTTCGTTTTGGAAATCTGTCTCGATACAAACGTACCGCGCCACGCCTATTGCCCCGTGCTAATCCATACATTAAATGGGCATCTGCCAACTCCGCATCTGTAAACATTGCACTGACTGCAAAACCACGTTCGTGATGAACACTAACCTGTTGATGCTACGTACTGATGTGCTTGATGCTAGTACTGTAGACCAATGAGTCGCATGTCAACACAAGCACCAAAGTCAACATTACCTTCCTTCAATTGGGCCAACTGGCGGTGAATCGAGGAAGTATAGTACATACTGACGAAACTAAAATGAACTATAACATGGAAATTAAGCGTTTCCGGACACATGTCCACATAACATCTTTTCTTTATTTGTGTGTGAGGAATGTTTCCTGTAAGTTTGGGCGTACCTTTTTGTAACACCCTGTACATGCCGTGGCGAGATAAATCAGCACCAAACATTTCCCTAAAGCTAACTGGCTCTCAGCACTACGGGACTTAACATCTAAGGTCATCAGTCCCCTAGAACTTAGAACTACTTAATCCTAACTAAGCTAAGGACATCACACACATCCATGCCCGAGGCAGGATTCGAACCTGCGACCGTAGCAGTCGCGCGGTTCCGGACTGAAGCGCCTAGAACCGCTGGGCCACCGCGGCCGGCCTAAAGCTAACTCAGAACTTTTTACTATAGGAATGACAAACTGGGAGGAATATTTAAAACAAAATCCCTTATTCAGTGAGCAACTCTGCGAAGAATGTGGGAAGAGAACATTGCCCTTAACAACATCTTAATGCCGAAAGTTACCCTTCTTTAGATATGCCGATGCGTCCGTCTGTAACTGTAGTATGTTGATGACTGAAGTGAGTATCTATCAGCCACGCGAATTGTGACTCGATTAGCAGAATTTTAAAAGTTTTGCTAAGATCGCAGAATTCTTCGAAGGACTTATACTGTAAACATCCAAATAACTGTGTTGACCTTCAACAATATTTTCATCCTTTATTATGCAGTACAATCTAAGTACAGAACTTGTTGCGCTTCGATCTACATCGATGTAATTATAGTAAACAACTATCCTGGACTGTAGGTACTATATTTTTAAATGTTGGGTCGGAATTCACATAAGATCATGATAATGTGTGTTTGTGCTAGGTCCAGTCGTTGCTGCCGTTAGATTCCTCATGGAAAGGTGAACAGAATTTAAATAAAAATTCTACATACATACCGGGTGACCAAAAAGTCAGTATAAATTTGAAAACTGAATAAATCACGGAATAATGTAGATAGAGAGGTACCAATTTACACAGATGCTTGGAATGACATGGGGTTTTATTAGAAACAAAAAAATACAAAAGTTCAAAAATGTCCGACAGATGGCGCTTCATCTGATCAAAATAGCAATAATTAGCATAACAAAGTAAGACAAAGCAAAGATGATGTTCTTTACAGGAAATGCTCAATATGTTCACCATCATTCCTCAACAATAGCTGTAGTCGAGGAATATGTTGTGAACAGCACTGTAAAGCATGTCCGGAGTTATGGTGAGGCATTGGCGTCGGATGTTGTCTTTCAGCATCCCTAGAGATGGTCGATCACGATACACTCGCGACTTCAGGGAACCCCAAAGCCACTAATCGCACGGACTGAGGTCTGGGGACCTGGGAGGCCAAGCATGATGAAAGTGGCGGCTGAGCACACGATCACCACCAAACGACGCGCGCAAGAGATCTTTCACGCTTCTAGCAATACTTTTTTTTTATTCTAATAAAACCCCATGTCATTCCAAGCATGTGTGTCAATTTTTACCTCTCTATCTACATTATTCAGTGGTTTATTAAGTTTTCAAATTTATACTGACTTTTTGGTCATCCGGTATGTACGTCCATGTATCGTTATTCTGTCAGCCGTGGAATTTGAAAACGCGAATCATACATATTATGTTTCATGGAGTAATCTGAAATTCTTTATTGAAAATGTTGCAACAAATGTCAGCTTCACCATGCGAGAAATATTGCCAATTCCTCGGCTTTTATTTTAATATATCCAGAGCGCAATTAGTGCTACACAAAGTAGGTGGTGTCGAAGCACATTTGTTTATGTATAATGCAGCTGGAAAAGTTGGAATCGAAGGAATCAGTCTTGAATAAATCGAAAAACCTCAACTTCACGGGATTCGGTATTCGCAATAAATCCAATTTACCAGCAGAAGCTAGTCAATAGCCAATCGGGAAGCTTCCGAGCCCAATTAGCGCAGCCACGCGCCAGAAAATGAACTGTTTCGTTGTCAGTGACACCACCCTGATGCGACCCTTCACGCGGCTCAGACGTCAGAGCCAGAGTTAAACATGGCGCGTGTGTTATCCCTAAGCGGTATCGAGAAATCCTGCGGCTGTCACTTCACACTTTGTACTCTCACGCCTACGGATGAGTAGGGAAGGACACGGGCAACCCGATGAGGAGACGCAATCTAATCTAGGGAAGCAATACCATGCTCCATCACAGACGTCGGAGGGCCATCCACTATTCCTTACACCTGCAGTTTGGTATTTCACAGAGCACGCTTGTAAGTGTTACGATCTGACGAACTCACACCTTAATCTCTTCTCTCCCTGTTAACACAAATCTAAGGAAGGATAGTTCTTCTTACTTAATCTCTCCCTTTGTAGTCGAATGCAAAGTTTGGTCTCCAGTGATTCGAAATACGACCAACCATATTCAGCTTGGTAACAAATCACACTGTTCGCAGATACATGAAATCACGCTGATACGTAACGTTACAATTTAATAGAAAAATCTAACTCAACCAAGGTGATGCTTTATCTTAGATTGCACGATACAGCTTATTTGACCATTTGTTACTGCCATAAATATCAGGTAACTCAACTGTTTAGCTATTCTTTTTATTTATTTTTCAACGCAGTTGCTGTTGTTTCAGTACCATTAAAGCCCTTTCGTGGTGTTCACGTAAAAAAACACTTTAACCGGTCCGTGCACGACAGTGCGCGGTTCCAATATGTTCCAAACAGCCGCGCGCGAAAAGTTATTTTTCAGGCTATCATATCTTGGGTTCTGTCAGTCAGAGAGATAAGGTGTCGAGTTCCTTGGCCTAGCGAGCACTTGTATACCTATCTGAAGAACAGACAGCGTGTAACTATCCAACAGCACAGGATCCAAATTTAAGCAGTAGAGACTTCCCCCGACCCAGGCAAATTGAGCAAATTGGTCGGTTCTTTCGCACTAGATGTGGTGTAGGGTGCGCCTTAGACGGCTTATAAGAGCACTATTTGTTCACGTGCAGTTCCCGAGAAAATCTCGATAAACTACGATACCTGGATACTAAAAGTAGCAAGCGTGGGGATGGTCACTTCTGTAATATATATTCATGAAATATCGTCGAAAAGTGCGAGGTCATCCACATGGGTACTAAAAGAAATCCAATAAATTTTGGGTATACGATAAATCGCACAAACCTAAGGGTTGTCAATTCGACTACATACCTAGGAATTACAATTACGAGCAACTTAAATTGGAAAGACCACATAGATAATATTGTGGGGAAGGCGAAACAAAGACTGCGCTCTGTTGACAGAACACTTAGAAGATGCGACAAACCCACTAAAGAGACAGTCTATATTACACTTATCCGTCCTCTGCTGGAATATAGCTGAGCGGTGTGGGATCGTTACCAGGTAGGATTGACGGAGGACATCGAAAAAGTACAAAGAAGGGCAGCTCGTTTCGTGTCATCGCGCAATAGGGGTGAGAGTGTCACTGATATGATATGCGAGTTGGGGTGGCAGTCAGTGAAAGAAAGGCCGTCTTATTTGTGGCGAGATCTATTTACGAAATTTCAATCACCAACTTTCTCTTCAGAATACGAAAATATTTTGTTGACACCCAGCTACGTAGGGAGAAATGATCATTATAATAAAATAAAAGGCCAGCCGGTGTGGCCGAGCGGTTCTAGGCACTTCATCTGGAACCGAGCGACCGCTACGGTCGCAGGTTCGAATCCTGCCTCGGGCATGGATGTGTGTGATGTCCTTAGGTTAGTTAGGTTTAAGTAGTTCTAAGTTCTAGGGGACTGATGACCTCAGATGTTAAGTCCCATACTGCTCAGAGCCATTTGAACCAATAAAATAAAAGAAATCAGAGCTCGAACGGAAAGATTGAGGTGTTCGTTTTTCGCACGCGCCATTCGGGAGTGGAATGGTAGAGAGGTAGTATGAAAATGGTTCGAGGAACCCTCTGTTAGGCACTTAAGTGTGAATTGCAGAGTAACCACGTAGATGTAGAAGTAGAACGTAACATCCAGTCTGAGGCGTAAATGTAGTTAGTTTTACACAGTGGACACGTGGCAAGGGTTCTTGGGTCATCAAAGAGCTCTGAAATCACCAAACTACTCTTTTAATCGCTATTTTTCAGCAATAAAGCTATATGACGTGTTGTCTCTGCATAATGGGCACTTCGTACCGTTGGTGTCATCTGGCGACATACGCTACATCCAAGCAATTATTAAATCATACGAAATTCTTGTACTTGCAAGTTTAGCACCGTATGTTTTGGTATAGTTACTATAATGTTGTGCATTTTTATGTAGAGTAGTGTAACTTGTGTTGGATGGGAGAAGATTTTGCGTTAACTTTACATAGTGCGCAGTTGTTTGTTGTTTTTATGTATCGAAGTATATAAACAAAATGTCGAAACTTTACTGATCTACAGATTTCGTTTTGTATACGCAAGCACACCCAGCTGTTAACAGGGAAAAGAAGGGAAGCAACTGAAAGATGAATAAGCTCCTCTTGCAAGTGTGGAACTTGGTACCTCAATCCTCATTCCCCCTTGCTTACCAAAAAATTTTACCTCAGGGCTCGTATTTTAAGGGCTGTTTGTGAATATCTGTGGGGCGTTGGATGACAAACGAAGTAGCAAATTGATGGCCGTGATCCATAATGCCAGAGTTCTTACGTTTGAACCTTTAGTATCTAAGTCATTATCAAATCGTCATTGATTTGACAAGGGATACAACAAAGTCTCTGCGAGAGCCGTCGTAAATAAGGACGTCTGAGTCAGAACTGGTGCAACGCATTTCCCGCGTTGATACACTGCATGCTTTTGTTTCGGCGACTGGGGCACAACATCCGCATAGCCCCCCAGAGCGGGAATCCGTTTGCCTGGTGACACTGCGCCAGAGGAGATGCAGCCGGATACGCCGCCTCGGGAGAAAGCAGGCGGGCGCTGTCGCGTGTTGGCGCTAAGCGGATAGGCACGAACCCGATTCCTCGCCGCCGCTTTCCAGCCGGCCCGCGCCGCGCAGCGCCACGGCCGACATTGTAAACGGCGCGCGCGCGCGCCATGCCCGCTGCTCATTTCCTCGTTGCGTAAGCGCGCCCGCGACAAAAAGTCCGCGCCTGCGAGCTACTGGAGTTACTGCGGGCTCTGCCTGCGAGGCAGGAAATCACAAAGTAATGAACTTCTGTAGCTGCTCCGTGACGCAACGGGTGCCGGCGGGCCGGCATCGTTTCCAATCCCTATCACAGACGCCTACTGGCGGCCAGGATGAGATCTTCTATTATTATTATTTAAATTTACTGGCTTTCGGGCCGTGCCCAGTCAGCCGACTCAATAACAGAAAGACGATATGACATTGTACTGGAGACGATTTTATTGTGAGTTGCGGCGATGTGAAAGTAAGGACAACAACACACCCAGTCCCCTAGCAGAGAAAGTCTCCGACCCAGCCGGGAATCAAGCCTAAGCCCCTTCGGTTAAGCCCGTCTCACACGCAGCAAGATTCGCTGTTAAGTTTGCTTGCTGGCTCGCGCGACGCCTACCTTGCGGGCTCCGTCGTCTGCTAGCGGGCTACCTTGCTGGGAACTTTGTAAGATTTCCAGGATAGGTCCGGTGCTCTTTTTCTTGTAAGGTTCCCTGCGTGCTACCTGCGCTGGCCAATCACGAGGCGTTTCGTTTGCGACGTCAGACACGGAAAGCTTGGGCAGGAAGCCTTTGTTGATAGTCGCTTTTCTGCTCTTGTGAGCTGCGGTAGGAAGTTCTTATAATTATTAAATAATGGCACCGCAGTGGTCCAAGGCAGCGATTGAAGCGTTAATTTGTACTTACAGGGAAGAACAGTGTCTGTACGTCGTGAAAAGCGCAAACTATTATAATAAACACTTGCGTGCAGAAGCACTCGAAAGAGTTGCAAGTGCCGTGTGTCTTGTTCGACCATTCGTATGAAATTTGCAAAGGATGTACGATCTTCTACCCTATAAAATAAAGTCGTATGTAACAGTCATTATTGGTATTTTTATAAAGTCAAACAGTAATGAAATGGTGATACTTTTCAAACAAAAGTAGGTGTTATGCGAACTAACCCCAATTCTTTATGAAGCACGGAGAGCACACCTTTTCCAGCGTTTCTCCTCTTAATCCAGTTTTTCGTCCATTCTTTCTTTCTTCTTCTCTCATTAGCATGCATTTCTGCATCGTTTAGCACCAAAACAGCTAATAACGCCAGTTTGCTCTGAACATCTGTACCTGAAGCAGCCATCTTTGTTCGATACAACATGCAGCCGATCACAACACAACTAGCTGCCGATCTTGCACCGTGGGAGAGCTTCGGCATGGAAGATAGCCGGCTTCTTTCCCTGCAAGCCGGCAGGCATGCACGCCATCTCGCAAACTTGCGGAGGACCTTGCTCCGTGTGAGACGGGCTTTAGCAGCTACCGAGGCGGACGTGAGCTCTTCTAGTTGAAAGGCTGTGGAATCTACGATATTTATGGAGGCACGGATTCAAAAAGGTGGGCCAGGTAGAGCTTCTATGTCAGTCACGACGTCCCCACAACAAAATATGTATTTTTTTTTTTTTTTTACATGCACCACTTTCCAAAATTCTCAGCTAGTTTTAGGATAATGAAGCACCACGAAAAATTAAAGTCTCGAAAATAGCAACGAATTCCGGAAACTTACTTGTTAAAGTCACGCTTCACGCAGGACACTCTTCAGCTACCTGACTAAAGTAGGGTAAAGGTTGAACGTAACTGCTGACAATAACAAATCCGTCACGGCTCTTCAGTCTACATTGGAAAAGGCAAATCACAGCAAGCTGATTACCCTTTCAGTTCCAACAATATAAAAAATATAAATTTACAACTTTTCACAAAATTGGCCCTTATTATCGTGGTAAGCAACGAACAGAAGAAACAATTTTGCAAAAATAAAAGCAATAATTTTTTAAAGACGTAATTTCACTTCGCAATATACACTCCTGGAAATGGAAAAAAGAACACATTGACACCGGTGCGTCAGACCCACCATACTTGCTCCGGACACTGCGAGAGGGCTGTACAAGCAATGATCACACGCACGGCACAGCGGACACACCAGGAACCGCGGTGTTGGCCGTCGAATGGCGCTAGCTGCGCAGCATTTGTGCACCGCCGCCGTCAGTGTCAGCCAGTTTGCCGTGGCATACGGAGCTCCATCGCAGTCTTTAACACTGGTATCATGCCGCGACAGCGTGGACGTGAACCGTATGTGCAGTTGACGGACTTTGAGCGAGGGCGTATAGTGGGCATGCGGGAGGCCGGGTGGACGTACCGCCGAATTGGTCAACACGTGGGGCGTGAGGTCTCCACAGTACATCGATGTTGTCGCCAGTGGTCGGCGGAAGGTGCACGTGCCCGTCGACCTGGGACCGGACCGCAGCGACGCACGGATGCACGCCAAGACCGTAGGATCCTACGCAGTGCCGTATTGGACCGCACCGCCACTTCCCAGCAAATTAGGGACACTGTTGCTCCTGGGCTATCGGCGAGGACCATTCGCAACCGTCTCCATGAAGCTGGGCTACGGTCCCGCACACCGTTAGGCCGTCTTCCGCTCACGCCCCAACATCGTGCAGCCCGCCTCCAGTGGTGTCGCGACAGGCGTGAATGGAGGGACGAATGGAGACGTGTCGTCTTCAGCGATGAGAGTCGCTTCTGCCTTGGTGCCAATGATGGTCGTATGCGTGTTTGGCGCCGTGCAGGTGAGCGCCACAATCAGGACTGCATACGACCGAGGCACACAGGGCCAACACCCGGCATCATGGTGTGGGGAGCGATCTCCTACACTGGCCGTACACCACTGGTGATCGTCGAGGGGACACTGAATAGTGCACGGTACATCCAAACCGTCATCGAACCCATCGTTCTACCATTCCTAGACCGGCAAGGGAACTTGCTGTTCCAACAGGACAATGCACGTCCGCATGTATCCCGTGCCACCCAACGTGCTCTAGAAGGTGTAAGTCAACTACCCTGGCCAGCAAGATCTCCGGATCTGTCCCCCATTGAGCATGTTTGGGACTGGATGAAGCGTCGTCTCACGCGGTCTGCACGTCCAGCACGAACGCTGGTCCAACTGAGGCGCCAGGTGGAAATGGCATGGCAAGCCGTTCCACAGGACTACATCCAGCATCTCTACGATCGTCTCCATGGGAGAATATCAGCCTGCATTGCTGCGAAAGGTGGATATACACTGTACTAGTGCCGACATTGTGCTTGCTCTGTTGCCTGTGTCTATGTGCCTGTGGTTCTGTCAGTGTGATCATGTGATGTATCTGACCCCAGGAATGTGTCAATAAAGTTTCCCCTTCCTGGGACAATGAATTCACGGTGTTCTTATTTCAATTTCCAGGAGTGTAATTTTAAAGTATTTCAAAAAATTAACCGTTGTCATCATACTAAGCAATAGATACAAGAAGGAACTGGCACAAATTAAAGTATTAGTTGCTTTAAGGAGGTGCCTTTACTTTGGAACCACTAGGACATACAGTCTTCACTTACCCATCATTTCATGTGTTTTGTTTGAAAACAAATTCACTTTTTTCCTAGACACAACCCCACATCTCTAACTTTCCTTGAGCTCATAATTCCTAAAATAGATTATAGTTCTAAATAACGAGCAAAAACGGGCCGAAAATTCAATAAACTCAGTTTCAAAACTACATACCACCCCAGCGTTTTCATTTCAAAACCACTCATAAGAGCCGGTCGGGGTGGCCGAGCGGTTCTAGGCGCCACAGTCTGGAAGCGCGCGACCGCTACGTTCGCAGGTTCGAATCCTGCCTCGGGCATGGACGTGTGAGATATCCTTAGGTTAGTTAGGTTTAAGTAGTTCTAAGTTATAGGCGACTGATGACCTTAGAAGTTAAGTCCCATAGTGCTCAGAACCATTTGAACCACTCATAAGAGCTGTAGAACACACTCAAATTTACGTTACAATAACTTCAGATATATTTAGTTTCACTGTCAGTGATCTCCTCAGTATAGCCACCATAAAAAAAGCGCATGTCACAATCTCCTGTCACGTAGCAGACAGCTGGTTTGACCACTATGACTGACTGTTACAATGCACTACATTCGTAAAAGTCCCTCACTGTACCACTAGGTGTCTGTCTTGCAACAGCATATGTGGTTTCATCCTAAACGCACTGGTAATTAAAAAATTAATAAACCGGCGGTTTCACGCAGAAACCACTCGTACTCAAAGTGTTACGGCAAGGCAGAATGGCGAACACCCTCCCGCAAAGAAAAAACAAGGGGAGACTGACCTTGCCGAACGTAGGCGGAAAGAGACAGCATTCCCTCCCCCTCCCCCCCCCCCCCCAATTCACACGCTAACATAGTTGTAGTCGTTAGAACTGTCTTCATGATGGTAGTGCTAAATCAGTGCACTCTTCGATTTCATTTCGTGTAAATTACGATACTGTCAAAGTTGCGGGAGTTTGTTGCTATAATGTTTCATAATTCGATTGCACGACATGTGTACATTGTTCACGAAGTCCTGACCGAGTTTACAAAGACAGAGGGTTGGGGGTGGGCGGTAGAGGCGGGGGGGGGGGGGGGGGGGGGGATGTGGAAGCAAACGAAACCCAATACCATGAGTGAGACATGGGCACAAGGTGTGATTTCTTCACGCACTTCTGACACAACACGACAATCACGTTGTAATGGCTATGGTGTACACATGCACTGTTCCGTTAGATTGCTAATGTTGGCAGCAGCCAGACCGACTTTTATCGGCTTTAGCCGGTATTATTATCATTATATTAAAATATTTAAATTTTGTTTCATTATTGAAATCGTAGACAGCGGCTCATTAAAAGTGGTGGTGACAGCGAACATTTCAAAGGGAAGAGAAGGGACGTTAACATTCTGCGACTCTCCGCCAGAACTGAACCCTGGATCAGTAGTTGGTTTTGTGGACTTCTCTTGGAGAGTAAAAGTTCCTTTTGGCCTGTGGCGGCTACTCCACTACAATACTGGGTACGCTTTCCGTAGCGCGTGGATCCTTCCTCATAGGTTGCGTTCTTTGGGAGTTGACAGCTCAAAAATAAATAAACAAATAAATTTGCGTATGTAGTGCTACGTGACATCTAACAGTATTTTGCTGAAGATTTATCTTGAAAAAACAATTGTGTTCGTTTCTTCCGGCACTATTTTTAACTAAATAATCCGTGACAGGATATTACAGTGTACCCCGTAGTTTTGTGACTACTGATAGTCGCCGTTTTGGTTGCTGAGCGGACCCGCGAGAACTCCGAGAAACTTGGTGGAAATTGTTTCAAACAAACAGAATTCTACAGACCTTTCAGTAGAAGTAACTGTGCAAGAAGTTCCTCTTCCATGCGGTTATATTCTGTGACACTGGGGTAAGTAATCAACCAATAAATGGCGGGTAAGATGATAATAATACTACAAATTTCATCACAACAACACAACAGCTCAGTGTTTATTTCCGTTAGAGTTTACAGGATGTGAATGATCCATCAACCCGTTCATTAACGTTCCGTCCCTGTTAGCGAGGGACACCTTCAGCAGTGAAACATTGACAGTTATATTCTACCTCTGAGAATGTCCCTGCACATCCGAAGAGAAGTTTTGTGCATCGTCCACGACCTGTAAGCGAAAAAGTTTTCAACGAAAGTAAACACTGGACGTGAAAGTTCGTACTATTGAGTGACTGAGTGGTGTTGCGGTGCCGCTAACCCTACGTATGATGTGTTCAGAGAGCAGACCTGAAGCTGCAGATTCTCATATGTTTCAACAGTTCGGGAAAGGAGGTCACCAGATGGTATCAGTTGTCTCGAATCCACTAGCCTCGTCTCGACCAAAACCACAGAGAGGGGCGGGAGAGGGGGGGGGGAGGGGGAAGGGGGAGGAGGGAGAAGGGAGGGGGAGGGGGAGGGGGAGGGTGAGGGGGGAGGGGGAGGGGGGAGGCGGGAGAGAGAGAGAGAGAGAGAGAGAGAGAGAGAGAGAGAGAACGAAGGTACGCCGTGAAGATTCGGTATCAGCAGTAACAGAATTTCACGCCTGCGATGGACGGCGTAGGTGACGGAAGTGCCCATGGCGGTGTGACGACGCGGTGAAGGAAAGCCGTGGTTCTGGTATGAAGCAGCTGGCTCTCCTCAGACGCGAAACGTTTCGGAGTGTCTGTAGGACGGGTTGTGCTATAACTGACGAGCCGTCAGGCGTCAGAGAGAGAAACTCACGGACGGCCTTCAGCGAAATGTCATGATCTCCAGATGGACAAGGAAGGGAGAGAAACGTGACATGGAGGCTTTTTATTTCGTTTTTTACAATTCATTAGCGCTTGAAGGTCGCGCTTCCCGCAGACGCTCTGTGTTGGAGAAAGGCAGAATAATACCGAAAGCTGTCGCTTTTTTTAAGCCGACATAAACCTTTTGGTCGCCGAGGCGTCATTACCGATGACACAACAGGTTACCGCCTGCTGTTCCCTCAGTTACTTACAGCTGAACGAGACTTATTACAATTCATATAGGTACTGTGACGTCAGTCGGTCACGTGAGGCAACTTGAGACAGACAAGTAATACCAATTCGGTTCCGGGTAGCAAAACCGAACTCTCGGACGCAAATTTTCGCCGCAACTGGAACGAGAGTGTGTCCAAGACAAGTCGTGATCATAAGATAGTCCACCAGCATACTGCACGAAATAAAATGAAATGACCGTATGGCATTATTGTCCGGGAGACCCCGTCTGGGGTAGTTAGGCGGTCCAGTGGATGTTCTTGTGTCTGACGGCACTTCAGCGACTTGCACCTTGATGATGATGGTAAGGTGAAATGATGAGGTCAACAACACGAATACACAGTCAAACTCCGACCCGGCCGAGAATCGTTCCCGGGACCGCAACTATCTAGAGGCAGCAACTCTACCTAGACCACAAACTGTTGATACTGTATTAAATAACGAACCAATGTATACTATCCAGTTATGTGAAGATACAGAACAATATAGAGGGTGAACGCTCAGCCTTTATCTCTTGAGGAAGAAGGTATGTCTGAAACCCCAAACTGTAGGATCCCGACTGACAGTAACGTATTTCAAAAGGTGATCATCACATTTTGTAACCAAGTTCGTGTCCGTTTTGGTTATGGCTTTCTTTGTGCGTTACACTAAATTTCACGTAGGACAGCTGAAGACAGAATTTGCTTCATTTTTCGCAAAAGTCTTGCTCGCCAAAAAACTCCATTAACTGGTAAGCAAGTACTAGGTGCCGGAGGCCCACAGACAAAATTCCGGATGACGTTCACAGATGTTCTCTGAGCATATAAGGGGCCACAACAGACGCAAATTATAGCTACAAAATGTGACGATCACCTTGTATTTCGTTTCAGTTATTACTTCCATTTTCTCGGTATCTGTATTACGCTGAAAATATGTAAATGTCGACGGTATGCAATTCATGTGTTGGATCAAGCTTGTACAGGTGGCTCATGGTACTTGCTGTAGGCGACAAGCGCCCACGTTGGTCTTCGCTCTCAAGCTTGCATTCAGTAAACCTGAAATGGTGCTATCTTGGCTAAGTTTTTCTGGTAGTGTTACTTGTGCGGTAACAGTCGTACAAAGCAGTATGAACAGATTTACTGATAAAGATTTGGCCAATATGCGCCTCGTGTACGGACACCTTGAATGCAATGAGGAAGCAGCGCGATGCTTTATTTTTGGCTTTGGGCAGCAGAAACTATACAGTCAACACTTTAGAAAAGTGGTATATTAACATAATTGCAATGTCTACAGTAGAACAATAAAAAGTGTACGATGTACAAATATACGTTCTTAATGTAAAATAAACTAAAAAAAACTATACGACGAGCACCAGACAGCCAGCAGTAGTAAAAATAGTGCCAAGTTAACATCAGCGCAATTTTCAGGCTAGAACAATGATAAGAATATGAAGTACAAGAACAAATTCGTTATATAAACTAAAAAAAAAAATACGACCCAGGTTTCGAACAGGGCTGGTTCCAGGGGAGAACGACATCCACAGCAGCTTGTCACTGAAAGCTGAGCAAAAGCGTCATTTATAAATACAAGTTCATAGCGCAAAGTAAAAACATAAACAGACGTCCCAGTTTTCGAACCCAGCTGGTTCCAAGGGATAACAAAATCCATGCAACTTATAGGTCGAAGCTCAATACCGGCGTCTTTTAAATAGTTCGTATATACAACGGCACGACATCACGCTTAGCTGTTCCGTAGCAACGGCAGCAGTATCACTTTAATTTTGCAGACCAGCATGGCTGCATTATTCTGCATTTTGTGTTGTATGTTTTAGGATTGCACATTACAAGTTTTTTTTTTCAATGCTAAGAAGATACTTTCAGAGAAACGAAGGTAACTCTGTAACAACCCGTATTAGTCTATTACGTCATTAAACTATAACGAAACAGAGGAAACGACAGGTCCCTTATACTAAAATACACGGAAAATATTCTTGAACAACCTCGGAAATTTTGTCTGTAGCATTCGTGTTCTCCTTGCATATTCTCGTACCGACAAAGTAATGTTGATTTAGGTCTAACATTTAAACTACTGTACTCAGTATTGACAGCCAGTCGCGTAGAAAACGCCTGCAGTCAGCTGAAGCAAGCAGGGAAGCCAGACAACGCCCAGCGTTATGTCTACAAGACAGTTCCGGCGGCGAAACATCCCTGGCATATTTACATACCCCGCTTATTGTTTATTCTGGAGGAGTCTGGAATCTGTGTCTACTGCAACGACCAGTCTGGTACACTCCTCCAAATTAGACTTATTTTGGTGTGCACATACAAATAGAATAAAACAGTTGCGCTAAAAAGCCAACTTCGGAGACGAGACACGTAGGAAGAGTACAGATCAGTCACCTGATTTCTTTCCGTCCATCGATTACAATAGCCAAGCGAAATTAAAACAAAAGTGATTGAGGGATGTAAGCATCAGGTATGTATAAACCTCCCGAAATTAATATTTTTAATCAATCATTTTTCTGATTTGAAATGCTACTTTCCTTGCCGCAATACAATATTTATGTTCCAGACGCGTTTCGCCTTTTTACATTAAAGGCGTCTTCAACGGATTTTTTTGACTTGCTAAAATCTTATTTTCCTTGCATCTGATAATGATTCAGAGGGCGCTCTTCCAGGAGTTAAAATTAGTTGTAGAGAATCAGGAAATATCTATGACGCCTCAGAGGGGCTTATTCAAACCACCATTGTTTATGGCGAAATTTTGTTGGAAAAAAAGGAAGGATTCAAAGCGAAATATCTGAGGACTGGGAGCATAAAACTTGAGCAGACATTGAAATTTCATGGTATTATTACTATTGCGAGAACTGTGAAGTGAAAAACTAATGAATTAGATTCCTTTCAACTTTGAATATTAGACAAGTATTGTTTAGCTAACTTGCATCGTGTTACAGAATCGAAAAATCAACTTCCATAGTTACATTTACCTTTCTATCTTAAGATTATACGTTATTTTTTATCGTATTGTACTTTTGATTCACAAACAGATTACACTTTAAGCTTTCACTGTTAGTTTTTTACGACCTAGAAAAGGCCTTTAATGCAGTTCCCAGAGAAGCCATGTGGATGGTGTTACAATGTTTCGGCTGCCCTAAACGTTTTGTTGACCTGATCATCATGGAGAGCTTTAATCAGGTAAAGCTCTCCATGCTGACATGACCGAACAGGTCATCTGCCTGAATGAAACATCTACTGAATTCCCAATAACGAGGATGCGTTCTTGCACCAACATTATTTGCCTTGTATCTGGCAGCTATGCTTTATGAGACGTCTGTGAACAACGCTGAGGTAGAGCTATAGTTTCGATGGAGGATTATTTAACCAATCCAGACTCCGATCAAAAAAGCTCACAAGTACCGCTCGTGTAACAGAGGTGCAGTACGCTGACGACAGTTCCTCTCCAGCTGATTCACCTGCACAGATGCACCAGTCTGTTAATTGTTTCAGCAAGGCATTCTCCTGGCTCTCCCCTTCCTGATTTCAGCATATCCATTTCTGATACACCCTTGGAACAAGTGGACCACTTCCTTTATACAGGAAGCATATTGGATCAAATTGCTCACCTGGAAAAGACGTGGAGAACAGAATACGTGCTGCCCATGTGGCATTTGGTCGTCTCAGAAAACGTGTCTTCCTGAATAAGGACCAAATTGATGGTGTATAAAGCTATTGTCATCTCAACGCTGCTCTATGGTTGTGAAACCTGGACATTATACAGCCGCGATATGAAGAAAACAGAACGCTTCAACAAACAGAAGCTAAGATACACGAGCATGAAATGGGATGACTTTATACCGAATACCACCGTTCTTGAAAAAGCGAAAATGAATAGCAAGTTATAGAAACTCTCATTATTGCGCACCAACTAAGACGGGTTGGGCATGTCCAGCGGATGAGAGATGACAGACTTCCACGTCAAATGCTGTACAGTGAAGTGAGCACAGGTAAAAGGCCGCTAGGTGCCCCTCTTAAACGCTATAATGATCAGTACAAGAAAAATATGAAAACCTTGGGCATCTATCTGAGTAACTGGTCCACCATAGCAGAAGATCGCAGTCGCTGGCGCTCAACTATCTCAAATGCTCTTCAGAACTTTGAGGGGGAACGTCGAAGACTCGAGAATGACAAACGTCAGAGACGTAAACTGCTCCACGCCCAGCCAGGTCCTCCACCTTCCGTCGTTTGTAATTTCTGTGGTCGCATGTTGCATGCTAGGATTGGACTACTAATCCATCAAAGACATTTCCACGCCTGAACCATGACAAAGGAAATCTCAGGAGAGAAATGAGAACTCGGACACGAGTATCAGCCGACGACGACGAGATTACACTTATTCGTAAACCACAAAAACACCTTTTTATTTAAGAATCTGTATTTTGTTGTAAGGTCCATGCTACCCGACACTTTAACACGTCGAACTGCATGTCTTAGAAAGCTTTTCTGTGTGTCACTTTGGTCAGAAAACTTTTTTCACCATTTAGACCAAAACAAATGTTGAAATAAAGGTTTTATGCAGTTACATCTCTTTCAAGACAGGAGTTTTACGGCAATTTTGTCTTACGTAGCCCGTAATAGCAGTCATTCCCCTAGGTAACTTTCCTGTGCGAGGTGATGAAACTTTATCGCTATCCCTCGTACAGCAAAAACAAAAAACAAAAAACAAAAAATAATAAAAATAAAAATTTAGATTTAAGTTACTGTGTAAAAAAGCTCATTAAGAAGTAGAGCAGATTAGAAATTCTTTTTTGGCCTAATTTTTTTTACTAGCTTAAAATGTTTTTTAGAGAGCCTATTTTTAAGATTTATTCGTATAAAGTGTGCCATAAATGTTAAATGTGTTAAAACGGCGATTTACTGCAAGGGGGTCTGGCGCATCCGAGCGCTCGAATGTAACCGATGCAATACTATAATAGTTACCGACGGGATCGGGGTCCTGTTAGTTTCAGATAGTGCCACAGGGGGCATTACTATCAAGTAAACTACTATTCTCAACAAGACTTCTTTTCGTAACATGATTCGTTTATGGTAAACAGTCTGAAAGCACGTGCTTGTCTCGCGTCTCCTCAACAGTTTGCTTGTTTGTTTTTTTATCTTTTTATTTTTGTACATACGAAGTAAAATGTAATTGCTTGAAAATGACAAACGTATTTTACGGATAGAAAAGGTTTAAAAAGTAATCGCAATCGTGAAAAAAAGGCTTCGATTGTTAAGCGGAAGCCAGGTAATCGATCCTATTTGATCAAAGTAAGAGTATTTCGACATCGGCGAAAGAAAGACTAGTTTTACGATGCTGGCAGTACGGATTCAAAGTTTGTTCAATGTCAGTATAAATAAAGTTGAAACTTTAAACGCTCGTATTTTCAAAACAACGTTTTCAAGTTAGCGGGAGCTGTAACTCGTTTAATATGCATGGAATTACATTAAATCTTTTTGTGACTTGTGAGTCGGCGTTTGCCCTACTGTAGCACGTAGGATTTTTGCGACATTTTAATTCCATTTTTGGTGCTCGTTTTTATAATGACGTTTTTGTCGAATAAAATGACTTATTTGACTGGGTCGCCATCCTGTTAGAAACCATTTTTTTTTAATATCCCCTCGCACTACGTTAGACAATATCATCAGTTGTAAAGTACTTTTCGAAATTTTGTTCTAGGTTGAAAATCGTGACGTTCAGAACTCCCATCAACCGCCCTCGCAGTCCGGGAAGGCCTTTCGTCGATGTCACTATTTGTCCTCCGGATGCACGTTTTTTACTTAATAAAACTACGTAACACAACCGTAAGGGTGTACAATATAGGTCTAAAGTAAGTTTTGTGAAAAAAGATCGCGAATATTGGTTCCAAAAAAAAATCAAGCGTCGCCCTGGTCTACTCCCTTCACTAGTGACAGCTACAGCGGAGCAGACTTTCTGTTACCGAAGAAGGATGTGGAAAGCTGAAAAACGGCAACGGCCTTCGTATATCTGTATCATGGGGTATAGGTAGACTATTTGTGTCACACATGGCATCCGAGGTTGGGAGAAGCGATATGACGAGGCGGGCGTAGCGAGCCAGGGCCCTGATAGCATCGGGGCAACAGCGCTCCGGGGACCGGCGGCCTATCTCTGGTAAAAGCCAGCCAGGCAGCCAGCGAGGCATCGGCTTCAAGGGCAGGCGCTCTCCGGAGACGCCATGAATATTACGCAGGCCTGCGGCAGAGGGGTATCGATTGCCTCCATACTGGAGGAGTCCTTACACAGCTACTTTCGTGGAAGCCCTCGCATTACCGCCGACGGGACGGGGCCGTGTTGTAACTCCTTTGCGGCCCGCGCGTCTCTGGGTCGTCCTTCGTTTCTGCTGCAGATGTGTTTGGTGGCGCGCAGCGAGCATTGCCTGTCAACAGACTCCGCCTTACCTGATGCTCAAACTCATCAGGATGCCTGCGTTCTACACACGCTAGAGTGCACGTCCTTCATCTGCAAGAATACGCAAAAACTGGCAGTCACTATCCGGTGTATAAAGTGGTCAAACAACTTACGAGAATGCAGACAGGTGATGTCTTGGACAAATCTGTACAGTCAGTAACATTGCTGCTCAGACAAACCGTATAGCAAAACATCTTGTTAATCTGTTGAGCCCAATAGCCGGCCGGAGTGGCCGAGCGGTTCTAGGCACTTCAGTCCGGAACCGCGCTGTTGCTACGGTCGCAGGTTCGAATCCTGCCTCGGGCATGGATGTGTGTAATGTCCTTAGGTTAGTTAGGTTTAAGCAGTTCTAAGTTCTAGGGGACTGATGACCTCAGAAGTTAAGTGCCATAGGGCTCAGAGACGTTTGAGCCATTTGAGCCCACTAGGAAGTCGGTGTTTTCCTTCATTTATTTGAAACATGCTCCAATATAATTACTTTCTGTGTGTGTGTGTGTGTGTGTGTGTGTGTGTGTGTGTGTGTGTGTGTGTCCGGTGGTGATGATGGGTGCGACTAGGGAGGAAGTTACCAGGTTTAGGCCAGTCTATGAGGACGAACAACTAAGTAAGTGAGCAACGAAATGGCAAGTGGTACATGTTATGTTGGTAGTCCGTCATGGAACGCAGAGGCTCTACCTTCCAAGAAAGATGTCCGTTCTGCTCGAGGTCTGGATCACCAGACGAGAGAGAGAGAGAGAGAGAGAGAGAGAGAGAGAGAGAGAGAGAGAGAGAGAGAGAGAGAGAAAGAGGGAGAGAGAGAGAGAGGACAACGATGTTCTGCACTGCAGAATCCTCCAGCGTCCACACACGTGACCTGTATCCCACACAGGCTATTGGCTAAAATCGATGGCGTGAATTCGGTAGCGATTGCGGCAGAGGGCTGAAGGGGTCTCTTGTGAGCAGCTTTAACTGGACAGAACTGCCTCCGTTCTGACAGGCGACAACTTATGTCACGTAGACGCGCAGGAAGTCACTCTGTGGGAAAACTAGCAGAGATTTGTCTGGGGCCTCTGAAAAACAAACTTTGGTAAACGAATTACCAAAAATATTCCACCCTATACACTGCTCGCGAATAGCACCAAAGGGGCCGCCAAGCTTAACGTCCGCTTCACCGTCAGTAGCTTCACATGCTCTCACTTCACGAGACATTGCGGAGAGGTTTGGTATTTAAATCAGGACATTGGCGCAAAATTTAGTGATGAGGAATTTTGCTCCATCACCTCTCCTCCTCTTCCTGACGAAACAATGGCAGTGAAAATTGTTTCCACCACCAGGATTCGAACCGGCTTACCTCCGGGTCGAGCGCCACCGCACGAGTACTAGGTCAGTGTGTGCATCGGATTAAAAACGCGTCTGAGTTCTTACGTCGACTACAGGGATTGCGTCTGGACGCCTGACATTTTAGTAAGTTCTGAGGTGGTCTCTGTCTCCACTCACGTCCCTCTGATCCATTACGGCTAACTGGAGTTAGGTATTGTGATGAATTAACGAACCTATTTCAACATGTGCTGACTTAAACGGTTTATCCAGTGACCACTTGTATGAACAGACAGATGGTGTTGCAATGTGGAGCCCTCTGTCTCCTATTATTGCCAGTCTGTTTATGGAAGATTTTCAGAAACATACCCTGGAGTTGGCAGCATTGAAATCTGATTTTTTTTTTTCAGCCTCGTGGAAGTGAGAACTGAAACGGCTTTTATAACTTATGAGTTCAATACACCCGAATATTCGCTTCACGATGGACGTGGAAAAGGATGACTGTCTTCCTTTACTTGATAAGTTGATCACGAGGAAGCTTACGGCATGTTGAGACATTTCGTTTATAGGAAGTTAAACTAATCTGTCACTATTCAGCTCAGCGTGAAGTGCTACTTCATATTTGACAGGGCCTACGTCATTTCACACCATGAAAGGTTGCAGCAGGGTTAGTTTACTTCGAAGTCAGCTTAGGCAAAATCGTTATAGCGAAAAGCGGATCACATGGTCGTTGTGCTATTTCCCAACCGTGAACCGGGTGAATGATGAAAATAACGAGACGATACATATACTCCTGAATGTAAATATTGTGGTGACTACCGTAGTTGCGTCACCTGTGGACATGCAAAGTTTCGTACTCTTCCACTAGGTGGCTTACAAAGGTGTATGGCTTCTACCACAGCTCTTGTGCATAACATTACTTACACACTTGTTTGGCATGTCAATCAGGTAACGAGTAGTTTTCACATGCACCTTACGTCGTACTATTTCGCCATGGTTCATACGAACTCCAAATTTTTCTACAAACTAATCCTCCGAACTGAATAATCATTGCTACAATACATTACAACAACCACTGCTTACCACATTTTGGGTCAGGTTTCCGAACAAAATCAACTAGTAGCTACAATTCAGCGTTGTATGTACTCACTCTTTTTCCATTTTTCTCAAGAGGATCTTCGCTCTGTTATCATACGTTATCAGTTTCTCTTCATTTGGAGTGATTACCAGCTCCGAAAAAAAAGGGCAAAGGGTAACATACAGAAAATTAAGAAACACACACACACACACACACACACACAAAATCACGCACGCATACAAACTTTTTACATGACCCCTTCGGAAAATAGCGGTCTCCGTCATCCACAAGATGCATTATTAAGCCTTTTCCCGATATCATGCTAACTCTAACCTTTTTTTGTCCGCGCAGCTGCTTGTTTATTTAAATTTGGCGCTTATTTCCAATTCAGATTACATTCCGTCATGCAACGGCAGCAATAAAATTATACAGTGATCAACGACCAACAGCTGACACGCCTTCTGTGGTGGCCAGGGATGCGGCTTTGCCAACATGTTAATGGATCACACGGACAAATATGGACCTCGTCAACATGGCTCGACTTTTCGGTCTCAGAATCAGGTCACAGACGACTTTGCTTTATTACTCACTAACAGTATACAATTTTAGTTATCCTATAGCCTTTCTATTTATATGTTCTCTTAACATGAATCGTCAGTATATCTCTTCCCGTAATTATAAAAGGTATGGAGTTAATTGTGATTATAAGTTATTTAACGAACTCAATTTCTGAAATACGACCCTTACATCTCATGGGGCGAATATTCATGCAAAGGGCGGACCATTCTGTATGTCAAATAATTTCCTGTAAGCAGCATTCCCTCATGTTAATTCTTTTCTGTTGTATTTCCCACTCTCCATGGAGACTCTTCTGCTGTCCAACCAGAGTAGATTCTCCAAGGCGAAGACGATATGGAAGCTGAATCACAGAATTAATGAGGGAACGTCCCGGAAAGACTGGGGCAACATACACTACTGGCCATTAAAATTGCTACACCACGAAGATGACGTGATACAGACGCGAAATTTAACCGACAGGAAGAAGTTTCTGTGATACGCAAATGATTAGCTTTTCAGAGCATTCACACAAGGTTGGCGCCGATGGCGACACCTACAACGTGCTGACATGAGGAAAGTTTCCAACCGATTTCTCATACACAAACAGCAGTTGACCGGCGTTGCCTGCTGAAACCTTGTTGTGATGCCTCGTATAAGGAGGTCTTTGATAAAGGTCGGATTGTAGCCTACCGCGATTGCGGTTTATCGTATCGCGACATTGCTCCTCGCGTTGGTCGAGATCCGATGACTGTTAGCAGAATATGGAATCGGTGGGTTCAGGAGGGTAATACCGAACGCCGTGCTGGATCCCAACGGCCTCGTATCACTAGCAGTCGAGATGACAGTCATCTGATCCGCATGGCTGTAACGGATCATGCAGGCACTCCTCGATCCCTGAGTCAACAGATGGGGACGTTTGCAAGACAACAACCATCTGCACGAACAGTTCGACGACGTCTGCAGCACCATGGACTATCAGCTCGGAGACCATGGCTGCGGTTACCCTTGACGCTGCATCACAGACAGGAGCGCCTGCGATGGTGTACTGAACGACGAACCTGGGTGCACGAATGGCAAAACGTCATTTTTTCGGATAAATCCAGGTTCTGTTTACAGCATCATGATGGTCGCATCCGTGTTTGGCGACATCGCGGCGAACGCACATTGGAAGCGTGTATTCGTCATCGCCATACTGGCGTATCATCCGGCGTGATGGTATGAGGTGCCATTGGTTACACGTCTCAGTCACCTCTTGTTCGCATTGACGGCATTTTGAACAGTGGACATTACATTTCAAATTTGTTACGACCCGTGGCTCTACCCGTCATTCAATCCCTGCGAAACCCTACATTTCAGCAGGATAATGAACGACCGCATGTTGCAGGGCCAGCCGGGGTGGGCGAGCGGTTCTAGGTGCTACAGTCTGGCACCGCGCGACCCCTACGGTCGCAGGTTCGAATCCTGCCTCTGGCATGGATGTGTGTGATGTCCTTAGGTTAGTTAGGTCTAAGTAGTTCTAAGTTCTAGGGGACTGATGACCTCAGCAGTTAAGTCCCATAGTGCTCAGAGCCATTTGAACCGTTTTGTTGCAGGTCCTGTACGGGTCTTTCTGGATACAGAAAATGTTAGATTGCTGCCCTGGCCAGCCACATTCTCCAGATCTCTCAGCAATTGAAAACGTCTGGTCAATGGTGGCCGAGCAACTGGCTCGTCACAATACGCCAGTGACTACTCTTGATGAACTGTGGTATCGTGTTGAAGCTGCATGGGCAGCTGTACCTGTACACGCCATCCAAGCTCTGTTTGACTCAATGCCCAGGCCTACCAAGGCCGTTATAACAGCCAGAGGTGGTTGTTCTGTGTACTGATTTCTCAGGATCTATGCACCCAAATTGCGTGAAAATGTAATCACATGTCCGTTCTAGTATAATATATTTGTTCAATGAATACCCGTTTATCATCTGCATTTTTTCTTGGTGTGGCAATTTTAATGGCCAGTAGTGTATTACTTCTCCGCATACACGTCTCGTGAAAGAAGAGGGAGTCAGATAGTGGCACTACAGGTACCCTCCGCCATGCACCGTCAGGTGGCTTGCTGAGTATACAGGGTGGTCAGAAACTGTCTGCAAAACTTGTATTGGTATTGTACGGGAGGCTGTACTGAGAAATAACTTTCGAAAAATTCGATACGTTTCTGTCCACCCTGTGGATGTAGATTGAACCTTCATCGCCCCTATTTCCCTCTTCTTGCCTAATCTGCGTTAACAGCTTCCATATGTAATTAGCAATACTGAATCACCTTGCTTAGTTAATCAGAGGACCTGAGACATCAGAATAGTGTAGCTATAGAAAAGCCATCTGTTCACCACTGTTAAGCAGATTAAAATTTGGATTTATTAACCTCTGTAAGAGATGTGGCTATTTCAAAGCTGTGAAACGATTTTTTCAATCAGATGTGTAACTCTCTGTAGGCGCCATGATGAAGCTGCAGCAACATCAATATTGAACGTAATTAGTCTTTGATGACAGGGCCACGTTGTCTCTGATGGGAGGGGATCAAAGTGTAACACGAGGAGGGTAAAACGAGAGGAGATACAATATTGCCCCACCTTCCAAACGCTTCACCTTTGTGTGTGTCAAAATACATTGAATGATTACTTCGCGAGCAAAGTAAGTGTTACGGAAAGTCACTATCACAACGGGATAACCCGAATTTCGAGAAGCATACAGCCATTCATCTAACTTTTGATTCAACTACGGCAGGTTACCTGTTAAAACCAACGGATAATGTCCTTGTTCATGCTTCAAACAGTTTCGAACCATTTGCTGTATACTGTCATACACATCATATGACATTTTACAATCTTAAGGTCGTTAGCCCCATGCTATTTTAACAAAATGTTCATATTGTTCCCATACTACCTTTCACAATTTAAATGAGTTATTTTTTCGGGTTTTATCAAGCTACTAATGCCTAGTTTATTCCTGCTTTCATATTTTTTTTATTTCAGTTATATGAGATGGAAGCGGGAAATAGTGAAAGAAAGAGATGGCTCATCTTGTCTATAACAGTCAGCTTTTATAACGGACAGTCAAATGAAAACAGGAGGGGTGGGAAAAGAGGAAATTTAAGTGTTTATTTTTCCGAAAGTAATCGCCGTTAACTGTTAATACATTTATCCAACTGTGAGACAAGATTGTCGTCAATGCCTTCATGGAAAAATGCTTGCGGGTGTCTACGAAATCATTACTGCACCTAGGCATTCACCTCTTAGGCCGTAGAAAATCGATGGCCTTGAATGTATTTCTTCAGGGCCCCAAAAATACGGAAATCGCATGGGGAGAAAAGGAATTTGGAAATTTATGGTAAGGTCTTATGGGACCAAACTGCTGAGGTCATCGGTCCCTAAGCTTACGCGCTACTTAATCTAACTTAAACTAACTTACCCTAAGGACAACACACACACACCCATGCCGGAGGGAGGACTCAACCCTCCGACGGTGGCAGTCGCACGGACCGTGACAAGACGCCCAAAACCGCGCGGCTACCCCGCGCGGCTCTCATGGGGAGAAATCGAACTACAAGGAACATGTTTAAGGACTTCCTAACGAAACATCTGCACCGTAGTCCAACAACCTTGGCAACATGTAGGCGGGTACACATGGACCAAATACTATGTCATGTCCAGTCGTAATGAAATGGTGCCAACAATTCGACAATGGCTGCTCACACGAGGGTGGGGCTGATCGCAAAGACCAAATTTTGCACCGTTCCCTGGCAATCTTTTCGGCAGGCTGAAAGAACATCTGCGGGGAAAGATATTTTCCAACGACGTGGAAGTTCAAGCAGCGGCTCTCGAATATGTCTGTGACTGAGGAGTGGACTGGACTGATAGCGTTGGGGAACTGAACGATTGGAAGAACGTTCCGATGATTATTTGCCTTGGTGGAAAATGCACTTTGAAAAATAGTTCCATGTATCTGTGTCATTCTGAAGTGTAGTGTGGCATTCAATAAAATTTACTTGGCATGGCACAATAATGTGTAGCTTGCTTTTTGAAGCCACCTCCATATGTGGGACTTTGTAATTCTGGGGACAGGTTTCAATATGTAAATCGGAAACTTCAGAATTCGAATGAAAGACTTGCCCAATTTTATTTCCTTCTCTTTTCTTCCCCATCGCCCTCTTCTACACTGTTAAAGAGTACAATTTCAGGCGTGTAACGTTTGCCAAGTTCCCAGAATGAGATTTTCACTCTGCAGCGGAGTGTGCGCTGATATGAAACTTCCTGGCAGATTAAAACTGTGTGCCCGACCGAGACTTGAACTCGGAACCTTTGCCAAGTTGTAGGCTGATTCGGTTTTAGCGCTGAAACGTAAAGTCCCGTAAGTGGCTGTCCCAGAGATCGGAAGGAAGGGCTCACCACTTCTATTGGTTCCAAGAGCAGTAATGAGTTATCTTCGGCGTGATAATTGCTCTATTTGCAACAGTCCCCACGTATATGGCACCTAATCGAAAATGTCTACAATAAAAGAACTGAACTGTGGTTCAAATCACACACAACCAGAATTTAGAGAGTGAAATCATCGAACATTTTTCATTTACACGCTGATATGCTCGGAAGTACTAGCGGCGACTGCCGGGCGGTGTGGCCGTGCGGTTCTAGGCGCTTCAGTCTGGAACCGCGTGAGCGCTACGGTCGCAGGTTCGAGTTCTGCCTCGGGCACGGCTGTGTGTGATGTCCTTAGGTTAGTTAGATTTAAGTAGTTCTAAGTTCTAGGGGACTGATGACATCAGAAGTTAAGTCCCATAGTGCTCAGAGCCATTTGAACCATTTTTTGGAAGGCAAGTAACCAATGAATATATACTGTAGGACGTTGAAAGTTTATGGTGAAGGTTGTATGAATCGTTCAAATTTTTACAAGCGGGTAGAGCAGTTCAAAAATGATCGCGACTCAGAGACTGACGAACACCGTTGTGGCAAACCAGTTGCGGTTTCAACTCCCTCATTTGAAAGTCGAATTGATGACATTATTCGTGCCGACCGCCGTGTGACACTGGAAATGATAGTTGATAACGTTCAAGTTAGTACTGGGACAGTTCATAACATTATCTGCAACAAGATGATGTACCGCAAAACATGTGCAAGATGGGTCCCGAAAGACTTGATGCGGCTACACAAGGAAACAAGGTTGAGAGCGTGCACAGGGCTAAAGGAACGTTATGAAAGAGAAGGTGAGCACTTCCTCAACAAAATTTTAACTTATGATGAAACTTGGGTTCACTATTACGAGCCAGAATAAAAAAAACAAAGCATGGAGTGGAAGCACACCAACGCACCTTTCAAGAAAAAATTCAAAACCCAAGCATCAGCAGGAAAAGTCATGTTGCCGGTGTTTTGGGATGCCGAAGGTCCAGTTTTTTGTGATTATCTCGAAGAGCAGCGTACAATGAACAGCCAGTATTGCTCGGATTCCCTTTTAAACAAGGTGAAGCCAGCCATGAGAGAGAGACGTCGTGGATCTCAGAGGAAAGGTGTTTTTCTCCAGCAAGACAACGCACGTCCTCATATTTCTCAAATGATTCAAATGGCTCTGAGCATTATGCGACTTAACTTCTGAGGTCATCAGTCCCCTAGAACTTAGAACGACTTAAACCTGACTAACCTAAGGACATCACACACATCCATGCCCGAGGCAGGATTCGAACCTGCTACCGTAGCGGTCGCTCGGCTCGAGCCTGTAGCGCCTAGAACCGCACGGCCACTCCGGCCGGCATCTACGTTAGCTTCTTTATTTATTAATTTTTTTACGAGGCGTTTCATAGGCTTTGCTTCATTCGCGCACTGGGAGTCTGTAAACAGTGAATGTGTAAAGCTCAGATGCAATGTTCTCGCGGAAACAACACACCGAAGATGCATAGGAGTGCGAAGGCAGATCATTATGACCACTTGCTTGCTACCGTGTTGGTCCAACTTTCGTACGCAATGTAGTAGGGATTCGACAAGCCATTGGCAGGCTTCCACAGGTTTCTGGCACCAGCTGTCTCCGCACAAGTGAAGCAGTTCCCGTCAACTATGGACCGGTGGCGTCCGAGATATATTCCATCGTGTTCAGTTGAGGCGAATTTGATGGCAAGAGTTCACTGTCACGCTCTTCAAACCACTGTGTCACTATTCTGGCTTTGTGACACGGACAGATACCCTGTTGGAAGTTGCAATCGCCGTCGGGGAAGACATCAGCCATGAAGAAACGCAGGTGGTGCGCAATAAGATTCACGTACTCCACAGCTGTCATGGTGCATACGATCAATACGACAGATCCCACGGAGGCCTAGATAAACGTCCCCAACAACATAATTATGCCCATACCAGTCTGCGACCGTGCCGCAGTGCGTGCTTCGCGTAGCTGTTCGCCTTGATGACGGCTTATCCTGACACGACCATCAACCTTGTGTGACAAAAAACGTGGCTCCCCAACCATGCGACACGTTTCTATTGATCCATGATCCAGTCTCGATAACCCCGCGCCCACTGTGAACAGAACTGATAACATCGTTGGGACAACAGGGGAACAAGTAGGATTTGTTTGCAGAGTCGCACATCCATGAATGGGCTCCGAAACACTTGTGCCTCCACCAGAATGTACTCTGTTGTCAGATCCGCCACAGGTCGCCGCCTCTCGTGCTGTAGCGGTTGGGCAAGCCTTCGTCCTCCAAGCTGCGTTAGGAAGTGTGGACGTTGACCACCTTGTCGGCCGGTCGTGGGTTCGCCGTTCTTCAGCCTCTTTCCACAGATGTTTACAACAGCAGCACTCTAACAACTGCCCAACTTCGCCATTTCCGAGATGCTCGTTCCTTGGTGCCAGTCCACAGAAATATGAAAGTCACTCATGTCAGTGGGTTTCCCCCATTTTCGGCCGGTACAGTTGCTACAATAGTTTTCCATTCGTTTCTGCTCCGCTTACATATCTTCCTCAACGCATCGCGTGGTCGAAACGCCATCAGTCAACATTCTGTCTCGCGATAGGCAACGATGATAATGTTTTGGCTCATCATTGCACAGAATGTATAAAAAAGAATCATCCGATATGGCACGTCTGTACTTTTGAAACTAATAAACATACAAAATGAATTTTGTTTTTTGATGAACGGGAAAATCGAAACTGTTTTCATACCTTTTCATAGGTGTTCAATTTGCGCCCCCCCCCCCCCCCCCCCCCCCCCCTTGAGATGCGTGGCATATTATGTAACGGCGGTATTCCAATGTTCCCCGAGCTACAGGTACAGTTTCCACAGCTACTTTTATGCGATGTCTCAGTTCATGCATTGTTGTTGGTAACGAAGGCACATAAACAGATTCTTCTATAAGCCCCCCCCCCTCCCCCCAAGAAATAATCACATACAGTCAGGTCCGGTCACCTTGGAGGCCAGTAATGTAAGGCTGAATCACTTGGTTCAGGACGACCGACCATTGTTCATTAATGCTTTGATTTAAAAATTACAGCACTTCCAGATGCCAGTGCGGCGGTGCTAAGCCTTGTTGGTAAACCAAGCCGTTCGCGGTTCTAGGCGCTTCAGTCCGGAACCGCGCTGCTACTACGGTCGCAGGTTTGAATCTTGCCTCGCGGGCATGGATGTGTGTGATGTCCTTAGGTTAGTTAGGTTTAAGTAGTTCTAAGTCTAGGGGACTGATGACCTCAGATGTTAAGTCCCATAGTGCTTAGAGCCATTTGAACCATTTGAAGTCGTTCGGATCTGTCTCCAACTGTAAGAAAAGATAGTTCTCAAGCATATCGAGATATGTGCTACCTGTAACAGTGCTCTCGACAAAGAAAAATGGACCATACAACATTTCCCGTGAATAGCACAAAACACATTACATTTTGTACAGTCCCTCGCATGTTGTACAACTTCATGTCGTTGTTCCGTACCGCAAATTCTCGTATTATGACGGTTTATCTTTCCATTTAAATGGAATGTTATCTCGTCACTAAACACTAAGCGTGGAAGAAAACTGTCACCCTCCGTCTTGCCAAGAACGAAACTACAGAACTTTACGCGTTGTTGTTCGTCATCTACACGAAGAGCTTGCAGTACCTAAATTTTGTATGGTTTCATGTGTAAACGTCGACGCAACACACGCCAGTCGGATTTCGGGGGTATGTTGAACTGTCGAGCTGCACGGCGAACGGATTTCCGCGGACTCCTTGTGAAACTATGGTGGATGCGTTCGACGTCTGTGTCAGACACTCGGGGACGGCCCGGCGATATGCATTTACCCAAACAACCTGTTTCTCGAAATTGTTCATGCCATCGCCTAGTTCTCTGTGTTGTAGGAGGATCCACACCATACCCAGTGCGAAAGTTCAAGCTCAACGGTTATTACTGTTCCGCACTGCGCAAAACGTGGAACACAAAACGCTTTCTATTGTCCCGACACCATTTTTACTAGTAACGAAGTGGGCGCATACTGTTGCTACCTAGCGGGAACCATTTAAAACTCGAGAGTTTGCTCTTTCAAACAACAGTACGTTGTTCACGCACATATCTACACTCCTGGAAATTGAAATAAGAACACCGTGAATTCATTGTCCCAGGAAGGGGAAACTTTATTGACACATTCCTGGGGTCAGATACATCACATGATCACACTGACAGAACCACAGGCACATAGACACAGGCAACAGAGCATGCACAATGTCGGCACTAGTACAGTGTATATCCACCTTTCGCAGCAATGCAGGCTGCTATTCTCCCATGGAGACGATCGTAGAGATGCTGGATGTAGTCCTGTGGAACGGCTTGCCATGCCATTTCCACCTGGCGCCTCAGTTGGACCAGCGTTCGTGCTGGACGTGCAGACCGCGTAAGACGACGCTTCATCCAGTCCCAAACATGCTCAATGGGGGACAGATCCGGAGATCTTGCTGGCCAGGGTAGATGACTTACACCTTCTAGAGCACGTTGGTTGGCACAGGATACATGCGGACGTGCATTGTCCTGTTGGAACAGCAAGTTCCCTTGCCGGTCTAGGAATGGTAGAACGATGGGTTCGATGACGGTTTGGATGTACCGTGCACTATTCAGTGTCCCCTCGACGATCACCAGTGGTGTACGGCCAGTGTAGGAGATCGCTCCCCACACCATGATGCCGGGTGTTGGCCCTGTGTGCCTCGGTCGTATGCAGTCCTGATTGTGGCGCTCACCTGCACGGCGCCAAACACGCATACGACCATCATTGGCACCAAGGCAGAAGCGACTCTCATCGCTGAAGACGACACGTCTCCATTCGTCCCTCCATTCACGCCTGTCGCGACACCACTGGAGGCGGGCTGCACGATGTTGGGGCGTGAGCGGAAGACGGCCTAACGGTGTGCGGGACCATAGCCCAGCTTCATGGAGACGGTTGCGAATGGTCCTCGCCGATACTCCAGGAGCAACAGTGTCCCTAATTTGCTGGGAAGTGGCGGTGCGGTCCCCTACGGCACTGCGTAGGATCCTACGATCTTGGCGTGCATCCGTGCGTCGCTGCGGTCCGGTCCCAGGTCGACGGGCACGTGCACCTTCCACCGACCACTGGCGACAACATCGATGTACTGTGGAGACCTCACGCCCCACGTGTTGAGCAATTCGGCGGTACGTCCACCCGGCCTCCCGCATGCCCACTATACGCCATCGCTTAAAGTCCGTCAACTGCACGTACGGTTCACGTCCACGCTGTCGTGGCATGCTACCAGTGTTAAAGACTGCGATGGAGCTCCGTATGCCACGGCAAACTGGCTGACACTGACGGCGGCGGTGCACAAATGCTGCGCTGCTAGCGCCATTCGACGGCCAACACCGCGGTTGCTGGTGTGTCCGCTGTGCCGTGCGTGTGATCATTGCTTGTACAGCCCTCTCGCAGTGTCCGGAGCAAGTATGGTGGGTCTGACACACCGGTGTCAATGTGTTCTTTTTTCCATTTCCAGGAGTGTATATACAAACATAGATTAATACTTGTTCCGTAGATCATGAATACGACAATTCGTAATGATGTGGAACGTGTCACTTTAACGTAAGTTTTCTTTACATAAAATAATTATTTTCTTTATAGTTACTACTTCATATCTAAAAATTCATCTGTTGAGTAGAAGGAGTTGTCATTCAGAAATTCTTTTAATTTGTTTCTAAATGTTGTCTGGCTATCTGTCAGGCTTTTAATGCTATTTGGCAAATGACCAAAAGAAATATCTCAAACAACATAATAATTATGATTTTTTAAAATTGGATGATTCTTTTTGACACATCCTGTATTTTCGGCACCGTAAGTTTCCCAGGAACAACGTAGATGAATTGAACACCTGTTCTACTACACGATGGTGTGGCAAAGTCTCGGAAGCAGTAGTGGAAAAAAAATTACGTTCGAATTTGTTTGTACTGTATCAGATAGTATTCAGAACGATCATATTACCGTATTTATTTAATTTTTATATGAAATTTCGCCGCTCCTATTGTCACGTGACAATAACAGACCCTGTGTGGCTTTGCAGAGACCATGAAAGCTGAAGGTCAGACACCCAGCCGCTGTCATCACGTCATCGGCTGTCAGATGCTGGCCTTGCAGCACGCGCCCTTTCCCCACCTACCGTTCCACCGATGGCAGTTTGTGCATTTCCTTCATACGCCACGTATCACCAGTTACGCAATCACTCCTCTGTCTCTTTTTTACTGCTCCACTTTTACCCCGCAAAGTTCCGTGTAGATATACTAACTGGTTTACCATAAGCCTGTAGAAATATAGAACTAAAGACGAGACTATGGAAATCTGCACCCAACATTTTGAGAGAGGGCAGCTGCAGATGCAACGGCCTGATTTTCAGCCATAGCGTTTAATTTGTTTTCCTTTCATTCACTTATCAGTCATACTGAAGTGTGCTTATTATTTAAGTTTATACGCACAACAAATTGTTCATAGTGGGAGAATATGTGGTGCAAGATCAAAAGACCGCTTGTAGATTTAAAGGAAGCGAGGTTTTCCGTCTGTCATTCCGACAGGGCGCGAGTTTGTATGCGCGGTAGCTCCCGGCATCGACGTTTAGGAGGCTAAACAGTGTCGGCGGAAGATAAGTACTTGGTTCAAATGGCTCTGAGCACTATGGGACTTAACATCTCAGATCATCAGTCCCCTAGAACTTAGAACTACTTAAACCTAACTAACCTAAGGATATCACACACATCCATGTCCGATGCACGATTCGAACCTGGGACCGTAGTGGTCGCGCTTCCAGACTGAAGCGCCTAGAACTGCTCGGCTAGAAGATAAGTGCTGCTTAAGTAATGGTTTGGGTATGATCCGTCCTTAGTGCGAAAACTGAAATTGGAAACTTTTGTCGTTTCCTTCATTTTCTCAGTCACTCTAGTGAGAACATTACATTGGATAAAAAAAGGACGAGAGTGCGTTTGAATAGTTGTTTCTATTACGGTTTTAACAGTCCAAAACTAATGTATCTAAAACCACCGGTTTATTGTTTTGTTCTGTAAACATCCTTTGCTGGGTTGTGTAAGGCAACACTCACGATCGACACAGTAAGCTGTCGGCTGAGTGCCAAAATAAGGCCAGGTATTTAAATATACTTAACGTAACACTCATTCAAAAGAGGGTGGCAAGCACCGTAAATTAAAGATTAAGAGTTCAAAATTCTATCGATATTGCAATTACCGGGTAACGAAGACACTCTGACGCGGGAAACGTTGTCGAAGGAACTACTTCCATTTTCGGCTTAAGTGATTTACGGGCACAGCGACAATTTTAACTCTTGGTGATTGCACGTAGATTTGAATCGTTTCTTCCATCATCTCCATTCTGCGTTTCCTGGACTGTGCATTGCCTCTATTCTTTAACCTAGTTGCTAGTCCAACAACAGTGGGCATCGTTATCTGTTACTGGCAATGTGAAGAACTTAAACAACTATGAAGAAATGAAAAGCTTCGTAACTATTCATTAAGGAAAGTGATGAATATAGAAATTGACAAACCTCGATCTGTCATATTAAAAAAGAAATCATCTTGGCAGACAAACTTTGCCATTAAGAAACATCGAAAAAGCTACAAAACAAACACTCGTCTTGTTACATTCTTGACGCTTTGGGAAATCCGCGCACGCACGCGCCCACACACACCCACACACACACACACACACACACACACACACACACACACACACACACACATACACACACACACACACACACACACACACACACACACACACACACACACACACCAGTGTTCGTCACTGGAAGTCTGGTGATCACCTATATTCAAAAAAAGTGTTGAAGGTCCAGAGCACGAAACCGGAGCCTTTGACTTTCGCGGGTAACTGCTCTACCAACTGAACTATTACGACACGTTGACGACCCAGTGTCATAAATTTGCTTGCAACAGTATCTCTGTCTCCCACCTTCCGAACGTCACAGTCTGCAGAGTAAAGGTTCAGAGTTTGAGTCGCATTCGTACACACAATCTGCCAGCATGTTTCAAGTCCATATTATCTAAACGATGAAGGTGACAGGTCGATAGTGACAGGGGAACTTCTATGAAACACGGAAGAAGCTGTGAGAGTGGGTCATAAGTCAAGTCTGGATAGACCAGTAGCTACCAGTACACTGGTACGTGAAAAGTTAGAGGCTCTGCCGCGCGGGGTAGCCGTGCGGTCTCAGGCGACTTGTCACGGTTCTCGCGGCTTCCCTCGTCGGAGGTTCGAGTCCTCCCTCGGGCATGGGTGTGTTGTCCTTAGCGTATGTTAGTTTTAAGTTATATTAAGTAGTGCGTAAGCCTAGGGACCGATAACCTTAGCAGTCTCCGCCCCGATAGCAGAGTGCGGCTGGTCCCGGCGGAGATTAAGTCCTCCCTCGGGCATGGGTGTGTGTGTTTGTCCTTAGGATAATTTAGGTTAAGTAGTGTGTAAGCTTACGGACTGATGACCTAAGCAGTTAAGTCCCATAAGATTTCACACACATTTGATTATTTTGAACATAACTGATTGGTCAGCGTGACGGAGTGCTGTCCTACGGGCCCGGGTTCGATTCCCGGCTGGGTAGGGGATTTTCTACGTTCAGGGACTGGGTGTTGTGCTGTCTTCATCATCATTTCATCCCCATCCGGCGCGCAGGTCGCCAATGTGGCATCGAATGTAATAAGACCTGCACCAAGGCGGCCGGACCTGCCCCGCAAGGGGCCTCCCAGCCAATGACGCCAAACGCTCATTTCCATTTGCCTTAGCAGTCTGGGCCTATAGTCCTTACTACAAATTTCTAAATTTCCAATTTCAAAGGCTCTGGGTTCAATCTAGGTGACACAGTTTGAAGCTGGTAGGAAGTTTCAAATCCGTGCACACTTCGCTACAGAGTGGAAAATCATTTTGGAATATATTCTTTCCTAACTTCCTGGTACATTAATATGATGATAGATACTAAATACAGAAGTGATCTATCGAAACTCCACGACACTGTTCGCTCTCCCTGTTCATGCGTAAGTTGTATTACATCTGAAGACAAGCTTATGAAAGGAATATACATAGGACGGCATTGAGCTATTCGAAAGATTGATGGCATAAAACTATTCTATGATAAACGAAATGACACAATTTCGGACACTTTACTGGTCTCATACAAATATGATTTTATGTGTACAATTCTATGAACAGCTCGAGGTGGCTTAGTGGCTAACGCACCTGCTTAGTACGCAGGAGACTCAGTTCGATTCCCGGCCTTGGTAGAAATTTTCACTCGCCGTTTCAGTCTACAGACATGAAACATTCTACGATAATTGCCGCCATGAGTAGACAGAATTTGTGGAGCCATTCTGAGATCACCGTGACGAATCTCCACATGGCGTCAGCTCTCCGCCGAGTGGCGTAACTGGTACTGCTGCAGGTGGTCTCAGGTTGCGCCGCCGCGCCGCCACTTAATTAGTTGTTCGCAAATAACGTTCATTAGGCGGACGGTTGTGGAGCCGCAGCCAGGTAGCCGGCTGAGTCACAGGCGGCCGTGTGTCGGCAGTTTACCGCCACCACTGCTGTTTGCCGTGGCCGCTACGCAGGCGTAACGGAGCCCCGGCGGGGTGAAGGACGCGCGCTCTTTTCGTCAGACGTCTCGCGCAGCTGAGGGCCGACCTTCACTGCACGCGTGCGCAAGTGGAATAAAAAGGTAAAGCTGTCGTCAACCGGAATGACTACAGTACTTTACTTAGCGCGGTCCTATTACAAGTGATATGGCGTTGCCTTCTTTCATCCTTTGAAGTGACTTACCGAGGCAGGGGATCTGCAGTTTAACATAGGTTCCTAGTCACGGAGAAACTCGACATTTTTCACATTAAGAACACTGATAGAGGTGATAGAAGTGAAGAAGCAGATGAAAAGCACAAGGAGTGACAGCGAACCCGACCCGAGACGTTTGGATCCGTAGCCTTGTACTTTCAGCATTGAGCCACCAAGCCATAGGCAAATCGACTCAAAGGACCGGAAATTAAATTTCGTACGGCATGAGTGTGCCTGGGGCAGTGCTTCTGACAGTTCTGTTACAAACTTTATTATATACAGGGTAAAGCGAAATTTGCGCACTTGGGCTGCAGCTCTACTCCTCACATGCCAGCGATAAAAAAAGTCTCTCGCAAAATTTCGTCCGGCGAGTGTATCCGGCAGAAAAAAGACGTTAAAGACTGGCAATCTGACAACACTGTAACCACATGTACGGTAACTAGGTTTGTCAGGGGACGATAGCTGTGCTGCACAATTGGTGCAGAGGATGGTTTTGGGTTCCCATGCAGGAGGTCGTGAGTTCGATCCTGGGTTGGGGTGCAGTTTTTTTATTTGCTGATTCCATTCTGACATTTCATACTGAAATAAACGCCGTTTCTTACGTAACATGTATCCTAAATTTACAACATTTTGCAGCTCTGAACGTAACAAATACGTGGTTAGACAAATAAGAAATAGTTGAAGCAAATGACCTGTCATAGAACAGAATAACTACAAAAACAATATCAGTTTCGAGATGCTAAAGATGCGCCTGTTCCATGTAATACCCATTACCCCTCTGACAGATATTGTTCTGCACGATTCATGCCGACATCGCTAATTGTGAAATGTTCTGTTTCGAATTATACTGCGTCTCCCCAACGGTAATAGACGTTATGTTTCCGCAATCCCACCGATAGAATAATAATAATAATAATGCATTGAAATACGTACTAAACAAATGGCTCTGAGCACTATGGGACTTAACTTCTGAGGTCATCAGTCCCTAGAACTTAGAACTACTTAAACCTAACTAACCTAAGCACATCACACACACCCATGCCCGAGGCAGGATTCGAACCTGCGACCGTAGCGGTCGCGCGGTTCCAGACTGTAGCGCCTAGGACCGCTCGGCCATCCCGGCCGGCACGTACTAAACAGCTTGCGGTTACCAGACTCAGTGTTGAAAGGCATGGGACCATGGTGATAAAACATAAAAATAGTAAACGAATCTGGACATTATTCACAAAGCACATTGGTAGTCCTACTGGTAACGTAAGGCCCTAACGAAATGTATGGACCTGAACGAGGCAAGAATAATAGTTGCTACTAATCTCTGGAACCATTGGAGGAGGATACAAAGAAAACAGGTTTCGCATCTAGTGGATGAGGTAATTGTGAAATTCCATGACATGAAAAGGGCCTTTTTCAAAGCTGACCAATCTTCCATTTCTATGATGCATCTAGTATGTAAGTGCAAGTGTTTTCTAGAGGACCCGCTGCAATCACTATTGACGATTAAGATGCGAGACACCGTACTACCTGCACTATATTTACCAAATAAAAAACGTAGGCCTCAACCCAGAATCGAACCATCGACCTGCTGCATGCTAACCCAAAACGCTATTCACTGCACCAACTGTACTGCACTACGGCTGCGTGCTGGCAGAGATAACTACCATACATGTGGTTACAGTGTTGCCAGATTGCCACTATTTAACGTCCCTTTTCTGCCGTATGTGCTCGCCAGACGAAATTTTGTGAGAGACTTTTTTTCCAACGCTGACATGCGAGGAGTTGCGCTGCGAAGCCCGAATGCGCGAATTTCGCTTCACCCTGTATATAGACTGCATGACAAATAAGTAAAGAACGCAGAAGGGGAGGAGGAAACGAAATGAAACGTCACGGGCTCAGAGAGTATGTGGTGTTGCTTCGGTGATTACAAATCAAGGGAAATTAAAGAAAGACTTGGCAGTACCAGCTCAATTATCAGTATTACGCTGCAGCCACTCTGTCCTGGATGTATGAGCTGATTCGCTTGGAAAATATGTCACAAAGGCGTCGTATCCTTCCCGGAGACTAGCTGACCTACAACTGTCGTAAATGGTCCTTGGTATCTTTCACACTGGCAATGGAACAAAATTGTCTTACCTGGCCCCGCACAGGTTCTATTGGGGACATATCTATGGGCGTTGCTGGATACGGGAGCACGTCAACAAGAAGACAGTTCATAGAAACATCTGTCATGTGCCGATGAGCATTGTCTGAGCCTGTACGGGTCGCTATTTAATTTTTTGTTTGTTTTTGAAACCACCCGCCTTCTCAGTACTCGCCGCGATGCAAATATCGAGATCGATTTGAAGTCTCTGGTCGCTGCATATCTTTGTCGAGTTGGCTTCCCGCACGTCGCGAGGCGGACAGAAGGAGAAAGAAGGGGCTCGCTGTGAGTTAGCTCTGCACGGTCCGTCAGGAGCGACGTCGGTGCCGGAGGGCAAGGCCGCTTGGTCGGTGGGCCCACCACAAGCAGTCGGTTGGGGACGGAACTCCGTGGGCTCGAAAATCCTAGTTTGGAGGACTGGTGTTGCCCCGATGGCGGTCATCGTGTGGTCGTTCAAGGGCTGAAAAGTGATTTCTTGGCTCTGCCCTTGGATTCTGACGAAGAATTACGGCAAGTTTGGTGTATGAAGTGAACATAAGAATCCTAAAAAGGTGCACGTTGGTGGTGCGTAAATCAGACTTGTGAGTGGAGTAAGCTTTGCTTCGGTCCTGCAGTTACCAGTAAGAGCGATGCTTGGGAGGAGAGCGTTGGTATCAGCATTGTCGTCTATTTAGCTGCTTTAAAGTAAATGACTGTTTTGGATCGAAGAAACCTAAGTCGGCCCCAGCGGGTTTAACTCTGTTATCTACGAGTAATTGACACTCCGGTAGTGTCCACGAGTGAACTTTGGAGGTACTGTTAAGAGTCTGCAGTAAGGGAAAGATTGACTGTGGAGCTTTTCAGTCGGTCGCTTACGAATCGTGTTAATTGCAGTTCCCTTCGTGTGGTATTTTACGGTTTTACTTGTAGTGGCGAAATCGCCGATAGTATTTTCATAATTTAGTTTGGGACGTCATTCTGTGGCCAAATATTTTCTTACTGTCTTGCTGAGGTCCCCTTGCAACAGTCGTTGACTTGTCTCTTGTTCTACCCCGCCGTACTGCTGTTTGCTGCGGTGCGGTATAGCCTAAGTGTTCAGTAGTACCGCATCTACTCCCTGGCCCGTTTTAAGATTTGCAAGCCGCATCCACATCGACTTATAATCCCAGTATGCAATTTGTGTAAGCTGGTTGCGTCCTGTTAACGTTTTGTACATTTTAGAAAATCTTTGCCGGCCGGTGTGGCCGAGCGGTTCTAGGCGCTTCAGTCTGGAACCGCGCGACCGCTACGGTCGCAGGTTCGAATCCTGCCTTGGGCATGGATGTGTGTGATGTCCTTAGGTTATTTAGGTTTAAGTAGTTCTAAGTCTAGGGGACTGATGACCTCAGATGTTAAGTCCCATAGTTCTCAGAGCCATTTGAACCATTTGAAAAAGGTATCGTAAGCATAATCGCATTTGTAAGTTTCTTTCATTACAATTAGTTTTCACACAATGTCATGCTGTTATTGGGGGATCGCTGATCATGTAGGTGAAGTTTGCACCAGTTTCAGTACATATGGCTTGTCCTGGCCAATACATTTTACTGTTGTGAGAGGACTGCCCACGAATGGCTTGCTGGTTGTGACTTCATAAAGAGAAGAAGCTGTGTTCTGGATACATGGATAAACATTACTACTTTGATTTTCAGCTCCACAAAAGATTTGTTCTGTGGTCATAATTACATTCAGCGTGTTTATAATGTTCAACATCAGGTTGTCCCTTTTGATGCGGTTCATCAGAATGAATCACCAGACTCACAATTAATTAAGTCACTTTCTCAATTTTCCGATGTCCTTACTGACAAATTAGGGGCTGTGAATAAAATTAAGCACCAAGTTCAGCTTACTTGTCAAATTCCTGCCTATCAAGCTTTTTATCATTTATCTCCTAAAACGAGGGAACTATCAAAGAGCAACATCTGGTTAATGGGGTGTGTTGTGTACGACCTCATACACAACAGTAAGAGTAAGGAGGGGAGGGCTACAGAGTGGGGAAGCAACTGTCGTTGTAAGAAAGCTGGACAGGAGCAGAAATGATTAGTGAACAATTTAACACAATAAGAAGACGACACACTTGACTTGTATTTCTCCAAGCGATCGAAGACTCTATACAAATAATGCAGCAAGAAACAAGAATCCAGCTTTTTCAATATCAACAAGGATGAAGCCTAAACAAAGGTTTGTAGTGAAGTGGTTCAAATGGCTCTGAGCACTATGGGACTCAACTTCTGAGGTCATCAGTCCCCTAGAACTTAGAACTACTTAAACCTAACTAACCTAAGGACATCACACACACATCCGTGCCCCCCCCCCCCCCTGCGGGTTCGGGGGTAAGAATAGGCCCGCGGTATTCCTGCCTGTCGTAAGAGGCGACTAAAAGGAGTCTCAAATGTTTTGGCCTTAATGTGATGGTCCCCCTTGGGGTTTGACCTCCATTTTTCAAAATTCTACAGAAGTACGAGCCTTTTGGGGAAGGACACCTTACATGGTGTACCACTGGTCCTAAGTGCACTAAGACCTTGGCACTCAGCATTGCACCGGCGTTGTCACCATACCCATTATTCCTCAAATTGGGCCTAAACGCCTGATGGGTTGTCCAAGTTACATCCATAGTGCATCTCCATCTGCACCAGCGATCATGATGGACTTTCCATGGCACCAGAAATCCAGCACGGTAGCCAGCCCGTTGTGGTGGGGTCGTCATGTACCCTCTAGGTTGTAGCCCCCTGACAACACAGGGATCGTACTGCCGATACCTGAGCTGCACCCTCCCCACGTTGGCCAAGGAGTAGATGCCCGTCTCCTTGGGGCATCAGGACTCCCGGCAATGGTCATCCTGCCAGGTGGCCCTTGCTGCGGCTGGGTGGCGCCCGTGGGGAGAGCCCCTGGTCGGAGTGGGTGGTATCGGGGCGGACGTTTCGCACATGAAACGTCAACACGTATCAGGTCGCTCTGCGGCCGAGTCTTCCAAACGAAAAGGTACCGTTTCTAGTTCTGGTTCTCCTGCCCTTTCCCCCTTGGCCACTCCATGGGAGGAGGGACAGGCCCGCCGGCTTGGGGCGAAGTACTTCCCCCGCTATTTGGTCTGTTCTCGAACAGATGGGGGGACGTTCGCCACCTCCAAGCCCATGTTCTTTGTTCAGCACATTGAGGACGTCTTCGGGGAAATCGAGGCTCTCAGCAAGATGCGATCAGGGTCTGTTCTTATCAAGACCACCTCTGCCACACAATCGGCGGCACTCCAGGCGTGCGACCGCCTCGGGGACATCCCAGTCTCCATTGTCCCACATCTGGCACTAAATAGGACGCAGGGGGTTATTTTTCATCGTGACCTCCTGCTACAATCTGATGAGGAGCTCAGGGCCAACCTGGAGCGCCGCGGCGTGCATTTCGTCCGGCGAGTCCAGCGCGGCCCCAAAGACCGTCGCATCGACACCGGGGCCTTTATCCTCGCCTTCGAGGGGGACGTTCTCCCGGAGAAGGTAAAGGTGATGTGCTACCGGTGCGACGTGCGACCTTACGTCCCGCCTCCTATGCGCTGTTTTAGGTGTTTGCGCTTTGGGCACATGTCGTCCCGGTGTGAGGCTGAGCCCCTTTGTGGCGACTGTGGACGTCCTCTTCGTGAGGAACATACTTGCACCCCACCACCTCGGTGCCCTAATTGTCCTGGCGTCCACTCGCCTAGGTCCCCAGACTGCCCCGCCTATCAGAAGGAGAAAAAGATACAAGAAATCAAAACTTTGGATCGGCTCTCTTATTCTGAGGCCAGGAAGAAGTATGACCGCCTTCATCCCGTGTCACTGGCCACTTCGTTTGCCTCAGTTGTGTCCACTCCTTCCGCTGTATCCTCACCTCTATCCTGTCCCCCCTCCGCCTCCTCTGCCCATCAGGGGGCTCTGCCTCCGCATCCCAAATCCCTCCCTTCCAACTCCTCCTCCCCCGCGGCCCCCACCCCCCCTGCCCCAGGGGCCACCCTTCCTCCTCCTCCTCCTCCCCCCATGCCACCTGAGAAGCGATCCTCTTCTCAGGCGTCCATCGGGGAAACGTTCCGGACCCCAGCTTCCGAGGTCCGGCGTTCCAAAACGGACCCCGCGCGTGAGGACCTTCTTCGGGTCCAGCCCACCATCCCTGTGCCTCCTCGGCCTTCCAAGAAGGCCTCCAAGAAGAAGTCTCTATCCCCCTCTCCACCCCGGCGCGTTTCATCTGACGCTTCATCCGTGAGTCGCTGCTCCCGGCCGTCCTCAGTTTCGCCGGGACGCTCTGCTGCCAGGCGTTCCGCCGGCCTTTTGTCGGCAAATGATGCGGCCCCTCCTACACAATCAGGGACAGCGGCCGCAGCTGGCGACGAGTCGATGGAACCGGATCCGCCTGCCGTCAGTTGTAGCGATGTTGCCTCGCAACCTGGCCCTCCGCGGCCATCGAGGTGACCAGCTCTTCCCCGTCTCGTTCCCCCAACTTTTTGACTAGCAATGGCGTTGTTTCATTGGAACATAAGAGGTATTCGATCTAATCGGGAGGAATTACAACTGCTCCTCCACCTGCACTGTCCGCTCGTCCTTGGTCTCCAGGAAACCAAGTTGCGCCCGACTGACCGTATTGCCTTTTCCCACTATACCTCGGAGCGGTATGACCTCGCCCCTGTGGACGGTATCCCAGCTCATGGTGGGGTCATGTTGCTCGTTCGGGACGATGTCTATTACCATCCCCTCCCATTGACCACCCCACTCCAAGCAATAGCTATCCGCATTACTCTTTCTGCTTTTACTTTTTCAGTTTGTACCGTCTACACTCCACCGTCATCTGCTGTTAGTCGGGCTGACATGATGCACCTGATCGATCAGCTTCCCCCACCGTTCTTATTGTTTGGCGACTTCAATGCCCATCATCCCCTTTGGGGCTCTCCTGCATCCTGTCAAAGAGGCTCACTCTTGGCGGATGTCTTTAACCATCTCAATCTTGTCTGCCTCAAATACCGGCGCCCCGACTTTCCTCTCGGACTCTACTCATACCTACTCCCATTTGGACCTCTCGATCTGTTCTACCACTCTTGCCCGTCGGTTCGAGTGGTATGTCCTTTCTGACACCTATTCGAGCGACCACTTCCCCTGTGTCGTTCGTCTCCTGCACCACACCCCATCCCCACGTCCTTCGCGCTGGAACATACTGAAAGCTGACTGGGGACTTTACTCCTCCCTGGCGACCTTTCCGGACCACGATTTTCCCAGTTGTGACAGTCAGGTCGAATACCTCACGGCTGTTATTATCCATGCTGCCGAACGTTCCATACCTCGTACTACTTCTTCTTCACGTCGCGTTTCCGTCCCCTGGTGGAACGAGGCTTGTAGGGACGCTATCCGTGCTCGACGACGTGCTTTACGCACCTTTCGCCGCCATCCTACGTTGGCGAATTGTATTGAATACAAACGACTCCGAGCGCAATGCCGTAGAGTCCTCAAAGACAGCAAAAAAGCTTGCTGGGCCTCTTTCACGAGCTCCTTTACCAGTTTTACTCCCTCTTCCGTTGTTTGGGGTAGCCTGCGCCGGCTGTCGGGCATTAAGGCCCACTCCTCAGTACCTGGCCTGACCTCAGGTAATGAGGTCCTTGTTGATCCTGTGGCTGTCTCCAACGCCTTTGGCCGCTTTTTCGCGGAGGTTTCAAGCTCCGCCCATTACCATCCTGCCTTCCTTCCCAGGAAAGAGGCAGACGAGGCTCGGCGACCTTCCTTCCACTCGCTGAATCTGGAAACTTACAATGCCCCCTTTACTATGCGGGAACTCGAACGTGCGCTTGCACTGTCCCGGTCCTCTGCTCCGGGGCCAGATGCCATTCACGTTCAGATGCTGGCACACCTTTCTCCGGCGGGCAAAAGCTTCCTTCTTCGTACCTACAATCGCGTCTGGACAGAAGGTCAGGTCCCCATGCGTTGGCGTGACGCCGTTGTTGTTCCTATACCCAAACCCGGGAAGGATAGACACCTTCCTTCTAGTTACCGCCCCATTTCTCTTACAAGCTGTGTCTGTAAGGTGATGGAGCGCATGGTTAATGCTCGGTTAGTTTGGATTCTTGAATCTCGACGACTACTTACTAATGTCCAATGCGGCTTTCGTCGCCGCCGCTCCGCTGTTGACCACCTTGTGACCTTGTCGACATTCATCATGAACAACGTTTTGCGAAGGCGCCAAACGGTAGCCGTGTTCTTCGACTTGGAGAAGGCTTATGATACCTGTTGGAGAGGAGGTATCCTCCGCACTATGCACAAGTGGGGCCTACGCGGTCGTCTGCCCCTTTTTATTGATTCCTTTTTAACGGATCGAAAGTTTAGGGTACGTGTGGGTTCTGTATTGTCCGACGTCTTCCTCCAGGAGAACGGAGTGCCTCAGGGCTCCGTCTTGAGCGTAGCCCTTTTTGCCATCGCGATCAATCCAATTATGGATTGCATTCCACCTAATGTCTCAGGCTCTCTCTTTGTCGATGACTTCGCGATCTACTGCAGTGCCCAGAGAACATGCCTCCTGGAGCGCTGCCTCCAGCGTTGTCTAGACAGCCTCTACTCATGGAGCGTGGCAAATGGCTTCCGGTTCTCTGAAGAGAAGACGGTTTGTATCAACTTTTGGCGATATAAAGCGTTCCTTCCGCCATCCTTACATCTCGGTCCCGTTGTTCTCCCATTCGTGGACACAACTAAGTTTCTAAGGCTCACGTTGGACCGGAAACTGTGTTGGTCTCCACATGTCTCTTATTTGGCGGCCCGTTGTACACGTTCCCTTAATGTCCTCAGAGTTCTTAGCGGTTCATCTTGGGGAGCGGATCGCACTGTCCTGCTTCGCTTGTATCGGTCCATAGTCCGATCGAAGCTGGATTATGGGAGCTTCGTCTACTCGTCCGCTCGGCCGTCCCTCTTACGCCGGCTCAACTCCATCCACCATCGGGGGATACGTCTTGCGACCGGAGCCTTCTACACTAGTCCTGTCGAGAGTCTTTACGCTGAAGCTGCCGAGTTACCATTGACCTACCGGCGTGACATACTGCTGTGTCGGTATGCCTGCCGGCTGTTGTCTATGCCCGAACACCCCTCTTACAAGTCCTTCTTCGCCGATTCTCTCGACCGTCAGTACGGGTTGTATGTGTCTGCCCTGCTGCCCCCTAGGAGTCCGCTTCCGTCGCCTGCTTCGACAATTGGATTTTGCCCTCCCTACCGCCTTCAGAGAGGGTGAGAGCCCGACACCACCTTGGCTCCAGGCTCCGGTTCGTATTTATCTCGACCTCAGCTCACTCCCGAAGGAGGGTACTCCGGCTGCAGTGTATTGCTCACGGTTTGTCGAACTTCGTGCTCGACTTGCTGGTCACACCTTTATTTACACCGATGGCTCCAAAACTGACGATGGTGTCGGCTGTGCCTTTGTCGTCGGGACCGCCACCTTTAAATACCGGCTCCTTGACCAATGTTCCAGCTTTACGGCCGAGCTTTTTGCTCTCCATCAGGCCATTCAGTATGCCCGCCGCCACCGCCATTCATCGTATGTACTCTGCACTGACTCACTCAGTGCTCTTCAGAGCCTTGGGGCTCCCTATCCGGTCCATCCCTTGATTCAACGAATACAGCAGTCCCTCCATTCTTTCGCTGACAATGGTGGTTCTGTCAGCTTTCTGTGGGTCCCCGGACATGTAGGAGTGCCTGGGAATGAGGCTGCGGATGCTGCAGCCAAGGCTGCAGTCCTCCAGCCTCGGCCAGCCTCCCATTGTGTCCCGTCATCTGACGTTTGTGGGGATGTATGTAAGAGGCTTGTGTCCTTGTGGTGGGATGCTTGGTCATCCCTCCAAGGAAACAAGCTCCAGGCAGTAAAACCGCTCCCAACTGCTTGGACAACTTCCTCCCGACCATCTCGGCGCGAGGAGGTCCTTCTGACCAGGTTGCGGATTGGGCATTGCCGGTTTAGCCACCGCTACCTGCTCTCTGGTGACCCAGCCCCGCAGTGCCCTTGTGGTCAGGCATTAACGGTGCGCCATGTTTTATTGTCGTGTCCCCGTTTTAGTCAATTTCGTGTTGTCCTGTCCCTGCCATCTACCTTACCGGATGTTTTAGCTGATGACGCTCGAGCAGCTGCTCGTCTTCTGCGTTTTATAACTTTAACTGGCTTGACCAAAGACATTTAACCTTTTTACTTATTTCATCTGCATCTTTGTCAGGTCCTTTTGATGTCCCCCCATCCCCTTGAGTTTTAACAGGTTCCTTGTGCTCTAACACCAGTGACTGGGCGCTAATGACCTCAGCAGTTGAGCGCCCTTAAACCCTACAAAAAAAAAAAAAAAAAAAAAAAAAAAAAAAAAAAAAAACATCCGTGCCCGAGGCAGGATTCTAACCTGCGACCGTAGCGATCGCACGGTTCCAGACTGCAGCGCCTAGAACCGCTCGGCCACTCCGGCAGGCTGTAGTGTAGTGGATTCAAGCACAAGTGGGGCGAGTCACTGCTGCTGGCCATCCTGTATCGTTGTGGCATAGGGCACTCGTAGTACAGAGCCACACGAGTCGTGGCGCAGCGGGCGTGCTCCGTTGGGTCCGCCGGATCCGCACGATCACTATTGGCGTCGAATGGAAACTTGAAATTGCGTTGTCGCCTGTGATACGCCGGTCGGGTGGTATCGATATGTGATACCACATGCTGATGAGGCTGTCAGTTTCGTTATACATGTCAAGTATTTCGTTTTACTGTTCTGTTGGATTACATCTACTGCTTAATTCGTACAAAACAAAACTGATAGATGTGTTAAAGGGGCAAAAGCAGTCTGAATTCAGAAGAAGTAAATGTCGAAAAGACAAAAAAGTAAATTACTTCAGACGATCATACAATGTAGGCTTTCACGGGCGGTATTGTCTTCACTTAAAACTTCCGGGCTGATAGGCTGTGGTCGAAGAATAAAACTCTCCCCTGACGTTTCGTCTCCGACTGCGGGAGACATCCTTGGAGGTACAGCGGCGAACTGAGAAGAGAAATCGAGGAAGCACTGATTATGTAGGCAATACAGAGGGCGCCACGGTCCATCACGTGGAGTCGGCTATGAGATTGTCTCTGGTAATGCCAACATTCTCCATTGAAAGTATTCGTCGTCACGCTTGCGGTGCAACGCTGACATCCAAATTTTATCCAGTTTAACACCTTCGTCTTTCCTGTTAAAATTATTACGGTGTTTATCAATCTCGATAGCCTCTCTATACATGCGTGCATTATAATGCGAGGTTTTTGATATGGCGCTCGTCTCGCTGAATTTTGTTTCATGATCACCTTCCTGGTAAACATGTTCCGCTACGGCCGATTTATCCGTATGACCCAGGCGGCAATTCCTCTTATGTTCAACAAGACGGGTGTTCACACTTCTCTTTGTGGTACCGATATAAACCTATCCACAACTACAAGGCATTTTATATACCCCCGGTGTAGCCAAAGGGTGTCGAGCATCTTTTGCCGATCTTAAATATTCTTATATTTTCCTGGTGGGTCTGAAAATAGTTTCAACCCTGTGGTGTGCGTACTGTAAGACCTTCGGTACACACACGGTCAGATTATTTGACTTGTCGTTCTAACGAAGTAGGTGAGTGTCAGCAATATGTCTCGTGGTCTTATCGTGGCGTGTTTATCTTCTGCCACTTGCACGCTTAGAGTAGCAGATTGACGGTGACCAACTTTAAACAGAACTTGATTAATTTTCACACACATTTATTAAAATAATAAAAAGCACAGACATTACATAACTTGATTCTGGATGCTGGTTACAATTGACAAACTGAAGTTCCTTTGGTCTTGGTACTTCAATCTTATTCTCACATATCTCTGATACTTGACAAAGTGTCTATACATTTATCTTCATGGCTACGTACAGGAATATGGTAATCTTATTAGGCGCAGACTGAAACCTGACTATAGACTGGTACAGACAAATGCAGACTAATGCAGACTGACTAATCGGAGGTCGTGCGTTCATGTTTCACTGCGCGAGTGTGATCCGCGAGGAGAAAAGGTTCTACGTTAGCAGCAATCTCATTGGCTGCGTTACATATTAATACGCGGATCAGTGGAAGCAGAATTTGGTCCGTCTCTATGGTAGCGCCATCCCGTAGTGCGGAGACGGACGAGCGCTGCGCCTGCGCTGTTGTGCTTAGCGGGGCGCGCTCTAGTGGGAAAGTTGTGTACGCGCTGACTACGCGGAACTATGTACACAACAAACCCCATACTTGCTTAAAACTTTCCCAATGCGATTTGTGACCTTACTAATGAACGGAAGAAAAACTTTGCCCTCGGGCGACTGTTGTTCGTCGTTGCTCCTGATTCTCTGTCTAGAGCGAAGTGCTCGACCTATATCCTTGCTAAACTAGCTATTCTTCACGAAAGTTGACCGTATATGTTCAATCTCATCTTTTAAATAAACAGGTTCACAAATTTTGTATGCCCTGTCCACCAAGGTTTTCATTACACCTCTTCTTTCTCTAGGGTGGTGGTTTGAATCTTTATGCAGATACCTATCTCGTCTGAAGGCCACACATACTGATCGTTCTTTTCGCCTTTCATTTGTAGACTTTTATGTCTAGAAATAACAGGTGAAAAAATCGTTTGTCTGAAACTGGAGAGATGGAAACGGTAGAGGCATGTCCTGCATAATGAAAATAAGATAAAAATAATAAAAAGACCAAAGAGTATGTCCTAGCAAGTAAACTGAAATCGCCCTTTTGGCTTAGGAGGGAGAGCAATGCCCGCAAGTTGCGGATAATACGGAACTTGCGCGCCGCGGGGGTTGGCCTCGGCAGCTACCGCAGCGCCGTGTGGAGGCTGCCTGCGAACCCGGCTCGATGGAGAAGTGAGCGCCGAGTCCCCGCAATTAGGCCATTAGCCGCTAACGGCCCGCCCGGAGTGTCTCTTCCCCCGCTCTCCAAGAGGCACGCAGTCCCCACACAAGAGTGAGCTATTTACGGCAGGTGCGTGGCCCCAACGCTCGCTGGCTTGTTTGTTTGCTCCATAGAATATGGCTTGCAGTTCCGCTGATATTAATATCCTCCTCCCCCTCTTCTTCTTCTTCTTTTTCTACCTCCTCCTCCTCGTCGTCGTCGTCGTCGTCGTCGTCGTGTCGTATCCGTCCTGGAGGGTAAGCATTTACGTTGAGCACAATATTTTTAACAACTCCCACACGGAACTGGCCTGTGAAGGTTTTCCCCAGAGTGTTTATTAAGTGGTTCTCGGTAAATCAGCTGTTCGCAAACATGGCCTTATGTGAATGAAATCAGTTCAGTGATCAAGCTGCGTCGTTTCAGATAAGATCCTGGAACTGTCGACAGCTATCACGGCTAACGCCGGATCACCTAAAAACGATGACGGATGCACCTGTCGACACGTCGAAAACTTTGATATGACGCGCTTTGAATACCGAGATTGGACTCGTCTCAATAATGTTAATGTTGATAATAATAATAATAATAATAATAATAATAATAATAATAATAATAATGCATGAGGGCCGGCCGCTGTGGCCGAGCGGTTCTAGGCGCTTCAGTCCGGAACCGCGCTGCTGCTACGGTCGCAGGTTCCAACCCTGCCTCATTTTTGAAAAAAATGGTTCAAATGGCTCTGAGCACTATGGGACTTATCATCTATGGTCATCAGTCCCCTAGAACTTGGCACTACTTAAACCTAACTAACCTAAGGACATCACACAACACCCAGTCATCACGAGGCAGAGAAAATCCCTGACCCCGCCGGGAATCGAACCCGGGAACCCGGGCGCGGGAAGCGAGAACGCTACCACACGACGTGAGTAATGTCCTTAGATTAGTTAGGTTGAAGTAGTTCTAAGTTCTGCTGACCTCAGATGTTAAGTCGAATAGTGCTTAGAGCCGTTTGAACCATTTGTATGAGGGACGAACTGACAAGTTAACCCAGTCTGAATGATATGCTTACCTGAAAAAAAATTCCACAACCAGAAGCTTGATCGAATTTATCTTAGCGGGGGGAATGAGTGAGGTCTTCACCCTCGCGAGGAAAAAAAGAGAGAGATTGTGACGGAGCGGATGCGGTTTCGAATGCCGGCTTAACGGCCGCGAGAGCAGGGTTCTATTGCCACGTCCCTCGAACACTGCCGTCCAATAACGCCTCGGAAAGACGAAGCCGTAGTCGATGGTACAGTTTGCACAGTCAAATATGAAGAGTTTTTGCTGGCCCATATTAGTGTGAATGTGAAGCCAATTCCCACATTACAGCTGGCTGAAACCCCAAGTAGAAAGCTCAGAAATATTGAGCGAGGCATGGAACGTATATCGAAATGTCAGATTAGACGGAATAGGAGGCGGTGTGTTCATAGCTGTCATCAAAAATGTTATGTCTATCAAGGTCGAAATTGAATGTGACTGAAGTTATATGGCCACGCGCAACAGGCCTACATGAACGCAGTCTATCGGATGTTTTTACCGGGCGCCTCGTTCCGCCTTAACAGTTGTAGAACCATTCAAGCAAAGTCTACCGTTAGTAGAGCGGAAATAACCAGGTTATGGTGGTGACTTTAATTTACCGAGTATACTAGACTGGAAAGGCTATGTATTCACTGCTTGTAGTACGGACAGACAGTCTTGTGAAACATTATTGAACATTTTGCAGTGAACACATTGTGTGTCATGGGGCGATCACTCTGTTTTTAAAATAATAGAAAAGCCACGATCGCTTCAATATCGTTTAGTAGATGACCGGTTTCAGCACTCTGAAGGTGCCATCATCGGATCTGAAACGTGGATTAGCGTTTATAAAACCATGATGTCCATATGGTTTTATAAATGTTAATCCATGTTTCAGATCCGATGATAGCACCTTCAGAGTGCTGAAACCGGTCATCTAGTAAACGATATCGAAGCGATCGTGGCTTTTCAATTATTTTAAATTTTTGCACGTGTTTACCGAAAACTCCCTTTAACAACCAGCTATGCAACCCATACACAACGGAAATATTTTAAGCCTTAAAGCTAGCCGGCCGGGATGGCTGAGCGGTTCTAGGCGCTACAGTCTGGAACCGCGTGACCGCTACGGTCGCAGGTTCGAATCCTGCCTCGTGCATGGATCTGTGTGCTGTCCTTAGATTAGTTAGGTTTAAGTAGTACTAAGTTCTAGGGGACTGATGACCTTAGAAGTTGAGTTCCATAGTGCTCAGAGCCATTTGAACCAAGCCTTAAAGCTACAAACAGTGTCAGTATAGAGACAGGGATTAGTCATAATGATATCATAGCGATGATGGTTACTTGAATTAAAAATCTGTCGAGAGGGCTAGGAGAGTATTTATGCTAGAAAAAGCAGATAAGCAGTTGTTAGCATATCACTTAGACAATGGAGGGACATCATCTCATTACATTATAACTGACGTAGACGTATTATGGGCGAAGTTTAAACTGATAGCTAATCTCGCTCTGAAGACGTATGTCCCAAGTAAGTACATTAAAGAGGGAAATGACCATCCGTAGTTTAGACAGCCAAAATTTGACAGAAATATGTGCGGTCTACAAAAGAGCAATGTGTGAAGCATACAACTTCCACCGTCATACCTTAGCGAAATATTTCACCGAGAACCCGTGAAAATTCTCGTTTTACGTAAAATCACTATCCGGGCCGAAGGAGTCTATCCAGTCACTCGTCGAACACTTTGGTATTGTAATGAAGACAGGAAAAGGAAAGCTGAAGTTTTAAATTTCACATTGAAGAAACCATTCGTACAGGAGAATCGTACAAACATAACATCGTTTGACTGGCTTACAGACTCCCGCATGCAGGACACATAAATAGGCATCTGTGGTGTACAGAAGCAACTGAAGTAGTTGAAAACAAATAAGTCACCAGGTCCAGACGGAATCCCAGTTCGGTTTTACAGAGAGTACTCTACGGCAACGGCCTCTTACTAAGCTTGCATTCATCGCGAATCTCTCGCCCTCCGGAAAGTCCCTGGAGAAATGCGCAGGTGAAGCCGAATACCCTTAACATCGACTGTTAAAATTAGGTTCTTTATGAACTGTGACAGTAAACAGTGAATTTCACAAGGAAACAAATGTCGTGTTAGGAATTAGACAGCAAGCCTGCATGGTGGAGGAAATTTTGGAAGCCAGGAAGAGGAGAAGGGGGTCAATCATGAAAAGAATGTCAGTCTCTCTCTCTCTCTCTCTCTCTCTCTCTCTCTCTCTCTCTCTCTCTGTGTGTGTGTGTGTGTGTGTGTGTGTGTGTGTGTGTGTGTGTGTGTTACAGAGACAGAGAGAGAGAGAGAGAGAGAGAGAGAGAGAGAGAGAGAGAGAGAGAAATACTGAGGGCACGCGTTAACGCGGTTGAAAAATACGAGTAATTATAAGTTCCTTTACCCTTGCCTGCATCGTGGGAAACCCTAAAATTTTCAAATGGTCATTTCTCGGAAACCGTATACTATTAGCTGTATACAGGGAGTATGGCAAAGAATCATCCGATTTAAAAAATATCGTAACTATTATATTATTTCAGGTATGTGCGCGAACAACATATGGTTGGACAGAGCAAACTATTGAGTTTTACATGGTTCCAGTTAGGTAGCAGCACTGTGCGCCCACTTCAGTTCTAGTGCAAATTGTGTCGTAAAAATAGAAAGCATTTTGTGTTCTACGGTTTGCGCAGTGCCTGTCAGTAGTAAGTCTTCAGCGTGACTTTCGTACTAGGTGTGGTGTAAATCGTCCTACAGCATAGAGCATTAGGCGATGGCATGAACAATTTCGTGAAACAGGTTGTTTGTGTAAATGCAAATCGCCGGGCCGTCCCTAGTGTCTGAGACAGACGTCGAACGCATCCGCCATAGTTTCACGAGGAGTGAGAAGAAATCCGTTCGCCGTGCAGCTCGACAGCTCAACATGCACCCCGATGACTGTTTGGCTTGTGTTGCGCAGACGTTTACACATGAATCCATGCAAAATTCAGCTACTGCAAGCTCTTCGTGAAGGTGACAAATAACAACGCGTGGACTTCTGTAATTTGGTTTTTGGCGAGATGGAGGATGACAGTTTTCTTCAACGCTTATTGTTTAGTGACGAGGCAACATCCGGTTTAAATGGAAAGGTGAACCGCCTAAATGTGAGAATATTGGGTACGGAACATCCACATGAAGCTTTACAACATGTGAGGGACTCTCCAAAATTTAATGTGTTTTGCCCAGTTTCACGGTAGATGTGTATGGTCCATTTTTCTTTGCCGAGAACACTGTTACAGGAAGCACTATCTCGATATGCTTCAGAACTTTCTTTTCCCATAGTTAGAGACTGATTCGAACGACTCCATTTACCAACAGGATGGGCCACCGCCACACTGGCATCTGTAAATGCGGGAATTTTTGAATCAAAGGATTACTGAACAATGGATCGGTCTCACTGGACCAAATGATTCAGCCTTAAATTACTGGCCCCCAAGGTCACCGGACATGACTGTATGTGATTATTTCTTGTGGGGGTTTATACAAGACCCAATTTATGTGCCTCCGTTACCAACAACAATGAATGAATGAACTGGGACGTCGCTTAAAAGCAACTGTGGGAGCTGTAACTCAAGACATGCTCGCTGCAGTGTGGGATCAATTTGAACGCCGTATTGACATATGCCGTTCATCTCAAGGAGGGGATTTTGAACACCTATGAAAACGTTAAGAAAAAAAAATACTTTTTGAGTTTTGGTTTAAATGGCTCTAAGAAGTATGGGACTTAACATCTGAGGTCATCAGTCCCCTAGACTTATTACTACTTAAACCTAACTAACCTAAGGACATCACACACATCGATGCTCGAGGCAGGATTCGAACCTGCGACCATAGCAGCAGCGCGGTTCCGGACTGAAGCGCCTAGAACCGCTCGGCCACAGCGGCCGGCAGTTTCCCGTTCATCAAAAAACAAAATTCATTGTATATGTTTATTAGTTTGAGACATACATATGTGCCAAGTCGGATGATTCTTTTTGATACATCCTACTTTTTTAATTTGGGAACGGTCAACGCTAACATTTCTAAATGTTCGGTTTCCCCTGAAACATCCTTGATAAAGTAATTTGTCATTGCATCTGAATGTCCACTGTCCGATCATAAAATGCACTTTTATGCCCGTGCTTAGCTGCTTGATGGAGTCTGATTTTTGTAGACTATAGTTGCAGTACTATGCGTAATTCTTTTATGTGGATACGAACAAACAGTGCAGCTCTTTTTGCCGGTAGTGTCAGTCTTCGAAGTACTCGACTTTAAAGTCACAAACGCCAAAGAAGTGAAATGAATCTCCGCAGCCGCTGACGACATCTGTCGTAAACGGTGACGAATCTTTACGCAGTAGCAGTAGGCGTCAGTAAACGTCATTTTCTGCCTCCGTCCCGAAAACAGTACATCGCCAATGAATTAACCATGAAACAATGTGCACTCACCTGTGTAGCTCTGACTGCTGCTTACACTACACTGGAGAGCATCTGGATGATCGAGTAATGCACGCGCCTAGAGTCCATTCAGATCGCGCCCCGGGCTGGCGCGGAATTGTTTCTAGTGACGCGCGACATGCTTTCCCCGGGCGCCTGCGTCTGAATACGGTTTCTCCCGAAGAGGGGCATTAACGGCGAAACGCTGTCGCCGGCCGACAACGTCGTTGTGCGCGTCACATTAGCGGCGCGATTTACTCGCACGCGTGCGTTCGCGCCTCTGAGCGTGTCATAGCTCGCGACTCAGCCGATAGACGCGCGGGCGCGGTAACGACGATGGCGATAATATGGGGTGGGGGGACAGCAGGCGCGCCTTTCTCTCTCATGAATATGCCTGGCTGTTTGCGGGTAGCATTAGCCGTGTTTTACCCTCCCGGGAGCGTCACTGCAGAGTCGCGGGCCGCTGATGATTACGCCGCCCCCGGCGACTCTCTCCCGGTTTTTGTGTGCTGCTCCAGCGTTATGGCCGCCTCCCCACCCCCCCCCCCTCTCTCTCTCTCTCTCTCTCTCTCTTTCTCTCTCTCTCTCTCTCTCTCTCTCTCTCCCTCCCTCCCTCCCCCCCCCCCTCTCTCTCTCGTCGCGCGCGGACTTTGCAAAGGGGTGGATGAAAGACGCTTCACCGGCTTTCATACCGTCCCACTACACAAACATACGGCGAGTGAAATTGTTATTATTAAGCACGCTCGGAACAGAAACAGAAAAGCTGTATGGGAGCTTTTTTTAAATGTAAACAAATAAATATCGAGAAAGACTGACTATAGCTCCAAAGGGCTTTTACGTGTCATTTGCTTTCACTTTTATCTACAAAATCTCAGACGTAACTGAAAACAGGGTTGTTGAATGGAGGAGAAAACAAATACAGAAACGTATGAACATGTATGAAATGTATCACAAGTAATTCTACATGATAATGATTTATTCAGGACACCGGATACTCTATTACCACCTATGTTAAAGAACTTACCGGCTAGTTTCATTATGTTATTATAAACGATAGAAGAAAAGAAATTACATAAACATTAATATAGTGGCCATAAATTCCTGCATATTGCTTTACTCTCAATACTGGACGTACAAGGAAACACAACAGATTTTTTTACTGGCAGGTACAGTTATAAGAAAACAAAAATGAAGAAGATAAGCACGTTTCTACTTGATGAAAAAAAAGAGAAGAAGAAAGAAAGAACCGAAACCGTATAAGATCCCATACAAACACTGCAGTTTGTTGATGAACCAATTGACACTCTTCGTAAAAAAAATGGTTCAAATGGCTCTGAGCACTATGGGACTTAACTTCTGAGGTCATCAGTCGCGTGGAAATTAGAACTAATTAAACCTAACTAACCTAAGGACATCACAAACATCCATGCCCGAGGCAGGATTCGAACCTGCGACCGTAGCGGTCGCTCGGCTCCAGACTGTAGCGCCTAGAACCGCACGGCCACCCCGGCCGGCGATCGGAGCTCCATCCTGATGGAAAATGAAGTCTTGGGAACCTTCCACAACTTTAGGGAATAGCTATTGTTCCGACATGTCCAGGTATGTGATTCCCGTTACAGTTCTTTCCGCAAAGAAAAATGGTTCATAAACCTTTATACGGGATACGGCACAGAACACGTCGATCTTCGGCGAGTCTCTGTAGTGTTGCAATGGTGAATGTGGCTTTTCCAAACCCCTATGCGAACATTGTGTCTGTTGGCTTTTCCACTAAGGTGGAACGTCGCTTCATCGCTAAAAATTACACGCTTTAGAAATGCGTCATCCTCCGTCTTTGCTAGCACATAACCACAGAATGCGAGACGCTTCTCTTTGCCGTTGTGACAGAGAGCCTGCACAAGTCGCAATCGGTAGGGCTTGTACAGCAAACGCCGTCCCAGAACTATCCACACAGTTGGTTGGAGTATTCGAAGTTCTCAACTGTCTCTTTTGGTAGACTTATTGGGAATGCGCAAAAGCTTCGTTTAATCCGTCGGACGCCATCCTCACACACGCGGTCGGCCTGTGCTTTTTGCTTTGCACACACTCCCAGTCTGTTTAAAATGCTTAAACCAAAGGCTAATGCTTTCGTGAGTTGGTGGGTGAATACCGAATCTGGTACGAAATACCCGCAGCACTACAATTTGCGACTCACTTTCCGCGAACTCAAGAACGCAGAAAACCTTGTGCTCCACAGTCGCCATCTCACTCATCGAACTCTACCAGCCGTTTCTGAAACCATCGCCGCCACCCCCAAAAAACTTTGAAATTTCCTCTTTTCATTAGTACAATGCTTGTTGATTTTGGATTTTTACTTAAATACATACGAATTTTTGAAAAACGGTTCCATAATTTAGAATAACCCTGTATTTCTATTTTTATTATTCTTTGTTTTCCAAATATACTGGCTTTCGGCTCGTGCCCGTCCAGCCATCTCAGTAACGGAAAGACAATACGACAGTGTACTGGAGACGATTTTCTTGTCAGTTACGACAATGCGAACGTAAGGACAATACAACACCCAGTCCCAGAGCAGAGAAAAACTCTGACTCGCCCGAGAATCGAACCCGGGCCTCTTTGGTTAGCGACCTCCCGCGCTGACCCCGCAGCCACTGAGGCAGACTTATTACTCCTTAATTTCTTTCTCATTAGTGTTCCGATTTCTCGTATATCGCAGAATACCCAAATAAAACAGGGATTCTCTACAAGTAGGAACGCAGCCGACGCCTTACACGGCTGGATACCGGACGCGAAATCAATTTTAAAATACCGGCGGCCTTCTTATACGTACTACGCCCACAAAATCGGACAAGCTCTTTTCAGTTTTCCCGCCCCAGATTGCAAGAGCCGTGGAAGAAAGTAGCAAGTAGTGGTTTTGAACTTAGAGCTTCCGGCGGAATGGAAACATTATACAAACCGACTCGCTGTAACTTATTACTTACTTATGAACTTGACCGTCGTTCCCGAAAACCTGTGCTGTCATCACTAAGATATCGAATTAATAGCGTTGTGTGCGCACTGAAGATGGAAAGGATAGCCAATCCATCGGCACACTGTCGACAATGACAATATTGGTTTCTTACAATGACTCTCTTCTGTTAAACAGTTTACAAATCAGTTACAGACGACATCCGCAGCGGTTTTGCACTCTATCCCCGCCTATCGTTGAATCCAGGGAATTGGTCAATTTGTGTGTAGCTTACCTACCTGGCGACAACCTCCGACCTGTGAGCTCTACAGGCTAAGGACCTTCAAAGTAGAATCACTAGATTTCCACGAGAGAGTGGGACCGCGCACCGTCATAAGTTTGAAACAATTTCGGGAAGTCATAGTGGGCGAATGTGCAGGTTTCGAAACTTCGTAGACGACACCAGCGCCTAATTCCTCCTCAGCCAGTACGGTAACGGAGCACTGCCTACAGCTCGACATAGATGCCGACGGGACGTTAATAAGGAGGCGGCAGCAGCTAGAGGTCATTAAAAAGGGATTAAGCCAAGTTTGCCAGGGCAGAGAGAGATAAAGCAGCCGCGTGCTTTGCTTGCCTCTTCAAAACGTTCTCAGCGTCGGGAATAAAACTACACAGTGATAAGTTTTACGAAAACTCCAGACTGATGTGTTACTGAATTATAATGATAACAGTCATCATCATCATCATCATCGTCGTCGTCGTCGTCAGCGGCAGCAGTAGCAGTAGCCAAAATATACAGAAATCTCCGGCCATTACGGTTTTATCCCGTACGCATTCATCTTGCTACTCAAACCCACCTTACATTGGTCTTCGTCTCAGGCTAGCTTTATTTCTTAAGACAGACCGAGAACCTACTTAGTACATTGTTGGCATATTCTGATGTACATACGAGGTCTGTTCAAAAAACTCCGGAACATTCGTCACTTCGCGCTAGTGGTGAGTGTGAGCGAAATGCGGTTGGCATCCCTGCACAGGCCTGTGTTTAATGTGTAACTGCGGGAAGTTTAATTGTTGTATGTCTGTTAGTTATTGTCCGGTGTTCCATTGAGTAGAACGTTGTGTCGTGCAGTTTGCGAATTTCGGTATGGCAGAGTTAGAGGAGCAACGCGTCTGCACTGAATTTTGCGTGAAACACAAGAAAACCTTTATCGAGACGCACCAAATGATGCAGGAATCCTACGTTGATGAGAGATTATGCCGTACTCCGTGTTATGAATGGTTCACAGGATTTAAAAATGGCCGGACGGAAGTTAAATATGACCGTCGACAGGACGTCTACCGACGACACTCATAGCAGGAACGTCAATGAAATTGTGCGTGCCAATCGAAGAGCGACTGTCCGAGAGATTGCAGAACAATTTAACACTTCCGTTGGATCAAGTCATGAATCCTGACACAGCATCTTGGAATGCATCGTGTTGCTACCAACTTCGTGCCACGTCTCATGAGTCAAGACCGGGAAGACCCTCGCATCGCATTCTGTGAGGAGCTTTTGAATTGTGCAAATGAGAACGAGATGGTCTTTAAGAGAATCGTAATTGGTGATGAGACGTGGATCTATGGTTATGTTCTTGAGAGCAAGTTACGATCTTCACAGTGGGTAGGGAAAAGTTCTTCAAGACCAAAAAGAACTCGCCGGGACAAGTCAAATGTTAAAACCGAGCTGATAGAGTTTTTTTTTTTTGACGTTGAAGGATTAGATCATTGTGAATTCCTGCCACAAGGACAAACTGTTAATCTATGGTACTATCGGGACGTGTTCTGACGCCTGTGTGAAAATATGAGAAGGAAACGGTCTGAAATGTGGCGAGACAATTCATGACTCTTGCATCACGATAACGCACCTGTACATTTATCTCAGATGGTGCGTTACTATTGCACAAAAAACAAAATCACTGTGCTACCTCATTCTCCGTACTGACCAGACGTGCCAACTGCCGATTTTTTTTTCCAAAGATAAGAACCCAATTGAAAAGACAAAGAATTTCAATGACAGATGAGTTAAAAGGAAATTTGCAAACGGCGTTTCGCGCGATCCAAGAGGCGTACCAAGACTCGATCCGGAAGTGAAAACGGCGTTGTGAAGGAGAGTATTTCGAACGAGACCACGCACAATAAGTAAAGGTAAGCACAGAAAAATTTTGTGGACAAAGTTCCGTAATTTTTTTTGAACATACCTCGTAGCCCTCGCCCGTAGCTCGTGGTCTAGTGGTTAGCATTGCTGCCTCTGGATCACCGGGTCCCTTCGATTCCCGGCCAGGTCGGGGATTTTCTCTGCCCGAGGACTGGGTGTTTGTGTTCTCCTCCTCATTTCATCATCATCATCATTATCATCATCATCATCATCAACATCATCATCATTCGTGACAGTGGCTAGACGGTAAAAATTTGGACTATGTAAAACCTGAGACTTCGTATGGGCGCTGATGACCGCCCCACAAACCAGTCACCAGCCATCATCATCATCATCATCATCATCGCAGCATCAGAATAAATCTGGAGAGTATACTTGCTGCTCAAACTACAATGATTGGGGGGGGGGGGGCGGGGGAAGATCGAAGTGTGACGTTGTTTGGAAAAAAAACGGTCTCATTTAACACTAAGGAATCCAAGGAAGCACACTGACGGAAGTCCGAAAAGCTAAATCGATCAATGCACCAACAAAACATAGCATATACGTTGGCACATGTGCATCAGCCATCAATCTTTAAAGAATTTCATGTTTCGTTCCCATTTCAATACCGACATGACATTGCATTGCATTAGTGGCAAGAAGAAATAGACTAAGATGAAAGTTATAAAATCTAAAGGTATTAGGATCGATACACATTGTTTTTTCTCACAACGCAGACATTCATGGTACCTTTTTTTTTATTCCTTTGTGTTTCTGACACTTAGGTCGTGTTTTAGGCATTATTTTTATCCTAATGTCTTCTCTCCTGCTGCGAGGGAAATTACCTCAGGCAATGTTAATAGCTGTTTAAATACTGTAACAATCATTGATTGGAAAACGAAACCAAACGCTTTACTTCTAGCGATAGGAAGAAAGGTCAAGGAGTTCTTGCTATTGCGATCTGTCAAAAGGTTGGAAGTCTTCTATTTTGGAAAAAGAGCGAAAGTGAAATCGAACATCTATCATCACAGTCTCTAAGGACGTCTTTCGCAGCAGAAAACGAAACAAAAGACGGAAAATTTAACTTAAGACAACGGCTAAATTACAGCAAAGACTTGTTTTGTTCGTAACAAGTTACTCTCGAGCGATTGTCTGTAAGGTTCTTCCGTTGAGTAAAACTGAATCTCAGTGAAGTTTACGAAACTTGACGGGGCATTTTACTGAGGCCACCGGATGTCTTAAGTGTATACTGATCGCTCTTCACGGATGGACTGTTGCTGTACTTTAGACCAGGAATTTTTTTAATTATTAGCGACGTATTTGTAAGGTTATTAGCAAACTAAAACTGATAACAGTTTACCATCTGGCTACTTCACCTAAACACGAAGGCAATCTTTTCCGTTCACAAGAGGAAAAATTTACAGCCGTTATGGAAGTTACAAAACAGTCACATGACGAACCGTACAAACGGAAAAGCTGGAACAACACGCGTTGCATATTTTTTGTGAAATTTACATACCAGCAGTGATCACGCAGTGTGACTGACAGATAAACACATGAAACAACAGTTGGTTTACCACAGTCTGAAGCGCCGGCTACTTATACTGTAAAGCCAGTCAGTGCCGACTCTGACACTACAGGGAATCGAAACTGGGTCCTACGGATAGCGTTACTGAGCTACGGAGGTGTACACACTCCTTATAACAAAAGGTGTAAACACTATGTTTTTACGAAGTGGTGTAATTCACAGAAGTAGAAAGTATATTACTCACCAGTGTCCCACTGTCATCAAGAACACCTACATACTACCTCAACTACACAGGCTGTTTGACTATTGTAGATACAAACGAAAGACGGTGGTGGGTTAGAGGGCAATGAAGCAACCAAATAATTCTACTAAACACAAGCAATGGTTTTCCTGAGACAACATATGCTCAATACAGTCATGCCAATGTTGATACACTGTTAATGTCTAAAGCTATGTTTATTTCAAAACACCGTAATGTGAGGTTACAAAGTGATAAACTGTCGTCGTTGGGTTCTGTCACCACTCCGGACATGTTGGTGCTGGTAAACAGTGTTTGGACAACAAGCAATCCTGCCCTGTTGACACTATCGAACTCCAGGACGGTCCACCTCGGTAGTTGGGCGATCAGAGCGCCAGATCGCTAACCGAAGTGCCCAGGTTCAAGCCCCGGCTGGGTCGGAGATTTTCTCCACTCGAGGACAGGGTGCTGTGTTGTCCTTACGTTCGTATCGTCGTAACCGACAAGAAAATCGTCTTTCCAGTATTGAGATGGCTGGATGGGCATGAACTGGAAGCCATTAACCTGAAACCTAAAAAAAAAAATTCCAGGACGCCATTGTGGATGGTTGTCAGTACATTTGGAAAGCCCCTAGAATTTCTGAACGTGTAGGGGTACGATGAGGAGACGTGCTAATGCCGGCCTTCACATGATCGGTGGCAGTGTGCAAGACTTGTGGTGTGTTTGTCCTCAAGCTGCATGTCTGCAGCTTTTATCCTCGGCGAATCTGTAGCAAGATATTCTTGTACTCAAACGTGATGCGTCGTATTGCGTAAGCCATTGGCTTCCGAACCTTCGTTTATGAGGATTATTGTTTGCTTGTTTCAATGTTCTCTACTAGTCCCCTTCCGTTTGTACTTGAAACAGCCCAATATACACAGGCAGGGAGGGATCATTTACAGCTTTACTGGAGGAACCACCCGCCATTTGCACTAAGCTACTGAAGGGAAAAATTGGAAAAAATTGTAACGTGATTGAACATAAATATTGTTTCAAGTGTAATTTCTTTTTAATTATCATTTATTTTGCCGTCTCTGTTGGACATTTATTTTTATAATATGACACTTGCGTCCTCCAAGTTGGACGGTGGTTTGGAAACTGTGCATTTTTGACATAAAAGATTAATTAAAATAATTATAACTGTGTCCTATTATTTTACCCCAAGACGCGTTTCGATGGCGAACACACTCAGGTTCAGAGAATCAGCGGATTACATTACGTTTTTCTCTACTGGATATAGGTAGTTATTTGTTTGAGTTTCATTCCAAAGGATTCCAGCAAAACATGTATATTTACGTCGATCCTCAGGATAATTTCTGCTGGAACATCATCTAATAGATGCATAATATGTAATGTGATCCACTAATCCACCTGAAGATGAGGTTGTACGCCCTCTAAAAACGTCATGGCAAAAAACAAAAGTGATAGGCGCAGACAGTTGTTTTAATACACCTTTTATGATAAGACTAGTATCGATCAAAAGTATTCATCTTCAGATCCATGCATTTGAATAATCAGTACGTCGTATACACAGTGTGTAAACAATACGTATTTACAACGTACCACAGTGGTGAACGGGAAGTCGAGGCAAATAATTTGATGTAAGACACTTGCCAGCAAGCATCCTCAAACTGGCGTACAAAACCCACATAAGCTACGGCGCATGCGCGAGTTTTCAATAGCCTCTCTGTGTCTACTCAAGAAAGAATACTGGAAATGCCTTACACCAGTCTCACGCTAGTTAAAAACCGATTTCAGTGTCGCTATTTATGCGGCTTTTGGCCTCAGGACAGTTAATTTTTCCCACCCGATATGATACACGACCTTGTCATGATGGATGAGCTTACCAAATTACCAGTGCCCCAACTGCTAAATGCCAATCATGTGCGTCAGAGCGAGTGCGCGACTCTCGAGTGTTAAGACACGCGATAGTGTGGACGCGCTTGTTGCATGTAGAATGGGAAGTTTGATCCATGTGAGAGCAAATGAATAATTTGGAGGAACAACGGGCGTGCCAAATACGAGCAGATGTACACGGCTCCAGAACATCATAATACTGCTCCATAACAGGTCACTGCTAATCACAATTGGCCCATAATACATGAAGTAGGATTGTCGCAGACACGGGTGAAGACATTGTCTCATCATCTCTGGCGATCTCTAAGACTGTCCATTTTCTTTCGACTGTGAGGTGTGCCCAATGACGTCGAGTGAACTTTTCTAAATAATATTGTTATACGTTAAAACTTTAGCTAGACCTGATCTCCTCATTTTCCTATCACCTTGACTAGGGTCCTTTATATTTTCTGCTATAGAAAATCCGAGTGTCGTTGATTAACAAAGACAATACTAAAAAGAATAATACTGCCAGTTTTGATTTCTTGTTGAAAATACGACTGAAAATTAATCAGTAATTATGCCTCAATAAGTTGGCTATTCTGTTCCTTAATAATCAGAGACAATGTTCATTATTAGAATCTGACTGAAATTACAGTCAGGTATATTTAATTAAGGTTTACTGGCTAGTTAAGTGTCAAGTCAAAACTATAAATTAGGCACATTTCATTTTATGCTATTTGTCAGGGTGCAATATTGTGTTAGCTTGCTTGGTTCGTATTCCAGCGTTACGATCGTACTGAAGGTTGATTATTATTTATTCATTCCAGTGACCTATAAATTAATTAAGATAGGAAGTTTCAACCAGATTCCCTGGTAAATTCTGTACATGTAAATAAACGTTACTGTGAGGTTACGTAATTCTTGCGATAATGGAAAGCTTACATGAGTTATTAGAGGAACGAGGAATTGCTCATTATACCAAAGTATTATGTTTGGCTTTATTAACAAGTTAAAATAATTGTTAACATTTTCTCACTGTTATTTTATGTTGTGTTATGTTGGTTATGTGTGCGAACGTTCTGTTGCCACCCTTTTACTGAAGCAAGTACGTAATAATTACTGTTACAGTTCGAGAGTATTTTGTTGGCAAATTTTGTCCAACTGGACTTGCGACCGTTTAATTTCTTACAAGTTATTTAACTTTCTTCTTGCTGGGAGTTATTCGGCCGCCTCGATAGCTACGAAACGGCCCGGGTTAGAGTCCAGGCCGGGTCGGAGATTTTGTCTGCTCGGCGGCTGGATGTTGTGTTTTGTTGCCCGTATCTTCATACCGTCATAAGTAACGCGAAAGTCGCCTGCATTGCGTCACGTGACAAGTCTAAGCATACCTAACTTCGTACCAGCGTGCGATTTGACTATAATGAATGTTCTGAACCGTCAAACCATACTTCCACTGTTCAGATGCCTGTAAGGGCACGTCCCGAAAGCCAGTTTGTATTGAAGGGCAACAAATCGGAATTTCCTGGTAACTCTTTTCGCTTCGTACTTTACTGTGTTTGATTGCAATGTTTTACGTATATTATTCAAATTTTAATAAGCAGATGGCATAGGAAGTTATTTGTAAGAATTATTTATTGTACCCCTCTCCCAACTAGTAACTTACCCACTTTGGTAACGAATGCCTTACATTTTTCCTTGCTACAATTAGGGCCACGCCGTAGCTGTAAAATAATTTCGCATTAATCGATTAGTGAGAAGGGAAGTTACGACATAAACCATTTAAGAAGCAAGAAACGCTCTCGCGAAGAAAAACTATGACATTAGAAAACTTTACCAAACTTCGCGATTACTAGACTGGCCCTGTCCCAAGCAGTCTAAAAGCCTTTTCCCTTGGTCCCCTAGGACTATCATATCCGACACAGAACGAAGTAGAAGACGACTACGCAGATAATCATCCAAGCCGGTGCCTGTTCTGCGCCAGACGTTCGAGACGCGGTTGCCGGCAGCCACGTCCGCTCGCCGCCTCGCCATCGCCCGGGACCTCTGCCAGCAACTGGCGAGAAGGACCATTTACCCTTCATACCTCCACCCCCGTCACCCACCCCCGCGGTTGTTTTCGCTGGCGGCTGAGCGCCGCTCCCTCTTGGCCGCATCCGGAGCTCGCAATCAATAACACATCACATCATCACGGCCGGCTCTGACAGGTCTCGGGAGGCCGGGATCATCCGCCACAACCCAACGATGGCTCACCGTAGCCACCGTGCACGCTGCGGTCCAAACTTATAAATTTCGCACAGCTGCAAGCTGAATGTTTACTAGTAAGTGCAACTACACTCGGGAAGCACTGTAACACGACCCACAGTAATGGACAGAACAATTAACAGTAACTAGCTTACCTACAAGGGACATTTGCGCTCGGATAAAGCTCGTTCTACTTGTTTTTGTAGTCTTTTGTCCGAAGAATGAAACATGCAAAACTCCACGTTAGTCCTGATCAAGTCTTCTCATGTGTGTATAGGTACTGCAAGCTATAACCATTTGAAGCTGCATGCTGTAATGAAGCGTTTGCCTCCCTCTGCAATCGGTGCCCCTTCTCCATCCACTTCCCTCCCTTCTTCTTCTTCTTCTTCTTCTTCTTCTGAAGTGGCCAATCCAAGGATTGGTTTGCAACAGCTACAATGGCAGCTTGTCTCCATTCTGCGCGTCTTTCAACTTTTCTCTTCATTTCTTTATAGATGTTACATCCCACATCTTTCACGATTTGATCCATGTACCTCAGCCGTGGTCTTCCTCTTGGCCTTTTTCCCTCGACATATCCCTCTATGATTGTGTTTAGGAGTTCTTTGTGTCTTAATAGATGGCTTGTAAATTGCACTCTTCTTTTAACAATGAAACTCCAGAAGCTTCTCTTCTCACCTGCTCTTTCCAGAACCACTTCGTTTGTGACCTTGTCGATACATTTTATTTTGAGCATGCGACTATAGCACCACATTTCAAAATTAGCTTCTGGTCTTCCTCTGCCCCGAGAGTCCATGTTTCACACCCATAGCATGCCACACTCCACATATATGATTTCAAAACTCTTTTCCTGATTTCAAGGTTCATGCTGTTAGATGTTAAGATGTTTTTCTTCTTGTTAAAAGCAGCCTTTGCTTTAGCAATTCTACTTCTCACTTCTGCCTTGCTCCTTCCATCCCTGGTAATATTACTGCGCAGATAAGTAAATTTATCAACTTGTTCAAGCACTTCATTGCCTACATGAACTTGGACTTTCACTTGATCTTTTTTGTCGCATGCCATTACTTTTGTTTTTGTTTTATTAATTCTCATATTGTATTCTTCCCCCATAACTTTATCCATTCTATTCAGTAGGACTACAAGTTGTTATTCACTTTCAGCTAGGACAGCTATATCATCGGCATATCTTATCATATCTATTCGTTGGTCATGAATTACTACACCTGTCTATGAATTTTCTCTTACTTTTTTCAGCGCCTCTTCAATTGTAAGTAGGCTGTTTATGTTTTTATGTTGGTAACGCCATGTAGCGCTCTATATGAAAATCACTGACTGTGCTGTGTGCAGTCTGTGGCTGGTTTGCATTGTTGGAACATTGTTATTGTAGTGTTGGGCAGTTGACTTAGCAGCGCTTAGCGTTGCGCAGTTGGAGGTGAGCCGCCAGCAGTGGTGGATGTGGGGAGAGAAATGGCGGAGTTTTGAGAGCGGATGATCTGGACGTGTGTCCATCAGAGACAGCAAATTTGTAAGAATGGATGTCATGAACTGCTATATATATATTATGACTTTTGAACACTATTAAGGTAAATACATTGTTTGTTCTCTATCAAAATCAGTCATTTGCTAACTATGCCTATCAGCAGTTAGTGCCTTCAGTAGTTTGAACCTTTTATTTAGCTGGCAGTAGTGGCGCTCTCTGTATTGCAGTAGTTCGAGTAATGAAGATTTTTGTGAGGTAAGTGATTTGTGAAAGGTATAGGTTAATGTTAGTCAGGGCCATTCTTTTGTAGGGATTATTGAAAGTCAGATTGCGTTGCGCTAAAAATATTGCGTGTCAGTTTAGTGTTGATCAGAATAGGTTGGTTGGTTGGTTTTGGGGAAGGAGACCAGACAGCGTGGTCATCGGTCTCATCGGATTAGGGAAGGATGGGGAAGGAAGTCGGCCGTGCCCTTTCAGAGGAACCATCCTGGCGTTTGCCTGGAGTGATTTAGGGAAATCACGGAAAACCTAAATCAGGATGGCCGGACGCGGGATTGAACCGTCGTCCTCCCGAATGCGAGTCCAGTGTCTAACCACTGCGCCACCTCGCTCGGTTTCACAATAGGTAAAGAGCGAAATGTCTGAGTACGTTCAGTTTTGCTCAGTTGTTTGAAAATCAAATAATGTAAGAGGTTTATCAACACAGTAATTCACTAATTTTTCTAAGGGGACGTTTCACAATGTATAGGTTAAAGATAACAGGGGATAGTGCGCAACCTTGTCGGACACCTTTCCGTATCTGCACCTCTTCTTGTTTTGTCCGTCCACGGATAACTGCTGTCTCGTTTTTGTACAGGTTCCATATCATTTTTCCATCTTTGTAGTCTAATCGTAATTTTCTGAGCACCTCAAACATCTTATTCCATTTAACTTTATCAAAGGCTTTCTCTACATTTCCCTCCCTTATCAACTTAAATATCCGTAGGTAAGCCAGACTCATTGGAAGAATCCTCAGAATATGCATTCCACCCAAAATGGAGCTAGCTTACAACACCCTCGTTCGACCAGTACTTGAAAATTGCTCGTCAGTCTGGGATCAGTACAAAATAAGACTGACAGAGAAGACCCAAAGGAGAGCAACGTGTTTCTTTACAGGTACATTTAGCGCAAGCGTGATAGCGTTACGGAGATGTTTAGCCAACTCCAGTGACACTCGCTGCAAGAGAAGCGTTCTGCATCACGATGTCGTTGGCTGACAAAGTTCCGAGAACGTACCTTCCTAGAAGAGTCAACCAACGTATTAAACCCCCCCCCCCTTCCCCAAAGCATATCTCTCGTAAAAAGAAGATAAATTCAGAGAGATTCGAGATCACAGGCAGGATTACCAGCAATAGTTCCTCCCGCGAACCATCCACGACGGATGAGGAAATGGGCGAAAGTGACATAGGTACACGAAGTACTCTCCGCCACACACCTTGAGTTGGCTTGCGGCGTACAGAGGTAGACGTTGATGTAGAACTATTCCTTCGTACCTCAAGACGTCGTCTATCAACCCACACTAATATTTTTAAACGTTGTGCTATAAACTTCTTTCCCCTACGATTCAATAGCCGACGGTCCATTCACGTGAACATTAGACTACTGCTACATCGCAGCGTTTCAAAAGCTTCTCTTCCCTTCCATTTCTGGTACACTTTTCACTTGCATACAAGGCTACACCCAGACAAATACTTCCAGAACAGAGTAGTTCACACTTCTGATAATGATACCTCACACTTAAGGGGACATTGTGCGTGAAATTCGTTGAAATTTGACATTTTCTGTTTTCTTCTCCATAAAATAGTTTGGACTTTCCTGAACAGTTTGGTATATAATACATTAAAATCAAACAATTGTGAGACCTTCAAATAATATTTTGAATGTTGAGGTGTGACTGTCAAATTTCGCGGCTACGCATATACTGCCACAGTTGAGCAGTCATATCTTGGGAACTAAACAGTCTAGAAGGCTGCGAATTGCTTTGTTTTGTGCCTACTGCTACGTCTCAGAAGTTGGCATTACGAATAAACAAATCAGTCCATTGATTCTGATACTAGTTTTCGTTGAAATTAGTGTGATTGTCGGATACTTTTGTAGTAAGCTAACTTCTATTGCTTTTTATACGTAAAGAAAACGACTTAGCATAAAAGTAACTTCAAAAAACGCAAATTTGCGGGTAACAGATATGTGAGACCTGCATTTTCTTCGGAAGTGTGCTAGTAGTGAAGGAAACCACAATAATGTTTCTGAAGTGACTACGCCCTCTAGTGCATCAAAAAGGAAAGTAACTTTAGAAACAGGTGACATTCTTTCTTTGGCAGTAATGGAGCCAATCGAAGCTATTTACAGAGATCTGGTAAATCCTGACCTACGAGAGAAGTGTTTACATGGGAAGACCCAGAATGTGAATGAGTCCTTCAATAACGTTGTGTGGTTCCGTGTGCCTAAAAATGTATTTGTTGGCCTTATGACTCTGAGGTTAGCGGTGTCTGATGCTGTAATAACTTTTAATGGTGGGAACAATGAAAAACTTAAGGTTCTGGAGAAGTTAGGGGTAAGGTTTAGTCAGAACACAGCTAAAAGACTGCAGGAACTGTATGAACTTCGTGTACTTGAAGCAGAGTTAGCTGCTCAGCAAATGACTAAAGAAGCAAGAAAGAAATGGAGGAGGCAAGCACTGGGCTGTTGTGACACTGAAAAAGACACAGACTATGGGCCAGGGCAATTCTAGTGCATAAAAGACTCAGAAATGTAAGTCTGTACAAGAATTTGTAATAAAAAAGTTTTAAAACTCAATATCTCTGAACTACATTTTTTGCAATAAATGACCCGTTTTCTAAAAAAGTACTGATGGTAGAGACATCAAATTTTCACAGCATGCCATGTGGGAGATTCAACACATATGGAACACGAATAATTAAAATATCCTGTGTAGTTTTGTTTCTATGTTCATTTATTTACAAAATTCTGTCAAAATTGGAGTGTTTGAGAAAAAAAGGATAACATGCCACGCAATACAATTATATGAGGTCTACAACTTTGCTTCTGCCATTCTTTCTCTAAGTTAAGGGCTTTATTGTGAAACACTTACAAAAAAATTATGATTCACAGTATTGCCCATCGCTGGCCACTACATTCTCTCATCTTTCGGATAGCGTACGAATCCCGTGGCGAAAGAACTGGGCGTCTTTTGTGGGAATCCATGAATCGATTCAATTTTGCACTTTTTCATATGACCAGAAGTGCTGGTCAGCCAGACACTATGCCACTGATCGAAAAAGGTGGTAGTCAGAGAGAGCAACGTATGGAGAATACTTTGGGAGGGATGGGACTTCTCATTTCAACGTTTCCATGTACATTTTGACGGGTTTTGCTACATGGAGTCGAGCACTGACCGGCTGCAAAATTACCTTCACGTGTCTATCGCTGTATTGTGGCCGTTTGTGTTTCAGCGCTGGGCTCGAACGCATCAATTGCTTTCGATAATGGTGTCCTGTGACTCTCTTCGTCTGTTTCAGTACCTACAAAAACGTTTTGTCCTCCCTCGCCATGCCGGTCTTCGTCATCAAAACCGCCGTTCTTAAGACGTTGTAAACATTGTCTGCACGTTCTTCCACTAATAGTTCCCTCACCACTGGTCTTACCCAGCATTTTAAGAGCCACAGCCACAGATTTCTTCATGATAAAGCAGAAAATTAAAACTTCCCGCAAACGGCGAGAAATGGGTACGTAAGTTGACGTATTTGATCGAGAATAACCTTATGATGCAATCACAAATCGAGTAATATTTTTATGGCATTATGTTTGCAGATGCCTAAGCTTATTATATTGTACCTATTACACCTATGACTAACCACCCGAACCCCACTTGCCGCTACTACCGTCTATTGCAAACCGGCGGAAGCAAAGTTGTAGGCCTAATAGTAATAATTCTAGTTCAGTTGATCTAGAAAGATGCATTCAATGATTATGGAAAATTGTAAGATGGTTTCTTAAAAAGTTTCCAAGATGATGGGTCGCAAAATTTGATAATTTAACACTGGCGGCATAGGACATACAATGTTCCCTTATATCTGCAAGGTGGTTATACGAGTAATTAGACTCGCTGTTTGAGAGGGCCCCCACGAAAAAGGAGTGATCGTAGGACAACGAAACTTTGTGGGAACATTTGTAAGTACACATGGAAGAGAAATAACGTATAATCATTGAAACAAACACATTTTATGTTTCCACATGGGAGGGTAATATTTGTTAGTTGCATACCATGTTTACGTTCCTGGTTACAAACGTTACTCAGCATGACGACGACATGCATCCACGGCAGCCTGGAACCGTACTAGAGCAGAAATTTCACAGCTGTTCGCAGCACTTTTCGAACTCTGGACCATAAAATCTTTAGCTGTCGAGACACAGCTCGTGCACTGATTGAAGATCGCACATTGCGTCCAGAATTCTCAGCCAAGGTAACAGTAACGCCTTCTACAATTTGTGGCTCAATCAGCAAATCACCAGTTAATTTGAAGTTCCGAATCATGTTCTGCACCCCGGAGCGGAAAATGCACCTCTCCGCATTCGTTTATTGCGTCGATACTTTCGAAGGGCAGTAGCACTACTGTTGCTATTTCGATAACAGCTTTACAAGTAAAGCTATGCTCATCTTGTGCAGACAAATGTTGACTCTCTGCAATTGTAATTCACAATTTCGCTTGTGTTTCAACCTTACGTCACGGTACCAGTACCGGAGTCAACAGCAAGTCATGAAACTAACACCACTAACAAAGCAAATCGTTCAGCGCACAGTGCGAACATCTTTCCTATCGAGTTGGATGCCCACATGGTACACAGTTTTTGTTCTATACTGGCTCAAGTAGCGAATTATTACCACCTTGTATATTCCATGTTATTATATTCCTCTTTTCTGAAAAGATGAGCTTGCCTTCGCATTTTAAATCTTCTTACTTCTGGCAACGCTACTTATGTTGCTGTCAAAATAAAAATTAAAAAACTCGTTTATAACTCGTACTCTCACATTTACTAATCTGATTATTTCACCATTATCTAAGTTAATTCGCCTACACAGCATTATCCTCATTTTACTTACTGTTGGTTTTCAACTTATAGCTTCTTTTTAAGACAGTAACGGTTCCGTTCAGCTCATCCCCCAAGCCTTTTGCCGCCTCGGACAGAATCAGAGTCGTCGGCAAACCTCTAAGTTTTAATTTCTTCTTCAACTTTAATACCTTCCTAGAATTTCACTTCAATATTTGCTCAATGCACAGACAAACAACGTACTTCAATGCGAGATGCTTTCAATAATTTCCACAACGAAACTCTGTCTCGAAATGTGGCAGAAAACCCAAAGAGCTTCTAGTCATTCATAAAGAACACCAGTGGCAAGGCCGGCCAGGGTGGCCGAGCGGTTCTAGGCGCTACAGTCTGGAACCGCTACGGTCGCAGGTTCGAATCCTACCTCGGGCATGGATGTGTGTGCTGTCCTTAGGTTAGTTAGGTTTAAGTAGTTCTGAGTTCTAGGGGACTGATGACCTCGCAAGTTAAGTCCCATAGTGCTCAGAGCCATTTTTTGAACCAGTGGCAAGGCGCAATAAAGGCCTTCACTGCGCGATTACGGTGAAGTCACTAATGACAGTGCCAGTAAAGCAGAGTTATTAAACACGATTTTCCGAAACTCCTTCACCAAAGAAGATGAAATAAATACTCCTGAATTCCAATCAAGAACAACTGTCAAGATGAGAAACATAGGAATAGATATCCTCGGTGTCGCAAAGCAGCTTAAATTACTCAAAGCAGGGCCTCCGGTCCAGATTGTATACCAGTCAAGTTTCTCTCAGAGTATGCTGAAACAATAGCTCCATATTTAACAGTTATATACAACTGCTCGCTCACAGAAAGATTCGTACCTAAGGACTGGAAAATTGCTGAAGTCACACCAATATCCATAAAGGGAAGTAGGAGTAATCCGTTGAATTACAGGCCCATGTCACTAACGTCGATTTACAATAGGGTTTTGGTGCATATACTGTATTTGTACCTTATAAAGTACCTCGAAGAAAACGATTTATTGACACATAGTCAGCACGGATTCAGAAAATATCGTTCTTGCGAAACACAACTAGCTCTTTATACTCAAAGTAATGAGTGCTGTCGACAGGGGATGTCAAATTGATTCCATATTTTTAGATTTCCAGAACGCTTTCGACACCGTTCCTCACAAGCGTCTTCTAACCAAACTGCGTGCCTATGGAATATCGCCTCAGTTGTGCGACTGGATTCGTGATTTCCTGTCAGAAAGGTCACAGTTCGTAGTAATAGACGGAAAGTCATCGAGTGAAACAGAAGTAATATCCGGCGTTCCTCAAGGAAGTGTTATAGGCACTCTGTTGTTGCTCATCTATATCAACGGCATAGAAGACAACCTCAGTAGCCGTCTAATATTGTTTGCAGATGATGCTGTCATTTACCGTCTTGTAAAACCATCATATGACCAAAACAAACTGCAAAATGATCTAGATAAGATATCTGTATGGTGCGAAAAGTGGCAATTGACCCTGAATAAAGAAAAGTGTGAATAACTTCACATGAGTACTAAAAGAAATCCGCTAAATTTCGACTACGCGATAAGTTACACAAATCTGAAGGCTGTAAATTCAACCAGAAAATACCCTAAATTGGAACGATCACATAGATAATGTTGTGGGTAGAGCCAACCAAAGACTGCGATTCATTGGCTGAATACTTAGAAGGCGCAACAGGTCTATTAAGAGAGTGCTTACACCATGCTTGTCCGCCCTATTCTGGAATACTGCTGTGCGATGTGGGATCCGCATCAGGTGGTACTGACGGATGACATCGAAAAATTTCAAAGAAGGGCAGCTCGTTTTGTATTGTCGCGAAATAGGGTAGACAGTGGCACAGACATGATACGTGAACTGGAATGGCAATCAATAAAACAAAGGCGTTTTTCGTTGCGACAGGATCTTCTCATGAAATTTCAATCTCCAGTTTTCTCCTAAGATTGCGAAATCATTGTGTTGGCACCTACCTGCATAGGGAGAAATGATCATCACGATAAAGTAAGAGATGTCAGGGCTCGCACAGAAAAATTTAAGCGCTAGTTTCTCCCGCGTGCCTTTCGAGAGTGGAACGGTGGAGAGACAGTTTGAAGGTGGTCCACTGAATCCTCTGCCAGGCGTTTTATTACGAATAACAGAGTAATCACGAAGATGTAGATGTAGATGTAGAGAGAGGTTTCAACCGTGTCTTACTGCCCTCTCAACAACTGCCTCTCTCTAATGCCTCCCCCACCCCCCCACTCACCCCTCCCTCGTACTCCACCTCTCTCTCATTACGCCTGCGTCCTCAAAGAGAATGTTTTGAAGTAATTTCAGGGCGCTACATTCTATGAAAGATATCTTTAACACCGTTAGGAGAGATAACAGTACATTGAACCCATCTCGCCGGCCGAAGTGGCCGTGCGGTTAAAGGCGCTGCAGTCTGGAACCGCAGGACCGCTACGGTCGCAGGTTCGAATCCTGCCTCGGGCATGGATGTTTGTGATGTCCTTAGGTTACTTAGGTTTAACTAGTTCTAAGTTCTAGGGGACTAATGACCTCAGCAGTTGAGTCCCATAGTGCTCAGAGCCATTTGAACCATTTGAACCCATCTCCGACAAGCATTAGTGGGTAGCTTCGTCCGCCTCGTTCCTATTGCTTTTTCGGAGTCCTCACGACGGTGAGTCCGTGCTATCTTCACGGATGAAATGACTCGGCCACGTTACTAGTGTTGATGGTTGCTTGTCTAATTCCATGCTAAATTGCTTATCGCTGTGCAGCGCAGAACAATCGAAATAACGTTAATGAGAGAGGGTATAACTGGTGTTTTTACCCCTAGCGCAAAAAACGTTTTACGCTGGAGAATCCATGAAAAAGGGAAAGAAAAGCTCAAAGAATCCAGCAAATGTGTGAGGTGGAAAGGTAGCACATAACGCTCTCGACGACGTTTGTGCCGGCCGCTGTGGCCGAGCGGTTCTAGGCGCTTCAGTTTGGAACTGCGCGACCGCTACGGTCGCAGGTTCAAATCCTGTCTCGGGCATGGACGTGTGTGATGTCCTTAGGTTAGTTAGGCTGAAGTAGTTCTAAGTTCTGGGGGACTGATGACCTCAGATGTTAAGTCCCATAGTGCTCAGAGCCATTTGAACCACATTTGTCCGTGGTAGAGCAGCTGTTCCTAAGCAGTGCTACAGCGTTTCAAGATCAGATGAAAAGACATGATCAACCAAATACAGGGCATCCATCGGACTTCGGAATTAATTAAGTACTGATATTCCTTCTATAGCCTAACATAAGCGGCACGTTTCTTCTTCCATTTTAACCGTTGCATCTAACTGCAGTATGACGCTACTCACGTGTGGAGTCCTACCGTTCCTCTGCATGCTCCTCCCAACAGGATTCCAAGCTGCGCTTACCTGCGACAGAGGAAAGAATATATAACACATCCGTCTCAACAAATGACTGACGAAATTAAGAAAAGAATATAGGTATGTAATTAGCACACCGTAAGAACTAAATGAATGTCTTATAAATGAGTGCACAGTACTAAAGCATTGATTCATATTGCTAAATAATGGGAACTACATTTGCACTATACACGATATACCATGTTATAAAAATATGAAAAAAATACTTCATCGTCTTACAATACGTACTAAACGCAATGCATGCAAAATACTGAAGACGAGTCCAAGGCAGTGTGTCAAATAATTGTCTGCAAGTAAATGTAAACATCAGTCTATTTCTTTCCTTAAATGAGAAAGCAGATCGGTAACGAGGAAGTCTACCACTACAATCATCAAAGAAGAATAACGAATTTCAGAAGCAGGAGTTGAATGAACAAACTATAAATGATAAATTTAACAATATAGATAAAAGATGATAAACGCGTGGGGAGATCCAAACAAAATTTTCTACATCTACATCTACATTTATACTCCGCAAACCACCCAACGATGTGTGGCGGAGGGCACTTTACGTGCCACTGTCATTACCTCCCTTTTCTGTTCCAGTCGCGTATGGTTCGCGGGAAGAACGACTGTCTGAAAGCCTCTGTGCGCGCTCGAATCTCTCTAATTTTACATTCGTGATCTTCTCGGTAGGTATAAGAAAGGGGGAAGCAATATATTCGATACGTCATCCAGAAACGCACCCTCTCGAAACCTGGCGAGCAAGCTACGCCGCGATGCAGAGCGCCTCTCTTGCAGAGTCTGCCACTTGAGTTTGCTAAACATCTCCGTAACGCTATCACGGTTACCAAATAACCCTGTGACGAAACGCGCCGCTCTTCTTTGGATATTTTCTATCTCCTCCGTCAACCCGACGTGGTACGTATCCTACACTGATGAGCAATACTCAAGTATAGGTCGAACGAGTGTTTTGTAAGCCACCTCCTTTGTTGATGGACCACATTTTCTAAGGACTCTCCCAATGAACCTCAACCTGGTACCCGCCTTACCAACAATTTTATATGATCATCCCACTTCAAATCGTTCCGCACGCATACTCCCAGATATTTTACAGAAGTAACTGCTACCAGTGTTTGTTCCGCTATCATATAATCATACAATAAAAGATCCTTCTTTCTATGTATTCGCAATACATTACATTTGTCTATGTTAAGGGTCAGTTGCCACTCCCTGCACCAAGAGCCTATCCGTTGCAGATCTTCCTGCATTTCGCTACAATTTTCTAATGCTGCAACTTCTCTGTAAGTTAGGAGCGACGGGAATGTAAAGGTACTTGACAGATAACTGATACAAAGCAGGAGTAAGACTCTAATCCCTACAGTATAGTCGTGGCGCACTCCTGTAATCCTAGCTGTTGGGAAGAAGTTGTATGCGAGACTGCGGTTTTGGTCGTTTCGTGAGCTAAGAAACATCCGCGGTACCTTCATCTGGCTCTGGACCAATCCAGATGGCAGTGCGGAGTGTGACTTCCGAAGTTAGTGAAGTCGAATTCACAAATCCTCGGCAAGCTGAAGCAACGGATAAATGATTCCTCGGAGAACCGAAGCCATTGACGGAAAGTACTGAAGAAACTTTTGCAATTTCTAAATTCGGTCTTTATGACCAGTACTTCAAACTTCATTAAGAGACAGACAAACGATGGACACTATAGACTTCGCTGTTCGTATGTAGGGAAAATAAATTGCATAGTACAGTTTAAACTGGTAAAGATTACAGAGAAACCTAAGATTTTTGTTTGTATTGAGTCAAGGTCTGCACTAATATGCTTTAGAACTCAAGCGAAGTATTCCTTCAGTGTAAAATTTCCTTAAAAAGTGGATGTCGAATAGGGACTCTAATACAGACCTTTTCAACTTGTCCACCATCTCTCTCCTACTTTGCAGACTCCATAAAAAGAGTTATTCACAGTCTAAAGTAGATTCCAGAAATAATTTCCAGTACGCGTCGGATGTACCCCTCTTTTGGGGCTAAGCCATTCTTTGTCACTGCCTTTCATCCAGAGGTTGTCCGTCTAGCAACATAAGCACAGGAAGCATGTAGCCCAACAAAAAAAAAAAAAAAAGAGAGAGTACTTATGTTTGTGTATTAGTGCGCGCTTGTTTTACGATCGTGAACCGTGTGCTAACGCTGTGGCAAATGTCGTCCAAATAGATTATGTCAGTGACTTTGGAGAAACTGTTTACTGTAAGTCGAGCGGAGAGCAAGACGTCTTGTATGTGGCCTGACACAAAACACAGGAGAATAAACCTGTCTATTACTGTTCTTGGCAAACGTGTTTGATTGGACGCAGTCGTCTTCATAGTAGTACTCATCTTCCATACACGCCTGTATTTGACTTTTCTATTACTACAACTATTTTTGTATATCGATGAGACTGGTGTTGTAGCCATCCAAAGGATGCAACAGTAAGCTGCTCGTCAACTGCCACTGAGATGTTGGAGCAAGTTTAACGTTGCGACAGCCTGAAGATACAGTTGAAGATACTGAAACGGTCGCACGCGAATGCGCAGTAACAAATAGTTCCTTAGAAATGGGAGCTGTCTATTTCGAGAAGAACTGGCGGACAGTTTTAGAGTCTGATCGTGGGACGTGCTCTAATGGCTCAATAAATATGAGTGCGGCTCGGAAAGGGCAAGAGCCTGGTTCGAATACCGGCCTGATGACGAGTTTTAATCTGCCAACGCCAACAACTTTCATTACAGCGTGCGATCTTCCGTCTTGTTTTTTCATTCTGTTAACTTACCTAGTTATTCCCATCCAAAACAGAGGGCTAAATCGCACTGTTGTCAAAAGTAGATACGGATCGTAGCATTGAATAATGTCTAATTTATATCGGAGCACAAACTGCTGAGAACATTTGGGCCAGGTCCATGTTGGAAGAGATAGCGCGCAATTCGAGTCGTGTCTGAACTATTGCTGGACATAGCCTCCTTGGATTCCACTCAAGTTTGCTGTCTGCTATCTTCATTCACTTAGCTCTATGCTCGTATCGATAACCGTTTCGGAGTAGGACATATCGTGTGCGTGGTGTGATACAACATGTACGAAAATTTTACTTTCAGTTATTGTTATTACCAAACATGTTGGATTAGTGTCGGTCGTCTTGAAAGAAAGCCTCATTTAATTTGATATACGTCTGGACTTAGCTCTTTCATCACACCAAATGCAGTACACACACACTCTTTGGACGAAAAAAAAACACTTTCGAACTATTGTCAACTGCAATGCATCAGAGGCACCAACACACACATGCATCGCCACTGCCACGAGCCACCACCGGATAGACTAACGCAAGGGGTGCTAGCCATCGCTCTCGCGCCGCTGCTGACGGCAGCCACAAGGTGAAAGTTGTGTCTACAGTTAGAGTTCTTCAGGTATTATACTGACATCACATGTCTATGTAAATAAGAGCCAAGTCACCCACTGGACACACACGTGTTCACCGTTGCTGGCCTGATGCCTCTCTACCTGTGGTTCAGCAAAGACCTAACTGCCGAGCGACTCACCCTCACAGACACAGCAGACATCTGTTCCAATGCTTCCCAGAATAGCACAAGCTGCATTGTTCCTAGTGATTCTAACAGGACATGTGAGCTGTGTCTAGCAGTGCACCTGCCCAGCATGACTGACACATCGCTGCGACATGTTCAAGTAGTGACTCGCCATTGAAAGCTCATCTAAAAGGTTCCCAACATTATACAGATGTCAAATGGGTATGTAAATAAGAGCCAAGTCGACCTCTAGGAAATTTTGTAGTGTCCAAGAAATAGTTAACGGTCGCTTTTGTAGGAGCTTCCATGATGTCTCAGCTTGTCTGCATCGAAATTCTTGTCCTGATAGAAACTGTTTACAATAATACCGCAGAACAATGCTGAATGCATTCCTCGATGCGTGTGCATATTGGAGAGTCTAAAACATCATGGTTGATGATAGTTCAAATGCGATTTTTCGTCCAATGAGTGTTTGTGCACTGTATTATTTTCGGCTGTTTAAGTGTTGGGAGCGTGTTTGCATAGCGTTACACATGCATTATATTTTTACAGTCTGCGAGTTGTTTTCATGTCTGTTGCATTATTTTGCGAACAGGTGTGTAGGCTGTGTAATGCTTGGTTTCGACAGTTGACAATTAGCAAGTGTGTTTGCAGAGTCTTTTGCACACATTATTTTGCGTGCTTGTACATCAGTGTAATGCATTATTTCGGTGATTTATGAGTAGCTTGCAGGTCTGTATGCTCTGCAGCATGATCACCAGCATGTCAGGGTGAGTGTTTTGTGTCAGTGTAATAAATGAACTACTTGAAATGAGTCTCTAACTAAATTGTTGAAAAAATAAATAAAGTGCACTCCTTCCTCTCTCCAGCACTTCAGTGCAGGCTGAGTCCTTTTGCCGCCATTTTTGCCCCAGACCACAATCTTGGATTATGTCATGGGAGGGATCAGAGCGCCCTCTGGTGGCAGCACTGTGTACTAGGTCGGTTGGACACTGGACCTCATGGTGAACACACTGGATGGAGCTACTGCCTCGAATTGCTTAAATGAAGACTGCCTGCAAAATAAAGGTTTATGTCCAACCTATCCAGCAGCTCAGCACAGGCAGAGTCGTTTTCCTTCAATTCCTAGGAAGAGGTGGTTGTTGGGTGACGTAAATTAGTGGAGGTAGCCCAAGTAACCTACTTTCCCACCATTTTCTTAGGTTAGTGGAGGTAGCCGTGGTGTGTTGCATTGTCCTGCTGGAATTTGAACTTGCTGCCATTTTCAGGGGGAATATAATGGAGGGGAGGGGGGAGGGTCGGGGGTTAGGTTAGTGGAGGCGGCTGAATTGACCCATCTTCCCGCCAAAATTTGAACATCCCGCCATGACGTCATTGCGACATCACCATCTTGGATCCGCCATATTTAATAAATTTGGCAATAATCGAGAGTGGGGTAGCACATAATTTGTTCCACTACTGATATACAGTATAACTACACAAGGAGAACAGGCACGTCAGTGACCAGATGGGAAGTTCATTATTTTTTGGAGAAAAAACTGGGGCAGTAGGAACATTTGAACACAGATTTCCCACTTCGTAGTCCAACACCGTAAGTACGCAACCACGATGCTATGGTTCTTCACTTATGTTGCATATGTGAGCTTGGACCGTTCACTGTTTCTACCTTCTTGCTGTTTTCATGCTTGAACTGTGCTCAGTTTTTGACAGGCTATCCTGTGAGCCATTTTACCACTAAATCACCGATCGAGCTGGAGCGGTGGTTAGCACGCTGGACTTGCATTCGGGAGGACGACTGTCCAAACTCGCATCCGGCCATCCTGATTTACGTTTTCCTTGATGTCCCTAAATCGTTTCACTCAAATGTCGGCACGGTTCTTTTGAAAGGGCACGGGCAACATCCTTCGCCATCCTCCCCTAATCTGATGGGACCGATGACCTCGCTTTCTGGCCACTCCCCCAAAACAACCAATCAACCGATCAACCACTAAATCTGAGGGGAGTGCAATGTGGAATTTACCTTGTTGGAAGATACGTTAAACATAGGAAAACCTATATTTATAGAAATTCTTCCAATCCATATGTGGCATACAGCAAACCAATGCTTAACAGTATTGGTTATAAACAGTCTTGGTTGAAATTTTAATTTTTTTTTTTTTCAACGACGCGTTTCGCCTTATTTAGGCATCTTCAGGTTATCTTAATTCGGTATCTCTTAGAAGAATCCTTTAGTAAGTGTAGCCAAAGGGCATCGTCGAATATATCAGGCCAACATATTTATACCTTTTATGGATTAGATGAAGCTTTTGATTGCTTTTGACAATGTTGACTTGTAAATACTCTTTGAAATTGTGACAGCATTTTAGGGATAAAATACAGGGAATAGCTGATACGGCACATCTTGAGCAATCTAGACATACTCAGTCTGATAATGGAGGGTAGGGTGGCGGATAAAGATTGTAGAGGAAGATCAGTGCTTGACTACTTTATGCACGTTAAATCGGACGTTGGTTTATGCAGCGATGAAGAGACTTGCACAGGATAAGATAATGTGGAGTGACAGCCCACCTTTACAGGTTAGTTGTGGATCTAACGCTTCAATAGCTCAACTCGTCGGAGAATAATCCCCAGTGAAGCGTTAGTTTGAATTCTCTCTGTCGCATAAAAGAAAAGAACACTAAGTTCCACGGAGATTTCGGGGTGATATTTTCTGTGCGACGGCTAAGACTCCCTCCTCTTCCATTCGTCTAGCCAAATAACTGGATTTATAATTCACGAGTCGATGGACTTTCTGCGTGCCTGGGCACTTTGCCATCGGCGTCAGCGGTATCAGAACGAGGGAGCGTCGGGGGTCGGGAAGAAGAGATAGCGGAATGTGCCTTCCGAACAGGTGGCGGCGGGAGAACGTTTGCCGGGAGGATTCGGAGAGCAAACCTCTCACTGTGAAGAGGGTGGGAGGCGGGAGCGGCCGGTTATTGGGGGAGGCAGGAAGGGGCGCGCAGGAAGGAGCGAGCCGACGCGATGCGCCAGGCCGCAGCGCCGCTGTGTGCCCCGCAGTCGGGGACAATGCGAGCGGCGGCGGTGATTTGCAGCGGAGACAATAGCGGCCGCCAGATTGCTGCTGCCTCCCTCGCTGGTCCCTGGCCTGCTCCGTACTGTTCTGTTCTGTTCTGCTCTGCCCTGGCCTGCTCATAGCACGGCGGCGCCGCGCCGATGGCAACTGCCAGGTCATGCGGTAACGGTGACAGTTCCTTTCGTAAAGCCGTCAGCAAACGCACCGTGCGTTCGAATATTGAGCGACGAGTGTGACGAGTTCCTGACGTCATAGCGTGGAAAAAGCTTGTTGGATATTCTTACCGAACGTGCAGGGCAGCATTTAGCATCTCAGAAAATCTGAACTTGCGTTTGAACGCAGACCAATCAAATGGAAAACACCACCTACGTCGGATGGTGCCATCTCTCTTCAGTGCATAGTCGCAAAACGCCATTTTTACTTTCAACTGAAGTCGATATGCATATACAGGGAATAGGCAAAATTATGTGAACCCCTGTGCTTACTTGCCAATGGTTTGTTATTAATAAGGGGTTGGACCGCCATCTGCCCGTAATACAGCTGCGATTCATCTTGGACGGGGTTGATTTCGGGGGAAGAGACCAAACTGCGAGGTCACCGGTCTCATCACATTAGTGAAGGATGGGGAAGGAAGTCGGCCGTGCCCTTTCAAAGGAACCATCCTGGCATTTGCCTGAAGCGATTTAGAGAAATCACGAAAAACCTAAATCAGAATGGCCGGACGCGGGATTGAACCGTCGTCCTCCCGAATACGAGTCCAGTGTGCTAACCACTGCGCCACCTCGCTCGGTGATTCTTCTTGGAAAACTGGCATATAATGACTGTATAGTCTCCAGTGGAGTGTTATGCCACTCTTCGATCAGAACCTCTTCTGACTCCTGTAGTGGCGAGGAAGGCGGAAACATGCTCCGGAGCATGCGCTCCAATACCGCCCACAAGGGTTCGATAATGTTCAAATGTCCGGGGACATATATTATTATTATTATTATTATTATTATTGGTGTTTTGCCCTTAAAGAGCGCATTTGGACTAAACTACATGGCCAGTTCCTTTTGCTGCCTTCCTTGCTACCCAAACTTCCCTCATTCGCTCGCTGTGTTTCTGTTTCCTGTCCTCTGTCCATGCTTTTTGTCGGCTTTGTGTCTTCGGCTTCATCTTGATTGCCTTTTTGGTTGCCCATATTTCTTTCATCTTCTGGCTGTGATCTTGCTTGCGTTCTTCGGTCCATTTTATGCCTGTTCGTTTGTCACATTGTATCTCATGTAGTTTACTTTTCTTAATGATGTTTCTGAATTTTATTCTGTCGTTTATTGTGTCTGCTGTTATGTTGAGTTGGTTCAGGTCGTTTTCTACCTCTGCCACCCATTTGTTGTTTCTAGTGGTTACCCAGTCAAAGATCTGTTTGGTCAGCCTGTGTGATGACATTCTGTATAGGTGTCCATAGAATTGTAGTCTGCGTTTTCTAATCTTTTCTGTGACTGTCTCCGTATGTTTGTACAGTTCCTCTGTAGGTTTCTTGATCCATATTCCATTGTTGTTAGTTGCGCCAAATATTTTCCTAAGTATTTTCCGTTCTACTTTTTCTAATTGTCTGATACGTGTATGCCCTAGGATTAGTGTGGTCTCTGCTGCATATAGTGCCTCGGGGAGCACAACCGTGTCGTAATGGCGTAATTTGGCTTTTTGTGAGATAGACTTCTTGTTGTAATGATTCCACACTACTTTGTATGCCTTGTCCAGTTTAGTCTTTCTTTCTTCGTTTGAGTCTCTGTTATGTCCACTCATTTGTAGTGTTTCACCGAGGTATTTGAAGTTTGCCGTTTTGTAAATCGTGCCATACTTTGTGTTCAGAGATGAGAGTTTCTTTGTGCTCATAAACTGTGTCTTTTCGTAAGAGATCTGTAGTCCAGTTTTGGTAGCGATTTCGTGCAGTTTTTCAATAGCGTCTTTTGTTTCCTTTATACCTTTCGTGACAATCGCCAAATCGTCTGCAAAAGCCAGGCACTTAATCTGTAGATTCAAAATGGCTCTGAGCACTATGCGACTTAGCTTCTGAGGTCATCAGTCGCCTAGAACTTAGAACTAATTAAACCTAACTAACCTAAGGACACCACACACATCCATGCGCGCGGCAGGATTCGAACCTGCGACCGTAGCGGTCGCTGGGTTCCAGACTGTAGCGCCTAGAACCGCACGGCCACTCCGGCCGGCATAATCTGTAGGTTTCCTAAGGTTATCCCCTGTTGTGATGTTTCCCATTCTTTTATGACCTTGTAACACCAGATTGAAAAGGAGAGAGGCCATCGCCTTGTCGGACACCTGTGCGAATTTCAAAGGGCCCTGATAGTTCCCCACAGAATATTACTTTGGAGGTCGTGTTGGTTAAAGTTTGCACTATGATAGCCCGTGTTCTGTTGTCTACTTTGTATTCTACTTTGTATTTGATAGAGAACAAACAACGTATTTACCTTAATAATGTTCAAAAGTATATATATATATATATATATATATATATATATATATATATATATATATATATAAACTTTTGAACATTATTAAGGTAAATACATTGTTTGTCAGTTTAGTGATGATCAGAATAAGTAAAGAGAGAAAAGTCTGAGTACGTTCAGTTTTGCTCAGCTGCTTGAAAATAATTTTTCTAAGGGGACGTTTCACCAGGCCCGATGTTGGAAATAACGAAAAAGTTGACTCGTCGGACGATATGACGCGTTTCCACTGATCAGCCGTACAGGTTTTATGCTCCTGAAACCATGTTTTACGCTTTTTTTTGCGTTGGTTGTCGCTAATGGTTTCGGTATAGCAGCTCGTCCATGAATATTCGCTTTATGGAGTTCTCGGCGGCCAGTGTAGACAGACACGGGGCCTCGAACATGGCTATTTAGCTCTGCAGTTTCTTTAGCCGCCGTAATTCTGTGTTGTTTGGACACAATTCATGTTAGCGTACCACGATCTCTGTCATTTAGTTTTGAATTGCCCCCACTATTACGTTTACACGATTATGTCTTTCCATGTTTTGTGTAGGCTGTCATTACTGTTGAAACAGTTGCTCTTGGAACATTCAATAAGTTGGCTGTCTTGTTTACTGATGCTCCAGCTAATCGGGTCCCCCGCAATCTGCCCTCTTTGGAACTCCATTAGGTGTTTCAATGCGCGTCGACCTCGGCCTCTGAACGCAAATACGAAGTGTGCACTACTCGTGAACAACCTGCGCTGTTGCCTAGTACGTACTGAACACGCACAATCCAACGCGACACGTGCCTAACATGGGTTGTTGACCGTCAAACACAACCAACTGATTACTACTACTACTGTTCACATTATTTTCCGTATGCTGTCGTTTCTAAGCACCAGCAAATAAGAAAATCCTCCTTACTTGGATACACTTCACTTGAATAAAAAATACTTAATACTGGTAGCAATTTTTTTCTTACTTTGAAACATGTATGTACAATACTCGTAGCCCCTCATCCTGCAACGGAGCTTCTACATACAAGAGGGTGTGGAACAAAATCATGTACAAAAGTTAATGATGGTTTTTTCATTTGTCTGCACCTTACCGCGCATTCATAATGTGGTGTGCGTACTGTAAGACCTTCGGTACACACACCATCAGATTATTTGACTTGTCGGTCTAACGAAGTAGGCGAGTGTCAGCAATGTCTCGTGGTCTTATCGTGGCGTGTTTATCTTCTGCCGTTAGGTCAGACGATAGAAATGCCACTTGCACGTTTAGAGTAGCAGATTGACGGTGATCAACTTTAAACAGAACTTGATTAATTTTCACACACATTTATTAAATTAATAACAAGCATAAAAATAACTTAACTTGGTTCTGGATGCTATTTACAATTGACAATCTGAAGTTCCTTTGGTCTTGGTACGTTAATCTTATTCTCACATATCTCTGATACTTGACAAAGTGTCTATACATTTATCTTCATGGCTATGTACAGGAATATGATAATCTTATTAGGCACAGACTGAAACTTGACTATACACTAATGCAGACTGAGTAATCGTAGGTCTGTACACTCGTTATAATACCTCGCGCGTCCACGTATCACTGCGCGAGTGTGATCCACGAGAGGAAAAGGTTCTACGTTAGCAGCAATCTCATTGGCTGCATTACATATCAATACGCGGATCGGCGGAAGCAGAATTTGGTCCGTCTCTATGACAGCGCCATTTCGTAGTGTGGAGACGGACGAGCGCTGCGCCTGCGCTGTTGTGCTTAGCGGGGCGCGCTCTATTGGGAAAGTTGTGTAAGCGCTGACTACGCAGAACTATGTACACAACACATAATTAACATCTTTGCCAACGCTTATGGTCGATCGGTATATCATTTTTTGTTTTTAATCAATTTTAACTTTACGATATCCTGGGGTTGTTTCGTCATGTACCTACACAGCCACCAGGACACAGTGTCTATTGCAATTGCGCGTACTATCTCGGCACGCCTTCCGGCCAACCAACACTCCCACCGAGCGCAACCAGTCCACAATCCTCGTCCATGTCCCTCATGCTCGATCCTTTATGAGATTCTCGCAGGAAGTCGAACGCAATTGTGCATCCACACTAAAGGTTGTGGATTCATTGCCCATCGAGGCGAACCAATTATATGAATGTGTGGCGTCTGGCCGGCCGCTGTGACCGAGCGGTTCTAAGAGCTACAGTCCTGAACCGCGCTGCTGCTACGGTCGCAGGTTCGAATCCTGCCTCGGGCATGGATGTGTGTGATGTCCTTAGGTTAGTTAGGTTTAAGTAGTTTCTAAGTCTAGGGCACTGATGACCTCAGATGTTAAGTCCCACAGCGCTTAGAGCTACTTGAACCATTTGTTTGTGTGTGTGTGTGTGTGTGTGTGTGTGTGTGTGTGTGTGTGGCGTCTTTTGTTTCTAACATGTCCGAAAGAAGAGACACCAGGCATTCATGTAATTCGATGGTTTATTATATGTATTCTCTTTTCATGAATACATGTGAATGAGATGTCTTTGACGTTGCACTACCATCGCAGTTCGTTTTTCCCCATTTCTAACAAAAAGACTGGTTTACAGGTAACGTAGAAACAAAATGGGAAACGGTCAAGATGAGGACTGAATTAGACGATCAGGAACCGTATCCCAGGTCTCTCACGTAAGCTGGGATAAATCGCTGATAGTAATATTTTTCATTGCCGGTAATTTTGATCAGCTAACACCAGGTAACTACTCGAGTAAACTGACTGCTCTCTGATCTGGTAGCTGCGTGTGTCGAGTACGGCGGGATCAGCTGGCACTCTGAATGATGTGTACCAGAGGATAGCGTCCCCCGCCACCCGAAGAGCTCCGGTACTTAGGGAACACACGGCGCTTGCACAATTCAGTCTCACGCTTGGCGTGCCGGCGCTGTCTGAGCGTGCTTTATGGTCAATGCACGAGGCGTGTGGGCCGACATGGATAAATAAGACAGTGGGCAAATATGGGGCGACCGAAATCGATGCCGGCGACTGGTCGGCGCTCACTTACGAGGGCGCGTCAGGCGGACACGGCTCGGATGCACAGCCACGCGGGTTCTGTACTCGCAGAGAGAGAGGCACCAGTTGTCGTAGACCTGACGTAACTGCTGCACCGTGTCAGTTCCATTAAATAGTAGTAAAAATGGTTCAAATGGCTCTGAGCACTATGGGACTTAACATCTGAGGTCATCAGTCCCCTAGCCAATGACATCACACACACAGGATTCGAACCTGCGACCCTAAATAGTAGTAGTAGTAATAATAATAGTAATACTTTTAGCTAGGAAAGCTGTGCAATTCCCTTCTACGACAATCACGGTAAGCACATTTCCGCTGGCGACGTCAGAGCTCAAAAAATCGACAAGTGTGAAAGTAACTTCAGCGGTACTGCAAAGGAATGCAATAGAGCCACTCCTGTTTAAATCAATGGAAAAATTATTAAGGAAGTAGATCCTTTCAAGTACCTGGTGTGTAAATTCACCGAGAAAAGAAACATCAAAGATGAAATTTTATAGAGAATATAAAATTGTTCGAAATTTTGTTACCGTGTACTGGACATAATTAAAAACTGAAAAAATACCTGCCAAAGCAAAGATCGTAATGTACAAGTCATACTATCCTCCAGTTTTGATCTATGGATCAGAATGTCGGACTCTAACGAGCGGAGATCTGAGCAGAGTACAAGCAACAGAGAGGTGCTTTCTGCAGAGGATCCTCGGTAAGACGAGATGGGAAAGGACAAGGAATGAATTAGTACACCCTGCATATCAAGCCCATAGAAGAAACTGTGGAGAGTAATAGGCCCAAACGGTTTGGCCACATTAAAACAATGGCAACAAAAAGACATCCAAGATAAGCCCTAGAATGGACAGAGTCAGGACGAAGAGGAACTCAAAGACCACGAACAACAGAGAGAGAGAGAGAGAGAGAGAGAGAGAGAGAGAGAGAGAGAGAGAGAGGGGGGGGGGGGCAGGTGAAGGAGGATGTGAACCGAACCGAACAGGACTGCAGTGGGAGCAGATGCTAAATGATAAGACTGTGGGAGGAAAGAGAAGCTTGGAAGAGGCTCTCTGAACGAAGTTCATAAGCAGCAACGTTTCAAGAAGATGAAACAGATTGCAATTTTGTCATATGATGACATGTTGGAGACCGTGGCTGTTTTTGAAGACAAATGTTGATGGTGTTAGGACAGCAACCAGCCACAAATTTACTTTGAGTTCCTTTATTCAGAGGAAACCGTTACCGATTTCGAATCGTTGCGATTCATCATCAGACGGTTTACACGCTTACAAATGTTTGTAATTATGTTTTATTTATATTTTAGGACACTTAATCTATAAAACACACCAAATGTCAGAAAGAAAGCGTGTAAACCGTCTGATGATGAATCGCAACGATTCAAAACCGGTAACGGTTTCCTCTGAATAAAGGAACTCAAAGTAAATTTGTGGCTGGTTGCTGTCCTACCACCATCAACATTTGAAACAGATTGTTTGAAGTATACAGGAGGTTCAAAACAAAGTGTCACAGATTCTCTTACAGAATGTAGTACAGGTCGAAACTAGAAGAAGTCTAGAATGCAATACCTGTTGAGATGTGTAACGTTTTACTTCTGATGGGTTTTATCGAGCGACGTAGCGCAGTGGTTAACACACTGGACTCGTTTTCGGGAGGAAGACGGTTCAAACCCGTGTCTGGCCATCTACATTTAGGTTTTCTGTGATTTCTCTAAATTGCTCCTAGCAAATGCCGGGATGATTTCTATGAAAGGGCACGGCCGATTTGTTTCCCCATCCTTGTGTTTTGTATCTAATGACCCCGATATCGAACGGTCTTTTAACTCAAATCTCCCCTCAGAATTCAGAAGAGGTGGCACGTTGAATCACCACAATACGCTCGTGTGCGCAGACGAGAATCCTCGAGCAGTCATGGAGGTGAAGCATCAGGATTATTAAAAAAAATGGCTCTGAGCACTATGGGACTTAACATCTATGGTCATCAGTCCCCTAGAACTTAGAACTACTTAAACCTAACTAACCTAAGGACATCAGACAACACCCAGACATCACGAGGCAGAGAAAATCCCTGACCCCGCCAGGAATCGAACCCGGGAACCCGGGCGTGGGAAGCGAGAACGCTACCGCACGACCACGAGATGCGGGCCTTGTGTGCGAACTGCGTGCGTGACCTTTGTGTAGACATCTGGTACCACACATCTGCGGAAACCCGCCGAGGACTTGACGAATCAATGCGCAGAGTCACTTGTGTATTGCCTTTCTAAGGTAAACAAGAAGGTATTAACCAGATGGTCAAATTGTATGTCTTCCATCTACGCGAAGAGAAATGCGAGCTAAGTGGGTGCAGACTGGGATGCAGCAGTATGTGGTACGCGTCCCGCGTCCGACCTCACGCAGAGAGGTTATCGGGCGAGCCCGGCCGCAGAGGATTCGCCCGTCGTCGGACGAGCAGCAGTAACGTGAGAAGGCAAAGCCGGCGTCCGTGCTGCGTGGGCGTGGCGCACGCGGGCCTCGCTGGCGGTTCCCACAGCTGGCAGCGTGACATCGGCGTCTGACGGGCCAACTGCGCGCAGATGCCGTCCCACAGAGCAAAGCCTCCCCAGCTGTTGCTGTTGCTGTTGCTGCTGGCATCCTACCGTGCTTTGAAGTGAGTCCCTGTCGCACACTAACACACAAAAGTTGGCAGCCTTCGCGAGTCACGCATTTCTTAGCAGTTATTTTAGCAGTACTGCGTCTCTATGCGCCAGCGACTGTCAGTCTGCAGGACAATCATATACGCAGCTAGGGGGCCACTATTTTAAAAAGACTTGAATTCAGCTGATGTACAACATTATCATAATCCTTTTCTTTTGCTATTGGTGGAGAATAAGTAATTTACGAGGGATCTCAAGTTGGTTCAACAGAGTATCCACATAACACCTTACTTACTTCGAAATTCATTTAAAAAAAGTTATGAGAAATAGATCCTTCGCTTTGGGACATTAAGTATCTCAAAAAGATTTTTACGTAAGATTAACACACTGCTGTGTGGGCGCCTTTCGTTCATTGCAAAACGTACTCTATCTCATCCCAAGTGCGCACAATCACGTCTGGGGTGATGCAGGCTGTTGCATCCAGTGCTGTTCTGTGGACATAGCCGCCGCGCGGGATTAGCCGAGCGGTCTGAGGCGCTGCTGTCATGGACTGTGCGCCTGGTCCCGGCGGAGGTTCGAGTCCTCCCTCGGGCATGGGTGTGTGTGTGTGTTTGTCCTTAGGATAATTTAGGTTAAGTAGTGTGTAAGCTTAGGGACTGATGACCTTAGCAGTTAAGCCCCCTAAGATTTCACACATATTTGAACACTTTGTGGACATAGCCGAGGCCAGGTACGGACGAGGCATACACAGTGTCTTTCACATAACCAGACAGAAAGAAATCCATAGCGTTCATGTCGGGAGACTACGGTGGCAACTTGATTGGCTCATCGCGTTCTATCCATCACAGCAGAAATTTTCGGTCTACGAAGTCACGAATACGTGATCTCCACTGCTGTGGCGCACCATCCTGCCGGGGGTTCATATTTGGCTGAAGAAAAAGACACTAAGAGACGGAAAATTGCTCAAACAGTCCAGATAATCTGTTCGTGTCACTATTTGCTCGATGATGACAAATGTGCAGCTATGCTGTCTTTCGTCAACGCACACAACATATTGACCCTCTCGCTGTCTCTGATTTGTTTCCGAAACTGTGGAAATTTTTCGAATCCCAGATCGAATGTTGTGCCGACTTCCCATACGTGGAATCCGGCTATGTCAAGAAAAAAAAAAAAAAAAAAAAAAAAAAAGATATATCCTAGATTACTTCGTGTTTTGTCCTATCGGGTCCAACGTCTCAATAGCAAATTCGCAGCGAAGTTGCAAGTAGCTTCAATAGTTGCATAATTGTTGTAGACGCGCAAGCGAAATCGTTTTTTCAGAATCCGGTGAATTAAGTGAGGGGTGTTTAGCCCTTGTGACGCTTGGCGAACTGAGCGCGATGGGCTTCTTTGAAGGGTTTGTTTGATGTCTCCCAATTCATCAGACGTGCGTTCTCTGCCATAACCTGAGTGTGCTTTTACAGTCCCATTCACTACAAACTTGTCATACAAAACCCTAATCGTCCTGTCTAGTGGCTACCTTTGAAATTCGCATCGGAAATTTATTTGAACTGCAATGACCGATTTCGTTTCCGTACATCACGTCTCGCACTGGCCTCTTTCTTGAGATGTACTCATTCCTGGTAATTATTTAGCACATGAAACAAAACAGAAGGAATTGCTAAAATGATCTACACAAAACTTATTGTGTCGCCTTACACACACAGCAAACCGCAAGTATCTGTGTCTCATAGTTTACGTAATTGTATTTCGAATTCAGGGACGTTTCCTTTTGACAACCTGTATATTTGGCGAAGTCCTCTATGTCACCAACTCCCCCTTTAGCTTCAAACCAATCTTTAGCAGCCTGTTTTATGCTCTTACGGGTTTTCTACCACTAGTACCACAGAATTTTTTTTTTAAACTTTGCTCCCAACAACCACCATGTTTTTAAACTTCCACACACATATTTGCTGCCCAGTCATTTATAAGTTTTCATTCGAAATCGCGTTTGGCTTCAGACAACTTCTCACGAACGGTAGGAAATAGTGGATGGTATGTAAGGTGACTTTCCACATTTAACATGCGTAGAGCAGAAGAGAACCCGTTTTGCTACCGAATGCTTTGAACGAGGTATTCTGCAACTGCTGTTGCTTTTCCATATTTTGTGAATTGGATCAACTCATCATTAAATTTTCTGTGTCCAACTTTTAACGCCTTATTCTGCGAGGACGTGCTGAAAAGTAATGTCTACGAATGTTTTATGTGAAAATTCTTTTTTGATATTCTACATGTTTACTCTTCATGTCTACATATTTGCAGCTCTCTGCCGCTACAGGCCTCCGAATTTTAGTGTGTAACATGGCGGTGTGTAACTTAAGTGTGTCAGTGCGTGAGAAACAGCGTGCTGTAATCTAGTTTATAATCGGAGAAATCCTTGTCCACACATGGAACACCTTCTCCTTCAGCATGGCAATACCGGAGCACACACGAACGCTGCGACATCTGCAAAAATCCGACGCCTTGGGATCACTGTCTTCCATCATCCTCCTTACAGTCCCAACTTGGCTCAGCCCTATTTTCATCTGTTTACAAAACTCAAAGAACACCTTCGAGGACTGCTCTTTGACAGTGAGGAAGAGGTGCAAGTTGAGGTGAAATTGTGAACGTCAACAAACTCACACACTCTGCACTGACCCTATCAACAAACCAGTCTCTCGTTGGGAGAAATGTGTTCGTCGCCAGGATGACTGCATTGAGAAATAAATATGTAGACACGAAGAATAACGATGTAGAATGTTAATAACGTTTTTTTATTCACATAAAAATTTCGGAAGCATTACTTTTCAGCCTTCGTATACCCCCTGCTTTTGCAACGTCGGAGCTCTAGTGTATAGCTGTCATGCCTAATGTGATCCCTTCATCCCCGTTAATGTTAATATCATTGGTGTTGATTTTCAAATTAGAAACCTTCGCATTACTGCCAGCTACTGCTCTCAGTTCTTCATCTCCATCAAATAATGTGTGAACAGGAAGATCTCCACAGCGATGTCCTCCGGATACCTTAGCTGGGCCCACCTTATCGCTCTCTTGCTCAATTCAAAAGTTATTCCATGCTTCGGTCTAACAAGAACACGAATTAACTACAACATCACAGATGTCGACAGCGGAATAAAAATTCAGTTAGGAAGTGCATACTTCTCAGTAACATTGGTAGCATTATGTACAGCCTATTTTGCAGACACACTATGTTGGCTGTTTCATGTGCAATTGCTAACATGGAGCCAATTCGATGTCCTTATGAAGCACGTCCGCCCTGTTCAACTGACAAACTATCCGTATACAAATACACGGTGTGCAGATGCTCTGGATGATAACATCGCTGTTCAAGTGTTGCAGTCCAGAGATTTAATGACGGTGATATTAGGTGGACCACAGAGCATCACAGCTACTGCAGTTGAACCAATGGGTCCCTTCCCTCTAGATATTGTTTCCTACCGTTACTGACTCTGCACCTGTAGTTTGATCTGGACCGAGGCGCTCACGGCGGACATCGACATGACGCGCCGTGAGAAAGCACAGAACCTAAAGTCCACCACTGCAGACATGTTGTGGCCGTCCACTTGGACCTGATGATTTGGCACCGGTGCTCTGACACCGTTTGCGCAACCCGTCCCTAGCCATTTCGACGCTCAACACGATGCCTGATTGATGACATCATGGCCATGAATCGTTTCCGGGTGGAATAGGAGCAGTCAGTATGAAATATAACAAACGTTGCTATCTAAATTACTCGAAGATGTACTCTCCTGGAAATTGAAATAAGAACACCGTGAATTCATTGTCCCAGGAAGGGGAAACTTTATTGACACATTCCTGGGGTCAGATACATCACATGATCACACTGACAGAACCACAGGCACATAGACACAGGCAACAGAGCATGCACAATGTCGCCACTAGTACAGTGTATATCCACCTTTCGCAGCAATGCAGGCTGCTATTCTCCCATGGAGACGATCGTAGAGATGCTGGATGTAGTCCTGTGGAACGGCTTGCCATGCCATTTCCACCTGGCGCCACAGTTGGACCAGCGTTCGTGCTGGACGTGCACACCGCGTGAGACGACGCTTCATCCAGTCCCAAACATGCTCAATGGGGGACAGATCCGGAGATCTTGCTGGCCAGGGTAGTTGACTTACACCTTCTAGAGCACGTTGGGTGGCACGGGATACATGCGGACGTGCATTGTCCTGTTGGAACAGCAAGTTCCCTTCCCGGTCTAGGAATGGTAGAACGATGGGATCGATGACGGTTTGGATGTACCCTCGACGATCACCAGTGGTGTACGGCCAGTGTAGGAGATCGCTCCCCACACCATGATGCCGGGTGTTGGCCCTGTGTGCCTCGGTCGTATGCAGTCCTGATTGTGGCGCTCACCTGCACGGCGCCAAACACGCATACGACCATCATTGGCACCAAGGCAGAAGCGACTCTCATCGCTGAAGACGACACGTCTCCATTCGCCCCTCCATTCACGCCTGTCGCGACACCACTGGAGGCGGGCTGCACGATGTTGGGGCGTGAGCGGAAGACGGCCTAACGGTGTGCGGGACCGTAGCCCAGCTTCATGGAGACGGTTGCGAATGGTCCTCGCCGATACCCCAGGAGCAACAGTGTCCCTAATTTGCTGGGAAGTGGCGGTGCGGTCCCCTACGGCACTGCGTAGGATCCTACGGTCTTGGCGTGCATCCGTGCGTCGCTGCGGTCCGGTCCCAGGTCGACGGGCACGTGCACCTTCCGCCGACCACTGGCGACAACATCGATGTACTGTGGAGACCTCACGCCCCACGTGTTGAGCAATTCGGCGGTACGTCCACCCGGCCTCCCGCATGCCCACTATACGCCCTCGCTCAAAGTCCGTCAACTGCACATACGGTTCACGTCCACGCTGTCGCGGCATGCTACCAGTGTTAAAGACTGCGATGGAGCTCCGTATGCCACGGCAAACTGGCTGACACTGACGGCGGCGGTGCACAAATGCTGAGCAGCTAGCGCCATTCGACGGCCAACACCGCGGTTCCTGGTGTGTCCGCTGTGCCGTGCGTGTGATCATTGCTTGTACAGCCCTCTCGCAGTGTCCGGAGCAAGTATGGTGGGTCTGACACACCGGTGTCAATGTGTTCTTTTTTCCATTTCCAGGAGTGTATAACAAACGTTGCTATCTAAATTACTCGAAGATGTATAATGATACTTATCAATTATTTTCTCAAGGAAAAAAGTTATGCCAATTAGTGAATATACGTTCTTATTCCTTGTAATATCGGCATGAGATAATCAGCTTTATGAATCTCATCTGAAGTTCTAGAAGCATTCAGGGTCGTAATGCACTTCACGTAACGCAAAAACATAGCATTCCATGAGCACAAAATAAATGAGTGACAAATGAAATCCATAACCTCCGTCCGCCTGCTTAGCTGAGTGGTAATGTGATTGCCTCTCCTGCAGAGGCACAGGTTCGATTCCCGGCCGGGTTGGTTACTTTCTCCGCTCGTGGACTGGGTGTTGTGTTGCCCTCATCCTCATTTCATCCTCATCACTGGCATTCAAGTCGCCCAGTGTGGCGTCGACTGCAATAAGACTTGCACTCGGCGGCCGAACTTCCCCCTATGGGGCCCCCCGGCCAACAATGCTACATGATCATTTCATTTGATTTCCATAACCTCAGACAAATATGTGCGTGTAACTATTTGAGGGGATGTGAAATGATCACATAGGGTCAAACATACAAGGTGACAATTATTGAACTATGAAAATGGCTCTGAGCACTATGGGACTGAACATCTATGGTCATCAGTCCCCTAGAACTTAGAACTACATAAACCTAACTAACCTAAGGACATCACACAACACCCAGTCATCACGAGGCAGAGAAAATCCCTGACCCCGCCAGGAATCGAACCCGGGAACCCAGGCGTGGGAAGCGAGAACGCTACCGCACCACCACGAGCTGCGGACTTGAACAATTAAATTACAATGAAATCCACACCTTTAGCTGCATACAGGCGTTAATAAATATCAACTGGGACAATTGATAATGCGTGCCCCGTCCGGGACTCGAACGCGAGACCTCCTGCTTACATGGCAGAAGCTCTATCCGACTGAGCTACATAGGACACAGAGGATAGTGCGACTGCAGGGACTTGCCTCTGGCACGCTGCCCGTGAGTCCCACACTTCTAACTACTGTCCACACACTACATTTGTAGTTCTCCTGCCCACTATACTCATTACTCGCGGCAGTCAATCTACCGATTCCCGTAAGAGTTCGGGCAATGTGAGGGCATCCGCACTGAAGAAGATCATTGGCCGGCAAGCCTTATCTACACTCCTGGAAATGGAAAAAAGAACACATTGACACCGGTGTGTCAGACCCACCATACTTGCTCCGGACACTGCGAGAGGGCTGTACAAGCAATGATCACACGCACGGCACAGCGGACACACCAGGAACCGCGGTGTTGGCCGTCGAATGGCGCTAGCTGCGCAGCATTTGTGCACCGCCGCCGTCAGTGTCAGCCAGTTTGCCGTGGCATACGAAGCTCCATCGCAGTCTTTAACACTGGTAGCATGCCGCGTCAGCGTGGACGTGAACCGTATGTGCAGTTGACGGACTTTGAGCGAGGGCGTATAGTGGGCATGCGGGAGGCCGGGTGGACGTACCGCCGAATTGCTCAACACGTGGGGCGTGAGGTCTCCACAGTACATCGATGTTGTCGCCAGTGGTCGGCGGAAGGTGCACGTGCCCGTCGACCTGGGACCGGACCGCAGCGACGCACGGATGCACGCCAAGACCGTAGGATCCTACGCAGTGCCGTAGGGGACCGCACCGCCACTTCCCAGCAAATTAGGGACACTGTTGCTCCTGGGGTATCGGCGAGGACCATTCGCAACCGTCTCCATGAAGCTGGGCTACGGTCCCGCACACCGTTAGGCCGTCTTCCGCTCACGCCCCAACATCATGCAGCCCGCCTCCAGTGGTGTCGCGACAGGCGTGAATGGAGGGAGGAATGGAGACGTGTCGTCTTCAGCGATGAGAGTCGCTTCTGCCTTGGTGCCAATGATGGTCGTATGCGTGTTTGGCCCCGTGCAGGTGAGCGCCACAATCAGGACTGCATACGACCGAGGCACACAGGGCCAACACCCGACATCATGGTGTGGGGAGCGATCTCCTACACTGGCCGTACACCACTGGTGATCGTCGAGGGGACACTGAATAGTGCACCGTACATCCAAACCGTCATCGAACCCATCGTTCTACCATTCCTAGACCGGCAAGGGAACTTGCTGTTCCAACAGGACAATGCACGTCCGCATGTATCCCGTGCCACCCAACGTGCTCTAGAAGGTGTAAGTCAACTACCCTGGCCAGCAAGATCTCCGGATCTGTCCCCCATTGAGCATGTTTGGGACTGGATGAAGCGTCGTCTCACGCGGTCTGCACGTCCAGCACGAACGCTGGTCCAACTGAGGCGCCAGGTGGAAATGGCATGGCAAGCCGTTCCACAGGACTACATCCAGCATCTCTACGATCGTCTCCATGGGAGAATAGCAGCCTGCATTGCTGCGAAAGGTGGATATACACTGTACTAGTGCCGACATTGTGCATGCTCTGTTGCCTGCGTCTATGTGCCTGTGGTTCTGTCAGTGTGATCATGTGATGTATCTGACCCCAGGAATGTGTCAATAAAGTTTCCCCTTCCTGGGACAATGAATTCACGGTGTTCTTATTTCAATTTCCAGGAGTGTATATCCGTCACCTTTCGGACAGATACCATCTTCATATATTATTGAACCACGTGAAATAAAATCGTCAGAACTTCTGAATGGGTTGCGTTAGGTCGTCCAAACTGCACGGCTGGCCGGGGACACTATGGGAACTAGTATGCGCACCCATGGTGTGGTTTAGCGACGAAGCCAACTTTCATTTGGATTGGTTCGTCAATATGCAAAACTGGCACATTTAGGAGACTGAGAATCCGCATTTCGCAATCGAGGAGTTTCTTCGCCCTCTACTGGCGCCTGTGTGGTGTGCAGTGTCCAGTCACGGAATAATCGGTGCGGTATTTCTTGATTGTACGGTGACTACCGAAGAGTACGTGACGGTTTTGGAAGATGATTTCATCCCCCTTATTCAAAGTGACCCTGATTTCGACAAGATGTGGTTCATTCGAGGCGGAGGAGCACTTTGGGGACCACATTCTCGCTCTGGGGAGCCCAGAGGCCACTGGCATGTGCCTTGATTGGCCGCAGTGTCATTGTTGAGCCGAAAACAGTCATTCAGGAGGTCATCGACAGCAATGATGTTCCGACACTTCAGCGGGTCATGCAGAATTTCGCTATTCGTCTGCGCCACACCATCGCCAAGCATAGCAGGCATATCGAACACGTCATAAGCTAAATCCGATTATCTGTAGTGACGTTTACATGTTGAATAAAGTGTGTGCACGCTGTAGTGTGCAACTAATTTACGCTTTTTTTATAGTTCCATAACTGTCACCGTGTAGGTAACATAGGTGACTGATTTTGTTTCCCTGGTAGCACACTTCAAGAATACTGTCAGTCTACAAAGGACATTTTTTATGAAACACTCGTGCGCCAGCCTCAGACCAAGTGTTTGGAGCCGCACCAAATAGGACTAACAAGGGATACAAAAAGGTATACAGAGATGGCCAGCACGAATGGCCACAGGTCTGTCTGTCACGGGAGAACGCCGTGGAAAGACTGATAAATCTGAAATGGTTAAAGACAGATGTCAGCTATCCCGGAAGAGCCTATTTACAAAGTTTCCGGAACTAGCTTTAGGTCAGGAATCTAGGAATATGCTACAAGGCTTTAAGTTTCCCTCTCGTAGGGACCATATAGGCAAAGCAGACTAATTTCAGCGTGCACAGAAATATGTATTCAGGCAGTCATTCTTCCAGAGCTCCACACGCGAATGGAGCGGGAAGGAAACCTAAAATGTGGTTCAGTGAGAGGTACCCTCTACCATACACTTCACATTGGTTTGCAGACTACATATGGATGTAGACAGGCGGAACAATCTGGGAGAAAGCACAAAAACATCTCTAGAATGTACAAAGTATCTATGTGAAAGCAAAAATGTGTCTATAATGCCTCTTTTGCTCGATGAAAAAAGCTTAATTGCATAAGAGAAGGCAGTTGTACACTAGCATGAAAAGATCTCTATAAATCCAAATCGGATTATTGAAAGTTTAAGAAAAAGTAGTCAGAATATTTTATTTCCGTCGCTGACTCAGTCAAAGTGAAATCCAACTTGGATGGCCGAAACGTTTGCGCACTGGGTGAACTTTTCTTCCTCCACCAACTTCCATTCTTTGTTAATCACTTGACTTTAAACCAACGCCGGGCCGTATCGATCGTCTTCCTTTCAGAACAGAGAATTAGAGTTTCATCCGTGGTTTTTTTCGTGGTTTACCCGTAATTTAACTCTTGACCGATGATTTAACAACCAGGTCATCTAATAACGTAATGCCGCTTGTGTGATTCTTGCTCACTAGACACGACATTTAGACTGTAGCAATAGCGTCATTCGATTTGTTGCCAAACACAATTGCATGGTATTGTAAATACGCAACAGTGGGAGCACTTATAAATTACAGCAGCAAGCAGCATGGGCAATAATAATAACTGAAAAAGATATTGTTCAGAACGACGGGTGTTGCTGTCTGTTAACTGTAACACTATGAGATACGTGTCAGGTGAATCTGAAATTTAAAGATGTTTAACACAGTGAAAAGAGACGGATTTCTCACCAAGACTCTTAATGATGTCCCTAACTCCCTAGCTGCGTGTAAAGCTCTTTATGCAGAAGAAAGGTATAATTGTTTTTTTGCGGATTTGTGATTAAAAATAGCCGGTCGTAAACGGGTCACTATGGAGTGCGCTGAGTCTTGCGTAGATACTCATCTTGTAGCGCTCTTGCATATTTCAGAGAAGTCAACTTACGTATGTCCGGTTATATTTACAAGATGCCCCAAGTGGAGGCAATATACGTCTGCGCCGTCCTGAAATAAATACTTATCTTGTTTATCTGATGTCTACTCTTGTCTCCAAGAAGCATTTAAATAAAACTAAATTGCTACTCCAGAAACACATTTATTCTCTGTTTACATAGGATGGTATATTGCAGACAGCCGAACATGGTGGCAAATCCAGTGCAGTGCAGCCAACAGTAACACGTTTGCCCCCTTCTGCTCACGTTCCCGGCTTATTTATTCGGTGACCAAAATCCTATGCAGCGGGAAGGGGAGGGGCGGACTTTAATAGTCAGTGTGTCAAATAATTATATATTTATAAAATAGTTTCTTCATTTAAACTGAAAGTGCAACACACATTTTCCCACCAAAATCAAAGAACTTTTATTGATTTCAAGTTGGCGCAATCAAACACTAATCCCAGTAAAGGGACAGTTTGCTGGCTTTTGTACGCATAATCGTGAAATAACATACGTAAGCTGAGAAAAAGTAGCCTTCGTGTTCAAATGCATGTATATTTGTAGCTGCCTGTTCTAATATTAGCGAAAAATTTATTTAAAAAACGATGTTAGAAAATTAACAATACGCCACAACAATCGAATTTGATTTTTTGTGCGTGCCAGATTTTATTTAAGTAAGCTATCCCCTTTAACGCTTTACATCCTAATCCCTTCATAAAAATTATTTACAGTTATCGTTTGTTAATTGTAGCATTTGCGCGGCGAAATGATAACAATTCATTTATCACACTGAAAACATCTAAAGCAACAATCGGTGTGTTGTTAGGTGTCATTTTCTTCATACGGCTTACGGGCATCTTTATATGGCCTTCATTTAGAATGAAAATGTTCCCTATAAATGTACTTGAAAGGTAAGACTGCTCCGTTACCTTTTCTGAAAAGAAAATTCAGGTCTTTTTAATCTTTAAATACTGATAAATTATTTAATATATGGACAAGCAGGAACTAAGTAATTTTTTCGATTACTTTCAGGAAGGGTTCAAAATTGTTTTGCGTGATTTAAAGGCCACCTGTCTCAACATCGGTAATGAATAAACGGCAAAATTTAGTTCAAAAATATTCGAATATAATTTTACATTGGTTTTCTTACGTTTGTAGACTTTTAGTAATCTTTTCCATTATGCATTGGCATTCAATATTTTAGCGTTTTTCCATCATTTTGAGTGAGGAAATGTTTCATCAGCTAGCTTAATGGTGATTTCAATGAATATGAATTAGTTTTAGCACAGTAAAATTTTTGCATCAATATTATTAACTGATTTGCTGAACAGTGAGATCTTACATTTTGGACTGGGAAAAGTTCTATTTTACTCCAAATTGTTCTTAGAAGCATTTCAGAACGTTTAACTTCACTAGTAACCAATGCCGGCCGCGGTGGCCGAGCGGTTCTAGGCGCTTCAGTCTGGAACCACGCGCCTACTGCGGTCGCAGGTTCGAATCCTGCCTCGGGCATGGATGTATGTGATGTCGTTAGGTTAGTTAGGTGTAAGTAGTTCTAAGTCTAGGGGACTGATGACCTCAGATGTTAAGTCCCATAGTGCTTAGAGCCATTTGAACCATTAGTAATCAATACTGATAGGAGCCTTAATAAAATATTTAAAGGCAAGAGAGCTGAGAATTTCGCAACAATTTGTGCACACTAACGCTAGATCGCGATATACAGGGTGTTTCAAAATGAATATACGGGTTTTTAAGGCTTTGTAGCACATATTACATTCACCTTACAATTAAAAATGATACACCAAATGTAAGAGAAACGCAAACAGTTTTTCTTACAATTATTGAGTGTGAACATTGATCACACATAGAGTCGATAGGCGAGCTGTTCCGAAACCTTGATCAATGTGTCAGGAGTAATTGTTGCAATAACACTGTTTCTAAAGTCGGATAGATGAGCTGGCATCGGAGGCACATGAACATGATCGCGTCAGATGGTGTGTGAACGTGGAGGTCATGCATAAAATGCTGTGTCAACGGGCCCCTTACGCCCAATCCACCGGTCGGATACAACGTCGTTTAATCAGTCGCATACTGCGTTATGCCAGTCAGGCGGCGCACCATCTTGCTCCCAAATAAAGATGTGTCAACCTTTTCTTCCCATTGAGGCACGGGCCATAGCTGTAGCACATCTAGATGAGAAACATCAGTTACAATTGATTCACGGAAAAAGAAAGGCCCATAAACTTTCCGCGGGAATATTTCTTGGGGCTAAGCGTGAAAGACTCGCACTCGTTCAACACGTTTTTCAGTCACTTTTTGTCATTACATACTCTTTCCATTGCGCACAGGAATACAAACAAAACTGCTGGAGTTGCTCTTTCATTTGGTGTACTATTTACGAATTGTAAGATGAACGTAATAAATGCTGCTGCACCTTAAAACCGGTATGTTCATTTTGAAACACCCTGTATTTCGTAACTGATACTTCGTTTGTAAATCGTGTGTAATTAAACAGATCGCAAGAAGGGCCGTTGTTACAAGTTAACGTCGTATAAATTGACGGATTTGCTTTAGGAAAAGCATAGGTTACTGCCCTCAACGTGGAGTGCAGTCGCCCGCGGATTGTGAACATTTCCATGAGGAAGAGGAAGATAATTCACTCTTAGCGATTCTACCACGCTACGGCGTTTCCAAACCAATTTTCCCGGAGGCGGCGCCCGCACGAAACAATTACGCCGAACTCAAAAGATCAGCGTAGGCGTCGCTTTCACCCCACATTCCGGACATGAGAGCAGACGGGTTACTTCCTGCGGCGGATGCGTCAGTCACGACAACCCTCAAAAGCACTCAAGGCGGCCGATACTTAACGTTCGCTGTGGGTCGTAAACCTCTGACAGCGTTTCCGGGACATACTTCAGCCGCTGGCAGGGTTTTAATCTTTTCGCTACATTGCAGGTGGCCGAAAAGTCCAACTTTTACAGTGCATTCGCGAACGCCTAACCCTCGACCCTATCAGCCCCAGGCAGGGAACGGCACACGACTTAACGGGACGAAACCTGTGTCAAGTTTACCGGTACACGTTAAAAAGGGAGCACTCGACCTCATTATTTTTAAATGTGACGGCTAGGGAACCAACAGGGACCAATCAATGATTTTACGTATTTTTAAGAAACTGCAGTTTCAGCATTCTGAAGTGTTGAATTCAATACAAAAACTATACTTAAAATACGAACAAAAGTATTTTTTTTAAATCTCCGTTCCAGCCACATAGTTTTTAATCTTACAAGAAGTCTCAGTGTTTGATTATAACTGATATATTTATATACCAGTCTCATTAAAAAATAGTACCCAATAAAAAATTGTACACACAAAATAACGTTAAAATGCAGATATTTTGATCAGAATTATTAAAAAGTAGCGTTCGTAAACAATAGCCTTCTTCAAGACTGGTGCTCACACATAAAACGAACTGTGGTCAGCGTATTCCCCATAGCGTCGGTCGCGTTGCTAGGCAACCCTAGTCTCCATCGATATGTGTACTCAGACAAAAACACAGGTGGCTACTGTTGTTGTTGTCTTCAGTGGTTATTGTTGCTGTGATCTGGTTTGGCAGAGCTCCCCATGCTAGTGTATTCTGTGCAATCTCTTCAGCTCTGTGTGAATTGCAACCTGCAGGTGGCCTAAAAGTACTTCACGGAATGATGTAGAGGGGTAAAAACTTACTCACATGCTTGAAATGATATGAAGTTTTACTCAAAGCAAAAAAGTGCACAAAATGACCAACAGATGGTGCTTCACATGATACAAAAGCAATAATTAGCAAACATTTTTAGCAAAGACGATGTTTTTTATAACATATGCCCAAAATGTCGGCCGTAATTCATCAACAATACCTGTAGTCGAAGACAATGATGATGATGTGAACATCGCTGTAGAGCATGTCAGTAGGTATTGCAAGAAATTGTCGTCGGATCTTGTCTTTTAGCATACTCAGTGAGGTAGTACGATCACGGTAGAGCTGCGACTTCAGGTAACCCCACGATAAATGATCACACGGATTGACGTCTGGGAACTGCGAGGCCAAGCATGAATCACCACGCGATCCTCACCAAATGATGAGCGCAAGAGATAATTGACGCGTGTATCAATATGGGGTGGAGTGCGATCCTGCATAAAAGGCATACCTTCCAGCAGGTGTTTAGCGGTCTTCGTGATCATTTTCTTCACAGCGACACTTGTCATAGGATCTTTACCTGTTTGAATACTCCTCTTATGGCTACAGAATCGTGAAGCGGCTGTAGTCCATTCTCCATTCGGATAGTAAAGCTTCACTAACAATGCCTTTTCTGGTAAAGTCAACGCGTCGCGATTGGTGGTGCATATGAATCCCTGTTTCACTACATATCATTTTATACACGATTCTCATGCCACGTCACTGACGTGTTGCCTTCCAGCGCCATCTGTTGTCCGGTTTTTGCACTCGTTTTTAGTTTAAATGAAACCCCATGCCACTTCAGGCATGGGTGTCAAGTTTTACCTCTGTATCTATATTATTCCGTGAGTTAGTGCTTTTTCAAATTTTAATATACTTTCGGGTCACCCTATACATCTATCAGAACCTACCTACTGTCAGTCTCCATCTACAACTTTTACCACCCACTCATTCCTCCAATACCAAATTACCGTTTCCTTGATGCCTCAGGATATGTCCCATCAACCGATTCCTTCTTTTAGTCAGTATGTGCCATAAATTTATCCGTTGGTTACTCGAACCACCCACCTAATCTTCTGCTTCTTCAGTAGCACACTTCGGAATCTTCTACTGTTATTCAAACTTTTTTGTTATCCCGTATGGTTAGCAATAAGTCATGATTGTTAAATAAAGCTACAAACGTGACATAATCACCGACAATAGAATATTTCCAATTAAAAAGACGAGTAAAGGATGTAATTTATATATATGGTTTCTATTGAGAAAGCTCCATACACAAATTACGATTAAAACCCTCTTGCTAACGTGGGTAATTTAAATGGAGATGACCAAAAATCTTCTGCAGGCCTCCAAAGTCCAGACGTACATTAACAACGTAGGTTATGAGGCAAATCTTGTACCTGGCGTTGCTTCCACGAGAGTGGTTTTGTTGCGCATCTGAGTGATGGTGATTTTCTTATACGCCAGGTTACTCCGTAGATGCGCGTTTCAACTTACCGAGAACACAAAGCGCCAACTATACCTCTTTACAAAATTTTATGTTGTTGGCTACAGTACAAGATGATACCTTTTCCTCACCTGGACGCACTAACAGCAGCTACATATCTGACAAGTTGCCAAAACGTTCTCTCTATGGGTATGGATCATACTGATAATTTATTGAAATCTTCACTCATAAAAGCGGGGCTACATATGTCGTAATGTTATGTCAGACGTAGGAGTTTTCATAAGCTGGATAATTGTAGTTCCGTAAATATTAATCGTGTCTCAGGCGCGTAGTATCCGTTTTCACCAACTGAGCAACCCACGCAGTGCACACGCCCCGTTCCCACAACTTCAGTGCTGCCAGTACCTCCTACTTGCCACACTTCATAAAAGTTCTCCTTTATATGTGGTTACACTTTTACTCGGGGAAGAAAGTCGGTTAAAGTACACTACCGGCCATTAAAATTGCTAAACCAAGAAGAAATGCAGATGATAAACGGGTATTCATTGGACAAATATATTATACTAGAACTGACATTTGATTACATCTTCACGCAGTTTGGGTGCATAAATCCCGAGAAATCAGTACCCAGAACAACCACCTCTGGCCGTAATAACGGCCTTGATACGCCTGGGCATTGAGTCAAACAGAGCTTGGATGGCGTGTACTGGTATATCTGCCCATGCAGCTTCACCACGATACCACAATTCATCAAGAGTAGTGACTGGCGTATTGTGACGAGCCAGTTGCTCGGCCACCATTGACCAGACGTTTTCAATTGGTGAGAGCTCTGGAGAATGTACTGGCCAGGGCATCAGTCGAACATTTTCTGTATCCAGAAAGGCCCGTACAGGACCTGCAACATGCGGTCGTGCATTATCTTGCTGAAATGCAGCGTTTCGCAGGGATTGAATTAAGGGTAGAGCCACGGGTCGTAACACATCTGAAATGTAGCGTCCACTGTTCAAAGTGCCGTCAATGCGAACAAGAGGCGACCGAGACGTGTAACCAATGGAACCCCGTACCATCACGCTGGGTGATACGCCAGTATAGCGATGACAAATACACACTTCCAATGTGCGTTCACCGCGATGTCGCGAAACACGGATGCGACCATCATGATGCTGTAAACAGAACCTAGTTTCATCCGAAAAAATGACGCTTGGCCATTAGTGCACCCAGGTTTGTCGTTGAGTACACCATCGTTGGCGCTCCTGTCTGTGTTGCAACGTCAAGGGTAACCGCAGCCGTGGTCTCCGAGCTGATAGTCCATGCTGCTGCAAACGTCGTCGAACTGTTCGTGCAGATGGTGGTTGTCTTGCAAACGTCCCCATCTGTTGACTCAGGGATCAAGACGTGGCTGCACGATCCGTTACAGCCATGCGGATAAGATGCCTGTCTTCTCGACTGCTAGTGATACGAGGTCGTTGGGATCAAGCACGGCGTTCCGTATTACCCTCCCGAACCCACCGATTCCATATTGTGCTAACAGGCGTTGGATCTCGACCAAAGCGAGCAGCAATGTCGCGATACGATAAACCGCAATCGCGATAGGCTACAATCCTACCTTTATCAAAGTCGGAAACGTGATGGTACGCATTTCTCCTCCTTACACGAGGCATCACAACAACGTTTCACCAAGCAACGTCGGTCAACTGCTGTTTGTGTATGAGAAATCGGTTGGAGACTTCCCTGATGTCAGCACGTTGTAGGTGTCGCCACCGGCGCCAACCTTGTGTGAATGCTCTGAAAAGCTAATCACTTGCATATCACAGCATCTTCTTCCTGTCGGTTAAATTTCGCGTCTGTAGCAAGTCATCTTCGTAGTGCAGCAATTTTACTGGCCGGTAGTATAAATGTTACACGATTATATCTCAGTTGGAGTGATGACTCTCCTAGACGCGATGTTTTAATGTAACGCTATGCTGTAGTTCTGTGGTGCACCTATTAAAGAAAAATTATATCTGGGGGCCATTTTCTACAAATGAATGTAATAACACTTTACATTTGTAATTTTTCCGGTAATTATTTGGGTAATGGTTGGTATCGTTTCATTCAGAAAAATTGGGGGTTTAGTTCTGCGGAATTCATTTTCGAAGAAACTGTTCGGGGTCAGCTATACAGTTTTTAGACCTTTCAGAGGGGTTTTGTCTGAAATATTGCAACGGCGAAAGATGACAGCGTTAGCAGAAGAGATCGAGGAACACACGAGTTAAAACTAAATACGTGACAGGCTTATATCGATTTCTAGGGTCCACGAGCGTGGCAGAACAAAGCATGCGCTCAAGGACGCTATAAACCTGAGACTTTCGTATGGGACGGAAAATCACGAATCCAACGACCGCAATCACGGGTCGATTGCATGCATATTTAATGAGTTTGAGAACGTAATATGCAATTTAACTTATAAAATCAATTTTGCTCAGTATTTTGGGTCCCACCGATTTGTTGCTGAAATATAGGATCATCAGATGATAGGATCAAAATAAAATTGATGCCTATCAAGGATATTGCATAAAAAAGTCTCAAGATGGCTTGGATCTTTGGAGGAGAATGAGCCGGTGAATTAAAATTGGCATGCTGGCTCGCAGGAAGACCTATTCGCGGTGTGTTCGAGTGCTGCCACTTCAGAATAGCCACCCCAACTGGATGTCGCCGCTGCCCCATTGTGTGACGAGCAGTAGGAGAAGTCGGCGCAGACTTTCCCGCAAGACTAACTGGGTAATTTTTTTATTTTTTTATTTTATTTATTTATTTTTTTTTTTTTTTTACTGGTACAGACACACCAGGTAGCCAATAAAAGTGAAGGATACACGTCTCCAGCGCACTCGGTAGTTTGGTTTTCGTGAAACCTGGCACGGAAGTCTGCCGTCATCTTAGGCAGCAGCATTATCTAGTAGTCAGATGTGGATAGTGTTATACGGTAGGAATCTGGTCTCGTCGCTACATCATGCATACGGCCACAATGACAGCCGAAATTACGCGTCCTCACTGTGTGTTCTGCGAGCCGACTGGACACCATACGCCGATGCTAGTTTGCTAAGAAGTGCCACACGCACCGCGCTCTGCATTGCAGTTGTATTCATCCTCGTCGACAACAATATCCCCCGCTTTTAGCCAATTACAAATCGCCAGGGGCTGCGCGACCTTTTTACTCATCTTTTGTATTCTTCCTTTATAAATTTATAATCCTGTCGGGGACAGGGGATTTACTACAGCCAATTCGGCATTGGTGCAGTTACTCTCTGTAAAAGCTGCCTCGCACTTCGTTTGTGTTTATCGTTATGCAAAAACTAGCTTAGTCCCCGCTGCTTTGCTCGCGTAGACTGTACGACCTGCAGAGATTTTTCTGTTCTCAATTAATCGAATTTTTACGCTGTTGACAAATTGCACCACCTTGTAAGCTTTTCACGCTAATTAAGGCCATATAAGCATGGTCCTTTCCGAATGTATTTCTGACCAAAAAGTGATTCTGGTAGCTGAAGCCAGAAGCTTTTGTTAATCTCGCCTTCTGCGTTCTCGTGGAGACATTCCTGTACCAACTTTTATCCCATAACAAATATTTCTTTATACGTACCTAACTGAGAAGTGAAATACCAGTTTTCGTAAATTTAGCTTTAAAAATTTTTTAATGTAATGAAATATTTTCTTAAAAATTTTTCATCCCTTATTGCACTCCCTTAGGGGTTGAATTTCCAGAAATACTGAAACATATATCTTTTATTTCTAACCGAGAACTCAGATACCAATTATCACAGCTGTAGCCTCAAAGTCCTTTAGTAGTTCTTTAGTAATTGTTTATTTTCAAAAAAATTTCACCCATTATTTTAACCCCTTAGTGGTTAAATCTTCAGAATGCTAAAACACGCATTTTTTATTCTCTGACTGAGAAAGCAAATACCAGTTTTCGTAGTTCTAGCTTCAAAATTCTCTTAACAGTGACCAACTTTCAAAAAGCCTTTCATCGCCTCTTTCACCCGCTAGGGAGCGGAATTTCGGACAGTTCCTTGTTAAGCGATGCCTACAGTATAAGATGCCACACTCTCTCGAAACTTCAAGTTTCTATCCTTACCGGTTTGGGCTGAGCGGTGATGAATCAGTGAATCAGTCTGACCCTGTTTCACCCCATTAGAGATTGAATTTCCGAAACCAGTGCAATTATCAAAGACTTAGGTTCAAAAACGCTTTCGCAATGAAATATTTTCACAAAACCTTTCACCCCATGTTTCATCCCCCTAGGGGTTGGATTTCCAAACATGCGAATGTTTTACTTCTGACAGAGAAGCTAAATGCAAATTTTCATATAACTAGCTTCAAAAACGCTTGCGCAATGAAATATTTCTTTTGTGTTGTCGTTGATTTTGTAGAGTCTTGTACCAGGAGAAGCCAGGGAGAGGATGTTGTTTGGTGGCCGGCATCCTCTTTCTACAACATAACTGCACACACGTATTAACATGGTTCTTTATTCATAAGAACAAGAAGTTACTTATCTTCAAGCACGTTGTTGAGGCACAAGCTCTTGTGTAATAGTCCACATCAGCCTCACTGCTGGTGAGGTACAAGTCCCGCTATAAACACTACACTCTTGTAACCAGGGACGTGAACTGACAGACGCCAACTAGGATAGTGACTATGAGTGTGACTGATTGCAACTGCGACTGACTCTGAGCTAGAGACTAAATGACTAGGCCCTCCAGTCTGCGGCGGCGACCTAAACACTGGCGGTCAAGAAGGCGTTGGCGGCCTGTTGCTTGTGAGTTTGTCTGCAGCCTCCCTCCTGATAGGCGTGCTTGATTCAGCGCCTATTATCGATCTTCTTGCAACCTCTTTGCCGACCGGTATGCTGACGACAGCTTATGCCAGCACCATTCCCATAAAATCTTTCATCCCTCATTTCACTACCAAGGGATTGAATTTCCCAAAACAGTGAAGCATGTATTTTTCTATTTCTAACTGAGAAGCCAAATTTAAATTTTCGTAGATTTAGCCTTAAAAATGCTTTCATAATAAAATATTTTCATAAAAATCTCGTCCTCTATTTCATCCCCTTAAAGATTCAATTTCCAAAACATCTGAAACATGTATTTTGTTGATAAAATCTTCTTGGGTTGACAGCCGAGTCAATGTGTTGTTCTCCAGCAACGTTTCAGCAAGTTTCTTACTTGCCATCTTCAGGCAAAGGCAAGTAAGAAACTTGCTGAAACGTCGCTGGGGAACAGCACATTGACTCAGCTGTCAACCTGAAGAGATTTGATCATCGAGATTCGCCGAGAAAGCCTGCATTCTCGTGTATTTTGTTTTTGTAACCGAGAAGTACATACCAATGTTCATAGATGTAGTTTTAAAAATACGTTAGTAGTTCTTTAATAAAGATATATTTTCATAAAAAGCTTTCACCCACTACTTCACCCCCACAGGATTAAATTTCCAAAAATGCTGAACACTTATTTCTTTATTTCTGACTGAGAAGCTAAATACCAATTTCCATAGGTATAGCTTCGAAATTACGTTAATAGCAACATTCTTCACAAAAAAACTCTCCATCCCCTATTTAGCATCTTAGGATTGGAATTTAGAAAAACCCATTCTTAAATAACGCCCACAGTATAATATACATACCTTCTCCAAATTTCAAGTTTCTGTCCTCAGCAGTTTGGGCTGGACGATGATGAGTCAGCCACTCAGAACATTGCCTTTTGTATCAGTATGGTGTCTCTTCTTTCCGACGTACACATGCCAAGTAACAGACACCATCCCTACGTAATACATATAGACGGCAGACGTCTTTACAGTACTTCAGTGCGGATGCATAACTGTATCCGAACCCCTGTAGGTATACAGTCGGGCTGCGAGCATGTGGTTTAATGGATAGGGGGCGCTACTGCGTAGCGTGCAGCATATGGAGATTTGGGTCGAACGGATGCGTGCACGGATAGCCGAGGCGGTTGAGGCGAGCGCTCGTGTAAAGCGGGAAAAAACGGTTGCACTCACGGTCCGGCACAAATTTTCATCTGACACCGTTGAGTTCGCTCAGTGTCCCACTGCAGTTAAATGTCGGATATTTCTTTCGGCAAAAGTTGACTTTGTGCCCTCTGTTAATTGTTTGTCGTCTTCCTCCTTATCTTTCAACATTTTCTGGCTGAAACGCCTACTATAGGCTTTTGTTCTCCGATGGTGCTACAGTCAAGGAGACAGGGAAGCTCTTTCAGGTATGCTATTATTTATCTGGAGTTAGTGGGAGGAAGTTACAGTTGGGATCGCAGGTCCGCAAAACACCATCGGCGGTATTCCATCATATAATTTTATCATTTCGACGTGATTCTTTTAAAACCAATGTAACTTCCCTTCATTTAATTCTCGTCTTCCGAGTTGCCGGCTTGGTAGTCAGCCATTTTCTAACAGTCCAAGGTTACATATACTTGATGTCGTCAGACGCATTTTCTCTAATGTTTCGGCAGATACTCACAATTCCGTTTTTCCAAAGTGTAGCTGTAGTCAGCCCAAACACTGCTCAATACGTCTTTCATGCAACGTCCAGTGTCGACTGGTTATTCTTCCGTGTTTTACTGTCGTTGTTAATAGCTACCGATAAAATAAACATCGCACGTTATAACGGACCTACACTTTCGGTTAGCTAGCATTTTTAAATCACACATGCTCTTAAGATTCCCTGTTGTTTGGCAAAGGCATCCGTTCCGAAGAATAATGAAAATCCGGGTAACTGCAGGCACAGTTATAGCCGAATCGTTATAGCGGGACTACTTTTGCACAACAGCGATCGAAAGAAATTTTGACAGAAAGGTAAAAACAAGAAATAGTGAAATCTAGAATAAATAAATTGAGTATGTTATAATTTTAGATTGTAAATTACTGAACAACAGCCGCCAGGTTCCTGTGTGAGCAAAAAATTACAGTATGATTGTTCATTGTGTATAAACTGTAATTACTACCTAATCATCGTCATAAGGCGAGAAAGGAACCAAAGGCACAGGCTTGAGCTCAGATGTAAAAACACAGTTAATACCACGACTTAAAGTTAACTGGAAAACCAGCAGAATAATTTGTACTGAACACGTACACGTTAATTATTCGCAAAACAAACCCTGTAATGAGTAGCTTTGCATTACTCACCGCAATGCTAACAGTTACTTATTTCAGAAACGCAAATGTTCGTAAATACTGGTCTTGTATTATAATAAGTTATTTCTGGAAAGTTCATAATGATTCATCTAGAGAAGAATAAGTAACTTTACGCTACACTGTTACGTAATTTGCAAATGTGAACAGAGTTTGTAATGCATATAAAAACATTAAATGAGTTATTCTGAAGTAACACTTTGTAAATATTCATTTAAATTATGCTTTTACTCTTTTACTGTTAGCCATTATTCTCTCACTAGCTGTTCTACCAACCAACAGAAGTTCACTGCTGTTAAATGACAGTTTTCGGAAGTTCCCAGTTTTCTAAACTGCACTTCTTTATATTAGTTGCCGATATTAAATAAGCTCATTACTTTCAACATATATCCTATTCTTCCGTTGGTGGTATTCTCGGAATCAGTAAATGGTGACAGTATAGGACCCTTTTAGATAAACTGTTGAGGTGAAGTTCATGTGCACTGTTGCCGTTGCTGCACTAGAGACAGTTAAGAAAAACTAGTACGCCGGCTGGTCTTGTACAGTCTTAAGATGAGACCGGTCGGATCTCACTCTGATGAGTTGCTGCTGGTCCGACGTAAAGCATTCGTCGACAATGTACGGCAATAGGATCTTATTTGTTGTCGTTCCATATAACTAGCTTGGGCCCATAGTACTCCTCTTGAATATTAATTCCTCTTGATGACAATATATTGTTTCCATTTACAACCACATAATATGCCTGGACACACATTAAAAATCTTGCAATCTTACATTCCCGTGCACCGTGTCACTAGCAGCTCCTCTCCGTCGATTACTTCCGCCCGACTCGGCGCTTACGCGCCCAGCGATAAGATAATACTCCCTGCTTCAAACGTATACTTTGGCTCCAAACACTAGCAAACTTCCCTGACTAAGCCAACGTTTTTACTACATCATAATTACAATATTCTTTTTAATTAATTCTTTGTACAACAATATCAGTAAAATAATAAAATGTACATATGACTGAAATTACATCACAGTTACATTATGGTTACAGAATTAATTATGCGATAGATTCTTTAAGCATTGTGTTGTGCTACACGTTGACTAATCTGAGAGCGCTCTATGGAATGAGGACGTAAAATTCCGCTTTAAAAATAATTTTGTTTGTAACAGGAAACAAACGGACGCTGTCTGTCAACACTTTGCATCGCACGAAAGATGTGATGAGCAGTGTTTGTCTGGGCTGCCTCCAGCTACACACTGCAAAAACGAAATCTGCAGATCTCTGCCGAAGCACCAGAGAAAATGTGCGTGACGACTCTTTGGACGGATACCCTGTATGTAAAAGCCACAGCTACAGCCATAATACCAGTGTGACGAATAGGTTTTGTATGTCCGTCCTGATTGGTAGTTGATGACTCGGGACACAACGTCGTTGTTACAGCTAGTTTGTGAAAACCGGTTCAGTTCACAGATGTTGGCCACTGATGGAATCGTGTATACAGGGTGGTCAATTGATAGTGACCGGGCCCAATATCTCACGAAATAAACGTCAAACGAAAAAACTACAAAACCGAAACTCGTCTAGCTTAAAGGGGGAAACCAATTGGCGCTATGGTTGGCCCGCTAGATGACGCTGCCATAGGTCAAACGGATATCAACTGCGATTTTTTTTAAAAATAGGAACCCCCAATTTTATTACATATTTTTGTAGTACGTAAAGAAACAGGAATGTTTTAGTTGGACCACTTTTTTCGCTTTGTGATATATGGCACTGTAATAGTCACAAACGTATAAGTACGTGGTATCACGTAACATTCCGCCAGTGCGGACGGCATTTGCTGCGTGATACACTACCCGTGATAAAATGGACCGTTTACCAATAGCGGAAAAGGTCGATATCGTGTTGATGTATAGCTTTTGCGATCAAAATGCCCAACGGGCGTGTGCTATGTATACTGCTCGGTATCCTGGACGACATCATCCAAGTGTCCGGACCGTTCGCCGGATAGTTACGTTATTTAAGGAAACAGGGAGTGTTCACCAACATGTGAAATGTAAACCACGACCTGCAACAAATGATGACGCCCAAGTAGATGTTTCTGCTGCTATCGCGGCTAATCCGCACATCAGTAGCAGACAAATTGCACGAGAATCGGGAATCTCAAAAACGACGGTGTTGAGAACGCTACATCAACATCGACTGCATCCGTACCATATTTCTATGCACCAGGAATTGCATGGCGACTACTTTGAACGTCGTGTACAGTTCTGCCACTGGGCACAAGGGAAATTACGGGACTATGACAGATTTTTTGCACGCGTTATATTTAGCGACGAAGCGTCATTCACCAACAGCGGTAACGTAAACCGGCATAATACGCACTTTTGGCAACGGAAAATCCACAATGGCTGCTAGTGGAACATCAGTGACCTTGGCTGGTTAATGTATGGTGTGGCATTATGGGAGGAAGGATAATTGGCCCCCTTTTTATCGATGGTAATATAAATGGTGCAATGTATGCTGATTTCCTACGTAATGTTTTACCGAGGTTACTACAAGATATTTCACTGCAAGATGACAGGTGGATGTGACGTCCCCGGATTTCTTTCTGTGAGGAAAGTTGAAGGATATTTGCTATCGTGATCCACCGACAACGCCTGGCAACATGCGTCAGCGCATTGTCAATGCATGTGCAAACATTGCGGAAGGCGAACTACCCGCTGTTGAGAGGAATGTCGTTACACGTATTGCCAAATGCATTGAGATTGACGGACATCATTTTGAGCATTTATTGCATGAATGTAGTATTTACAGGTAATCACGCTGTAACAGCATGCGTTCTTAGAAATGATAAGTTCACAAAGGTACGTGTATCACATTGGAACAACCGAAATAAATTGTTCAAACGTACCTACGTTCTGTATTTTAATTTAAAAAACCTACCTGTTCCCAACTGTTCGTCTAAAATTGTGAGCGATATGTTTGTGACTATTACAGCGCCATCTATCACAAAGCAAAAAAAGTGGTACAACTTAAACATTCATATTTGTTTAATTACTACACGAATATGTTATAAAAATGGGGGTTCCTATTTAAAAAAACGCAGTTGATATCCGTTCGACCTATGGCAGCGCCATCTAGCGGGCCAACCATAGCGCCATCTGGTTTCCCCCTTCAAGCTAGACAAGTTTCGTTCTTTGTAGTTTTTTCGTTTGGCGCTTATTTCGTGAGAAATTTGGCTCGGTCGCGAACAATGGGCCATCACAGCGACAGCCATAATACAAGTGTGACGAGTAGGTTTTGTATGTCCGTCCTGATTGGTAGTTGATGACTCGAGACACGACATCGTTGTTACAGGTAGTTTGTGAAAACCAGTTCAGTTCACTTCATAAATGTTGGCCACTGATGGAATCGTATATAGATTCGAGTTAACCCCTTCAGCGTCAGTTAAGACCTAAAGACGGTGTACTAAGGCACCGAAACTGGTAGCCATATAATAAGTAACATCTTAAGAACAGCTGCAGATGTTCGTATCGCGTGGCGAATGTGCCCGCAGATTTCTTTAAGCAAAGGGTTAGGCCGCGAGTCTCTTCCAATAGCTGAATGCGTGAGGAACCTGCTGCTTGTGGGTGGTGGTGGGGGTGAAGGGGATGTGGGGAGGGGGTGGAACTGCACTGCACAGCGCGGCGCGCCGTGGCAGGGTACGGCCGTCGCCGACGAACTAAATAACTTTTCCCAGCGGGCTGCTCGTTGTGCGCCGGCCGCCATGGTCGACAAAGGCGGGCGAGAATGTAATTTCTGCAAGGAGGCGCCGCAACAGAGGCCGGCGGCAGGCGGCGAGCGGGGAAGCCCCGGCCGCCATCACTCACTGTCGCTGCCGCTGCCGCTGCCGGGGCGAGCACGCCACAGAACGAGCGCGCGCCGCTCGCACTGCTACTGCCCGGCATGAACTGTCGCCCGCGCGCCACCCGCACTTAATCACCGTGGTGGGAGGCCTAATGGAAAGCAGGTGCCGGCCGAGCGCGAAGCTCGCGATTGCTGTTCACAGGCGAAACTGTCCCGCGACTTATGAATTTTTCAAGCGGTAACTGGGTGGTACAGTCGCCAACGTTTCGCCGACAGCGTCAGGTCTCAACACAGTGTGGTTGCCGTGACCACGCAAGTCGATTAACGAACATCGTCTCAGAACACACAAGCACTTGGCACACGGATAACGATGCTATTACGGAACAAAATCACTTAGTTGTGTGTTTTTGTCGCCTGGCAAGATAAGAGTTTTGAGGCCACCTTTTACATTTAGCCAAATTCTCTTAGCCTAGCTTTACCAGGAGCTGAACGAATTTATTTTGTGATATGTTCCTCACAGGCGAAACTGTCCCGCGACTTATGAATTTTTCAAGCGGTAACTGGGTGGTACAGTCGCCAACGTTTCGCCGACAGCGTCAGGTCTCAACACAGTGTGGTTGCCGTGACCACGCAAGTCGATTAACGAACATCGTCTCAGAACACACAAGCACTTGGCACACGGATAACGATGCTATTACGGAACAAAATCACTTAGTTGTGTGTTTTTGTCGCCTGGCAAGATAAGAGTTTTGAGGCCACCTTTTACATTTAGCCAAATTCTCTTAGCCTAGCTTTACCAGGAGCTGAACGAATTTATTTTGTGATATGTTCCTAAGGGACCAAACTACTGACGTCATCGGTCCCTAGGCTTACACACTACTTAATCTAACTTAAAACAGCTAAGGACAACACACACACCTATGCCCGAGGGAGAACTCGAACTTCCGACGTGGGGAGCCACGCGAACCGTGGGAAGGCGCCCTACACCACGCGGCTCACGAATTTATCCCTCGATACATCACCACGGAACTCAAATCGATTTGCAGAGTATACATGTGGATGTAGAATCTTAGAAGCGTGGGAAGTGTCCGAACAGTGACAAAATACGAAATCCAACATAGTGATCACATCTGCTGTGTTTGCTGTTGTAATAATAATAATAATAATAATAAATGTATGGGAGATACTTCTGAACTATTTGAAATCCAAACTGGAGTGCGACAGGGTGACGGACTTTCACCATTACGCTTTAATATCATTATTGAAAAAATTATCAGGACATGGGAAAAAGAAGACAAAGGAATCCAAATTGGCATTAGAAAATATAATAGATTCAATGTGAAGCGTTTAGCTTTTGCACATGACCTTGCAGTCCTCACAAATAATAGAAAAGAAGCCACTAACGCCATAGAGAAGTTACACGAAATTGCACAAAGTACTGGCCTGCAAATTTCGTACGAGAAAACCCAGTACACAGAAAGTGCCACAAGACAAATTACCTATCGTGACAACCATATTTTAAGTACCTGCGAGAAATCATTCATCCATCAGGGATCAACCTAAAGGCCAATGAGGAAAGAATAAAAAAACTACAGAAAGCATATAAACTCACGTGGAACTATTATAACAAAAAGTCCATATCCATTAACACAAAATTGAGGCACTACAACACTGTCGTACTTCCGGAGGCACTGTATGCATCTGAAACAACACAAATAGGTGGGCCAACTAAAATCAAAGAAGTAGAGAAACAAGAAAGGAAAATTCTCAGTAAAATTTTTGGCCCGTTACAAGAGCAAGGAATCTGGAAGAAGATACCAACATCAGAATTGTATAAATACGCAGACAAGATTACGGATACAATAAGGAAAAGAAGAATGCAGTTATACGGACATATCCACAGGATGAATGAAAACAGAATTTCACAGCGAATTCTTAAAGTCATCAACTCAGGCAGGGGAAAAACAAAATGGATAAAAGAAGTTGAAACGGATCTCAGACAAGCACACACAACAGTAAACGATGCAGAAAACAGAACTGAATTCAGGAGCATAATCAAAAAACATAAATTTGACACCACCCACAGAAGAGACCGGGATGCAAATGGACGGCGGAGCGAAAGAAACAACACAGTGAACACATGAAGAAAATTTGGGCTCAGAAAAAACATAAACAATCATCTTAAAGGAATTCAAGTTAAAACGCTCTCTTTAAACGGGAATAATCGAAAATAGTAATAATAATAATTATTATAATAATAACAGCACCCCTGCGAAACTTAAGGACTTTTGCAGTTTCAAATAATTGAAGTATTGCGATAAGGATAGTTGTGGGAATGGAGAGGAAACATCTTTAAAAATTAACCGAACGACGTTAAATAATAATCATGAATTTATAACATATCCTGTATACACAGTGTCCAAATACGTGTCTGCTTTCGGTATGCTTGTCCGGCTTGTACGAACGGGCAGAGGTCACCGACTGTCAGTACGACCACATAAACTGTAACTTTAACTCGACAAACGTTTTCTGTTTCAGTAATCATGCTAGGCCTTCGTAGCCATGGGATAATAGAAATTCAAGGTGATAATGACAAATATGTTTGCCATTTAGGAAAGTATATTCGTTCAGAAAAGTCTACTTGTACTACGGGCAGACATAGTAGACTACCGCAGGGGTCACGATTATCATCTATGACAATGCTCTATACAAATTATCCAGTTTATAAGTGTCGTAAAACAAATAAAATGGCATTTGTAATAATATTAAAAGAGTGTCTCTTATTCGTGATTAGTAAGTTAGCTTCGTAAAATAAAGGTACGAAGCTGGTAATCCAGGATACCCTTTTGGCTATGTTAGTTAAAAGTCCCTTTGTTAAAATTTTCCACAAATACTAAGTTTTAGCCCAAAACGGTATGCAATGACAGAAGACGGTTAGTAAGCCTTTGCAGCGATACCTCACTCGTCCCTGTACGACTAGAATGCATTGGAAAAAGGGATGGTTCAAATGGCTCTGAGCACTATGGGACTTAACATCTGTGGTCATCAGTCCCCTAGACCTTAGAACTAACTAACTAACCTAAGGACAACACACAACACCCAGTCATCACGAGGCAGAGAAAATCCCTGACCCCGCCGGGAATCGAACCCGGGAACCCGGGCGTGGGAATTTGAGAAGTAATAATAATAATAATAATAATAATAATAATAATAGTGATAGTAGATATAGCAATGAATATGCGGTATTTCAAATGGGTCTAATTAAGAACGCGTTACGTTTTTGCCTAATATGTGTAAAAACATCTAACAGAAATGTGGGGGAGCAGTAGCAACGTAATAGACTCTGAAGTTGTCCGGTCTGGGAAAGAGAAATAATACAGTAAGGTTAGCAGATGAGGTGGAAGGAAGAAAAATGAAATAGGTAGGGATGCAGAAAGCATGGATAGTGTTGACAATGTAGCAGAAATACCTGTTCGCTCTTGGCTAGAGGAGAACTGCTGCGATGTAAAAAAAATGGTTTAAATGGCTCTGAGCACTATGGGACTCAACATCTTAGGTCATAAGTCCCCTAGAACTTAGAACTACTTAAACCTAACTAACCTAAGAACATCACACCCACCCATGCCCGAGGCAGGATTTGAACCTGCGACCGTAGCAGTCCCGCGGTTCCGGACTGCAGCGCCAGAACCGCACGGCCACCGCGGCCGGCCTGCTGGGATGTACCGTGACGGATGCTGTGGCCTTGACAACAGATAAGGCTTCCATTTCTTTTTGGGTGCAAAAGTATGTGTGTATGGGATGTAGGTTACCGGCTAATCTATGGCTAAAACGGAGACAGATGTGCAGAAAGATTTAGCGTCATGCATAAGTACACCGAAGATGCTGGAGAGTCACGTCTGGTATTGTAGTTACGGAATGACGAAAGGTGTCGGGTATCCGAGGTACCACTGACTAAAAAACAGATGAAGAAAACTGAGAGCGTGAAAATCAGATCACATATACGTTGCGCCCATCCTACCAGAGCACAGGTAGGACTGAGGTGCTAGAAGAACCAAATGTTACACATGTAATTTAAGCAGGCATTGTGGTTATGTAGCGCATATTATCGCTGGGATTGCTATGCCATTTTAAGTAAGCAGGTAATTGTTATTAGTGGCGAGATAAAGCTAGCAGCATTGACTTGGGTATGACGCATGTAATTAGAGGAAATCGTGGTTGACGGTGAAAATGCTCACGAACGCATCAAAGAGTTCGAAATTTCGTGAGAACATGTTTGGTGCCCCTGGAAGCGCGTGCGATGATTGTGCCAATGATTGACCAAAGTTTTTCCATTTTGTGTTTAGCCGCCGAGTTCAATAGGATCGATGTCCGAGACCATAAAATACGTCGAGACAGTCTATCCGATACATGTAGATGAGGACTCATTTAACTTTTGATGTAAACAGATATTATAAACAAAAATCGAAGGTGGAAAAATGGTTCAAATGGCTCTAAGCACTATGGGACTTAACATGCTGAGGTCATCAGTCCCCTAGACTTGGAACTATTCAAACCTTACTAACTTAAGGACATCACACACATCCATGCCCGAGGCAGGATTCGAACCTGCGACCGTAGCAGCCGCATGGTTCCGGACTGAAACGCCTAGAACCACTGGACCACAGCGGCCGGCGAAGGTGGAAAGAACCTAGCGCTCTGACTGGTCTTCTTTCAGTCAGACTTGGAACGACCTCGAGTTCTTATTGCAAGAACACACAAGGTAAATCTTTGTAACTAGTATGGGTCTGCTTACTCTTCTGCAGAGAAACGTACATTATTATTATTATTATTGACTTTTTTTTCTCAGACTTAAGTCTGGTTAAAAATGGAACGTGACGCGGACCTCGGTCAAGCGTGACTTCCTTGTAACTGTATGGTATATGTTATATTGCATTTAGGAACTTTCGGGTAATTGAACATGTATCAATAATTACAGATTTTTGTAGTTGTATATTATTATTATTATTATTATTATTATTAATTCATATCTGATTTTAGATGTACTACTTTAATCATTACATGACAATTCTGCTCTCTAGTACTACACTTCCAATAGTCTTTGTATGAGTATCAAGAATTCTAAAACATTTTAATAGGCGATGTTACACTGAGTCATCCAAACCATACACCGTTACGAAGCACATATCATTGCAGCGCAGTTTTTTATCACCAGATGACAAATACCCTCGGACCTATTCGGCGAGTTGCATCAGAAATGTGAGCTGACGTATGGCACTAATTTTTTTTTTGTTTTTAGTTTTACAATTTTTTTGTTTTTCGTTTTATCACGAATGGGTGCCGACTTTAACACAAGATTTATTACTTCATCCTTATAATACGTATCAGGTACGTCTGCATTATACAGGTTGTAACCTCCCCACAAAATAAATTCCGTAACGCCCCAACAGTAAAAACAATATAATTATTTATTTCATTCAGTGTAACTGCCCAACAGATAAAATATGTATAGCATTGACGTTTAGCGTAACCTACCAACAGATAAATTGCGTAACCTATCAATAATAAAATGTGACTAATCTCTCAATAAAAAATTGCGACTCACTTATAACCTTTCAATAATTGACTGTGAATTTAAACTGGTAAATTTTGGACGTCAGCAGCGCTGCGTCATGGCCCTGAAAGATCATTCTGAATAAAAAAATGAAAATTCTTACCTCAATGAAGTCGCCGGATAACGCATATATATCTGCTCTTATAATAAATTTTTCTGGCACAGCCCAGTGCAATGCTGGCCGATAGATTTGTCATGTATAAAAAGAACAACTGATTTTTCTTAGCAAGAATCGGGATGACCATGGATTGGGGAAACTAGTAAATTCTTTAAATTGAGATGAGTGATTGTCAAAAGCTACTTTTTATAAGAAAGATTGTTATTAAGAGATTTTTTTAGAAACATTTACATGGGACTTGATGTAACAATACTACATATGCGCGACGCTGCTTTTACCTTATACTGCAACGCTCAGGCTCCGCCATCGCTCCCCACGACCGGCCCAGCCAACTCCACACACACGACTGATCGCTAGCAACTACTACAACTAACACACAGTTCCTACAGCAGTTAACACTGCTCTCTGGTCTGAGATTCTCTTATACCTTACATATCGCAGGCAGCGCATGAGCAATCCATCGAAATTACATCTGCTCGAGTGCGCTAGCAACAAATTCCTTAATCATGGACCTCTTACAAGGTTGATTCCTGCAAAGAAGAGAACGGCAACCAGCTACTGTTAATACCGTTATTTATTTACCCAAGTATGGCCGTCACCGATTTTGAACAGACAGTCTCATCTTCAAAAGGCTGTTCACATTTAGATACACATTTGTTGATTTTTACATTAGTTCTCAGCTCATCATTCTGCCTGTGGTGAAAGTTGCTTGTGGTGGTGGTAGTGGTGGTGGTGCCGTTGAAAATCCTCCGTCATTATGTTCCAATGTTGACTGCTTCTGTTCACGAAATAGAGGAGAGTATGTGAAGCACTTGTTCCCATGTTCATACATCCACATAGCGTAAACCGCCACACACGCGTGAGCGCGCACACACGCGAATGCACGCAACCGCGCGCACACGCACGCACCGCAAAATGTTAGTGCGACATGGAATAGGCCGTTTCTCACATCGTTTACCTATAGAGCTACACCATGCCAAGGAATATTCGCCACAAGTGGAAATAAAGAGCCAAAACTGATGAAAACCCAAAAAAATGTGTATCTAACCGTGAACAGTCATCTGAAGATGATCCTGTCGTTGCGAAACAGGTATCTGCGCTTTTTCTATAATTACATAGTATTGATAACAATGGCTGGTTATTGTTTTCTTCTTTGCAAAAATCAACCTATATATTGTACACACCCACGGTTTCAAAACGTCTGTCCTCGATAAAATAAGATTTTGTTTACACCGTTTTACATAAAAATAAAGTAATATTTCAGGAACTCTAAGTTCTTAATTGTTCATGAGCTATATATATTTTCGATAATAAATTTACGTAAATATTTCATTACACTCAAGAAGTCACATTACCCGAACAAATTGAATGACAAAAGGAAAGAACTGAGATAATTTCTCTATAAAAATTTAAAAAAAGTGCCAAAAAAATTTTAACTGATTCTTTGATGTACCGCTAAGTATTGCCCTTATGGTCAAGCATTCATTTTAAAACTGAATATTTTTAAGTGATGCTTTCAAAATCAATTTCTGTTACCATTGTGAATGTTTTACTTTATCAGCCGTAATAGTCACATATAATCTGGTAATTCCAATATATTTGATTTCACCATCTGAGATTTCCGTATGACTTACGTCGACAGCTAATGTATAAGAAACAATAATCCATTTACTACGCAGTTGAGCGACGAACATTAATGCAAAATGGTTCAAATGCCTCTGAGCATTAAGGAACTTAACATCTGAGGTCATCAGTCCCCTAGAACTTAGAACTACTTAAACCTGACTAACTTAAGGACATCACACACATCCATGTCCTAGGCAGGATTCGAACCTGCGACCGTAGCGGTCGCGCGGTTCCAGACTGTAGCGCCTAGAACCGCTCGGCCGCTCCGGCTGGCGAACATTAATGCAGAAGACGTAGAGGAAGCTCACAGTTTTCGGTAGTGCAGTCCTTACGCAGATATTTGCATATATTACAGAAGAAGATGCGCAGAGACGATGGAGAAATTGTAAACTGCGCATAATAAGTGGAACACCACACACAGTATCAGAAGTTAAACAAGAGCGATTAACTTGATGTGGTCACCGAATCGGAAGACGTGAAGAAATTTTAAGGGAAGTGAGTGTAAGTATGAATGGAATACGCTCAAGGGGGAAGACTACTCCAGAAAGATGGTCGAATAGCATCAGAAAAGGCATTACTAAGCTGGGAATAAATGGAAGAGGGCTGTTCCGACAGGAGAAAATGAGGCATGGAACCAACTTCGCTTCGAGGTGTTACCGTAAAAAATAAGTGTACTCTCTCGAAACTGTTCAGTTGTTCTAGATGTTTCCGGTAGAGAAGGGTCTGAAGTAATCACACTGCGAACGAGAAGGCGTCAAAGAATTTGAACAGGTTCAGGTTAATTTGTCGCACTATCAACTGGAAGTGAAACGCTGAAAATTATGCTTAAAAGCACCGCTTACAAAACTTTAAGTCACCCTGCAATTACTCAAAATCAGATTGTGAGGAATACTTAGTGCCTCCCTCAATTACTTCTTTTAACACTCATTGTTACTGATACTGTTTTCAGTCACACCCGTTTCATTTTAACACAATTTACACTCTCGGCCACAGGCTTCCCTTCAACTAAATTGCTTTCAAGATTGCATAGACTGCTCACTGTCTGAAAAGTGCCGTCACACTTCTAAATCTAAAAGATGGGAGTACTGACATACTCTCGTTTCAGAGTCGTGGTTAGATCGAAGTGTTGCAACTTTCCATTAGTGTGGCCAGTAAGTCTAACACACACTGTAAATGCTATCGTAGAGAGGTATTACGTCACAATGCGAATTGTGAGTGGGAGAAAGAAACAAGCTTAATTAATTTTATTTTTGTTTGAACAGATGGCGCAGCCATATGCACTGCCAGAAGTATAAACAGAAGCCTTACAAAGAGACATGATGTAGGAATTTTCCGACTGACTGACGTAATGCGACACAGCAACATACCAAGTAGTAGGAAGAAAAAACAAAAAAAACTGTGCTTACAGTAACGGTTATATTCCTCGCAGTCCATTTTTCCAACTCATGCAAAACGCACGACTTGCAAAGCAATATACGATTCTTTTTATGATCTGAGAAACCGTTAGGTATCTAGTGATTTTACAATCTACCTGTGGTTAACTCTGGACAAAAATATGTAAGATATTCACTGTACATTCGGTTGTCAACAACTATACCTCCATACATACGTACATACATACATATATACATACACAATAATAAATGAAGAAACAAGGCGAAGAGATATGCAACAGTCTTTCTAGAACGCTAAATGACAGCCTTTGTACTGAATTTCGTATAAAATTCGTCCCAGCAAAATAGCACAACGGGTTAAGGCACTAGTCACACATCCGGAAGGGACGCAATTCGAACCTCCGCGCTGCCATTAAGATTGAAGTTTTTCGTTGTTTCCATCAGTCGCTTAAGGTGAACGCTGAATTGATTCCTCTGAAAAGCACGAGACTAGCTTTCTACTCCATCCTGACTTATGCTGCTTCTCTAATGGCTTCGTTCTGGACCGGGTCATTAATATATTGGGTTCTTTCGTTTTATTTTATAAATTTTATATTATATCTTCTGATAAAAATAAACAAAGAGAAGAAAATAAACGGCAGTCCACACACCAGCAATTTGTAAGTTTTCAAAAATGTCTAAACGTTTTATTGATTAAGATGGTAAAAAACTGACTGATAACACCGTTTTCTGGCTAGACTCAACGATGTATAAGCAATCCTTTGTGTAGGACTTTCCTAGTTTGATGGCGACTTCGCCCTGGATGACGTGCATGGACATTTGAGGGTACCAGCTACCCATTTCTTACGAGAAATTAGAGGCACAGTCAGGCAAATGAGAGAGGGAAAATGGCATGGTTCCCTAGAAGTATGAAAAAAGAAGGCAGGTGTTACTTTAACGACACGTCGACAACGAGATCATTAGGGACGTACACAGAAGTATGATAAAAGCGTTTACACTCTGATACCACTGTGTCAACATTACGAAATCGAAAATTGTTGTAGGTTGAGAACTATAACCAAGACAACCTTCGTGGTCTTGGAGTAATATTGCTCACCACCAAAGAAGGTGATAATGCGAAGGTAATACTTAAATTCAGCGGGGGAAATCCTGTTGAAATAATGCAGTCCCTGGTCAAAGCAACAATAACTATCCTCGAAACTTGAAACTTCCTGGCAGATTAAAACTGTGTGCCGGACCGAGACTCGAACTCGGGACCTTTGCCTTTCGCTGGCAAGTGCTCTACCAACTGAGCTACCCAAGCACGACTCACGCCCCGTCCTCACAGTTTTAATTCCGCCAGTGCCTCGTCTACTACCTTCCAAACTTCACAGAAGCTCTCCTGCGAACCTTGCAGAACTAGCACTCCTAGAAGAAAGAATATTGCGGAGACATGGCTTAGCCACAACCTGGGGGATGTTTCTAGAATGAAATTTTCACTCTACTCTTTGTCTAGGCAAAGGTTCCGAGTTCGAGTCTCGGTCCGGCACACAGTTTTAATCTGCCAGGAAGATTCAAATCAGCGCACACTCCGCTGTAGAGTGAAAATTTCATTCTAGAAACATCCCCCAGGCTGTGGCTAAGCCAAGTCTCCGCATATCCTTTCTTCCAGGAGTGCCAGTTCTGCAAGGTTCGCAGGAGAGCTTCTATGAAGTTTGGAAGGTAGGAGTGGAGGTACTGGCGGAATTAAAGCTGCGAGGACGGGGCGTGAGTCGTGCTTGGGTAGCTCAGTTGAGAGAGCACTTGCCCGCGGAAGGCAAAGGTCCCGACTTCGAATCTCGGTCCGGAACACAGTTTTAATCTGCCAGGAAGTTTCAAATCAGCGCACACTCCGCTATGGAGTGAAAATTTCGTTCTAATAACTACCCTCGTTTTCCTAAGCTCCATTTACGGCCGTTTCACGAAACAACTATACCACAATCGTTTTGCAAGTGCCAATAGGGTGCAAATGGTGAAGATGACGTCACCAAACAAATATTGTACAGCTATAACTTCATCCCCATGTCGCGTACATGATGCGACAGTGGCAAATGTTTGGCGAGCAGTCACCATTGATGCTGTGAACCGTCACTGGTGATTCTTCACTCGTATACATCTATGTCTTAAAAAATGCTCTATTACGATTTACATCTATATCTACATCAATACTCCGCGAGCCACCGTATGTGCGTGTCGGAGGGTACCTTCTACCATTACTAGTCATTTCCTTTCCTGTTCCACTGCCAAATAGAGCGAGGGAGAAGCGACTGCCTCCGTATGAGCCCTAATTTCTCGTATCTTATCTTCATGGTCTTTAGGCGCAATGTACAGTACTGGCCATTAAAATTGCTACACCAACAAGAAATGCAGATGATAAACGGGTATTCATTGGACAAATATATTATACTAGAACTGACATGTGATTACATTTTCACGAAATTTGGGTGCATAGATCCTGAGAAATCAGTACACAGAACAACCACCTCTGGCCGTAATAACGGCCTTGATACGCCTGAGCATTGAGTCAAACAGAGCTTGGATGGCGTGTACAGGTACAGCTGCCCATGCAGCTTCAACAGGATACCACAGTTCATCAAGAGTACTGACTGGCGTATTGTGACGAGCCAGTTGCACGGCCACCATTGACCAGACGTTTTCAATTGGTGAGAGATCTGGAGAATGTGCTGGCCAGGGCAGCAGTCTAAAATTTTCTGTATCCAGAAAGGCCTGTACAGGACCTGCAACATGCGGTCATGCATTATCCTGCAGGGATCGAATGAAGGGTAGAGCCACGGGTCGTAACACATCTGAAATGTAACGTCCACTGTTCAAAGTGCCGTCAATGCGAACTAGAGGTGACCGAGACGTGTAACCAATTGAACCCCAAACCATCACGCTGGGTGATACGCCAGTATGGTGATGACGAATGCACGCTTCCAATGTGCGTTCACCGCGATGTCGCCAAACACGGATGCGACCATCATCAAGCTGTAAACAGAACCTGGATTCATCCGAAAAAAAATGACGTTTTGCCATTCGTGCACCCAGGTTCATCGTTGAGTACAGCATCGCAGGCACTCCTGTCTGTGATCGTCAAGGGTAACCGCAGCCATGGCCTGCGAGCTGATAGTCCATGCTGCTGCAAACGTCGTCGAACTTTTCGTGCAGATGGTTGTTGTCTTGCAAACGTCCCTATCTGCTCACTCAGGGATCGAGATGTGGTTGCACGATCCGTTACAGCCATGCGGATAAGATGCCTGTCGTCTCGACTGCTAGTGATACGAGGCCGTTGGGATCCAGCACGGGGTTCCGTATTGCCCTCCTGAACCCACCAATTCCATATTCTGCTAACACTCATTGGATCTCGATCAACGCGAGCAGCAATGTCGCGATACGATAAACCGCAATCGCGATAGGCTACAATCCTACCTTTATCAAAGTCGGAAATGTGATGGTACGCATTTCTCCTACTTACAGGCGACATCACAACTATCTTTCACCAGGCAACGCCGGTCAACTGCTGTTTGTGTATGAGAAATCGGTTGAAAACTTTCCTCATGTCAGCACGTTGTAGGTGTCGCCACCGGCGCCAACCTTGTGTGAATGCTCTGAAAAGCGAATCATTTGCATATCACAGCATCTTCTTCCTGTCGGTTAAATTTCGCGTCTGTAGCACGTCACCTTCGTGGTGTAGCAATTTTAATGGCCAGTAGTGTATGTTGGCGGCAGAAGAACCGTCCGGCAATCAGCTTCGAAAGCCGGGTGTCTGGATTTTCTCAATAGTGTTTCTGGAAAAAGAACATCACATTTCCTAGAGGAGGGAATGGTGGGGAAGACGATATTGATTGAAACTGTACGTCACAAGGTGATTTCAATACAGTCGTCTTTAATTAACAGGAAATCCACACTGACAGTTTGGAACACCAAAGTTGCTAGAGATCAAGAGGACTTTGGCAGTTCCGTCATAGTTGGATGATACAACGTCTCCATGAAATCACTGCAGGTGTTGGTCCAGCAAGCGTAGAGAAGGTGAACCAGAGACCTTTTGGAAAGGTTGCAGTGCTCTCTCACCCCGTGGTGATGCCTCCTGCAGACAGCTGTTCTCTGTGGACTGGTTGGACGGGAGCTTCCCGGCGCACGACGGCGCCCGACCTGCCCCATCTTGACACTTGCTCTGCTCTGCTCTCCTCCCCTCGCCTCGCCCCGCCCCGCCGCGGCTCGTCGCATTGTGTGCCTTCCTTTCACTCATCCGTATTCATGGCGGCTGCGTGAGGCGGCGATCACAGCGGACCAGGCGCCGGCACGTGGTTCCAAAGATCCACGGCGGCCTGTAGGGTCACGGCGGCGCTGTCTCTACAACTGTACACCACGCAGAGGTCTGTCACAGGGCGCGGCTGGAAGCCGTCTAACATTAACTCACGACTACAGACTGCACTCAGAGCGGCAGAGCCTTGGCTGGTGAAATGGCGTGTTGGAGTAAGCGTCGACAAGTACGAAGCCGTTCTGTTCACTAGAAGACCGAAACTACTGCGCAAACATCAGCACTGCTACCCAATAACACTACATGCACGCCCAATACGATTCCGCGAGAAGGTCAAATACCTCGGTGACTCGCTGGACCGGAAACTACTCTGGGGGGACCACATTCAACACGTGACCAACAAAGCAAATGCGAGGCTCAAACAACTCTACCCTATGCTTACAGGCGTAGCACACTGAATAGGAGGGTGTCTAGGTCCATGTACATGACACTTATTCGACCCTTGATGACGTACGCAGCCCCTGTCTGGGGATACGCTGCACCCACACGCCTGCGCCGTCTGCAGCTCAAACAGAACAAAGTACTCAGAATCATAAGCAGCGCTCCGCGCTACACACGCACCGCGCACCTTCACCGTGAATATCAGCTAGATACCATCTTGCAGGTATTCCAAAAACTCTCCACACGACTGTATAATAACACGAGACACTCGCGCAGCCGGTTTATCCCTTCCCTGGGTAACTACGACCACAACCATAGATGGAAACATAATAGACCAAAGACACTATTGGCAAGGAACTAAACATCTATGGTCCATAGCACGCTAACACGACAGTACTGGCGAGCCCCTGCAACACAGCTACACTGGTAACCCCAGATGCTGGATCCACCGAAAAACAGGCAGCCGCAGGGAAACCGTACTGTACACAGCACGCAAACCAGCCACACACACCCCCTACTCTGTGAGCCGATCTATGACCGATCGCCCACTAATGTATGACGACCTTGAACTGTTACAGGGACGCAGCAACTACAGCAAGCCCCACAACGAGCTTCCGCAACTACAAAGGTAACGATGCACGGTACCTAGCACTAACATAACCACACCTTGCGTGCGCTGTCGCAGATAGCAAGCCGCTCCTGCCCTTACTACCCGTCCTACTGTCGCAGAGATTTTTTCCCTTGGCGCTTTTTTTCCTCTGCCCTTACAACCGCTACCCTTCGATCGCTTTCGTCCACTTTCTTCTATCTCATGATGAACCATGTTAATGATTAATCTTATCCAGACGCATGGATAACATCACAGTCTGCATCCTGTGACTCCTGATTCAAAAACTAACATGTTATACGAAGGTGACAGTAGAACTTTTGGTTTGGTCACCACGTTGGTGTGGGAGTGGAGGGACCCCATCCTTTGTGCGGCTGAACAGCCAACACCTGCTAGCGGAAGCACTGGGGTAATTATTTCCCCAAGGCTTTACTTTTATATGGGCTGTGTCCACCCATCGCTTCTATGACAGCTTGAACTCTGCTAGACATTTTCAATGAACTATCCGTGGAGGAATGACAGCTGTTACGGGATAATTCCAGAAACTCTCGCAACAAAGGTAACTCAGTTATGAAACTCCCATTTGACCGGAATAATTTATATCGATAATGATACGCCACAGTACTTGTGATTGTCGGTAAATAACTAATTCAGCCTTGCTATTTTCTTTTCATTAATTCATATTTGCTTTAGTTGTGGGGAAAATGTTGGAACCACCCTGCCTTATGAGAATGGATGTGGGCACGCTAGAAGCCACAAGAGAGAGCCGCCGCCATGGTGACCTCATAAGGCTCCTTGCCTCGGTGTGACGGAAGTTAAGCAGCCTGTAGTGCTGTTCCCACTGCTGCCTACGGTGTTTGTTTCTTCTCGTTTCGGATTTTCTTTTCGGTGTCACTGATTTCTGGACTGCGTCGCTTCTTTTGCTGCTGGCGCGTGGTCGCTACTCGCGCAGCAGGTCCGTCCAGCGTGTGGTCGGCCGCCAATGAGCTTTGTTTCCCAGGCCACTGACGAGTTGATTTTCGGACTACCGCGTTGCCGTATAATCTCGTCGCTAGTTGGCTGATGCGTTCTTTTAGCGGCGGTATTCCGGCCGGTTGGTGCACTTCCCTTGAGGGGAAATCTCGTGGCAGATGCAGTGCAAGCCTGAGGGCTTTGATCTGCACGCTTTCTAGCAACTTCAGCGATTTGTCGGCCGCGTTTCCCAACCAGACTACGACGGGCCGCAGTCTGGGGGTAATGTCGTCTCTGGGTTGAGCAGGGGGTAAGAAGGCGTTCCTGGCCACCGCCTTTGCCCGCATCTCCCGGAAGTGCGCCTTCCACGTCAGCCGCCTGTCCAATGTGACGCCGAGGTACCGACTAGTGCCAACCATAATCCGCACCGGTCAGATGTTCGCTGGCACCTTCTTCCTCGTGAATATCACCGCCTGGCTCTTGCCGTCGTTGAATCTGAGCCGCCATTTGGTGGCTCACGCTCCAAGCTCGTCGAAGGCGAGCTGCAGCTGGCGCCGCAGCAGTTGCGCATTCGTACTCTTTGCCAACATTGCAGTGTCGTCCGCGTTAAGCGCCCTCGGCGTTTTCGGAACGCCGGCTGTACAGAGGCAGTACAGTAGGGGGCCGAGGACGGATCCCTGTGGTACTCCCGCTGAGATGGAACGTGCTGTTGACGTTCCGTCGTTGGCTCGCACGTGGAAGGTGCGTTTTTGATGATGTGAATGGAGCAGGCAGACGTGCGACACTGGCACCCCATGCACAAGCAGCTTGTTCAGAAGGCCGTTGTCCTCCACCCAGTCAAAGAGATAGCGCCCTCTGCGCCAGACTGTTAAGAGGACCGCAGGGGGAGGGCCCAGGGTCACTCGCCAGCGTCCGGCAGCTTTTGATATGCAGAATCGCAGTGGGACATCAGGCCATTGCATAGACAGATAGCATATCCCACAGAGAAAACGTCTGGTGAAAAAGATTTTATGGGCAGGTAATGGAGTGAGTAGACTCGCCATTTTAGATGGCGGGCACCTTTGTACTTGAGGTGTAAAAAACACCGAAATCTAATGATAAACATCTAAATGTTTATAGATGTAGATACATAGAGGATGATCGGTCCTGGGCTTTGAAAACATGGGAGACTGCCGAATGCTTTGATTTGGCCAAAAATAATGTTTATTCGATGAAACCTGCCAGTAATGCCAAAAGTAATTAAATTCTATGTTAAAAATAGATACCAGACAGTGGCAAGGCAGAGCATCTCATTGGTCAGAGGAAGAAGAAGAAGAAGAAAGAGAGAGAGTGATAGACACGCAAGCTTCTCACGCAGCCAAGAAAATCAAAATTCAGACATAGACAAAAAATTTGGCAATACGAGGCTTCCTTTCGACATTCTATCGGAAATCAGACGAAGATCAAGATCAAGATCGGCACCCCTCGCCGGCAGACCTCCACACCGACAGCCGCCGCAGAGATGCCTGAGCTGATACGCTAGAAACTTAGCTAATTCGGACGTAGCCGCTGCCGAGTGCAGTTGGTTCCACCAGTGATCGATTCTTCAGCCACATCAGCCGCCACATGCAGTATCGCGGTGAGATCATGCCGCAGGCGTGAAACGAGATTTGGAGAAATTAGACTCAGTTTTTCGTAGTACAATTACTTCAAGAGTCATTCTGAAGACTCGCATTTCTACAGTAACGCAAAGTTCGCTTTCAACTTCGCCCACAGGTGTGACATATTCCCTCCTGTAGTACTATCTACTTCCAATAACCTTACGACAATCGCTGGGCATTCCGCTATTATAAGTAATTTTCTTGCAGGATTATTAACAAGCCCCCCCCCCCCCGGCTCGTTGTCAGATAAACCAAGGATTTACTGTTGCCACAAGCTGCAATAACTTCACCCATGACTATTAAGGTTGCCACAGGTTCAATAATAGTATTTATTGTAATAAATCGAAGACGTTATAACCTTTATTTCATTTATTACTCATAAGCTCACAGTTCACAATTCTGGAGGGTATATTTGCGTATGTTCACCGACGCGTCCCATAATTACTCTACATTTTCAAACCTGTCCCCAGCATATTACTGGTGACAACTGCCAGGATTCAACTCAGTAACCTGGTGCGTCCGATCTATAATCCCCAGCGCCCACAAACACATCCTTCAAGAGACAAAACCAGAAACCGTAATAACGTTCAACGCTGCGTTCTGGAGCTAAGTCGACGTCCTGGCCCCATCTCATCGGTGTCCCACTGGGTTCAGGTCGGGTCTCCAGACAGGCCAGCCCATTTCAGTAACGCTACTGTCCCACGAAACACTGCCTCGCAGGCTCTGCCTTACGACAGAGTGCATTATGAGCACGATACAACCAGTTGTCGTCTGCGAAACTGTCCATCTGCTGTACGCAGTACGCAATGCGTAAAATGTTCTCGTATCCTTTCGTATTTTGCATTTTATTAAGCGCAGTTACAGAAGCCACACTAACACGAAAAACACTGGCATACTATAACACTAACTCCTCTGCACTACACTGCTGGCACGGCACTTGACGGCAGCCAACGTTCTCCCGGCATTCGCCAAAGCAAAAGGCTTCCACCGTACTTCAATATTCATCACTCCTCATGACTCGCTTCCAGTCAGTCACCCTCCAGTGCCGTCGTCCTTTACGCCACCTCAAGGTCGCTCAGCAATGATCACAGAAATTTTCTGCTTATGACGAGTTGCTCGACCGTTGTTTTCACTCCCTACACAGACATTCTACTAGCTGAACGGCTGGTAACACTTTGGGACGCCTCCTGCCGATTTCATGTGATATATCAAAACCACCCATCGCAATGCTCGGCAGTCCCCATCCGGCAAGACATGAGGTCGGCATCGTCTGTGTTTAGTTGTAGTAGATCCTCCGCCTTTCCACTTCACAATCATATCGCCAACAGTCCATTCGGGCAGCCTTACAAATGTTGAAAAGCTACTCAGGTGGCATCGAATGACAAGGTCGGTTGTTCAAATAACTTACTGGTTTGCGGTCGACAGGAGCACACCCTGCCATTCTCAAGGCACAACTGCAAGGAGGAAGCAATGTACAAGGGAATTTAATACCTCGGTTCACAGATGAGAAACAAGGAAGATACCACACACAGAACAAGTAACCGCAGAGTCAACACACAACTTAAGATAACCAACATCAGAAATATCGATAGTTACTATTAATCAGCAGGTGAGGTAGCACTAATTCTGTCCCTCTGTTTTTTGATGAGAGACAGAGCCGGATTCCAAGCAGCATTTAAAGAAAATCCACCATCACTGTTTATAAGGTTGCTTGATAGTTTGATTTCAACAGCTTCCTTAATAACACTATCCCAATAGGTGGACGTGCAAGCCAGGATCGCCGTGTTGTTGTATTCCATAGGACGACCGGTGTCAGGGCAATGTTCTGCAATAGCGGATTTGCTCGGCTGTTGTAAGCGTGTGTGACGCTGATGTTCAATACACCGGTCTTCCACAGTCCTGATTGTCTGACCAATATATGGCATGCCACAACTGCAATGAATACGATAGACACGAGCGTTACGTAAACCAAGATCATCTTTTACGGACGCCAACAGAGACTTAATCTTAGCCGGCCGGGGTGGTCGAGCGGTTCTAGGCGCTGCAGTCTGTAACCGCGCGACTGCTACGGTCGTAGGTTCGAATCCTGCCTCGGGCATGGATGTGTGTCATGTCCTTAGGTTATGTCCATTATAATTATCCGGGCTGTTATGCCGTGGTCGGTTGATGAATTCTGTGTCGATTCCCAACGTTTCGTCTCCGACTGCAGGAGACATCTTCAAGGGGGTCCGTAGCTCGATGGAAGGTCCAACACACCTACTGGCTCGCTACTGACTGCCGCTAAATTCCATGTCCGCGCGCGCTCCCACGCACTGACGTTTTCAAAACACGTGACGTCACGCCGCGGCGTGGTTGTGTCTTGACTCTGCGGTTTCTTGTTCTGTGTGTGGTATCTTCCTTGTTTCTCCTCTGTGAACCGAGGTATTAAATTCCCTTGCACATTGCTTTCTCCTTGCGGTTGTGCTTTGAGAATGGCAGGGTGTCCCCCTGTCGAAATATAGGCGGTGGTCGACGACGTCACCCGGCAGCAAACCCGTAAGTTATTTGAACATTCAATACACCGGGAAAAGTTAAGGTCTGACTAGGTCGGTTGCTTGTAGATTAAAGGGACTAAACTGCAATGTTATCGGTCCCTTTTTCCTTAGTCACACAGGTCTCGGATTTAAACCATACCCCAAAAGAATCCTATCGTTTGAAATCCAGGGAAGGTACAAATGCGTAAAACTATGTGTATATCCACACTGAAGTAGAGAAAGTATCAAATCAAACTTGAAAACATTAAATAAAAGGAAAAAAGCGGTAGAAAGTTTTAAAACAATATAGGAGACGGCCTTGGCTGGCTGATCGCAAGAATTAAAAAAAAAAAAAAAAAAAGAAAAAAAAAAAAAAGGACGATCCAGCCACTCTAAAACACGCTAAAATCTCAAGCCTAGAACACACGGCAAGAGAAACACTGATGGTGGAAAGACAAATAGCAAGTCGAACGAACAGCACCAGAGCGAACGAGGAGAGTTAAAATGTAGGTAGGTCGAGGGCCTAAAATCTGAGGATAAGGCGCCCACCCTTAAATAGAATGACAAAGAACTGCTTCACGGATAAAACTTAAAACTATATCAGCCGTTGAGACATTGTCACCTAACACCATAGGCAGCACCTCAGGTAGGTTGGCACAGTCCAGCAAGATGTGGACCACTGTCAAAGGGGAGCCGCATCGACACTGGGGTGGGCCCTCTCGTTGGAGGAGATGACCGTGAGTCAGCCAAGTGAGGCCGATGCGGGGCCGGCAAAGGGCAACGGAGTCCTGCAAATGGCTCGCAAGTATGACCTCCAGACCTTTGTCGTCTCCTTTATAGCAAGTAATTTATTGGAAAGAAAGCAGGTGTTGACGGATGTGAAAATTACCGAAGTATCAGTTTCATAAGTCACAGTTGCAAAACACTAAAGCGAATTCTTTACAGACGAATGGAAAAACTCGTAGAAGCTGACCTCGGGGAAGATCAGTTTGGATTCCGTAGAAATGTTGCAACACGTGAGGCAATACTGACCCTGCGACTTATCTTAGAAGAAAGATTAAGGAAAGGCAAACCTACCTTTCTAGCATTTGTAGACTTAGAGAAAGCTTTTGACAATGTTGACTGGAATACTCTCTTTGAAATTCTGAAGGCGGCAGGGGTAAAACACAGGGAGCGAAAGGCTATTTATAATTTGTACAGAAAGCAGATGGCAGTTATAAGAGTCGAGGGATACGAAACGGAAGCAGTGGTTGGGAAGGGAGTGAGACAGGGTTGTAGCCTCTCCCCGATGCAATTCAATCTGTATATTGAGCAAGCAGTACAGGAAACAAAAGAAAAGTTCGGAGTAGGCATTAAAATCCATGGAGAAGAAATAAAAACTTTGAGGTTCGTCGATGACATTGTAATTCTGTCAGAGACAGAAAAGGACTCGGAAGAGCAGTTGAACGGAATGGACTGTGTCTTGAAACGAGGGTATAAGGTGAACATCAACAAAAGCAAAACGAGGATAATAGAACGTAGTCGAATTAAGTCTGGTGATGCTGAGGGAATTCGATTAGGAAAGGAGACACTTAAAGTAGTAAAGGAGTTTTGCTATTTGGGGAGCAAAATAACTGATGATGGTCGAAGTAGAGAGGATACAAAATGTAGACTGGCAATGGCAAGGAAAGCGTTTCTGAAGAAGAGAAATTTGCTGAGATCGAGTATAGATTTAAGTGTCAGGAAGTCATTTCTGATAGTATTTGTATGGAGAGTAATCATGTATGGAAGTGAAACATGGACGATAAATAGTTTAGACGAGAAGAGAATAGAAGCTTTCGAAAGAAGAATGCTGAAGATTAGATGGGTAGATCACGTAACTAATGAGGAGGTATTGAATAGAATTGGGGGAAGAGTATGTGGCACACTTGACAAGAAGAAGGCTCCGGTTGGTAGGACAAGTTTTGAGGCATCAAGGGATCACCAATTTAGTATTGGAGGGAAGCGTGGAGGGTAAAAATCGTAGAGGGAGACCAAGAGATGAATACACTAAGCAGATTCAGAAGGATGTAGGCTGCAGTAGGTACTGTGATATGAAGAAGCTTGCACAGGATAGAGTAGCATGGAGAGCTGCATCAAACCAGTCTCAGGACTGAAGACCACCACCATAACAACAACAACAACAACAACAACAATTTATTGGGCGTAGTCAGAGTGTCCCATTCATTGAATGAATAGTCGACGTCCAAAGTCGCTGAGTTCTCGTGACCGCCCCGTTCTGCTTTTACTGCTTCTTTACTGACAACACTGTACGCCCCGCCTATTTTATACTGGGTGGTCCACCTCTCCCGCGACATCTAGTTGTCACTCCCCCATTACTCTGAGGTGTCCGGGTACTCTTGAGCAGACAGTGTATACACACCGTAGACAATCAGAAGGCTATGCTCGGTTGATGAATTGCCTTCCCCGGTGGGGTTTTCAGGGTTCCCCCTCCCAGAACACCTAACAAAAATTATATATGCCGAGGAGTATCGGGTTCCGGAGACACATCAGCATTCGAGAAGCCGTCACAGTAGAAAGTTTCTCATCTGCCCTGACTCTGTCGGTGCCTGTTGCGACGGCGCGGTTCTTTCCGTCCCTTTACGACGGACCTGCACCTACCTGTGAACATTGTCTCAGCAGATCATCAGTAGGAAAGCCGAGCGAAACCTACTGTACTTCGACGTGAACCAGGCTGCAATTAAAGTCACTAATCTACGTTTCGGGAGAAACACGAAATGGAAGGTTGGAAATTTCGTCCTCAATTAATATATTCTGAAACTTAGGTGAACAAGTACCACTGCCAAGGCCGTGCTAATCTTAAAACAGTCACTCATAATCCCTTTCACTCACGTTAGGAAGTTTATGGTGTTGCATTTCCCGAAAACGTAATAGCTACAAAAATACTGATTGTTTTTGATTGAGAATGCTCACCAAATATTAAGTCTGTGGGTACCAAATGCAGTCACAGTTTTTAGCCACCGACCTGCTAAATACGCCACGCGGAATATATGTCTTTCCTCGTCACAAAATTCACTTAAAAATTCCAAAATTTTTACACACCCATTGGAATAATTCTGCCGTCACTTTACAACAGTTTTGATGTATGAAACACTGCTAGATCCGGCAACTTACGATTTCCATCGGAACTAGTACTGCACACGTCTGACCTGTTTCATGGCTAGGCTCCGACTCTTCTCTAGAATACTCTCAGTCTTCTCTACCAGCAGAGAAAGGCGCGCGAAGAAATTGCTTTACCATTGGTCAGTTTACTCAACAGCCAATAGCAAAACAACACTCTCCCGCGTCAGTCCGCGCTTTTCATCAATAACCAATCGCAAAATAGTAAACCCAACAACTGCACTTTTTACCGACGTAATTATCTAATATGCTGAAGTTTAGTTTATGCATAAAGTTATTTACTGTTGTTATATATACCTGAATTAACTTTCCCTTTATCATAAACTTACTTTACAAAACTATTCTACAAAAATCCCCTGTCCATATCCATACTACTTCGAAATGTTCCCATACTAAATCCTACTACACGACTCGTTAAACAATTATCTTCATATTAATCTTAAACCACACTCACCCATCATTCATACTGCTAAAACATATTTATAACATTTTACATACACAAAAAGAAATAATAACACTTTATGAAAATACTAGAACAGTTTATGAAAAACATTCTGTTACTTTAGTGCACTCTAGTGAGCACAATCGAAACTAAAATCACAGTCCTCCTATCCAATATTGTCCTCTATCGGCTGATACATAAACTACGTGCGCGTCCAGTCTCGCGTCACCATCTGTCACTATCCAGCTCTGACAATGAGACACATCTCCCACTTAACCGCCTCCAAGGCAGGATCGGTATACGGCGCTACGCCTCACTGTAATCAGTACGACAAATGTATTCAGTAGAAAACAAAAATGATTCAGACAGCCAAAAATGCCGTACAATAGATCCAAAAGAGAGGCAAAGAGACGGTGCTCGGCTGGGTATCGAGACACATTGAGATATCGAAAAATGGTGCATCCGACAAAGCAGCGAAGGAAGCACATAGACAAGGTATTCTAACTCGATGCACCTTCCACCAGCGCGCTATCATCTCATTGTCGGACAGAAGAATCATGTGTCGACGTCGAAACCTGCGTTTGGAGATGGTAAATAAACTGCGGTCAATCATATCCTTCACCCAGGGGTGGCGGGTCACATGCCAGCCACATAGATGGAACGAAGTGATGTTCACCAGGTTCAGAACAGGACACTGTCCACTGACACACGGTCACCTCCTCCAGCGGGATGGGCCACATGTTTTTAAACACTCCACGATGGAAGTCACGTCAACTAGCAGGAAAGTTCTGTCGACCAATCGATGTCCTAAATCCCAACTTTTAGGGCACTTAACACTGTCTTTTTTGCGCCCTAAACAAACCAGAGTTACTTTAAGAATTGTGATCTAGCACCAGCATTGCCACCAACCCACACAAGCAGAACGAAAGGAAATCTTGACGATTAGGAATCAAAATTATAGCAGCACACTATATATATATCACGAAAACTAGCCAAAAAGTTGCGACGAAACGTGAGCGCGTTAAATAATTCTTGTTGTTCACATGTGTTCTATGGAATATGTATGTCTCATTCTACAATTGTTATAAACAAGTAATAAAAAATATTCATCAGAAATTTAGAAAGGGTACTTAATTATTGTTGACATGACTATAAATGCATTTGGTACTCAAACCAATCGTTTTGTCGATGACTTCTTTACTGTCAAAACTGAAATTGCAGTAGGGACAATGCTAACGTTTCTGACTTCTTGATTGCTTATACGGCTTCATTACAGTCCATTTTTCTGTATATCTAGCATTTTATTTCAGCACATAGTTTTAGTTTTGTTGCTCTTATTTTTGTCCTGAACGAACTGCTTTGTTGTTGTTTACAAAAACAGAATTCCAAATTAGGGACAAAAGGGTATCCTGGGCTTATGTTACCAAGTAATATAAGTGCATAGATAAATTTAACTTTATTGTTAGTAGCCGCATATGAAAGTAATTATAAGAAGTTGCGTGCATCTCATGGAATATTCGTGATTTCTCCAATTGTGACAAGTTAAGTTTCGTCGTACAGTTTTTATTCACGTGAAGAATCGCAGGAAATCATTTTAACATGTAAAATCATATTAGCACAGTAGGAACGAAAATTTTGCTGAAGCGTTCAGGGTAGTATGCGCTACCCAACTGAATACTAGTAGCCGACTTTTCATGACACACCCTAGTAAATTAACAGCTCTGAGTTCGCGTGTTGTTGAGACTTTGGCACGCAGCTGCAAGCGAACTGGAGGTACGCTCGAAACACGAATTATGTAATTATCTTCTATTGCGTCTCCTGTATCGACGGCCGTTAAAATAAATGTTTGCATGACGCCCAGCTTTACAGTTATGGCAGATCAAAGCAATGGCGTTTTTATGTTGCAAAGGTTGAACTGATTCGGATATAGTAATTGTTTACAGCGTGAGCTAGAACTCCACCGCCACACTTTCAGAGGTATTAGTATAGATCAAAACAAGAAGAAATGTCTGGTAAAAATGGGCTTTAGAACGCACACCTTCAAAGCTACTGCGAAACACATTTTTTCTACTGATCAAGCGCTCATAGCTGTTAGAGTGTAAACTTTGGAGGCCATATGTACTGGGCACTTTTTTCTTTGTTTTGGCCCCTACAATCTCATATCTATATGTTATGTGCATTGCTTGAGTAGGCTGATGTGAGAAATATAGGATTATCACATATCTCACTATAGTAAATTACAGTGTAGAGTAATATAAAAAAAGAGTGAGGAAAAGATGCAGACGGGATTGATGAAGATAAGTTAGGCTCCAAATTAAGTTAAAGACACCTGACAAGCAATTCTGGCCAAACAGTTTGTAACAGAAGGCGAAAAATTGTAATTCTTCCACAGCATTTGAAAATCAGAAAGTAGAAACACCGACAAATGTGTTGCTCAGCAAGGAACAGTAAAGTGTCAATACTGTACTGGTACACAAAAACAAGAGTATATTGAATAAGTCATCAATGATGCTGCATGCAAACAGGTACAGAGTCAAAAGACCCCACAAGGTACGTAGAGGTAGAAAGCTGCACCAAACCAACCGAAGGACAACCACTTAAAAAGTTTTAATAATCGTGTTATGTAAAAATTTGCTCTGTGTCTGATACTGCGGGGATTAGAGTTACGTCACCGAGTCGGAGAAAGCCACAGCTGTTTCTTTGCTCGTATTGTCTCGTTCTCTTGCACTTAATCATTGCCCCTCTATATCGCACATGACATGAAAGTCATCTCCTTTGTGGTTTTTCGTCGGATGAGTGATATACCGTCGCATTTAATTAAAGGGTTCTCACTCCACCATTCTGTGGCTTTTATACGCAGGCACAGCGGGAGGATTATCCCCAACGTAAATTGTCCACTTAAAACATCGCCGCTTTTATGCTATGACAACTTTGCCTTACACAAAACCGTCTGACGTTACACAATTAGAGAGTAGTATGGTGTATTTATATCATGAAGAGTTTGTGAAAATGATGAAAAAAAGCACATTTCCCCCTCTATCACGAAAGCTCTACATACTCTTCGCTCTTCCCTTCATTCAAAGATGTATTATGAAAAACACCGGAATACATTTAACACAGATTCAGTGATTTGGTCAGTTTATTACTGTCATTGTTTTTCTCTCGCGAAATGGAAGATGGGGAACTGCCAGGTTTTCACATCTGACTGCAACTATTGCACCGAGTCATTACCACGACTTCATGTGTGGATGCTCCCTTAATTTCGTTACAGAGAAAGCAAAATGTTCCGAGGAGGGCAGTCAAAAAAGGAAACCCAAACTCCTAATAAGATATTCCCATAATTGATTCAATAAATACCAGCTGTTGTTGTTAATGGACAAAGCGTCTCTAAAAAGTTTTCGCTTCGGCTCAGATCTGGTGTCTACATGCAGAAATGTTTCACAGGAGAAATTAGCAAATCTGTGACCGACCTGCACACACAAAGAGAATGAATGCAGGTAACGAAACAATGTGTTGCTGCTATGAAAGAAGTACACGCGTAAGGACCTGCGCGCGTGAAAGGGATGAGAGAATAGTCAATGAAAATTTAGAATAGACAGATCACGTCGAGCGAATTTTTCTTAACAAACCTCAGTAGACCAATTACTGTAAAATGACTACAGGTACCGAATTAGTTACGGTCTTCGTAGATGTATTTAGTATGGTCTGCCACATCCGTTTAACCTGAATGTTCATCTCTCACAGCTCTACTTTTGTAATAGAACACACAGTTTTCCACCTCTCCACTACAGTAATTCAAGTTATCGTGTGTCACTGTGGCCCCGTATGAATATTTGAATATGATATCTAATTTTAAGTTTTTGCTCATTGCAGAATATATGTTTCTTGATTTGCGCTGCAACGTCCGACCGAACGTCTCCAAAGAATCAACATTTCTATGGTGCACTCGTGCTGGTAAACGAATTCTTGACAAACTCCATGACTTATCTTCGAATGTTGTGTGTCTCTTCCGTCAAATCAAATGGATAAGGGTTGTAAACTGACCAATAATAATTTATATTCTTCTGTGCCCGCTACTTAGTATATGACTTTCAAGGACATTGTGTAATTATAATTCCAAGTACGCTGCTAAGTTTGATTGCTTTAATTTTTACAGCAGGCCTGCTTCGGCTGATTGTCATTATCAGGTTATACCTGATGGTTTTGATATCCATGTGATATCAGTGGTTCTGCCATTGACTATTTGCTTGTAAATTACATTCCTTTGGGGTTACTGGAGTAATAACGGTTCGTTGTCACTTTATCTGACATTTTACTTTATGTAGTTCTTAGTATATATATTCTTTGTATCACAGAGGGAATCTAAAAGATACTCCAGCGATATTGCATATGCCAGATAAGGTGATAATCAACCGTTCTTACTGCAGTAACACCAAAGGAACGTAGCCTACAAGCAAATAGACAATGACAGAACCACCGACATCGCACCGTTCTCGAAACCATCAGATATAGCCTGACGATGGCACTTCAGTCGAAACAGGCCTGTTGATAAAAATAAAAGCAATCAAACATAGCAACGTACTTGGAATTATAATTATACAATGATTAATAACACTCAAAATTTAGGTCAATCGGTCTAGAGTTTTACACATAATCATGTCATTCAGGAATGTAAGTTTCTTAGAAGAATTCGCAGGAACGTGCCTTGTCTAAAAGATGACTGACGTAGTCGCTCCACCTTAAACCGCTCCAAAATGATAGTCTTAGGTGTTTGGCATTTGCGACTGACTGCAGCAGTTACTATGAGTTAGTATAATTAAACAATATCGGTCTTTTTTGCCTATTTGAAACCACAGACCTCCTTAACCATTATTATTTACAGCTTTACTGCGTTGAGACGTCTTGGGCTGTAGAGCCATGAATAATTAGTGCATCGATTTATAACAGAGAGCAGGAGGTTGAAAAAAAAAATGAACCTGCAACGTATGGTAAAACAAACTGTCTGCAGCCTTAAGCGGAGTAATAACGGGGCGCGTGTTCGGTTGATAACAGAGACCCACCTTCTGGTTCAGTGTACCCTTACTCCATCCGTATGTCCTCTAGCTGTTAAAACGTACTTGTTCTGTAGCCGTCCTTACAATGCGCTCCAACCGGTGTGGCACAATCTCTTTGCATTATCACAAGACAACTGAAGACGACGTTCGTACGCTGTCGAATAAATAATACGCTACTCTGGTAAAACCCACTATGTTGCTTAAGTCCTAAGTCATCTGATTACTTTGGTAACGTGACAAACGCTAAGGTACCATCGCCTCGCACCAGAATTCCGGAAGCCTATGCGGTAGTTATTAATTACAATTGAAAGGATCACTTTTGAATTTAACACCCTGTGACTCCCGTCTGAGATCACAATAGTGCGGGAGGTTGAAAACAAAACTACAGGATAATTCTGACTCTGCTTAGCAACTACGCACCATGTTCTCCCAAACGAGAAACATTAACACCCACAGTCGTGACCAAAAAGGTCATCAGCGACTGTTTAGCCCAGCACTGATAAAGTTCACAATGAGGCAACAAGCATCGTAACACTTACCAGCTGCAAGATGAGAGGTAAAGTAAAGACGCGGTATAAACTTTATTCATCCAAGCTACCAACGTCTACTGTCACAGAAAAATATCAATTAAAGTGACTTCTTCCACGACTGTTCATATTCTGACTTGGCCAACATACTGAATGATCATAAAGCTTAGTGCGCCACTGAGGAGAAAGTGCCATCAGCTACAAATCCATCTCAGGCAACGTCCGTCTGATTCTGCCTTGAACAAGGCCCTGCGACCCCTCTTTACCACTTTTTAGGCGCTTGCGACGTCAAACATGTCACTTCCCCTAATATATACAATTTTAATATGATGAGACTGGTTCTCAAAATCCGTGCTTTCTGGTATTACTGCTTGAAAACGGATATTCCTCTATGGGCTACTCATGCTTCTCCCACCCTTCAGGGTTTGAGACGAGTCCAACCGCCTTTTACTAAGGGGTGTCCGCCCCAGTGATAGGCAGCTACCGCTCATTGTCTCAAATGTCGAACATCTCACTGCTTTCCCAAACTGCGCAAATGCTGCGTACACAACGAATCCAACTGTATAGTCATTATCAGCTTCAGATAGCTGCTGTCAGTCGATTTATGTATCAGTTGGTAATGTCTAGGCTGCAGGTCGACTGTTAATGACCAAAGGGCAGACTGGGGCATTTCCGCTTTACAAGTTCAAATGGTTCAAATGGCTCTGAGCACTATGGGACTCAACTGCTGTGGTTATCAGTCCCCTAGAACTTAGAACTACTGAAACCTAACTAACCTAAGGACATCACACACATCCACGCCCAAGGCAGGATTCGAACCTGCGACCGTAGCAGTCCCACGGTTCCGGACTGCGCGCCTAGAACCGCGAGACCACCGCGGCCGGCCCGCTTTACAAGTGCTCTGGAAGTTTTGCAGGAGTTTTGCTAGAGACCTTGTGTTGGATGAACAGACATAGTATTGAGGGACATTGGTTAACAGACATTTATTTAATATGTCCGTTTAAACAATATGTATTTAATGAAGTATGTGACAGAAACTGGTACTCGTGTGTCGAATTGTTGTGAAAAGAATAACTGGAAGAAAATCTGGATATAAATTTCATTTCTAGACGAAAACTACTGATAAGTGCCATACATAACATTAAGCAATTCTGATCTTCAATACTGAAAATAGTAAAGAGGAGAAACTTCTTAATGTTCAGAAAAATTATAGTTATATAGTCACAAGCCGACTTGCGGTTCCTTGGGCCACCATAAATTGACAACTGAAATGCTCAAAGATAAAGTGTAACCTTGCTTCTTACACGCATGAGAGAAGCAAGGTTACCCAAGAGACTCATGGGTTCAGCAGTAGAGGGTAGGAGGAGTCGGGGCAGACCAAGGAGAAGATACCCGGATTCGGTTAAGAATGATATTGAAGTAATAGGCTTAACATCAGAAGAGGCACCAATGTTAGCACTGAATAGGGGATCATGGAGGAATTTTATAAGGGGGACTATGCTCCAGACTGAACGCTGAAAGGCATAATCAGTCTTAAATGATGATGATGATATAAAGTATCATAGATAAAATTATACAAGAGGTGCAAAATTAATGTCATGTTGAGCGCTTAATAGGAAAGTATTACATATTTATGTCATGAAAAATACTTACACCTTTAACTAAAAAAGGAAAAGTAAAGTTTTTATGTGGAGATACATTACTGAGTCCATATCTGTATTAATCAAGATGTAATGTAATACTGCAATGGTGTAGTGACAGACGGTGCAGTGAGTAATAGAAAATTTCAAGGCAAGATTAGAGAAAGCACGCACACACGTGCGCGCTGGCCCATACACACACACACACACACACACACACACACACACACACACACACACACACACACACACACACAGTGTTTCCGTGATGGTGCCGTAAACTTGCAAGGATGTTGCAGTAGGCCAAATGCATCAATTTGAGGCAACGGAACTTATTGATAGCTACAGAATCTCAAGTGCTGTGTGTAATTCTTCCATTGGTGTATATGAAGCTATAAATCTTTGACTGTAAGATGTGTCACTCTGATTCATTACATTTTTAACTGCTGACGTTGTATGGTGGGCAAGTCATGGAAACATGCAGGCGAACATAGGACACGAAACTCTGCCAATGCACTGCAGATGGTTGTCATTGATGAGAGACCTCCAATCAGCACTCTATCAGTTACAAGTGAAAGGGATGTCACGCGCAGTAGTGTGTGGAAAGTGACAGTGAAACTGCGGCTAAGCCCGTGTCATTTACAGGAAGTCCCTGCTTCGACTCCTGTTGACTTTGGAGTGGTTGGGTACTGCAGCGCTCTGTGCTCGATCCACATTCCTACAATTTGCTTTTCTCACTTGAACCTTATGTGAACGGTGACCGAAAACTCACTGGTTTGATCAGTAATGTACGGACCGCTGAAAATCCCCAAGTTACAACTGTGGAGGGCTGTCAATAAGGAATTGCAGTGAAGTTGCGGACGGGTAGGTATAGCCAATAATTGACAAATTCCCGCAACCGCTCCTCGTGCGTAACTGCGCTTGTGTACAACGTGTTTATAAAAAAAAGTACCACCGCTGTTGTCCTAAGGAATCCGGCAGGACTTTTATGTAAGAATGTCATGTCTGCACGGAAGCTGAAAGGCATCACTAAAGGTGGTGAACATAGAACATGGGGTAAACTTCCCAGGTGAATACGATCGTTAAAAATGTGTATCGGATTTTTACTACCGTCAGTAGATCAAACTAAAATGCCAAATTTCCTCGTTTTTGTTTATACCTTTCAAGTCAGTCGTTTCCAGCCTGCAGTTCCACAAGTCGTTACGTTTTCCCTTGTACAGCTGGCCTAAAAATTGTATTACCATCATGGGGAATACCCTATCCAAACAAGTACTAGAAGTTTAAAACTCTGTACTAGACCAGGAACGTTGTCTCCAAGGGGCAATGCTCTTAGAGACAATGAGTTAGCCAGGCCTGACTCATTGCCGACCATTACGCCTTATATGTTGCCAGGACCTGTCTTCTATTTTCCAAACTTCAGAAGTCTAGCAGTCCTAGAAGAAATGACACTGCGGAGCCTGGCTGTTTGTTTCCAGAATGAATCTTCCATACTGCAGCGGAGTGTGCGCCGTTTTGAAACTAGCTGGCAGATTAAAACTGCGCAAAAGATTGTGACTCGAGGCTGCAACATGGCCTTTCGCTGCTAAGGCGGGTCGCGGGAGGCGCGTGGGTGGCTCACCTGCTAAGGGCAGAAAGGCGAGAACCGACCTGGCACGATGTTTCCATATAGCAGAAACTTTCAAAACAATGTACACCAACTGCAGAGAGGAATAGTCACTGAGGATTATAATTCTGTTTGTTTTACCTTAAAAGACGAGTTGTACAGGTGCAATATGGTTCAACGTAATGTTTGAAATGTCCTAATTTCGCCAAGTTTTCCAAAACTTATAGTTTTTATGTCAGCCTTGTAACGTTGCAATAACATCGCGTGGCCCACCGGAAATGGTACATTTTCATTTGGCCACCCTGCTTAGACGTACATGATGGGTTGGAAGCCCCGTACACCTTGTTTGGTATCAAATGTTGTTATGCAGGTTGCTAGCTGTGTTACCTCTTATCAGTTGCTGGAATTTATGTTTACATGTTTTCGCAGTAGAAGCTGAGTTTTAATTTATAACCATGGCAGATGTGAGCGGTCACAGTTACACTATTGAAGAGAGCTTAGTGACAAGTGTGTGGGTTAACGAACCACAACGCACAGGGCAAACAGTGAGACAGATTATAGGAGTATTCCAGGAAAGGCTCCATAGCCCAAGACAACGTTTATAGATTAGGAAAGACGTGCTTTTGCTTTTGGCCGTATTAAAAACAGGCTGCGAAGCAGAAAGAAGAAGACACGAAAAGAAACATGTGTCAGAGTCTCAGCTTAGATTGAACAGTCTCCTACGAAGTCGAGACGTAAACGCGCTTCGGAAAGACCTTAAGGTCAGACCTCTTTGACCGACGTTCGTAAGCCAGTTATCAGATACCGACCGGAATGAGCACGTTTTAATATGCTGTGCTTTAATCATCTTGGGGTTGAAGCTATCTTTTCCCGTGTTTGCTTTAACACTACATTTTTGGATGGGGTCCGCCTTTAGCCAAACAATTTTGTTTTTTATCCCAAATATGTTTCACTGCAGTTGCAGCATCATCAGTGGGATATTATTTTATGGCTGTTAAAGAATGTTCTTTACTGTTTGTAAACATGTAAATATTAGTTTTTAAATTCGTAATTACAGATTACATAAAATTATGAATTCATACCTTTATACGACATGTTGTGGTTTTCCTGATCTGTTATGTTTCTACAGTGACTGTGGGACAAACAGTAAAGAACATTCTTTATTCTTAACAGCCATAAAAGAAAAGCCCACTGAAGATGCTGCAACTGCAGTGAAACATGTTTGAGATACAAAAACAAAATTGTGTTTCGCTACAGGCGGATCCCACCCAAAAACATACGTAATGCCGTGCTTTGTTAAGTCAATTTTCAAATGCAGTGACCCATGCCAAATTTATGTATTCGTATGAACGTGCCGGTTATCGTAGGTGACTTGCTAGAAATATTGTCTTTTGGGCCAAAGAGAATCCTCATTACACAGTCAAGTTAGAAACGAACCTGCCTCGCGTAAAGATGTGGGCACCGATGATATCACACCTACTTGCACCATACTTTTTTGAAGGGACTGTGAATGCAAGCGGCTCTGAGCACTATGGGACTTAACTTCTGAGGTCATCAGTCCCCTAGAACTTAGAACTACTTAAACCTAACCAACCTAAGGACATCACACACATACATGCCGGAGGCAGGATTCGAACCTGCGACCGTAGCGGGACTGTGAATGGCGCAAATCATTTACACATGTTACGAACACGATTAATGGCTAACTTTGAGGAATGGGCCTCACAGAACGGATGCGGCTGCACGCTCTTCCAGTGTGCAAGTTCCTAAATGAACGCTTTCTAGACGATGGATAGGACTTTGTTCATCAACAACACTAGCTCCCTTGAAATGACCATCAAGAAGTCCTGATCCCACCACACCTGACAATTTGTTATGGATAGTTATTAAGGGGCATGCATCTGCACTTCTTTATGCTATAAACGAAGAACAACGTAAATCCGTTGAGGATGCATTTCGCATTATAACACCGGAAATGTTAAAAAAATGTGTCAATAAGAACATGAAGGCGTACAGAAATGTGTTTACAGCATTATGGGGACATACTGATATAATGGACACGTAACTGTAACTACTTGAGCCAAAACAAATCAAATCAATTAGCACCCGATACTAGAGGATAAGAGGACTCTCCCACCCTGTAGATTTGTTCACGCCGTCTACCGGATCTAACGAGACCCAGGAAGTATGCCACTGACAAGGAAACATCACGAACGTGACCTCGTATTTTGAGGAGAAAATAAACGCACTTGCAAGATATCATACCCAGCAATCAATCCTGCGCGAAAATTTGGGCCACAATTTCGACCGTACACAACTATGACCTTCGGAAAGTACAGCTTCTCAACTTTCGCGCGCACAGCTTGTTCCTCACTCCCTCCGCCTCAGTTGCAGCCGCCTAACGACCGACAGCGAAGTAAGGTAATTTTGGCGCAAACTAAGTTGCCACTCGGCGGAGAGGCTGAAGGGAACGACCGTAAAGGCATTTCCCATTTATAGACGCTCCCATCAGCCACCGCTTCGAGAATCAACTTCATTTGCTAGTATAGTACAGAGGAGTGAGGGAGGATCCTGTTCATAATAACGATGACGCAACAGGCGATAGTGGTTTCTTCATCTGTATCTACATCTGCATAGATACTCCGCAAGCCGTAGTATGGTGCGTGTTGGAGGGTCCGTGTACCACTACTTGTCATTTCTTTTCATATTTCACTCGCAAACACAGCGAGGGAAAAACGACTGTCTGTATGCCTCCGTATGAGCCCTAATTTCTCGTCTCTTATCTTCGTGATCCTTAAGCGCAATGTATGCTTGCGGCAGCAGAATTGTTCGGCAGTTAGCTTCAAATGCCGGTTCTCTAAATTTTCTCAATACTGTTTTTTGTTCGTCTCTTCGATGTGCCCAGTTTCTAATCGATGAGCCAAAGAAGCTGGTATACCTACGTAATATCGCGTAGGACCAACGCCATCACGCAGAAGTGCCGCAGCACGATGTGGCATGGACTCGACTAATGTCTGAAGTAGTGCTGGAGGGAACTGAAACCATGAATCCTGCATGGCTGTCGATAAATCCGTAAAAGTACAAGGGGGCGCAGACCTCTCCTGGACAGCACGTTGAAAGGCATCCCAGATGTGCTCAATAATGTTCATGTTTGGTGGCTAGCAGAAATGTTTAAACTCAAAAGAATGTTCCTCGAGCCACTGTGTAGCACTGTCATGACGAAATTGCCCACGTCCGTCAGCATGCACCATGGACATGAATGGATGCAGGTAATCAGACAGGTTGCATACGTACGTGTCACCTGTCAGAGTCGTATCTAGACTTATCAGGGGTCCCATATCACTCCAACTGAGCCAGCCCCACACCATTACAGAGCCTCAACCTGCTTGAACAGTCCCCTGCTGACATGTAGGGCCCATGGATTCATGAGGTTGTCTCCATAGCAGTACCTGTCCATCCGCTCGATACAATTTGAAACGAGACTCGTCCGACAAGGCAACATGTTTCCACTCATCAACAGTCCAATGTCGGTGTTGACGGACCCAGGCGAGGTGTAAAGCTTTGTGTCGGCAAGTCATCAAGGGTGCACGATTGGGCCTTCGGCTTCGACACTCCATATCGATCGTGTTTGGCTGAATCGTTCGCACTCTGACACTTGCTGAAGGCCCAGCACTGAAATCTATAGCAATCTGGGGAACGGTTGCATTTCTGTCACGTTGAACGATTCTCCTCAGTTGTCGCGGTCCCGTTCTTGCAGAATCTTTTTCCGGCCGCAGTGATGTCGGAGATTTGATATTTTACCAGATTCCTGATATTCACGATACACTCGTGAAATGGTTGTGAGGGAAAATCCCAACTTTATTACCACCTCGGCAATGCTGTATTCCATCGCTCGTGCGCCGACTATGACACCACGTTCAGACTCACTTAAATCTTGATAACCTGCCATTGTAGCAGCAGTAACCGATCTGACAACTGCGCCAGACACTTGTTGTCTTATATGGACGTTGTCGACCGCAGCGCCGCATTCTGCCTGTTTACATATCTCTCTATTTGAATACGGAAGCCGATACAAGTTTCTATGACACTTCAGTGTATTTGCTTTGAATGCTTTTATGGTGCGATTGACAAATTCAGTGCACATTAATGAAATGAATGCATTTTTCATTAAAGAAATAGTGTTGCGATACTTAATTGTCAACATTGCTGTTTTGCGTTTTTCTTTGGCTTACAAAATTGACGCTGTTAAAGTGAAGTAAGTTTCCAGGAGTTGCTCTATTCTTTAACATGACTGGCATGATTAAATAGTAAATCTAACTAACTTCATTTCATAATAATTGTTCAGCTGCTTAGGCACACTAATTTGGGGTTTAGTTATATACAGGATGTGAAAAAACATGAATCATCGTGTTAACTAGAACAAATACCACATCATCCACATGAATCTCAGCCAGTGAACAGTAGCTTTTCTTACGTAATCATTAGTTAGACAGGAAGTGTCAGTGTAGCGTTAGACAGCGAGGTGACAAGTCACATGACACCTCCTGAAATCGCGGCTTCAGTCGGGAACCGCGCTGCTGCTACGGTCGCAGGTTCCAATCCTGTCTCGGGCATGGATGTGTGTGATGTCCTCAGGTTAGTTAGGTTTACGTAGTTCTAAGTCTAGGGCATTGATGACCTCAAATGTTAAGTGCCATAGTGCTTAGAGCCATTTGAACCATTTGAAATTGCGGCGAACCTCCTTTTTCCCGGCGCAGTGCAACAACTGACGTGGCAGGGACTCTGAAAGTCGTTGGAACTCCTCAGCAGAAGTACTGAGCCATGCTGCCTCTACAGCCACCGCAACTGCGGAAGTGTTGACGGTGCAGGATTTTGTGCACGAACTAACCTCTGTACTATGTCCCATAAATGTTCTATGGGATTCAGGTCGGGCGATCTGGGTGGCCAAATCATTCGCTCGAACTGCCCAGAATGTTCTTCAACCCAGTTGCGAACACCCGTGGCCCGGAGACATAGCGCATTGTCATCCTTAAAAACTCGATCGTTTTTTTGGGTATATAAAGCCAAACATGGCCATTTCCACCATAAGACCCATACATTCCATATAAACAAAGCACACGCCATTATCGACCACCACCAGCTTGTACAGTGCCTTGTTGGTAAGGTTGGTCCATGGCTCGAACCCTACCATCACCTCTTACCAATTGAAATGGGGATTAATGTGACCAGGTCACTTTTTTTCCAGGCGCCTAGGGTGATCACGAGCCCAGGGGATTTTCTTTGCCCGGGGACTGGATGTTTGTGTTGTCCTCATGATTCCCTCATCATGCGTGAAACTGGCTAGATAGAGCCGTGTACAGATTGCGAATTTGTACGGGCGCTGATGACCGTGCAGTTTAGCGCCTCCACAAATCAAACACCACCACCACCACCACCACCACCACCACCACCACCACCACGAGCCCTGGAGACACGCTGCAGGTGATGTCGTGCTGCCCTAATGGATAAATTCGTCGTTCTTCCCACATCGATTTCTGTAGTTATTTCACGCAGTGCTGCCTGTCTGTTAGCAATGAGAACTCTACACCAACGCCGCTGATATCGGTCGTTAACCGAAGCCCGTCGGGCACTGTGTATTCCGTGGTGAGAGGCAATGCCTGAAACCCGATATTCTCAGCACAGTCTTGACACTGTGAATCTTGGCATATAGAGTCTCCTAACGATTTCCGAAATGGAATGCCCCATGCATCTAGTTCCAACTACCATTCGGCCTTCAAAGTCTGTTAGCACTGACAATCCTACGCATACCCCGCTGCTCTCTGCCCCTGCAGCCACTGCGTTGTCCGTGGTGAGAGGTAATGCCTGAAATTTGGTATTCTCGGCACAGTCTTGATACTGAGGATATCGGAGTATCGAATTTCCAACCGATTTCCGAAATGGAATGTCCCATGTTTCTGGCACCAGCTACCACTCCGCGTTCAAACTCTTAATTCCCGTCGTGGGACCACAACCACGTCGGAAACATTTTCGCATGAATTTACATCTACATCCACATCCATAGTCCGCAAGCCACCGGACGGTGTGTGGCGTAGGGTACCTTGAGTACATCTATCGGTTCTCCCTTCTATTCCAGTCTCGTATCGTCCGTGGAAAGATAGATTGTCGGTATCCCTCTGTGTGGGCTCTAATCTCTCTGATTTTATCCTCATGGTCTCTTCGCGATATATACGTAGGAGGGAGCAATATACTGCTTGACTCATCAGTGAAGGCATGTTCTGTAAACTTCAAAAGCCCGTACCGAGCTACTGAGCGTCTCTCCTGCAGTCTTCCACTGATCTACCATCTCCGTATAGCTTTCGCGATTACTAAATGATCCTGTAACGAAGCGCGCTGCTCTCTGTTGGATCTTCTCTATCTCTTCAATCAACCGTAACTGGTACGGATCCCACACCGGTGAGCAGTATTCAAGCAGTGGGCGAACAAGTATACTGTAACCTACTTCCTTTGTTTTCGGATTGCATTTCCTTAGGATTCTTCCAATGAATCTCAGACTGGCATCTGCTTTACCAACGATCAACTTTATATGATCATTCCATTTTAAATCACTCCTAATGCCTACTCCATCACATGAGTACAAATGAAAACCCGGCCAATGCACAATCCTTTTATATCTTCTGTACGCGACACTACCGCCATCGCATATGCTCATATCGCTATCCCACGGCTTCTCACTTCCGCGTAAGCTGTGTAACAGTTAAGAGCGTGCTGATTCCGGAACTCAACTTGCTGAGTACTCGCTCCTGGCTCGGAGAGCCTCGGCTGGGTCGACGTTTGGGAGACGGGCAGCCGGGACGGCGATAAAACTGGAGGGGAAGAGGCCGCCAGCTAGACAGGCAGGCAGCCATAAAGAACGGTCGCCTCCTGCGTATGCAGATTAAAATGTCTCGCCCGCCTGCGCATACTCGCAAACTCGCGAGGACAACCGCCGCGCCGGCGTCCCCTTTCTTCTCGGCTTTCACAACAATAAATCCCCCTACCCCTGACGAGAAAGTTTATTATGGCATTATTTTCACGTAATTTATTTCGGAATTTCGTCTTGGTTTGCGTGAAATTTATGAACAGCGCTCCGCCAACTCGTAATCTTCCCTGAAGGATGCGCTGAGAAAGCAGCGATTTTCCTCCACTATTTTATTTATTTTTTATCCGATAGCGGCGCGGCATTCGTTTCCGGCTGCAAATCCTCTCAAGAGAGGACCGCTCTTGGAGGATTTTTTCCGCAGCAGATGGATCGCACATCGAGAGGAAGAGGGAAAAAAAGAGACTACTTTCGGACCGCTTACCACATCCAGGAAGCTAACATTTTGGTGAGAAATATAACTGAAGAACTTTAGCATAACGTATTTCTAAAAAGACTTAATGCGCTGTACTGGAAACATTCGTTACAAAGTACGAAATGATTAACATCTTAGTTCCGCAATTGATTTGAAGCGGCTATGCAAATTCCTTCTACAGCGCATGTTTTTATGGAGTAGTACGAGCGTGTCAAATGAAAACCTTAAATTTGAAACAACAAATCGAAATTTCGTGCAGTTATCCTGTAAGTTCATAAGCGTGCTACAAACAGCGTGCAGAATGGTCTGTAGGTGGCAGCATAGTGCAGATGCACACATACCGTCGATTTATCAGTATAAAGACGGCCGCCCCACTTGCGACTTGCACAAGGGAAGAACAGCGTTCTGTTATTCGGTTTTTGCGTATTTAAGGTGTGAAACCTATTGTGCAATTGTGTGATTGGATTGAAGAGTTCCTAGATAACAGAATGCAGCTTGTCATTCTCAATGGGGAGAAGTCTTCCGAAGTAAGAGTGATTTCGGGTGTGCCGCAGGGGAGTGTCATAGGACCGTTGCTATTCACAATATACATAAATGATCTTTTGGATGACATCGGAAGTTCACTGAGGCTTTTTGCGGATGATGCTGTGGTGTATCGAGAGGTTGTAACAACGGAAAATTGTACTGAAATGCAGGGGGATCTGCAGCGAATTGACGCATGGTGCAGGGAATGGCAATTAAATCTCAATGTAGACAAGTGTAATGTGCTGCGAATACTTAGAAAGAAAGATCCTTTATCACTTAGCTACAAAATAGCAGGTCAGCAACTGGAAGCTGTTAATTCCATAAATTATCTGTGAGTACGCATTAGGAGTGATTTAAAATGGAATGATCATATAAAGTTGATCGTCGGTAAAGCAGATGCCAGACTGAGATTCATTGGAAGAATCCTAAGGAAATGCAATCAGAAAACAAAGGAAGTAGGTTACAGTACGGTTGTTCGCCCACTGCTTGAATACTGCTCAGCAGTGTGGGATCCGTACCAGATAGGATTGATAGAAGAGATAGAGAACATCCAACGGAGAGCAACGCGCTTCGTTACAGAATCATTTAGTAATCGCGAAAGCGTTACGGAGATGATAGATAAACTCCAGTGGAAGACTATGTAGGAGAGACGCTCAGTAGCTCGGTACGGACTTTTGTTAAAGTTTCGAGAACATACCTTCACCGAAGAGTCAAGCAGTATATTGCTCCCTTCTACGTATATCTCTCGAAGAGACCATGAGGATAAAATCAGAGAGTTTAGAGCCCACACAGGGGCATACCGACAATCCTTCTTTCCACGAACAATACGAGACTGGAATAGAAGGGAGAACCGATAGAGGTACTCAAGGTACCCTCCGCCACACACCGTCAGGTGGCTTGCGGAGTATGGATGTAGATGTAGATGAAATTCATCGACGATGGAGGTTCAGTACGGTGATGCATGTTTGTCACAGCATCAAGTCTACGAATGGAGTAGGAAGTTCGCAAATGGTGTGACTTCAATGGAAGATGCTCCTCGTCCAGGTCAGGCACAACGAGTTGTGACTCCACAGATCATTGCAGCAGTTGAAGCCATAGTGAAGGAAAACCACAGAGTGATACCAAATGACAATGCAGCATGTTTACAGATTAGTCATAGGTCAGCACACAACATTGTGCATGATGTGCTCCAGTTTCACAAAGTATCTGTAGGATAGGTGCCACGGCAGCTGACTCCTGAAATGAGAGAACGAGGTGTTGATGTTTGTGAAGAACTTCTTCGGCGCTTTGAACGAGAAAGTGATGGCTTCCTTGCAAGAATCGTTAATGGCGACGAAACCTGGGTTCACTTCCACCAACCGGAAACGAAGAGAGCGAGCAAGGAATGGCGCCATTCCTCATCACCAAAACCAAGGAAATGTCGAACAGAATCATCAGCAGGGAAGGTTATGTTGACTGTCTTGGGACGAAAAAGGCGTCATTTTGCAGCATTACATGCCTAGAGGGACCCCTGTCACCAGAGCATCATACACAGATCTCCTAAAAAAAATCATCTGAGGCCTGCAATCAAATCAAAGCGACGTGGATTGCTGTCAACAGGTGTCCTTTTGCAACATGACAATGCAAGGCCCCACACTGCCCGTACAACAGTTGCAACAATCACAGACCTGCATTTTGGGTGTCTTCCTCATCCATCGTACTCACCAGAACTTGCCTCCAAGTGATTTCCATATGTCTGGACCACTCAAAGACGCAAATGGAAGGAAAGAAGTTCCGTTCTGATGAAGAGGTACGCCACGCGGTGCATGACTGGTTGCGCGGACTACCAAACGAATCGGAGGACTTGCATAGAGCGTGGGGGAAATTATGTTAAAAAGTGATATAGCTTGGTACCACTTCTACACAATAAATAATATTTTAAAAAAATATTTAAGGTTTTCATTTGACTCACCCTCTTATGTGGTGCTTTCCTCCAATATTCCATTCTGACTGTCATCTTATCTTATTCGTACGCAAAGGATACAGACTATCAATGTGATTTTGAGTCTGGACATGCTGTGATTTTACAATAGGGTATGAATGCTCTGGACAACACGATCGTAGCTTTTGAGGTAATAGCTCAGGCTGAATGAGAAGTTCAGGATCAAAGATCTGGGATTTACTGGAACATTTTCCGTGAGTAGCTGGGCAGGAACCACACACATGGAGGAAACTTGTAACTGCCTGTACATCCTTGTGAGTCAGTCAAAAATTTACAGTCACTACATTACGTCCCCCATCCTAGTCGAGGTTGCAGGCCTGTGCGCTGGCGCTCGACTCGGAGGTACGTCGGTTCGAATCCTGGTGCTGGATGAAATTTTCACTGCTAGTAGTTGAGGAAGGGGAGCAGAAGTGGTGGTATAGAGTTCCTGAACACCAGACTTTGCGCCAATGTCCCGGATTAAATTCCACACATCTCCACGATGTCTCATGAAGTGAAGGCATGTGAAAGTGTTGATGGTGAGCTGTCAGTCAGATGAGGACGTTAAGCTGGGCTGCACCTTGGTGCTATTCGACAGGAGTAGGCTATCTGACGGCACCGGGTTTCATCCTCTCCCTTCAATGATGATTATGATGATGGTCATCAACAACATCATCATCATTATCATTATCCAGCACAAATGTAACACTATACACGCTTCCATTACACTCCACAATATACGTACGACACAACTCTGAGTTCTTAGACTACCCGATGACAGAAGATATATATCTGGCTTCCATGACGAGTTAATGATCCACTTTTCTGCGTGACATTTCACAGACTGAGCTAGAAGCCATCATCGGATGTTACATACGATGAATTTACATGTCCTCCCGGGTCAGACTCACGGCGGCGGCGCGTCCTTACCTCTTCCCGATGTCAGCCACTGGGTTTTGCTTTGTTTCTACGCGGCTCTGACGCCACTGTTACGTGAAACGTCCGCTCCTTCGACGTCTCCGATTCTGATAGGTCAAATGGCGGACATCATCTTAATCAGTTGAGCTGGTAGGATCCAAGCTTAGCTTAGGTTCTCGGAAGCTGCTGAAAATAACAGCCACCAGACGAAAGGTCAGCACAGCACCTACATACGAAATTGTGCCTCCCACTCTCACATATTCCGGCTTTATTAGAGCTCGTCACAAGTGGCGACAATTTTGGAAATTAATTCCATGTTTCAGTCATAAAAAAATTAGGATTGCTACATGTTCGCATAGGAAATGCGAGGGCCATACACACGGTTGAGATAGAACTGAAGAAAAAAAATTATTTTACAAAATACCTTTACAAGTCTTCAACATAATCCTCATTCTTCCCTGTCACAGCTTCCAATCGTATTGGAAACTTCTGCCTTACAAACAGGGCACCTTCATTTTTTACCTGTCTGATTACTAGCGTCACCTCTCTGGTAGCTTCGTCGGTTCTATCAAAGCTTATTCAACGGAGTTTTTCCTTCAATTTAGGAAACAAATCAAAGTCTGATTGGTTCATATCAGGACTACGTGGTGGGTGGGGAAGCATTTTGCGTCCATATTTGTCGAGCATTTCTCTCACTGTTGGGGTAATATGTGGTCTTGCGTTATCGTGCAGAATTAGGACACCAGCTGCAAGCATTCAGGCCGCCTCCGACGAATTTTCTGGCGCAAAACAGCTTGTAGCACGCGCCTGTACAGATGTGTCCTGGGGCACTCATTTGTGGCTATGACTCAATTCATCTCATACGCAAAAATCATCAGTTTTACCTGTGATTGTCGGCGGCGGAATATTTTCGGGCGTGCAAAATCGGAATTTCTCCATTGTGACGACTGAGACTTCAGTTCTGGCTGAGAATCTGATATCCGGGTGCAACAGTCCTTTTCTGAAGTGGTTCTCCTTCTGTTCGATAACGTTGGGGCAATTCTTATGCGATTCTTTTGCGACTTGCTTTCTGCTCTACACTCAGACTACGCGGAACCCGACTGGCAGCAACTTTTCTCATCTTTAACTTTTCTGGAAACTGAAGTGATAGATTTTCTGGACTCATATGCAGTTTCTTCCCATGATTTTTGTCAATCCTCTCACAAAATGTCACTAACAGTAACCTGGGAGTGTTATCTATTGCTGTTGGTGGCTTCCACTTCTTGGTTGGCCTCAGTGCTTAACCGACCTTCAGGGAAACATGCAAATCACCGTGACACTGTGCTACAATGAACTACACGATTCCCAAACATCTCTCTCGAAACGTTGTAGATTTGTTTCGGTCTCTTTCCACGTAGGGATTGGATTTTGATGCAGGAACGTTAGCCACTATGTGTAACTCGACCTGTCTCGGATTCAGCTTCCATTTTAAAACTGATTTACACAAGACGGAGCCACGCTAACCAGCAGACACACACACACACACACACACACACACACACACACACACACGACCGTGACTCTAAGGCCTCACTCACATTTACATCTACGTGTGTGCCTGGCATAGGGTCCAATGAAGCACATTCAAGCTGTCTCTCTACCGTTCCACTCCCGAACGGCGCGCGGGAAAAACTAGCACTTAAATTTTCCTATACTAGGCCTGATTTCTCTCATTTTATCATGATGATCACTTGTCCCTATGTAGGTGGGTGCCAACAGAATGTTTTCGCCATCGGGAGAAAGAACTGAATCTTCATGAGAAGATCCCGTCGCAACCAAAATCGGCTTTGTTTTAATGATTGCCACTCCAATTCACGTATCATGTCTGTGGCACTATCTCACCTATTTAGCGATAATGCAAAACGAGCTGCCCTTCTTTCAGCTTTTTCGATGTCATCCGTCAGTCCTACCTGATGCGGATCCCACAATGCACAGCAGTACTCCAGAATAGGGCGAACAAGCGTGGTGTAAGCAGTCTCTTTAGTAAGCCTGCTGCACCTTTTAAGTGTTCTGCCAATGAATCGCAGTCTTTGGATTGCTCTACCCACAACATTATCTATGTGATCGTTCCAATTTCAGTTATTTGTAATTGTAGTCCCTAAGTATTTGGTTGAATTTACAGCCTTCAAATTTGTGTGACTTATCGCGTAGTCGAAATTTAGCGGCTTCCTTTAAGTACTCATGTGAATAACTTCACACTTTTCATTATTCTGGGTCAATTGCCACTTTTCGCACCATACAGATATCTTATCTAAATCATTTTACAATTCTTTTTGGTCATCTGATGACTTAACAAGACGGTAAATGACAGCATCATCTGCAAACAATGTAAGACGGCTACTCAGATTGTCTCCTATGTCGTTAATATAGACCAAGAACAAAAGGGGGCCTATAACAGTTCCTTGGGGATCGCCGGATATTACTTCTGTTTCCCTCGATGACTTTCCGTCTATTACTACCAACTGTGACTTTTATGACAGGAAATCACGAATCCAGTCGCACAGCTGAGGCGACATTCCATAGGCACACAGTTTGGTTAGAAGACGCTTGTGAGGAACGGTGTCAAAAGCCTTCTTGAAATCTAAAAATATGGAATAAATTTGACATCCCCTGTCGATAGCACTTATTACTTCATGAGTATAAAGAGCTAGTTGTGTTTCGCAAGAACGATATTTTCTGAATCCGTGCTGACTACGTGTCAATAAATCGTTTTCTTCAAGGTACTTCATAATGTTCTAATACAGAATATGTTCCAAAAACCAACTCCGAATCGACGTTAGTGACATGGGCCTGAAATTCAACGGATTACTCCTACTTCCCTTTTTGGGTATTGGTGTGACTTGAGCAATTTTCCAGTCTTTAGGTACGGATCATTCTGTGAACGGGCGGTTGTATATAATTGCTAAATATGGAGCTGTTGTATCAGCTACTCTGAGAGGAACGCAACCTGTATGCAACTTGGACCGGAGGCTTTGCCTTTTGTCAAGTGATTTAAGCTGCTTTCTTACACCGAGGATATCTACTTCTATGTTTCTCATCTTAACAGTTGTTCTTGATTGGAGTTCCGCAATATTTACTTCGTCTTCTTTCGTGAATTAGTTTCGAAAAATCGAGTTTAATAACTCTGCTTTAGTGGCACTGTCATCAGTGACTTCACCGTTGTTATCGCGCAGTGGAGGTATTGATTGCTTCTTGCCACTAGTGTGCTTTATGTATGGCCAGAATCTCCTTGTGTTTTCTACCAGATTTCGAGACAGAATATCGTTGTGGAAATTATTGGAAGCATCTCGCATTGAAGTAAGCGCTATATTTCGAACTTCTGCAGAACTTTGCCAGTCTCGGGGATTTTGCGTTCTTTTAAATTTGGCATGCTTTTTTCGCTGCTTCTGCAACAGCGATCTGACTCGTTTTATGTACCATGGGGGATCAGTGTCATCACATATTAATTTATGTGATATATATCTCTCAATTGCTGTCGATACTGTCTCTTTGAAATCATTCTAAAACTCTTCTACGCTTACACGATCAGATCGGAAGGAGTGAAGACTGTCTCTTAAAAAGTCGTTAAGAGCTTTGCGTTTCTTTTTGATGGTTGTGGGTGTTACGATACTCAGCCTAGCAGCGGGGTCGCTAATTCCTGTATACGTCATAGAACTCACTATTTGTCCAGGGTTATTTGCTGCTAAGAAGTCAAGTATGGTTTCGCAACCTTTTACGATTCGAGTGGACTCATGAACTAATTGTTCAATATAATTTTCTGAGAAATCATTCAGTACAATTTGGGATGACGTTTTATGCCTGCCACCGGCTTAAAATGTATAATTTTTCCAGCATATCGGGGATAGATTGAAGTCACCACCAATGTATGAGTGGGGTACCTATTTGAATTGAAACTCAGGTTTCCTTTGAACTGTTTAGCAACTACATCTTCTGAGTCGGAGGGTCGGTAAAACGATCCAATTACTAGTTTAGTCCGATTGTCAGGTATAGCCTCTACCCATACTGTTTCTACTTCAATTTCACTTCAAGGCAAATTACTTCTGACAGCAATAAATACCAACTGTATTCAATCAATCCTTTCTGAACACTGTCAGATAGTTTGAAAAAATTTCCGCTGAATTACACGGCTTTGGCCTGCTTTCTGTACCTGTAACTATTTGAGCTACAGTGCTTTCTATTAGGGTTTGCCGCTCTGGTTCCTTCCCAACACAGCTACGACAATTTACAACTACAATACCGATCGTTTCTACAACTACCTTACTGTGCTTTACCAGCCCCCTTTCAGACGAACGCCCTTTCTGTGGTTCCCAGAGACCCTCTAACGGTCTAACCTAAAAACCCGCCCGGTCCCTTCCACACAGCCTCTGCTACCTACCCACAGCTGATATGAATTTCTGCTTGATCATGCCACCGTAACGGTCGCGCATGCGCTGTGTGCAGGAATCTTGGGATGACCCTCGTAACTGTTACGACTATTGCACAGTACTCTGGAAACCGGGAAATGCTGGTCACCATATGAACATATCTCGACCATCAGTCGACAGTACGCGTCAGTGTCGAACGCAGTTTCGAAATCTAGAAAAGTGGAATCTACGATCTCTGGGTGAAACTATATGCCGAGATATCAACATTTACATCTATACTCCGCAAGTCGTCTTTAGGTGTGTCGGGGACGGTACTTCTTGTACCTTGTCACTACCTCCCTTTCCAGTTCCTATCACAAATTGTTCAAGGGAAGAACGGTTGCCGGTAAGCCTCCGTGTGCCCTCGAATCTCCTACTTTATTAATATTATGGCTGAATAAAAAGCCCTGCTTAAAATGAATATCTTTTCCTGAATTTGTGCTGATTCTTGGAGAGAAGGCTCTTTTCCTCTAGGAATGGTTCAAATGGCTCTGAGCACTATGGGACTTAACTTCTGTAGTCATCAGTCCCCTAGAACTTAGATCTACTTAAGCCTAACTAACCTAAGGACATCACACTCATCCATGCCCGAGGCAGGATTCGAACCGGCGACCGTAGCGATCGCGCGGTTCCAGACTGTAGCGCCTAGAACCGTTCGGCCACCCCGGCCGGCCCTCTAGGAGTATGATAGTGTTCGAGCCTCGGATATCGCCTTAGATGCTGCAACAGAGTAATGACTGCAGTTTTGTGCAGCCATTCCGTCACACTTCTCAGTCAATACGAGTGGTCTTCGTTCGTTCTGATCTCCCATGTCATCGACAGAAGTTACCACAGTGAGAAAACCGTCATCAGGATTAGAGAAGGCGCAGATAACTGCAAAATGCGCTGTAGGGGGAGTGGAGATTTGCGCATGCGCAGCTCTATAGCTCGCGCGCAGTAGTGCTGTTTTGCACCAGTGTGGGGTAGGGGAAACGGGCGGTGAGGCGAACGTGGGTATGTGGGGGGAGTGGGAACAGGGAGTGAGCAGGCTGTCGGCGGCAGGAAGCCACGGGAAAAGCTGTCTGCGCGCGGCTTCCGAGCCAGCAACGAAGTTGCGCGTCTCTCATCCGAGGGGTAGGGAGGAAGGGGAAGCCCCGGCTTCTGCCGCCACCGCAGGCAACTGAGCAACCGCACGCGACGCGTCCCGGTTCCGCGAACGCCGTGCTTGGCTACGGTGTCCTAGCCGTAGATATCTACAGGGTGTTACAAAAAGGTACGGCCAAACGTTCAGGAAACATTCCTCACACACAAAGAGAGAAAATATCTTATGTGGACATGTGTCCGGAAACGCTTACTTTCCACGTTGGAGCTCATTTTATTACTTCTCTTCAAATCACATTAATCATGGAATGGAAACACACAGCAACAGAACGTACCAGCGTGACTTCAAACAGTTTGTTACAGGAAATGTTCAAAATGTCCTCCGTTAGCGAGGATACATGCATCCACCCTCCGTCGCATGGAATCCCTGATGCGCTGATGCAGCCCTGGAGAATGGCGTATTGTATCACAGCCGTCCACAATACAAGCACGAAGAGTCTCTACATTTGGTGCCAGGGTTGCGTAGACAAGAGCTTTCAAATGCCCCCATAAATGAAAGTCAGGAGGGTTGAGGTCAGGAGAGCGTGGAGGCCATGGAATTGGTCCGCTTCTACCAATCCATCGGTCACCGAATCTGTTGTTGAGAAGCGTACGAACACTTCGACTGAAATGTGCAGGAGCTCCATCGTGCATGAACCACATGTTGTGTCGTACCTGTAAAGGCACATGTTCTAGTAGCACAGGTAGAGTATCCCGTATGAAATCATGATAACGTGCTCCATTGAGCGTAGGTGGTAGAACATGGGGCCCAATCAAGACATCACCAACAATGCCTGCCCAAACGTTCACAGAAAATCAACACAAGCACCGAAGTCAACATTACCTTCCTTCAATTGGGCCAACTGGCGGTGAATCGAGGAAGTACAGTACATACTGACGAAACTAAAATGAGCTCTAACATGGAAATTAAGCGTTTCCGGACACATGTCCACATAACATCTTTTCTTTATTTGTGTGTGAGGAATGTTCCCTGAAAGTTTGGCCGTACCTTTTTGTAACACCCTGTATATGTATACTAGGTGTAGAAGTATGAAGCCGGAATTTGGTTGCAATAATTACACGTCTCTTTGAAACTGATAATATTTTGTTCAAAATCTCCATTGCTATAAATACATTTCCTCCACCTTTCTGCCAGGTTATGAATGCCACGCCAAAAAAAACAGTTCTTCTTTTGAAACAAACCAGTCAGCAAGCCATTTCGTATATTTTCATACGAACTGAAGCGTTGTTCAGCGAGAGCGTGCCTCACTGATGCAAATAGGTGATAATAGGACGGAGCCAATTCTGGAGAATAAGCCGCATGCCCTAGCATTTCCCAACTGAACGCCTCAATTGTTATCCTGACCCATTTTGCTGTGTGTGATGCATTATCATGGAGGCAGTATCACTTTGTGTTGCCTTTTTCCATACTCTGGTCGTTCTTCACGTAATGCTCGGTTTAAATCGATCATCAATCAGTGTTGACGGTTTCACCAGGTTTTAGCAGCTCAGATTAGATATGCCAACTTCTGATCCCACCAGACGCAGAGCATAGTATTCTTTCCAAACTGATTTTGTCTTGCAGTGGATGTCGATGGTTTCACTCGTGATTTACGACGCTCAAGATTCTCAAAATATATCCATTTGTCATCACCTGACACTATTCGATGGGGAAACGACTTTCTTTTGTATCTGGCGAGCAGCATTTCACAAGCGGTCTTTCGATTTGCTTGCTGTCTTTCATTCAGTTCATGCGGAACCCACTTTTCCACTTTCTGTACCTCCGCCAAAGCTTTCAACCGAAGAGAAACGGCTTTCTGCGTCGCATTCAATTTTACGCGATTTCCTGTTGAGTTTGAGTGTCAACTTCATCCAATAAGGCCTGCAATTCGTTGTCTTCGAACTTTTTCGGTGGTTTCCCGCGCTTGTATTTTCTCAAGTCAAAATCAGGACTTCCGAATTTTTTGAGTCACTCGAAACACTGTGTTTTCCCAAGAGCACGTCCGCCGAAAGCTTTGACAAGCATTCGATGCGATTCTGCAGTAGTTTTCTTTAAATGATAACAGAAAACCAATGCTGTCCGCAAATCGTAGTTCATAGGTTCAAAACTCGACATGTTTACGGGTTTGTAACAGATACCGATGAATGGGACTTGGGCTAATGTGTGTGTCGACATTCGTCGTCTGCCATTACAGGAAGCAGATGGTGCTGCAGACGCGGTCTTACGGGTTCTACCCTGACGGCTAGTACCATCTATAGGGAAATTCCGGTTTCATATATTTACACCCGTTATGCTGCACGAGTTACTGTATTAGCCATGTTTTGTCACACTGGAATAATGAGCGAGGGAAAAAATTACTGCCTATAATACCACTGCACGTGCCTTAAACTCTACATTCATTGCCCCTACGCGAAGTACACGCCAGTCGCACCGAATATAGGTTCTCTAAATGTATCAAACAAGTTTCGTGAGAACTACGTAGTTGTCCTTTCAAGTATTCCCATTTTAGTTCTCCGAACATTTCTTTTATAAAATTACGTCAGTTTTCCGTCGGTGCTTGGCGCAACATGGGGACAACAGTAAGTATGAAACGCTTCCTAATATTGTCAAAATTTTATTTTTTTTGACTAAGAATTGGCTTCCGAATTCTTATGTCAAGGTCAGGTGACAACTGAATGTCGCAAAGACAGATAAAGCGACGCGCGACATGTGTACATATTATTCATACGAAAGATACAAAAATGATGACACACAGTTTTTTCATAGGAAACTACTACATTTTTTATGTCGTGCAGATATAATTACGTTAACTAAAAGGAAACAAAGTATTTTATTTGGAGATAAATTTAACTACTGATGAAAAATAAAGCTGAATTTTCAGTGTTAATTTAATATTTGTAAATAAAACTTAATTTAACAAAAGAGGTGAAGGAAACTGAGTTCTTTCATTTAATACTAAGCTGTCATTCTGTGGCATATGTCTGTTTTCCAGTATGGTACTCCTACTATTAGTAACAGAATGTAATGTAAAACTTCGCATTTACATCATATGAGTGGGTTTCTGTTACAAGATAGGCAAAGATTGAATATTTATTTCTTATATCTAGCTTCTCTGACGTTCAGCTAACCTAACTGCCAAAGCTCTGCGTCACTGAGCAACATAATACTTCTCCATAGTACCTGCATGTGATTGTAAACAGACAACTCTGTGCCAAGGGTTGCAGTTTGTCTTTAGTACCGAATAAAAGTTTTGTAAGTTGTTCGTATTATAAAATGCAGATGTGTAGTTGCGAAACTTTGACTTTTTTGCCATTTTGTCAGAAATTTCGCCAACATATGGGATGAAGCACTAGTTTTTGTAACTACTAACTGGTTTCTGTAGGCCATTTAATTTTACTTATTTTTCTTTCGGAGTATACCATTTATCAAGACAAAGTTATAGCCACTTCTGCAAACAACATGTTCGATAGTCTGTACTGCAGTTTGAAATGCAGATTCAGAAACTGAAAGAGAGATGAAGCGATGCACCATCGAATGGAAAACTTCATGTTTGTAACTGTGAGGGTGCTGGGAGCTTCCAGGAATTACTGCGTCTGTAGCTATGGTTTTCCTGTAAATTCTCAATAAGTGTCGTTTTGTTCTAAAGTCTATACCGAGGGCCGAGGAATTTACGGAAGAGCCTCCCTACTCCATTGTTAACCGAAGTTTCTTATGCTGCGCTGTATGTTTAGATATTGTAGTAGTTTATCCAATTGTCTAGTGGTACCAGTCCGTAAACGAAGCACATCATCCACATATCTGAACCAGTATTTAATTTTACAAGTCAGTCGCTCATTCTGTAAAAAAACTCTTTCAAAACTATTCAAGAAAATTTCAGCTATAGTAGGACTAATAGGGCAGTCTTTAGCTAGGCCATGAGACTGGAATTGGAAATAATTTTGTTCTGCGTAATACATTGAATAACAACGACATGACATAATTGCTACAGTTCTGAGACACCTGAACAAATTCCTACTAGGAGTTCGGAAACTGACATTGCAGGTCTGAACGACCACCCTTTTCTGGGCTAAGAAGACCCTTTGATGTCCCAGAAACATACGACCTTTGAGGTTACAGTATGAAAGTACGAAAAGCAAACAATCCTTCGCGTTTGAATCAGAGACAAAAGATAGCAGCACCGACATTCTGCAAAACATCTTGAATGTGACAGTTCGGGAAAAGCTTTCCGTCTACCCTCAAACTCTTAAGAATTTATAATGTTCAACTTCACTGACTGTTTGACCACTTTGGGACAGCAAAATTACGTTTATACAAGAGGTCCGCGGCAAAATCTGTATTCGTTGTCTTTTGTGCAGTTAGGCGTTTATCTGTTTCCTGAAAGTCACGTGCTAATGCTGCCTTCTGCCCTATTAACTAGATCATTTAGGTTACATGCCATGTCCTTCACCTCAATACATACTTTTATCATTCGCAAAGAGAAAAATTTTAGAATTATCTGTTGTGTACAGTGACGGATCTTTATTGTCATTATCATGTTTGAGCCCTACTGCACCACGTGATGGATAACATCCCGCATTTTCTGAATTTTTTTCAGCTCTTCTTTGAGCCCATATTACGTCCATTATGTCAGAATGGGCTCTCTTCTGCTTGTCCGACAAAGTTGCTCCGCTAGACTTGAGTTTTTCTGCCAGGTCAATTTTCTACTGGCGAATTTGCTGCCTAAAAATGTTCTGTCTGAGATATCCAGTTGTCTTAATCCTACTTCCTTCAGACTTCTTTCACTGCACCTTACTGTCTCAATTTAAGCATTACCGAGACTTTCGTAAAATTCCACAATCTGTCGAGGTGATATAGGCGCTTCCTTTCTTTTAATACGTACACTGAATTCTAGACTGTGTCTTTTTCATATGCGCATAAATGAGACAGAAAGGAATTCTGCGGCACCAATCATTTTAGATTTCCCGGCCAGATTCAAACCTGACCCCTGTTCGTTGACGTTGAAGGACACACTACTGCTTCGTAATTTGCAGATGCCAAGTGAACCATTGCTGAACCTTTTTCCTAATCCCATAATGTTCCAACTTATGCAAAAGTATAGTATCTTGTGTGCGTAGCTTCTGAGGAAGCACTGCATTTACCAACAAATGCACGTCTTCCGTTCGCCTCCCCTAATACTATGAAATCAGCAATAGAAGACTGGCATGAAAACAAGTAGTGAACAGCAGTGAGAAATCGTGCTGGGAGAGTACTGGTTCTAAATCATGTACTCAACCACTCAGTGACCATATTGGCACCGAAACGGAAGATAACAGAGAGAAAACCGAAATACTGAATGCGGTCTCCCAAAATTGTTTCATCCTGGAAGATCTTAACACGATCAATCCCTTTAGTCATCGTGCGAACGTGGAAATGACAAATATAACAGACAGCTGAACAGAAAAGCAACTTCAATCGCTTAGTAGTGGGTAGGCATCAGGATCAGATTAGATACCCGTAAGATTCTACAAAGATTATGCGAAAGAACTTGCTCCTATTCTAGCAGTTCTTTACAGTAGATCGCCGGAGAGCGGAAAAGTACATAGCGACTGGAAAAAAAGCGCAGGTCATTCTTGGTTTCAAGAAGAGTCGTAGGACAGATGCACATAATTATAGGCCTACAGCGTTGACTTGAATCTGTTGTAGAATCATGGAACATGTTTTACGCTCAAGAATTATTGCGTTTTTGGAGATCGAAGAACTCGTCTATAAAAATCAACATGGATTCCGTAAACAGAGATGTTGCGCTACTCAGTTAGCATTGTCTCTTCATGAGATCCAAAGCGATTTAGACAACGGCGCTCAAGGTTGATGACACTTTCCTTGACTTCAGGAAGGCATTTGACTCCGTCCCGCACTGTCATTTAGTGAAGAAGAAGAAGAAGAAGAAGAAGAAGAAAAATACGAGCTTATCGAGTATCGGAGCAGATTTGGGACCGGATTCAAGACTTCCTTGCAGACGGAACTCAACACGTCGCTCTCAACGGATAAAGTCGACATGTAAAGGTAATTTCCTGAGTACCCCAAGGAAGTGTGATAGGACCGTTACTGTTTACAATGTACATAAATGGTCAAGAAGAAAGCGCTGAATGTTCCTGAAGACTGTTCTCAGACGATGCGGTTGTCTATAACGAAGTAGCAACGCCTAAAGACAGCATCGATCTGCAGAATGACCGCCAGAGAATTGATGATTGGGAGTTACCCTGGACGTACATAAATTTAACATACATAGGAAAAGAAAATCATTGCTGTGCAACTACAGAATTGATGAGAAACTGATGGGTGTAGAAGTAACTACGCAGACCGACTTTAAGTGGAATGACCACATAAAAAAAAGTAGTGGGAAAATCAGATACCAGCCCGAGATTCATAGGAAGAGTTTCAAGGAAATGTAGCTCATCCACGAAGGATGAGGCTTACGAGGCGATTGCTCCGCCGATTCTTGAGTACTATTCATCAATCTGAGATCCTAGAGGTGGTACGGGTTACCCTCCGCCGAGCCCCGTAGGTGGATTGCGGATTATCTACGAGGGTGAGGCAAATGAAAAATATTTTCTTAAATATTATTTACTGTGCAGAAGTGGTACAAAGCTGTATCACTTTTCAACATAATCTCCCGCACGCCCAATGCAAGTCCTCCAGCGCTTACAAAGTGCATAAATTCCTTTAGAAAAAAATTCTTTTGGTAGTGCAACCACTCATACACCGCGTGGCGTACCTCTTCATCAGAACGGAACTTCTTTCCTCCCATTGCGTCTTTGAGTGTTCCAAACATATACAAATCACTTGGGGCTAAGGTCTGGTGAGTATGGTGGATGAGGAAGACACTCAAAACGCAGGTCTGTGATTGTTGCAACTGTTGTACGGGCAGTGTGGGGCCTTGCATTTTCATGTTGCAAAAGGACACCTGCTGACAGAAATCCACGTCGTTTTGATTTGATTGCAGGCCGCAGATGATTTTTTTAGGCGATCTGTGTATGATGCACTGGTGACAGTGGTCCCTCTAGGCATGTAATGCTCCAAAATGACGTCTATTTCGTCCCGAAAGAGAGTCAGCATAACCTTCCCTGCTGATGGTTCTATTCGAAATTTCTTTGGTTTTGGTGATGAGGAATGGAGCCATTCCTTGCTCGCTCTCTTCGTTTCCGGTTGGAGGAAGTGAACCCAGGTTTCGTCGCCATTCACGATTCTTGCAAGGAAGCCATCGCCTTCTCGTTCAAAGCGCCGAAGAAGTTCTTCACAAGCATCAACACGTCGCTCTCTCATTTCAGGAGTCAGCTGCCGTGGCACCCATCTTGCAGACACTTTGTGAAACTGGAGCACACCATGCACAATGTGGTGTGCTGACCCATGACTAATCTGTAAAAATGCTGCAATATCATTCAGTGTCACTCGTCGGTTACCCTTCACTATGGCTTTAACTACTGCGATGTTCTGTGGAGTCACAACTCGTTGTGCCTGACCTGGACGAGGAGCATCTTGCACTGAAGTCACACCATTTGCGAACTTCCTACTCCATTCGTAGACTTGCTGCTGTGATAAACATGAATTACCGTACTGAACCTTCATTCGTCGATGAATTTCAATAGGTTTCACACCTTCGCTACTTAAAAACCGAATAACAGAACGCTGTTCTTCCCTGGTGCAAGTCGCAAGTGGGGCGGCCGTCTTTATACTGATACAGCGACGGTATGTGTGCATCTGCACTATGCTGCCACCTACAGGCCATTCTGCACGCTGTTTGTAGCACGCTTACCAACTTACACTATAACGGCGCGAAATTTGGATTTGTTATTACAAATTTAAGGTTTTCATTTGACTCACCCTCGTACGTAGATAGATCTTTATCAGGTGGTGGTGGTGGTGGTGGTGGTGGTGGTGGTTAGTGGTTAACGTCCCGTCGACAACGAGGTCATTAGAGACGGAGCGCAAGCTCGGGTTACGGAAGGATTGGGAAGGAAATCGGCCGTGCCCTTTCAAAGGAACCATCCCGGCATTTGCCTGAAACGATTTAGGGAAATCACGGAAAACCTAAATCAGGACAGCTGGAGACGGGATTGAACCGTCCTCCTCCCGGCCCTTATCAGGCTGATCTGATAGAAGTGAAAAAGAAAACCCAACGAAGAGCGGAGGGTTTCCTCACGGGATCGTTTAGTCGACGCAAGAGCGTTTCAGAGATCCGCAACGAAGGCCAATGGCAGATGTCACAAGAGAAGAGTTGCGCATCAGAAAGAGGTGTACTACTGAAATTTCGAGAGTGCACTTTCCGGGAAGAGTCGGACAACATATTAGTTCCTACCACATACACCTCGCGAAGTGATCTTGACAAGAAAATTTGAGAAATTAGAGGCAAGACAGAGGCTTACGGACAATCATTCCACCGATGCACCATTCGCGAATGGAACATGTTAAGGGAGAGCAGCTAGTGGTACCAGACGTACATGCAGCCACACACCATTAAGTGGCTTGCGAAGTAAGTATAGAAAATAAGTGTAGGGGGACTGTGTGACAGTGTGACGGGTGCAGTAGGCAGCTGAGGTGGGTGCAGTAGACAGCTGAGGTGGGTGCAGGCCACGTGTCCCTGGCGGTCCCGGACGTGCAGCTGGCTGTGACGGACGAGGCGGGCGACCTCTGGCTGGGGTCGCCACTGGGTCAAGGCTATGTGGGACAGCACAGCACGGGACGGAAAAGGGGTGGTGGGGGGAGGGGCGACGACACACACGCTGCTGCATGCCTGGGTAGCTGGCAGCGCGCCCGCCAGGTAAAACACACACACACACACACACACACACACACACACACACAGAGAGAGAGAGAGAGAGAGAGAGAGAGAGAGAGAGAGAGAGAGAGAGAGAGAGAGAGAGACTGGGCTGAGCGGAAGAGTAAAGCCACACCTCGCTCTGCGTCACCTGTGCTGCTGCTGCTGCTGCCAGCAAGAGAAATGCCACGTGCTTTCTGGTCGCCAGACAGCTGCGTCTGACGCCGTAAGACTGTGGTTGAGCATTTAGCGTATCCCTGAGATGCTAACAAGAACTGAACCCAGTGATCTAAACAGTGAACAGACCGCTGCCCCATATAATCATGTGAAAAATTAAGAAAAAAATTACATCGCGCAAAGGAAACCAATAAACATCTAAGTTTAAACCAAGGATGGACTTATTAAACAAGAATGCTGACAAGGGAACCTCCCCATCGCACCCCCCTCAGATTTAGTTATAAGTTGGCACAGTGGATAGGCCTTGAAAAACTGAACACAGATCAATCGAGAAAACAGGAAGAAGTTATGTGGAACTATGAAAAAAATAAGCAAAATATACAAACTGAGTAGTCCATAAGCAAGATAGGCAACATCAAGGAGAATGTGAGCTCAGGAGCGCCGTGGTCCCGTGGTTAGCGTGAGCAGCTGCGGAACGAGAGGTCCTTGGTTCAAGCCTCCCCTCTAGTGAAATGTTTAATTTTTTATTTTCAGACAATTATTATCTGTCCGTCCGTCCGTCCGATGCCAAGTAACTGCGCCGTAGTATGGGGGCGCTACAGCTAAACAAACATCGAAACACACGACGTCAGTCGACTACAGCGCACGGAAGAGAGAGTATTCCTGCTAACGAGGCTCCCTGGCTGGCAGTTGACTGTTCGCTACTTTCGACGAGAGTGCATTAAATACGTGAGATGTATTCCGTGGGCAATATGAATCCAGCAAATATAGCTCGCGGTCGCAAAACACAGACACTAAACTTATTACAGTGAACAGAGACGTCAATGAACGAACGGACAGATCATAACTTTGCGAAAATAAAGAAAGTAAACTTTACACTCGAGGGAGGTTTTGAACCAAGGACCTCTCGTTCCGTAGTTGCTAACGCTAACCACGGGACCACGGCGCTCCTGAGCTCACATTTTCCTTGATGTTGCCTATCTTGCACATGGACTACTCAGTTTGTATATTTTGCTTATTTTTTTCATAGTTCCACACAACTTCTTCCTGTTTTCTCGATTGATCTGTGTTCAGTTTTTCAAGACCTATCCACTGTGCGAACTTATAACTAAATCTGAGGGGGTGCGATAGGGAGGTTCCCTTGTGAGCACCATAGCTCACACAAATACGAGGCGTGCTTTTTAAGTAAGTACCGTTTTGAAATTTAAAAAAAAAAAGACGGGCGAAGATATCTCAATAACTTTATTTTTACATGAAAGCCTGTACCTTAATCTAAGCACTGACGCCATTATAGTTTCATTCTTCCTTGTTTACGTTGTGTACTGAGTGTTTAAGATGCCTCCGATAATCGTCAGTCCCGCCGACTGTGAAGTGCGGGCTGTTATAAGATTCCTTAGTGCTAAAGGCCTAAAAGCGATCGATATTCATCGTGAGAGCTGTGCAGTTTACGGAGAAAACATTATGAGTGATAGAATGGTAAGAAAGTGGTTGCGAGCATTTAAAGATGGCCGCACAAATGTGCATCATGAACAACGGAGTGGGCGTCCTTCGGTCGTTAATGAAAGTTTGGTGCAGGAAGTGGACAATAATGTGAGAGGAAACAACCGCTTTACGATTTCCTCCTTGCGGGATGACTCTCCTAATGTTTCACGTAGTGTTTTGTATGGCACTGTGACCGAGCACTTGAATTACCGAAAATTGTGCGCACGTTGGATACCGAAAATGTTGACAGATGTGTACAAAACCAAACGTTTAGGTAGACAGTGCATTGACTTTCCTCGAGCGGTACCACAATGACGGTGATGATTTCTTAAGTCAAATTGTTACGGGCTATGAAACATGGGTGGCCTACGTCACACCAGAATCAAAGCAACAGTCCATGGAAGTTGAGCAAGGGCATCGTTTTGCTGCAAGACAATGCCCGTCCGCATGTGGCGAATCAGACCAAAGATCTCATCACATCTTTTCGATGGGAAACTCTAGATCATCCTCCGTACAGACCCGATCTTGTGCCCTGAGACTACCATCTGTTCTTGCACTTGAAGAAACACCTGGGCGGTCAGTGTCTTCAAGACGATGACGAAGTCAAAACTGTGGTGATGCAGTGGTTAACAAGTCAGGCAGCAGACTTCTGTGAGGAGGGTGTTCAAAACCTGGTACAATGTTATGACAAGTACCTCAATACTGACGTAAATTATGTAGGAAAGTAGATCAAGGTACAGGCTTTCATGTAAAAATAAAATTATTGATGTAACTTAGCACGTCTTTTTTTAAATTTCAAAACGGTGCTTACTTAAAAAACACGCCTCGTATAATGGGAGAGGTGTTTCATCGAGCTACGAAATAAAACCAAAGGTCACGATAAAATTCTGTTTGTACTAAGATGCATTAACCGGATTCCCTCAGACAAAACAGTTTATTATAAGATTCAAATGAAATATTGGAGCAGCTCGGTAGAACCTCAGCACCTGTGGGCGGAATTGTTAATGAAATGATAGAACTAGCTATGACCATGCAGAAAATGATTGTGGAATTTTTTTTTTTTTTTTTGTCATCAGTCTACTGACTGGTCTGATGCGGCCCGCCACGAATTCCTTTCCTGTGCTAACCTCTTCATCTGAGAATAGCACTTGCAACCTACATCCTCAATTATTTGCTTGACGTATTCCAATCTCTGTCTTCCTCTACAGTTTTAGCCCTCTACAGCTCCCTCTAGTACCATGGAAGTCATTCCCTCATGTCTTAGCAGATGTCCTAACATCATGTCCCTTCTCCTTATCAGTGTTTTCCACATATTCCTTTCCTCTCCGATTCTGCGTAGAACCTCCTCATTCCTTACCTTATCAGTCCACCTAATTTTCAACATTCGTCTATAGCACCACATCTCAAATGCTTCGATTCTCTTCTGTTCCGGTTTTCCCACAGTCCATGTTTCACTACCATACAATGCTGTACTCCAGACGTACATCCTCAGAAATGTCTTCCTCAAATTAAGGCCGGTATTTGATATTAGTAGACTTCTCTTGGCCAGAAATGCCTTTTTTGCCATAGCGAGTCTGCTTTTAATGTCCTCCTTGCTCCGTCCGTCATTGGTTATTTTACTGCCTAGGTAGCAGAATTCCTTAACTTCATTGACTTCGTGACCATCAATCCTGATGTTAAGTTTCTCGCTGTTCTCATTTCTACTACTTCTCATTACCTTCGTCTTTCTCCGATTTACTCTCAAACCATACTGTGTACTCATTAGACTGTTCATTCCGTTCAGCAGATCATTTAATTCTTCTTCACTTTCACTCAGGATAGCAATGTCAGAAGGATGTAGGTTGCAGTAGGTACTGGGAGATGAAGAAGCTTGCACAGGATAGAGTAGCATGGAGAGCTGCAGCAAACCAGTCTCAGGACTGAAGACCACAACAACAACAGCAATGTCATCAGCGAATCGTATCATTGATATCCTTTCACCTTGTATTTTAATTCCACTCCTGAACCTCTCTTTTACTTCCATCATTGCTTCCTCGATGTACAGATTGAAGAGTAGGGGCGAAAGGCTACAGCCTTGTCTCACACCCTTATTAATACGAACACTTCGTTCTTGATCATTCACTCTTATTATTCCCTCTTGGTTGTTGTACATATTGTATATGGCCCGTCTCTCCCTATAGCTTACTCCTACTTTTTTCAGAACCTCGAACAGCTTGCACCATTTTATATTGTCGAACGCTTTTTCCAGGTCGACAAATCCTATGAAAGTGTCTTGATTTTTCTTTAGCCTTGCTTCCATTATTAGCCGTAACGTCAGAATTGCCTCTCTCGTCCCTTTACTTTTCCTAAAGCCAAACTGATCGTCACCTAGCGCATTCTCAATTTTCTTTTCCATTCTTCTGTATATTATTCTTGTAAGCAGCTTCGATGCATGAGCTGTTAAGCTGATTGTGCGATAATTCTCGCACTTGTCAGCTCTTGCCGTCTTCGGAATTGTGTGGATGATGCTTTTCCGAAAGTCCGATGGTAAGTCGCCAGACTCATATATTCTACACACCAACGTGAATAGTCGTTTTGTTGCCACTTCTCCCAATGATTTTAGAAATTCTGATGGAATGTTATCTATCCCTTCTGCCTCATTTGACCGTAAGTCCTCCAAAGCTCTTTTAAATTCCGATTCCAATACTGGATCCCCTATCTCTTCTAAATCGACTCCTGTTTCTTCTTCTATCACATCAGACAAATCTTCACCCTCGTAGAGGCTTTCAGTGTATTCTTTCCACCTATCTGCTCTCTCCTCTGCATTTAACAGTGGAATTCCCGTTGCACTCTTAATGTTACCACCGTTGCTTTTAATGTCACCAAAGGTTGTTTTGACTTACCTGTATGCTGAGTCTGTCCTTCCGACAATCATATCTTTTTCGATGTCTTCAATTTTTCCTGCAGCCATTTCGTCTTAGCTTCCCTGCACTTCCTGTTTATTTCATTCCTCAGCGACTTGTATTTCTGTATTCCTGATTTTCCCGTAAAATGTTTGTACTTCCTCCTTTCATCAATGAACTGAAGGATTTCTTCTGTTACCCATGGTTTCTCCGCAGCTACCTTCTTTGTACCTATGTTTTCCTTCCCAACTTCTGTGATGGCACTTTTTAGAGATGTCCATTCCTCTTCACCTGTACTGCCTACTGCGCTATTCCTTATTGCTGTATCTATAGCGTTAGAGAACTTCAAACGTATCTCGTCATTCCTTAGTACTTCCGTATCCCACTTCTTTGCGTATTGATTCTTCCTGACTAATGTCTTGAACTTCAGCCTACTCTTCATCACTACTATATTGTGATCTGAGTCTATATCTGCTCCTGGGTACGCCTTACAATCCAGTATCTGATTTCGGAATCTCTGTCTGACCATGATGTAATCTAATTGAAATCTTCCCGTATCTCCCGGCCTTTTCCAAGTATACCTCCTCCTCCTGTGATTCTTGAACAGGGTATTCGCTATTACAAGCTGAAATTTGTTACAGAACTCAATTAGTATTTCTCCTCTTTCATTCCTTGTCCCAAGCCCATATTCTCCTGTAACCTTTTCTTCTACTCCTTCCCCTACAACTGCATTCCAGTCGCCCATGACTATTAGATTTTCGTCCCCGTTTTGCATACTGCATTACCCTTTCAATATCCTCATACACTTTCTCTATCTGTTCATCTTCAGCTTGCGACGTCGGCATGTATACCTGAACTATCGTTGTCGGTGTTGGTCGGCTGTCGATTCTGATTAGAACAACCCGGTCACTGAACTATTCACAGTAACACACCCTCTGCCCTACCTTCCTATTCATAACGAATCCTACATTTGTTATACCATTTTCTGCTGCTGTTGATATTACCCGATACTCATCTGACCAGAAATCCTTGTCTTCCTTCCACTTCACTTCACTGACCCCTACTATATCTAGATTGAGCCTTTGCATTTCCCTTTTCAGATTTTCTAGTTTCCCTACCACGTTCAGGCTTCTGACATTCCACGCCCCGACTCGTAGAACGTTATCCTTTCGTTGATTATTCAATCTTTTTCTCATGGTAACCTCCCCCTTGGCAGTCCCCTCCCGGAGATCCGAATGGGGGACTATTCCGGAATCTTTTGCCAATGGAGAGATCATCATGATACTTCTTCAATTACAGGCCACATGTCCTGTGGATACACGTTACGTGTCTTTAATGCAGTGGTTTCCATTGCGTTCTGCATCCTCATGTCGTTGATCATTGCTGATTCTTCCGCCTTTAGGGGCAATTTCCCACCCCTAGGACAAGAGAGTGCCCTGAACCTCTATCCGCTCCTCCGCCCTCTTTGACAAGGCCGTTGGCAGAGTGAGGCTGACTTCTTACGCCGGAAGTCTTCGGCCGCCAATGCTGATTGTTGTTGTGGTCTTCAGTCCTGAGACTGGTTTGATGCAGCTCTCCATGCTACTCTATCCTGTGCAAGCTGCTTCATCTCCCAGTACCTACTGCAACCTACATCCTTCTGAATCTGCTTAGTGTATTGATCTCTTGGTCTCCCCCTACGATTTTTACCCTCCACGCTGCCCTCCAATACTAAATTGGTGATCCCTTGATGCCTCAGAACATGTCCTACCAACCGATCCCTTCTTCTGGTCAAATTAAACGGTATATGGATGCCGGTGTTAAAGAAGATGTGTACCACTCGTCCACTACTGGGTGATGGCAACGGCGATCGACGGCGACGGACAGCGGCCAATTGCACTGACGTTTTCAAAACAAGTGACGTCACGCCACGGCGCGGGGGCGCGCGGACACGGAATTTAGCGGCAGTCAGTAGCGAGCCAGTGTGTGTGTTGGACCTTCCATCAAGCTACGGACCCCCTTGAAGATGTCTCCCGCAGTCGGAGACGAAACGTTGGGAATCACCTCAGAATTCATCAACCGACCACGGCATAACAGCCCGGATAAGTATAATGGACATGATATTTCCGGCCGTGAAAGTTTAAATTTTAATACCACATACCATAATCTGGGAAGACATACTTGTGGTTTTTATTAATTTTCTTTTGTAGGATTTCGACCCAAGGGAAGTAACGCCCAACTATACACATTTTAAAGCACCATATTGCAATATCAAAGCAAAACATTTATCATGTAGGTAATAAAAGCACCCATAGCATTATAAAGTGCAGATGAATATATTGACTGTCACGTTATATGTAAGTACAGAAACGCTGCAGTAATGTTTTAACCAGTAGAAATGTAGTTAACAGAATCCACATCTCATATCTTTAAATTTCTTACAAGCGAATAAAAAAATTAAATTCAAGGAAAAAATCTCTCAGTACTGACTTCCGTTCTTACACAACTGCATTATTGGGATCAGATGGGTAAACTCCCTGTGCTGTCGAGTAAGAATGGCATGGTATACATCAGCCATGGTATTTTCTCTTTTGAATACGTTTACATCTTTTCCACTCTTCTGTGTGAGTGTAAGAATTTTTAATAGATACTTGAGATAGACAAGTACGACAAATGATCACACTGCATTTGGATATCTTACATCCCTACTTTGACAATGTTTCAGTAGCATCTGTAATATGTTTCTTGTAGATGAGGCGTTTGTCCTAGAGAATTCCAACATACATCGACGGCTTCATTAGATGGAGCACTTTCACTTAATAACAGAAGATTTGTTTGCAAATACAGTATTTTTCTTGTGTAAAATGGTGCTTGACTTAGTCACGTCTACTCTGACTCGCCATTCTGTAAAACATTTTTCAAGCAATAGTTGGAGTTGGAGTCCGTTACATTGTTTTCATGTATAATATCGCTGTATCATCAGCGAAGGAAGCTATGTTACCTGGATTCAACAACGGCTTTCCTCTGATAGATTCTTCAAACGTTGCTTTGTCAGGCCACGAAATGTTAGACAACTCATCGTGAAAAACCGTCTGCTTTCCAGAAACTCTAATTTCTGCTGATTTAGTAGAAGGAAAACGTGGGATCCACTGAAATCCGCACTTCTTAGTGCGAATGACACAAAGATAATAAAAATTAGGGTTTAACGTTCCATCGACGATGAGTTCATTAGAAACTGAGCATAATCACGACCTGGGAAGGAATTCGGCGGTGTTCTTTTCCAAAGAAAGATACCGACATTTGGACTGTGCTGTTCAGGGAGAACACTAAGACTTAAATCTGGACGATCTGAGACGGATCTGATGCGCCGTACCACCGATTGAAGTCCAGTACGCCACATCGCCCTCTGAAACTAAAACATAGCTTTTTGTCTGTTTCAGCCACATTGTGCCTGTTAAGCCACTACGATAAAATTCAGGAAAATCTGCTTGTAAACCAAGCAATTGTAAACAGCGTGGGCAGTTTATTCTAAAAGCAGATCCGTCTGCTGAATGTACAATACCACTTTATCTGTTATTTCTTGCTCCAGTGCAGGATTTAAAACAAAGTAAAGAAATCATCGCATTTCCATTTCATTTAAAACAGTGTGATAAATGATCGATAAAATACTACGCAATTAAAGTTTAATATGCTTTAACTTCTTTCTGTAAAAAGAGTTAAATTCTTTTTGTTATTCTTTCTCATCCGTTCTTTTTAGGCGTCCATAGAATGCAACTCTTCTCTTCCTCATTGCGTCTAATAATCGTTTTATTCTTTCATATTACTTCCTTATTACTTCATAATTTCTATTTCCCACTCTCATATTTTCGCCCCCAAGATTTTTCTGGTTATTTTCCTTTCCTTCTTAGCCATTTTACCAATTGTTTGATTGTACTTAACGAACGGCTTTCTGAAGCATAAAGGCACTGAGGTCTATGCCAGAGTTTTGCATTTATGGATAAAGATTTCTCGCGATACAATGTTTTTGTTGATGGAAAACCCGCTTCCAGTTTTATTCTTCCTTACTCGATTTTGATTTATGTCGGTACCTCCTTCGCGTCAGTTACATATTCTTTTTTCCCCATCTTGAAAAGATGTTCTTATGCCTTGTTTTGAAGCTGCCTCCAGTAGGACAGTTATTGCACTGTTGCATCTTCTATAGATTCAGCTACTATGGCAAGATCATCTGCAAACGCCAATCGATCAACACTCTGAATTTCCTCTTTTCCCTCAACTATGACTTTCTAATTCTTCCTTCTTCAGGTCTTTCCCTCCATTCCCTGATTACCTAATCTAGTACAATACAGAAAAGCGGTGGGGATAGTCCATATTCTTGCCTTACAACAAATCTGATCTCAAAAGCTTAGCAGCTTTCACCTAAAAATTTAATAAAGACACAAGGGTATTAGAGATGTAGCTCCCAGTGGGCTATGATTTATATCAGTGGGACAAGTTATAAATTTGTGCCAGACCCCAGGACTCCTGCTTACTAGGCAGATGCGCTGACCACTACGCCATCCGAACACCGTGATCACCACAACTGCACGGACTGTTGCAGACCCAAATTCTCAACTTAAACCACACACACTACTTGTGTAGTGCCCCTGATCATTAGCCTCATTGCTCGCGGCATCTCGCCGATTTCCGTAACAGTTCGAGCTTGGCGTGCATCTGCACTGAAGGGATCACTGGCCATCACTGTCTTAATTATGTAGATGTTGTGTCTCTTCATGCCGGAATCGGCGAGATGCCGCGAGTAATGGGGCTAATGAACAGGGGCACTACATCAGTAGTGTGTGTAAGTATAAGTTGAGAATTTGGGTCTCACGGCAGGCATGCTAAGGTAGCCCACACATTTGTGGTGACCACTGTGTTCTGATGGCGCTGTGGTCAGCGCATCTGAAGTGGGACACCCGGGTTCGAGTCTCGGTTTGGTACAAATTTTCGTCTTGTCTCATTGATATAAATCAATTCCCACTGGCAGCTAATATCTTTAATTCCTTTGTGTCTTGATGCATAGTGGCTGCAGGATCAAACGGGTGTCTTTTCCTTCGGACATGACGGAAAGGAAAGACACCACATATACGCTACTGGCCATTAAAATTGCTACACCAAGAAGAAATGCAGATGATAAACGGGTATTCATGGGACAAATATATTATACTAGAACAGAAATGTGATTACATTTTCATTCAATTTGGGTGCATAGATCTTGAGAAATCAGTACCCACAACAACCACCTCTGGCCGTAATAACGGCCTTGATACGCCTGGGCATTGAGACAAACAAAGCTTGGATGGCGTGTACAGGTAAATCTGCCCATGCAGCTTCAACACGATACCACAGTTCATCAAGAGTAGTGACTGGCGTATTGTGACGAGCCAGTTGCTCGGCCACCATTGACCAGACGTTTTCAATTGGTGAGAGATCTGGAGAATGTGCTGGCCAGGGCAGCAGTCGAACATTTTCTGTATCCAGAAAGGCTCGTACACGACCTGCAACATGCGATCGTGCATTATCCTGCTGAAATGTAGGGTATCGCAGGGATCGAATGAAGGGTAGAGCCACGGGTCGTAACACATCTGAAATGTAACGTCCACTGTTCAATGTGCCGTCAATGCGAACAAGAGGTGACCGAGACGCGTAACCAATGGCACCCCATACCATCACTCTGGGTGATACGCATCCAATGTGCGTTCACCACGATGTCGCCAAACACGGATGCGACCATCATGATTCATCCGACAAAATGACGTTTTGCCATTCGTGCACCCAGGTTCATCGTTGAGTACACCATCGCAGGCGCTCCTGTCTGTGATGCAGCGTCAAGAGTAACCGCAGCCATGGTCTCCGAGCTGATAGTCCATGCTGCTGCCAACGTCGTCGAACTGTTCGTGCAGATGGTTGTTGTCTTGCAAACGACCCGATCTGTTGACTCAGGGATCGAGACGTGTCTGCACGATCCATTACAGCCATGCGGATAAGATTCCTGTCATCTCGACTGCTAGTGATACGAGGCCGTTGGGATCCAGCAGGGCGTTCCGTACTACCCTCCTGAACCCACGGATTCCATATTCTGCTAACAGTCATTGGATCTCGACCAACGCGAGCAGCAATGTTGCGATAGGCTACAATCCGACCTTTATCAAAGTCGGAAACGTGATGGTACGCATTTATCCTCCTTACACGAGGCATCACAACAACGTTTCACCAGACAACGTCGGTCAACTGCTGTTTGTGTATGAGAAATCGGTTGGAAACTTTCCTCATGTCAGCACGTTGTAGGTGTCGCCACCGGCGCCAACCTTGTTTGAATGCTCTGAAAAGCTAATCATTTGCATATCTCAGCATCTTCTTCCTGTCGGTTAAATTTCGCGTCTGTAGCGCGTATTCTTCGTGGTGCAGCAATTTTAATGGCCAGTAGTGTACATAAAAATTTAATGTTGAAAATTGTGTTTGATAGTGTGTGTTTTATGATTGCAACCGATTATTGTTATTATTATTATTATTATTATTATTATTATGGTGGTTGTTGTTACTGTTCGGTGGAGAGTCTCAAAAAATATAAGAGCCATGACACAGGTGTAGGTATATGACCCTTAAAAGCCCAAACTGAACGGGATAGTGAAATACGTAAGAAGGAAAGAGAATGACAAAAAGAAGTGCAATAAGAGTGTAAAACTAATAAACCAACTTCTGTATTAAGCCGCAAGTGTCGCTCGCACATTGGAAGTTTCCCGCTGCTCCGCACAAGCCAAGCAGCCTTAGCGGAGGGGTGAGGGTGGGGGAGGGATTGGCCAGGTGGCGGCTTATGGACCGTTTGGGTCTTTTATGGCGGCCGTTATCGGCGGCCAAGGGCAGCATGGACTGGCTCGCTCAGTGCGTTGGCCCGGCAGCCGATGCAGTCTCTCCGGCCTATACAAATAAATACCACACCGGCTGGCCCGGCTGCAGCGCTGGAGTGGCGGGATGGGTGATCGTGGTGGGGGGGGGGGGGGGAGGGGTGGAGGGAACGGGGAGTGGGGAGCTGCTAGCACGTCCAGACCGTGCGTCATTTGCGGGACGGTCGCGCTGTCTGGGAACCCCCACGCACGTCCTTTAATCCCGCATGTACATCGTCTAAATCTGCCTTTTTATGCTCCCTCGCAGTTAGCTAGGTTCAGGTCTCCCACCAACGTTGCTTTTCATCTTTGCCGCTTCCTGCTTCATTCGTGAGTGGTAGGAGAGGGAAGAGATGGCACGAATACGTGCGGAATCACCTTTGTCTCTCCTAGCTTATCATCCTAATTCTCAAGTAACAGAATTACTGGAGCTAGCAACATCCGTCTACCATTCAATTCGCAAGCAGCTTTATAAATTTACACTCTAGCTTTCTGCGGACGAAAAATCGTCCCCCAAATTCTTTGGTAAGAAACTTCGGAGTTCGTTTTATTTTCACTAGTATTAGGAACATGAATTAATTCACGCTGTTTGTTGAACAGGAAACGCTTGTTTACTTTAATAGAGGGCATAAGATAATTTACTGAAAACAATGACCTACACCAGGTACAACCTTAACTCACTTTTCGGGTAACAAATGGATTCCCCGATGAAAAATTTCAGGTTATTTTGAGGTGATCCATTCACGGAGCCAGTTTTGGAGATCGTTTAAAGATGCTAAGTGTTGTCCAGAAAGACCACGTTGCATGGGCCGAAACAAATGGTAATCGCCACACGTGGTGGGCGAGTGGTTCTAGGCGCTTCAGTCCGGAACCACGCGACTGCTACGGCTGCAGGTTCGAATCCTGCCTCGGGCATGGATGTGTGTAATGTCCTTAGGTTATTATTTTAAACATAGCTGCGTAACAGCAACGGTTCCACGTAATTAGATTTAAAACAGCCGACCCGTTGCAAAGGATAAAGTAATCTTTACCTAGGTTTCGATAAGTTTAAACCTATCTTCTTCAGAAGTCGTCACTATTATATTAGTCAAAATCAAATATAGCCCTAAGAGTAGGGTTTGTGACGACTTCTGACGAAGATAGGTTTAAACTTATCGAAACCTAGGTAAAGATTACTTTATCCTTTGCAACGGGTCGGCTGTTTTAAATCTAATTAGTCCTTAGGTTAGTTAAGTTTAAGTAGTTCCAAGTTCTAGGGGACTGATGACCTCAGATGTTAAGTCCCATAGTGCTCAGAGCCATTTGAACCAGCCAAATGGTAATCGGAAGGTTCAAATGGCTCTGAGCACTATGGGGCTTAACATCTATGGTCATCAGTCCTCTAGAACTTAGAACTACTTAAACCTAACTAACCTAAGGACATCACACAACACCCAGTCATCACGAGGCAGAGAAAATCCCTGACCCCGCCGGGAATCGAACCCGGGAACACGGGCGCTTGAAGCGAGAACGCTATAATCGGGAGGGGCGATGTCTGGTGAATGTGGCGTTCGGGGTAGGACATCCTATCGAAGTTCCTTAAACGGCTGGTTCACTCGGTCTGCAACATTTGGCTAGGTAATGGTATGAATCAAAATGACTTTGCCCTGTCTCTAAGCACACTGCGACAGTTTTTGTCTTTAAGCGAGGGGGTTCAAATTGAGGAACTGTGCTCCGTAGCGTTCAGCATTCGCCGTCTTACCGCTTCCAGCATCGTAAAGCACACCAACCAGGGCGCATTTAGTCACCCACGTCAAAATCGTTGTCTCTGAATCGTCAAAACCAATCTCTGCTTGTTGTTTCCGCACAGGCCGTGTTCTCCATAGGCTTCCACCAGCAAACGATGACATTCCGCAGTAACAAAACGTAGATCTGTGAAAGGTGGGGCTCAGTCACCAGCATTCTCGAAATATTTTTTGCGGGAATAGTGTGCTCTGTTACGACCTTCTCCTATAGAACATCTTCACGCGCAATGCTGTTGCTCCAGCCAACATTCGGGCCTAGCTTCCTTCAGTCGTGAGATCACACTGTTGCCCTCGTAACGCACGAACAGTTCTAATCATATTTTAATCCACCTCAGGTGGACCGACAGACACTTGAAGAATCACTGTAATAGAAATAACTCATTTTAATCATTATTCAGAAATACGAGATGACAGTCTGCCGCGGGTTTCCATTTGTAAACTCATTATAGGGAATCTTTCGTGATTTCTTAACGCAGATGCCACTGTTATAGGCGTCACTGGAAAAGAACGTTTGTCAATGCAATCTACCGACAACTACGGCACCTCAAAGTCGGACTGTAGAATTCACGTCATTTTGCAGCAATTGCGAATCGCTTACGTTATTTCGTGTTTGGCAACAATCGATGTTGCTGCCAAATTAATGCAGCAGAAAACAAGACAAAATGATCATAAAATTACTTATTTAGTTCATGATACGGTAGTACAATGAACAGATATTGTGTTTTAAGAAGCTGGCGCCTCACAGATTATAACCATTTGAAAAATGTCATGATTTTATCGCCAAGAGCTGCTCATAAAAGTTCCTGTATTATAGAACCATTTTCGGTGCACACATCATAAGATGTCATAAAACATCTGCAACGGCTTAAAACCGATAAAAAAATCAATGTCATCAAACAATATGTAATCCAGCGTTAGTCACTGTTACCAAATAACAATGTGTATTACATCTTCAATGGTAAGACTGTACCACACCCTGCTACTCTGCTTCATGTTTTTATACTACTGCCGATGTAATTTATATTAGTATTTAACAGTGGTTGCGAATTAGATTTTATATTATTTGACGCCATTGATTTTACATCGCCTTGTATTCTTATGTAAATATTTTATGATACCTGATGATTTTCTATGGATCGAAACTGGTTATACAACAAAGGAACTCGTATCGGCAACTCTTCGCGGTGAACCATGACGTTTTTCATATAGTCCTTGTTATCATGCAGTATAAGTTGTTATACACGTTCATGCAGTGTCTATAGTCGTTGCTTTCTGTGTAGCAACACTACATTTCCCTTAGCCGACAACTATGCTAATCATCAGCTTTAAAACTCCGAGACTTTCCCTTCTGTCCAAACGACAAAGTAACTCTGTATCATCAAGACGAATATACTCACCATTCTGTGATTAACGAAGAATACTCATCAGAAGCTTTAAGTCATCGAGAGACTCAACAATACCTGCAAACAAACAAAAAAGAAATCGTCGGTATGCACAGCATAGCAGAACACTGGCGCTGTAGTTGTGCAAAAGTGTTTTAATTCCCACCAGCCTCCAAAACATAGATAAATATACTGTCCGGAAAAAATTACAACACCGAGAAGAACTTGTACTACATAAACGAAAGTCGGTAGGCGTGTTTCTAAATCTGAAAGATATGTGGTGTCACCGCCAGACACCACACTTGCTAGGTGGTAGAATTTAAATCGGCCGCGGTCCGTTAGTATACGCCGGACCCGCGTGTCGCCACTATCAGTGATTGCAGACCGAGCACCGCCACACGGCAGGTCTAGTCTAGAGAGACTCCCTAGCACTCGCCCCAGTTGTACAGCCGACTTTGCTAGCGATGGTTCACTGTCTACATACGCTCTCATTTGCAGAGACGACAGTTTAGCATAGCCTCCAGCTACGTCATTTGCTACGACCTAGCAAGGTGCCATATTCTTCAAGAATGTATTCTGAACAGATAATATTTTGTGAATCATGTACCGTCAAGACCGACGTTCATCATTAATGGATTAAAGATAAGTATTAAGCTAATTACGTCCGCTTTCTGAATTCTAATTCCTTGTCATGTTCCAGACCTCACGTCAGTATAGTTCTTCCCTCCTCACGCCAGCCTGTGTGAGCTAAAACGCGTGCATTTCGGCCTCCGCTAGTAAAACGGTGTTGGCTCTTCTGCCAACACAGCATGATGTCTATTCGAATTTCGCGCCAGTCGCATACGAGTGGCGCTAGTAACGCCATTGTGAGGATTCTAAATTCAAATCAGGTTTGCTTTAAATATACGCTGTTAAAGTCGGTAGCATTAATTATGTTTCAGACTGGACACTTGGTGAGTCAATGTTGGTCAAAAATATCTTTAAGGCGACAAAGACGCCATTGTCAGTACATCACTGAGTTTGTGACAGATCGATTACTTCGAGGACAGCTCCGAGCCAGACGCCCTATAGCATACATTCAAGTGACCGGCATTTGCGACTTCAGTGGTTTCAAGCAAGAGCTCATTGGAGGTCAGAGTAGAGGTCTGTTGTGCTTTCTAATGAAAGCTGGTTCACCCTCAAAGCAGGAAGCACTCTCGTGGTTGTCACATCCACTCTGACTGCAAATCTGTACGTCTGTCTGGTGCCTGTTATGCTGCCATTCATGAACAGCATTACAGCGGGTGTTTTCCAAGAGGATAATGCTCGCTCAAATACTGCTGTTGTAGCCCAAAGTGCTCTACAGAGTGTCGCCATGTTGTCTTGGCTTGCTCGATCACCAGATCTGGCTACAATCGAGCAAATATGGGATATCATAGGATGACATCTCCAGCGTCTTCACAAACATCATTAACCGTAGCTGTATTGACTACCTAAGAGAAACTCCATCTCACACACTGACATCCGACTCCTGCACAACACAATGGATGCATAGTTACACCACTGCATTCAACATTCTGGCAGTCACACCGGTTATTAAAGTACCAACATTTCACATTTACAATGGCTTATCTCGCACTTAACCTGTGATCTTGCATAGTAGTAGTAGTAGTTGTTGTTGTTGTTGTGGTCTTCAGTCCTGAGACTGGTTTGATGCAGCTCTCCATGCTACTCTATCCTGTGCAAGCTTCTTCATCTCCCAGTACCTACTGCAACCTACATCCTTCTGAATCTGCTTAGTGTATTCATCTCTTGGTCTCCCTCTACGATTTTTACCCTCCACGCCGCCCTCCAATACAAAATTGGTGATCCCTTGATGTCTCAGAACATGTCCTACCAACCGATCCCTTCTTCTGGTCAAGTTGTGCCACAAACTTCTCTTCTCCCCAATCCTATTGAACACCTCTTCATTAATTATGTGATCAACCCACCTAATCTTCAACATTCTTCTGTAGCACCACATTTCGAAAGCTTCTATTATCTTCTTGTCCAAACTATTTATGGTCCATGTTTCACTTCCATACATGGCTACACTCCATACAAAAACTTTCAGAAACGACTTCCTGACACTTAAATCTATACTCGATGTTAACAAATTTCTCTTCTTCAGAAACGCTTTCCTTGCCATTTCCAGTCTACATTTTATATCCTCTCTACTTCGACCATCATCAGTTACTTTGCTCCCCAAATAGCAAAACTCCTTTACTACTTTAAGTGTCTCATTTCCTAATCTAATTCCCTCAGCATCACCCGACTTAATTTGACTACATTCCATTATCCTTGTTTTACTTTTGTTGATGTTCATCTTATACCCTCCTTTCAAGACACTATCCATTCCGTTCAACTGCTCTTCCAAGTCCTTTGCTGTCTGACAGAATTACAATGTCATCGGCGAACCTCAAAGTTTTTATTTCTTCTCCATGAATTTTAATACCTACTCCGAATTTTTTTGGTTTCCTTTACTGCTTGCTCAATATACAAATTGAATAGCATCGGGAAGAGGCTACAACCCTGTCTCACTGACTTCCCAACCACTGCTTCCCTTTCATGCCCCTCGACTCGTGTAACTGCCATCTGGCTTCCGTACAAATTGTAAATAGCCTTTCGCTCCCTGTATTTTACCCCTGCCACCTTCAGAATTTGAAAGAGAGTATTCCAGTCAACATTGTCAAAAGCTTTCTCTAAGTCTACAAATGCTAGAAATGCAGGTTTGCCTTTCCTTGATCTTTCTTGTAAAATAAGTCGTAAGGTCAGTATCGCCTCACGTGTTCCAACATTCCTACGGAATCCAAACTGATCTTCCCCGAGGTCGGCTTCTACCAGTTTTTCCATTCGTCTGTAAATAATTCGCGTTAGTATTTTCCAGCTGTGACTTATTAAACTGATAGTTCGGTAATTTTCACATCTGTCAACACCTGCTTTCTTTGGGACTGGAATTATTATATTATTCTTTAAGTCTGAGGGTACTTCGCCTGTCTCGTACATCTTTCTCACCAGATGGTAGAGTTTTGTCAGTACTGGCTCTTCAGAGGCTGTTAGTAGTTCTAATGGAATGTTGTCTACACCCGGGGCCTTGTTTTGGCTTAGATCTTTCAGTGCTCTGTCAAACTCTTCACGCAGTATCGTATCTCCCATTTCATCTTTATCTACATCCTCTTCCATTTCCATAATATTGTCCTCAAGTACATCGCCCTTGTATAGACCGTCTGTATACTCCTTCCACCTTTCTGCTTTCCCTTCTTTGCTTATAACTGGGTTTCCATCTGAGCTCTTGATATTCATACAAGTGGCTCTCTTTTCTCCAAAGGTCTCTTTGATTTTCCTGTAGGCTGTATCTATCTTACCCCTAGCGAGATAAGCCTCTACATCCTTACATTTGTCCTCTAGCCATGCCTGCTTAGCCATTTTGCACCTCCTGTCGATCTCATTTTTGAGACGTTTGTATTCCTTTTTGACTGCTTCATTTACTGCGTTTTTATATTTTCTCCTTTCATCAGTTAAATTCAATATTTCTTCTGTTACCCAAGGATTTCTACTAGCCCTCTTTTTACCTACTTGATCCTCTGCTTCCTTCACTACTTCATCCCTCAGAGCTACCCATTCGTGTTCTACTGTATTTCTTTCCCTCATTCCTGTCAATTGTTCCCTTATGCCTTCCCTGAAACTCTGTAAAACCTCTGGTTAGTCAGTTTATCCAGGTCCCATCTCCTTAAATTCCCACCTTTTTGCAATTTCTTCAGTTTTAATCTACAGTTCATAACCAATAGATTGTGGTCAGAGTCCACATCTGCCCCTGGAAATGTCCTACAATTTAAAACCTGGTTCCTAAATCGCTGTCTTACCATTATATAATCTATCTGATACCTTTTAGTATCTCCAGGATTCTACCGTGTATATAACGTTCTTTTATGATTCTTGAACCAAGTGTTAGCTATGATTAAGTTATGGTCTGTTCAAAATTCTACCAGACGGCTTCCTCTTTCGTTTCCTAGCCCCAATCCATATTCACCTACTACGTTTTCTTCTCTCCCTTTTCCTACTACCGAATTCCAGTCACCCATGACTATTAAATTTTCGTCACCCTTCACTATCTGAATATTTTCTTTTATTTCATCATACATTTCTTCAATTTCTTCGTCATCTGCAGAGCTAGTTGGCATATAAACTTGTACTACTGTAGTAGGCGTGGGCTTCGTGTCTATCTTGGCCACTATAATACGTTCACTAAGCTGTTTGTAGTAGCTTACCCGCATTCCTATTTTTTTTATTCATTATTAAACCTACTCCTGCATTACCCCTATTTGATTTTTTGTTTATAACCCTGTATTCACCTGACCAGAAGTCTTGTTCCTCCTGCCACCGAATTTCACTAATTCCCACTATATCTAACTTTAACCTATCCATTTCCCTTTTTAAATTTTCTAACCTACCTGCCCGATTAAGGGATCTGACATTCCACGCTCCGATCCGTAGAATGCCAGTTTTCTTTCTCCTGATAACATCCTCTTTATAGTCCCCGCCCGGAGATCCGAATGGGGGACTATTTTACCTCCGGCTGTAGTTTCCCCTTGCTTTCAGCCGTTCGCAGTACCACAACAGCAAGGCCGTTTTGGTTAGTGTTACAAGGCCAGATCAGTCAATCATCCAGACTGTTGCCCCTGCAACTACTGAAAAGGCTGCTGCCCCTCTTCACGAACCACACGTTTGTCTGGCCTCTCAACAGATACCCCTCCGTTGTGGTTGCACCTACGGTACGGCTATCTGTATCGTTGAGGCACGCAAGCCTCCCCACCAGCGGTAAGGTCCATGGTTCATGGGGGGACGCTTGCATAGTTACTCACCCAAATATGTTACCTAGACAAATGTATTCCTGCAGTTCTATTACTCTACTCCAATTATGTTTTGGTGTTGCGACGTTTTTCCGTCAGTGTGTATGCTTATCACTGTGGCGGTGTGAGTGCGTGAGTGGGACGGAAGATTTATTTCGAGATAGCGTTTTTAATTCAGTGTAGCTTTTGCTACGGGATTGTAGTAAACTGACTGGGCAAGGTGCATTGTCCTCAAATATCAACCAATAGTACGCTAACAAAATATAACGATTGTTTACCACCACAATTACTGTAATGCATTCCCCAATGTTGCAGTCATAACGAACAGAGTTCTGTTATTTGTTTCATTTATGGTTCCACAGAGCCACTATAAAGCTCCCTTTACACCGGTGCCGTGGAAGCGAACACAAGCCAGTGCGCATTTGCAGACAACCCGCCAGTGTTCACTACCATTCGCTTGTATCTGAACAAGCGTTTACACTAAAGGGAACGGACTACAATACGAGATAACGACCACTGCCTGTTAGCGCCGCTCTATTGGTTTTTGGCGCTAATAATTGGCACTCAGAATACAACACTATATAGCTCTGGGCAACGATGCAACTCTTTGGTATTCAGAGAGGATTATTTTGCGTGGCGAGCGCACTGTTTTTGATGAAGCAACCAAAATGGCATAGGAGAGGAATAATTTAAGTTATTTAACAAACACAGTCGTGATCGCATTTTTTTTTTTTTCGACGACCGGTTCCGATCTTATAAGAGATCATCGTTGTAATTGCATTCCTTAATGACAACAGTGTAACTTTAATTCCTCTCTCAATAAGCATTATCTGTGTTAATTATTTCTTTCCGCTGTAAGGAGCGCAGCCATTCATGATAGCGACTTGTATCGCTTTTTTATCTGTGTTTCTTACGAAAGTTTAATTAGCGATAATTCAAATACTTATCCTGTTAAAAGGAAATTTGCTCTAACAATAGAAAGTCTCTGTCAATTGTCTGCCGCCATCTTAACAATCATCTCAGCGGCAAATTCAAATTACGCAACTCTGCAGACATAAATGCCGAAGGTAATAAAAATGTGTAAAAATAAATGTGCACCGGTGGTCCCGAACTTATTTTAATGAAAATAATTCGAATCAGATTGGTTCTTTAAGAACAGTTCTCATAGCACGATCCATATAACAAACTTTTCTTGCTGTCGTATGGAGCCGAAATTAATTACGCACGAGTTGCGAAGAATATTGTTTCAGATAACATACGTCAGTGTTGTGCGCGGCTGATATTCGGTGGTTTTAATGATCATTTTACTGAAGATTACTGTTTTCATCATAATCAATAGTTGTATAGAATCTGTTGTATGAAGTGTGATTTAGTGACACACAACTTACAGACAACACTTTAACATAACGTTAACTTGGATTTCTTTAGCAACTTGACCAAATCTTTAGCCAGCAGAAAAAATTATTTTGTAATTACTCACTGTAATGAAATAACAGTATCATTTTCATTTACAAATTAGTTAAATACCAAACCACTGAATAACACAGTTACGTGATCTAACCATCTAATCTTCAGCATTCTTCTGTAGCACCGCATTTCGGAAGCTTCTATTCTCCTCTTGCCTAAACTGTTTATCGTCCATGTTCCACTTCCATACATGGCAACTCTCCAAACAAATACTTTCAGGAGAGATTTCCTGACGCTTAAATCTATACTCTATGTTAACGAATTTCTCTTCTTCAGTAGGAACCGCTGGCGTGGGGCAGGTCCATCCGCTGCTACTATGCCAGCACAGGCTGACCTTCTCCACGCCAGCGGTTCCTACTGAAGAACAGAAATTTGTTAACATAGAGTATAGATTTAAACGTGAGGAAAAAAATCTCCTGGAAGTATTTGTTTGGAGAGTTGCCATATACGGAAGTGGAACATGGACGATAAACAGTTTAGCCAAGAGGAGAATAGAAGCTTGCGAAATGCGGTGCTACAGAAGAATGCTGAAGATTAGATGGTTAGATCACGTAACTGATGAGGAGATACTGAGTAGAATTGGGGAGAAGAGAAATTTGTGGTACAACCTGACTCGAAGAAGGGATCAAGACATCAATGGATCACCAATTTAGTACTGGAGTACTGGAGGGAAGCGTGAGAGGTAAAAATCGTAGGAGGAGACTAAGATTGAATACCCTATGCAGATTCGTAAGGATGTAGGTTGCAGCAGTAACTCGGAGATGAAGAGGCTTGCACAAGATAGAGCAGCATTGAGAGCTGCATCAAACCAGTCTTTCGACTGAAGAAGACGACGACGACGACGACGACGACCACAACTGAGAAGAAAACTTAGAAGCAGAACACTAATTACCGACGACTAACATGTTTGGCCATCAGCAACCCGAGGTACAGACGTTAGTGGTGGTTTCACATTTCAGTAGCTGGAGGGTGATGATTCAGCTCTCCCTACCTACTGGTTTTATGCAGTGCCTTCAAATACCATGAGCAAGAATTTCACTCGCTATGAGACCGGCGGAAAAAATGAAGAGGAGCTGTTTGTAGGAAATCTAATGTAGTTAAATTTTGTACTGGGATGTGGTTTCACTAGAGGTTGTAGTTTTCGAATTCTCAGGAAAACTTGAATAATTCGAAAAATGTGCCCTGTACAAAACTAACTGCATTAAATTTCCTATAAAAAGGTACTGCTCATGTTTTCTGTAGGAGTAATAATTTGCACCTAGAAGGAGAGAGAATATGAAAATGTCGCACACGATTTTTGAAAGCGTTGAGGATTGCCGAAAACCTCTAAGTAGGGGCAAGTCAACCACCCCATATACACAGTCAGCCGTGACATACGCGAAGCTTTTCAAATATTTTATTGAAGCATGTATCAGGAAAACAATGTCAATAAAATTTGATTAATGAAACTGAAATACAAACGACCTGTCACAAGGTTACTTGATAAATCTGCTAAATGCTTTGTTACACGACAGATAGTGTGATCCTGAGTAAGTCACTTTTGCTTATCATAAAAAAAGTAACATAACAGTGATATATCAGCCATGTAGTCACAGATACCATGAAACTAAGCAATGAGAATGATTAGTTCTGTCGTGTGTTTTTAATTTTAATCAGCGTCACACACAAATATTCGCTTCTATTTACTTTCAAAGAAATTTATCGTACTTTTCCTTTGTTAATAAGAAGAATTACAAAGCTTGTGTTGATTCACTCCATTCCCGTCTAATGCACGCGTCTAATGAATTTATCGTTTCCTTCTCGTCTCAAGTGGGACCTTTGAGTGCTTTGGCAATTTTATACCAATCATATTTCTTTTCCTTCGGCATTTGTGCTGTCTCTCGGATGGCTGAAGCACGTATGCTAGCTATATTTTTCTGTCAGCAGCGTTCTGTTCTCTTCGCACGACCCCATCGAACACGCAACTCGTGTCACAACAGCAGACAAGATGCCAGACGAAAGTTGTCTGTACTGCTGGCGCCGAAGCGGAGAGGGGACAAACTTACTTCGATGGTTCGTTAACAAGTGAACCGGGCCTGCTCGTCACCACCGATGTCGTCCGAATCTATTTTACATCCAAGGCTTGTACAGAAATGAAAGTGACAGGCTTGTGAGCTCCAGATGGCCAAGCGCTTAGAACAAAATAGTACTTTTTGGCGTAGGTTGGTTGAGGCACAATCAATTTATGTTAGCGCAGTCTGCGGGCAACGCTTGGTGCAGCGGAAACGGTTATCCGAAGGTCTTGGGACAGACTCCCTGTATGGGAACATGTTTCTAATTTTCAATCTTTACTTTATTTATACTGCAAATAATTCGAGATAATGCTCAATATATAGTATCTGATTTGATGAAACCTTGTTTTATTTTGTTAATTGACTCGTAGTGAGTTTTTCAAGATGGAGGACTGCTATCATAGAGTATTAAAGTGAATCCTCGAAAATGCACACCTGAAAGTCGTCTAAGCACTTTAATCAAAAAACAAAGGTGCGCTGACCTCGTCGCGAGAGAGAAATAAATACACCCCGAAAAGATTACATCAAAATATGTTCCATATTACATCACAAGCTGTCCTCGCCAACATTTGGCGAAATGACGCGTTATGGGTGGTTGCTGCCAAACTGTGCGATGAGAATCTTTTATGGACGTAAACCAAATTTATTTTTGTACAGAAACTTCAAACAATCACGTAATTGAAAAAATGCGGCGTTTGTAACGTGTCCCAGATGCCAAGAGCCGAAGCTCGTGGTCTAGTGACTAGTGTTTCTGCCTCTGCATCACGGGGTTCCGGGTTCGATTCCCGGTCGGGTTGGGGGATTCTCTCTGCCCGGGGACTGCGTGTTTGCGTTATCATCATCATCATCATCATCATCATCATCATCATCATCATCAGGGACAGTGGCTAGATTCGACTGTGTAAAAATTGAGACTTTTTTCGGGCGCTGATGACCGCGCAGTTGGGCGCCCATTAACTGATCATCATCATCATCATCATCATCATCATCAGATGCCAAGAAAATTACTGCTTCCCCTGTTTTACGATTACTATTACTCCACCACGTTTAAATCATCAACTTTTATTATTTTTAAGCACCTAATTTCATATACGAAGTTCCCGTCTACAATTTAAAATAACTTCCTCGAAATTCACTTACAAAGCCAAATTTTCCTTTGTCCTTCCTTTTCGTGTCTTTTACGAAAATATTAATAAATGCACTACACTGAGCATTAATTGGGTTTGTTTGCAGTGCAAGCAACGTAAGAATTAAAAATTAAAAAAAAAACTTGAAGTAGAACTGTATCCCACAAGTTTCGGATCACCCTTTTGTACTACTACCGCTGCGCCACGCGCAGCCTGATAAATCCGCTAACATAAATGGGTCGTGCCACACCCAGCCAGCACCAAAAATACTTTATTGTTTCTAAAGGCTTGGCCATCTGCAGCTCCCAAGTACGTCACTTTAATTTTAGGCCAAGCCCTGCAGACATCGAAACTATGGACAAAATCAGTCATGACCTGTAGGCGCTGCGCCCTGTAGAGCAGCGACAACGAGTGAACACAAGTGAATGCGAACCGAACACAACCGAATGCCGTTTGTTCACGTGCGCCTAGCGTTTAGACCAAAGAGAAACCTCGTTCGCTTGTGCTCTCTTCAGTATAAAGGGGGCTTAAGAGTGTCACACTATCATGGAACATGTCATTGTGATCAGTGTAAGGTATAGTGCCTCCCGAAACGTCGACACACTGATAACTGAGATAGTAAGAAACGCCGAAAGACAGTACTGAGGGCAGCGGTGATTATGTTGCGCGCAACGTTTCTAATCTAATGAAATGTATCCCTCAGGCGAAAGTGCTCCACTGGCTTTTAGAGAAGACTCTCTTGGGAGACGAATCTTGCGCTGAAGTTCTACCCCACTTTCATCTGCACTGGTCTAAGATGCTGCTGTGAGCGCAGTATGAATGGCTTGTCCCACCTAGTGGGGATAAATGAAATTAACGGATGCGTAACTCAGTTGAAAATTTTGTGTAGTATTATTGTGTAAACAATGTCCACGATAGTAGTCTTCTGACAATTATCGCCCTTTCAACCCCTGATTTGTGCGTGAAAAATAACATTTCACCCACTATTTTACCCTCTCAGCGCTTCAGTCCAAAACCGCACGACTGCTACGGTCACAGGTTCGAATCCTGCCTCGGCCATGGATGTGTGTGATGTCCTTAGGTTAGTTAGGTTTAAGTAGTTCTAAGTTCTAGGGGACTGATGACCACAGTGCTCAGAGCCATTTCAACAATTTACCCTCTCAGTGGTGCAATGTCCGAAAACAGTGAAACACATTTTTTATCTCCAATACAGAAGCCAAATTCAGATTTTTATAGATTTATGTTTATAAATGGTTTCATAATGAAATATTTTCGTAAAACATTTCCATCCCTATTTCACCCCTTTAGCGGTTTAATTCCCAAAACCGCTGTAGGCCTAACACTTGTTCCTTTACATCTGATCCACAAACAAAATACCAATTTTCGTAGGTGTATCTTCAAAACTGCTTTATAGCGACTTATTTTCAAAAGACCTTTCATCCCCAACTTCAGTTTCATATCCTTAGGGGTGGAATTTCGAAAAATTCCTTCATACACTACGCCTACGGGATAGGGCTGGGTGTTGTTGATGAGTCGGGCAGTCATATAAGTTATGAAATACTGGCCTGTATGTAGGTGCGGTTCCATTTGTCATCGGATATTCCAGGGCCATTGAGTAGCATGTCGTGAATTTCAACCATGTACACATTTCTGTTCCTCAGATAACAGCGCCATCTGTGACGAAACAGAGAAAGTTCAAACAAAACTTATGTAAATTTTCCGTAGAACCGTAATTTTAAAAAACGAGGTTCCCATTGAAGATTTCAAAGTTGCCCCGCCACTCACTCAGGGGGCGAGGTGGGCAATAGAGTGCGGTATAGTTGGATATCCCCCTCTGAGACAAATGGAATTACGACTCCTTTTGATCAGATGTGTAGTGTTTTTCGAAACAATTAAAACAAACACTTGTCTCAAGGTATGTTCCCAGTTTCACTTTTGAATTTTTAAGTACACTACTGGCCATTAAAATTGCTATACCAAGAAGAAATGCAGATAATAAACGGGTATTCATTGGACAAATATATTATACTAGAACTGACATGTGATTACATTTTCACGCAATTTGGTGCATAGATCCTGAATAACAGTACCCAGAACAACCACCTCTGGCCGTAAGAACGGCCTTGATACGCCTGGGCATTGAGTCAAACAGAGCTTGGATGGCGTGTACAGGTACAGCTGCCCATGCAGCTTCAACACGATACCACAGTTAATCAAGAATAGTGACTGTCGTATTGTGACGAGCCAGTTGCTCGGCCACCATTGATCAGACGTTTTCAATTTGTGAGAGATCTGGAGAATGTGTTGGCCAGGGCAACAGTCGAACATTTTTCTGTACCCAAATGGCCCGTACAGGACCTGCAACATGCGGTCGTGAATTATCCTGCTGAAATGTAGGGTTTCGCAGGGATCGAATGAATAGTAGAGCCACGGGTCGTAACACATCTGAAATGTAACGTCCACTGTTCAAAGTGCCGCCAGTCCGAACAAGAGGTGACCGAGACGAGTAACCAATGGCACCCCATACCATCACGCCGGGTGATACGCCAGTATGGCGATGACGAATACACGCTTCCAATGTGCGTTCACCGCGATGACGCCCATCATGGATGCGACCATCATGATGCTATAAACAGAACCTGAATTCATCCGAAAAAATGACGTTTTGCCATTCGTGCGCCCAGGTTCGTCGTTGAGTACACCATCGCAGGCGCTCCTGTCTCTGATGCAGCGTCAAGGGTAACCGCAGCCATGGTCTCCAAGCTGATAGTCGATGCTGCTGCAAACGTCGTCGAACTGTTCGTGCAGATGGCTGTTGTCTTGCAAACGTCCTCATCTGTTGACTCAGGGATCGAGACGTGGCTGCACGATCAGTTACAGCCATGCGGATAAGATGCATGTCATCTCGACTGCTAGTGATACGAGGCCGTTGGGATCCAGCACGGCGTTGCGTATTACCCTCCTGAACCTACCGATTCCGTATTCTGCTAACAGTCATTGGATCTCGACCAACGCGAGCAGCAATACGATAAACCGCAATCGCGATAGGCTACAATCCGACCTTTATCAAAGTCGGAAACGTGATGGTACGCATTTCTCCTCCTTACAAGAGGCATCACAACAACGTTTCACCAGACAACGCCGGTCAACTGCTGTTTGTGTATGAGAAATTGGCTGGAAACTTTCCTCGTGTGAGCACGTTGTAGGTGTCGCCACCGGCGCCAACCTTGTGTGAATGCTCTGAAAAGCTTATCATTTGCGTATCACAGCACCTTCTACCTGTCGGTTAAATTTCGCGTTTGTAGCACGTCATCTTCGTGGTGTAGCAATTTTAATGGCCAGTATTGTAATTTACTGACGTAATATAACAAACGATCTGTAGACACAGAAAAAGAGTAGAATAGACGGGAAAATTAAGGACTACGATGATTATATCGCAACTTTGTGCAGTGTTCATTTTACAGAAGATGCAGTCTGTAAGCCGCGAGATTTTTCTTCAGTATTTTTTCCCCTGTGCTGTTACGACTCGGAACAGCGGCGCTGGCATCGGCTCCGGACCTCAGTTTTTCCTCTGAAAGGCAACGCCCCACGACAGGTGTCACGCCGGAGAGAGATATATTGCCTTCCGCCTGCGCCGGGCTCGCGAGAATGAAAACCGTGAATTCGTCCGCCGATTTGACAGCCGAAATTCTGCAGCACTAATATTTGCATGCAAACGCCAGACCGGCGTGCACGGCCTCGGCGCTAACAAACAGGCGCGAGCAGCAGCTGCAGCAGGCGTCACGTGCAGTCCTGGCACACACAGTGAACGCGGCGCGTCGTGCGGCTGATGTATTGCACTGCGCCGCCCACAGTCTGCCAGCAGGGGTAGGCGGCGGCGCCCGGTGAAACACGCTGCACCCGACACCGCCAAAAATCACGCGTGCTCTGTCGTGACGGCAAAAAGCGAACACCTTTCGCCCTGCCTGCCATATTCCTGCCGCACGTATTTCATTACAGCAGCGATCCGACAGAATTTTACTCGTACGTGGAACAGAGTCATGTTGTTTCTCCGAGGCGCACTTTATGAGGGGTTCTGCAGCCAGAGAGTAATTTTCCTGCGAACGTTCGCTTTTTTTTGGTTAATACAAGTTAGGCCCGAAACCAAGCGAAGGGACCGAGCGAGGTGTCGCAGTAGTTAGCACAGTGGACTCGCATTCGGGAAAACGACGGTTCAAACCCACGTCCGGCCATCCTGATTTCGGTTTTCCGCGATTTCCCCAAATTGCGTCATGCAAATGCCGGGATGGGTCCTTCCTTCCCCATCCTTCCCTAATATCATGGGACCGATGACCTTGCTGTTTGGTCCCCTCCCCCAAATCAACCAAGCAAAGACTACTAGACTTACATTCAAAAGAGAGAGAGAGAGAGAGAGAGAGAGAGAGAGAGAGAGAGAGAGAGAGAGAGAGAGAGAGTTACGAACCTTGCTACTGTGCTCTATGGTTCTTCGTCGATCATAATCTATCATACATATAGTGAATGTGAAGGGCACCTTGTACTACCACTGTTACTAATTTCTTTTCATGTTCCAATCGCAAATAAAGCTACGAGAAAACGACTGTTTACATGCCACCACACTGTGACGTCTCCTGGCAAGACATTTACAAAATCGTTAGAATATATAAAAAATAATAAAAATAAACATTTATTATTATTATTTCATTACTGTATGAATGGTTGTAGATTATGTACACTCCTGGAAATGGAAAAAAGAACACATTGACACCGGTGTGTCAGACCCACCATACTTGCTCCGGACACTGCGAGAGGGCTGTACAAGCAATGATCACACGCACGGCGCAGCGGACACACCAGGAACCGCGGTGTTGGCCGTCGAATGGCGCTAGCTGCGCAGCATTTGTGCACCGCCGCCGTCAGTGTCAGCCAGTTTGCCGTGGCATACGGAGCTCCATCGCAGTCTTTAACACTGGTAGCATGCCGCGACAGCGTGGACGTGAACCGTATGTGCAGTTGACGGACTTTGAGCGAGGGCGTATAGTGGGCATGCGGGAGGCCGGGTGGACGTACTGCCGAATTGCTCAACACGTGGGGCGTGAGGTCTCCACAGTACATCGATGTTGTCGCCAGTGGTCGGCGGAAGGTGCACGTGCCCGTCGACCTGGGACCGGACCGCAGCGACGCACGGATGCACGCCAAGACCGTAGGATCCTACGCAGTGCCGTAGGGGACCGCACCGCCACTTCCCAGCAAATTAGGGACACTGTTGCTCCTGGGGTATCGGCGAGGACCATTCGCAACCGTCTCCATGAAGCTGGGCTACGGTCCCGCACACCGTTAGGCCGTCTTCCGCTCACGCCCCAACATCGTGCAGCCCGCCTCCAGTGGTGTCGCGACAGGCGTGAATGGAGGGACGAATGGAGACGTGCCGTCTTCAGCGATGAGAGTCGCTTCTGCCTTGGTGCCAATGATGGTCGTATGCGTGTTTGGCGCCGTGCAGGTGAGCGCCACAATCAGGACTGCATACGACCGAGGCACACAGGGCCAACACCCGGCATCATGGTGTGGGGAGCGATCTCCTACACTGGCCGTACACCACTGGTGATCGTCGAGGGGACACTGAATAGTGCACGGTACATCCAAACCGTCATCGAACCCATCGTTCTACCATTCCTAGACCGGCAAGGGAACTTGCTGTTCCAACAGGACAATGCACGTCCGCATGTATCCCGTGCCACCCAACGTGCTCTAGAAGGTGTAAGTCAACTACCCTGGCCAGCAAGATCTCCGGATCTGTCCCCCATTGAGCATGTTTGGGACTGGATGAAGCGTCGTCTCAGGCGGTCTGCACATCCAGCACGAACGCTGGTCCAACTGAGGCGCCAGGTGGAAATGGCATGGCAAGCCGTTCCACAGGACTACATCCAGCGTCTCTACGATCGTCTCCATGGGAGAATAGCAGCCTGCATTGCTGCGAAAGGTGGATATACACTGTACTAGTGCCGACATTGTGCATGCTCTGTTGCCTGTGTCTATGTGCCTGTGGTTCTGTCAGTGTGATCATGTGATGTATCTGACCCCAGGAATGTGTCAATAAAGTTTCCCCTTCCTGGGACAATGAATTCACGGTGTTCTTATTTCAATTTCCAGGAGTGTATAAAAAGAAATAAAAATTTTTCATTATTATGTTTGTGCAATATTTATGTATTTATATTTCCCAAATAACATCTGCGGCCGGCGAATTTATGTATCGAAGCAGACAATGATAATTCAAAGAGATAGCAAAGATGAATATTAAATTGTCTGTAAATAGTAGCAGAGCACTCAAAGACCTGAGTCGAAACAAGGCCCCGGGAGTAGACAACACTCCATTAGAACTACTGACAGCCTTGGGAGAGCCAGTCCTGACAAAACTCCACCATCTGGTGAGCAAGATGTATCATACAGGCGAAATTCCCTCAGACTTCAAGAATAATATAATAATTCCAATCCCAAAGAAAGCTGGTGTTGACATGTGAAAATTACCGAACTATCAGTTTAATAATTCTGAAGGTGGCAGGGGTAAAATACAGGGAGCGAAAGGCTATTTACAATTTGTACAGAAACCAGATGGCAGTTATAAGAGTTGAGGGGCATGAAAGGGAAGCAGTGGTTGGGAAAGGAGTGAGACAGGGTTGTAGCCTGTCCCCGATGTTATTCAATCTGTATATTGAGCAAGCAGTAAAGGAAACAAAAGAAAAATCCGGAGTAGGTACTAAAATTCATGGAGAAGAAGTAAAAACTTTGAGGTTCGCCGATGACATTGCAATTCTGTCAGAGACAGCAAAGGACTTGGAAGAGCAGTTGAACGGAATGGACAGTGTCTTCAAAGGAGGATATAAGATGAACATCAACAAAAGCAAAACGAGGATAATGGAATGTAGTCAAATTAAATCGGGTGATCCTGAGGGAATTAGATTAGGAAATGAGACACTTAAAGTAGTAAAGGAGTTTTGCTATTTAGGGAGTAAAATAACTGATGATGGTCGAAGTAGAGAGGATATAAAATGTAGACTGGCAATGGCAAGGAAAGCGTTTCTGAAGAAGAGAAATTTGTTAACATCGAGTATGGATTTAAGTGTCAGGAAGTCGTTTCTGAAAGTATTTGTATGGAGTGTAGCCATGTATGGAAGTGAAACATGGACGATAACTAGTTTGGACAAGAAGAGAATAGAAGCTTTCGAAATGTGATGCTACAGAAGAATGCTGAAGGTAAGGTGGGTAGATCACGTAACTAATGAGGAGGTATTGAACAGGATTGGGGAGAAGAGAAGTCTGTGGCACAACTTGACTAGAAGAAGGGATCGGTTGGTAGGACATGTTTTGAGGCATCAAGGGATCACAAATTTAGCATTGGAGGGCAGCGTGGAGGATAAAAATCGTAGAGGGAGACCAGGAGATGAATACACTAAGCAGATTCAGAAGGATGTAGGTTGCAGTTAGTACTGGGAGATTAAGAAGCTTGCACAGGATAGAGTAGCATGGAGAGCTGCATCAAACCACTCAGGACTGAAGACCACAACAACATAAATAGTGGAGGTTTAAACGTTACTCTCTCTGTCTTCTTGTAGCCGTTAAAGTTGTAAGAGCCTGTGACGCTAGCTTGAATGCTTAGGTAGCCTTCGTTTGTCCTTTGACGGAGAGAGACGCCATTGGAGGCTGGTATTTGTATAAGGTCTGTGCTTTCAATTTATGTTGATTTTTTGAATAAAGAAATTGTTAAAATTATTACCTGTAATAATTTATTGCTAGCTTGCCCAAGATTTTTTTCCACATTCTTAGCCGTTTTCAGCATTCTAGGAATTTTTCATGACGGGGAGCCGTGCAGCGATCGCAGGAGCCGCTGCCGCGGCAAATTCAAATTAAACTGAATGAAAGCAGGTTTCCCGAAATATAGCGGGTGGGTAACGGTACATTAAAATTACCTCTTTCAGCTTCCTGGAGACTGCAGAGGGAAACTGTGGATTTTATTATGTCATTTTCACGTGGACATGGGCAGTTGCTACTATGTTATCAGTTAACATAAATAATTCATGAGTTATAAAATTTTGTTTGTGTGTGATCAAAAACTGCTGTGCAAAACCTGTTGTAAGTAGGCTGTTTAGGTTTTTATGTTGGTAACGCCACGTAGCGCTCCGTATGAAAATCACTGGCTGTGCTGTGTGCAGTCTGAGACTGGTCGGCATTGTTGTAATACTCGCCATTGTAGTGTTGGGCAGCTGGATGTTAACAGCGCGTAGCGTTGCGCTGTTGGAGGTGAGCCGCCAGCAGTGGTGAATGTGGGGAGTGAAATGACGGAGTTTTGAGAGCAGATGATCTGGACGTGTGTCCATCGGAGACAGTACATTTGTAAGACTGGATGTCATGAACTGCTATACATATTATGACTTTTGAACACTATTAAGGTAAATACATTGTTTGTTCTCTATCAAAATCTTTCATTTGCTAACTATGCCTATCAGTAGTTAGTGCCTTCAGTAGTTTGAATCTTTTATTCAGCTGGCAATAGTGGCGCTCGCTGTATTGCAGTAGTTGGAGTGACGAAGATTTTTGTGAGGTAAGTGATTTGTGAAACGTATAGGTTAATTTAGTCAGGGCCATTCTCTCGTAGGGATTATTGAAAGTCAGTTTGCGTTGCGCTAAAAAATAATGTGTGTCAGTTTAAGCACAGTCATGTATAATTATTCAAAGGGGACGCTTCACTGTTCTGGCTAATAACATAATAATCATATTCCATTTTTTTTAGTTTCATGCTCTCATGTTAGTCGTGGCAGTTAATAGTGTTCCTATATTTTAAAAAAATGCACTGCAGCTTTTAAGTTCAGCGAACATAACATACTGTAACTTCTGTACAGATAATAAGAGTAATTTTCTGTGCATTCAAGAGATGAAAGTGGCTAAGGGCATTTTTTATTCCATAATTAGTTACAGTAATGATACCATGTTCCATATATAGCAAACCAGATCAGTGTTAAACAAAAATTGTTTGCAAATTAAAGATCGTACGTCCACAGCAGGAAATTTTTCAGTGTTGTGCGTATCCCCACATAATAGGTCAAAGTGCATAAAGTTAAAATATTTTCAACTGCAGAAATTAATAGTGAGAATCGTTTTTTTCTGTCTGCTCGCAACAATAAGCAATATAAAATTAATTAAACTTGTATGCCATATAAACTGCATATAAAGTGAAAAGGGTGTGTGGTGGCGAATACGCGACAGTACGAGCACTAATTTCTCTTATTTTTGAGGTCTATATGCGAAATTTACGTTGGAAGTAGAAAAATCGTTTTACAGTCAGCTTCAAATGCTGGTTCTTTAAATTTTCTCAAGAGTGTTTCGCGAAAAGAACGTCTTCTCTACAGGGAATCCCAGTCCCAATCTGGAATACTCGTGTCCTGATTGGACCTAAAAGTAACGAATCTACCAGCCCGCCTCTGAATTGCTTCGATATCTTCGTTTTATCCGAACTGGCGGGAATCACAAACACTTGACCACTACTCAAGAATGAAACTTCCTGGCAGATTAAAACTGTGTGCCCGACCGAGACTCGAACTTGGGACCTTTGCCTTTCGCGGGCAAGTGCTCTACCATCTGAGCTACCGAAGCACGACACACGCCCGGTCCTCACAGCTTTACTTCTGCCAGTATCTCGTCTCCTCCCTTCCAAACTTTACAGAAGCTCTGTGTCGGGCAGGCAGTGTTAATCTGCCAGGAAGTTTCATATCAGCGCACACTCCGCTGCAGAGTGAAAATCTCATTCTGGATACTCAAGAATGGATTGCACTAATGTTATATACAGCGTCTCCTTTACAGATGAACCAAACTTTCGGCCGGCCGTAGTGGCCGTGCGGTTCTACGTGCTGCAGTCTGGAACCGCGAGACCGCTACGGTCGCAGGTTCGAATCCTGCCTCGGGCATGGATGTGTGTGATGTCTTTAGGTTAGTCAGGTTTAAGTAGTTCTAAGTTCTAGGGGACTGATGACCATAGCTGTTAAGTCCCATAGTGCTCAGAGCCATTTTTGAACACTTTCCTAAATTTCGCCCAATAAACCGATGTCGACTACTCCCCTCCCCTACTACCTTCCTTACGTCCTCGTTCCATTTCATATCGCTCTGCGACATTGCGCCTAGATATTTAATCGCCGTCGCTGTATCAAGCCGACCACTAGTGGTGTAGTATTCGAACATTATGGGATTTTTTTTCCTACTCATCTACATTAACTTACATTATACTAGATTTACAGCAAGCTGCCATTCATCACACCAACTACAGACTTTGTCTCACTCATCTTGTACACTCCTACCGTCAGCTTACAGCCGCAGAGTACTATGTAGAACTGTATTGACACAAGTACTGTACCGTATACGTCCATTATTGAAAAGGTATCTGATTTTCCACATTGTTCATTTATCACTTGGTATTCTAACGGAAAGCGGGGAAAGAAGACAAGTCCGCAGCTCGTGGTCGTGCGGTAGCGTTCTCGCTTCCCACGCCCGGGTTCCCGGGTTCGATTCCCGGCGGGGTCAGCGATTTTCTCTGCCTCGTGATGACTGGGTGTTGTGTGATGTCCTTAGGTTAGTTAGGTTTAAGTAGTTCTAAGTTCTAGGGGACTGATGACCATAGCTGTTAAGTCCCACAGTGCTCAGAGCTATTTTTGAAAGGAAGACGATCGAGGCGTTTGAGATTATGCATTACATAAAAATGTCGATAACATAAATTTTTAGAAAAAGTTCCTACCTGCTTGGGATCATATTTCTCCCACAGCGTATCTTAACGTAAAATACAGCGCTACTTCAGCAAGTTACATGTTGTAATACGCTGTGCACTCGTGCTTGCAAAAGTGAAATTCCACATGTCGTCCTTGCATTTGAATGCAATACTGTATTCTCTGCAGCGAGTTATGAGTTCTTCCAAACACCCCTGGATAATCATTCGCTACTGGAGGTCTTCAACCGTATCAATGGGAGTGTGGTGTACTTCCCTGTTGAGATAAGCCTGCACAATAATGAAGTCAGTTAATCTGCTTGACATACCCATGATGGCACTATTTTCGTGACTTATATGTCATGGAATATCAGCTGCGAAATGCGCAGGGTTCCATCAAACATGAAGCAATCTTAAAAAAAAGAAAAAAATGAAAAAAAAGTAGCACATTTCCTAGCCATGGGTCATGTGCGATGCTTGAGGCCAATTAGGTAGGGTAATACCAGGAGTCAGCGCCGGGTTGTAACCGCACATTCGCCACTATTTTACAAATAACTCATTCGCGGACCCACGTTTATTGAAACAATATTGCTTTTAACATCGTATACCTTCACCCGTGCCAGTATTCGGTATTAATTTGATACTCCTGTTATAAAACAAAGAACTTACCACATTGCAGGTAAGGGCTAGTCTGAGGAGGAGGAGGAGGAGGAGGAGATTAGTGTTTAACGTCCCGTCGATATCGAGGTCATTAGAGACAGAGCGCATGCTCGGATTAGGGAAGGATCGTGAAGGAAATCGACCGTGCCCTTTGAAGGGCACCATCCCAGCATTTGTCTGAGTCGATTTAGGGAAATCACAGAAAACCGGCTACACTGAGATGAAGACTTTGTTTAATCTTCGGGAACTATACTGACATAACTATAAGTACTACACTGTCGTACTGTGACTACTTTGAAATAAAATAGGTTCACGATTTGTGTAAGTCAGAGACTGTCGCATATAAATCTTATTGCAGACGAAAATTGCTCGAAATTTTTTTTATACATTCATCGGAACGACTGGCGGCACAGCCCGACGCTGCCGAATTATTCTAGGTCTCGTCCGATAAATTTGCAGGGCGTCCCAGGAGAAATGGTCAATATTCAAGGCAGGGACGATCATTTGAAGCAAAAAGCTTCATATGGACGTATGATCTATTCAAAATAAATTACGTGATAGAACGCAACGTACATCGTCATACATTTTCTGTGTAATTCAACACATTGTCAGGTTTACAAACGTTAAACAGTAAGTAAATGTTACAGCATGTTTGTCAATTGAAAAATACGTATTTTTAACACATGCTTCTCTAAGCATTATCGTACATGTCACATTACAGCTGTGGTATTTTTCAACAGCAGGAAGATAAATAGACGTCGTGTGGCACCACGGCCTAGTGAAGTCGTTCGATTGGGCGCCACTTTGGCGACTTTCGTGTCGTTGAAACCAACGGTAGCCGGTTTTCCCCGGATTGTCAGCCACATCAAATACTAGCCAGGCCGAACGTTACTTAAATTCGGTGATCGGGCAGGAGTCGGTGTTACCAACGTGGGAAGGCCGCTGGAGGAGCATTACCGCCACAGAGGCCGCATATTCTTCATTACCGTAGACGTGTGGCATTTTAAGCAGAGAGTGACAAACGCAGTTAATTGCTTCTTTCTGATACACTCTAATGCCCTCACACTACTTAATTCACACGCCACGAGCAACTTTGCGTTCGACGGGCTAGTCTAGTGGCAGAAAAGACCCTGAGGAAGGAGTCTGAAAACAGCGAGGTAGCTTAGGCTAGAATGAAACGTGAAAGGGATTGGATAAGCAAGATACCCTCGTGTGTGTCACTATCCCAAAAACAAATGTACATTTAATGTGTTCTATCTTGGGAGCCATTCGGAATAGGGCATATGTCGAAAGGAACTTTCTGCTTTATAAGAACGTTCCTGCCACATCTCTAAATAGTGACTTTCCTTTTGAGACACTCAATATTACCTTACAGTCACATAAATTATTCCCACGAAATTAACTCTTTACTGCTTTCGCCTTCAACAAATAAAGCGCTTTTATCTGTTATGACAGCTCGAATCAGATCTGTATGGTACATAGCTATGAAACCTTAGACTTCGCGTATTTCGAGTTGTGTCTGTAGCAACAACAAGTACTGAAAATTGCTGTTGTTATTAAACAAATGTGCAATGCAATACAGTTCCAGTCTTAGCTCGAAATGTAAATAGTCTATACACAAGTCACGTTACAATTTCGGTTTGATATTGGCGACATGTGGCTTCCATGCACTCTGCATAAGTATTCCGGTCCTATGACCTAAGGCAGTGACATTACTGCGAGTATCCTTCCTACGGAGCCCGTTACTTATTGCCAACGTACATTTCTTAAGGCAGTACTGTCGATATCGCATCGCAAATCGCAGCATCCTCGGGGTACCAGAGGAGCATTTGCAGTGTGGGAGATTCTGACTGGTAGCAGCAGGCAATCGGCGCCGGTATCCTTACACAGGGACTTCTGAAAGGAGCGCCAGGTGGGATCAGGTGAATCCCATCTCGTTGCCAACTGGCTTGGCGCAGTGGGACAGGCCGCTCACAGCCTCACAGTCACAACAGGATCAGCTACCACCACCCTCGGCGTGTCCCTGCATCACCCTTCTCAGCGACCGTGTCGTTAGCAGGCGCCTGCGAAATTTCCCGGGAGAGGGTCTCGTCTGTAGGCCAGGATTGCTACAAAGGGAGCCAGGGGGATACCATCTCAGTGGGCGGGCCACAACACACACACGCACACGCACGCACGCTCCAGCTAGCCTCGGCCGCACTAGGAAACGATCCGTGATCCAAACGATTTAGCCGTGACTTGTGATCTATATTAATTGTTTGCATGAAAATTGTATTTATCGAAGGACATTGATTATTTTCATGTCGCCAGTTGCTTGGGACACCTCTTTGTAAAAAGTCAAAGTTAAGTAATGTCAAGATAATTTACTGTAATAAACTCCATTAATAAGATCTGCTAGAATTCTTGTCTAGCTATCCGAGAAAACAGCTTCCTAGGCAACCTATTTTAGACGAATGGGCCGGTCACCACACTTTCAAACCTATTAGAAACTTTTTCGTGCTGAGTCCTCTTCCCCCCCCCCCCCCCACCCCAAAATATATTAACTCATAAGTATGAGATATTATCATTTCTCTCGTTTACATTTGTTGATGAGTAACTCCGCTTCCTTAGCTGTGTGGTCAGCGCTGATGGCTGCAATGCGGAGGACCCGGGTTCGGTTGAAACGTCCCCTTTGAACAATTATACAAGACTGTGCTTAAACTGACACACAATATTTTTAGCGCAACGCAATCTGACTTTCAAAAATCCCTGCAAAAGAATGGCCCTGACTAACATTAAACTTTACCTTTCACAAATCACTTACCTCACAAAAATCTTCGCTGCTCAAGCTACTGCAATACAGCGAGCGCCACTACTGCCAGCTAAATGAAAGATTCAAACTACTGAAGGCACTAACTACTGATAGGGATAGTTAGCAAATGAAAGATATTAATAGAGAACAAACAATGTATTTACCTTGATATCATCATATATAAATATAGCAGTTCATGACAAATTACAAATCTCCGCCATCTCTCTCCCCACATCCACCACTGCTGGCGGCTCACCTCCAACTGCGCAACGCTACGTGCTGTTCACAGCCAGCTGCCTAACACTACAATGGCGAGTATTACAACAATGCAAAGCAGCCACAGACTGCACACAGCACAGCCAGTGATTTTCATATTGAGCGCTACGTAATGTTGCCAATAAGAAAACATAAACAGCCTACTTACATAGAGAAAACATAAACAGCCTACTTACACGGTTCCTGTACTGCCATCGAATTTTGCTTGCTGTGTGTGTGTGTGTGGGGGGGGGGGGGGGGGGGGGAGAGTGGTACAGGGTGCACTCAGTCGCGTGATGTCAAATGAGGAGCTACTTGAGCTAATAGTAACGGCTCCATGGTCTGGAAAGTCTGCGAAACGGAAGGGAGAGCGGTCTGCTGAAAACACGCTCCTCCATGCCGCATCCGTATGACGTCACAAAGCAGAGGATGACTCGGCGGTCGGTCGTCATCCCTTGGGCCTTCAAGGCCTGTATGAGGAGATCTTTATGGGCGAATTTTCCGAAACTAATCAAACCAACGTCATCAGGTTTTGCGCCTCCAACCAACGAGAGTTCTACATGCTTAAGGTCAAATATTTAATACATCAACCCATTTTATAAAGTAAACAGACGGCTTAAGCTGTTTTATGCATGGGGATTCGAGGCTGAGCGGATGGGGGTGGGGGGAGGGGAAGGGAGGGGTTGTTAGTGTTAACTGGGGAAAGGGTAATGTATAATCGCTTATGTAGATTACGAACATTAGCGATTCTACTCGACTTCTTTGGGCTATTTCTGACATAGCCCTCTTTTCTGTTGAACTTACGCCGCCCAGTACCTCCCAGTGCGTTGTAATCAACAATTTTTCAAGCCAATCGCATATTTGTTATATATATATATATATATATATATATATATATATATAGAGAGAGAGAGAGAGAGAGAGAGAGAGAGAGAGAACGCTAACAGCTGAGAATTTCCACTAAAGAACGGTATCTAATTTTGTCTGTAAGTCGGTCCCCTCCTGCAAATAACATTGTCTCTTCTACATCATGAGCAGGTAATGAGGTTTGATGGAACACACACACACACATACACACACACACCATTAGTTGACAGGGTAAGGTACACCTTTTGAGAGTACACAAACTAATTAACGCTACGATCAGGCCACTGATAACGTGCGCAGCCGAGTAACGGGTTGTACAACCCCTTGCGAGGGCGTCAAACAACGATAGTGCTGTAGTGGCAAGCAAGCAGCACGCTGCCCGCTCCCGGCCGTTAATACTGATTTCAGAAACTAGAGCCGCTTCAAACAGCTCGCCAGTTGTCCTCTCAAGGATGAGTGCACTCCGTTCCAATCAAAACTTCTTACCAACACCAGACATCGAACCCAGGTCCTCCTTGTAAATATGGCTATTTTCAGTCTACATAGAATACATGTACGTTGTTAACCACCTAATAGCCTTAATACAGTGGAAACGAGTAATCATCATAATTTGGTTTCTGATACTCTAAACCGGTTCCGCCCGATTGTACAAACCACACAATCTTCTTTATGCCCGAACAGGCCTCAGCACAACTGTGCTCTCATCAGTGGGTCAGGTTTAATTTAGTGCTGGAAAATGCAACAAGCCGTATAGGAGAACTGCTGTGAGGTTAGGATTTTATGACAGAGGTTATGGGGGAAGAAAAGCTGTGAGGCCGGATCGTGACTCGTGCTCGAATTGTTCAGGCGGTAAGAGTTTTGCACGCGAACGAACAGGTTCCGGGTTCGAGGCCCTATCTGGCACACAGTTTTAATCTGTCAGGAAGTTTCAAATGCAACATGTTTTCCGGAATGGTAGCTTATTGAAAATGAGTTCCAAAAGCATTTTATATACACTGAAACCATAACCATCGTCTCCAGAAAGATTAAGGCTCTCCAGTACATTAAATAGTCAAGTAATTGGTCTGTTTTAGGGAAAAGAAATTACGGTTACAAACACGCCGCCATCATCATCACCATTGTTGTCGTCGACGTCGCCGTCGCCGTCGCACACATCACCCACGATCTGAGAACTTTCCTCCATCGCCTCTTCTTGCATTCCACATATCCTGCTAAGACTTTTTATGAGCTTCTTGCTTTTGTGTAATATACGTGTCATCCAGTTTGTATTAGACTAGCTGCGCCCGCAGTCGTACGTGCGGTTAAACACCTATTAAAAAAAAAAATAAAATAAAAAATATCCCCGACATGTATTTATTCCAGTTTTCTGTTAGTCCATCTCCTACCTTCCCCGGCTCTGTGCACCTCCGCTGATCCTCCTATGTCTGTCCTTCTCTACTGTCCTCTCTCTTCCCCATTCTTCCTACTCCTCTCCCCTCTCACTGCCCATGTCCCCCTCTCCCTGTACGTTTCCTCGTCTCCCTTCTCCCTATCCGTCTGCTCCTCTTCCATCTTCTCCTCCACTTCCCTATCTGTGTCAATCTCCTCTTTCCCCCTCTCTGTCTCTCTCTTCATCCCCCTTTTGTTCCCCCAGGTAGCTGAATGGTCAGCGTGACGGATTGTCAACCCTCTGTGCCCGGGTTCGATTCCCGGCTGGGTCGGGGAATTCTCTCCGCCCAGGGATTGGGTGTTGTGCTGTCATCATCATCATCATCATCATCATCATCCCTTCATCCTCATCGACTGCAGGTCACCGAAGTGGCGTCAATTTTAAAGACCGGCACCCGGCGAACAGGCTGCCCGCCGGGGGTCCTAGCCATACGATTAAATAAATAAATAAATAAAATCCCCTTTTATCTCCACGTTATCACTCCCAACATCCCATAGGAGGCTGGTGGTTCTTACCCCCACAGTATTTCTTTCCAGATCGTAACTAATGTGTGTACCAAATTTGGTTCAAATCGTTCCACTGGCTTAGGAAGACCGGTTTACTCGTCACTTTGCCCACCCAGCAACTGCCTCTCCGGTGAATTTCGCCTTGCAAGCTCATTTTCAAGCGGCTCAATGTTTATGACGTATCTCCTGAACTGTCTGTCGTACAATGATATAATTTTGCAAATGCGTTCAGTGGTAGATGTGGCTAAGGATCGCGAAATGTGTGATGAAAAGAGTTACTAGTAAAGAATTTATAAATTAAAACTTCATGCTTTGTGCAGCAGTTTTACCGCATGAACAGCGAAAATGTAGTATGCTATAAACTTTTTTCCTTTCATTATTTTATGGGGGTTTGTCAGCGAGAATAAAATCGTGAAGATTTGATATCACATGTAAAGCTTGTTGCAGTTCATTAAGTGCCCTCATTCTCAAACATTGGATGAATGAGGTATGGATATTCGTGTGTCGTGGGCTACATTTGTTTCTCACCCTCACTCCCATTCCTTTGATAGAAAGGCATATACAAGGTAGTGTACGTGTTAATTCAGGGTATAAACTACTTCCAACACAAATTCCATCCAAATCCATCCAGTCCTTTCCGCACGAAGCAGTAACAAACTAAATCTCTCTCTCTCTCTCTCTCTCTCTCTCTCTCTCTCTCTCTCTCTCTCTCTAGCCCTACTTCATCTTTCTTCCTCTTTTTCCACTTTCGGCACCATACAGGAGTACACTCCACACGGAACAGTTTGTCCATACTGCTGCAGGAAATTCTACTTTTCTTAGAAAATACATGTTTTGCCACTGCTGCTCTTTTACGTGCAGCATTTTGTGGCTTGCTTCCTAGGTGTTTAAGGCTTTGCACATATTGCAAATATTCTCCAATCAACATTATTTTTACCCTTTTATTTCCTCCTAATGCCATTACTTTTATTTTCTCTGTATTGATTTTCCATTCCACCCGTATCTTTAGCTTGAATGCTTTCCACCATTTCCTGCAAGTCGACGTCATCCGTTGCTAGAAATATCACGTCATCTGCGCACCTCACCATCAAATTTCCTTCCTCTAATTTTTACTATCTTTTAATATATTGGAGGTTCAGAAGTATCGGCTCCATGGTCGAGGAAGCCGACAACGACCGGGAGAACAGTATGCGGATACCACGCCCCTACACACTGCATCCAAATGACGTCATTCGCAGAGGATGAAACGGCAGTCGCTCGGTGCCGATTGACACGTCTGGGCCAGGCCGCGCAGCTTTGTTTTGCTTCTGTAATCTAATGGGCAGCGCTCAGTCATATTCTCCAAGTACAGACTGGAAAAGGACAGAAGATTGGTGACAGTCTTGTCTCATTCGTTTTCCAAATTTTTAAGCGGTGTCAAGAGCGATGATACCATAAATCTGCTAAAACATCTTTGGATAATACGGAGATTTTGCTATTTGGATATTATTTGGAATGCAGTTCTCATTTGCAAGTAATCTCCACGAAAAAAGTACGTTGCCGCGTACATGTGGATTTAGCTCAGTGAACTTTACGCTGAGTGGACGGTTGTGTATTACGAGTATATTGGAGGTCTCGCTTCTCGTCCCTTCACATCTTCCCTAACACCTTTACGACTTTGGATCGGGACCGACTTGCGTCACAAGCACTCTAGCGAATGAGGCGGACAGAACGCTCATCCCATCTGCCCCGGAAACCAACTCAGGCGAACTTGATCGTACCTGCGCCCCGAGGTCAAAAGCAGTCGGTAGAACTTGTGCTTGCTCTGCCACCCACGGACATACGGTGTCTTTCACTAGGTATCAGAGGGCAGCCACAGCAGGATATGTGTTCGAACTTTAATCTGGAATAACCCATTTTCAACTCAACTTCGGCGGTTTTATTTCGCCTTTCACTGAATGCATAGTTCTCAGTTTATGATTGGGACAGAACTTTTTGACATGCGGAACGAGTAGTGGTACGCGGACGGATGGCACGCAGTCACGCAAAGGAGAGAGACAGAGAGAGAGAGAGAGAGAGAGAGAGAGAGAGAGAGAGAGAGAGAGAGAGAGGGAAGTAATACCGGGAATGGTAAAAAGCCTCAGGATAAAATATGATCACGGGGAATTAGTACGCGCTAAATAAATGCATGTGATACGACTAAACATAATTGTTGCAGGCCGTCTGAATCATAAATCTGTACAGAACAGCTCTCAGGAAGGATGTAGTTATGAAGAGCGACATAGGTGATACAGAGTTAAAAGACTAGTGACCCGTTCGGTATGTACAGGGTCGAAATTCACACCAGCCGACTCTGCATCAACTTTTCCGTTGGCTTCAGGCGAACACCACGGCACTTCCACAAAGATGTCCTCGAGTGATATCATCACACACTTAACAACTACAGGTATTGTGTCTGCTCCAACGACTTCACTGTCAAAGACGTAAAAGATAGCAAGTTGACTGTCCCTCAAACTTTCTCCTATTCCGTAGAATAACCTTTATCTTTCTTGGTCCAATAATTATGGCTACTCAGGTCCGATGCACAAGAGTGTCCGTGGCATACGTATCCTTGAAATGATATTGACGTTTAACGTATCATTTTTCTCTCTTTATGTCAATCGTCTCTACGACCTTTCACGACATCCACACAGAAGAACATAGAAGAACATCTCTTGAGACAAAGTAGTTCTTCCAAAGATGGATACCATCCACAAGCTCAATAAATCTGGTTCTAAAAATACACTGGTGGAAAATACTGCAGTTTGAAATCTTAGAATAGTTCCTATGTACTTATTTAATTATATCTGAATTGCCTTTTACGGTAAATAACATCTATCTGCAGCTGCCAGGCTATGAGAATGACTTCAAATAAAACGCATTTGGTATTTAATTCAGTTGGAAACACAACACAAACTTAATTTAAATAATTCTTTAATCGGGGAATTTTTCATCAGAATATAGAACACTCAATTATTCTGACATCCTTGAAATTAAAAAAAAAAAACTCTTAGTTAATGCGCTTACGACATGTGATCGGAAGTAATACCTCCATTTCAAATTTTCCTAAAAAATAATTTTAATAATCACCAGGATTTCTCTCCAGCGAACCATAGAAACTTTGTGAGCGATATGCCTCCATTGATTTCCGTCATCTTATAGCTTTTCTCTCTCCACTGCATCCCACGTTACGCCTCCTTTCTAGAAAACATGATGTGAGTGTATGGCATTTCTGGCCGGGAGGCCCCATCCGGGGATGTTCGCCCGCTGTCTTATTTCAGTCGACGCCACATTGGGCGACTTGTGTGGCGTGATGAAGATGAAATGATGATGAGGACAACAGAACACCAAATCCACGAGCGGAGAAAATCTCCAACCCGAAACCGGGCCCGCTGCATGGGAGGCAAGCACGTTACCACCAATCTAAGCAGGCGGACTCCTTTGTAGAGATCTGCATTAACCTGGTCTGCCCACCTTCTCCTAGGCTGCCCAATCGGTCTTTTTCCTCGTACCTCCATCTCCAAATACTGTTCAATCTCGCAGCACTCATTCTTTCAATCGAGGTCTAGGCCACCTGCAGGTCTCTCCTTAAATATTCGTTTCTGACTCTGTCTCTCCCGGTATTTTGTAGAGCCGACCTAAGGAACTTCATTTCATATGCTTGTATCTGACACACTCCTCTCTTATTTACGACGCAGGTCTCCAGACCATACTGCATGACTGGCACGAGATGTTCACGAGCTCTGAGAGGGACTCCCTTGTCTCACATTGGGTTTCGTATTTGCCGAAATATTCTAATAACGTAACAAATTCTTTTCTGACAGCAGTGTTCCAATTTTCGTCACTCTCTTGAAGTATCAGAGAGTTCAGAAGAAAGAGAAAAAAAGGAAGGAAAGATTGTTTTGTTAAGAATGGAGAAGGAAAACGGCCACGCCTGGAGCGATTCAGGGAAATCAAAAAAAATTTAATCTGGATGGCGGGAGGCGGATTTGAACCGTCGTCCTCCTGTATACGAGTCCACTGTGTTAACCGCAGCGACACCTCGCTCGTCATCAAGCTCCAACAACGAGTATTAACGCAGCAGTGTTTGAGAAACACACTAAAGCAAGCATTCCATAACGGGAAGTCTAAGAATATCATCACGTGGGAGGTGAAATAAACTTTGCATACATAAGTGTATTTATTGGCGACTCTACAGTGTATTTCAGCGAGTTTACGCGACGGGTCTGCTGGCTGGTTAAAGAAGCAGCCATGCAATCCGCCTCCTTGCTGTGCGCCTAAGATATCCAACGACACGGTCTCGGTGGATTTATTTATTTTTTATTTATTTATTGAGAAGTCGCAACCATTCAGTTTGATGTGATGTGAAAGACCTGGAAAAACTTAAATGCTCAAACGCTCGACAAATGAATTCTGCAGGGCTGTCCATAAATCCGGAAGAGTACGAGGAGGTGCAGATCTCATCTGAACAGCACGTTGCAAGTAATATCACATATGCTCAATAATGTTCATGTCTAGGGAGTTTCGTGGCCAGCAGAAGTGTTTAAACTCTGGAGAGTGTTCCTGCAGCTACTCTGTAGCAATTATGGACGTGTGGGGTGTTACATTGTCCTGCTGGAATTGCCCAAGTCCGTCGGAATGCACAATGGAGATCAATGAACGCAGGTGTGTCACCTGTCAGAGTCGTATCTAGGTGTATCAGAGGTCCCATATCACTCCAATTGCACACGCCCACACCATTACAGAGCCACCACCAACTTGAACAGTCCCCTGTTTCATGCCAGAGTCCCTGGAGTCTGGAGGTTGTCTCCACTCCTTACACGTCCAACCGCTCGATACAATTTGAAACGAGACTCGTCCCACTAGACAACATCTTTCCAGTCATCAACAGTCCAATGTCGGTGTTGACGGGCCCGGGCGAGGCTTAAAGCTTTGTGTCGTGCAGTCGTCAAAGGTTCACGAGTGGGCCTTCGGCTTTGAAAGCCAATATCGGTGATGTCTCGTTCAATGGTTCGCGCGTTGACGTTTGTTGATGGCCCACGATTGAAATCTGCAGCAATTTGCGGACGGGTTGCACTTCTGTCATGTTGAGAGATTCTCTTCAGGCATCGTAGGTCCCCTTCTTGCAGGATCTTTTTCCGGCCGCAGCGATGTCGGAGATTTGATGTTTTATCGGATTCCTGATATTCACAGTACACTCTAGAAATGTTCGTACGTGAAAATCCCTAGTTCGTCGCTACCTCGGAGATGCTGTGTCCCATAGCTCGTGCGCCGACTACAACACTACGTTCAGAGTCACTGAAATCTTGATAGCCTGCCGTTGTAGCAGCAGTAACAAATCAAACAGCTGCGCCAGACACTTGTTGTCTAATATAGGCGTTGACGATCGCAGCGCAGTATTCTGCCTGTTTACGTATCTCAAATTGAATACGCATGCCTATACCAGTTTCTTTGGCGTTTCAGTGTATGTGGAAACAGGCCTGTACGACTTTATTTCATTCACAGGGTCAGATTAGCAACTGGTAGGCGAAATTTGAACTAATTCTTTTTTCACCGAAAATCGGTACGCATCAATGCATTAGAATATCTACTAGTTTCATTGCCATACGGTAATTACAGCTGACACTGGATGTCTTTGAGTAGCTGCACTTTAATTATAACCACCCGGTATGGGTCAAGCTTTACGCCGAAGAGCCTCTCAACGATCTCGGTTACACAGCTTAGGAAAATTAGACAAGCGAGATGATCCCTCCACTCTGGAGCAATCGGCTGGCGCTGTGGGTGCGGTGACGCCCACGGGAATCGATGCCGCGTCTCGCTTTACCGCCGACGGCGGTCTGGCCTGGCGGTCGATCAGGCTACAAGGCATCCCACTCTGCCGGCAGGCCACGCCGTAAACAACGGCCAGGCAGGCAGACGCTGGAGGCTGCGGCGCGGGTGGCCTGCACATCACTGTAGGGGGCAGCGGACCGGCGGAATCCCCGCCGCGTCGGAAACTGCTGGCTCTTCTGCTAAACCAGCGTCATTTCCGGTACAGCGTTAGCTGTCTGCCGCCTCGCACAAGTGTGGTCGCCATCACTTCCTAGACGCACTGCCTTGCACGATCAGAAGGGTGCTGAGTAGTTTGGAACCGTAGGTCCGAGACTGTCGAGAGGGACGTGTAGTGTATGACACGATAATAGAGATGTTCTACCTAAAAATTTTTTTCAGTATGTTTATGGTAAATACGAGGTATTTGTTCTAGTTGGTTCAAATGGCTCTGAGCACTATGGGACTTAACTTCTGAGGTCATCAGTCCCCTAGAACTTAGAACTATTTAAACCTAACTAACCTAAGGACATAACACACATCCATGCCCGAGGCAGAATTCGAACCTGCGACCGTAGCGATCGCGCGGTTCCAGACTGTAGCGCCTAGAACCGTCCGGGAGGTGTAGCCAACTTCCTCCCACCGATTCTCCAAGTTTAACATCCGTCCGCAGTTAATGAGACAACCACGCGCAAAGTTCGCATCTACCAAGTTCTCACTCAGATCACAGGCGCTCGCTCTCTCTCTCTCTCTCTCTCTCTCTCTCTCTCTCTCTCTCACACACACACACACACACACACACACACACACACTCACACACACACGTGCACGATTCTAATAGCTTTCACTACATAATATTTGCTGTCCATTATCGACCCTACAGTTTACATAATTATACAATGCCGAATCGTCTTGTAATAATTTCCTTTTAATGGCTCTACCTGAGACGGGCATAAAGGCTCCTTTTTTACTGTGAGCACTGCACATTATTTAAAGTACCGTACAGGGCATTTCATTCTGTTTCACAAGACTGTATCTTCTACATTAATGAAGATAGAAATTGACGGTTTATTTTGACGTAAGCATCGAATCTATAAGCTTACATAGGCGCAAGTGGGAAGTTGATGGTTCGCGTTGTTGGCGGTAGGAGTCACCATGGTGCTGCTTGCTCACTCAATCATAGTAATCACATACCTAGGTATGCTGGAGACCTGGCTTTTTTCCTCAGTTCTCAACAATGAGGTCGTTCATCGTTGGCTCGGTCGCTAAGGGGCATGCGGATCCTTCATCGAACCATTGGCCCCCAAAAACGCCTTATCTCACTTTGTGTGGTTTTTGAGAGGGACGGGAGTCATGAAAGTCTCGGTCATGTGCCTTCCCGATCAACGGCGGACAGACGAGGGTATAAAGCGCGATACATCTTGCTCTGTGTACCACAATAGACAAGCTATATTTAATGTGAGAACATAGTGAAACGCGTGCAGCCGGTCAAGTCGCACGTGGAATCCTGTAATTAGGGAGATTCCTGTCGGTACCAGACGTCCTTGTTCGATCTCATGCCAAAGCCGTGTTTAGTCCAGATACTGACGATAAGACTACAAGCAAAGCCTGCTGTCGCATGAAAATTCGTCACCACTCGAAAGCAATTACAACCACCATCTTAACTTTTCTCAATTTTTTTTTTATTAATCCAGGCTCGAGACTCTTTAGACTGCCGGAGTATGCACTGTTTGTTGTCCTTTAACGATACTGCAATTACTCTAATTATACTGTGCTGAATCGTCTTGGCCGTTCAAATTTAAGTTTTCAGCAATTTTTTTAAAGCGCTTAAAGCGAATGCCGGGATGTTTCCCTTGAAAGCGCAGGGATGATTTTCTTCCCATTCGTTCCCCAATCCTACGCTGTGCCCCGTCTCGTGATCGACGGCAAGTCAAACTCTTAGTCTTATTTTCCTTTTATTTAATGTACTTGCTCGTGCACCCAAGCGGAAGTCTACCGTAGACCGCTGGAGCTACAAAGCGTTCATAACGATTAGAAAACTGCTCAAGTCATTCCAGTTTTGAAGAAGGATAATCAAATGGTTCAAATGGCTCTGAGCACTATGGGACTTAACATCTATGGTCATCAGTCCCCTAGAACTTAGAACTACCTAAATCTAACTAACCTAAGGTCATCACACACATCCATGCCCGAGGCAGGATTCGAACCTGCAACCGTAGCGGTCGCACGGTTCCAGGCTGCAGCGCCTAGAACCGCTCGACCACAACGGCCGGCTCGGGCTTGGATGTGTGTGATATCCTTAGGTTGGTTAGGTTTAAGTAGTGCTAAGTTCTAGTTGACGGATGACCTCCGATGTTAAGTCCCATAGTGCTCAGAGCCATTTGAACCATTTTTTGAACCAAATCTTCAGACTTACTCGGAACTTCGTGCGTGCTCCAACGGAGTGTTACAGGATCTGTGTTATTTTTGAAAATGACCTAATGAATAACGTCAAGAACTTAATAAGACAGTTGGCAGATGATGCTGTCTTGTATAGAGAAGTCTTAACGCTAGAAAATCGTAGCGAAATGCAGGAAGACTTGCTGAGCATTGATGTTGGTGCAGCGTTTGGCGATTCACCTCCAACATATGAAAATGTTAAGTACTGCGCATGAATATGCTTATGGACCCGTTATTGTACAGGGCTGCTATAAATGATTCATTCATTTTCAAAGCTCTGTATTCCAAAGTATTCGATGTACAAATATGATTGATGCACGAACAGAATCACAAACTCACCGAGTTTGCATGGTGCAACCAGTCGATGTTAACGAGTGCAGTGCCTTCACATAATGGCGGCAGAGCAAGAAAAGAGTTTTCCTGTGCTGGATTATGCGAGATGTTTGTCTGTTACAATAGAGCAGCGTTCACTCACAAGGAATTATGGAACAGAACCGACGTACAAACAGAGCATTGTGCGTTACCATCGACAATTCAGGGATATTGGCGGTCTCTGTAAACAGAAAAGTTTCGGGCGACTAAGTGTGCCAGTTGCAATCGAGGAGACGGCAAGGGAAAGTCTCGTACGCAGAACAAAAAGATCAACTATCCGCAGTAAACCGTGTGGAAGATTATGCGATGTCGGTTACATTTCAAACAGCGCAGTCTGCAACTAGCGCAACCATTAAAACCTTAGATTATGGTCAGCGTCTTCAATTTTGGATTACAGTTCAGGAAGCCACTGAGGATGAACATTTCACCTCGATGCTGATATTCAGCTATGAAGCATCTTTCCATTTATCTGGAAATGTTAATCGCCACAATCCTCATGAAATTGTGGCTCGTGAACGAGACTCGCCGGTTGTCAAACTTTTATGTCCTAAGTCCCAGACGAAGGTTTACGGGCCGTTTTTCTTCTAGAGCACACGCTGACGGGTACCTCTTACCTTGATATGTTGGAGATGTAGTCGTTTCCACAACTGACCGTTGATTCCAAGAACTTCGTCTTCCAACAAGACGGGGGGTCATTCGAGCGTCGATGTTGGTTGCCACCTAAACGACGAACTCCCGCACCGCTGTATTGGACGTAGTGGTGGAGATGATGTTCTGTTCTCTTGGCCCAAGAACGCATAACCTAAACAACCCTTGTGACCTATTCTTTTCTTTCCTTTATTGATGTTCGATTCCCCCCGAAGGGGGCGGGCTGGCAGCAGCTTAGTACGCCGCTCTTCAGCCTGCAGAATTTTTAAAACGTAAGAAGAAGATGATAAACAATAAAAGCAGGCGGTAATAAGGTGACTTAAATTGTAAAACGGCGGAAAGTTGTGGAAAGTTAACACACAAAACAAAGGGTTCGCGATGCTAATACACAGGAAGCAGGCAGGTAAAATGGTAGGGAAAAAAAAAAAAAAAAAAAAAAAAAAAAAAAAAAAAAAAAAAACACGCGACAGTCTGGTCTCTATTCCAAAGAGACATAAAAATCACACCCAGCAACAGTATGATTTCCGTTCGGAACACTTGGCTCTGAGCACTATGGGACCTAACTTCTGAGGTCATCGGTCCCCTAGAACTTAGAACTACTTAAACCTAACTAACCTAAGGACATCACACACATCCATGCCCGGGGCAAGATTCGAACCTGCGACCGTAGCGGTCGCGCGGTTCCAGACTGTAGCACCTAGAACCGCTCGGCCACCCCGACCGGCGAACACTTGGGAAAAGACGCACAAGACTTAACTTTCACTGGAAACACTGTACTAAAAAGTCGGCACGAAGATCACACACCACAGCCAAGGGCAGAGAGGGGGGGGGGGGGCGAATGAGGGCAAAAAAAGGGGGGAGGAGAAGAAAAACAAAGTGGGGGGGGACGACGACGACGACGACGACGACGACTGAGGGAGAGGACTCATAGTGACCTTTTCATTTGCTGGTACGCTAAGTACCCTGTTTACTTACCATCCACTGCCAAGAACAGTGGAACAGCTCAGCTCAGAGAACGCATCAGTGTTTCTGTGATCAATGTAAGTGGGCTGTTTGTTTTCTTATTGGCATCGTTACGTAGCGCTCTCTATGAAAATCACTGGCTGTGCTGTGTGCAGTCTGTGGCTAGTTTGCATTGTTGTCTGCCATTGTAGTGTTGGGCAGCTGGATGTTAACAGCGCGTAGCGTTGCGCAGTTGGAGGCGAGCCGCCAGCAGTGGTGGATGTGGGGAGAGAAATGGCGGAGTTTTGAAATTTGTAAGACTGGATGTCATGAACTGCTATATATATAATGACTATTAAGGTAAATCCATTGTTTGTTCTCTATTAAAGTCTTTCATTTGCTAACTATGAATATTAGTAGTTAGTGCCTTCCGTAGTTTGAATCTTTTATTTAGCTGGCAGTAGTGGCGCTCGCTGTATTGCAGTAGTTCGAGTAACGAAGATTTTTGTGAGGTAAGTGATTTGTAAAACGTATAGGTTAATTTAGTCAGGGCCATTCTCTTGTAGGGATTACTGAAAGTCAGATTGCATTGCGCTAAAAAAATATTGTTTGTCAGTTTAAGCACAGTCATGTATAATTTTTCTAAGGGGACGTTTCATCACCACTGACAGGATGTTGCTTCATAAGGTATGGAACGAATTTTACTACCGCTCGTACGTGTGTCTGTGACCAGAGGGTGACTCAGAGAACATTAGTAGAGTGCAAAATGAAAACTTCTATTGATGCATCCAATTGTGCATGAGATACTTTGGAAAATTTAGAGCTCTAAAAACGAATGAACCAGCCCTGTGGAAACACACGAATGTACAGCAATCACTGGAAGAAGCCTTATCCGTAAAGATTTGGGAGTATGCCCGCGGATCGGTTTAAAGCAGAACTGTTGTTGGCAGAAGGGCCAACACCGTGTTACGATTGGAGGCCGAAATGCACGCGTTTTAGCTCACGCAGGCCGCCGTGAGGAGGGAAGGACTATATTGACGTGAGGTCTGGAACATGACAAGGAATTAGAATTCAGAAAGCGGACGTAATTAGTCTGATTCTTAACTTTAATCCATTAATGATGAACGTCTCTCTTGACGGTATATGATTCACAATATTATCTGTTCAGAAGACATAGTAAGTGAATATGACGCCTTGCTAGGTCGTAGCAAATGACGTCGCTGAAGGCTATGCTAAACTGTCGTCTCTGCAAATGAGAGCGTATGTAGTCAGTGAACCATCGCTAGCAAAGTCGGCTGTACAACTGGGACGAGTGCTAGGGAGTCTCTCTAGACTAGACCTGCCGTGTGGCGGCGTTCGGTCTGCAATCACTGATAGTGGCGACACGCGGGTCCGACGTATACTAATGGACCGCGGCCGATTTAAAGGCTACCACCTAGCAAGTGTGGTGTCTGGCGGTGACACCACAAGTACAACCGTACAAAAGTTATCTCCAGAAAGTCAGACTCATTGGGAGAATCCTTACACAAAGGCGGTAGCTTACATAGTCCTTACCTGACCAACACTTCAATGTTTCTCTTCGGTCCGGGCCCCGTACCTGATAGGATCGATAAAGGAAATAGAAAAGATCCAAAAGAACAGCAGCTCTTTTCGTCACAGCTTCGTTTAGTAAGTGCGAAAACGTCAGTCCGATGCTCATCCAACGCCAGTGGCACACGCTACAAGAGAGGCGTTGCTCGTCATGGTGTGGTTTACTGTTAATATTACAAAAGAATACATTCCTAAAAGACACAGCCACTATACTGCTTCTTTCTACGCGTCTCGCGAAAAGATCACGAAGGTGAAATCAGAGAAATTTAAGCTCACACGGAGACTTACCAAGAATCGTTCATCCAGCGAGGCATTCGCGACTGGAACAGAAAGGAGGAGAAGTGACATCGGTAGATAAAGTGTCCTCCACCACAGATAGTATGGCGGCTAGCACAGCAGTGATGCAGAGTTAGCAATGCATCCTCTTATAGCTTGTCTGGTCTGTGGGTAGACCAATGTGACTGTCTCCGTACAACGTTCTACTGCCTATCACCTTTCCCTATCACACTGGATGTTACACTCAACCGCTGATCTGCGGTCTCTGGACCGTGAAGACATCGGACGTCTTCTCTCGGCAGGCGGTTCGTAGCCTAGCTGAAAATTTCAATTAATAACAATGGGACAGTGAGAGAGTTACAGAACCTGATAGGCTGTAATTAGATCAAATAGGCATATGTTTTGTAAGAAGTCACACGAATGGGAGGTAGCCCTGTTACAAATTTTCTAACATGTACTCTCCGATTTGAGAGATTTGGCACGGAGTTACATTGCTCTAGGACAAGAAATAATACATGAAATCGCATAAAAAAGCACTTTATTGGAAGTGATAACACATGTAGTCCGTAGAGAGAGCTAGAAGTGGTTGAACGAGAGAATGTCAAGGTGCTAGCCATGTTCTAATTATGAAAACCGGCGCTGGGGCCGAACGAAAAAGCTTACCTCATCATAATTCGTGAGGTCTTGATTGAGTCTTCACGGTGAAAAACGTGTAATTGCGGCGTAGCACCCAAACATGGCTGCTACAAGTTTCCGAACGTGGACCATACAAACACGCACGGACGGCCCTAGCACAAGGCTGCTCACAAGGTAATAAGAGACATTACCTGTTTTACAAACTGCGGCAACTTCCGTAAAACCACTAATGCTACTGTCCGCGATGTGAGGGCGTCTGAAATCAGCCACCGAAAAATTCCCCGAGTCTGCTTGTCGGTCCTGTTTGTTAATTCGTGCACCGACCCGTTGTGTGCGTCCGTGGTTAACGAGTATGTCCCCGCAGCCAACGTGATTGGGGGAGGTAACAAGCCGCAGGTGCAACTTCTCTCGGCGGGCGGCTGGGGCTCCTACACTTTCAGGTTGGTGCACCTGTTTGAGCCCGAATTTTCCGAACTAGAGAGAACTGGTACTCCGACACGGCCGCGTGGCTTCAGCTGACATTCGAATGCAACGGCGAAGAGCTGTGAAAGGAATTCGCCATTCTGAGCATTTTCTATATTAAAAAATAGAGAGTGTGAAAATCACTCTGCCCCTCCATTTGATGGTCGTCCGTGTAGACAATCACTAAGTGATATTACTTGGGTGTGAAAAATTTAATCTAACGGTGTAAAATTATGTGATTTAGTCTGACGAACTGTTTATTAATAATCCGACTAGTCTCCCATTACCGCCAATGAATTCGGAAATTTGTAGATAGCTTGAATCTGTGATTGAAATTATCAAATAAATTTTATTTCGCTATCATTCTTTGTGATGTGCACTGACTGGTAGAATCGTTGTAGCTGCGTGATGCGCTTTGTATGTCCTCAAAAAAGTCTCTGTGCTACTTACACTTTCACATAAGCTGATCCTTCACGTCAGATATCATTCCTGTAACTTCCCACTATCTAAGCGTTTTCTGCTTCACAGACGATAAGATTACAGCTGCTTTACTTTCAATTTTCGGAGAAACGTTTCCCCACCTGTCTTTTTTTTAATGTTCTGTCGGCGTGCTTTCCAGTCGTTGCTTTCGCTCGGCCGCCAGCAGTGTGGGTCTGCTGTGACGCGTTTCCCCCCTAATGACGACGATATTAGGCGCATCGCGTGCGAAATCTCGGCCGTAAGAGCAGCCGGCAGGTTGTGTGTGACCCGGCGTGAGTTAGGGCTGCTCAACGGACGTAACGAGTCTGCACGCGAGCAAATAAATCAGTCTGGCCGGCGGAGGCCTCCAGCCCGCCCCCGCCGCCTCTCGCTGACGCCAAACTGTGGGACGCGCGGTCAGTCGACTCCACAGCGGGATCGATAACGAGAAACTTCTCATGCTGCTGGCGTTAACAAGGAGAGAGCACTCCCAGCGATAGCGGTCGCACCCAGTGCAGAGGAAGCTGCCTAGAATCCTGCTCATCGCAAGTGTTGTCTTCCGAATATCCCCGTCACGAGTTTGTTCAACGTTCATTGGACAGGCGTCCGCAAGGGTAGGGTGGGGGTGAGAGGAGGGGGGAAGAGAGGACACTTGCTCCCTCTTGCCTGATTGGTCGGTGTGCGGACATTTGCCACGATTTTACCTGTTCCGAAGGGTTGGGTCACTTGTCTCCCCCTCCCCCTCCCCATCATCATCGTCATCGCTTACTGAGCCTTTCCGCTGGTTTACTTAACATTGAACCAGAATATCTTTGGATTTTCCGCCACATGTCTAGAGAGAGTTTCGTTGTGGAAACTATTAAATGCATCTCGCACTGAAATCCACACCAAATTTCGAGCCTCAGTAAAATTTCGCCAATCTTTGAGATTTTGCGTTCGTCTAAATTATAATTGCCTTTTTCGGTGCTCCTGCATTAGCTTTCTGTCGTGTTTTGTGTGCCGTGGGGAATCAGTTCAGTCTCTTATTAATTTATTTGCTATGAATCTCTCGAGTGCTGTTGATACTATTTCTTTGAACTTAAGCCACATATGGTCTTCACTTACATAGTTTGGAAGTATTCGAGACTGTCTCTTAGAAAGACGTCAAGCGAATTTTTAGCTGCTTTTATAAATAGATATATTTCGCGTTCAGTTTCTTTGTTACGGAATTGAGCCTCGCTCGACTGTGTGTTCACTAATCCCTGTATCCGTCGTGATGCTCAGGATTATTTGTGGCTAACAGGTAAAGTGTGTTTTTGTAACCATTTACAATTTGAATGGCCACGTGAACTAATTGTTCAAAATAATTTTAAAAAAGCATTTAGAACAATTACGGAAGTTGTTTTCCATCTACAATAGGGTCTGAAAATGTATTTTTGTATTGTATGAGTGGGGTACCTATTTGTGATGAGACTCAAGTTTTCTTTGAACTGTTCTGCAACTGTTTCATCTGAGACCAGCGGTCGGTAAAAGGAGCCAGTTATTAATTTATTCCGGTTGTCGAATATAGCCTCTGCCCATACTAAGTTACAGGAACTATCTGCTTCAATGTCGCTTGTGAGCTGAAACACACATTACATTATTTTTCCTTAAGTTGTGCTTCTTGTTTCTGTTGTAGTGCAGATCCTTACAATTACGGCTTTTCCCTCCAAAACCTAGGATGCTTTCTCTGTGACCCTGTAAATACCAGAGCTAAACAATGTAGAACAAAAAATGGTTCAAATGGCTCTGAGCACTATAGGACTCAACTTGTAACCTCCGCCTCACTTATCGACCTTAATGACAGTGAAAAATTAAACCGCGTGTACCTAATGGAAATTTGGGAAAGCAATCGTCACCGAAGTTAATCTGTCGGTAAAGAGGGAGGAAAGGGTTACATCTAAATGAAAGGAAAAGTACAAATGAAACTGGTGGAAATTAATTTTGAAAAGGGGTAAAGTTAATAAATAAAGTAAATGTGCGGCCGTTACGTTAACAATTAACTAGCGGTAATTAGATATTTGAGATTTGGCGGAAATCACGGTCGCCAGTCCTAAGGACAATTACTATAGTAACTGAAAAAGAAAGGTTATTACACACATAATTAGCACTAGAAGCGTGGCAACTGAAGGTTGACACGTGTAGTGTGAAAACAAAGTTGTCAGAAGTAATAAATTTCGCTACACTCTGACTTAATTTAGCAAAAGAATTAATAAAACCGAGAAATCGAAAGTTAATTTAGTGACTGAAGTTAATAGTGAGCTTTCTTTCTGAAGCACATCGAATTCCAGTAAAATACGGTTAGTCTTGGACTACCTCAACAATCATTTCAAAAGCAACTTGACTCTACGCAATTTAGAAACAAGAGATTTAACTTTGAACTTGAATTAAATGATTCTGAACAATTAACAATAGTAAAATTTAGTACGTACCAAGCTGAGCTGCAGTCACAGGTAAGCTAAAATATGCTAACAAAACTCGCACTCTTAATTTGTGCTCGTGTAACCTAAATATTGTAGCCAGCTATGAATACTTTAACTGAACTTTGAAATTAAAGCAGTGAAATCTAATTATATTATTTTAATGCTGGCGTTTGAATTTCAACGACACTCGGGTTCATTTCGGAAAAGGAAGGGACCCTGCTTGGCAATGCAATTGGGACAATGAGCAACAAAGGTTCATGCTAAGTTGCTGTAATTTTGCGAGGCAAATGGAACAATTTGAAAAGCTGAGGTCTGCCATACAGTTCTGAAACTTTACGTGCTTTTAGTCTTCCTTGTTGGTTGATTGAAGGTTTGAAGCCGTCGATCGAGGAGGTGGCGACAGTCACTCATTGTCGGCCGTCGCTGTTGCAGAAGCTGGATGTTGGCGCGCCTTCTTCTCGACACGGTCACCAGACGAAACGGGCTCTTGATGTGCGCCAGCTAATGCTTCCCGTCCGCGACACCATGTCAGAAACTATCATCGCAAGTCGAGCGCAATTACATGCTGCCAAACCCCGAAAGCGCGGCGACTCGCGGGAGCTACACACAACACACCTGCTCCACTCGCTACTCCCGCCAGACTCCCCCTCTGCCCGCGCTCCACGCGACAGAGTTAACACTACCAAAGATCCTAAACACTTTCATTCTCCACACGACCTATCGATGTATTCGTTCGATAGTGTAGTTTTCCCTAGGCCAGACCCAGCGCATAAATACAAATAATCTTTACACAACAAATCAATTATACATCGACATAAATGCAAAAATATATATATATATACAAATAGTAAAACAATTACAATATATAAAGGCACAGAAATGTCATATATTCAGGTAACAAAATAAGGAAAAAATTTACAGTACAATAGATGGAAATAGGAGGATATGCATTTCCGGCGTTACAAACTGCTGTGGTCATCAGTCCCCTAGAACTCAGAACTACTTAAACCTAACTAACCTAAGGGCATCACACACATCCATGCCCGAGGCAGGATTCGAACCTGCGACCGTAGCAGCAGCGCGGCTCCGGACTGGAGCGCCTAGAACCGCACGGCCACCGCGGCCGGCAATGTAGAACAACAACGTACGTTACAAGCATAGCATTCTGTAATACTTCATTTCCTTATTTCTCACATTTTAAAATGGTACGTCGACTTTAGATAACATGTCAATCATAGATGACCTTATCTCTATTTAGTGACCGTATTTTCAGTCATGTTTTGTACATTGTCCCGCTACACTTTATTAACTAATGTTTCGCCGCAAGGGATATCGCATTTTAGAAAGTAAATTAATATGGAGTATGTCGTTCTTCTTTTAACATTCACATGCCCTTTTCTTCTTTCCTTATTGTCTTTTGGGCAGTTGTAATAATTAAAGTAGGCACAAACACAGTGATCAAAAAGAAATTATTAGCGTACATTTCCATTCTCTTTACATCGTTCCTTTCTTGTTGCTCTCATGGCGATGGACTGTTTCTATCGCAATCAGTAAGCGTGAAAGGAAGCTACCGTACAGACAGTGGGGTCTATATTTATACTTGTCAGAACTAATTACATACTGACATAATCGTCGATCTTCCTTTGGTGCACCAAAAGTTATAAATATTTCTATTTCGGAAAAGAACCTCTGTATTTGGTCAAGATGTCGAAGAAGAAGGTCCCTTACGTGCTGGTTGTATCGAGTAAGATGTGGAGACGGCGGTTTGAAAGCGGACAGAAGTAGGAAGGGCGTCCCTTACCTGAGGGATCGCTACCTGGCGAAAGGGCAAGTGTGGCAAATGCCCGGCGTGGCAAATGTCCGACATTCGATTCGTCTGGGGTATAAAGGGACCAAACTACAGGGTCATCTGTCCTTTTTTCCTCACGCAAACAAGGCTCAAGTTAAAACAATTCCCTAAAGGGGTCGGAGAAAGGAAAAGGGCGGAAAAGTAACGCGGAACCGCACGGAAAGAAAAAAACGAAAGAAGCTAAGGGAAAACGTACACTAACAGGAAAAGCAGTGGAAGATATTAAAATAACGTAGCAGGTGGCCGAGGCTGGCTGATCACAAGAATAGGAAAAGGATTAGGCAGCCACTCTGCAACACACTAAAATCTCCAGCTTAAAGGAGCAGGCGAGATGAACACTCATAGGGACAAGAAGAACACCAAGGCAAACTAACAACAAAAGAAAGAGTGAGGAAGGGTGGAGGCCTGGGAGAGATGGCTAGAAGCCAACCCTTTGACTGTGTGATAAAAACCTCCCTTACGAATAAAGCGTAGGAGAACTCCATCCATTGAGGCATTGTCGCCCAACACCAGAGGCAGGATGTTGGGAAGGTTGAGAGTCCGCCGCAGGGCGGCTAAAATAGGGCAGTCCAACAAGGTGTGGGCGACAGTCATACGGGAGCCACAGCGACACCGATGTGGGTCACCGCCACGGATGAGCTGACCGTGTGTTAACCAAGTATGGCCGATGCGGAGCCGGCAATGGACAACGGAGTCCCTGAGAGTGGCTTGCACGGATGGTCGCCACACATTCATTGTCTCCTTGATAACACGTAGTTTATTTGGCGTGGTGAGGGTGCGCCATTCGGTATCCCAGGTCGTGAAAACTTTGCGGCGGAAGACCAATCGAAGATCATTCTCCGGCTGGCCAATCTCCAGAGCCACAGCTAATTTCTTGCAACCATTTTCTACGTAAGCGCCCAATTATCACATACGGGACAGAGGTATGGGCGTTGACAGAACATGACAAAAATGCACTAAGAAGCTCTGAGCAGAAAATACTACACAAAATCTACGGTCCAATAAGGGAGGAAGCAGGCTGGAGAATACGCTACAACGCCGAATTACGATTATTAATACAAGGTAGGGACATTAAAAAGAATTGTGCATTCACAGCAAATACGGTGGCTAGACCACGTGGAGCGAATGGCGGAGGACAGAAGTCCAAAGAAAATGACGAAAGACGTGGTCCATTCAGCCACGCGAAAAGGGGTATCTAGAAGAAGATGGACTGACATCGTAATAGTGGATCTCACCGGTATGAGAGTCAGAGGGTGGAAAACAGAAGCGCCGGCCGCTGTGGCCGAGTGGATCTAGGAACTTCAACCCGGAACCGCGCTGCAGCTACGGTCGCAGGTTCGAATCGTGCCTCGGACATGCATGTGTGTGATGTCCTTAAGTTAGTTAGGTTTAAGTACTTCAAAGTCTAGGGGACTGATGGCTCTAAATGTTAAGTCCCACAGTGCTTAGAGCCATCTGAACCATTTTTGAAAATAGAAGCAAAGAAAAGAGAAACGTGGAGAAAAATCGTTGAAGAAGCCAAGGCTCACTAAGGGCTGTAGCGTTACCAAAGAAGAAGAAGAAGAAGAAGAAGAAGAAGATTTTCTGCGACGCCACTTAATTGTAGATTTGACATCGCCAATCACGACGAGAAATAAAGCAGCTTTAGCAATCACTGCATATCTTGGGTTTTCTTGTTTTCACTCTGCTCACGGCAATTTACGACGATTGCTCTTTGAGGCTGCAGTTTCGGCGCTGGTCTGTAATCAAGATGTATACGAACCTTCACAGTAGGATGCCAAAATAATGTCTTGAATCTTTGCTCTGTCGCTTCTTTGTTAAGGCCTAACCGTGCACAAGCAGACGGTCTAACACCCTACCCCGCGGATTCCGTCATGGCAGCAGTGTATGTGACAGTCATCCAGCTGCTGTTCCCGCTTCGACGCCCCCTCGACTTAGTGCACAACACAATCGCAACATCAGTTAACATTTGTACGCGGAAAAGAAATCTCACTATGGCTTGCAGGTTCTGCATTCAGTTTTACACGACAGAACTATTTTAGTGCACTCGGAAGAACGCTACTTAACCACAAATACACCACTCTAATACAAAAATACAATTTTCTGCGGTGGAAGGGAGAAAAAGAAGCATGAAATTCCAAAAGGATAAAAATGTCACCTCAAGGATTGTGAACCTGTTAAAGTCTATCGCTGCAACATAGCGCCACATGCTGTCACAGGAGGTACGAATTCTACATTCGAGTTGGCACACTGCATAATTATGTGGCAAGCTGGACCGAAGAGGTTACCTTCGTCATAAAAAAAAAAGGTCCAAATGGATCTGAGCACTATGCGACTCAGCATCTGAGGTCATCAGTCCCCTAGAACGTAGAACTACTTAAACCTAAATAATCTAAGGACATCACACACAGCCATGCCCGAGGCACGATTCGAACCTGCGACCATAGAGGTCGCGCGGTTCCGGACTGAAGCGCCTAGAACCGCTCGACCACTACGGCCGGCACCTTCGTTCAGTCGAACTGCTAAAAGTCGATTCTGCCTGTCAATTTGAAGATGGTTTTGGGAGGTCTCCCACATTCATCTAGTACTTCGTTCCTGCGTTTCAGTTTTATCTAATCAACTAAAATAAAAGCAGCTTTCAAAACACTTTTTCTTGAACTTCGTCGATTCTAAAAAATATGGATCATGGGAAGTAATGCAGTAAATACGAGAACGTAAACAGATGCGCGGTTTTATTGTTGTAATAGATGGCACATAAGTTCAATAAGCATTTTTTTATAGTTTCTTCCCTACTTATCCACTTCGACGGATGTTAATATGGCATTTTTGTTCATATCCAGGCAGAGTTTCACAATCATGGGTTTTTCCCCATTTCAGAATTTTGATTTTCGGTTTTTGCCTAACATCATGGAAGTGTGAATAAATGATTTTTGTGAAAACTTTCTAGTTTTATTTCTTAACTGATTGGGTTCCACGGATTTAATCATTTGACGGTGTAATTTCTGATCAATGAATCAGAAATATGACATTCATATTTATGTCAATCACACATAAGATGTACTTTGCGTATCTTATTGGAATATGCTTATCGTTAAGGTACCAAAGTAATCTGTATTAAAAATACTAAGCAGGTAACTAGAATCCTTTTGACATGAAATATGTCTCGTCCACTTCTTATTCAGTTTAGTTCTTGATCGAAACGTTTTTAAACCCACTGAATCAATTACATCTAAACTGGCAGTTTTTCAAGGCGTGATGGCTTAAAAAAAAGTGTAGCACCCAGAACACATGGTCGGTCGTCAATGCAACTTAGTATCTACATCTACATGAATACACTGCAAATCAAACTTAATTGCCTGGCAGAGGGTTCATCCAACCACTTCCAAAATAATTCTCTATTATTTCAACCTCTAAAAAAGCGCGGAAAAAACGAACATGTGTATCTTTCCGCGTGAACTCTGGTTTCCCTTATTTTATTATGATCATCGTTTCTCCCTATGCAGGTCAGCGTCAACAAAATGTTTTGTCACTCGGAGGAGAAAGTTAGCGATTGAAATTTCGTGAGAAGATCCCCCCGCAACCAGGAACGCCTTTGTTTTAATGATGTCCGCCCCAAATCCCGTATCATGACAGTGACACTCCTCCCCTATTTCGTGACAATAGAAAACGCGCCGATCTTCTTTCAACATTCTCGATGCTCTCTGTCAGTCCTCTGGCAAGGATCCCACACCGCGCACCAGTATTCTAAGAGGCCGGAAAGCGTAGTGTAGGCTGCCATTTTAGTAGATCTGTTGCGTCTTCTAAGCGTTCTGCCAATAAAGCGCAATCCGTGGTTCGCCTTCCCCACAACATTTTCTAGTTGTTCTTTCCAATTTAAGTTGTTTGTAATTGTAGTTTCTAGGTATTTAGTTGAATTTACGGCCTTCAGATCTGACTGACTTATCGTGTAACCGAAGTTTAACGGACTCCTTTTAGCACTCATGTGGATGACCTTACACTTTTCATTATTTAGGCTCAATTGCAAATTTTCACAACATTCATATGTCTTTTCTAAATGATTTGCAATTGGTTTTGATCTTCTGGTGACTTCACTCGTCTGTAAATAACAGCATCATCTGCAAGCAATCGAAGGCGACTGGTCAGATTGGCCCCTAAATTGTTTATATAGATAAGGAACAGCAAATGGCCTATAATACTATCTTGGGGAACCCCAGAAATCACTTCTGTTTTACTGGATGACTTTCCGTGGATTACAACGAACTGTGACCTTGTAAGCATGCTATTTAGGTGTTTATGTTGGTGACCCAACGTAGCGCTCTGTATTAAAATCGCTGACTGCGCTGTGTGCAGTCTGTGGTCGGTTGGACTCAGTGGGAAGTTATTCGCTATTGTAATGTTGGGCAGTTGGATGTGAACAGCCCGTAGCGTTGGGCTGTTGGAGGTGAGCCGCCAGCAGTGGTGGATGTGGAGAGAGAGATGGCAGAGTTCTGAGATGTTAATATGAGCGGACAATCTGGACGTGTGTCCGTCAAAAAAAGAAGTTTGTTAAACTGGATGTCACGAATATATATGACTTTTGAACACTATTAAGGTAAATACATTGTTTGTTCTCTATCAAAATCTTTCACTTGCGAACTATATGCCTATCAGTAGTTAGTGTCTTCAGTTGTTAGAATCTTTTATTTAGCTGGCAGAAATGAAAAGAACAGGGAATTTGACATGAAGTGATCCAGACAAATCTGATATGTGACGAAATAGAACGGCGGACCCATGGGACACTTACATGCAGTTACCATTGTTAGCAAAGTGGAGCTATTACCTAGCGTGAACGTGCATCGTTTTCCATTCAGTTCTTGGTCAAAGGTGGATAGGCAGGTTGCCAGTTTGTTGATAGCCGATGTTTTTAGAAGCATCAACAGTCCTAGCACAAAGGTGCGTCACTAACATCTCCTTGGTGCCTGTGTTATATCAGTTACAACAATTGTAGGGAATTTTGCCTCGGGAGGAGATACAACAGTTTTATGACAGCCTTCCCATCCAGGCCCAAGGGAGTGCTACACCACACCGAAAAGTTGGCTCATAGTGCCAAACTCGGTGCAACGTTGACTCGATTATTGATGTAACGAGGATGGGTGATACGGTGCCAAGATTCATGCGACGTTTCTCAAAACTGTGTTGGTTTTTTTTTTGGTCATCAGTCTACTGACTGGTTTGATGCGGCCCCCCACGAATTCCTTTCCTGTGCTAATTCTTCATCTCAGAGTAGCACTTGCAACCTACGTCCTCAATTATTTGCTTGACGTATTCCAATCTCTGTCTTCCTCTACAGTTTTTGCCCTCTACAGTTCCCTCTAGTACTATGGAAGTCATTCCCTCATGTCTTAGCAGATGTCCTATCATCCTATCCCTTCTCATCAGTGTTTTCCACATATTCCTTTCCTCTCCGATTCTGCGTAGAACCTCCTCATTCCTTACCTTATCAGTCCACCTAATTTTCAACATTCGTCTATAGCACCACATCTCAAATGCTTCGATTCTCTTCTGTTCCGGTTTTCCCACAGTCCATGTTTCACTACCATACAATGCTGTACTCCAGACGTACATCCTCAGAAATGTCTTCCTCAAATTAAGGCCGGTATTTGATATTAGTAGACTTCTCTTGGCCAGAAATACCTTTTTTGCCATAGCGAGTCTGCTTTTGATGTCCTCCTTGCTCCGTCCGTCATTGGTTATTTTACTGCCTAGGTAGCAGAATTCCTTAACTTCATTGACTTCGTGACCATCAATCCTGATGTTAAGTTTCTCGCTGTTCTCATTTCTACTACTTCTCATTACCTTCGTCTTTCTCCGATTTACTCTCAAACCATACTGTGTACTCATTAGACTGTTCATTCCGTTCAGCAGATCATTTAATTCTTCTTCACTTTCACTCAGGATAGCAATGTCAGAAGGATGTAGGTTGCAGTAGGTACTGGGAGATGAAGAAGCTTGCACAGGATAGAGTAGCATGGAGAGCTGCATCAAACCAGTCTCAGGACTGAAGACCACAACAACAACAGCAATGTCATCAGCGAATCGTATCATTGATATCCTTTCACCTTGTATTTTAATTCCATTCCTGAACCTTTCTTTTATTTCCATCATTGCTTCCTCGATGTACAGATTGAAGAGTAGGGGCGAAAGGCTACAGCCTTGTCTCACACCCTTCTTAATACGAGCACTTCGTTCTTGATCGTCCACTCTTATTATTCCCTCTCGGTTGTTGTACATATTGTATATTGCCCGTCTCTCCCTATGGCTTACTCCTACTGTCTTCAGAATCTCGAACAGCTTGCACCATTTTATATTGTCGAACGCTTTTTCCAGGTCGACAAATCCTATGAAAGTGTCTTGATTTTTCTTTAGCCTTGCTTCCATTATTAGCCGTAACGTCAGAATTGCCCCTCTCGTCCCTTTACTTTTCCTAAAGCCAAACTGATCGTCACCTAGCGCATTCTCAATTTTCTTTTCCATTCTTCTGTATATTATTCTTGTAAGCAGCTTCGATGCATGAGCTGTTAAGCTGATTGTGCGATAATTCTCGCACTTGTCAGCTCTTGCCGTCTTCGGAATTGTGTGGATGATGCTTTTCCGAAAGTCAGATGGTATGTCGCCTGATTCATATATTCTACACACCAACGTGAATAGTCGTTTTGTTGCCACTTCCCCCAATGATTTTAGAAATTCTGATGGAATGTTATCTATCCCTTCTGCCTTATTTGACCGTAAGTCCTCCAAAGCTCTTTTAAATTCCGATTCCAATACTGGATCCCCTATCTCTTCTAAATCGACTCCTGTTTCTTCTTCTATCACATCAGACAAATCTTCACCCTCAGAGGCTTTCAATGTATTCTTTCCACCTATCTGCTCTCTCCTCTGCATTTAACAGTGGAATTCCCGTTGCACTCTTAATGTTACCACCGCTGCTTTTAATGTCACCAAAGGTTGTTTTGACTTTCCTGTGTGCTGAGTCTGCCCTTCCGACAATCATATCTTTTCCGATATCTTCACATTTTTCCTGCAGCCATTTCTTCTTAGCTTCCCTGCACTTCCTATTTATTTCATTCCTCAGCGACTTGTACTTCTGTATTCCTGATTTTCCCGGAACATGTTTGTACTTCCTCCTTTCATCAATCAACTGAAGTATTTCTTCTGTTACCCATGGTTTCTTCGCAGCTACCTTCTTTGTACCTATGTTTTCATTCCCAACTTTTGTGATGGCCCTTTTTAGAGATGTCCATTCCTCTTCAACTGTACTGCCTACTGCGCTCTTCCTTATTGCTGTATCTATAGCGTTAGAGAACTTCAAACGTATCTTATCAAATTACATTGCCAAAACAAGCAAAAATAAAAATAAAAAACAAAATCACCCATCAGGGGAGAGTGGGGAACGAAATGAAACATCATCACGGGTTGACATGGTATGTTGACGTTATGGTATTTTGACTTCATAAATATAAAAAACATTTACAAAAATCCGTTTGCCATGTGTCTCTGTGTAGGTATCGGCAGCCCGACGTTTTCTCTGGCCTAGCGGTTACACGCTATAACACACAAACTACCCACGTGAATCAGTCTGTCCATTAGCGACAACGCATCCAAATCCCTACAGCTATACCTGAGGTTGGCCTTCGCACACCGGCGGCGACTGTAATTCAGTAATGTGAACATGCAGCAAACCAGTGCTGCTGTAGTTCACATGTACTGAGCCCGTTTCATGCGGTATTCTGCTTGTCACTAAGTATTATCGTAGTAGTAACGCAAAGTACAGTGGCAAATGCTGGAAATGACGTTGTCTAATAAATAAAAGCTAGAAGTGCTCGCGACTAAGAGGAAGTCATCACACAAAATACAAAAATTGCATAACCTTTTACAAGAAGTCTGAGAACCGACTAAAATTTCTCACTGCAGATTCATTACAAAAAAAATGTAATTTATGGGGGCGGAAAGAAACTGGAAACAACAGACGGCCACTGAAGATGTTGCAGCTGTGGTGAAACATATTTTTGTTATACGGATGCATGGTGTCAGACGCAACACATCCATATAGCCGACCGCTATGGCCGAGAGGTTCTAGGCCCTTCAGTCCGTAACCGCGCTGCTGCTACGGTCGCAGGTTCGAATCCTGGCTCGGGCATGGATGTGTGTGATGTCCTTGGGTTAGTTAGGTTTAAGCAGTTCTAAGTTCTAGGGGACTGATTACCTGAGATGTTAAGTCCCACAGTGCTTAGAGCCATTTGAACCATCCATACAATCGATTCGCCTCGATGGGCAGTGAATACACAATTCTCAGTGCAGATGCACATTAGCGTTAGATGCCCAGCGGAAATCTGAAATTAATACACATTGAGACCACGCACGGGGACTGGGGATAGGTAGGCCTTGATGGGAATGTGGGCCGGTCGGGAGGCGTCCCGAAATACGAGGGCGAGTCAAATGAAAACCTTCAATATTTTTAAAATATTATTTATTGTGCAGAAGTGGTACAAAGCTAATTCACTTTTCAACACTGTCCCCCCCAAGCTCAACGCAAGTCCTCCAGCTCTTAAAAAGTGCATAAATTCCTTTAGGAAAAAATTCTTTTGGTAGTCCGCGCAACCACTCATGCACCGCGTGTCGTCCCTCTTCATCAGAACGGAACTTCTTTCATCCCATTGCGTCTTTCAGTGTTGCAAACATATGGAAATCACTTGGGGGCAAGTTCTGGTGAGTATGGTGGATGAGGCAGACGCTCAAAATGCAGGTCTGTGATTGTTGCAACTGTTGTACGGACAGTGTGGGGCCTTGCATTGTTATGTTGCAAAAGGACACCTGGTGACAGCAATCCACGTCGCTTTGATTTGATTGCAGGCCTCAGATGATTTTTTAGGATATCTGTGTATGATGCTCTGGTGACAGGGGTCCCTCTAGGCATGTAATGCTCCAAAATGACGTCTATTTCGTCCCATAAGAGAGTCAGCATAACCTTCCCTGCTGATGATTCTGTTCGAAACTTCTTTGGTTTTGGTGATGAGGAATCGCGCCATTCCTTGCTCGCTCTCTTCGTTTCCGGTTGGTGGATGTGAACTCAGGTTTCGTCCCCTAATAACGATTCTTGCAAGGAAGCCATCACCTTCTCGTTAAAAGCGCCGAAGAAATTCTTCACAAGCATCAGCACGTCGTTCTCTCATTTCAGGAGTCAGCTGCCGTGGCACCCATCTTGCAGACACTTTGTGAAACTGGAGCACATCATGCAGAATTCGGTGTGCTGACCCATGACTAATCTGTAAAAATGCTGCAATGTCATTCAGTGTCACTCGGCAGTTTTCCATCAGTATGGCTTCAACTGCAGCAACGTTCTGTGGAGTCACAACTCGTTGTGCCTGACCTGGACGAGGAGCATCTTCCACTGAAGTCACACCATTTGCGAACTTCCTAGTCCATTCGTAGACTTGCTGCTGTGACAAACATGCATCACCGTACTGAACCTACATTCGTCGATTAATTTCAATAGGTTTCACACCTTCAGTACGCAAAAACCGAATAATAGAACGCTGTTCTTCCTTGTAGCAAGTCTCAATTGGAGCGGCCATCTTTATGCTGATACTGCAACGGTATGTGTGCACCTACACTATGCTGCCACCTACAGGCCATTCTGCACGCTGTTTGTACACGGTGTTTCAAAAAATGACCGGTATATTTGAAACGGCAATAAAAACTAAACGAGCAGCAATAGAAATACACCGTTTGTTGCAATATGCTTGGGACAACAGTACATTTTCAGGCAGACAAACTTTCGAAATTACAGTAGTTACAATTTTCAACAACAGATGGCGCTGCAAGTTATGTGAAACATATAGAAGACAACACAGTCTGTGGGTGCGCCATTCTGTACATCGTCTTTCTGCTGTAAGCGTGTGCTGTTCACAACGTGCAAGTGTGCTGCAGACAACATGGTTTATTCCTTAGAACAGAGGATTTTTCTGGTGTTGGAATTCCACCGCCTAGAACACAGTGTTGTTGCAACAAGACGAAGTTTTCAACGGAGGTTTAATGTAACCAAAGGACCGAAAAGCGATACAATAAAGGATCTGTTTGAAAAATTTCAACGGACTGGGAACGTGACGGATGAACGTGCTGGAAAGGTAGGGCGACCGCGTACGGCAACCACAGAGGGCAACGCGCAGCTAGTGCAGCAGGTGATCCAACAGCGGCCTCGGGTTTCCGTTCGCCGTGTTGCAGCTGCGGTCCAAATGACGCCAACGTCCACGTATCGTCTCATGCGCCAGAGTTTACACCTCTATCCATACAAAATTCAAACGCGGCAACCCCTCAGCGCCGCTACCATTGCTGCACGAGAGACATTCGCTAACGATATAGTGCACAGGATTGATGACGGCGATATGCATGTGGGCAGCATTTGGTTTACTGACGAAGCTTATTTTTACCTGGATGGCTTCGTCAATAAACAGAACTGGCGCATATGGGGAACCGAAAAGCCCCATGTTGCAGTCCCATCGTCCCTGCATCCTCAAAAAGTACTGGTCTGGGCCGCCATTTCTTCCAAAGGAATCATTGGCCCATTTTTCAAATCCGAAACGATTACTGCATCACGCTATCTGGACATTCTTCGTGAATTTGTGGCGGTACAAACTGCCTTAGACGACACTGCGAACACCTCGTGATTTATGCAAGATGGTGCCCGGACACATCGCACGGCCGACGTCTTTAATTTCCTGAATGAATATTTCGATGATCGTGTGATTGCTTTGGGCTATCCGAAACATACAGGAGGCGGCGTGGATTGGCCTCCCTATTCGCCAGACATGAATCCCTGTGACTTCTTTCTGTGGGGACACTTGAAAGACCAGGTGTACCGCCAGAATCCAGAAACAATTGAACAGCTGAAGCAGTACATCTCATCTGCATGTGAAGCCATTCCGCCAGACACGTTGTCAAAGGTTTCGGGTAATTTCATTCAGAGACTACGCCATATTATTGCTACGCATGGTGGATATGTGGAAAATATCGTACTGTAGAGTTTCCCAAACCGCAGCGCCATCTGTTGTTGAAAATTGTAACTACTGTAATTTCGAAAGTTTGTCTGCCTGAAAATGTACTGTTGTCCCAAGCATATTGCAACAAACGGTGTATTTCTATCGCTGCTCGGTTAGTTTTTATTGCCGTTTCAAATATACCGGTCATTTTTGAAACACCCTGTAGCACGCTTAGCAACTTACAGGATAACGGCACGAAATTTTAGGTTTTCATTTTACTCACTGTGCCCGGGTGACGCAGTGGTCAACGGAGCTGGCTAATAAGCAGAAGATCCCGGGTGCGAGTCTAGGTACGACAAACATTTTCGATCGTCGCTGCTGATTCCGCATGAAGTCCCGATGCAACTGATGTGATTAGTTCCTTTCCTCCCCCCCCCCCCCCCCATTCTACCTTCAGTTTACGTGATATTTTTGCTATCAAAAGATTTAGCTGTGTTGCCGTTAGAAAAGCGGACCCTGTCAACGACATTTTATTCCAGTGCGAGCAGATTACTTGAAATCCGCTATGATTTTTGTAAACATCGTAATCTACCTGTAGGTCTGACCTCTCCTGTTGCTGGTTTTTTTTATTATTTTTATTTACCGTCACGTCTGCAGTACACACATCCAATGCGGAGGCATACCGACAGCTGCTCTTTTGCACATGGTCTTCAAATGATGTACAGTTGTTGAGAAGTGATAGCGGTAAACTAACATCATCTCCCGCACTCTGCTCAGTGGCTCGTGGAGGTCGTGCAGCCGTAGATCATGTGTATTTGTAGTGTCCTGCTTGACACAGTCAACGTACTTTAAACATCTGGGCGTAGCGTTGCAAAGCGATATGAAAAGGAAGGAGCGTGTGAGGATTGCCGTAGGGAAGACGAATGGTCGAGTTGTAGCAACTTGTAGTTCGTCTCTAAGGGAGACCTCATGTAGGACGCTGGTGCGACCTATTCTTGAGTACTGCTCGAGTGTTTAGGACATGTGTGACGTGTTACTATGTTTATGGCTTTGCTCATCGAGCCATATACGTTATCTCACATTTCTAGCGCTTCTCTCACACAAACAATGATAAAAATTCAGAAATTCAGGGTCGCCACCAGCCCAAGCCCTTCCTAACCATGTAGAAAAAACGGAGCTGGAAAATTATTAGTTTAATTACTTTAATAATTTAATTACAAGTACGCAAATTTCTTTAAGCAGACAGACACCGTCAGGTAGCTTGCGGAGTATGGATGTAGATGTAGATAAATAGCACTCCATGTCGTGCATGAAGCAACTTGATTAAGTCAGGAATGGAAATCAGAGTAAGGGGGTAAGATCGACATCAAAGAATTTATCTTTCACGTAAATTATTTATTGTAATTAAATATTTGGTTGCACACCCTAACTACACGTAACTGGTGCCTGACTCGAAATATTTAAGTAAGAATTACGTGAGAATGAAACAGAGCACAATTTAACTACAGCAAGAAGAAACACAGAAGACGGGGGTGGGAGACAATGATACTATCATCTCCTTTGCATTAATACCATAAAAATATCTCAGTGACATTTGCATTACGATTCTACGCATGCTCTATTCTGGACAGAGGTCTAACCAATACACAAGGCTGTGCGATAATTATTTAACATACTAACTGCGTCTGCTGCTTGCAAACGGCCGAACTAGAGCACGTGGTGCATTCTGACTCAAACTGTTGTGCTGCTTTGTAGAAAGCGCACGAAAGAATAGATATTCTGCAGAAATTGTAGCTCATTAAACAAGCAACCTGTTAAAATAAAGCCTATTGCGGTGCTGTGGTGAACCCGAACGGTCATTGATTGCCAAACACGTGGCACAAAATCGACACACAAAGACAAAAGCAATTTCCACAAAATATAAGATTAAAAATCATTTTAAAAAATAACTCGTTTCACACGCTTCAGATAAGCTAAAGTTCTTAAGTCTTTCACCAGTTAAACATAACTAAGTCCTATCTCAACCTGATTCCTATCACCTGAAACCCCCCTTAAGAGCTACGATCCGTACTCACCAAGCGTTCACCGAACAGTGCCCCTTTTTCCTTCCACATTACCTTGCTCCTCGTGCAGCGGAAGCTACCAGACGGGTAGCCCTCCGTCACCAACCTCACTCACAAAAAGAGCCTTCGACACAGCCCTCGACTAAGATGGGTAAACCTCTCTGTTCAGGTATTGGAAACCTAAGTTGGTCATCCTGTGCTCTCCTTTGAACGAGAAGCAACATCATCTGCTCCCAGCAGACGATGACCAATTCAGCGATTCCCACAAAACAAAACCGAAACCCACATTAAAACACACATATAATAATCAATAGGCCTTATTTGAGTGCTGAGTCTTTCTGGAAGAGTTCATGAATTGAGCTAAAATCAGATAGTAAAATGAATAGGTTGTACCGAATTCGACAAGCGTCTTATGAAACGACTTCACAGAGACGTTTCACACGCACCATGTCGGATTGAAGAAAGACGTCGATGCAATTGAGAGGCAGGCTGCTGCATTTGTTACCGATAGGTTCGAACAAAATGCAGGTGTTACGGAGATCCTTCGTAAACTAAAATGGGAATCCCTGGAGGGATTTCGAAAAACACTGTTGAGAAAATTTAGAGAACCGGAATTTGAAGCTGACTGCAGAACGACCCTACTGCCGTCAGCACTATGTTTTTCACTAAAGGACCTCGAAAATTAGATACGAGAAATTACGGGGCACTTAGATAGTCGTTTTCCCTCGCTCTATCTGCGAGTGGAATAGAAAAGGAAATGACTAGTGGTGGTACAGGACACCCTCCGCCACGCACCGTACGGTGGCTTGCAGAGTACATATGGAGAGGTAGAAGTGATAAAATGTTGCATCACCTTCGTAGTTGCCCATTCAGTGTACTGTCACGCAGGCGACCAGTAAAAAAGGTGATGATGTGACAGATAGGAATTATACGCCACGTAGTGACAAAAGCGCTCTCCCCCCCCCCCTCTCTCTCTCTCTCTCTCTCTCTCTCTCTCTCTCTCTGTCCATTTGCATGTCTCTTTCCTGGAACAGGGCAACTGTCTCTGATTCAATTACTCATCAGCGTAATGGTTCTAGGTTAGCACATTCATCAGGGCGGTGTGTGGTCGTGTTCCGCACTCGTCGCTTTCTGTTGTCCAAATAGGAATGAGGAATGTAATAAATCATGATGTCGCGAAACAGAGGCGGGATATCCCGGCTGTCGGCTAACTTTCATAATACAACGGAGGTGCGAACACTTTGCGTCGCCCTCGCGTGCGCAGCACTGTTGCCGTAACAACGGACTCCCTGCTAACTGGATTATTCAGCACCGCCGCGCGCATTCGCCCGACGTCTCCTGCCCGGAGACGGCGCCGCCGCCGTAATGGGACCGTCCGGGGACCGAGCTACCGTGTTCTACCTAAATTTTAAAAAACTTGGGCGGTCGTAAATTCGTCGTGCCGGAACAAGTAAAAGAGCAGCTCCGACATTAACAACCCCGACACACGCTTAACGCACCCCCGGCCACCACACACCCACAGAGAGAGAGAGAGAGAGAGAGAGAGAGAGAGAGAGAGAGTCAGGTCTTTTGGGCAAAAGGGAGTCGGGCACTTAATTACGTCCGTGGCGGGAATGGCCCGGCCAGCTGAATAAACGGAAACAAACGGCCCGGCGGCGTCAAGCTGCGCGCATGCGCAATAATTACTCGTGCCACTCAGCCGGGTCGGCGCAGCTCGAGCTTTGAAAATAGTCTCACAATCAGTTGGGCGGCCGGGTGAGAGGCGAGAGCGGTGGTGCGCATGCGTGGCCAAACCTCCCGCCAGGTCGCTATTTCTCACCAATGCGGCTGCCAGTTGCGACAACTTTTTTACGTATTGCCGTGCCAGCGAAGTGGCCGTCACCTGTCGGCCGATATGCACAGACGGTGCGCTCCTTGCTTACTATAATCCGATTAAAATTACTTGATAGTTCACGTCTGCCACTTGCCGCTACAGTGCTAGCACATCGGTCGCCGGCTGCCGCTCGCTTATAGGCGACACGTAAACACGGCGGGTCACTTCACAAACGCTATTAATGGGTAACGCGGAGCAATGTTGGAAGTGGCCGCTGCGAGTATGTCGGTAATGCAAGATGCTCTGTCGACAGCTGATTTTTAACGACCAAACTGCAGCAGACGACGCGTTTTGTGGTCTGGAATTTAAACTCATGTCCCAAGCTAGCCACAACCTCGTGATGTGCAATGTTCCGAGAAAACAGCAATCAACAATCTGTCGCAGATCTAATAATAACAACAAAAATATGTACTAGTAATACAACTGAATTTGTATAACATAACACGTAAAATCACACAATGAACGACCTGCTATATAACAACAGGCAGCAGGTCTGAATAAATACGAGGGTCACTCCAAAAGAAATGCACACTATTTTTTTAAAAATCCATCTTTTATTCTACATGTTTGAAAGTTTTACAGTGTGTAGATACGTCCTTTAGGAACAATATTTTCATTTCTCCACGTAATTTCCATCTCTCTCAACGGCCTTACGCCATCTTGGAACCAGCGCCTGTATACCAACACAGTAAAATTCTGGACCAACCTGTTGGAGCCACTGTTTGGCAGCGTGCACAAGGGAGTGATCATCTTCAAACCTTGTTCCACGAAGAGAGTCTTTCAGTTTCCCAAAGAGATGATAGTGACATGGAGCCAGGTCAGGACTGTAAGGCGGGTGTTTCAGTTTTGAGATCGTTTCCGTGGTTTTTTGACTGACATGTGGCCGTGCATTGTCGTGCAACAGCAAAACATCCTGCTTTTGCCGATGTGGTCGAACACGACTCAGTCGAGCTGGAAGTTTCTTCAGTGCCGTCACATATGCATCAGAATTTATGGTGGTTCCACTTGGCATCATGTCCACAAGCAAGAGCCCTTCGGAATCGAAAAATACCGTAGGCATAACCTTTCCAGCAGAAGGTGTGGTTTTGAGTTTTTTTTTTCTTGGGTGAATTTGCATGATGCCACTCCATTGATTGCCTCTTTGTCTCTGGTGAAAATTGGAGACATGTTTCATCACCCGTCACCATTCTTCGAAGAAATTCATCTCTACTGTTCTCGTATTGTTCCAAAAGTTCGTTGAATACCGTTTTTCTTGTTTCTTTGTGAGCCACTGTCAACATCCTGGGAACCCACTTGGCACAAATCTTTTTTAACGCCAACACTTTCAGTATTCTGCCAACACTTCCTTTCCCTATCCCATCCTAGCGTGACAATTCGTTCACTGTGATGCGTCTGTCAGCAGTCAAGAATTTGTTAACTCTCTGCACATTGTCGGGAGTGTGTGCAGTAAGAGGCCTGCCGCTGCGAGGACAATCCTCAATATTGCAGTGCCCGCTTTCATCACGTAACCTGCTTGCCCACCGACTAACTGAACTGCGATCGACAGCAGCATCTCTATACACCTTTTCCAACCTCTTGTGGATGATTCCCACAGTCTCGTTTTCACAGCACAGGAATTCTATGACAGCACGTTGCTTCTGACGAACGTCAAGTGTAGCAGCCATCTTTAACACATGCTGTGACGGCGCCACTCAAGGGAACAGGTTGAACTAAAATTGAAAACAAGCAGTAAGGATGTATCTACACACTGTAAAACTTTCAGACATGCAGAATGAAAACTGCATTTTTACAAAAATTGTGTGCATTTCTTTTGGAGTGACCCTCGTAAAAGAGCTAAAATCGCGACCGCTTTATTCACGAAGATTAAAGCTAACCTCTGCGAGCAAACTCAAATGGTTCAAATGGCTCTGAGCACTATGGGACTTAACTTCTAAGGTCATCAGTTCCCTAGAACTTAGAACTACTTAAACCTAACTAACCTAAGGACATCACACACATCCATGCCCAAGGCAGGATACGAACCTGCGACCGTAACGGTCGCGCGGCTCCAGACTGTAGCGCCTAGAACCGCTCGGCCACCCAGACCGGCTACGAGCAAACTCAAGACAGAAAAAATTCAGTTTCAGCGAACGCAATCTGTAATATCTCGCTGTCATTGATTACCTAAAATTACCATCACAATGGCCACATAAGCTTCCGCATTACCAAGGGATGAGGAGTCGTCACTGACACTAGGTTATAGGCGCCACAGGTAGATTCTAAACGCAAAAAGAGTGATGGGAAGGAGAGTAACAGCCAGTAAAGTCAATATGATGATGAAAATGACGCGGAAAAGTATTAGAAATGAAAAAAATTCAAAATTTAAACCCGGTAATTGGAGAAAAATAATAGTCATACTCCTGATTAGATTCAGAAAGAAAAAAATTGCTCCATTTGACGAAATTCGAACCCACGACCTACAACACGTCACGTTTGTACCCTAACCACATTGCGCTGTGCTATAATTGTGGTCACCCCTCGAAGCGATGAATTGCGGCCTTCACAAACGCGGTTTCACGCACGGTCTTGCGAAGTTTATCCAATGTAAGCCGATCACTACGATATGGTAACTGTGCATTTGACGCTGAATCGCGTCTTGTGCGTAAGTATACAGTAGCGTTTTGTTAGTGCTGCGTCGGAAACAAATGTATTTCTATAGCATAGTTGTGTATGTGTTGTTTTCGGTGTGGTTATAATGTGTGATGAAATAACCCATGATTTGGAATCCAAACGCATCACGAAAGAATGCCGAACAATCAACTGGAAGTGAAGTAATTGTTGTAGCTGTTTGGTCGCGGCGATCGGTTCGGGTGTGACGTTCAGCGCTCTGATTGGCGGAAACCATCTACGACGCGTGAAGTGTCAACTATCAAGAAATTACCCATTACAGCGTGGCGGTCACAGTGGATCATTACTCAAGTTTAGAAAGAGTCGGCTAGTACAGAATATCTTGAGTGTATGAAATAGGCAGCGATGTTACAGAAACCAAAGGAACAGAAGGAAAGAAAAGAAAGCGGGGTGGTCCGAGCCTTGTTTGACGTAGTCCATGTAAAATCGGCAACCACTAATCTGCAACCAAGTGCCAACGAGGACTGCTCATCGGTTGGTACCGCGGAAGCTCGCGTGGGGATAGTTTTAGGTAATCAATGACAGCGAGAGACTACAGTTTGCTTTAACCGTTGAAACAGAATTTTTTCTTTCCTGTAAAATCTCGAGCTTTCGACAAAATCCTTGACTATTCGGGGGGGACGCTGCCGTGTTGACCATTTCTAGCTAGCCCACGGACGGCTGATGATCAGTCAGCGTACGTCATCTTTACGCAATGCTGCCAGAAATCGTGTCCATGTCTGCACCACTAAGATTATAATGCTGTTGTGGCTGACGAACATTCTAATTCATAATGCTTTTTTAATAACAAATACTCAGAGTGCAGAAGTGTGGGACAATATTGTACTTTCATCCAATATGATCCTGTCTTTGTTCGTGACACTGTGTGTCCAGCAGCTACCGTCGTTTCAAGCTCTCGATTTTTAATGTGGATTCGGTGCGGAAAAGACCGATCGATGTAGATGCTCCCGGACAAACTTCCAAATTCCAGGTACCCAGCGGCCGAGACTGTCCTTAATCAGTCACAGCGTGTCCTTTTCCTTGGGTGGTCGGTAATTGGCTATTATGGCTCTTCTTCCCAGGAGCTAACTGTGTTTTAAGATATAGCGCCGCAGAAAGGAACAAGCAATAGGTAGATCGTCACGCGATTCTGAAACGTGTTCTCTTTGTCGTTGCTCGAAAAGCGGTAACATATCTCGAACCCGATAGCTTTTTTTTTCCGCAACACGTCTACTCCAACTACCAGTCCGCTTTTGAAGTCTGTTAATTCTCGTCCAGCGGACGTAAGCCCGTCGGAAACCTTTTCACACGAATCACTTCTGACGTGAGTTGTTGTTGTGGTCTTTAGTCCTGAGACTGGTTTGATGCAGCTCTCCATGCTACTCTATCCTGTGCAAGCTTCTTCATCTCCCAGTACCTACTGCAGCCTACATCCTTCTGACTCTGCTTAGTGTATTCATCTCCTGGTCTCCCTCTACGATTTTTACCCTCCACGCTGCGCTCCAATACTAAATTGGTGATCCCTTGATGTCTCAGAACATGTCCTACCAACCGATCCTTCTTCTTGTCAAGTTGTGCCACAACCTCCTCTTCTCCCCAATTCTATTCAATACCTCCTCATTAGTTATGTGATCTACCCATCTAATCTTCAGCATTCTTCTGTAGCACCACATTTCGAAAGCTTCTATTCTCTTCTTGTCTAAACTATTTATTGTCCACGTTTCACTTCCATACATGGCTACACTCCATACAAATACTTTCAGAAACGACTTCCTAACACTTAAATCTATACTCTATGTTAACAAATTCCTCTTCTTCAGAAACGCTTTCCTCGCCATTGCCAGTCTACATTTTATATCCTCTCTACTTCGACCATCATCAGTTACTTTGCTCCCCAAATAGGAAAACCCCCTTTACTACTTTAAATGTCTCATTTCCTAATCTAATTCCCTCAGCATCGCCCGACTTAACTCAACTACATTCCATTATCCTCGTTTTGCTTTTGTTGATGTTCCTCTTATACCCTCCTTTCAAGACACTATCCATTCCGTTCAACAATGTCATCGGTGAACCTCAAAGTTTTTATTTCTTCTCCATGGATTTTAATACCTACTCCGAACTTTTCTTTTGTTTCCATTATTGCTTGCTCAATATACAGATTGAATAACATCGGGGAGAGGCTACAACCCTGTCTCACTCCCTTCCCAACCACTGCTTCCCTTTCATATCCCTCTACTCTTATAATTGCCATCTGGTTTCTGTACAAATTGTAAATAGCCTTTCGCTCCCTGTATTTTACCCCTGCCACCTTCAGAATTTGAAAGAGAGTATTCCAATCAACATTGTCAAAATCTTTCTGTAAGTCTACAAATAATAGAAACGTAGGTTTGCCTTTCCTTAAGCTTTTTTCTAAGATAAGTCGTAAGGTCAGTATTGCTTCACATGTTCCAATATTTCTACGGAATCGAAACTGATCTTCCCTGAGGTTGGCTTCTACCAGTTTTTCCATTCGTCTGTAAAGAATTCGTGTTAGTATTTTGCAGCTGTGACTTAATGAACTGATAGTTCGGTAATTTTCACATCTGTCAACACCTGCTTTCTTTGGGATTGGAATTATTATATTCTTCTTGAAGTCTGAGGGTATTTCGCCTGTCTCATACATCTTGCTCACCAGATGGTAGAGATTTGTCAGGACTGGCTCTCCCAAGGCTGTCAGTAGTTCTAATGGAATGTTGTCTAGTATGGGGGTCTTATTTCGACTCAGGTCTTTCAGTGCACCGTTAAACTCTTCACGCAGTATCATATCTCCCGTTTCATCTTCATGTACATCCTCTTCCATTTGTATAATATTGTCCTCAAGTACATCACCCTTGTATAGACCCTCTATATACTCCTTCCACATTTCTGCTTTCCCTTGTTTGCTTAGAAGGGAACCTCCCCATCGCACCCCCCCCCCCCCCCCTCATATTTAGTTTTAAGTTGTCACAGTGGATAGGCCTTGAAAAACTGAACACAGATCAATCGAGAAAACAGGAAGAAGTTGTGTGGAACTATGAAAAAAATAAGCAAAATGTACAAATTGAGTAGTCCATGCGCAAGATAAGCAACATCAAGGATAAGGTAAGCTCAAGAGTATCGTGGTTCCGTGGTTAGCGCGAGCAGCTGCGGAACGAGAGGTCCTGGGTTCACGTCTTCCCTGGAGTGAAAAGTTTACTTACTTTATTTCCGGAAAGTTATGATCTGTCCTTTCGTTCACTGACGTCTCTGTTCACTGTAATAAGTTTAGTGTGTGTTTTGCGACAGCACCGCAAAACCGTGCGATTAGTAGACGAAAGGACTTGCCTCTCCAAAGGGAACCGAAAACATTTGATCGCAAGGTCATAGGTCAACCGATTCCTCCACAGAAAAACACGTCTGATATATTCTATACGATACTGGTGACGGCATGTGCGTTACATGACAGGAATATGTTGTCGACCCACTAAACTTGTACACTTGGCGAATGGGTAAAAAGATTCTTCTACTTTGCCCGATTTAGGTTTTCTTCTGGACGTGATAATCACTCCCAAAAAAAGTGATGAAAACATAAGAGTTTGTCACATAAACTGCAACAAATGAATGCAACAGTTTCACAGTCGCACGGTTTTCCCTGTGCTCTGTCAAAACGTATGTTTTTAATGCTTTCAAATTTTTTCGTGTGTAGGCCGTCAAATCCTGCACATGTCCAAGCAAATCTGAACATGTGCTGGAATTTTGGAGAGCGAAGTTGATTATGTGTGAGTAAATGAACTTTGATAATTGTTTGAAAATAAAAAATTAAACTTTTCACTCGAGGGAAGACTTGAACCAAGGAACTCTCGTTCCGCAGTTGCTCACGCTAACCACGGGACCACGGCGCTCTTGCACTCATGTTGACCTTGATGCTGCCTATCTTCCACATGGACTACTCAGTTTGTATATTTTGCGTATTTTTTTCATAGTTCCACACAACTTCTTCCGGTTTTCTCGATTGATCTGTGTTCAGTTTTTCAAGGCCTATCCTCTGTGTCAACTTATAACTAAATCTGAGGGGGGTGCGACGGGGAGGTTCCCTTGTTAGAAGCCGGCCGCGGTGGTCTAGCGGTTCTGGCGCTGCAGTCCGGAACCGCGGGTCTGTTACGGTCGCAGGTTCGAATCCTGCCTCGGGCATGGGTGTGTGTGATGTCCTTAGGTTAGTTAGGTTTAAGTAGTTCTAAGTTCTAGGGGACTTATGACCTAAGATGTTGAGTCCCATAGTGCTCAGAGCCATTTGAACCATTTGAACCTTGTTAGAACTAGGTTTCCATCAAAGCCCTTGATATTCATGCAAATGGTTCTCCTTTCTCCACAGGTCTCTTTAATTTTCCTGTAGGCAGTATCTATCTTACCCCTACTGAGATAAGCCTCTACATCCTTACATTTGTCCTCTAGCCATGCCTGCTTAGCCATTTTGCACTTCCTGTCGATCTCATTTTTGAGACGTTTGTATTCCTTTTTGCCTACTTCATTTACTGCATTTTTATATTTTCTCCTTTCATCAATTAAATTCAATATTTCTTCTGTTACCCAAGGATTTCTACTAGCCCTTGTCTTTTTACCTACTTGATCCTCTGCTGCCTTCACTACTTCATCCCTCAGAGCTACCCATTCTTCTTCTACTGTATTTCTTTCCCCCATTCCTGTCAATTGTTCCCTTATGCTCTCCCTGAAACTCTTTACAACCTCTGGTTCTTTCAGTTTATCCAGGTCCCATCTCCTTAAATTCCCACCTTTTTGCAGTTTCTTCAGTTTTAATCTACAGTTCATAACCAATAGATTGTGGTCAGAGTCCACATCTGCCCCTGGAAATGTCTTACAATTTAAAACCTGGTTCCTAAATTTCTGTCTCACCATTATATAATCTATCTGATACCTTTTAGTATCTCCAGGGTTCTTCCATGTATATGACCTTCTTTTATGATTCTTAAACCAAGTGTTGGCTATGATTAAGTTATGCTCTGCGCAATATTCTACCAGGCGGCTTCCTCTTTCATTTCTTAGCCCCAATACATATTCACCTACTATGTTTCCTTCCCTCCCTTTTCCTACTCTTGAATTCCAGTCACCCATGACCATTAAATTTTCGGCTCCCTGACGTGAGTAAGCCGTTGCATTTGCTGGGAGATGTAGAGTTGCCGGTCAGTTGCAAATCGCATCTCCGCGCCATGTCGAGACTGCAGCCAGCCACTGACCTGTCAGGCAGTGTCCCCGCCGCCGGACAAGCTGTCGGGGCCGGGCTGGCTGGGTGCAGCACCTGGCGAATCGACCGCGCGGCCCCGAGCTGTGATTGTTGAAGAGTCACGCGGCGCGCTGTGGGGGTGGATTCCAGGCGCGGCGAGGCGCGGACAACCGCGCCCTCCAGTGTGCGCTCCACGCCGACCCGGCCCGCATCCTCTCTCCTCCTCCTGTTCTCTTCCGCTTTTGTTTTCGTTTTTCCACGCGGCACGGCGCAGCTTCCCTCCGCCGCCCTCCTCTCTCTCTTCTTCCCTTCGCCCTCCGCCCCCGCGTACAAACAGCAGCCGGTAATGGGTCTCCGCGGCCGTAAATAATGGACGCCAGACGCGCTCCAGAGCTGGGGGCTTTCCCCGTGGCGGAATATCGCGCCCTATGGCCGTGCCAGCATAGGCAAGTGATTCCAGGACACACACACACACACACACACACACACACACACACACACATTATTCTTTAAGCATGTGGAATCCATACCACACAGGACGAAAGAGCGATGCACAAAAGTCTATGATGCATACTGATACAGTTTCTTTTTAATGAAAAAAAAAAACAAGAGAAACGTAGAAGACAGCTTTCTTATTCCAAAACGAGAAAAAAAAAGGTCCAGTAAACGTGAGCTTTAGAACGCATACCTGACGAGCCGTCAGTACTTGTTCATCTTCGACACTGTGAAACAAATCTCTTCTACTGCAAGCTCTTTGCTATCCATGTTTTGCGAGGAAATAGCATGGACCACAACAAGAAAAAATTTTCCCGGTAAAGATAGGCGCCGGCCAGAGTGGCCGAGCGGTTCTAGGCGCTACAGTCTGGAGCCGCGTGACCGCTACGGTCGCAGGTTCGAATCCTGCCTCGGGCATGGATGTGTGTGATTTCCTTAGGTTAGTTAGGTTTAAGTAGTTCGAAGTTCTAGGGGACTGATGACCTCATCAGTTAAGTCCCATAGTGCTCAGAGCCATTTGAACCATTAAACGTAAGCTCTAAAACGCATACGTTAACAGCAGTGAGCATTTGTTCACTAGAAGAAATGGTTCAAATGGCTCTGAGCACTAAGGGACTTAACATCTGAGGTCATCAGTCCCTTAGACTTAGAACTACTTAAACCTAACTAACCTAAGAGCATCACACATAGCCATGCCAGAGGCAGGATTCGAACCTGTGACCGTAGCAGCAGCGCGGTTTCGGACTGAAGCGCCTAGAACCGCTCGGCAACAGCGCCCGCTTCTTGTGGAACACATCTCATCTATTGAACAAGTGCTAATTGCTCTTAAGGTATGCATTTTAGAGCCCATGTTTATTGGAGTTTTTTCCTTATTTTGGTCGACACTGCCTCCTCCCAAAATATGGAACGCAAAGATCTCGCAGTCGAAGAGATGTTGATTCGCAGTATGAACAAGTGCTCATGTCTGGTAAGGTATGCAGTTTTGAGCCTGTGTTTGTATTTTATGTCAACCGGGAACCTAGAAACGACGGAGAAGCTCCGTCCCTGCCGCAGTCGCAGTGGTCCACAACCCCATGACGACTACCGTAGTCCACTTCACCCTCCGCTGCCCCACACCGAACCCACGGTTATTGGGCGGTTCGGCCTCCGGTGGATCCCCCAGGGAACGTCTCACACCAGACGAGTGTAACCCCTATGTTTGCGTGGTAGAGTAATGGTGGTGTACGCGTACGTGGAGAACTTGTTTGCGCAGCAATCGCCGACATAGGGTAGCTGAGGCTGAATAAGGGGAACCAGCCCACATTCGCCGAGGCAGTTGGAAAACCGCCTAAAAACCATCCACAGACTGGTCGACTCAACGGACCTCGACACAAGTCCGCCGGGCGGGTTCGTGCCGGGGACCAGGCGCTCTTTCCCACTCCGGAAAGCCGTGCGTCAGAACGCTGGGCTGACCGGGCGGGCCGAGCCTGTGTTTACTAGAGTTTTTTTTCTTGTTTTGAATGAAGGGGCCTGTCCACAAAGTGCGTAAAAGCATTTTTGAAACTCCCCGTATACGTCACGTAGATACATGGTGTTCCGAAGTACTTTCAATATACGTTCAAGGGTGTGATCTCATCTTGGGCAAGAAATGTCTACAAATACTTACCGAGCGAGGTGGCGCAGTGGTTAGACACTGGACTCGCATTCGGGAGGACGACGGTTCAATCCCGCGTCCGGCCATCCTGATTTAGGTTTTCCGTGATTTCCCTAAATCGCTCCAGGCGAATGCCGGGATGGTTCCTTTGAAAGGGCACGGCCGGCTTCCTTCCCCGTCCTTCCCTAATCCGATGAGACTGATGACCTCGCTGTCTGGTCTCCTTCCCCAAGAAACCCAACCCAACCCCACTAATACTTCCTGGGGGCGCTAGGAGCCCCTTCAGTATTGGCCGGCCGTGAGAAGACGTGGTTTCGCTGAGCTAGCGGCGTCTACTAAACTGAGATGCTGCACACCACTTCCCACAGTAAATTGGTAGTGTGATTTTGAACAAGAAAAGCTTGACGATAAGTATTTCTAAGGGGAGAAACATATTTTAGAAGCAAATAGTGATCTTTGATTTTGCTGGGGTTACCTGCTTTCATACAGAGTAGACGACTGGATTATAGGCAACACACGAGGCATTCGCACGCTACGGACTGTCTACGTCCTCCAGCCTCTCAGGGACATAACCAATACTGAAGGACGCCTAGCGTTGCTACGAAGCGTCAGTGAACATTTTGACTATAACAAATGTTGTTTCCCACTATGTGATCGATCATCCCCGGACGTTTGATTCAAAGACCTTGAAACACTTGGATAGGACAGCACAAATGAGTACAGGTTTGCTTAATAGATGAGAGTCTCGGAAACGATGAAAAAACATAACAGGCATACTCTTTAAGGTAGACGTCACATAATCCGCGAAAGCCAGTTAGAAAATTTTTGGAAGCTTAAGCAAGAATACGATTTTTGTTTTTTACCCGATAAAGAACTTTTAACAGCCAATAAATGCGGATGAATGATTACTACATGACTAACTACGCTAAATACAAACATAACTACACGAATTGGTTCCGCTGAACGAAAGGTAGTCGTGGTGCAGGGGTAGCGTATACAGTTCATGTTTACGTGCTAGGAAAAGGACCTGGGTTCGATTCCGAGTCGTTCTTACATTTCTACTGACTCAGTTACAATTTTGCATACAAAGTTTTATGTACACTGTTTACACTGCATCGCTAAGTACATTTTTAACGTCTTGCCAAAGAACTTGATCTTCACACCTATCCCAGCATATCGCACACATTTTATTCCTAATAAATTTCAATGAACCAAGAATTTTACAGATGTTTGATGTTGCAAACGTAATTCATCAGCAGTCAATGTTAAGGCCAAGCGTTTCATTTATTCTAAACAGCCTGTAAAAGTAAAGCTTACAAAATTTTTCAAAAGAAAGTCAAACGTTTTGTGTAATGATTTGTCTAAAAGTATGAAATAAGAAATATTAGGGAAACGTTTGGTGCCCCTCATTTTCTGTTCATGATATCGAGAATCATTCAAAGGCACGTAGAACGTTTCTCTTATCTACTTATTTCTTTTACAGAAATCATTTCATAAAATATTTGACTGATTTCTTTCATTTTTTAATTTCAAGTTTTATTCAAAAAGCATGATCTTATTGACCCCTTGTTTGCGTTACTAACGTACTTGATTCGAAAGAAGCCGTTTTGACATTTAAATACCGCCACCAGTGTATCTTTTTATGTGCAAAATAGCTAGGTATTGAACAGATGAAATATTTGACACTTCATTTACAACAGCTTTTCGTGAAATATTTCAATTTTTCCTCAGCATATTAATTATGTTTTGTTAATTACTCTGATTACTATCAAGCAGTTAAATATTTTCATGCCAAATTAAATCCCATGCTGGTCACTTTGATACACGATTTACCTGTTTCTCTCCCTTTGTTTGGCTATGAAAATTTGGTGTAAGCTATAGGGAGTCTTGGTTTCGCTCTGTTCACGCGTTTACAAAAACGTATCGAGTGTTAATCATATGATAAAATAGTCCTTCCTGCGTGCTGTCATTTCCAAAATTCGTCGTTTCGATATCTTGTACCTTTTATGGGATACGACGATTTTTACGACCACTTGATTCCCGAAGCGCAGGAAAGGTTCGGACGTGCCGCGAGCGACCCGTCCGCGGATATAACAACCAATATCTCACGAATGAAAAGAGATATCATTCTGGTCTCAACTTATAAATACAATTTACATATATTGGTTACATTTCGAACGCAGTAATGTATGGCGTTAAATGAAGTATACGGAAAGTCTTACAATGGGATTTTACCTCTGCAAATTCTTAAAAATTTCGTGCAGCCATGTACTCAATTTCGTGCAGCACAGTAACTATGAGGAATAACGAAAATAAATTCAGACCTTTATCGTTTAAAGATATCCAGTTATAGGTTGCGGAAGAATCAAATTTTTTCACCGAATAGTTTTCTTAAAATCGGATGTTAAGTAATTCATAGCTGCCGTCGCGTCCGCTCCACTGCTTTGCCGTGAAGACACGTGGCTGTCGCTCTCTGTCGCGCGTGCTGCAGCGACAAGATTCGAACGTCGCCAGTTGCAGCGGGAGACAGGCAGCGACACAGATGTCGCTCACGTAGGACACTTCCGTAACTACACCTGCGGCTGTGATTTGTCGCCTGAAGCTGTCGTTCCTTCTGTCGCTCACGTAGGACATGGCCTAAGAGTGGCTGGTGACGTTCACGCAGTAAGTATTGGATCACTAAGGGAGAATGGGAAATTAATCTGGGTACGGCGATTATTGGATCTACCTAAAACTACGTCCGCACAGGCCTTGGAAGGCTCAACGGTACCGATCGGCCGCCGTGTCATCCTCAGCCCACAAGCGTCACTGGACGCGGATACGGAGGTGCATGTGGTCAACATACAGCTCTCCCGGCCGTATGTCAGTTTACGAGAGAGGAGCCGCTACTTCTCAATCAAGTAGCTCCTCAGTTTGCCACACAAGGGCTGAGTGCATCCCGCTTGCCAACAGCGCTCGGCAGACCGGATGGTCACCCATCCAAGTGCGAGCCCAGCTCGACAGTGCTCAACTTCCGTGATCTGACGGGAACCGATGTTACCACTGCGGCAAGGCCGTTGGCATTGTATCTACCAGCCACTGTATTTTACGTTGCGGAGCGCCACGTCTTGCTCTGCTTTGTGAAAAGTGAGTATATGTGTGTGTGTGTGTGTGTGTGTGTGTGTGTGTGTGTGTGTGTGTGAATGTGTGAATGCCCGCGGTGATCTCTTGGAATATTTTGTCTTCTGTGGATTTTTAGCAGTAGGTCTGTCTCCTTTTGGCAGAGGAATGTGCCACTTGTTAGCTCCAGAAATACAGACAACCATTTCTCTGTTTCGTGTCTTTCCTGTAACAGGACAGACACCGCCCGGCGGTAGCGCAGAGTCGCCGCAGGTGAACACCTGTTGTGGCGACGGCAGACAGGCCCCCCGCAGGCACGCCGTCAGAACACGCCGGGCCCTCCAAGCGACGAGGAGAAGCAGAGTAGCCCTCCACCCCACGAGGGGTGGCGCGCCGCAGCCTGAGCCAGAAGAATCCACGACGCAGTGGGAGACGGGGGGAGGGGTGGGGGGACGGGGAGGGGCGGCGAGATTTTTTTGTGCGAGCGGGAGGGCAGGATCCGCGCGGCGCGGCCGCCTGGGGCGCGTGCTGGCTCGTAGCTCCCCTGCCATTGTCTTCCGGCGCACACGAGGCATCAGTCACCAACACGCGCGCCACAGTTGCTGTTGTTATAGTGGTTCGGCCCCCCACTGCGATCCCATCGCCATGTGCAGGAAACCAACAACGAGATTTTTTCTCTCAATATATTAAATCAACCGCATCCTGTCCTAATAACGGAAGTTATAGCGATGGGTTTAAAGTTATTTTGTAGGGAAACACATCAAGGGATTTATTTTATTTTATTTTTTTAAGAAGTTGTATGTGGCACCCATTGGTTACCCAGCACGCACCCCATCCTAAGTCAATTTCTTCCCAAACTCGCTGGAGCATTGCAGGTGTAACATGCTCTGTGGCGGCGTAAACTCTTTTTCCAAGTTCAGGTAGAGAAGCCGGCACAGGAGGTACAAACACGACATCCTTGATAAATCCCATGTCATTGTTGTTGTTGTTGTTGTTGTTGTGGTCTTCAGTCCTGAGTCTGGTTTGATGCAGCTCTCCATGCTACTCTATCCTGTGCAAGCTGCTTCATCTCCCAGTGCGTACTGCAGCCTGCATCCTTCTGAATCTGCTTAGTGTATTTAGTGTATGTAGTGTCTCCCTCTACGATTTTTACCCTCCACACTGCCCTCCAATACTAAATTGGTGATCCGTTGATACCTCAGAACATGTCCTACCAATCGATCCCTTCTTCTAGTCAAGTAGCGCCACAAACTCCTCTTCTCATTAGTTATGTGATCTACCCATCTAATCTTCAGCATTCTTCTATAGCACCACATTTCGAAAGCTTCTATTCTCTTCTTCTCCTAACTATTTATCGTCCACGTTTCACTTCCATACATGGATACACTCCATACAAATAGTTTCAGAAACGACTCCCTGACAAATCTATACTCGATGTTAACAAATTTCTCATCTTCAGAAACGCTTCTCTTGCCATTGCCGGTCTACATTTTATATCCTCTCTACTTCGACCATCATCAGTTATTTTGCTCCCCAAACAGCAAAACTCCTTTACTACTTTAAGTGTCTCATTTCCTAATCTAATTCCCTCAGCATCACCGAATCCCATAAAAAAGAAAAAATCGAGTGGTGTCAGGACTGGGGAACGTGGGGGCCATGCAATTGGCGTATCACGGCCAATTCATTGACCAGGAAAGCTGTCCCGGACGTCAGCCAGGTAGTGGTTCACTTTAGGGCTACCACGAACATGTTCGAATGTTTGTCATGCATTTTCACTGCCCCAGATTCTATAGTTGCCACTGAAGTGAAAAGTCAACTCGTCAGAAAAGATGATTTTGTCCAAGAATGTTCATCCTCATGTAATCGATTTAACATATCCGCACAGAAGTTCTTGCGAGCAATTTTATCAGTGTCATTTATTGCTTCTACGATCGTCGGTCTGTGCGGTTTTGGGCTTCTCAACACCCGCCAAACAATCGTCTGTGGGATTTGCAATTCGCAAGTTGCACGACGGGTCGATTTGATAGTGCCGTTCACGAAACGTTGTCTCACTCGCTCAGCGACGTCGTCGGATGTGCTTGGACGACCTGATGATTACCGAGCACCCTGTTTCTACAAAACATTTATACCACTCATAAATTGTAGGCTTACTAGGAGGATCCTTAGGGTACTTTGTACGGAAATTACGCTGAACTGTTGTCGCCGACTTCGATTCTTCACACCAAAACACATAGCTAGCGTGCTGGGGTCCAGTGAAGGCAGCCATCTTTAACGCAACGGCCGCTAGCGCTCCTTACGGCGCGATTCGCCACTAGCGAACTACGCGGGACAAAACTTTATATCTTTCTCTACAAATTGACACTACAATCACCTCTGTAGGTACTATCAATTAATTTATATGAATTTTCAAAGTTGTAAAGTCTTTTTTTGAAACACCCTCTATACTTCATTTATAATGTAAAATTCAATCACCAACACCAATAACACCACGTTTATGTTACGTAATCCTGGAAACACATTAAAATATTTTACATAAGAAATCGTTTAGAAGGCTGAACCTCCTACGAGCTATTAAGCAACATTCGATTCATAGCCTCATAAAGGAGGGGAGAGGCCAGCTACAAAGCCGATTGCAGCCCTCATTAGCTGGATTAAAACAGATATCTGCACACCACAAGCATTGCATACAAGTGGATCCTTCCGCGGAAGGACGAGTCCATGCGTCCCAGGACAGTGCGTTACCCGGAGGCGCGTTAAGGGAACTTCCTCCCACTGCAGAGGCCGGAAAGAGGAACTCCATTTCCGTGTGGTGGATATCAGGAAATAGACAAGTTTAAAGGTAATATACTGATCGCGCCCTATGTAGAACGGCATAAAAACAAACAAATCCTCTTTTATCAACTTTTTCGAAGTGTTTTACCAATCAACTAAGTTACTGAAGTGTAAAAATTTGTAATACTATAGCTGACAAAAATTTTCAGAGTCGTCATTCATTTAACGTGTGGTGCGATACTACTGATAATATAACTCAAGGCTCGATTTATTACAGACAATCATTTTAATCGAGAAAGTTGTCCACAATTTCCGCACAATTTGTTATTGCAGTACGTCTTCGTGTTCCTTCGAGGAAAGAGCTGGAGTATAACAACAACAGGATGCAAATCTTTCAGTATCAGTGGCATAATGCCTTTAAAAAAAGTCACTTAATGAATTGGCGATGTTATTTGTTCAGTCATATTATTGTCTATTTTTTTAAAAAAAAGTGCATAAAAATTCGTTTGAGGTCATCCTAAGAGACAGTCTCCACTTTAATCTGTAAGCGCAGACCAAATGTGCTTTAAATTCAAGGAAATAGTATCGATGTCAATTTGGATATATACTGAATAAATTGATGAGAGATGGTACTGATCTCCCGAAGTACAAAAAACAGGTCAGAACACTATTGCATAAACTCGAAATTTAGCACAAACTTCAATGCGAGATGCTTTTAATAGCTTCCACAACGAAAAGCCGTCTGGAAATCGGCAGAAAATGAGATATTCTGGTCGTGTGTAAAGTACATGGCACCATCAGTATCTCCACAGTCCGATAGCAATAGTAATGTACTAATGGCAGTGACACTAAAGTGGAATTACTGAACACTGTTTTCCGAAATTCCTTCGCCAAAGAAGACGACGTAAATTTTCCAAAATTGGAATCAAGAACAGCTGCCAACATCAGTAACTTAGAAGTAGATATGCTCGGTATAGCGAAACAGCTTAAATCACTTAATAGAGGCAAGGCCACCGCTCCAGACGGTATACCAATTAGATCCCTTTCAGTGTATGCTGACACTATAGCCCCCTGTTTAGCAATCGTATACAACCAGTAGTTCGACGAGAGGTGCACACCACAAGACTGGAACGTTGCAGGGATCACACCAATACTCAAAAACGAAGTAGGGGTAATGCGATGACTTACAGACTCGTATCACACGTCGTTTTGAAGTAGGGTTATGGAATATATACTGTGCACCAAAATTATGAATTATCTCGAAGAAGACGATGCAGTGAAAAAAAGTCAGCACGTATTCGAAAAATATCGTACTTGAGAAGCACAACTAGCTCTTTATTCTCACGAAGTAAAGAGTGTTATCGACAGGGGATGTCAAACTGATTCAATATTTTTAGATTTCCAGAAGGCTTTTGACAACGTTCTTTATAAGGGGAAAACTGTGTGCCCATTAACTATCACCTCAACTGTGCGACGGGATTTGTGATTCCATATCACAAACGTCGCAGTTGGTAGTAACTGACGGAAAGACATAACGTAAAACAAAAGTAATATCTGGCGCTCCCCAATGAATGCCATACGCTCTCTGCTGTTTCTACTCTACATAAAAGATTTAGATGACAAAATACACTTTTTTAGATTGTTTGCACATGATACTGTCATTTACCTTCTTGAAAAGTGATCAGATGATAAAAACCAATTGCAAAATGATTTAGACAAGGTATCTATATGATGCGAAAAGTTGCAACTGAGTATAAATAATGAAAAGAGTGACGTGATCCACGTGTGTACTAAAGGAATCCAGTAAATTTCGGTTCCACGATAAATCACACAAATTCAAAGGCAGTCATTCAACTAACCATCTAGGGATTACCATTACGAACAACTTAAACTGAAACGAGCACATAGATGATGATGTGGGGAAAGCTAACCTGCTGGCCGGTGTGGCCGAGCGGTTCTAGGCGCTACAGTCTGGAACCGTGCGACCGCTACGGTCGCAGGTTCGAATCCTGCCTCGGGCATGGATGTGTGTGATGTCCTTAGGTTAGTTAGGTTTAAGTAGTTCTAAGTTCTAGGGGGCTGATGACCTCAGATGTTAAGTCCCATAGTGCTCAGAGCCATTTGAATCATTTGGGAAAGCTAACCAAAGACTACGATTTACTGGCAGAATAGTTGCAGGATGGAAAAGGTCTACTAAAGAGACTGCCAACACTACACTTGTCCGACCTCTTTGGGGTATTGCTGTGCAGATATGATACGCCAGTTGGGGTAGCAGTCATTGACATAAAGGCGTTTTGCGTTGCGACAGACTCACCAATTTCCTCCTGCGAATGCGAAAACATTTTGTTGACGTTCACCTACATTGTAATAAAGTGAGAGAAATCAGAGCTCGCACGGAAAGATTTAAGAGCTCGTTTTCCTCGAACGCATTTGAAGAGAGGAACGGTAGTGAAATAGCTTGAAGCTGGATCGACGAGCCCTCTGCCAGACACACAATTGCACGTAATTGTGAATTGGAAAGAACTCGTGATGATGTAGATAATAACAGAAGTCTACAGGCAGTGTTCCCAAACTTGTTCGTATTTTATGTGCTTATTTAGAAAGAATGTAGGTAGCACTTCCGATTGACGTAATAGAACACAGAAATTCTTTTATTTTTCGAGCATTTATTATTATTATTATTATTATTGTTATTATTATTCTTTCTTTTCTCAGACGTTATGTCTGGTCAAAAATGGACAGTGACGCGGACCTTGATCAAGGGTGACTTCCTTTTAACTGTACAGTATGTGTTACATTGCATTTAGGAACTTTCGGGTAATTGAATACGTATCAATAATTACAGATTTCTGTAGTTGTACATATAAGTTTGGATGTAGGTGTATTGCGTTAATGTACTGGTAGATATTGTGTGGTATGACTCCTGTAGTTGATAGTATAATTGGTATAATGTCAACTTTATCCTGATGCCAGTTTGATGTATTTTTCAATTTTTTCTCCTGTTTTCTTCTGTATGTTTGTTGTATTGGGTATGGATATTTCGATTAGTTGTGTTAATTTCTTCTTTTTATTGGTGAGTATGATGTCAGGTTTGTTATGTGGTGTTGTTTTATCTGTTATAATGGTTCTGTTCCAGTATAATGTGTACTCATCATTCTCCAGTACATTTTGTGGTGCATACATGTATGTAGGAACGTGTTGTTTTGTTAGTTTATGCTGTATGCCAAGTTGTTGATGTATTATTTTTGCTACATTGTCATGTCTTCTGGTGTATTCTGTATTTGCTAGTATTGTACATCCGCTTGTGATGTGATCTACTGTTTCTATTTGTTGTTTGCAAAGTCTGCATTTATCTGTTGTGGTATTGGGATCTTTAATAATATGCTTGCTGTAATATCTGGTGTTTATTGTTTGATCCTGCATTGCAGTCACGAATCCTACCGTCTCACTGTACTGCATATATTGCCTTTTCTTAGCCATGTGTTGGATGCGTCTTGATCGATGTGTGGCTGTGTTAGATGATACGGATGCTTGCCATGTAGTGTTTTCTTTTTCCAATTTACCTTCTTTGTATCTGTTGATGTTATGTGATCTAAAGGGTTGTAGAAGTGGTTATATGGAACGTTTATATTACGTAACGATGAATTCACAACAGTGGAAGACACTTCCAGAAGTTTAAAGACTCTAACCAGTCCGAAAATCTACGAAAGAACGACGGTATATGGCAGGAAAGGTAGGGGATTAAATATCAACGCCCAAGGTACTTAGACAAGAACTAGAGGTGATCTGAATACAAGTCCAAGAAGAGAAGTGAAAGGACGCTGACTCACGAGGAGGGAGAGAGCCAGCTCATGCCAGCGGCCTATGGGTCAGTGGGTCTCAGGAGGCGGACGCCGAACCCACGCCCCTCTGGCTGGGCGGCCTGCCAGCTGTAAGGAAACGGCCTGCCAACCAGCGCCGCACTGCGGTCAACGTACTCTACCAGGTAGCTCAATGCCGCGCTGGTGGTTGCCAAGTACCGGGTGATCAAAAAGTCAGTATAAATTTGAAAACTGAATAAATCACGGAATAATGTAGATGGAGGGGTACAAATTGACGCACATACTTGGAATGACATGGGGTTTTATTAGAGCCAAAAAAATACAAACGTCCAAAAAATGTCCGACAGATGGCGCTTCATCTGATCACAATAGCAATAATTAGCATAACAAAGTAAGACAAAGCAAAGATGATGATACAGGAAATGCTCAATATGTCCACCATCATTCCTCAACAATAGCTGTAGTCGAGGAATAATGTTGTGAACAGCACTGTAAAGCATGTACGGAGTTATAGTGAGGTATCGGCGTCGGATGTTGTCTTTCAGCATCCCTAGAGATGTCGGTCCATTACGATGCACTTGCGACTTCAGGTAACCCCAAAGCCAATAATTGCACTGACTGGGGACCTGGGAGGCCAAGCATGACGAAAGTGGGGGCTGAGCACACGATCATCACCAAACGACACGCGCAAGAGATCTTTCACGCGTCTAGCAATATGGGGTGGAGCGCCATCCTGCATAGACATCGTACGTTCCAGCAGGTGTTTGTCAGCCAGGGTGGGGATGATGCGATTCTATAACATATCGGCATACCTCTCACCCGTCACGGTAGCAGTTTTGCTGTCCAGCGCCATCTGTCGGACATTTTATGAACTTTTTTTTTGTTCTAATAAAACCCCATGTCATTCCAAGCATGTGTCAATTTTTAAGTCCCTATCTACATCTTCCGTGGTTTATTAAGTTTTCAAATTCATACTGACTTTTTTATCATCCGGTATATTCCGGATACGGCGTCGCTTCGAACCACTCGTTGGCAACAAACGAGCCAATGCTTGTCGTTTTTGTTGTTGTTGCTATTGTGGCTTTCTTGATGCAGATCTTATCACTGTAAGCTTCTCCTTCTTTACACAGCTAGTGCATTGTTTATCGACTCTGACCCAATTACTGTTGTCCAGTCTTGATCTCGCGCCTCCATTTTAACCCCCCCCCTCTCTCTCTCTCTCTCTCTCTCTCTCTCTCTCTCTCTCTCTCTCTCTCTCTCTTCTCTCTCACTTCCCTCCACTACCAAAATCCTTCATGCAGCATGATATATCCTGACAATTGATCGCTTCTTTTAATCTAGTTGTGCGATAAATTTCTTCTATCTCCATATCGATTTAATATCTCCTCATTAGTTATTCGACCTATCCATCTAATCTTCTGCATTATCTTGTAGAAACTCTTTTAAAAAGCCTTATTTTCTCCTTGCCTGGACGATTGAACGGCCACGCCATGTTTCACTTCTCGACAAGGGTAAACTGTATACACATTCATTGAGGAAAGAGTTTCTAAAAGATGGGGTCTAGTCTTCTATTATTTTATTTGCAGTAGGATTGTCGCTGTGTACGTTTTAATCTGTGTGTCGCTGGAAAAGATGCAAGCTTCCTACTTTCTTTTGTAATCAGAACTTTAATCAAAATGGAAGGTAATATTAATCAGAACACAGGGAGGAGTTGTGATCCAAATAATGGATTTATTCATTCTTAACATGACAAGACAAATAAAATGGCTAAAGAAACGTAGCAGAAACATTTTTATTTGACGAACGCTTTCACTAATATGGGGTCTACGGTGGACAAAGTGATCAGTTGGAGATCGACACACTACACTAACCAGAGCACTAATTGCTTTATCTGACTTCATACAAGTGAATCCGGGGTATGGCACAAAAACTGCGCCACAATCAAGCATCTGTACTCTACTACTCCATAAAGAAATATATGGTTCCAAAGAACAGGTTGCTGAGAAGCATATAATGGAGATCTACGCCGTAACAGCGAATACTTCACCCTCCTACTGGTCAGGGCGGCACACCACGATGCGTTCGGCGACTGAAGTCATGGACGGCAGCAATCTGTATTTACGGCGCGCGCCCGAAAAATTCAAGTACGCGGTCTCGCGTTCGGCTAATTCGGAACGCGGGTATTTCCCTATGAGCCTCTGAACCCCGCAGGATTCCAGTGTGCAGGTGGACCATTTTGTTGGTCTGCCAAACCAGTTTGACTTCATGCCACGACTATGCGTTACAGAATATGTCAAATGTTTAGACGGCCGACTCAACACAAATAAGTACACCCACACATCACTTATTGGGTGCGTGATGCTCGAAGCAGTACCTCTGACAGTTCAGATGGTGACTGGCACAGGCTCCAACTGTCACACTAGCAAAGGATACAAGTCTCACCATTTAGGTAAAGACCTGCAGTTCTTTACTAGCAATGCGCCAGTACAAGAGTGATCTTTTCTCTTTCTCTCCATTTTACTCGCCAGCTCGGCAGCAAAGCACATTTACATCTTAAGACTACTCCCACTTTAGCACAAGCCAATCGCTAGCTGGAGCGCCACATTCGAAGATGTTAGACTGCCCCTTGCTCTGCATACGCAGATTTGGCCAATCAGAGACTTTGAAGTTCGCGCCCTCTTGCCCTCTCGTTTATGCCATGTCTTTTGTTAACAACATTCCCTGGATGGAACCACAGCCCTCCACAAAAAGATCGTTATCTCCCCTGTTGCGACCATTTCGAACTCTCCAAAGACGGCCATAAACTCGCTAAAAGCCTCGTGACTTCACAAGTATGTTTTGTAACGGAGTCTGGATGTCTGGGCGCCAGTGACCTGTCCCGCGGAAATTCGCAGAAAGTCAGCTGTCTCATCAGCTTCCTGCCTAACAAGGGCTCATCCTCTGCTTTGTTGCCAATCCTCAATGCTCTGTCCATTGCAGTGGCCTACCTGGACGCAGCCGCCAACCGACCGGCGCCAACATGTCTGCACAATGAGACTGCGGAACTCGGCGGTCTGCAAATGTTTTCACCCAGGTTCCGCATAAAAAACGCTCCTCTTGGCCCTCAGCTGCCATACGCTTTTACTGCAGTCGTTTAAATCGGCGCCCTATTCCTTTGAATGCAGGTAAAGCTTACTGTATTCCTTCACTAGAGCATACAAGCAAGAGTGCTAACTACTGCACGCCATATCATCATGATGTATGAAGTCATGTCGTATCCAGGTATAGCAACCAAGTAATAAAGATCAACTTCCCTAAGAACATTACGCTGCATAATACCATATTAGAAGTGAAAGTGCCGTACAATCTCTAAAAGACACCTTTCATTTCTTCTAGTGACTAGTGAATCCACATTGTCAACAAAAGAGGCTGGAGTGTTGTAAGCACCTGAGAAGTTGTGGGGCTCCCATTTTGTCCTCTACCTGCATTTAAACCTCAGCCCCATGAAGTCGTCAGGTGTTTACATCACCTGTGATGAATACCTGTCTAAGTATACAGGCCAAATTGGAAGATCTCTTGAAGTTAGGTTTAAGGAACATATTTCAGGTTTCGGTTCTGGTTTTACCTTGAGTTCACATTTGTCTGAAGTGGGTCACTCAGTTCCTAGTCCTCGGGCATTGGTGTGTGTTGTCCTTAGCGTAATTTAGTTTTAGTTTGATTAAGTAGTGAGTAAGCCTAGGGACCGGTGACCTCAGCAGTTTGGTCCCATAGGAATTTACCGCAACTTTCCAAATTTTTCAGTTTCTAGTATTACGACTGGTCTTATACACTGAAGAACCAAAGAAACTGGCACACATGCCTAATATCATGTAGGGTCCCGGCGAGTGAGCAGAAATACCGCAACGCGACGCAGGATTGGTTCGACTAATGTCTGAAGTAGTGCTAGGGGGAATTGACTCCATGAATCCTGCAGGGCAATACATAAACATGTAAGAGTATGAGGGAGCGGAGATCTCCTCTGAACAGCACGTTGCAAGGTATCCCAGATATACTGAACAATGCTCATGTATGAGGAGTCTGGTGGCCAGCAGAAGTGTTTAAACTCAGAAGAGTGTTTCTGGAGCCACTCTGTAGCAATTCTGGAACTGTGGGGTGTCGCATTGTCCTGCTGGAATTGCCCAAGTCCGTCGGAATGTACAATGGACATGAATGGATGCAGGTGATCAGACAGTATGCTTACGTACGTGTCGCCTGTCAGAATCGTACCTAGATGAATCAGTGGTCCCATATCACTCCAACTGCACACGCCCCACACCATTACAGAGCCTCCACCAGTTCGAACAGTCCCTTGGTGACATGCAGGATCCGTGAGGTTGTCTCCATACCTGCACCCGTCCATCCGCTCGATACAATTTGAAACGAGACTCGCCTGAGCAGACAACATGTTGCCAGTCATCAACAGTCCAACGTCGGTGTTGGCGGGCCCAGGCGAGGCGTAAAGCTTTGTGTCGTGTAGTTATCAAGGATAGACGAGTGGGACTTCAGCGCCAATGCCCATATCGATGATGTTCCGTTGAATGGTTCGTACGCTGACACTTGCTGATGGCCCAGCATTGAAACCTGCAGCAATTTGCGGAACGGTTGCACTTCCGTCACGTTGAACGATTCTCTTCAGTCGTCGTTGTACCCAGTGTTGTAGGATCTTTTTCCGGGCGCAACGATGTCGGAGATTTTATGTTTTACCGGATTCCTGATATTCATGATACACTCGTGATATGGTCGTACGGGAAAATCCCCACTTCATATATAGCAGGTCAGCAACTGGAAGCAGCTAATTCCATAAATTATCTGGGAGCACGCATTATGAGTGATTTAAAATGGAATGATCATATAAAGTTGATCGTCGGTAAAGCAGATGCCAGACTGAGATTCATTGGAAGAATCCTAAAGAAATGCAATCCGAAAACAAAGGAAGTAGGTTACACTACACTTGTTCGCCCACTGCTTGAATGATGCTCAGCGGTGTGGGATCCGCACCAGATTGGGTTGATAGAAGATATAGAGAAGATCCGACGGAGAGCAGCGCGCTTCGTTACAGGATCATTTAGTAATCGCGAAAGCGTTACGGAGATGATAGAAAAACTCCAGTGGAAGACTCTGCAGGAGAGATGCTCAGTAGCTCGGTACGGGCTTTTGTTGAAGTTTCGATAACATACCTTCACCGAGGAGTCAAGCAGTATATTGCTCCCTCCTACGTATATCTCGCGAAGAGACCATGAGGATAAAATCAGAGAGATTAGAGCCCACACAGAGGCATACCGACAATCCTCCTTTCCACGAACAACACGAGACTGGAATAGAAGGGAGAACCGATAGAGGTACTCAAGGTACCCTCCGCCCGCCACACACCGTCAGGTGGCTTGCGGAGTATGGATATAGATGTAGATACAGATCGCTGCCTTGGAGATGCTGTGTCGCATCGGTCGCGCGCCGACTATAACACCACGTTTAAACTCACTGAAATCTTGATAACCTGCCACTGTAGCAGCATTAACCGATCTAACAACTGCGCCAGACACTTGTCTTGTATATGCGTTGCCGACCGCAGTGCCGCAGTTTAATCTTAGTATTTGAATATGTATGCCTATACCAGATTCTTTGGCGCTTCAATGTATTTCGCACAGGGAACGTACGGGTAACGTTCTTAAAATCCTGCTGGATCTGTCGTGCTTTAAGAAAATGTTCAAACCAAACACTTGATTCTTAAACTGAATAAAGGCATATAGGAATTTTGCGTAACTTTGATTACTCTTAAACGGATAATAGCTGCGTTTGCTCGGCCTCTTCCTCTTACCATCTCTTCCTTGATGCCTTTATTAGGGCTATTCTCCGTTTTGAAAGTTTTGAAATTTTTTAATTTTTTAAAATTTGTACGAATTTTAAATCTAAATGCTATGTTTATAAACGGCCTACAATACGTTCTAGGCTTTTATCCCTACGTCTGTGAGTTACTCACTGGACATTTCCCATCTTTATTAATATGTTTATTTCTGTACGCTCGGTTCCCAACAGTTTTCTTCAAGTTTATCGGATGTTATTTACGCTTCCGCGCACGCGCCGCTTCCCTCGGGCCTATGTTTTGATATCCAGTCAGTCCGAGTACGGAAGTCGGAGCGTTTCATCCCGGCGCGGCTTCAGCTGAGGTACCGTTTATTCTAATCTTTGTCCCCCCCCCCGTTCTCCCCTCTTTTCGGTGCTTTTTATAATCTTTTCTCACGTCCAATTTTGTCATGGGTTCCAGTTTCACTACCGCGTTTGAATCCATGACTATCGCTTTTCGCGAAATTTCCCAAATTTTAAAGAAAGAGCTGAGATTGTACGGAAAAGTGGCTTGACCAGCGTAAAGTAAGCAGTCAGTCTTGCGTACACTTTTTATCACTGTGATATGGTTTTCTGGGTAATACTGTTTGCGATCTTTCTCCTTTTTATTCTGATGATGTAATTTCAATAACGAAACCAGTCATACCTTTAATAAAGTATTTACAACATCTGCAACGGCTTTTACTGAACTTGATTTTGTAATTTATCTTTAAAGTGTTATTTTGTTCCATTGTAATTTGAACTATAGGTAAATGGAACATGTTGGTGCTGTGGCTTCGAATGTTGTTACTAAATGTGAACCGGTAAGGTTTTCTTACGATTATTGTGCTTATTTTAAATGACGTACTTTGGAAACGTTTTGCTTAATATTTTAATAACGGTGTTCAGTAACAGCGTTGTCAGTAAACGGTGTCACTGCTGAATTACAGTCACGCCTCTTCCACTCCACAGCCTATGTTTCTCCTCAAAATACCACCGTACTACAGTTCCAATGAGCTTAAGTTGTTGCTATAAGGCGGACGTTGGCTATGTCAACAGTAAACTCAATTCAAAGTACTGAGTTCAGCATCGCCTTTTATCTGTATAATTTCGAGCCTAAAGACTATGAACACGCACCGTATCTACTGTGCTTTCAATGATGGCGTTATTCAGGCAGTATTACTCAATAAACGTTACACGACGCATGTCTGGCTGGCAGCGCCACGGAAGGGAAGGGCGGGGCAGGAAGGAGGGACGCTACGGTCGCAGGTTCGAATCCTGCCTCGGGCATGGATGTGTGTGATGTCCTTAGGTTAGTTAGGTTTAAGTAGTACTAAGTTCTAGAGGACTGATGACCTCAGAAGTTAAGTCCCATGGTGCTCAGAGCCATTTGAACCATTTTGAGGAAGGAGGGAGGAAGGGAGGGAAAGGGAGAAGGTGTGTTTTATTCTAGATGTACTTGATCCACGAGAACTCAAGTACCTGGAAAAATATTAAGATAGCGTAAATGTATACATCACTCTGGGATTAGGCCTTACGTTGTTCCTATTGCTGGCTACAAGGCAGTACGAGGAGCGATCTACGATCGTGGCACATGTTATCAGCATGGCGGCAGTCCCTGCCGCCGTTATTCCCAGTATAGATGATCCTGATGGTGCTTCTGCTTCTTTATCCAAGCAGCTCTTCATTTGGCCTCAGAAGAGCCGGGTGGGCACCGTGCCATACCGACATAACTCAGGCATAAACCTGAGGAGATACCGAAAAACCAAACCCATCCCGCAGCAAAGGCAGCTATGCTAATCATTCGGCTGCGGAAGCGGTGCAGAAATGACGACATTTCACTAATTGTTTATTGTAAAATGCACTGTATGCAGTCTTGTGCCTGGAGTATAACCACCAGTTACGTAGTAAATATATGGCAAGAATATGCTAACAATGGCCAGAATGGAAAGACGGACGACTAAGTCTCATTACGACTGAAGGACATGTAATCAGCCGGCCGCTGTGGCCTAGCTGTTCTAGGCGTTTCAGTCCGGAACCGCGCTGCTGCTACGGTCGCAGGTTCGAATCCTGCCTCGGGCATGGATGTGTGTGATGTCCTTAGGTTAGTTAGGTTTACATCGTTCTGAGTCTAGGGGAATGATGACCTCAGACGTTAAGTACCATAGTGCTTAGAGCCATATGAACCATTTGACATGTATTCATTTTTTATAAAACAAAGCAAACTGTTTTTAAGAAATATGACGGCTTCCGCTATTATTTACGGATCTTTCTACACGATGATGATTTTACGTCTGGCATTTCATGGAGAGCGAACTTTTTTTTTTTTAATTTATGGCCGATGTTGAGCTCGATGTCATGCAATATACAGGGTGTTACAAAAAGGTACGGCCAAACTTTCAGGAAACATTCCTCACACACAAAGAAAGAAAATATGTTATGTGGACATGTGTCCGGAAACGCTTACTTTCCATGTTAGAGCTCATTTTATTACTTCTCTTCAAATCACATTAATCATGGAATGGAAACACACAGCAACAGAACGTATCAGCGAGGCTTCAAACACTTTGTTACAGGAAATGTTCAAAATGTCCTCCGTAAGCGAGGATACATGCATCCACCCTCCGTCGCATGGAATCCTTGATGCGCTGATGCAGCCCTGGAGAATGGCGTATTGTATCACAGCCGTCCACAATACAAGCACAAAGAGTCTCTACATTTGGTACTGGGGTTGCGTAGGCAAGAGCTTTCAAATGCCCCCATAAATGAAAGTCAAGAGGGTTGAGGTCAGGAGAGAGTGGTTGCCATGGCATTGGTCCGCCTCTACCGATCCATCGGTCACAGAATCTGTTGTTGAGAAGCGTACGAAACACTTCGACTGAAATGTGCAGGAGCTCTATCTTGCGTGAACCACATGTTGTGTCGTACTTGTAAAGGCACATGTTCTAGCAGCAAAGGTAGAGTATCCCGTATGAAATCATGTTAACGTGCTCCATTGAGCGTAGGTGGAAGAACGAAACTAAAATGAGCTCTAACATGGAAATTAAGGGTTTCCGGACACATGTCCACATAACATCTTTTCTTTATTTGTGTGCGAGGAATGTTTCCTGAAAGTTTGGCCGTACCTTTTTGTAACACCCTGTATGTTAATGACGTAAGCTCAGTCACTTGAAAATGGCATAAAATGCCAAGACCTGGATCTTAATTAAGTAAACAACAATACAGTCAAATGGCGGTGTGTTCAGTTATAAAGAACTTTTATCAGTTGGTACAATCGTTTCCCATAGGACGCCGGGTCAGCGTCGGCCAGCAGTCTCTGATGCAGCAATTGAACATGTTCGGCAGTTTTACAAACGGTGTCCACACTAAACATTTGTAAATAAAAATTGAAAATATACAGCATTCAGTGCTGTATCAAATATTTCTGTAAGTTATTCACCTTTTCACAATTAAAGGTTACTTTTGTATGACTAATTTACACATACTCTGTATTGTGGTCCGCTAATACGTAACCAGTGAAAACTTAGAACAGTGAGTTTGTTTTCAGGTGACGCATACAGTTCTACATGCAACGGCCGCCGTTCGGCACGTCCGAAAGCTTTCGAACAACCGAGAGCGGCATTTGTCCCTATAGCATCTGGCGCTCTTTTCATTCGCAAGTGGTGGACTGCGCCCACTGCCCATCCGGCTCTAAAACAGACGCCTGCTGGCGCTAATCGTAATAAATCGAGGGCTCAATCGCTGCCGAAATAATAACAGTAAAAAAGGGCCGGGCTGGGAGAAGCGGGGCGGTGCGACAGGAGTCCATATCGCGATGCACCGCTCGCGGGCGCACACGGGCCGAGTTACGAGTGCAGGATGACAGGGGCCCGCGTAATTGGCTATGACGCCAATGGCGGTGGCGGTCAGCACGCATATCGCGTCGTCGATAATTTATAATGGCGCCGCCGCGTGTCACAGGCCGGTGGTGCCTGCAGCCGCTAATTAATACCAGGTTCAGTCCGACACGGCGGCTCCACTGCAGAACCCGATCCAGCCGCCAGGGGTTCTGTGCGGTGGTGGTGGTAGAGTTACGCGCTGCGCGGATTCAATTACCTGCGTGCGCGTGAATTTGTCATCCTGCATCTGCTCTGCTTCGAACCGGGTCTGATACGGCACGAGCGTAATGTCGCCCCGTGCTGCAAAAGTTACAAATTGTCATTTTCCATCTACTGTGAACGCAACATTACACTGTGCCTCGGCGCTGTACCAGATACTCCATATTAGATCGCTATACATTCGTTTTTAATTCATTAATTCACCGGGTTTCTAGAAGCGTATTACTGATTGCTCAGTACATCTCGTGTGATCCTAATTGATTTCGTAGTACCCAACGCTTCCACACTTCCCTCGGAGTTACACAGCTACATGAAACCGCAGTAATTATTTGCAGAATTTGAATACATGCTAGATTTAAGCACAGTCTAGGCCGCTATGCAGGCCGTTTCAAAAAGATTCATGCGATTTGACGAGACTATGTCTCCTACATGGGTGAATACAAAAACTTGGCATGAATTTTGAAATACGCGTCGAAAACAAGAGCGCTCTTTAACGCTCAGTTGTAAGTTACTCGGTTACAGGAATCACGCACCAGTACATGCTGGACACCACGCTTTTTCCGCAGTTGCAGCGACACGCCAAAAATATCAGCAAAACGGAGCACCACCGCACTAGTATCTACATTTCTTAGCAATGACCTCCCTGAAGTGTGACGATACGAGTCGCAGCTCCCGCTTAAATATAATAACTAGTTACAGTACATATCGCATCCCCGAAAAGCAAAGTGGCAAGTCGAAAAACTGCAGTATTTAATTTTTATTCCTGAAAAATACGCCATGGAGGCAGTCTCCACTGTATATCGGAAACTATTGCAGCAGTGCAGTTTCAATAGCACCTCAGAAAACGACCGTGATGACAATTTTTACAGCTGTGGCGCTATAGTAGATCGCCGAGGCTTTACCTCGACAGCGCACGCTGGTAGCCGCTTTTCCTCTCCACCAACGGACGTGACGATATTAAATAATCGCTCGATGTAATAGGAAGAAACGTTATACCGCACCAGCCCCAATTATTTTTTTCGAGCTGCTGCAGGGAGGGAAAAAAAGGAAGAAATTTCACGTCACCAGGCTGAAGCGCTGTCACGATGCCGAAATTGGACGCAATTCAACGATCCACTCTGCCCAGTTTTATCGTTTTATTAAAACAATACGGGGCGCGCACTGATGAAACACGTGTAGCCTACGTGGGACAGCACGTTACAGTCGAATTATTGTTTCCAAAATATACACAATGGGGCACTGTAGCTTAAAGGATAAGTGGCACATGATTTTATTCATATGCAGCATACTTTACTCGCAGTTACCATTTATGTTTAAAAATGCACGTTCAGTACTTGTAGCTTGTAATGCAAAAAATTATGATTCAAATCGTATTGGCTTCAACGAACACAGTAAACCGGTTCATTTGTATATCGACAACATACGCCGGGTTCCATCAGATGCTATGATCAGTCAACTGAGAATTACTCACACTGTTATCCTGAGTATGTCTCGTTACCATTTATTCTGTAGTCATTGCCTACAGCCAGTTGTCGGTACGCGGTGTCGGTAAGATGCCCCTACGAGTCTCATGCCAAAGATTCGATGAGTCAGAAAGATCGCGATGAGCCGCACTAGTGCTTCTTGTGGGCACGCTTACTTCCGATATCCACCCGAATTGTTCCAGTCACTACAGGAACGTCCAATTGTCGTCATTAACTGACACTATTCTTCGTCTGTAGGAATGACGGGAGATACTGAAAATAAGCTTGCATAATAATGAAATTTTAATCTAAATATCTCATAGGCATGAGAATACTGAAGTTTAAGTTGCAGCATTCAGTCAAGGCATTCGGGTTGGAATAACCCTGTGTCGTATCACGCACGCCCCCTGGCTGCAACATAACACAATCCGCATATTTTCGTGGTTTTAAGTAACTCTTATTACCTTTTGGTTTAGTATGTTGATTACGCTCTCGCTCAAGAAAAAATGGTTCAAATGGCTCTGAGCACTATGGGACTTAACATCTGAGGTCATCAATCCCCTAGAACTTAGAACTGCTTAAACCTAACTAACCTAAGGACATCACACACATCCATGCCCGAGGCAGGATTCGAACCTGCGACCGTAGAGGTCGTGCGGTTCCAGACTGTAGCGCCTAGAACCCCTCGGCCACCGCGGCCGCCTCGTTCAAGGAAAAAACCTCTCTGTTGCCGAATTATTTTCGTCACTCACAAAGGGAGAAAAAGAAGATGAATATATTTTCTCTTTTTCCTGTGGCTGTTTTGTAGACCGCACGCAAACCTACTACCGTGGTCATATTTGTCTGAGGTTTGAAGAATATGAGGTGCGTTTTCTCATATTTGTGTATTCGGAGTGCTGTAACTCAAAATTTATAATACATTTGGTAAATAAAGAAAATCTTTTGAAATATAATGACTGTGAGTGGATCTAAAACAAATGTCTGAATTTTTTTTATTTCATGAAACTCACGAGCAACAATATCAAAACGTTAATGGACTGAAAATAAGGGTAGGAACAATGACCAGCAGCAAAGAGACGATCACTGCAGGAATAAAAATACACAGTTTACACCTTACAGCTTATATTAGCATCAGTACCAACGTTACTGATGAAGGAATTACGGTGGTGAATGTATTGTTCTAAAATTTCTTTCCGTGATGACGGAAACGGTGTAATGAGGCAATGCGTTTCAGGTAGTGGCCGATGCTCAGTTAAAAGAAGACATTGTTGTGATCAAGCACCACAGCAGCGGTAAAACCGCGGAAGAAGAGAGAATTGGAAATATTGGACTCCAACTAATGCAAAGCGTCTGTCACAATTCAAATCCGAATAACATGAATATTCCTCTGAATACTAAACTCTACGGGATCAGAAAAAATATCTTGAAACATGTTATAATATATCGATTAAAACTGTTACTGAAGCAATACTTCACAATATACAGCATTTGTAAGCACTGACATTCACGTAAAAGTAGCACTGAGCAGACAGTATTTAAAAGGAAACTCTTTCAAATTTTACTGTGTTAGGCTGGAACGTAAAGAGAATCGTAAAGCCCGCAAAAATTGTTATGGCAATTGAGTGCCGACCTAATAAGTAGTCATCAGTATGAAACTCCACTTACTGTTCCATTTCCATGAAGGGACATGTTGGGTAATACGCATCAGGTAAAAGCTGGAGACGTAGGGCGATATAGAACAGGGAAAAAAGGCGCTGATACACACAGTTGGCAAAGGTTGCGGTTTATTTCCCGGAAAAGATAAGTGAGTGACGTGTAGCTCTTGCGACACTGTGGGTCACTCGTGGTCAGATAACGTTCAAGGTCCACCTTGGGCCACAAGCCGTAATTACAAACCGTCTCCCAACCTTTAGGTGTCGAGGATCTCAAATTGAGTATTTTGAGGTAAAGAAGTAATGATTGGAGATCAGCTTTTAGTTTCTTATGACAGACACCTTTTACCTTAAGTTCATAATAACGGCTCAAAGTGGTGAACGTCAGTCTCACTGCATAGCCACTGACGATCTGAACACTGTGTTTAAAATCGTTGGCCTCATCGATTGCATGTGTTGTCTATAGTCGCTGCTCCACCAAGTGGATATTAATCGAAGCGTGCATTTTATGAGCAAATGTAAGTTTTATTGCCGACTCTTTTCCCATTCTGCTTAATAAAGGCTCTTCAAATTCTACTGTGCGAACATTCGTTGTCGAACACCTTTGCCAGTTATCTGTAGCCTGAAGGACCCATTTTCTCCAGAGTTTCCACCTACAGCGATAAATTTCTTCGTTAGGACGACACGTGCCGCGAAGTGTTTCTATGTACCTACGATCATATTTCCAACCACTACACTACGCCATACGAGGGTGGTTTGATCAGTCTGCTAAACTTCCATGAAAGAATGGAATATTCTTGTTGCGTCTTTAAGGTTGGTAAGCTTTATTATTCCAAGGATCGTACAAAGACTTTCATCAATGTACTTCGTACAGTTCACTGTTGAGAGCCGTCTCAATTGGTTTGTGTGTCGACTCCGGTTGAATACAGACAAAATAGGATTTCGTGCAGTTATTAAAAATTTTCATTTTAAGTGCTGGACTGCCACACAAATCAAAACAGAACTGCTCCATCATTGAGGACCATTTAATTTTAGGTTAGTGAATTTAAAGTCCCGAAGACGAAACACACTCCGTCCGTCCAACTGAGGTCACCACATAGGGAACCACTGACAAAATACATAATATGGTAATGCAAGACGACCATATTAAAAATTGGTGATATTTCTGAGACAGTATGGATCGCAACTGAAAGTGCATTTTATCCTGCACGGAGAGTTGGCTGTAAGAAGCCGTGTGCAAAATGTGTGCTCGCGATTTCTTACAGTCAGTGGTGTTTAATCTCAATCTGCAATACTTTTTGCGCCGATTTGTGACTGTTGATGAAACCTGGATCCGTCATTACACACCAGAGTCAAAACTGCAGTCATAACGATGGGCAAAGGGGTAGGTGAAAGCGCACAGAGGAAGGTAAAGACCATCTTGTGAGTTGGTAAGATGATAGCTACTGTTTTTTTGGGGTTCCCAAGGAATAATCCTCATAGATTACACGAAAAAATGCAGAACTGCAATTGGACCCCATTATGCTTCATTGTTGGATCATTTCAAACTTGCGTTAGTGAAGAGAGACCAAGGCTGGCATGCAAAAAGTGCTTGTTCACCAGGGTACTGAACCATTCAACATGTCAACAATAACAAGGTGAACGTGCATGAACTGGGCTTTGAATTGGTTTTTCACCCAAGATATTCACCAGACTTAGCCCCACGTGGCTTCTTCCTGTTTCCTAACTTGAAACTTTGTCTTGCTGGTAAGAGGTTATCAACAAATGAGGAAGTGATAGTTGCAGTCAACGAGTATATTGCAGAGTTTGAAAGAACCTATTCTTCTGATGCGATGCAAAAGCTGTAGGATCGCTAGACCAAGTGTGTATCCCTCAAAGGAGACTATGTCGAGAAATAAAGTGAGTTGTTACAAAACAAACATCTTTTCTTGCTTTTTTACCAGAATTGTCAAGCCAACCTCGTACGTTAAATGCATGCCTGCGTGGTACTGTAATAAGTAATGCTCCATCTTAGATAATCATTCATGAAGTGAAAACTGTGGTGAGCTTCATCGCGAGTGGACACATCACTGACGATTTAATGTTGTTCTTCAAGGTTGCAGGACCGATGTCGTTGCTCAGTCAAGACGTATCGCCTGAAATATTCACTCCCGACCATTCGTCCCATCACAAAATACTCATAACAGGATCTTCTACGTGTGTATAATTTTAAATTTTAAGATTTGGGACACACAGTATTCAACAAGCTGCGTGTGGTTAATAGCGGAGAGTACATAGAATACGAAAAACATAGCTCCATTCCTGTTGCATTAATGGGGCGGTGCACAATACGAACTACTGCCGCAAGACGTATGTGGAAACCACAATATGTCTAATTTAAAGTGTTGCCACTACACGAGGTATTTGTTGGAGTGAGCTAGTCTTCGAACGTTCGCCCTCAGAAATTTAAGAATACATTTTTAATAACACACAATGGAATTTTTGTACCGTCCTGCTGTTTATACATACACTTCCTTGCGACCCCACGAGCTATTCCTACGTCCCATCAATTCTCTACATGGAGGATGACGTTTTGAGATTTGTTTGTCTTTCTGAAGAGGGAGGTATACCAAATACACTCCTGGAAATTGAAATAAGAACACCGTGAATTCATTGTCCCAGGAAGGGGAAACTTTATTGACACATTCCTGGGGTCAGATACATCACATGATCACACTGACAGAACCACAGGCACATAGACACAGGCAACACAGCATGCACAATGTCGGCACTAGTACAGTGTGTATCCATCTTTCGCAGCAATGCAGGCTGCCATTCTCCCATGGAGACGATCGTAGAGATGCTGGATGTAGTCCTGTGGAACGGCTTGCCATGCCATTTCCACCTGGCGCCTCAGTTGGACCAGCGTTCGTGCTGGACGTGCAGACCGCGTGAGACGACGCTTCATCCAGTCCCAAACATGCTCAATGGGGGACAGATCCGGAGATCTTGCTGGCCAGGGTAGTTGACTTACACCTTCTAGAGCACGTTGGGTGGCACGGGATACATGCGGACGTGCATTGTCCTGTTGGAACAGCAAGTTCCCTTGCCGGTCTAGGAATGGTAGAACGATGGGTTCGATGACGGTTTGGATGTACCGTGCACTATTCAGTGTCCCCTCGACGATCACCAGTGGTGTACGGCCAGTGTAGGAGATCGCTCCCCACACCATGATGCCGGGTGTTGGCCCTGTGTGCCTCGGTCGTATGCAGTCCTGATTGTGGCGCTCACCTGCACGGCGCCAAACACGCATACGACCATCATTGGCACCAAGGCAGAAGCGACTCTCATCGCTGAAGACGACACGTCTCCATTCGTCCCTCCATTCACGCCTGTCGCGACACCACTGGAGGCGGGCTGCACGATGTTGGGGCGTGAGCGGAAGACGGCCTAACGGTGTGCGGGACCGTAGCCCAGCTTCATGGAGACGGTTGCGAATGGTCCTCGCCGATACCCCAGGAGCAACAGTGTCCCTAATTTGCTGGGAAGTGGCGGTGCGGTCCCCTACGGCACTGCGTAGGATCCTACGGTCTTGGCGTGCATCCGTGCGTCGCTGCGGTCCGGTCCCAGGTCGACGGGCACGTGCACCTTCCGCCGACCACTGGCGACAACATCGATGTACTGTGGAGACCTCACGCCCCACGTGTTGAGCAATTCGGCGGTACGTCCACCCGGCCTCCCGCATGCCCACTATACGCCCTCGCTCAAAGTCCGTCAACTGCACATACGGTTCACGTCCACGCTGTCGCGGCATGCTACCAGTGTTAAAGACTGCGATGGAGCTCCGTATGCCACGGCAAACTGGCTGACACTGGCGGCGGCGGTGCACAAATGCTGCGCAGCTAGTGCCATTCGACGGCCAACACCGCGGTTCCTGGTGGGTCCGCTGTGCCGTGCGTGTGATCACTGCTTGTACAGCCCTCTCGCAGTGTCCGGAGCAAGTATGGTGGGTCTGACACACCGGTGTCAATGTGTTCTTTTTTCCATTTCCAGGAGTGTAGTTTTGCTATATTTTCTTGAATTCAAGACATGTAAGTGCAATCGATGATGCCACTAGTACGAGATGCAGAAGTGGGATGTAATCAAAATTTGGTGCCCATAAAATCAAAACAAAGAATATCACGAGAAAAGATGACAAGAGGCAGCACCCAGAAAAGCAAAGTAGATTAAGTCTACAGCGGAATGAGAAAATAAGTAGCGAATATCAGTTGAAGTTGCAGAATCAGTTTCAAATTCTGTAAGAACCGGAAGATGAAAGAATTTTAAGAGGAGGAGGAAGAAGAAGAAAGAAAAAAAAAACCGGGAAACACAGTGATTGAAACCGCGAATTTAAAGATGCAAGAAAGGAAAGGGAGGGATGAAATATGGTTGAACGAGAAAAGCAAAGAGGCGATAAACAAAGAGAGAGTACAAACAGGGGATGATAGGTAACTCCTTACAGTCTAGAGAAGAAGAGAAAACAGGCAGCAAATAGAAAAGCCTGAAGAACAAAGAACCAATATATAGGAGAATTCTATAGACGTACAAAAACTTCAAAGTGAGAATACGTACAAACCAACTGCAGGTATAGAAACAATGGAGGGGGCTTGGTGGCCAGCTAAGAACACGGCATCAGCAAATGGTAGGGCTATTTCGAAGAATTGTTCGAAATAGTCCTTTCATATGTTCATGACGTGTCCCTGCATGGCCGGCCGGGGTGGCCGAGCGGTTCTAGGCGCTACAGTCTGGAACCGCGCGACCGCTACGGTCACAGGTTCGAATCCTGCCTCGAGCAAGGATGTGTGTGATGTCCTTAGATTAGTTAGGTTTAAGTAGTTCTAAGTTCTAGGGGATTGATGACCTCGGAAGTTGAGTCCCATAGTGCTCAAGCCATTTGAACCATTTTTTGTCCCTGTAGGAAAAGAGGTGCCAAAGAAACTAAGACCCATGAAGGACACCGATCAAAAGTAAAGGAGCCTACAGTGAGGGAAATGGATGAAGTTCTTAAACAAATGAAGAACAATATGGCCCAAAGAACCGATAGCAAAAGAACTGCTGAAATAGGGTGGAGAAGCATGCAGGAAAGCATTGTATAGTGTAATTCTGCAGTTATGGAGAAATGAAAAGATGACTATGGAATGACAACAAGTAGTAGTATGTCCAATATACAAAAATGGAAAAAGAACCAGGTGTGTAAATTGCAGGGGTATATCATTATTACAAGATAGATGATGATATATAGTTTTCATTAACTCCTATTTATTCTTTGCCCTAGTCGCCACGTAACAGTCTTCCATGAATTTTGAATCGCATAAAAGCTGACTCATCACTTAAATTATTCAAAAATGGTAGATTAAACTGATCCATAATGCAATTACTTAGTAAATTTTAAGAACTAACAGAAAATGTCTCCAGACGACCTGACTCTCCTCGTTCAAGAAATAACGATAAAACCTTATTAACAGAGGATAAGCCTCTGCCAGAAACACACAATGCACCTTCAAATAATTGTTTCTTTTGGACGAATGGAAGGTGATTGGCAGCTCAAGCTCAGTGTTAAGCAGATAACACCCTGCCTCTAGGCTCAACATAAAAAAACCAATCTTCTACTTAAAGCAAAAGAATGGGCCAGTATTCATTTATGCAAAGAAAAATGGCATAGGAGAAACATGCTAATCCACGTGAGAGATAATGACTAGCAATAACGCTGAACCTCAATTAAAATTGTACGGAACATTAATTGATTACAGAATTTCAGGTAGAAAGCACGAAACATTCACATAAGAAAATAGTAGGTCGCTGGCACCTGATTTGCTAACGAAGTGAGTACAAAAATTAACAAAATATTTTGCCTTGCCTCAGAGCTACATGAACAATGGATAAATTTCACGATAGTGACAGTTTGATGGCCAGTACTCTCACACGTAGTTTCACATTCACACTAGCACCAAAAACAGAAAAGAAACGAGAAGAGTTAAAACAACCACAATAACCACATATAGTCACCAAAGGATTTCTCCAAACGTCCAGAAAAGAACCACGAGGCCGAATGGATTAGCAGGCAGAATAAACCCCAAAAATTCCACAGGTTCGGAAGTAATGAAAAGAACAGACAAGAAACTGCAAAATTGAAAGAACACTGCAGTCCTGAAATAACCACACCACAAGCATGGACTAGCCACATCCTGTGGTACAATCACACAAAGCACCCACACAAGGAAAAGAATCACAGAAAAGCACCCATACCAGGAAAAGAATCACGGAAAGTTGCGAACGCTCAGAGATAGAAATCAGGAATAACACACACGCGAATGGAATTTAATTTAAAATCTGCCGGTAACGAAAGAAACTGAAGAACGAGGAGCTGAAGATTCACTGGTTTTTCAAACGCGTGGTTTAAGCTACACACAGCAAAAAACATGAAAATGCGGGAAAATTGGTTATTTCAGAGAAAGATCTATCCACATAAGAAAGATAACTGTAAAGTAGTGACAAAAGAAAGTTCAGAGAACTCTAAACAGGACACGAACACGCAGGATCGAACAGATAAAGGCACATGTACAAAGGAGATAGAAATTGCAGAATAAAATGAAACTAATGGAAAAGGGAGAATAATAACGCAAGAAACACAAACACACGCACATTCACACTGAGGAAGCAAGAGTACAAGCCGAAATCAAGCGTAGTTCGTCCACCACGTCTCCACGTTAGTAAGTTGGCAGAACAAAGCAACTGCCTATATAAATCGAATAATGGCAAAAATCCTAGCACTCCCTTTGTTGATTAAATAATACCATATGATTGCCAAGACCTAAGGCTGTAAAAGAAATGGATTAATACTTCAGCTAGGCTGAAACTTACACAGTCTCAATCACCTTACTAAAGCTATTGCAGAAGAGCTTTTACTAGTAACCTAACTCACCAGCATCCCTGGAACCGGTGCCTAGCACGCTAACAAAATCGGACTCTACACAGGTAGCAGAAGTGGCCAGAGAAAACCTTTCCCCACCGTGCCAACTGAAATAAAATAGCATTTCGACCAGAGGTAGTCTGACATCTTTGATCCATCTCCTAAAGTGCGACGCTAACTGACGGAAACTACAACCAAAGCCAAACACTTCGCAAACGCAATACACAGGCACATGCCATTCAGAGAGGGGCTGAATAGGAAAGTAACGAAAGGCTACAGTATTAAAACATCATACACAAGGTGTGGAAAATAGAGGTAACACAGGTACTTAATCAATCTACAAATAAACGCGAAAAGGATTTTCAGAACAGACATAGTTGCAGAACATGTGTGAAACTGTGGCTGATGAAAGGCAAAACCTGTTGCTCGATCTTTATTCCTGCACGATTTACTACTTCAGCGAAAGTGTTGCTAATGATTTTGAAAATGTAGTTAGCGCAAATAACTTACAGAGAAAAACCTTGAAGAGCACCAGGGCGGATTTTCGAAAGGTATGTGAACGACGGACCAGAGATATACATTCTCGGCCAAGTAATTGAAAAGATGGGGGAGTTTTATAGGAACGTATACCGCCTATTTATATATTCCAAGAAATTCTATGATAGTATTCACAAAGGCTGCATATATAAGATAATGGAGGACTCAGGGATATCTTCGATACTGGTCAGGCTAAACAGAATGCGCACTGAGAAAACGAAATGTAAAGTGAAGGTTGAAGGCAAAGAGTCTGAGTGACTTCAGTGAAGACAGGCTTCAAACAGAGAGAATGCATCTCCCTAGCCTATTTAACTTGATACTGAAGAAGACACTTAAACGAGCGTCATCGATTTGAAGGGATGTGAACGCAAGTCTTCAATTGAATCTGTTGGCGTGTGCCGATCATACTGCCGGTACAGCAGAAGAGGAAGATGAACTTAGAAGGACACGAAGGGCTAATAGAAGAGGCACAAAGAGTGCGTTTGACGGTCACCCAATATAAAAATGAGTGTGTGACTGTAACAAGAAACATTGAAGAGGGAACGGAGGGTTAATTAGCAATAGAAGATATAGACTTGCTACAGATTACGTCCTTGAAACATCTAGGAAGTGCTGTCAATGCGAACAACGACACGAAGGAGGAGATAATGAAGCGGTAAAATCTACAGAGGTGTCTATTCTCAATAGACAAACTATTCAGCAGCAAATTACTAACAAGAAAAACAAAATTGCGCATCCACAAGACAACTGTGCAACCGGTATTAATGTATGGGGCTGAAACATGGTCACTGAGCAAGAATATGTCGAGAAAAATTATGACCTCCGAAAACAACGTGTTAAGAAAAATCTTTGGAACTATGTCAGAAAACAGAATTTTTATATGAAGGAAACACACTCCTGTAAGGTACCCTTGTTGTGCTGTGGAGCGATATGTATGGCTGGAAATAACACGTCGAACGTCGCGATAGCAGTATAGAAACTTTTATTGTTCCAAGATGATCGGATTCGACAGACTTGTGCTGCCATCATCTGATGTTATTGAACTTGTTATAAAAGAGCCCTGTTACATTAATTCAAAGCACAAAAGGCACTCCACAGTTACGCAGCTTGATAAAAAACATGTAGGTGATAAAATGCACGCAGTTGATAACTTCCTCGTATCATACCGGCGTCAGACATGACTAACCCAAGCTTGCCGAACTGCACTGTACTACAGGCGGATACTAACACAGAAGCGGCAGGTCCGCTACGAAGTTACTTATTTCGCCGTTGGGTGGCATAAGTAACGACAAGTACTGAGAAGTGAAAAACGTCGATATGCAGCAGAATTTTGGAATATACTTTTGTACACTGTGTTCGAACACTATGAATTACCTCAAAGAAAACGGTCTATTGACACACAATCAACACGGATTTAGAAAACATCGTTCTTGTGAAACACAACTAGCTCCTTACTCCCACGAAGTGTTTAGTACTGTAGATTAGGGACTTCAAATTGGTTCCGTATTTCTGAATTTCCGGAAGGCTTTTGACACTGTACCACACAAGCGGCTTGTAGTGAAATTGCGTGCCTATGGAATATCGTCTCAGTTATGTGACTGGATTCATGACTTCCTGTCAGAGAGGTCACAATTCGTAGTAACTGACGGAAAGTCATCGAGTAAAACAGAAGTGTTTTCTGACGTTCCAGTGTTATAGGTGTTTATGACAGTAATACTAATTTACTGTTTCACAAATGCAAGCCTATTTCGTCTTACCCGATCAACATCAAATGTACCAGAACGTACCTGCAATTTCGGTTACAGGAGTAACCCATCCACACTCAGCAGCTTTCACATGCTGCGTCACATTAAATTGGTTGGCAGAAAGCACGTCATTTATATTAATTATACAACTCTTACCGACAGGTGGCGTCTGGTACATTTGTTACATTACATATGCACATACTGCCTTGAGTAGATTTTTCTAATTTGCTTTTATCTCTAAAAATACTTAGTTAAGATCTATCTTATGAGCTCTAATTTTGTCAAGTACAGATTTTAACTTTGAAAACTATAGATCTTAAGTATTTTTAGAGATAAAAGCAAATTAGAAAAAGCTACTTAATACACTATGTGCATACGTAATGTAACAAATGTACCAGACGCCACCTGTCGGTAAGAGTTTTATAATTAATATAAAAGACGTGCATCCTGCCAACCAATTTCATGTGACGCAGCATGTGAAGGTTGCTGAGTGTGGACAGGTTACTCCTGTAATCGAAATTGCAAGTACGCTCTGGTACATCTGATGTTGATCGGGTAGGACGAAATAGGCTTACATTTGTGAAATAGTAAATTAGTATCATTGTCATTTTAGATCTAAAGATGGTTCTAGAGGAACCGAAACCGGTCATGTGAATAAATATTTTTGCAATCAAGACGGATTATAAGTAAGTAACAGTGTTTAAATATTGAAATTTCTCTCTTCATGTATCTTCGAAGCATTTTTAATGAATAACTTCAGGACCAGCTTCCTGTATTTTCTGTGCTGCGCCTGGTGGTGTTTTTGGCGGTTGCATTTTCTATAGGTTATCCAATGTTGTCACAAAATATTAATCTTCATTAGGGGGTCCTATTAGATACGCAGACTTGATCGTTGGGATTCTCTGAATTTCACAACAATCTTCTGCGTTTCTTGTGCGTTTGCGACATTCTCTCACATGCAGTCATGCAGTCTGTTCTCATAATAATGGATGGAGTGATGAACAAACATTTGTACACAGAAACACAGCAGATACGAATCAGTAGTGTAATAAAAAGAGAACGTACTGTGTATTTCTGAATGGCAAGCCCGATTGAAGATTCTTGTTGCATGCTGAGTATGTGAACAACAGATTTAGCAGATACATAAAAGCATCGCATCTATTAACGACCCTGGCCAGTCTGAAAAATCCCAAAATATTACGTGTTTGACCTGTGGGTGTTGAATTGAAATTTTACTCTGTTTCGTATTTCGCGTTTAGTATTCACACCGTGATAATACATTCTGTTAGCATTTAAAGAGAAGCTGATGGACTTATTTTCGAATCTCTTTTTTAACTCATCAGTAACAATTAGCGATTAACTAGGCACAAACATGTTTATCTGCCATATATCTAATGAAAGCGTATCTTAAAGGTGCGAGGTGCTGTTCTCACGCGTGTCTGACTTTTGTTCTACATAGGTGAGGTTAGTTCACATGAAATGAGCTTGTAAAAAATGGTTGAAATGGCTCTGAGCCTATGGGACTTAACATCTGAGGCCATCAATCCCCTATAACTTAGAACTACTTAAACCTAACTAACCTAAGGACATCACACACATCCATGCCCAAGGTAGGATTCGGACCTGCGACCGTAGCGGTCGCGCGGTTCCAGACTGAAGCGCCTAGAACCGCTCGGCCAATGAGCTTTTCCAGTTCTGATCCCAATATAAGAAAGAAATTATATAAACAGAAATATTTATGCACTCAGACAATAAACAAACTCCAAATTAGTTTTGAGCAACATTCAGTTTGAGGACCGTTATCAACAGTGACAGCTAAGCATAAGGAATAACCAATGTTTCCAGCAGCTTCTGAATGCTAAGTCGCTCTCACTTCAGCCCCTGTACGTGAAGTTTCACAATTGACTGGTTGCATACTATAACAATTAAAACAACATTTTCTTTATAAGATGGGTCACCGTCCGGGTCTGCCGAGTGCAATCAGCCCTTGTGAGACGAACTGAGGAGCTACTTGGCTGAGAAGTAGCGGCACCGGTCACGAAAACTGACAACGGCCGAGAGAGATGTGCGCTGGCCACATGCCCCTCACTATCAGCATTTGGTGACGCGTAAGGGCTGAGGATGACACGGCGGCCGGTCGGTACCATTGGGCGTTCATGACCTGTTCGGACGATATTTGTTCGTTTGTTTTCTTTATAATAATAGAACAATCACCCGCCTTCGTAGGCGAGGTAGCTGACGCCCGCTAGCAGTGGCGGACAAGTCTGAGGTAAGCCGGTTCGAAACCTGGTGGTGGAAACCTTTCACTTACCATACTTAATCAGCAAAGGTAGGAGAGGTAGCGGCGTAAGTTTCTGATCATATGTCTTTGCGCCAATGTTCTGGATTGAATTCCGAGCCTCTGTAGAGTGTGTCACGAAGTGAGGACATGACACATTGTAGGTCGGATGGGCACGTTAAGCGTGGAGACCTCCTTGTTGCTAATCGCAGGACTAGATTACGTGCGGAAACCGGGTTTCACCCTCTCCAGCCCCTTAAACCATAGCACAAACTCAACACCACACGTTACAAGCACTTGTCACGGTCATTCACACGACACAAACAGAGACTTGACACTTCATAATAGGTCGGAAGAAGGCAATGGCAAATCAGTTCCACTACGCCCTTATCCAGAACGGCGATGAAGGATTTCTGCATCTGATCCGCTGCACTCATCCCCTGAATATGTACGTAATAGAGCAAACAGAGGACATTCAAAGAAGAACACCTTATTTCCTCCCACGTAAGCGCAAAAACATCACTGAGCTGCTTGTCAAACTCCAGTGGCAAACGTAAAAGAAACCTCGTTATGCATTCCGGTGTCGTTTACCGTTAAAATTCCGAGAGCTAACGTTCCTACAAAACTCAACTAATACGCTGCTTCATTCCATACTCTGGACTCGCATTCGGGAGGAAGACGGTTCAAATTCGCGTCCGACCATCCTCATTCAGGTTTTTCCGTGATTTCCCTAAATCTCTTCAGGCAAATGCTGGGATGGCTCCTTCGAAACGGCACGGCTGACTTTCTTCCCCATCCTTCCCAAATCCGATGGGACTGATAATCTCGCTGTTTGGTCCCCTCCCTCAAATCAACCAACGAACAATTCCACACACATTTCGCGGAAAAACCATAATGCTAAAATGTCAGATCTGAGTTCACACGACGGCCTACCAACAATCTCTCTTCCCGCGCAGCTGCATTCGCGTCTGGAACAGGAAAGGAGGAGGGATGGAGGGTGGCGGTGGGGGGACAGGTGGCAGTGGTACACGAAGCACCCTGTGCCACACACCTAAATGTCTCATCTGCGTCGAAATGGGACGACGTATTGACCACACTTTACGACTAGTTTATGTTTGGGCTTAATCGAACTACACATCGCAAAATATCTAAAGGCACATGAGAGAAATGGCACCTGACTAATCTTAGGATGAGCTACGTATTCTACCTCTCCCCTTCTCCTCCCCCCCCCCCCCTCCCTGCGTGTGTGTTATTCTTTGTTGATTTCGCTTGAACAACTGTTACGCGACAAAAGAAAATTTGCCGACATTTCGGCAAGACCTGGCTTCTGTCTTTCATTCGAAAGCCCGATTACTGCGGGAAATATTCTGCCTAAGGGGTAGACTGCGCACCCTAAGCGACGAATCTGAACTGCGGCGGTCTTGTTGTGGCCGCACCGCCGGGGTGAAATCTCCGACTTCGTGCGAGCGTTTACTCGGGGGCCAGCGAGTTTATTAGTGGACGATTATCTGAGAAACGGCCGGACGGACAGAAGGCCGCCGAGGTCATTACACGCAAACGGACCATTTGAGGCAGCGTCGCGGAGAGCGGCCGCTGGCAAAGTGGTCCCACTGCGTATCAGCACATGCCGCCCTGCCGAGCATTCCCAGGGGCTCCGCCGAGTGCGTGTTGTCTGGCAATTAAAACCTCCACCCTCCCCCCCTCCCCCCCTCCACAGCTGCCCCCTCCTGGCTCATTTCGCGTGCCACCCGCACTCTGGCGCCTCTTAAGAACGTACTGCACACGCCTTGTTCCCAGTGTGATTGCCCCGTTCAGCTCCTATCTGCGAGCAATGAGCATTACTCCTTTCGTCTAGCTCCCTACTGCAAGTGAAACGCAGCTAAACAGGCTCCGTACCGTGTCGCTAAAAGCATAATCTTTAGTAACGTGTTGTGAACCGCGCAGGAGAAGTCGTTTACGTGCTGTTCTCTTGGAGCACAGCACGCGGGCACACCCACACAGTGTAAGGACTCCAGCAAAGAAATTTCTCTTCTGTCGTCGTCCCTCCCCTAGCCCCCCTCCCCCCCCCCTCCTAAGCGTGACATTGAGCTCTTCGGCTATTGTTCTGACATATTCACTGATGTTGGGTCATTAAGACTGCTCCGTTTCAACAGCGCCAATTTAGCACTGTTACGGGTTTTCGTAACATTGGTCACATACACATTAGTAGCAGCAGCTGCGAAACATCTATCGAAGTTCCAGACGTCGACCGACACTAAATGTAAAAACATTCCACAATGTTGACTGCAACGGCCATTTTCTGCTACAGCTCTAATTGTGTTACAGACATAATGCCTTTTTCGTGCTGCATGATTAATACACTCCTCAAAAAAGTCTGCCTACTCCATTGAGCAATAATTGAGGACTAACTATGTTACCAAATAAAAAAATGATTCAAATGGCTCTGAGCACTATGAGACTTAACATCTGAGGTCATCAGTCTCCTAGAACTTAGAACTACTTAAACCTAACTAACCTAAAGACATCACACACATCCATGCCAGAGGCAAGATTCGAACCTGCGACCGTAGCGGTCGCGCGGTTCCAGACTGTAGTGCCTAGAACCTCTCGGCCACTCCGGCCGGTCTTACCAAATTAGACCTCCACCTTTCACAAATTAAGTACACAACAAAAAATCATTGCATCCTCGACGTTTATATAAAAGAACTGAAATGTCCGACATATGTCGAAAACAGAGTGGAAACAATCATTCATCCCATCATCCTGGGCGGTTCTCATTTGACTTTGAGAGCTTCTGTAACGTACATGCCGTCCGCGAGCACTGTCTGACACCTTAGTGACACACTCCGTGTAAGTCTACGGAGCTCAGCCTGTGGTATCCGTTTTCATTCTTCAATTAGTAACCATGAGGGTTCTTGGAGAGTTTGTGCTGGAACAGGACCACCATAAACATATCTGTCAAGCATTTCCCACATACGCACGGTGGGATGTAGACCTGGACTCACCACTGGTCATGCCACTAATTCAGTGCCCAGGCTTCGCAAGATGTACCTGTTGACGCCCTCCAGGAATGAAGGAAGAAATTGAGGGCCACCACCGTATGCACCAGCCACCGCATACAGGATCTGTTAGATGTACTGCCTGGCCTGTTCGATGTACTTACTGCCTAGCGGCTAGGCGATCAACGACAACGACAGAAACCGTCAACACTGTTGACTCCTCAAAACATCACGGAACCTCGGAAATCAGTAGATTTCCTGGACAGCATTTGGGAGGTACCGCTCACCAAGGCTCTCCACACATGAACACGGCTATCACCTAGCGCCATAGGAAGTCTGGACTCGTCTATGAGTAACAAGTTTCGGCCGTGACGAATTGCCAGTTGACATGGGAATGGCAGGACTGAAGGCGAGCTTCAAGATGTCGTGTCAAGCGGGGTACTCGAACAGGACGTTTGGGTGGTACGGTCCTTCGTCATCAGTCTGATCGGTTCAAAAATGGTTCAAATGGCTCTGAGCACTATGGGACTTAACTTCTGAGGTCATCAGTCCCCTAGAACTTAGAACTACTTAAACCTAACGAACCTATCACATACATCCATGCCCGAGGCAGGATTCGAACCTGCGACTGTAGCGGTCGCGCGATTCCAGATTGTAGCGCCTAGAACCGCAGTCTGATCGGACACAGAGGCTCGTGCAGCCCTTGTGAGATCGTCTTGCAGTGCCCTGGCGGTATCCGTGCGACGCTGCAACGCAGAGACGAGCAGGTATCGGTCTTCACGTGGGGGGGGGGGGGGGGGGGGGTAATGCGTCAGCGCCCTTGTCCAACTCGCCTTGTGTACTGACCTGTCTCCCTGTAGCGTGTGCACATCCTGCGGACGACGGATGAAGAGACACTGGCATCTGAAGCAACACGACCGAAAGGCCATCCTTTTTGGATCCAACAGGCCGCCCTTGCAACTTGCACTGCATTAAGACGTCGCATTGCACCTGCTTGGTCGAATACAGCGTTCACAAATGACAACTTCCACCTGTGTAACTCACTAGAAAACAGTGTTTCACCAGAACTTGCTTCCTTCTGAGGGGTCACGTCACAATAATGGATAACACAGCAATACATGGCGAATAATTTTAATTGTTGCGTACACTGAAAGCGAAGATCTGAAGCCATGTAATAAGGCCACGGATACCGCAGGTATCTAAATAGATTTAACATACCGGACGTTGATTCACGTTTTCCCCTAATTCTTTTGAACAGTGTGCTTATAAAACTTCCTCGCACATTAAAACTGTGTGCCGTACCGAGACTCGAACTTGGGACCTCTGCCTTTCGCGGGCAAGTGCTCTACTTGAAAAGTAGGAGACGAGATACTGGCAGAATTGAAGCTGTGAGGACGAGTCGTGAGTCGTGCTTGGGTAGCTCAGATGGTAGAGCACTTGCCCGCGAAAGGCAAAGGTCCCGAGTTCGAGTCTCGGTCCGGCACACAGTTTTAATTTGCCAGGAAGTTTCATATCAGTGCACACTCCGTTGCAGAGTGAAAATCTCATTCCAGTGTGCTTATAATCATCCGGTTCTCCTTTTCATATAAATTCTATATTCAGTACATTGTTCTGAAAAACTATACTATTTAGATTTTGTAAATGTTAATCGCAGATTTAAATAGTTAACGTTGTGAATTGTACATAAAATAAAAGGGTGCATTTATAATTTTACGTGTACACACAATTTTTGGCCATAGGCCGAACATCGCACATGCACTCCCAAATCCCGAGCATTTCGGCTTGTTCGCGTCGGAAAGGAAAAATAACTATTTCGTCACCAATACTTTCAACGCGAAAGGGTAAAGATCAGTTTACACGTGGAAAAGAAAACGAACAACTTCAACACAGTTATGCCGAAAATGTTCGCGAGTGCAAAGATGACTTTCGACATGTGACCAGATGTAGAGATTAAACACAAATCATCAGAATAAGCATCGTCGCTGTAAAAATCACGACATTTTCTGCTTTTACATCTGAACTGACTCGTGTAAAATTTAGACGGTGTAATATTTCCGAACAACCAGTGAATATGTCCACACATAAAAGGGAAGTTATATTCGAGAAAATAAATATCAATATTGGAACACGCAATGGGCCTTTTATTTGGAAACGAATTTTATACGAAGTGTTCGAAATGGCGTTCACACCCGTCGTGGGAAACGCTACATCACGGAACGTCAACGTCGCGTACCTATGTGCTCTGGGAAAGTTTTGACGTTTGAAAGGCCCATGGCGTCACTTGACTGTCTTGTGGTGCAGCACATCGCCAATGGTTTGCCAAGATCTAACGTAGGGTGATCTCGTTGAGCGCATTTATGTCGCTATCTTTATCTTTCCCTCGCTTGTCATTCTTTCAGATTTACTTCCCTTGTGACCCACTGTGTTGGCTACACGAGGAAGCAATATTTTCTTCCCGCGCGTTCTGCCGTGCAATACACGCAGTATCTTAATGAGGATTATCCACATTTTGCAATGTATGTCTACAAAGAATACCTGTACTATGGACACATATGAACATAGAAGTCCTGAGTTTTTATTTATTTATCTTATTTTGCAGTTGAAAAGGAAACATGATGCAATGTTCAAATGTGTGTGAAATCTTATGGGACTTAACTGCTAAGGTCATCAGTCCCTAAGCTTACACACTAATTATCCTAAGGACAAACACACACACCCATGCCCGAGGGAGGACTCGAACCTCCGCCGGAACCAGCTGCACAGTCCATGACTGCAGCGCCTAAGACCGCTCGGCTAATCCCGCGCGGCAGAGAATACAAACACTACAATATATCGATACTGACAATAGCATAAGCAATCGTTTTTTCCTAGTGTCGCTGTTTCAAACAACATAAATATTCTGAATGCAAAAACATCACAAGTGCGAACACACGCCAGCCGAGTACAGTTTACGGGAAACATCCACTGTGACTTGCGTTTCACGTCAAAACTGTTTGGCCATGGTGGTAAATAATAAAAATGAATCTTTTAAGCGTGCGAGTAAGCTCTGCCCTTACACAAGACTTATATGAACCGCCACAGTCGTGATAGACACTGACCTGAGAAAGATTTTTACCTAATGAACCTGTGTAAGATGCAGGTCCTGGTATGTCACAATTAATAAAATGTTCCGGTCAATAGACCGGTCGAATGGGTTTCACCTTAAAACCCGACGTTTCGTCCCCATCTGCAGAGGACATTTCCAAATGGGATCGCAGTTTTTTTGAATGTCCGATTCACTCCCTGGCTCGCTACTGACTACAGCAAAATCCCGCTTCCGCGCAGTTGCGTGACATGTTTTGAGTACGGGGGTGCAATGGGCCTTTGACTCCCGTCGTCCGTTGTTGCTATCATCCCATGGTGGGAGACTGGTACACATCTTCTTCGGCACCGGACTCCAAATTTCATTCAGTATCACCCCCTCCTCCTTCCTATTGAAATTCCTGGGGTGTTTTCATGGTATTCGCTTCTGGCTGTTAGTAGTTGAGTCCTGTCAAAATGAATGTGATTGTCTCCTGGCTATAAAGCATGTTCCACAAAAGCTGCTCGGTCAATCTCCCCTTTTCTACAATTGCCCTTATGCTCTTGTAGTCGTTTTTTGACAGTTCTTTTTGTAGCACATTTTACAATCAGCTCCTAGTACGAAACCGGGTCCGGCACAGAGTTTTAATTCACCAGGTATTAAACTTACTGGCAGATTAAAACTGTGTGAACTCGGGACATTTGCCTTTCACGGGCAAGTGCTTGGTAGAGCACTAGCCCGCGAAAGGCAAAGATCCCGAGTTCGAGTCTCGGTCCGACACACAGTTTTAATCTGCCAGGAAGTTTCATATCAGCGCACACTCCGGTTCCGAGTGAAAATCTCATTCGGGAATCACCAGATATTCTTGGAGCTACTTTCAGATAGTGCTTCCTCGTTCACCTTCCGTGGCCTATCGTTCGTCATTGGTACAGAAAATTTAAAGCAGCTGTTTGCCGACAGGTTGGACCAGCACGCGCGTGCCGTGGCCCACGCGCCCATGTTGATACACGAGTAGCCGGGCGGCTCTGCCGTTAAATCCGTGGGCGCACGCGAGCTGCTCGCGCAGGGGACTTCCGCGTCGTGTGACACCCAGCGCCCGTCCCACATTCACAGGGACTGGCAAACTGCCAAGGTACAACGAGAGAGAGAGAGAGAGAGAGAGAGAGAGAGAGAGAGAGAGAGAGACCTTCAATACCCGCTCATGGACAGTCTATACTTGGTTTATCCTCTAACATTCTTCCTCTTTTTCTTATCAGACTTCTGACTAGTTCTATGCGGTTCAACACGAATTATTCTTGTGCCAACCTCTTCATCTCAGAGTAGCACTTGCGTCCTACGATACACCGATATTTTATCCAAAAAATGTCTGCATATATCGGCGATACTTTTGTAACAGATACATCGATATCGAAATGGCAATATCCAGAGTCGATACTTTTATCATCATTTCTCGTAATTTTCGGTAAATACATGAAACTGTTCTTTTGAAATTGTTCTAGAACATAATTTTACTTTCACTTTGTGAATTACTATTTTTGAACCTTTATCCCGTCCAGTCTTTCTCTTTGACTGTGTGAAGCAAGTGTGGGTGGCACAAAGTAGTAGTCCGATTGCATTGGGAGGTGGCGGTATTAATGGAATAACAAGATATCCGATTTGAAGAAGCATTACGCCAGTTGCGTTCAAAAACAGTTTTTAACGCAACTAGTGTGCTATTTCTTCACGTCAGCATTCTTCAAAAAACGGTTGCTGAAATTGACAAGATTGGTCTTTGCGGTGGGCGGAAAAGTGTGAGGGGAAATGCTGACGTTGTCGGCGCTGCCAACAGAAACAGCCACGTATAACTTCAGACGGAATTTTGACACTACAACTGCTAGGTCGCTGGCTTATGCGGAAATGAAAAAAACAGGGAAGTCGACATCAAGTGTTCGAGACAAATCCGATATGTGACGAAACCAAACGACGGACCCGTCAGACACCTTTTATTTGCCACTTACCTACAGTTAGCATTGTTAATAAAGTGGTTATCACCAAGGATGAACGTGCATCATTTTCCTTTCAACTTGTTCTTGTACAGAATACCCAATAATAAATATGCAGCTCTAAAACTGGCAGTATATCAACAATCTGCAACCGATATACAGGGTGTTACAAAAAGGTACGGCCAAACTTTCAGGAAACATTCCTCACACACAAAGAAAGAAATGATGTTACGTGGACATGTGTCCGGAAACGCTTACTTTTCATGTTAGAGCTCATTTTATTACTTCTCTTCAAATCACATTAATCATGGAATGGAATCACACAGCAACAGAACGTACCAGCGTGACTTCAAACACTTTGTTACAGGAAATGTTCAAAATGTCCTCTGTTAGCGAGGATACATGCATCCACCCTCTGTCGCATGGAATCCCTGATGCGCTCATGCTGCTCTGGAGAATGGCGTATTGTATCACAGACGTCCACAATACGAGCACGAAGAGTCTCTACATTTGGTACCGAGGTTGCGTAGACAAGAGCTTTCAAATGCCCCCATAAATGAAAGTCAAGAGGGTTGAGGTCAGGAGAGCGTGGAGGCCATGGAATTGGTCCGCCTCTACCAATCCATCGGTCACCGATTCTGTTGTTGAGAAGCGTACGAACACGTCGACTGAAATGTGCAGGAGCTCCATCGTGCATGAACCACATGTTGTGTCGTACTTGTAAAGGCACATGTTCTAGCAGCACAGGTAGAGTATCCCGTATGAAATCATGATAACGTGCTCCATTGAGCGTAGGTGGAAGAACATGGGGCCCAATCAAGACATCACCAACAATGCCTGCCCAAACGTTCACAGAAAATCTGTGTTGATGACGTGATTGCACAATTGCATGCGGATTCTCGTCAGACCACACATGTTGATTGTGAAAATTTACAATCTGATCATCAGAATCGAGGAAGTACAGTACATACTGACGAAACTAAAGTGAGCTGTAACATGGAAATTAAGCGTTCCCGGACACATGTCTACATAACATCTTTTCTTTCTTTGTGTGCGAGGAATGTTTCGTGAAAGTTTGGCCGTACCTTTTTGTAACACCCTGTATACGGCCGGTACGTCGAGACTTTTACGTTGTAATTTCGATAATTTTTCGGTATATCGAGAACCGCTAATATGTTTTAAATTTCGCTGTGTCGGATTTCCGATATTTTTAAAATTATCAGCAGTCCCAGTTGTCAGTGAAGTAGCTACAGCACTGGAATGGATCGGTCAAGAGAGCTCAGCGACTTCGAACGTCGACTAGTCACTAGCTGTCAGGAGAGTGACAAATACACATAGCTGGGAACTCGACTGTTGTGAAGTGGGAACCCGAAGGAACAACCATACCTAAACCAAGCCCAGGTAGACGTCACGTACTGGCGGACCAGGACCTTCGAGCGCTGCGGAGTGTGTTTGTACAAACTCACATGCAGTCAGCGAAAGGATTAACTCGTGAGTTTCAGAAAGTGCTACCAGCGGTCCAGCTAACAACACGATTGTACGTAATCACATAAAAAGGTGGCAAAATGGTCGAGCAACGCTTCGTAATGGATGTTTTGCGTGGGTAGGGTACGCTGCCCATATTGCGCTTAAGAAAACTCTAAATACAGAATGATAATAACCTGAAGAAGGGAGTGAGACAGGGTTGTAACCTCTCCCCGATGTTATTCAATCTGTATATTGAGCAAGCAGCGAAGGAAACAAAAGATAAATTCGGAGTAGGAATTAAAATCCATGAATAAGAAATAAAAACTTTGAGGTTCGCCGATGACATTGTAATTCTGTCAGAGACAGCAAAGGACTTGGAAGAGCAGTTGAACGGAATGGATAGTGTCTTGAAAGGAGGATATAAGATGAACATCAAAAAAAGCAAAACAAGGGTAATGGAATGTAGGTGAATTAAACCAGGTAATGCTGAGGGAATTAGATTAGAAAATGAGACACTTAAAGTAGTAAAGCAGTTTTGCTATTTGGGGAGTAAAATAACTGATGATGGTCGAAGTAGAGAGGATATAAAATGTAGACTGCAAATGGCAAGGAAAGGGTTTCTGAAGAAGAGAAATTTGTTAACATCGAGTACAGATTTATGTGTTAGGAAGTCGTTTCTGAAAGTATTTGTAAGGAGTGTAGCCATGTATGGAAGTGAAACATGGACGATAAACAGTTTGGACAAGAAGAGAATAGAAGCTTTTGAAATGTGGCGCTTCAGAAGAATGCTGAAGATTAGATGGGTAGATCACATAACTAATGAGGCGGTATTGAATAGAATTGGGGAGAAGCGGAGTTTGTGGAACAACTTGACTAGAAGAAGGGATCGGTTGGTAGGACATGTTCTGAGTCATCAAGGATCACCAATTTAGTACTGGAGGGCAGCGTGTAGGGTAAAAATCGTAGAGGAAGACCAAGAGATGAATACACTAAGCAGATTCAGAAGGATGTAGGTTGCAGTAGGTACTGGGAGATGAAGAAGCTTGCACAGGATACGGTAGCATGGAGAGCTGCATCAAACCAGTCCCTGGACTGAAGACCACAACAACAACAACAACAACAACAACTTTTGCAGCACTGTGTAATGTGTACGATAGAGGAACGGTTCGGAGACGCTGGTTGGATCAGCATGACAATGGGCCCTACAGGGTCTGTGAGAATCAACTTCCCGTCTAGCAGCGCAGTGCACCGTCAGGTGATTTACTTACATGCCGTTCGTCGCCGGTTCCTTGCGTTAGTAATTAATATCTAGGTTGTGTATAGTTTGTTGTATTTGGCGAAAATTAAACACTTTCCGGATGGGTCTGCACATTGGGTCGCCAATGGGCTAAAAGTGAGGTTCGGAGTAGCATTGTTAAACAGCTAGCAGGAGCTGGGTAGTTAAAGACTAATAAAGAAATGTTTTACAGTGATCACTTCGTTGTCGATGTAACTCTTGTAACACCATCTGCTGGAGTGCTTTCTTCTCCTGGCGTAGCCTCGGTTTTGAGTTTTGAATCGTCCATGGATGATAGGCTCTTTTTTTTGTCGTAGACTATGATTGAACTCAATTGCGGTTGATTTCCTCTACGAGGGTAATCCCAAGAATGAGGTCTCCTATTTTTTTATTTTTTTTTATGAGTACAGAACTCTGTTTGTGTGGCAGTTGGTCACACTGTTATGAACAGTGCCGGCCGGTGTGGCCGAGCGGTTCTAGGCGCTTCAGTCTGGAACCGCGCGGCCGCTACGGTCGCAGGTTCGAGTCCTGCTTCGGGCATGGATGTGTGTGATGTTCTTAGGTTAGTTAGCTTTAAATAGTTCAGTTCTAGGGGACTGATGACCTCAGATGTTAAGTCCCATAGTGCTCAGAGCCATTTGTTATGAAGAGTGCTTCACGCGCTGTGTGTTAACATGCGCACGTCGCGCTGTGGCCAGTGTTGCCAATTTAGCGACTTTGTCGCTAGAAATGGCGACTTTTGCCTTCCTCTTAGCGACAAAAAAACTTTTTAGCGACAAAAATTATTTAGCGACTTATCTGGCGACTTTTGGAGTACTGACGACTTTTGAAGTACAAATCAAAATTATTTTGGGCCAGTATTTTCATTAACAAAACTAAGATTTTAACTATAGAATGGGTACTACACTGACTTTGATTTAGATTTACTAACTTAAATTAAGTTTTTAGCAGATCATGTAGCATTGTTCAGCATTTAGTAAACCTGAATGTGGGAATTGCCTACAGAGTAAGAAAACCTTGACTATAGAACAATTCATTATTCATTACTCACTAGCCTGTTATCGTCGATAGCGTATTAATCTACAATTCTTCAACTATTGAACTCCTTTTATTTTTCGAATTGACAAAAAGTAAAAGTATAATAAAATACATTTCTCTCCAGCAACCTCTAATTTTTCGAAATGTTAACTCGCAGTCAAATTATTAACACATGCACAGTGGTAACGCAAGAACAATTCGGTGGGGGTACCTCAGACATTATTACGTTTTAAACAGTGAACAATAGGACTGATATCGAGTTACCGAGTGAGTAGATTGTTTCATGACCTCTAGTTCGCCTGAGTTTTAATGTATTTTCAGTGATTATAAATTGGTGAAACTTATGTTGTGGTGGCTTACATAATGGATTTACCGCAGAAGAAGAAGCAGTACGCTAAAAAATATCGGGATGCGTGGGAAGCAGAACCTGAATTCAATGGGTGGTTAAAACCAGTCGTTGGAGACTTATCAAGGCAAGATGTCAAGTATGTGCAACAGAGTTTTATGCTAAATTGTGTGATATTAGAAAGCATTCGAAAACTATTAAGCATAAACAAAAAATTGATTAAAAAAACACAAACCACCTTACATGTGAAAATTGTTCCGAAAACTACAGTTAGAATAGCAAGCAGAGAGGAAGGCGCCCTTTCTTTATTTTCCGGTGATGAGGGCGTTAAAAACATGCAATTACATCGTACAAAGTACACTAACATTATAACTGAAGTTTTGGCTCAATATTTTACACAATAATTGGTTGAAGATGTAGATAACCAAAAATACAGTGTACTAATAGATGAATCCACAGATGTATCAATATCTAAAATGCTAGGTATCGTTATACGGTACTATGGTGTAAACAACCAACGCATTAGATCAGCATTTCTCAAACTCGCTGTAGTAGAAACTGCAGATGCAAGAAATCTGACTGCTGTTCTTGTGAATTCTTTGAAAGATCTCAAACTTCCAGTCGCTAATATGGTAGGAATTGGCACAGATAATGCTTCTGCAATAGTTGGAATAAACAATGGGCTTTTCGAACAACTCAAGAGAGAATATGGTTTGAAGCATTTGGTAGCGATCCGTTGCATTTGTCACTGTCATCGGCTTGCAGTTTCGCACGCCTCAGTGAATACCAACTACAGTTCTGTCAAAGCATGAAACAGAAGAGTTATTCGATCTTCTGAGCGACTACGATGAATAGCTCACATTCCGGTATGTATATATTTTATAACCTAATTTGAGTTCTTGCTTTCTTTCGTTACAAATATAGTTGTATATTTTTAGTATATTTGACTACTGTGATTGAAACAACAATCTATGTGTTGCGTCAATTATGATAACATGTTTAATTATACGTTAGCGTATTTTATATGTATGTTGTTGCAAGCGATGCGTCATTTAATTAGGACAATATAGCAATTAGGTATGAGACAATTATTATTAATATTTTATTACCCCCCCCCCCCCCACACACACACACACACTGGCTTATTGCACCATTCACAGCACGAAATTTTCAGTACACCCCTAGTAAAATCAGTTTTAGCGACTTTCTAGCGACTTTTGATATTGAATCTAGCGACTTGGGTTTTTTAGTTGGCAACACTGGCTGTGACGCTCAGTCTTGGCTTGGCAGCCGTTGAGAATGGAGCTCCCGTTGGATGTTACCGCCGTTCCGAATTGCGAGCAGTTATTCGGTTTTTGAACGCAAAGGGCACTGCGCCAATTGAAATCCATCGCCAACTGACGGAACTGTGTGGTGAGTCGTGCATGGATGTCAAAAATGTTTGTAAGTGGCGTAGAGAGTTTGCAGCTGGTCAGACCGAAATTCACGACGAATAAAGGAGCGGGAGACAGTCAATTTCTGAGGAGACAGTGTTGAAGGTTGAGCAAAGCATGCGTGAAGATCGGCGGATCACCCTGGATGATCTCTGCACGTTGCTTCCTGAGGTTTCCCGAAGCACCGCCCACAGAATTTCAACGGAAACATTGAACTACCGGAAGGTGTGCGCAAGATGGGTGCCACGCATGCTGACTGAGGACCACATGCGGCAACGAGTTGATGCTTCCCACGCATTTCTTCACCGCCTTGCAGCCGAACAGGACAACTTTCTGGACTCGTCGCGGGTGACGAAACATGGACATACCACTTCACACCTGAGACCAAGCAACAATCACACCAGTGGCTCCATCCTTCTTCGACAAAGCCGCGGAAATTCAAACAAAAACAGTCTGCCGGAAAAGTCACGACAACCGTTTTTGGGATCGGAAAGGGGTATTGTTGCCCGACTTTATGCCCACTGGGACCACAATTAACGCTAACAGGTACTGTGAGACTGAAAAAACTCAAACGGCCAATTCAGAATCAGAGAAGAGAAAGCAAGGGTTACACATTCTCCATGACAACGCTCGCCCACACATCGCTCGAAAAACCGTTGCTCTCCTGCAACAATTTCAGTGGAACATAATTACCCACCCACCCTATAGTCCTGACTTAGCGCCCAGTGACTATCACCTGTTCCCTAAGTTAAAAGAACATTTGGGCGGAAAGCGATTCAGCTCCGACGACGAGGTGAAAGAAAAGGTGCATAACTTTTTGAACAGCATGGCAGCGAGCTGGTATGACATGGACATACAAAAACGACACAGCGTCTACAAAAATGTAAAGCTGTAAACTGATGTAAACTATTGGAGAAAAACAGGTCTATGTACTTATAAAAAAGTGGGAGACCTTACTTTTGGGTTACCCTCGTATGTCGTCAGCCAGACGTTTGCGTAGTTTTTCTTTCCATCATTATGTATTTTAAATGTTTGCGCATTGTGCAGGTTCCTCTTACGCTAAGGTGTTGAAAACGTGTGAAAACGGCCACGCAGACGTATGAACTGCAGACATATGAACTGTTGCCACATAGAGGCAAATTAGACCTGAGCGCTGCATAGGTTAATGAATTTCGATAAGGAAAGGAAGTGAATTCCTTGATATCCTTCGAGAGAGCATTTCTAATTTTTCGTTGGCAGCGGATGGTCGAGTAAACTGCGATAGTAATTTAAAAGTAAAAGGTACGAACAGTTGACTCACCGCATTACCATTAGGTAGGTATGCGCACTTCCAAACCAGAAACACGGAAAATCCTTTAATCCTCCGTACCTGTGAACAAACAAAATGAATCCGTCAGTTAACGGAATGTCGAGAAGAAGTTGGAACACACACACACACACACACACACACACACACACACACACACACACACACACACACACACAGAGAGAGAGAGAGAGAGAGAGAGAGAGAGAGAGAGATTCCTCTGCTGCGTGACTATGGAAGCAGGCGAGCTTATTTTATACAGCAGTAAAGTAATTTCTCTCTGCAGGCTTTATGCCTCCAGTATTTTGGCCGATGGAGGCGCAGCAGACAATCATCTACACCCAAGTTCCTTGTGTGGCGATTAAAACTTCGCAATACTCCTACCAGTGCAACAGGATGCACTGGAACTCCACAGCAGAACAAAATATTTAAGATGGTCGGAAAAAATAAAAGTACAGGGAGTACTTTCTTCCTTAATGTTTCTGCTAACTCATGGCCGACGTTATACGTATGCAAGGCTACAAGAATGAATCGGGAATGAATTCACACCATGCAACGAGGAGATACATGTTAGCGTTCTGATTACTGTATGTGGGGTAATAAAATCTCTTACTTTCTTAACTGCTGTTGTTCGATTGTCCCCAGTTCCGACTAGTATTACACTGATAATTTTCAGGTTATGTCCGTTTACGTGCACTGAACAACACTAATTTTCTCTGTGTGTCCATCTTTTCAGAGATGATTGCGGGACCCGGTTGTTCGTTACAGGATGTCGAATCAAACACCCTTCAACCGTCTAATTTCCAAACTTGTTTTATTTGGCTACCAGTTTCGGCGATTTACTACGCCATCTTGAGGCCCCTGTCCGACGTGTAGGAAGAGTCCACCTCGGTTCTGGTCGAAACAGAAGCCAGCATTCGAATAATGGTATCTGTAAATTTCTGCTTGCTATAGCGATCACTTCAACCATCATCCGCTGACTGTAAAAAAAAAAAAAAAAAAAAAAAAAATCGGCAGCAGATATCTACAGATATCAGTATTCGAATGCTGGCTCCTGTTTTGATCAAAACCGAGGTGAAATCTTCCTACACCTCGGTCAGGGGCCTGAAGATGGCGTAGTGAATAACCGAAACTGGTAGCCAAATAAAGTAATTTTGGAAATTAGACGGCTGTAACGTGTTTAATTTGACATCCTCAAAATGAATTTTGTCGTGCCATGCTCGTTTCGACTTGCTTTTTTGAAAAGTATAGTCATTGATCTGAAATACGGGGATTATTCGGAAAGTAAGATCCGATCCTCCGCGAAATGGAAACCGCAATGAAAATCCGATGAAGCTTTGCACAGTTGTGTCGGGCAGTGTCTCCAATATTCCTGTCGATCGCGTCACGTCGCTGTTTTCAGTCCTGAGCGTACACTGAGTACGAAAAGATGCCTAGAACAATAGTGTCTTCCGCCAAGTACTGATGACCACAGAGAGATTTCGCCTGATTTCGTGCAACTCCACATAACGTAACTGTCATGTGTTTCCTTCATCATGACAATTCTCAGCCGCACACTGCAGGGCCAATGAAGAGCTACTGTAACAATTTCGGTCAGAAGTGTTTGATCATCTACTATTCAGCCCAGACTTGGCTCCCTCTGTTCTCAACTCGGCTCAAATGAACCGTTGGCTGTGGTGACTAACATTTTGGCACAGACAACGAGAAATTTTATACAACGCTACGACAAATGTCTAAATCGGATCGGCGGCTATGTAGAGAAGTAGCCGGAACGTGTAGCTAACTGTTGCAAATAAAAAATTTTTTATTTTCTCTGTGGTTTCCATTTCGCGGCGACCGATAGGACCTTACTTTACAGATAAGGCGCGCGAGCGCGCGCGCCCCCGTGTGTGTGTGTTTGTGTGTGTGTGTGTGTGTGTGTGTGTGTGTGTGTGTGTGTGTGTGTGTGTGGTGTGTGTGTGTGTGTGTGTACCATGTTGCTTTGCCCGCCCTGTTAGCCGTGCAGTCAAATGCCCGGCGGATTAGTGTCGACGTCCGGTGTACCGACCAGTCTATGGGTGGTTTTTAAGGCGGTTTTCCATCTGCCTCGGCGAATGCGGGCTGGTTCCCCTTATTCCTCCTCAGTTATACTATGCCCCGGCGATTGATGCGCAAACACTGGGGTTACACTCGTCTGGTGTGAGATGTTCCCGGGGGTTGGGGGGGGGGGGAGGGGGACCACTGGGGGCCGAACCGCACAATAACCCTGGGTTCGGTGAGGGCGGCGGTGGGGTGTGTGGACTGCTGTAGCCTGTTCTGGGGCGGGGACGAAGCCTCTCTGTCGTTTCTAGGTCCCCAGTTCAATACAATACAAAATTGCTTTACTTATTAGGCACTGTAAGTTAAAAACAGTTCTGGAACTTTCTGATTTCTATAACGCAATAATAGTCCAAACTTATATTTAACAAGCTTCGTAGATGCTGTTCTACAGGTATGCTTCCTTTGCTGGTTTTAAAGCTGTTGTCCTACTTCCTTAACTATCATGGCACACGTTGTGTTCATATTATGTTTTAAATGTTGTTGGCAGATGTTGAGAGTGTGTGTGTGTGTGTGTGTGTGTGTGTGTGTGTGTGTGTGTGTGTGTGTGTGTGTGTGTGTGTGTTGTGGGGCGGGGGGGTATAGACAGCTGGGTGTCGTTAAGTATACCTGTATGATTATTATTGCTATTATTATTATTAACTATTTCACTTATTTTTATCTGATGTAGCGGAGAATTTGTGTTTATTTGTGACTGGCCGTTCATTACCTGTTAGTTCTCTGCGATAGCTTTCTGGAGGTGGTAGTTTCCCTGCATAAGGATATCGCTTTTGTTGTGATTATTTGGTAGAATGATAGTTGCGGGCCGGCCGAAGTGGCCGTGCGGTTAAAGGCGCTGCAGTCTGGAACCGCAAGACCGCTACGGTCGCAGGTTCGAATCCTGCCTCGGGCATGGATGTTTGTGATGTCCTTAGGTTAGTTAGGTTTAACTAGTTCTAAGTTCTAGGGGACTAATGACCTCAGCAGTTGAGTCCCATAGTGCTCAGAGCCATTTGAACCATTTGATAGTTGCGGTCTTTTAAATGCTCAGCGAAAACGGAATGGTTCATTTCCTACTGCCAGAATCTGATGTGTGTTGTAACACGTTTGAAAATTTCTGCATATCATTCATACTGCGTCACAACTTTGCCAGTCAAGTTTGTATTTTTCTGCCCCCTGGAATTTTTCCTTCTCGACCATTGGTTGTCCCAGGATTGTTTGGAGAGTTTCTGATTAGTTATGCTATCTACCAATTTAATTTTCTGGGTTCTTTAGTAGTAATACATTTAACAAACGACAACGGCCTTGCCGCAGTGGCAATACCGGTTCCCGTCAGATCAGCGAAGTTAAGCGTTCTCGGGCTTGGCTAGCACTTGGATGGGTGATCATTCGTGTCTGCCGAGAGCTGTTGGCAAGCGGAGTGCACTTAGCCCTCGTGAATCAACTGAGGAGCTACTTGATTAAAGAGTAGAACTCCGGTCGCGAAAACTGACAACGATTAGGAGAGCGGTGTGCAGACCATTTCTGTATCCAGTGACGCCTACCGGCTGATAGTCACATGGCGGTTAGTCGGTAGCGTTAGGCCTTCCGAGACCTGTTCGAACGAACTTAATACATTTCATCTACATCTACAAGTACATGGATACTCTGGAAATCACATTTAAGTCCCTGGCAGAGGGTTCATCGAACCACCTTCACAGTTCTCTATTATTCCAATCTCGTATAGCGAGCGGAAAAAACGAACACCTATCTCTTTACGTGCAAGCTCTGATTTGTCTTATTTTATTAGGATCATCGTTTCCTCCTAGGTAAGTTGTTTTCAACAGAATAATTTCGTATTCGGAGGAGGAAGTTGGTAACTGGTATTTCGAGAGAAGATTCCTCCGCAACGAGAAACGCCTTTTTGCTGACCTTTGAACATGTGCTGACCTTCTTTGAACTTTTTCGGTGTACTCTGTGAGTTCTATCTGGTAAAGATCCCACACCGCGCAGCAGCATTCTAAAAGATGACGGACAAGCGTCGCGTAGGCAGTCTCTTTAGTAGATCTGTTACATTTCCTAAGTGTCCTGCCAATAAAACTCAGTCTTTGGTTAACCTTCCAAACAACATTTTCTATGTGTTCGTTCCAATTTAAGTAGTTCGTAAGTGTAATTCCTAGGAATTTAGTTGAATTTACGGCCTTTAGATATGACTGATTTATCGTGTAACGCAAGTTTAAGGGATTCTTTTAGCACTCATGAGGATGACCTCACACTTTCTGTTATCTAGGGTCAACTGCCAGTTTTCGCACCATATAATTATCTTTTCTAAATCATCTTACAATTGGTTATGATCTTCTGATGACTTTAGTAGACGATAAACAACAGCGTCATCTGTAATCAACCTAAGATGGCTACTCAGAGTGTCTACCAAATCGTTTATATACACTTCTGGTCATTTAAATTGCTACACCAAGAGGAAATGCAGATGATTAACGGGTATTCATTGGACAAATACATTATACTAGAACTGACATTGATTACATTTTCACGCAATTTGGGTAAATAGATCCTGAGAAATCAGTACCCAGAACAGCCACCTCTGGCCGTAATAACGGCATTGATACGCCTGGTCATTGAGTCAAACAGAGCTTGAAACTTCCTGGCAGATTAAAACCGTGCGCCCGACCGAGACTCGAACTCGGGACCTTTGCCTTTCGCGGGCAAGTGCTACCATCTGAGCTACCGAAGCCCGACTCACGCCCGGTCTCACAGCTTTACTTCTGCCAGTATCTCGTCTCCTACCTTCCTGTGAGACCGGGCGTGAGTCGTACTTCGGTAGTTCAGATGGTAGAGCACTTGCCCGCGAAAGGCAAATGGTCCCGAGTTCGAGTCTCGGTCGGGCGCACAGTTTTAATCTGCCAGGAAGTTTCATATCAGCGCACACTCCGCTTCAGAGTGAAAATCTCATTCTGCAAACAGAGCTTGTATGGCGTGTACAGGTACAGCTGCCCATGCAGCTTCAACACGATACCACAGTTCATCAAGAGTAGTCACTGGCGTATTGTGACGAGCCAGTTGCTCGGCCACCATTGACCAGACGTTTCCAATTGGTGCTGGCCAGGGAAACAGTCGAACATTTACTGTATCCAGGAAGGCCCGTACAGGACCTGACACATGCGGTCGTGCGTTATCCTGCTGAAATGTAGGGTTTCACAGGGTTCGAATGAACGGCAGAGCCACGGGTCGTAACACATCTGAAATGTAACGTCCACTGTTCAAAGAGCCGTCAATGCGAACAAGAGGTGACCGAGACGTGTAACCAATGCCACCCCATACCATCACGCTGGGTGATACGCCAGTACGGCAATGACGAATACACGCTTCCAATGTGCGATCAAAGCGATGTCGCCAAACACGGATGCGACCATCATGATGCTGTAAACAGAACCTGGATTCATCCGAAAAAATGACGTTTTGCCATTCGTGCACCCAGGTTCGTCGTCGAGTACACCATCGCAGGCGCTCCTGTCTGTGATGCAGCGTCAAGGGTAACCGCAGCCACTGTCTCCGAGCTGATAGTCCATGCTGCTGCAAACGTCGTTGAACTGTTCGTGCAGATGGTTGTTGTCTGGCAAACGTCCCCATCTGTTGACTCAGGGATCGAGACGTGGCTTCACGATCCGTTACAGCCATGCGGATAAGATGCCTGTCATCTGGACTACTAGTGATGCGAGGCCATTGGGACCCAACACGGCGTTCCGTATTACCCTCCCGAGCCCACCGATTCCATATTCTGTTAACAGAATATGCGAGCAGCAATGTCGCCATACGATAAACCGCAATAGGCTACAATCCGACCTTTATCAAAGTCGGAAACGTGATGGTACTCATTTCTACTCCTTACACGAGGCATCCCAACGTTTCACCAGGCAACCCCGGTCAACTGCTGTTTGTGTATGAGAAATTGGTTGGAAACTTTCCTCGTGTCAGCACGTTGTAGGTGTCGCCACCGGCGCCAACCTTGTGTGAATGCTCTGAAATGCTAATTATTTGCATATCACAGCATCTTCTTCATGTCGGTTAAATTTCGCGTCTGTAGCACGTCATCTTCGTGGTGTAGCAATTTTAATGGCCGCTAGCGTAGATAAGGAACAGCAATGGGCTTATAAGACTACCATGGAGAACGCCAGAGATCACATTTTTTTTCGCTATGACTTTCCGTCAGTTACTACGAACTGTGACCTCTCTTCAGAATCTTCTACTATTTTCTCGTCTAGATTGTTTATCACTCAGGTGCGACTTCAATTACAGACGACTATGGCGTAGCTCAAGTGCTAGCATTAACTCCAAATAAAAGAACGAAGCGAAGGCAAAGGGCGCATCCGCGGCGTTACGTACAGAATCGGCGCGGGATGCTCACTGGCCGAAGTGCTGCTGTGCGCCGCCGCAGTGCGACCCCATCTCAAACGCAAGACCTGACGCACGAAGTCGTACGCCGCAAAAGTCGTCCCTCACGTGTTCGCAGCCAGCCACAGACAGTCAAAGCGAACTTGGAGGCAAGGCGGGCTTGCTCTCCGAACTTGGGCGCAGAGTTGCCAGGAATAGCCGACCAGCCAGGCAGCCCTGTGCGTTCAGCCGCTAATTTCCTGAGCCGGAGCGTCGCCTGCCTGCCTGCCTGCCGAGTGTTCGCCAACTGCGGGGACTCCCCGCACGTCAATAAGTTATCAAGCGCGCTCAACTTGCCGCGGGACGAGTCGGTAGTCTGGCGCAGTCTGCACAAGTCGATCCGCACGCGAGAACGCCGAACTTACCGGCGCCGTCCTATGCGCCTGTGCACACGGTTACAACAGGCAGAGGACCGAAATAAAGACCAGGCACCGAAAAAAGCGTTCAGGGTTCGCAAAGTCAATGAGACTTGAGACATGCTATCAGTCATTCGCAAAAATATCATCCACGCAATTCCGAAGACAGCAAAGGCAGGTAGGTGCGAGCTCTACTGCAAATCAGCACAAACAGTACATGCATTGAAGTTACTAACAAAAATAATGTACAGATTAATGAAAAAGAAAATAGAGGTTCTCTTAGCTGACAATCAATTTGTTGTTTAGGAAAGTGAAAGCCACCAGAGCGGCAATTCTGACGTTGCTATTGATAATGGTGGTGGTGGCTCTGAGCACTATGGGACTTAACTTCTGAGGTGATCAGTCCCCTAGAACTTAGAACTACTTAAACCTAACTAACGTAAAGACAGCACACACATCCATGCCCGAGGCAGGATTCGAACCTGCGACCGTAGCAGAAGTGCGGTTCCGGACTGTAGTGCCTAGAACCGCTTGGCCACCCCGGCCGTCTGAAGCAGAACACATCCACAGCATTTGTCTACCTAGAAAAACAGTTCGACAATGTGAAATGGTTCAAGACGTTCGAAATTCAAAGAAAGATGCAGTTAACTGTGCGGGAACACGGGTAATAAACAATGTGTCTAACAGCCAAGACGGAACATTAAGTACGGAAGACCATGAACAAACTCCTCGGATTAAACAGGACATAAGGACGTAACTAATGAGGAGGTACTCAATAGAATTGAGGAGAAGAGGAATTTGTGGCACAACCGACTAAAAGAAGGGATCAGTTGGTGGCACACGTTCTGAGGCATGAAGGGATCACCAATTTAGTACTGGAGTGAAGTGTGGGCGGTAAAAATCATAGAGGGAGACCAAGAGATGATTACACTAAGCAGATTCAGAAGGATATAGGTTGCAGTAGTTACTGGGAGATGAAGCAGCTTGCACGGGATAGAGTAGCATGGAGAACTGCATCAAACTAGTCTCTGGACTGAAGACCACACCACCACCACCACCACCACCACCACCACCACCAACAACAACAACAACAACCAGGGATTGCAGTCAACCTTCTGTTCTGTTCAGTTTATGCATAGAAAAAGTAATGACGGAAATAAAAGGTTGGTTCAAGAGTGGGCTTAAAATCCAGGGTGAAAGAATATCAATGATAAGATTCGCTGATGATATTGCTATCTGCAGTGAAACCGAGAAAGACTTGCATCAAAAACTGAATAGAACGAAAAGTCTACTGAGCACAATGTTGTGTATGAGCCGGAACTATGAGCTTCATGGAAAAAAGGTTGCCGGCCGGTGTGGCCGTGCGGTTCTAGGCGCTTCAGTCTGGAACCGCGTGACCGCTACGGTCGCAGGTTCGAATCCTGCTTCGGGCATGGATGTGTGTGATGTCCTTAGGTTAGTAAGGTTTAAGTAGTTCTAAGTTCTAGGGGACTGATGACCACAGATGTTAAGTCCCATAGTGCTCAGAGCCATTTGAACCATTTTTTTGGAAAAAGGGTGCCGAGCTGTCTAAGGCGCTGCAGTCATGGACCGTGCGGCTGCTCCCGGCGGAAGTTCGAGTCCTCTCTCGGGTGTGTGTGTGTGTGTGTGTGTGTGTGTGTGTGTGTGTGTGTGTGTGTGTGTGTGTGTGTGTGTGTGTGTGTATTTGTCCTTAGGATAATCTAGGTTAAGTAGTGTGTAAGCTTAGGGACTGATGACCTTAGCAGCTAAGTCCCATAAGATTTCGCACACATTTGAACATTTTTTGAAAAAGGGTGACCCGGCTGAGTCACGCAATTTGACTCTTAGTCTGATCAAGAGATGTGGCCTTTAATTCCACGCGTTGATCACTTAGGCTGATATGAGGATCAATGAACTATACTTGACGAGATGTATCCGGAACATCTTAGGGAATTAGAAGGTTAGTAGACAGGAATACAATTAAATACTTAGCTTTAATTCGGCATCAGTGGTGAACGTCGATCTTGACTTTGTACAATAATATTTACAAGTGCAGTTATAGACTGATCTTCGAATACTTCTTTACAATTCTGATTGCTTCACAAATATATATCAATTTTTAATGCATAAACTGTATCTGGCGCCTGGCTACGTCATAGCTACTGACATAGCTGAAGGCTATGCTACCTAGCGTCTCTGCAAATGAGATCTCTCAAGCTATAACAAATGAACCATTCCTATTCAAGTCGGCTGTAGAACTAGGCAGTGGGCCAGCTTGTCTCTTTAAGATCAGCCGAGTGGCGGTGCTCGGTCTGCTAGCGTCGACAGTGGCGACTCGCGGTTCCGATGTGTACTGACGGACCGCGGCCGATTTGAAGCCTACAGCCTAGCAAGTGTGGTGCCTTGCGGTGACGCCACACACAAAATATGGACTGAGAGCAAATCGAGAAAAGACGAAAGTAATGAAAAGTAGTCAAAAAGAGATTACTGAGAAACTTATAAAACTGGGAACCCTGAAGTAGATGATATGAACTAGTTTTCCCGCCTTGGAAACAAAGTAATGCGTGACTCACGAGGGAAGGGGGATATAAAAAGCAGACTAACTCCAGCAAAGAGAGCGTTCCTGGTCAAGAGAAACATAGGCCCTAATTCGAGGAATGAACTTCTTAGAACGTAAGTCTAAATTAACGAAAAATCGAATGTAAATAATTATATTTAGCTGAATAAATTAATAAATAATGATCAGGTTACCTTCCATTCGGAAGGTGGGTGCACTCAGAATTGTTATGTGACTTATCGAGTGCAGCAATCAGTCGTCCTTTTTTAGATTTTATTACGCAAATCCAGATTTCGGCTAGTGCATTCTCGATGCACTATTTTCTATTGTCAATGCATGTAAGTCCCTGTTGTTCGGGCGTCAGTCACAGTTCTTTAAATATTCGAAGAACTGTGACTGACGCCCGAACAACAGGGACTTACATGCATTGACAATAGAAAATAGTGCATCGAGAATGGCTAGCTACTAGCAGAAATCTGGATTTGCGTAATAAAATCTAAAAAGGACGAGTGATTGCTGCTATCTGTAATTGATAATAAATAATGGTTTGGCAGGGTACTCAAGTGCTACTTGTGCGTATTACTACATCAAAAATTAAAGCACAATGTACTTTCGTCCCGTATGTTTTCCTGTTACAAGTGAGTGAGTATCCACTGACTGCTCATAAGAGGTACAGCATTAAGAGACAACAGGATCATACTGTGAAGGAAAACGCAGAAGCTGTCTTAACTAATGTATGAGGTTCAGAGTCGCGCATTTGTGAAGTCACGAGTGAATGCCTTAGTGCAAAGTAATATCGTTCAGAGAAGAAATGTGTTAAGGCATAGTAAGGAATCATTTATTTCATTGGAAGCGCGTGTTTACCTTGGAGACCAACGAAACAACACACAGCACGGCATGGCGAAGTTCGTGCGCGTTCCCGGATAGCAATCAGTAAATGGCCGAAGCAAGCGGAGCACTTCGGTCACACTTCAGCTCGCTCCACATGGCCTAGAAGCCGATGACTACGTGCTTCCTCTATTGTAACAGCAGCTCCTAATGCACTTTCGTGATCACTCTGCATCAGTACCCCGCAAGCCACCTTTCGCTATGCGGTGGAGCGCAATTCTGGTATCAATATATTTTCTCCCCTTGCCCGGTCAGTTCGCGAATGGTTCCTGGGAAGAATTATTGCGGTAAACCTCCGTACGAGCGTCAATTTCTCTTATCCCGGGTTCACGTTTCTTGCGAGAAATGAACGTTGACGGCAACATAATCGTTGAGCAGTCAGCCGCAAATACTTGTTCCCTAAATTTTCTCAACAGTGCTTCGTGAAATGAATGCCGTCTCGCATCCAGGAATTCGCATTTGAGCCGCGCTGGTTAGTCGCGTGGTCTAGGGCAACTTGTCACGGTTCGCGCGGCCGTCGGAGGTTCGAGCCTTTCCTCGGGCATGGGTGTATGTCTTGTCCTTAGCGTAAGTTAGTTTATCTTAATCAGTGTGTAGGCCTAGGGACCGATGCCTCAGCAGTTTGGTCCCGTAGAACCTTACCACAAATTTCCAAATTTTCGCATTTGATCTTATAATTAAATGTTTCCCAGGACATTTAAGTCTCTTTTTGCTATCTACGATAATGATCGAAGCAGACAAAATGAATTAAAATTCATGCTGCGGTCGGGACTCGAACCCCGGTCTTCTTCCTTGCAATGCAAAAACGCTGACCATTACGCTACCACAGTACGATAATCACAAAACTTCAAGTCATTTTTTTCCCTTACATATTGTCACTACTGCCAGGGCTCTCCGATATTGGCAAGCACCTTAGCATTCGACGTAATGGAACGTCCTTGTACTATTGGTGATCTTATAACTAATTTTAATTCATTTCGTCTGCTTCGATCATTATCGTGCATCATAAATAGAGACTTTAATTTCTTAGTGAACCATTTAATTATACACCATCATAAATATATGTTCACATGAAAACAGATGTTATTACTAGTTGAACAATTGCGTAATGCCGGCCGGGGTGGCCGAGCGGTTTAGGCGCTACAGTCTGGAACCGCGCGACCGCTACGGTCGCAGGTTCGAATCCTGTCTCGGGCATGGTTGTGTGTAATGTCCTTAGGTTAGTTAGGTTTAAGTAGTTCTAAGTGACTGATGACCTCAGATGTTAAGTCCCATAGTGGTCATAGCCATTTTTTGAATTGCGTAATAGTTAATCCAACTGCTGCCATTATCGATTATAGCTTGTCACCTCTGGCATGCTTTTCACGAGATTTTCTACGTATTCTCTCGGTAACGATCCCCATATTGTCCTGATTTTATGTGACAGATCCTTCAAAGTATACACTGGCGTTCCTTTAAGCTTCATCTTAATATACGACCAAACATTTTCTATCGGATTTGCAGCCAGAGACATTGCAGGCCAATCCATCGTTGATACCCCACTGTCTTGTTTGCACGCTGTACAGAGACGGCAGCGATGTTTCGGATCATTATCCGCTATAAGCACCAAGTTTTGCCTCGTTCGAACCAAATAGCTTCATAACGGATGTCAGAAGGCATTTTTGATAAAAATTGTACGTTTTTTCACCGTTTAAATCGGCTGTAAGTAAGTGTAAATAGCCAAGACATTCAGCTCTCACGCTGTTTATCTATGCACTATGCAAAAGCGCATTGATTACAGATTCGAGACCACTACCAGAGATGTCATCGCGGACGTTACGAAGCCACAGCGTTGTCAGCACTCTTAGATTGCTGCTCTCCGTATCTCTACAGCGACTGCCAGTGGAGTTTGTTGAGCACCTCCGGACAGCTGTAGTGCCAAGTAAACGATTCCGTGGTGAATCGGACTGTCCTTCGTTGAATCATCACCATCACCATCACCTCCTCTCTCTCTCTCTCTCTCTCTCTCTCTCTCTCTCTCTCTCTCTCTCAATTCTACTTAGAAGGATGACTTCGATACCCAGAATCGTTAACTTAAATATTTTAATAGCAAGTTCATAATAATAAAATCTGTTTTAGTAAGAAATGTCTTACTCTTTCCGGTCCATCTGTGTGTCCGACTGCCACGCAGAACTCCATATTCGATTCCCGGTTCTTCCAAACTTTTTTTTTTTATGATGAGAGTAAGCGGTTTATAATTGTAGAGTCTTGTACCACAAGGAAGAAAGGGAAAGGATGTTGTTATGGGTCGCTGGTATCCTATTTCTACAACACAAATGCACATGTGGGTTAATACAGTTCTCTATTTACATGAGCTGGAAATAGTTACTTAACTTGAATAGCGTAGCATCCTTGTTTTGTGGTACAAGCTCATCAGTAATAGTCCTCTTGCACACTGATGTAATCTTGCTATTACTTTGGTGTCTCACTGCTAGTATAACACAATTCTGGTTGATGTAAACTAGTCCCGCCTTAGTCACTAACTTGGTCGCTATGTACTGTCATAGCCTGTGACGAACTAAACCTGCTGTGACGAACTGGATGATTGATTGATTGAGTGTCTCCGGTCGGCGTCGGCGTCGGCGGCCTAAATACATGCTGTCGAGAGGGCGTTGGCGGCGTGTTGCTTGTGGGTGTCTCTCTGGCCTCTCTCGTTATAGGGGCGCTTGATCCAGCGCCTACTAATCGATCTTCGCGCTTCAACTCTGCCAACCGGTGTGCTGGCAACAGCTTACGCCAGCTCAATAATCATGTTGGGAACCTCTACACATGAATCACCTGAGTACAAATGACAGCCCCACCAATGTACTGATCTTTTCTATCTTGTGTATGTGATACTATCTCTACCTGTAGCTGCACATGTAGGTATCCCGTTTTAAGACGTCGTGGTCTCCTGACCTTCATTGCTTACATATTCCACCCTCACAATCATATTCCGCACATCAAGACGCTTTTTTCGAACCCAAACTCGATAAGATAAAGTCAATGTTGTATGAATTCATGTAAACGATATGCAAATAACTAGTAAATCACAAATGCGCATCGAGATTGAAATATTCGAGGCTGGCGTACACACACACACATTCCAGATACGATGGTCGCAGGGGCTTTTAGTTCGGGAGAGGCAAACCGCACGCCGGGGCACCGGTCCCTTCAGAGGACGAGACAACCTATCTACGTCGGCCGGCGACCGCCTGTACAGCAGTGTTTGCCCGAGTGAAAGGAAGAACGAACCCGTGTTCGGCTTAAAAGCAAATTCCGCTACATTGTGCGGGAGCGCCCAGCCTACGCATTCTTTATAAACATAGCACCCAGTTTTTGAGGGAGACAGCAAACGCCAAACGCCAATGCTACACATTACCGGATTGGTCGCCTTAAATGAAACGTCGTTCTCCCGTTTTAGAAGAGCAATGCTGATGGCAAACGATATTCCTGATGCCTTGAGCTGAAGGAGTAATGGAAGGGACCGAAAGATATACCTCTTCACGTCTGGCGTGGAGAGGGGCCATTCCATTGTCGCCTTCGGAGCGAGGACACATAACGAGAGCGTGTGCGCTTGTACGTGTCGTCAAAGAGTGAGGAACAAGTCTCTCCTCAGTACTTCACTGGGAGAGCACCTCTGTCGAGAGCAAATGGGAGTGCGACTCTATACTGAGTCCTTGCGACTAAGCGTTGTTCACTTCATTTGCCACCACATTTATCATTTGGTGTGAATGGACAGAGTTATAGTTAAACGCCTGTGAGCGAATTTTTGAGTGGCATCGCGGTGGACTGGTTATCTGACCTGTGTACCACATCAATAGACTAGGGGCGAATAGGAGTCCTTGACTTAATCAAGGCGTAGGGAGAGTTTGATTCTTGAAGGTCAATCCAGATAGAACGAGAGTTATCTTATTTGTCAGCAGCATGCGGCACTGACAGCAGTCATCGCAGCTTAGGGTATTGTGCGCTACAGCTCTTGCGAGCCCCATATTTCTTCCACAACAGTACACTTCGATGCATTTCACACACAAAAGCCTCGACCGTACCTAGCAACATTCTAACGGATAATTATTGAAGTTGAGTAGGTGTAGCTCCCAGCCATTCTGCCAATTCAATAAACTTAGTATAGAAATTTCATTAGCGGATCCTATCCTTAAGAGGCAACTTCACATTCCGAAAAGAACCCGGAAATAACTTGTTCAGTACATAACGAAAAGTGCCATTGTGATACTCAGAATTTTTGCAAAATAAATAATAATTTTCGTTAGTTTCATGTTTTTCTTACACTAAATAGCACTACTCCAGCACTCAAGTATCCCACTAGTTACATAAGAAATGTTGTGAATTTTTGTCATTTCCTTACAGCGGACGACTCCAGAAGATATTTATTGCTGAAAGTTTTTCAGGCATTTCTCTTTAGAACGTTAGGAGCGTCTGTCTGACTTCTGTAGTAGTGTGGGGGTGGAAATTGCATCTTGCAGGAGCCACAGGGTAACGGGCACATCTCAGATTAATCCGTTGCGCAGAATGACAGAATAGCACCCACACACTCACACCCTGACTTATGTCGCTTCAGTGTATTTCAAAGTATTATGGACAGTCTACGGGCCAATTTAACCCTTTCGTGGGCAAAATTACTGAGCAGTTTTTTTAATGAATGGAGAGCAGATAGTAGTTAACAGATAGATATATTTACCATACAGAATATCAAAGTTGCTCCAACTGTGAAAGTGAGGTCACACAACAAGTTGGGAAGTATTCTTCCCACTGCCCTTCAAATGGTTCAAATGGCTCTGAGCACTATGGAACTTAACATCTGAGGTCATCAGTCCCCTAGAACTTAGAACTACTTAAACCTAAATAACCTAAGGACATCACACACATCCATGCCCGAGGCAGGATTCGGACCTGCGACAGTAGCAGTCGCGCGGTTCCGGACTGAAGCGCCTAGAACCACTCGGCCACCGCTGCCGGCCACTGCCCTTCCTTGGAGTTAAATGACAAAAACAACTTTTTCAATATATGTCATATTTATTTGATAAATTTACTTCTCTTGTTACAATGATTGTGCACAATTACTTGCCATGAAATTTTCTGAAACATGGGTCTATGCAAAGTGGTATTTGACAGTATTTACAAACACAGCGAGTGATCTTTTCCGCAGCTTTGGTGCTACAATGACGGCACGTCCAGTAGGTTTCTCCTAAAATGGGTTGATGCTCCCCTACAGCCATATGACGAAAATCTTCAGGTACTTTACCCCTTTTTGCCAGAAAGACAGGTTTTTGTCCACGCCTTTTTTGGGATGAGAAGCCAGCGATCAATTGTCTGGCTAGATGGATCCTGTATGTGAGCTGATCGTGCTGTCCACTTTCTCTTTTACTTATTTTCCACAGGATAAAACTATTCACTGCAGTAACGTCCACCAGGAAATAAAATATTCTGTGCCACCATTTTGCAGAACGTCTGCCAATAGCATACCTTTCTCGTAATTGATCAAACTTATCGACACCACCCATTATTTTGCTGTATTCTGCCACAACATCAGGACAAGAAATCTCTGCACTAGTACCATCCTTATTTTTCCTTTTCACTGTGGCTGTTTCTCATGGGCCATGAATTGAGGACAGGAAAGTGACTGAACGGTTATCCATCCATTTTACTGCAGAAATGGCTCCTTTTGTTTCAAACTGGAATTCTCCTCGTTCCAATTTTACGTTTTCTTTCATAAATTTGGGTAAATCAAAAGTATTTACCTTATACTATAGCTTTGAGGAAGAAATCACAAAATGTCACGCAAACACCACTGAAAGGCTCCTCTACAGAGCAACACTCAGCTATACAATGCCTCTGCGCGAAGGTACAGCAAAAACGGCGGGAACTTCCATTGGAAGTAGTACCCTATACTGTTTACTAGGTGGTAGCACCGTACAGAGGTGGGAACTGTGAATCCCACGGGACTAAGAGCGAGTTCATTGTAGTGGGAAGCATGTTTCCGACGGCTCACGAAAGGGTTAACGTCGAAATCGTCTTCTACGACTTGACTTCGGCACCTACAGGTACAGGGCCACGTGGTATTCGACAGGCTTCCAATAAGTGCTGCTCTTCGCATACGCAGGATGGCCTCCATGCTCAATCACTGATCGAGGTGCGCACAGGACAGCCCTTGGAACGTCGGCGCTCGGCCTCACCTTGCGTGGCGGTCACGCGCTCCCCTGGTGGCCGCACAGCGCAGCCTGCTACCGCACAGCCGTCGGGCTGCGGGCCATGGAGAGACATTCTGCGCCCGCGGCGCCTTCGTTTTGCTCGCCGCTGCGGCCGCGGCCGTGCAGTTCGCAGCGGGTCGTTCGCCCCTGGAAGGCGGCAGTGGCGGCGGGCAGCAGCTGCGGCTCCGGCCGGACTAGCTCCGCTCGGCGCAACCTGTCCTGTCCGGCGGTCCCGCCCCCCGCAGGCACACCGAGAGCCGAGGTCATGGCCGGACACCAGCACCGGCCACCTTCCGTCTCTCAGCAGGCTCTCGCTCTCCACAGCCTCTCTTCTACGATTCCACTTCTTTTCTTCATCACTCTTCCGACTGGTTTTATGCGGCCAGCCACAAATGCCTTTCCTGAGCCCACCTTTTCATCTCAGGGCAGCAATTGCAACCTCCATTCTCAATTATTTCCTGAGTGTATTCCAATCTCTGTCATTCCCTACAGTTTTTACCCTCTACAGCTCCATGTAATACCGTGGAAGTTTATCCTAACTTCTCAACGAATGTCCTATCGTCTTGTCCCTTCTTCCTGTCAGTGCACTTATTCCTTTCCTCGCCGATTCTGTGGAGAACCTCCTCATTCCAGAATGAAATCGCCGGCCGTGGTGGCCAAGCGGTTAAAGGCGCTACAGTCTGGAACCGCGCGACCGCTACGGTCGCAGGTTCGAATCCTGCCTCGGGCATGGATGTGTGTGATGTCCTTAAGTTAGTTAGGTTTAAGTAGTTCTAAGTTATAGGGGACTGATGACCTTAGAAGTTAAGTCCCATAGTGCTCAGAGCCATTTGAACCACTTGAGCCAACGAGAATGAAATCCCGCGTCCGGCCATCCTGATTTAGATGTTCCGTGATTTCCCTAAATCGCTCCAGGCAAATGCCGGGATGGTTCCTTTGAAAGGGCACGGCCGACTTCCTTCCCCGTCCTTCCCTAATTCGATGAGACCGATGACCTCGCTGTTTGGTCTCTTCCCCCACACAACCCAACCCAGAATGAAATTTTCACTCTACAGCGCTGATATAAACTTGTTGGCAGATTAAGACCGTGTGCCGGACCGAGACTCGAATGTAGGAGATCCGGCACTGGCGGAAGTACAGCTGTGGGGACGGGTCGTGAGTCGTGCCTGCGTAGCTCAGTTGGTAGAGCAAATGCCCGCGAAAGGCAAAGGTACGGAGTTCGAGTCTCGGCCCGACAAACAGTTTTCATCTGCCACGAAGTTTCAATCTACTCATTTCGTACCTTACCAGTACACCTAATTTGCAACATTCTTTTGTAGCGCCACATTTCAAATCCTTCGACTCTCTTCTGTTCTGGTTTTGCCACAGTCCATGCATCACTGCCATACAATGCTGTGCTGTCCGCCCCCGGTAGCTGAGTGGTCAGCGCGACAGAATGTTGGTATTGGGCGATTCTAAATCGGTATAAATTTGGAAACGAAGTGCTTCATTGAAGGTGGGGGCGAGTATTATTTTATTCTGTAGTGAGTTGTGAAAAATGCGAAAAGAAACTGTGTACAAAAAGCAAATGGTATTTTGGTTAAAGTGCAAAGACAATATCTTGCTCCTGTGATTACAGTCATTTTGCTTGGATGTAGAAGTCTGTGAATGAGTATCAGTACTATGATGTTACATTGAATAAGTGGACTGTAAGACATCAGTTTTGAGGTTGAAGAAACTTGACGCTAGAGAACAACCATGTTGTCTAATACGTAATGGAGGAAGGCGACATACAAACTAGTGTTGATGTAGAAAATCTTAATCTTAGTTTTGGAGAAGATGTGGGTGACGACATCAAATTGGATGAAATGAGTGAATACGACACTCGCAGCGAGGTGAGCTTATCGAGTTCGGAGGACAGCGCTTCCAGTCACCAAAATATAACTTCCGTCAGCTCTGATTGGACTTATCGTAGGAAGCGACGACCAAGACACAGACTAAACGGAAGTCGCTCAAGAGAAAGAAAAAGCCCTCCACCAGTGCTAAAGCGTTGGAAGTCGAGAGAGAATCAAAGTCATATGACTACATAACGAAGCTCAATTATTTATTCAGAGATGCAAGATCTTTTCTTATTAAGAGCAATGCCGGCACGGTAGCTCAGCGTGTTCGGGCAGAGGGTAGCTGCCCTCTGTAATAAAAAAAAAAAACGAGTTAATGGATCAACGACGAACTGAAACGGGTGTCTTGCGACGTCTGCCCCGAGCAGATACAACGAACGAAACGAACAAAAAGAGACTAAAAAAAAAAGTGGTCAGCGCGACAGAATGTCAATCCTAAGGGCCCGGGTTCGATTCCCGACTGGGCCGGAGATTTTCTCCGCTCAGGGACTGGGTGATGTGTTGTCCTAATCATCATCATCATTTCATCCCTGTCGACGCTCACGTCGCCGAAGTGGCGTCAAATTGAAAGACTTGCACTAGGCGAACGGTCTACCCGACGGAAGGCCTTCGTCACACGACATTATTATAATGCTGTGCTCCAGACGTACATTCTCAGGAATTTCTTCCTCAAATTACTGTCAATTTTTTATATTAGTAAACTTCTCTCGGCCAGGAATGCCCTTTTTGCCAGTGGTGCTCTACTTTCTGAGTCGTCCTCGCTCTGTCCATCATGGGTTATTTCGCCGCCTTGGTGCAGAATACCTGAATTTCGTCTACTTCGTCATCCCCAGTTCTGACATCAAGTTTCTCGCTGTTCTCATTTCTGTTACTTCTCATTAATTTCGTCTTTCTTGGATTTATTCTCAATCTATATTCTGTATCCATTAGACTGTTCAGTCTATTCAACAATTCCAATAACTCTTCCTCACTTTCACTGAGGATAGTAATGTCATCAGCGAATCTTATCACTGATATCCTTTCACCTTCAATTTTAATTCTACTCTTTAACTTTTCCTCTATTTCCTTCACTACTTCTTCGATTTGTAAATTGAACAGCGGGGGCGAAAGACTACATCCCTGTCCTAAACACTTTTTAATCCGAGCACTTTGTTCTTGCCCATCCAGTCTTATTTTTCCCTCTTAGTTCTTGTATGTATTATTACAGGATTTCCCTATAGGTTATCCCTATTTTTCTCATTCTTTCGAACATCTTTGCACGCGAGTTCTACCCGAACCGCAATCTGCGTCTAATACCTCGACAGCGCCGCGCGGGATTAGCCGAGCGGTCAAAGGCGCTGCAGTCGTGGACTGTGCGGCTGGTCCCGGCGGAGGTTCGAGTCCTGCCTCGGGCATGGGTGTGTGTGTGTGTGTGTGTGTGTGTGTGTGTGTGTGTGTGTGTGTGTGTGTGTGTGTGTGTGTTTGTCCACAGAATAATTTAGGTTAAGTAGTGTGTAAGCTTACGGACTGATGACCTTAGCAGTTAAGTCCCATAAGATCTCTCACACATTTTTTGAACCTCGACAGCTGAAATGCGGGTATCACCTGCAGGGGACAAGGCAACAGTTGGAATCAATTAAAACATAAACCGCAACTGCTGTTCTCAGTCAAAGTGAAGAGGAATTACAGGACCTGTTGAATAGAATGAACAGTAAAACGAGTGCAGAACATGGAATAAGGACAAACTGAAGAAATACGAAAACAATGAGGAGCAGCAGAAATAAGATTGGCGATAAACTGGGAAAGAAAAATGGAGACCGGAAGGTATATGAGGTGAGAGACTTATGCAAACAATCCTGTCGGAGGAACATCCGCAACTGAGCATTATACCAGAGACTCAAAGAACCGCTACAGTTTTAAGGTTCTTTTATTGACACACGACCGGTTTCGGGCTCTTATACGCCCATCTTCCGGTGTCGTAATTTGGTGCTGTGACCCCGAGCGCCGACCGGTGGACGTGTGCCCTGCGTCTTGTACATGTCCACCACGGGGCTAGGGGTCACAGCAGCAAGTTACGACACCTGAAGGTGGGCGCATAAGAGCTCGAAATCGGTCGTGTGTTAATAAAAGTACCTTACAACTGTAGCGGTATTTTCAACCTCTGGTGAACGACTTCTGTTACCTCTGAAGAGAAACAACACGTGATGGAGAAAGCAAGGCTGATAGGGAAAAAAAAGAAAGAAAAAAAGAAATAACTGACAAATGCGAGTAGGACTCTCACTCTGCAGGTTCAGTACGAACTTCATTGCACGTATAAATAATAATAATAACAATAATAATACCACAGCGACTGCATAGAAGCGATGGAAAAAACAGATGCTTGTACATATCTAGGATACAGACAAAAAATAGAAATAGATAATACAAATATTAAAGAACTAAAAGAAAAATATAGACAAAGACCAACAAAAATACTGAAAATAGAATTGACAGCAAGAAACAAGACAAAAGCTATAAATACTTATGCTATAAGCCGGCCGGAGTGGCCGAGCGGTTAAAGGCGCTACAGTCTGGAACCGCACGACCGCTACTATCGCAGGTTCGAATCCCGCCTTGGGCATGGATGTGTGTGATGTCCTTAGGTTAGTTAGGTTTAAGTAGTTCTAAGTTCTAGGGGACTTATGACCACAGCAGTTGAGTCCCATAGTGCTCAGAGCCATTTTGAACTTATGCTATACCAATACTGGCCTACTCATTTGGAGTAGTGAAATGGAGTAACACAGACCTAGAAGCACTCAATACACTTACACGATCACAGTGCCACAAATGTAGAATACATCACATACATTCAGCAACACAAAGATTCACATAAGCAGAAAGGAAGGAGGAAGGGGATTTATCGACATAAGAACCTACATTATGGACAGGTAGACAATTTAAGAAAATTCTTTATAGAACGAGCAGAAACTAGCAAAATACACAAAGCAATCACTCATATAAATACATCGGCTACGGCTACACCATTGCAATTTCATAACCACTTCTACAACCCTTTAGATCACATAACATCATCAGATATGAAGAAAGTAAATTGGAAAAAGAAAACACTACATGGCAAGCACCCGTATCATCTAACACAGCCACACATCGATCAAGACGCATCCAACACATGGCTAAGAAAAGGCAATATATACAGTGAGACGGAAGGATTCATGATTGCAATACAGGATCAAACAATAAACACCAGATATTACAGCAAGCATATTATTAAAGATCCCAATACCACAACAGATAAATGCAGACTTTGCAGACAACAAATAGAAACAGTAGATCACATCACAAGCGGATGTACAATACTAGCAAGTACAGAATACCCCAGAAGACATGACAATGTAGCAAAAAATAATACACCAACAGCTTGCCTTACAACATAAACTTATAAAACAACACGTTTCCACATACAAGTATGCATCACAAAATGTACTGGAGAATGATGAATACAAATTACACTGGAACAGAACCATTATAACAGACAAAACAACACCACCACATAACAAACCTGACATCATACTCACCAATAAAAAGAAGAAATTAACACAACGAATCGAAATATCCATACCCAATACAACAAATATACAGAAGAAAACAGGAGAAAAAATTGAAAAATACATCTAACTGGCTGAGGAAGTCAAAGACATGTGGCATCAGGATAAAGTTGACATCATACCAATTATACTATCAACTACAGGAGTCATACCACACAATATCCACCAGTACATCAATGCAATACAGCTACATCCAAATGTATATATACAACTACAGAAATGTGTAATTAGCATATACCGTACAGTTAAAAGGAAGTCACGCTTGATCAAGGTCCGCATCACTTTCCATTTTTAACCAGACATAACGTCTGAGAGAGAAGTAATAATAATAATAATAATAATAGTAATAATAATAATTTCGTATTGCTCACTGGCCTGGTGCAAGCCTCAGTTGAATGCCACTTGGGCGACTTTCGTCTCCCTAACCAACCCTCGTTATCTTACTGGGGAAGGGTAACCTTCAGTTTGACGTGGAATCCGAAGCACGTGTTGTTTCTCGCGACTCGTCACACCATCAGTTAAAACGAAGACTGAATAATCTATGGTTCAACCGAAATTTGATCCCAAGGCCTCTCGGTTTCCAGGCATGCGCCTTACCGCTAAACCACCAGACCCGACGTGTCTGTACATATTCAGTTACAGGTTTTGACGAGTAAGTTTGCAAGTATCAAAACATGTTATGTCTTTTGACTGCACTGACTTAGACGCTTAAATTTCTGACACCGTCAAGAGGTCGCAAACCTTAGTACGTGGCATGAATTTCAACGTGATACCTCTACTCGTCCCTAAGAAGAGGGGTGTTAACATTTAGACCCATAACTGAGTGATCATATAAGGATTCCGTTCTTAGAGTTGAGATACGAAACCCTAATCAAAATCAACAATGAAAAAGTAGAGTTATCTGTGTGTACAGGTTGTCCCAGGAGGAATATTCCGGGATATGACAAGACCGATCATTTGACGCAAAAAGCTTCCTATCGACAAATGCCCTATTCGGAATGGTTTCCGAGATACAAAACATTTAATGGAAGCAAATGACAATTGTCATTTAACCAGTGACAAAATTCAAGTCGTGTGACATTGTCGCTAATGTGGAGATTGCGGACACGCTGTATGTGAAATGGGTACAAGTTTTCCGCATGTAATGTTCGCCATGTACGTGCTCGTGGGACGCTGACGCGTGCAGAAAGTCGCCGTGTGCTGGTAGTAGCACTGCGCTGCATCATTTCAGAAATGATACTACCTGGCAGATTAAAACTGCGTGCCGGACCGAGACTCGAACTCGGGACCTTTGCCTTTCACGGGCAATTGCCCTACCATTTGAGCTACCCAAGCACGACTCACGACCCATTCCCACAGCTTCAATTCTGCCAGTACCTCGTCTCCTACCTTCCAAACTTCACAGAAGCTCTTCCGCGAACCTTGCAGAACTAGCACTCCAGGAAGAAAGGATATTTTGGAAACATGGCTTAGCCGCAGCCTGTGGGATGTTTCCAGAATGAGATTTTCAGTCTGGAGCGGAGAGTTCGCTGATATGAAACTTTCTGGCAGATTGAAACTGTTGGGCTGGACGGAGACTTGAACTCGGGACCTTTGCCTTTCACGGGCAAGTGCTCTACCGTCAGGAAAGTGTTGCTGTTCCTGCACAGATTGTTGAACTACACGTTCAGAAAAAAAACTGGAACTGGACAAATATCGGTTTCACGCAGTGTGCTGGAAACTCAGGTAGACACTCTACGATCAGGAAATGGAAGTACCGGAAAGCGCCGATGTTATTCTTCGACAACAGCAGGAGCACGACCATCGCAGAAGCCGCAAACATATACCAATTTACATGTTCGTCATTAGTGTCGATGTGTGGCCAGCGAGTGTTCAAACACAGTTAACCGATGTTTCTGATACACTGTTTCTCTCACAACAAGAGTTGCGCTCTACCAAAACTACGGTAAGGTAGTTTCGATACTCTACATAAATGACGTAGTAAATGGTAGGGTTACCTGCAGTACTTGTAGCAGTGTCAGGAAAAGAAACATATGTGAATGTCTAACAGAGAAACTGGGAGCCGATGAAATTTTTTTTGTTTGTTTCTTTTGCACATGATCAGAACCGCTCATCATCATTCAGTTTCAGCCTTTGTGTATTTCATATCCTTACGGAATATAAATCTTATGTCATAAATAGTAAAAATTATTTGGTCGCGTAACTTCTACGCTTTTATAAAACCAAAGCAATTACTTTTGATGAAATCACAATTTACATGCGCGCACACACACACACACACACACACACACACACACACACACACACACACACACACAAAATCGTTGTTACTTTGTACTCAAATGAACGTTCTTCGTCATGATCAAATGCAAGAGTTTCCTGTTGATGAATAACATAAACATGTTTCATGTACCTTCAATGAAATATTGAAGCTATGTCTGACACATTTTTGTGTTGCGTTTTCTTTTCTTTTATCTTTCTGTTGAATAAAATGCGTTCTGTTGCGTTATATGATAAATCTGTAAATCTTTTTACTGCATCATCCTCTGTTTCACGTTACACGTCAAAAATCTTCGAGTAAAACCTGAATTAAACATAGACAGTTTCAGTGTTGCTATGATAGTGTTTACTTTTTAAGTAACAGACAGGAGGATAACTATGTAGAACAATTATGTTCCGTAGGTTACCTTACCCTTTACATATCGTCAATGACATTCTATACAGTTCACCATTTCCAGTTTTTAGGCGAATCTAATAACACACTCATCGCATAACGAAGGAAAGTGATCGTTACAAGGCAACGCTCGACAGATATGCAACACCCCAACGTACAGGTAACGCGGGTACGACCTTAAGTGACCGAAGCTACTAGAAAAACTACCGTAGCCTACGCTTACTTATGACTGCTTACGGTAGACTACGGATGTGTTACAACTCTGCCCACAGCACACCGTGGACAGCTGTCCGTTCAACGGGTCAGTTTAATGGCGGAAAGACATACGAGCAAAGAGGTTGAAGGCAATAAGATAGGTCAAGGCTAGAATAGAATGTCAAAGAGGTTGGTTGAACAAGACACATTCGTGCGAGCCACCAGCCCAAAAACGAATGTACGTTGTGTGTCCTTTCTCGGAAAACATTCAGAACAGACGCTCGGGGTAGCCGCGCCGTCTAAGGCGCCTTGCCACGGTCGTGTTGCTCTCCCCGGTCAGAGGTTCGAGTCCTCCCTTCGGCATGTGTGTGTGTGTGTGTGTGTGTGTGTGTGTGGTCCTTAGCGTAATTTAGTTTAAGTTACATTAAGTAGTGTGTATACCTAGGGATCAATGACCTCAGCAGTTTGGTCTCATAGGAACCTACCACCACCACCACCACCAAACCATTCAGAACAGGGCATATGTTCGTATGAAGTTTTTTGCTTCAAATGGGCGTTACCGCCATATAACTGAATAATGACCGTTCCTCTTGGCACACCGTGTATACAGGGTGAAAAGTATTTAAACCGACAAACTCTGGCAGGCTGTAGGGGTCATTAAAACAAATATTTTTCCCTAATGTCATTTTTTCCTATGAGGATTAGTTAAACCGGTGGAGGATATATTCGTCTCTTCAATCGTTAGAGGCCATATTACGATCTTCAGTTGTTAGAGGGCGTATTACACTCTTCAGTTGTAGACAACTGGTGTCCATCAGTGTAGTAGTGCACTGTCTCTGTTTACTAATGGAGCGATACACCTCGAGTGAGTACATTGGTATGGTTGGTGCGTACTACGTAGCGCACCACAACGGACGAGCTGCACAGCGGGTTTATCAATTACAATATCCTGATCGCCGTATTCCGCATCATACGACCTTTGCTGCTGTGTACCAGCGTCTGCGTGAGACCGGGTCATTTAGCAAATTACCTGGACAGGGACGCCGTCGCACGGTAAGAACGCTGCAATTTGTGGAAGCTGTCTTGGAGCATGTGGAGGGGAATCTTTCAATCAGCACTCGTGCAATTGCACATAACATGGGGACGAATCAGACGAATGTAAGAACAGTCCTTCAAGAGCTGTTGTTACGCCCATTTCACTTACAGCGTGTCCACAACCTAAAACCAGTTGATTATCCACCCAGAGCACAGTTTTCGCAGTGATACCTGGAACAGTGTGAAATGCATCCTACATTTCCATCCTCTGTGTTGTTTAGCGATGAAGCAACGTTCTGGGGTGATGAAGTCTTCAACATGCCAAATTCGCATGTTTGGAGTGAGGATAACCCACATGCGCCACAGTTACAAGGGCTCATCAAGTGCGGTTCTTCGTAAATGTGGGGGTCGGTGTTGTTGGGGACTGTTTAATTGGGCCGTATCTGCTACCTAGGCCATTAAATGGCAGGCACTATTACAATTTTCCCGCCAGAGCATTGCCAGAATTGCTGGAAGACGTCCCGCTCCCTACAAGACAACGCATATGATTCCAACATGACGGGACGCCGGCACATTTCAGTCGTCGTGTGCGACGATTCCTGGACCGACGGTTCCCGGAAACATGGATTGGCAGAGGTGGTCCTGTACCATGGCCTGCTCGAGCCCCAGATATGTCCCCTCTGGATTTTTTGTGTGGGGAGAGATGTGCAACCTTGTTTACGCAACTCCTGTTGCATCAGAAGAGGATCTGGTAGACCGGATAGTAGCAGCAACAGCAGGAACAATTCAGGATACTCCTGGGGTTTTTGCCCGTGTCCGACAGAACATGATCCGACGGTGTAACCTTTGTTTACGCGTCAGTGGAGGCCTTTTTGAAAATCTACTGTAATTGAAATGGGGTTGTGTTAATGTGTTGTCTCTTGGTCATAAAAAAATGGAAAAGTGTTTGTTGGTTTAATTAATTTGCCGCCAGAGAAATCTTCCTTTACCAGTTTAAATACTCCTCATAGGAAAAAATGACATTAGGGAAAAATATTTGTTTTGATGTCCCCTACAACCTCCCAGAGTTTGTCGGTTTAAATACTTTTCACCCTGTATGTACAATGTTATTCATTAACTTCATGCATGATGCAAGACAACGTTCATGTTACAAACTACTGCATCATGTTCGTGCACCTTAACTGATGCAAAAAAGTCTTTCCGGAAGTGACAAAACAGTGTCATGTAATTTCGCTCCTCCGCCGCTCTGCAACGACACGACAGGATTGAAACATTTTTCAGTGGCCTTTTCTAACCTGCTCAGTTGTCAGTACGCGCGCCAAGTCGACGAGCACTTGCCACTCGTGCCGTTAGGAATGTAAACCACAGCACAAATGAAAGTGTCAGTCTAGCGGGCGACACCTGAGGTGCCAGTGGCAGCCCGCCCGCCACCCACCGTCCATCACGGCGGCGGCGATAGGGCGGCGCGCTGCCCCTATTTCCTGGAGGCCCGGCGAGGCGCGATGCGATGCGACGCGTGTCGCGCGCCCTATATCCGGCGCAGGCGCGCGGCCGCGGCCGCCACCGCCGCCGCCGTTGCTGGCGCGGCTCGCTATTCACGGCCGATTGTGTGTCGCGCGGCGCGGCGGGCCACTGCTACTGGCGCTAGTCCAGCCACCGGCGGCAGAGTTTCTGCTGGAGCGCCTGGCCCCGCACATCCGCACACCGCGAATTTCATAGCGCGACGCGTTTCCAGCAGTGCGCCCTCTGCAGCGGTTGTCATTGGACGGTGCTGAATCTTCCGTATTGTGTGGTCGTCTTCCATAAAACTTTATCGTTCCTTACAGGGCCCCGGGAGTAGACAACATTACATTGGAACTACTGACAGCCTTGGGAGAGCCAGCCCTGACAAAAGTCTATAATCTGGTGAGCAAAATGTATGAGGCAGGCGAAATACCCTAGGACTGCAAGAACAATATAATAATTCCAATCCCAAAGAAAGCAGGTGTTGACAGATGTGAAAATTACTGAACTATCAGTTTAATAAGTCACAGCTGCAAAATACTAACACGAATTCTTTACAGACGAATGGAAAAACTGGTATAAGCTGACCTCGGGGAAGAGCAGTTTGGATTCCGTAGAAATGTTGGAACACGTGAGGCAATACTGACTCTACGACTTATCTTACAAGCTAGATTAAGGAAAGGCAAACCTATGTTTCTAGCATTTGTAGACTTAGAGAAAGCTCTTGACAACGTTGGCTGGAATACTCTCTTTCAAATTCTGAAGGTGGCAGGTGTAAAATACAGGGAGCGAAAGGCTATTTACAATTTGTACAGAAACCAGATGGTAGTTATAAGAGTCGAGGGGCACGAAAGCGAAGGGAGTGAGACAGGGTTGTAGCATCTCCCCGATGTTATTCAACCCGTATATTGAGCAAGCAGTAAAGGAAACAAAAGAAAAATTCGAAGTAGGAATTAAAATCCACGGAAAAGAAATAAAAACTTCGAGGTTCGCCGATGACATTGTAATTCTGTCAGAGACAGCAAAGGACCTGGAAGAGCAGCTGAACGGAATGGACAGTGTCTTGAAAGGAGGATATAAGATGAACATCAACAAAGGCAAAACGAGAATAATGGAATGTAGTCGAATTAAATCGGGTGGTGCTGCGGGAATTAGATTAGGAAATGAGACGCTTAAAGTAGTAAATGAGTTTTGCTATTTGGGGAGCAAAATAACTGATGCTGGTCAAAGTAGAGAGGATATAAAATGTAGACTGGCAATGGCAAGGAAAGTGTTTCTGAAGAAGAGAAATTTGTTAACATCGAGTATAGATTTAAATTTCAGGTAGTCGTTTCTGAAAGTATTTGTATGGAGTGTAGACATGTATGGAAGTGAAATGTAGACGATAAATAGTTTAGACAAGAAGAGAATAGCAGCATTCGAAATGTGGTGCTACAGAAGAATGCTGAAGATTAGATGGGTAGATCACATATCTAATGAAGAGGTATTGAATAAAATTGGGGAGAAGAGAAATTTGTGGCACAACTTGACTAGAAGAAGGGATCGGTTGGTAGGGCATATTCTGAGGCATCAAGGTTCAAAAATGGCTCTGAGCACTATGGGATTTAACATCTGTGGTCATCAGCCCCTGGAACTTAGAACTACTTAAACCTAACTAACCTAAGGACATCACACACATCCATGCCTGAGGCAGGATTCGAACCTGCGACCGTAGTGGTCCCGCGGTTCCAGACTGATGCGCCTAGAACCGCACTGCCACACCGGCCGGCAGGCATCAAGGGATCACCAATTTAGTATTGGAGGGCAGCGTGGAGGGTAAAAATCTCAGAGGGAGACCAAGGGATGAATACACTAAACAGATTCAGAAGGATGTAGGTTACAGTAGGTACTGGGAGATGAAGAAGCTTGCACAGGATAGAGTAGCATGGAGAGCTGCATGAAACCCGTCTTAGGACTGAAGATCACAACAACAACAACATCATGTTTCGCCTACAGCTGCGATGGACACCTTCAGAGGTACACCTGGATGCGCTGTCTTGCCGGCAACATTCAGTAGATCTAGGCGCGCCTCTGAAGTTGGCCACCGCGCCTCTGGAAGAAACGTCGGCAAGACTCAACGGATCCACGGGCACCTGTGAGGATAGCTAACACATCTCTGGACGAAACGTCGGCAGGAATCTCAAGGGGACCATACTGATCTGATTCATATTATTGACAGGGCCTGTAGGTCACGAATAGGACTTCAACATACGTAAACAAGAAGACGCAACTCTCAATAGTCTTCGAGAAAATCGCGTTTGAAATTTGCAATCGTGTTTGTATGGTCGCTACTGCTCAAGAAGTCCACGACCGAGCGAGTGAGCGAATAGTTTCATAAGCGCAAGGTCTTTGCGTCGAATCTTGCTGCCCGTACTTCGTATTTTTCATTCCAACATAATTCTAACAATAGTATGTGTAATATTCCAGGAAACTGAGTGACGACAGAAAACCGTTTATGTATGTAAATCAGGTTCGTTTTGCAAAGGACATATTGAAACAGTCACGCACAGGCAAATATTCGGCGTTCATTACATGTGCTGTACGTCGCAGTGAGTATTATTTTCCATTTTTCTTTGATCAGTATCATCCTGATTGGTTCAGTGCTCCGTAAATTATAAATTGCAGTTGTCACAAATATAGATACTAGATACAATAATACAAATAAAATGACAGCACTGATTTGTTCTTGTGAACCCTCTTTTTTGTTTCCAATCACCTTATCAAAAATATTTCTCGTTTAACAGAATAAAGACTTGGAAAATAATCTGTTGTTGGAACTACGTAGGAATGAAATTAAAAAAAAACTAAGTAACATCAGCGAGTTTCCATCCAGAGACTTCGCGTTTATGAAACCACGCGCTTACCCGCTCGGCTGCGGACTCCTTGAGTTTAACCATCGTACTGAGTATATAAGCACGCCTAAAACATTTAAACGCGATTTTCTTGAGAACAGTTGAGGACTGCGTATTCGTGTTTACGTATCTTCAAATTTTAGTCGTGCACTACACACGCTTTCCGTATGTATCAAGTCGGTGGGATCCCATGTAAGCGGATCCAGGAACATCTCTGAAGATGTCCGACGCAGCGCTGGACGAAACATCAGGTCTAATGAACTGTCACGGAAACAAGACTATACAACTCGGAAGGTTCACCAGTAACTAAGACAAACCGCCCGTGAAAATCCTCACTGTATATGTCCACCATACGTACGCTTCTTGTCAGTCTCGAAACGGTCAGCTGATCTTCCATAACCGTGGACAAACAGACGAATACAACAGGTATCACTTGCGTACAAGTTGGAAATCATTTACTGGACTCAGTGTCAACCTTCGAGCATCTGGGGCACATCGAAAGAATCCGAAGCAAATGTAAAGTCACCTACGAAGCAGCTCCTTGGCAAACCTTCGATCAATTGGTAAGTGTTACTCACAGTATTGGATGAAGGGAAGGGAGGTTAGGGAAGGAAAGGAAAGGAAGGGAGGTTAGGGAAGGAAAGGAAAGGAAGGGAGGTTAGGGAAGGAAAGGAAAGGAAGGGAGGTTAGGGAAGGAAAGGAAAGGAAGGGAGGTTAGGGAAGGAAAGGAAAGGAAAGGAAAGGAAGGGAGGTTAGGGAAGGAAAGGAAAGGAAAGGAAAGGAAAGGAAGGGAGGTTAGGGAAGGAAAGGAAAGGAAAGGAAGGGAGGTTAGGGAAGGAAAGGAAAGGAAAGGAAGGGAGGTTAGGGAAGGAAAGGAAAGGAAAGGAAGGGAGGTTAGGGAAGGAAAGGAAAGGAAAGGAAAGGAAAGGAAGGGAGGTTAGGGAAGGAAAGGAAAGGAAAGGGAGGTTAGGGAAGGAAGGGAGGTTAGGGAAGGATTGGAGGGAGGGAGGGAGGGAGGGAGGGAGGGAGGGAGGGAGGGAGGGAGAAGGCGGACACGGGACCTTTACAGAAGAGCGCCGAGCTTTCTTGCTCTAACGTTCCGTCGACGACGAAGTCATTAGAGGAATTATAGAAGGAACTATTCCGGAATTTGCTTTAATCGATTTAGGAAATCCACAGAAAACCTACATCTGGAAGACTGGATGGGGATTTGAACCTCCATCCTCCGGAACGTGGTTCCTGTTTCTTATCATTACACCACCTCACTCGTTAGGAGTATCTGAGAGACAGACTGACCAAAGTTATAATTAAACAGGAAAGACTTTATAGACAGTGACAAAACAAGGTGGCCGCTACACCCCGATGGCAGCCTGTGGAGGAGACTTCGTGCTGTCCTGAGCTGCAGGCGAGGATCTTCTCCGGGACACGGTCAGTAACGCTGACGTGCCTTTGTACTCATAAATACTCCTGCGGCCAGCGCCCTCGCCGTGAGTCGGGCACCTGTTCCAAACCTGTGACGTATGACGGCGCAGAAGCTCGGTGCCAAGATCACGCTCCGCCCGCTGCCAGGAGAACAGTTACGGAACGTCTGCTTCAATGCGCGATCAATAGAGAGAGGTTTGTTTTTCTGCAAAGTCGCCCCAATAGGAATGCAAAACTTCTGACGTAAACGAACGACACTGTCGTTACAGATTAGCGTACTCGCCAGCAGATACGTTCAAATACTGGTGGCCACTTTCATTGCAAGGCCAATTTGAGCCGTTTCCCGTAATGCTGCACGGAGGCAAATATTGTTTTTGCTTTTACTAAAATGTCTGTCTTTTAGCACAGATCTGATTTTCAGTAATACAAAAAACGGTATTTTGACCTGATTTATGGCTGCATTCAGGAGTACATAGCAGACCGAACTTCACACGTTCTTCTTAACGGGATGAAATCGACAGTTCAAAAGGCAATACCAGGAGCACCCCAAGTGAGTGATATACAGTTTACAATACACACAAAGGGAAAAAATGGCAACACCAGAAAAATTACACTACTGGCCATTAAAATTGCTACACCAAGAAGAAATGCAGATGATTAACGGGTATTCATTGGACAAATATATTATACTAGAACTGACATGCTATTACATTTGCACGCAGTTTGTCTGCATAGATCCTGAGAAATAATTACCCAGAACAACCACCTCTGGCAGTAATAACGGCCTTGATACGCCTGGGCATTGAGTCAAACATAGCTTCGATGGCGTGTACAGGTACAGCTGCCCATGCAGCTTCAACACGATACCACAGTTCATCAAGAGTAGTGACTGGCGTATTGTGACGAGCCAGTTGCTCGGCTACCATTGACCACACGTTTTCAATTGGTGAGAGATCTGGAGAATGTGCTCGACAGGGCAGCAGTCGAACTTTTTCTGTATCCATAAACGCCCGTACACGACCTGCAACATGCGATCGTGCATTATCCTGCTGAAATGTAGGGTTATGCGGGGATCGAATTAAGGGTAGAGCCACGGGTCGTAACACATCTGAAATGTAACGTCCACTGTTCAATGTGCCGTCAATGTGAACAAGAGATGACCGAGACGTGTAGCCAATTGCACCCCATACCATCACGCCGGTTGATACGCTAGTATGGCGATGACGAATATACGCTTCCAATGTGCATTCACCGCGATGTCAACAAACACGGATGCGACCATCATGATGCTGTAAACAGAACCTGGATTCATCCGAAAAAATGACGTTTTGCCATTCGTGCACCAAGGTTCGTCGTTGAGTACATCATCGCCGGCGCTCTTGTCTGTGATGCAGCGTCTAGGGTAACCGCAGCCATGGTCTCCGAGCTAATAGTCCATGCTGCTACAAATGTCGTCGAACTGTTCGTGCAGATGGTGGTTGTCTTGCAAACGTCCCGATCAGTTGACTCAGGGATCGAGATGTGGCTCCACGGTCCGTTACAGCCATGCGGATTAGATGCCTGTCATCTCGGCTGCTAGTGATACGAGGACGTTGGGATCCAGCACGGCGTTGTGTATTACCCTCCTGAACCCACCGATTCGATATTCTGCTAACAGTCATTGGATCTCGACCAACGCGGGCAGCAATGTCGCAATACGACAAACGGCAATCGCGATAGGCTACAATCCGGCCTTTATCAAAGTCGGAAACGTGATGGTACGCATTTCTCCGCCTTACACGAGGCATGACAACAACGTTTCACCAGGCAACGCCGGTCAACTGCTGTTTGTGTATGAGAAATCGGTTGGAAACTTTCCTCATGTCAGCACGCTGTAGGTATCGCCAGCGGTGCCAACCTTGTGTGAATGCTCTGAAAAGCTAATCATTTGAGTATCACAGCATCTTCTTCCTTTCGGTTAAATTTCGCGTCTGTAGCACGTCATCTTCGTGGTGTAGGAATTTTAATGGCCAGTAGTGTATTAGTGTAGAGTAATGATATTTCGGGAATACGTATATCTAGGTAACGTATTTACGTGACTAACAGTGCAAGATGACAGGTTAACGTGAACACTAATAAGCCATAGCAAATGTGAAATGCTGGTAACTAATAACTGGTGTAACCGCCATATTGTTGAATGCAAGAATGCAAACGCACTTGCATTGTGTTGTACAGGTGTCGGATGTCAGTTTGTAGGATGGAGTTCCATGCCTGTTGGACTTGGTCGATCAATACAGGGACGGTTAATGCTGTTTGTGGATGACGCTGGAGTTGTCGTCCGATGATGTAACATATGTGCTGGATTGGAGGCAGATGTGGTGATCGAGCAGGCCAAGGCAACAAATCGACACACTGTAGAGCATGTTGGGTTACAACAGCGGTATGTGGGCGAGCGTTATCCTAATGGTAAACACCCACTGGAGTGCTGTTTATGAATGGCAATACGATAGATCGAATCACCAGACTGACGTACAACTAACAAGGGAACCTCCCCATCGCACCCCCCTCAGATTTAGTTATAACTTGGCACAGTGGATAGGCCTTGATAAACCGAACACAATCAATTGAGGAAACAGGAAGAAGTTGCGTGGATCTGTGAAAAAATAAGCAAAATATACAAACTGAGTAGTCCATGGGTCACATATGCAACATCAAGGAGAACGTGAGTTCAGGAGAGCCGTGGTCTCGTGGTAGCGTGAGCAGCTGCAGATGAGGTCAAAGTCCTTGGTTCAAGTCTTCCTACAAGTGAAAATTTTACTTTCTTTATTTTTGCACAGTTATTATCTGTCCGTTCGTTCATTGACGTCTCTGTTCACTGTAGTAAGTTTAGTGTCTGTGTTTTGCGACCGCATCGCAAAACCGTGCGATTAGTAGACGAAAGGACGTGCCTCTCCAATGGGAACGGAAAACATTTGATCGCGAGGTCATAGGTCAAGCGATTCCTCCACAGGAAAACACATCTGATATATTCTATACGACACTGGTGACGGCATGTGCGTCACATGACAGGAATTTGTTGTCGACCGACCTAACTTGTACACTTGGCGAATGGGTGAAAAGACTCTTCTACCTTGCCCGATTTAGGTTCTCTTGTGGATGTGATAATTACTCCCAAAAAAGTGATGAAAACATAAGAGTCTGTCAGATAAACTGAAAATAAAAAATTAAAATGTTCACTCGATTGAAGATTTGAACCAAGGACCTTCCGTTCCACAGCTGCTCACGTTACCACGAGACCACGGAGCTCCTGCGTTTCCGGCGTGGAGTTATTGCGACCCCACATTTTTCAGCAGTCTTGTACATTGGCTACATACCTGCCAAGTCTTTCTGCAATATCGCGGAAGAAACATTCAGGTTGTGGTAGCCCTATTACACGACCTCGTTGAAGCTCATTGGGGTGTTAATAATGGCGTCTTTGTTGCTTTAAAGGCATTCTTGACTGACACAAACCCACCACTCTCAATCACAAAGATAACTAACGCTCACGACCGTTTCAGCGTGTATTTAAAGGAAAGCTGATTTGCATCCACATAGTTGCGCTACTAACGCCACTGTTATCTGAATAGACATCATCTTTCAGATGTAGAAACACCCCTGCCAACTTTCGTTTGCGTTGCACAACTTATTATTGGGATTGCAATTTTTTTCCGTTAGTGTATACAAATGATCTAGTGGACAACGTCGAACCTCCATGAGGCTGTCCGCAGACGAATGCTGTTGTTTACAGAAATAGTGCGACGCCGTAAGGCCAACGTGCTCCACGAAGACCTGCAGACTGTGTGCGATAGATCCGGGAACCAACAGTTGAGCCTGGAGGTAAATAAATTATTGTTGCATTATTCGCATTGGAAATTAACAGCCGTGAATTATCTAGGGGTAACCGTACACCACGACTGCAGTTCTGCGATGTGGAGCTACCATTGCTGTCCTTGTATAGTTACTTAGTTTCATCAAATTGGTTCAAATGGCTCTAAGCACTATGGGACTTAACATCTGAGGTCATCAGTCCCCTAGATTTAGAACTACTTAAACCTGACTAACCTACAGACATCACACACATCCATGCCCGAGGCAGGATTCGAACCTGTGACTGTAGCAGCAGCGCGGTTCCGGACTGAAGAGCCTAGAACCGCTCGGCCACAGCGGCCGGCAATTTCATCAATTCTGACTGTATGTTTTGTAGTGCAGGAACTATCTATTAATGTTTATGATCTTCCAAAGCTCATGTTTACTTTTTTTGTGTAACTGTTTTATTTTTGTATGATCCATTTTGACAGCAAAATGAAACGTTAGTGACAGCAATATGTATTCTTCAGCACTTAATCCCAAAGTCTTTATGTTAGAAGTGTGTTTTGACCTGTCTTCTAAGATTGAATCTCTCTTTTTCTTTCGGAGCACCCTCGGTTGAGTGCGTCGCTCCTTTCGTCGTGACGTCATCGTAAACTTTCGTAAGAAGATGATTAAATTAAAGAAGCAGCCCACAATTAGTCTTTTTTGTTGTGAATCATTATTGCCCACTTTTCTTCTCGGCACCAACGGTTAAAAATACAAAACAAGGACCGATAACACAACCTCCATCGATCACGTTAGACACTTATTCGAAGATTCAACAAACTTTTTCAGTTATTTCGTTATTTTATTTTTAATACTCTTGTCTTTCTTCCACCCTCTACATCAAACCTCAAAAGTTAATTCTACCAATTCTTTGCAAGCACTTTCACAACGTCCATAACGTACTCAATCACCCCTCACGTCTATCATTCGACTCTCATTGACTTGGCACCCCTTCAGCCGGGTGCCTCTACCTGAATTCCACGCTGTGAGTAACAATGGTCAGGTGATCGTCAGAAGAGTGCAACAATCTTCTGAACAGTTCCCTTCCTTTGGGATATTTATAATCAAACAGCTACATCAAAGGGACACAGAGACTGGGGCAAATTCTAATTTTCACTTACATATAAAGAATTTTCATCATTGGCACGTTAATAAAAATTTGAGGTGACTTTTGAGGTGTCTGGATATGGTCACCTTAAAAACGTGAGGAACGACCTACACTGGAACGACGACGTAAAACTAGAATTAGGAAAAGCAGACGCTAGGGTGAGATTCAGTAGAAGAACTTAATCCAACCGTGAAAACACTCTCGCTCGACCGATTCTTGAGTATCGCTCATCAGTCTGCGGTCCTTATCCGAGTGGATGAGAGAGAGAGAGAGAGAGAGAGAGAGAGAGAGAGAGAGAGAGAGAGAGAGAGAGAGAGAATTCCAACGAAGAGCGGCGCGTTTCGTTTACAGGATTGCTTAGTAGGCGCGAGGGGCTTGCGGGTATGTTCCACAATATCGAGCGGCAGACACTGCACGAGAGGCGTTGAGAATCACGAAAAAGTTTGTGTTGGAATTCAGAGAGCGTACATAAGAGTTGCCCAGCAAAAAAAATGGCTCTGAGCACTATGGGACTTAACTTCTAAGGTCATCAGTCCCCTAGAACTTAGAACTACTTAAACCTAACTAACCTAAGAACATCACACACATCCATGCCCGGGGCAGGATTCGAACCTGAGACCGTAGCGGTCACGCGGTTCCAGACTGAAGCGCCTAGAACCGCTCGGCCACACCGGCCGGCAGTTGCCCAACATGTTAACTCCTCTCGCATACGTATCGTGAAACGGCCACGAGGACAAAATCAGAGAGATTAGAGGTTTAGCAGGAGTCTCTCCTCTCTCTATCTGGAATGGAACTGGGGGGGGGGGGGGGGGGGTATTGGGGAATTGATACTGGCAGCAGCAGTAATCTCCACTCACACCACAAGGTCGTACCTGGACGGTAAGTGTATATGTAGAAAAAACGCACTGTGCCAAATTCATGCGGATGTTATAGAAGTGTGATTTGTTTACTGGCCGAAAATGACATTAACAAAGCGTTGGGGGTGGACGTGCTGCCTTGATACACGATATTTTGCTGCGGAGAGTCTGTACTCCGTTTCAAGGCAAATATGAGTGTGTGATAAACTGAGGAAGGAGATCAGCTGTCCTCAGAACAACCGCTGTCAAATAATTCGTCTTTTATTGTTAGTACATTGCTGAAAAAATTCTGGAGTAAAATTATTACAAACTGTCTTCATTAAGTTCATTCTCGATACCCGGAGCAAGGCTAAAATTCTCTTATTTGGGATGAAACGTAGTGTTGAAGTGTTTATGACACAGGTCTGTTCTTTAGTAGAATAGGTATTCAAAGCGACGTTCGGTCGTGATTTATGGATATTCTTTTGGACTGACAGAAATGTCACATTCTAGTGCAGCCACAGAGACACATGGCATAGCATGTTGTGCCAGGATGTCAGCAGGAAGCCTAAACGATGTCCACATCACTACCGGAGTCCCCAGAGGAAACAGCTTGCACTAACAGAACGCGAATATGATGCCACCGCATGAAATTGCAGCACTTTTCATCGCACATTGGTAAAAAGACTCAGAAACCACCAACTGTAAACCGCTAAGATACACGCCAACAGTAGAGGTGACAGAGTTACAATGATAACGAAAGATAGAGGACTAGGTCACGGATTTCGATAAAAGCTGAAAAGTCAGGACCTCCAGTCAAGAGAGAAGCTTAGAGTACTATCAAGGTGTTATAGTCAGTCACCAACCAGTTACGAAAGGAAGGAAGATTAGGGTTTAAAGTCCCGTCGACATCGAGGCCACAAGACGGAGCACAAGCTCAAAATGTTTCAAAGATGGGAAAGGAAATCGCTTGTGCCCTCGCAAATCAACCATCCCCGCATTTATCTGGACTGATTTACGGAAATCACGGAAAATGTAAATCTGTGTGGCCGGACGTGGATTTAAACCGCGCCACCTCGCTCCGTACTATGTAATTCCAAACTGAATTAGTTGTACTATTTGAAGTTATTAAGGAGTTACAGCAGAGCAGAAGAAATCGCTTAGGAGAGTCCTCTGCAGCTGTAGTTGCTGCGCACAGCTAAATGCGGAAAAGTTTGTCACTAATTCATTACGCCCACGAGACTCACGCACAAACGCAATGCCATGACCACCGTTCTGGTACCGAGCGCCACGGGTTTCGAATCCGCGCTAGACGGAATGGACCTCGATTAGCACTAGAGGTCTCTCCAACCATCGCGCTGTCAGCCGTGGCAGCGAGTGAGCTCCTGATCCGCGTATAAAGTGAAAGCGTCACGGAGGAGCGCGTGATCCTAGCGGCCAACAGCGACGTGCTGTATCAGGTACAGGGTTATTGCAAATGATTGAAGCGATTTCACAGCTTTACAATAACTTTATTATTTGAGATATTTTCACAATGCTTTGCACATACATACAAAAACTCAAAAAGTTTTTTTAGGCATTCACAAATGTTCGATATGTGCCCCTTTAGTGATTCGGCAGACATCAAGCCGATAATCAAGTCCCTCCACACTCGGCGCAACATGTCCCCATCAATGAATTCGAAAACATTGTTGATGCGAGCTCGCAGTTCTGGCACGTTTCTTGGTAGAGAAGGTTTAAACACTGAATCTTTCACATCACTATGCGTGAAACTTGCCCGCACGCGTTCAACCGTTTCTTCGCTCACTGCAGGCCGACCCGTTGATTTCCCCTTACAGAGGCATCCAGAAGCTTTAAACTGCGCATACCATCGCCGAATGGAGTTAGCAGTTGGTGGATCTTTGTTGAACTTCGTCCTGAAGTGTCGTTGCACTGTTATGACTGACTGATGTGAGTGCATTTCATGCACGACATACGCTTTCTCGGCTCCTGTCGCCATTTTGTCTCACTGCGCTCTCGAGCGCTCTGGCGGCAGAATGCTGAAGTGCGGCTTCAGCCGAACAAAACTATGAGTTTTTCTATGTATCTGTAGTGTGTCGTGACCATATTTCAATGAATGGAGCTACAGTGAATTTATGAAATCGCTTCAATCATTTGTAATAGCCCTGTATTTAAGCGCCTACCTCTCGTTCAGCAGGCATAACCTCTCTCTGCCTCCCTTCTCACCACTGAGCCCTTTTGCGTTTCCGTCCTCTGCCTTTCCCCATTCCCTCTCGCGTCTGCCCTGCCCCCCCCCCCCCCCCTATCGGCCCTTGGCTGTGGTGTGTCAACGTATCTTCGTGCCGACTTTTTAATGCAGTGTTTCCAGTGATCGTGCGTCTTTTACGAAGTGTTGCGAACGGAAACCATACTGTTGCTGGGTACGATTTTTATATCTCTTGCGAACAGAGACCAGACTGTCGCCGTGTTTTTTAATTGTCTGTCTACTATTTTACCTGTCTGCTTCCTGTGTATTTTATTAGCATCGCCCACCCTTTGTTTTATGTTTTAACTTTTCATAATTTTCCGCCGTTTTACAATTTACGTCAGCGTTTCATCGCCTGCTTTTCTTGTTTTCTTATCTTCTTAGGTTTTAAAAATTCTGTAGGCTGAAGAGCAGCGTACGAAGCTGCTGCCAGCCCGCCCCCCTTCGGGGGAATCACAAAATTCAATAAAGGAAAAAAAAAAAGCTCAGCAGGCAGTCTGATATTCGCGTTAGTCTATCGACATCTCGCCTACAGACAGCGTGTTTACATTACTTTGTTTCCGTGGATGAGTGGATGTTGTGGATTCGTGAGGTTTCGCTTGTGACCCCGTTGCAATTTGCGCGTTGTTGTTTGTTAGGTCTTGCTCGGTCGTCCGTCATTGTTCGTGTCCGTCCTTCCCCGTCCGTTTTGTTTGTTCGCGGGCCGCTCCCATTTGGTCCCGCCGCGCTTTCGCTCTCGGCAACTCCGCTTTGAGTACTGTATGGAGCCGAGTAGTAGTAGTTTCCAACATTGCTCTGCTACGCGATAGTGAGTGTAGAACGATCTTACTAGCGTCCGCTGTTGCAAGTCAGTAGTACTTCACTAGTCTCGGTCGTAAAAGACAATGATCGAACCTAGCCTCTACTGCTGTGTACCGTTAACACAGCGTTTCATTCTCATTTAGCGGGTGGCATCCAATATAAATAAGGGAAGGAAATAGCTTGTTCTTCAGCTGAAGAAACAATCCCAAAATACAGCAAATACTATTTCATATTGTGTACTTAGCAATGGCTCTTCTGCCGTATCAATAGGGTGGTAGCACTTAGCAATGTTCACCAAGACTTTTATGCACCTGCGACTGAAAAAAAAAAACAATCTTCTGCTTTCCTTGGGCCTTTGCCCCACATCGACGGTGGGTAGGAATGGTTATGAACAGATTTGGCATGGTTAATTTTAGGCGTGACCACATGCCCCCCTGTAGCCACCCCGTCAAAGCCCAAAAGATCATTATCGGCTCTCGAAATATCGAAAAAAGAAGAGTGTGGAGAAGTGTGCTGCAATGCAGGGTTGACGTCGTTATGAATGAATAGACACACATCAGAAAAAGTTTTGCATCACCCCGGTTCCCAGAACTACTGAAGATATACGTTAACTGTGGAGACGTCGACTGCGGATATTGTATCACACAGTCCCTTTGACTGTTCAGAGATGTCACTAAACCCGCCCAAAGATGTAAACAACCGTGCGTGAGCAGCGCCTATTAGACAGAGGGAGTCCGACAGCCGATCAGTTCCAGTCATTCCACCGGGAAGGAGGTACACGGCTCGTGTTGCCTGTAGTTCAACCATGCATAGACGGTCAATACCGCGGCTCGATCCCGCCCGCGTTGTTACTTTGTGCCAGGAAGGGCTCTCAACAAGGGAAGTGTCTAGGCGTCTCTGAGTGAACCAAAGCGATGTTGTTCGGACATGGAGGAGATACAGAGAGACAGGAACTGTCGATGACATGCCTCGCTCAGGCCGCCCAAGGGATACTGCTGCAGTGGATAAAGGCTGCTTGATGCGCAATCTCACTCCCGACGTCCATGGCGAGATCCATCTTTGCAACCACGACACCATGCAGCGCGTTACAGATGGGCCCAACAACATGCCGAATTGACCACTCAGGATTGGCATCACGCTCTATTCACAGATGAGTGTCGCATATGCCTTCAACCAGACAATCGTCGGAGACGTGTCTGGAGGCAACACAGTCAGGCTGAACACCTTAGACACACTGTCCAGCGATTGCAGCAAGGTGGAGGTTCACTGCTGTTTTGGGGTGACATTATGTGGGGCCGATGTACGCCGCTGGTGGTCATGAAAGGCACCGTAACGGCGGTACGATACGTGAATGCCATCCTCCGACCGATAGTGCAACCATATCGGCAGCATATTGGCGAGGCATTCGTCCTCATGGACGACAATTCGCCACCCCCATCGTGCACATCTTGTGAATGACTTCCTTCAGGATAACGAAATCGCTCGACTAAAGTGTCCAGCACGTTCTCTAGACACGAACCCTATCGAACATGCCTGGAATAGATTGAAAAGGGCTGTTTATGGACGACGTTACTCACCAGCCACTCTGAGGGATCCACGGCGAATCGCCGTTAAGGAGTGGGACAATCTATACCAAGAGTGCCATGATGAACTTGTGGATAGTGCGTCACGACGAATACAGTCATGCACCAATGCAAGAGGACGTGCTACTGGGTATTAGAGATACCGGTGTGTACGGCAATCTGGACCACCACCTCTGAAAGTCTCGCTGTATGGTGGCACAACATGCAATCTGTGGTTTCCATGAACAATGAAAGGGGAGGAAATGATGTTTATGTTGAGCTCTGTTCTAATTTTATAGACGTATCCGTGGCATTGGCAAGACTGATATAATGTGGAACCACAGCGACAGATATTGGTGCTTTTCAGCCTTCATTGTTCGGATAACTTATCAGAAGACTTGTTGATAACAGGTAGAAATGCTTTTTCCATGCCGATAAGATAGAGACCGCTCGAGCCGCTGGTAAGTCAGCCCGCTCACTGCGGCCGTGCCTACGGCACCTGACACGTCAGCGATATGCGATAGCGGCGCCTCTCGACTGCGGTGTCAGCAGGCGGCACGCCTGTCTCCTCGCAGACGCTCTTTTTCCCTGGCCTGGCTGTTCAGAGGAGGCTTTTACTTTTTTGCTCATAGGTCTTCTTCAGCTTACAGGGCATTCCATTTTGCTCATACGTATCACTTATCAGCTTACTGTGCGAGTGCATACTTTTAACTCTCGCGCCTCTGTATCGAGTTATTTAATAATATGACATCTGTTTACGAAACATATGCTGCCCGCTCACCAACCCGGCGCGTGACTACTGTTACGTATGTACTCGATGCTAATTTCTAAGACCGTCAGCAACTCACCATTATGTAGTCACGCCGTTGACGGTAACGGTGCAAACTGGGTGAATCTATGTGATTATTTTCAGTAGTTAAGTGTTCCCGTAGCTTGCAGATATTTGTCAAAAATCTTGTTGCTCCTAGGTAAACTTTAATTATGACGACTAGTCTCGATTGCTACTAAACATAATCACACACAAAGAAATTTTTCTGAAGAGTGTTTACGTTCTATGTATTGAGTCTTGCTGCCAGTTCGTGTTGTTGACATTATGTAGAGCAAGATGGAACGGAATATTAAAAATGGTTCAAATGGCTCTGAGCACTATGGGACTTAACTTCTGAGGTCATCAGTCCCCTAGAACTTAGAACTACTTAAACCTAACTAACCTACGGACATCACACACATCCATGCCCGAGGCAGGATTTGAACCTGCGACCGTAGCGGTCGCGCGGTTCCAGACTGTAGCGCCTAGAACCGGGAATATAAAATCGTGTACCCATACAGATACTGTAGACCTGAACCAAAAATTTCTTCTCTGTGGTTTCTGGTTAGAAACAATCGATACTGTTGGCATTAATTAATGTTTACAAGCCGGCCGGTGTGGCCGTGCGGTTCTAGGCGCTTCAGTCTGGAACCGCGTGACCGCTACGGTCGCAGGTTCGAATCCTGCCTCGGGCATGGATGTGTGTGATGTCCTTAGGTTAGTTAGGTTTAAGTAGTTCTAAGTTCTAGGGGACTGATGACCTCAGATGTTAAGTCCCATAGTGCTCAGAGCCATTTGAACCAATGTTTACATAGCTGCTGACGGTAGTACAGTATGATTTTCCACTACAGCATGCAATCTAAGATGGAGAAAGAACCGTCGCGCCACGGAGAAATTACCAGAATGGGACGAAAATGGGTGGATGTGACGTACGTGTACAGACAAACAAATCATTACAGTTTAAAAAAAATGTATGACTTATTCAAGAGAAATACCTAGATAAACTGAGCAAGTCAATAGCCCATAGGTCCACCTCTAGCCCTTATCCAAGCAGTTATTAGACTTGGCTTTTATTGATAGAGTTGTTGGATGTCCTCCTGAGGGGTGTCGTGCCAAATTCTGTCCAACTGGCACGTTAGATCATCAAAATGGTGGAAAGGCGCTGACCATAATGCTTCAAAGGTTCTCAACTGGGGAGAGGTCCGGCTACCTTGGTGGACAAACTAGGGTTTGACAAGAACGAAGACAAACTGTAGAGACTGTCGCCGTGCGTGGGCGGGAATCATCTTGCTGAAATGTAAGCCCAGAACGGCTTACCATGAAGGGCAAGAAAACAGGGCGTAGAATATCGTCGACGTACCGCTGTGTTGTAAGGGGGCCACTGATGACAACCAAAGTTCTCCTGCTATGAAAATAAATGGCACCCCAGACCACAACCCTTGATTGTCGAGCCGTAACACGAGCAACAGTTAGGATGGCATCCCACCGTCACCCGGGGGTGTTTCCGAACACGTCTTTGGCCTGACGTGTCACTGACTGGAGTAAAAGCAGTATTCACAAATGAGTCCCGCTTAGAACCGAACCCCTATGACCAGCGAAAACGTGCTTGGAGAGGTCCCAGACAGTGGTGGTCTGGGGTACCATCTCATTTCATAGCAGGACTTCTTTGGCTGTCTTCCGCTGCATCCTTACAGCACAGCGGTACGTCGACGATACTCTATGCCACTGGTTGGTTGGTTTGGGGGAGGGGACCAAACTGCGAGGTCATCGATCCCATTGGATTTGAGAAGGATGAGGAAGGAAGTTGGCCGTGCCCTTTCAAAAGAGTCATCCCAGCATTTGCCTAAAGCGATTTAGGGAAATCACGGAAAACCTAAACCAGGATGGCTGGACGAGGGTTTGAACCGTCGTCCTCCCGAATGCGAGTCCAACTGCTAAGCAGTACTAAGCACTGCGCTACCTCGCTCGATGACGATATCCTGCGCCCCGTTGTGATGCCCTTCGTGGCAAGCCTTTCTGGGCTTACATTTCAGCAAGTTAACGCCTATCTGCACACTGGCGGGAGTTTCTACTGTTTGCCTTCGTGCATGCAAAACGCTACCTTGGCGAGCGAGGTCGCTGAATCCAACTTGGACCATTATGGCCAGTGCCCTCTGACCAGCTAGGGATTTTGACGATCTAACGTGCCAATTGGACAGAATAAGGCACGATATCCCTAAGGAGGTTATTAAACAACTATCAATCAATGCCAAGCCGAATAACAGCTTGCATAAGGCCCAGAAGTCTTCCATCGCCTTATTGACTTCATCAAATTGTGAAGCTCCTCCTCTTGTATGAATCATACCCTCTGTTTTTCTGAAACTGCAATCATTTATTTGTCTGTACATGTTCATCACATCTACCAGCTTCCATTCCGTTCGGTTACTTACTTCGCGGTGCATCGCCCTTTGTTTTTTTTTTTTTTCTCTCCTCAGAGTGTAATTCGTTTTATTACTTGAACCAAGAGCCCAAAATCCTTGATACGATTCTTTCCCTACCGTCAATCGCCTAGTAAATTGAACTAGATGATACTGACGCCCACTTAGGACTTCGACCCACTGACGACTGCTGCTGCCTCCCTTGCACAGTCGATGTTATAGGCATGTCATGTGGTCTGCATATTAAACGCCGGCCTGTGTAGGAGGCTTCAGAAACCAAACAGCCTTTCAGCTGTCCTTACTAGCAAGGTGGTCCGGCGGTTAAGGTGCTGCACTCGCATTCGGAAGCGGCCCATATTTAGAATTTCCTTCCCCAGCCTCCCATAATATGAGCTTGCGTTCCGTCTGTAATGAATTTTCCATACATTCGCTCAGCTCTCGTGCATGGGTGAATCAACACGTTTCTAATACACACAGCAAGGAATAAAATCTTCATATAATGGGAGCATCAAAATCGACTTTACAAATTTGAAAACACGTACTGATTTATACCTTTTACTTGCAGTTATGGTTTTGCCGTCATTTTACAGCAAAATAAGAGGAGGTACTCAAAAAAACCGGAATTATTTTTAAAAGCCATATATTTTCAAACAATTTACCTAACAACCTTATCCCCTTCAAAATACTCTCCATGACAACTAATACATTTGTCCCACCGGGGCTTCCACAGTTCGAAATATTTTTTGTAGTCGTCTTTAGAAATGGCTGTCAGCTCATCCCTCGGTTTATTCTTGACTTCTTCAATGTTGTCAAATTGGTGTTCTTTCATGCCCCCTCTCATGAGTGAGAATAAGGAAAAGTCGCATTGAGTTAGGTCAGGATAGTAAGGGGCGAGGGGCAGTGGAGCTACGCCATTTTAGCCAAAAACTGTCTAACAGAGATGGCTGTATTTGCATGCGCCTTGTGGTGGAAGAACCAGTTTTCTGTCTGCCACAAATCAGTTCTTTTTTGACGAACACTGTTGCGCAGTCTTCTTGAAAGTTCCATATAAGTGTTTGATTGACAGTTTGACCTTGGGGAATAAACTCTGAATGAACTACGACTTTGGCATCAACACAGAGAATCAGCACTGTTTTGATGTTTGATTTGACTTTACATTTTTTGGACTGGGTGACGATGGCGTCTTCCACTGGCTTGACTGTTGCTTTGTTTCTGGATGGTAACCATAGAACCATGACTCATCTCCAGAATTTACCCTTGACAGAAAATCAGGATCAGTTTCAAGCTGTTCTTTCAAAGCACGACATGTGTCAACTCGACGCTCCTTTTGATTGACAGACAGAACACGAGAAACAAACTAGGCAGCAACCCCTATCATTTCCAAATCTTTCGTTAAAATTCGCAGGCCCGAGCTCCAAGATAACTAACTAATCTCTGACAGTTGTTCAATTGTCTGTGGACGGTCCGTGAGCACAATCAATCTAATTTTTTCAACATTTTCGTCGATTTGTGCAGTTGAGGGACGTCCAGAATGAGGTTTGTCATCAATCGACATGTGGTGCACTTGTCACGTCGGTAAGCTGTTTTCAACATTAAAACAGTTTCAGCAGCTTTTTTAACGAGTAGGAAACAAAATTTCACAGCTGCACGTTGATCACTTAAACTTGTTGTCATAGAAAACGAATCAAGAACAAAACAGTGCTAACGAAAACAATCCCTGCAGATGAACAGAACAAACCAGGTCGACAACATAGGCAGCATTGAACTGGCTACGAGTTGCGCTGTAACGACTAGCGGCAGAAATGGGTACTACACAAGCTCCGCCGACGACAATGTTATTCCTTTTTTTTGTATCCCCTCGTATATCAAGTGGTTTATCTGCATCTTGGTCATCAATTTCCTCAAGTCCCCTTCTGTTCAACGTAGCCACACACGACGTGGCCCTAGCAATAAGAACTTTGGCTCCGTCCCTCAAGATCTATATATACGTAGACGACATGGTGGTGGGATCACACGACACAAATGAGCTACGGAAAGGAATAAATGCTCTTGTAGCATGGGCTCAACACAACGGACTGCAGATAAACGCAGAATAGACTGTATATATGGTCTTCAGGAAAGGAGGACGCCTATGCACGAAGGACAAACTATACCTCAAACGAGAACCTCTACAAACTACGAACAGCTTCAAATATCTGGGCGTAACGGTTCGGACAACAGCACACTCATACAGAGTCCACACAACGCAACGAGCAGCAGCTGCAACCAAAGCCATCTACTACATCAAGCCACTAAGCAAACTACCCCTAAATACAGCCATGGCCCTCTTCGAAGCCAAAATCGTTTCTATTCTAACATACGAAATAGAGATAACATGGGAAAAGCTAAGCTATGGAGACCTACTTCGAATGGAAAAAAGTGAGAGCCAGATTCCTGAAGTCAGCCCTCGGAATTTCCAAGTACACCAAGTCAAGACTAGCGTAAGAACTCGCCAGGGAAACATTTCTAGCAGAGGACCTGAGACGCAAATTCAACTTGCCCTACACAGACAACTGGAAGAAACTGCGGCTAGAGAGGGAGAAGAAAAAGGAGGAGACATCGCCCGAGTTCTACTCTTCAAAGGCCATGATGAACAGAGCATGGACCGGCACAAACCAGGAGCCGAGACACTTCATAAATTCTTTGGCGGTCCACGGGTACCATCACATAATCTGCAGGACGAAGACATACCACGACCCGGACTCGATATGTATATGTGAACTCTGTGAAAAATATTGTGACCGATACCACGTGCTAACGTGTAAAAACCGTGGCAAATCAATGATATACCTCCGTGTTAAACAATGTATCTTAATATGCACAACTTGTGCCCAATAAAGTTTATAATAAAAGTTGACTGAAATTGCTTCAGACGTTCGAGAGTTAAGCTATGTCAGCCACCACCCACCACCTCTCCACCGCCCTCCCTCCCCCCCCTCCCCCCTCCCCTAGTGCGTGGTAGGTGGTTCTTACGCCCAGGCCGGCCGCGGTGGTCTCGCGGTTCTAGGCGCTCAGTCCGGAGCCGCGTGACTGCTACGGTCGCAAGTTCGAATCTTGCCTCGGGCATGGATGTGTGTGATGTCCTTAGGTTAGTTAGGTTTAAGTAGTTCTAAGTTCTAGGGGACTGATGACCACAGATGTTAAGTCCCATAGTGCTCAGAGCCATTTGAACCATCTTACGCCCACAGAAACCTTCACGAGCGTTTGTACAGGAACGAATAGAAGATAAACAAAGAATCATTTTTATATATTAGATTTTGTAGGTGTCTGTTGTCGAAATAAGGCCCCTGGAGTAGACAACATTCCATTGGAACCACTGACGGCCTTGGGAGAGCCAGTCCTGACAAAACTCTACCATCTGGTGAGCAAGATGTATGAAACAGGCGAAATACCCTCAGACTTCAAGAAGAATATAGTAATTACAATCCCAAAGAAAGCAGGTGTTGACAGATGTGAAAATTACCCAACTATCAGTTTAATAAGTCACAGCTGCAAAATACTAACGCGAATTCTTTACAGACGAATGTAAAAACTAGTAGAAGCCGACCTCGGGGAAGATCAGTTTGGATTCCGTAGAAATGTTGCAACACATGAGGCAATACTGACCTTACGACTTATCTTAGAAAAATAGATCAAAGAAAGGTAAACCTACGTTTCTAGCATTTGTAGACTTAGAGAAATGTTTCAACAATGTTGACTGGAATACTCTCTTTCAAATTCTGAAGGTGGCAGGGGTAAAATACAGGGAGCGAAAGGCTATTTACAATTTGTACAGAAACCAGATGGCAGTTGTAAGAGTCGAGGGACATGAAAGGGAAGCAGTGGTTGGGAAGTGAGTGAGACAGGGTTGTAGTCTCTCCCCGATGTTATTCAATCTGTATATTGACCAAGCAGTGAAGGAAACAAAAGAAAAATTCGGAGTAGGTATTAAAATCCATGGAGAAGAAATAAAAACTTTGAGGTTCGCCGATGACATTGTAATTCTGTCAGAGACAGCAAAGGACTTGGAAGAGCAGCTGAACGGAATGGACAGTGTCTTGAAAGGAGGGTATAAGATGAACATCAACAAAAGCAAAACAAGGATAATGGAATGTAGTCGAATTAAGTCGGATGATGCTGAAGGAATTAGATTAGGAAATGAGACACTTAAAGTAGTAAGGGGGTTTTGCTATTTGGGGAGCAAAATAACTGATGATGGTCGAAGTAGAGAGGATATAAAATGTAGACTGGCAATGGCAAGGAAAGCGTTTCTGAAGAAGAGAAATTTGTTAACATCGAGTATAGATTTAAGTGTCAGGAAGTCATTTCTGAAAGTATTTGTATGGAGTGTAGCCATATATGGAAGTGAAATGTAGACGATAAATAGTTTAGACAAGAAGAGAATAGCAGCATTCGAAATGTGGTGCTACAGAAGAATGCTGAAGATTAGATTGGTAGATCACATAACTAATGAAGTATTGAATAGAATTGGGGAGAAGAGAAGTTTGTGGCACAACTTGACCAGAAGAAGGGATCGGTTGGTAGGACATGTTCTGAGGCAACAAGGGATCACCAATTTAGTATTGGAGGGCAGCGTGGAGGGTAAAAATCGTAGAGGGAGACCAAGAGATGAATACACTAAGCATATTCAGAAGGATGTAGGCTGCACTAGGTACTGGGAGATGAAGAAGCTTGCACAGGATAGAGTAGCATGGAGAGCTGCATCAAACCAGTCTCAGGACTGAAGACCACAACAACAACAACAGGTGTCTGTTGTCCACGTCAGGACCTCACAGTTAGTCTGAAATAGTTTGCACACACGGGACCAGCCAGAAAGAGTCATAGCCTTGACTGCTAGTTTTAAACTTCTTCACTCCACCGACACCTGTTCGGAAAATCCTTGTACCCGTAACTGTTTCATTTCTAACACTTGCCTTATCCGTACATAACGCAGCGGATTTGATGCCTGCATTAAATGGCGGGTCGTAAAAAAGCTGTAAAAAAATACAATAACCGATCACATGGTAGTGCGGAACAGTGGTGCCTAGTTAACGCTGAGACAATGCCGGTGGGTGGGTGATAATCCCTGGGGAGAACAAACGCGGCAGCTCTAGGGCAAGCGCACTTCACTGCACGTCCAGTGTCGAGCCGAGAGCCGCTTTTTCTGCCAGTGAACGCACGTCACGTAAATTCGTCTCCAGGTGATACGCCTTACACACTAGACTCTGCATGAGCGAAAACTAATGAAACTAGACAAACGTGTAACTGAAGATTAACAGAGATTCCAGCAGGTGCTTCTTACATTCTGCTAAATCAGATAAACACGGTTCGCATTACAATAAATCATCCATTTGTAAAGCATATTCAATATCATTATTCAGTGTGAAGCTGAGGAACAGACATTTTGTTCCTTTTTAAAATATGTTTTAGCTATCAGCTGTTTATTGGTCCCATTAGTCATCTACCGGTTTCGTTTGCAACAGATTATTTAAGAGCATCCGATATTCCTTTAAAACTGAGCAATATCAAACTTATCCAATGAAACTGTACAATCACCTGACATAATTTTAATTTAGGATACTAACAGTCATATCTCATGTCAAACATACAGACATCACAGGAAAAGCAAGAGGAAGATCGTCTCGTTTTTCCTGTGATGTCTATCAGTTTGACATAAGATAAGACTGTCAGTATATTAAGACGAGGTTTGTCTAGTTTTTCCTGATGTCTGCCTATTTGACATGAGGTATGACTGCCAGTATTCTAAGACAAATTGTCAGGTGTTTGTACAATTTCACTGGATAATTTTGATATTTTCAGCTTCAAAGGAACACGGGGTACTTTTAACTAATCTGTTGTGCCCTGCATCCTGGATGATGGTTAAAAACCAAAACCGGTAGAATGGGACAGATAAGCAATTGAAGGTTAAAATGCATTTTATAAAATACTTTGCGGCTGTCGAACCTCACCTTATGGAAACGTTTTATTCTTTGACCATGAATGTGTGTCAAGCCATTTCATTCACTACGGTTTATTCTCAGAAGTTTGGTGTATGTAGTTGCTACTGTTGTAGGGTAGTCGTATCTGACCAACATGTGCGTGTACATGCGGATGTTACAAACACGAGACTCCACTCGTTCACTGTGCATGGAGTGTTCGATGCTCTGACGTGATCAGCCTTGTTACATAGATGAATACAAGTACGGTCTGTGCTTACAAGTCGAAGTGTGCAGTCAATCAGCCCTACTGAAATGACGCTGTACGTGCTAACAGAAATTGTAGGAATTCCGTTAAGCTACGAGGGTTATTTTTAAAGTGAGAACGGATTTGTAATGGAGTAAGAGAAACTTTATTAATGAACGTAAATTGTATCACAAACTACAATACGCACAGTTTTTCACTTTTGAACATAGTCACCATGAACATTTAAATATTTGTCAAGTCGCGGCACCAGCTGTTGGATCCCAACATCAAAGAACTCTGCCGCCTGACCGTTAAACGAGTTAGTAACAGTTTCTTTCAACAAGTCATTTTCCAAGCGCTTTCCACCTACAAATAAACAGATGAAAGTCTGATTGTGCTACATCAACGCTGTATGGTGGATGATGAAGGCGAGCATTGTCGTCAAGCCGAGCGACGTCGCTAGAGAGCAGTCCCCGCCGGCCATTTTGAATGTCGCGCCTAAACTTTAATGTTTCACAGCACCGCTCAAGCATTTATTGTTATTCCTCTTGGCAAAAAGCGTAACAGAAGAACGCCTTTTCGGTTCCAAAAAACAGTGGCCATTATTTTCAATGTTGAAGGTTCTTATATGAATTTTCGTTGTTTCGTCGCGGAGTTTGAATGATGCCGCTTACTGGATTGACGCTTGTTATATGGAGTGTAGCGCCTAATTCACGTTCCGCCACCAGCCACAACTCGTCACCATCCTCGTAACAGCGCTCCAAACGGACAAAGAATGTGCTATTAGTTTTGTTTTGTCTTCTGTCAACATTTTCGGCACCCATCTCGCACACATTTTTTGGTACTCGTAGTGAAGTTTGCCAGTAATAAAAAACTACTGATCTTGTGGAAATTTCTGAAGCAGCTCGTCAATAGTGAGGCGCCTGTTTTGGCAAACTGGCTGATCAACTTTTTGTGTCAAGCCTTCCTACATTCATGACAGTTGGCTGTCCAGTTCTTCATCATGAACATTTGTCCTTCCTTCACCATTTACGCACATTTCGAACATTCATTACACATGCAGCATAAACTTGAAGGAGCTCCCGGTGATTTTCAGTAGCAGGAACTTTTTTTTCGTTTAAGAACCGGATAACCGAGAGCACTTCACAATCGGCCGGATTAGGAATTGATACGGCGGCAAACGAAGCAGTATAACCATGCAACCAACACCGGAAGAGACGTGAAACGTAATGGCGGTGTAGTGAGCGACTGCCCGAAAGTGGCCGACCTTGAACGGACGTCACGTGACGGGATGAGAGGACACGATGCACTATCAGTTCTTACTTTAAAAGTGACCTCAGTGTATTGTGTCAATTACCCATGTAAAAGACATCGGACATCAGTCACATTTCCAAAACTATTGGAAAGTATCGTTGTTGAAAAATGCTGAAGGAGTTGGCCAAAATTTCTACTTGGCGTAATTTTTTGCAGATCATTTTAAATGTGTATGCCTGTGACAGGGAAAGAAACCGATAGTATTCAGTTACCCCCTTTATAGTGGACCACATGAGAACGTCAAATTGCATCAATGTTTGTGAGTAATAAAGAACATATAATAAATAGGGTGATCACGTAAACTCAGTGCTAAGGAAGGCAAATGGAAGACGTAGGATTGTTGGGAGCGTTCTGAGAAAGTGCGTAACATTTGTACGGGGAACGCTACTGTGTCCAATCCCAAAGTACTGTTCCAGTGTTTGCAGTGCTTATCAAGGAGGAGTAACACAGTATTTACAGACGCGCTGGTACTATCGTTAGAGGTCGGTTTAGTCCATGCAGAAGTGCGATAAAAATGCTCGCAGAACGTAAGTGGGGATGAATGGAAGAGGATGGAGCCCCAGCCCCGGCTCACTTTGCACATCTTACTCGTAAACCTCTGGTAATTTATTACGCCGAAGACCGCTTAAAAATTACAGTGTTCACATTACCGGTATCAGCACTTGACTGCCAACTTCCGATGTGAGTAATCCTTTAATAGCTTCGCCAAGACATGTAACAATTCCAGTTAAGCTTTGTAAACGTGATGAAATCTTGTAATATACGTCTATGAGTACATCGTATCATCACGTATTAAAATAAAGGAGTTTCTTTTAATGTCTGAGGTTCTGATACGTCCATTGACATCTATGAAGACAAGTCGTCGATTAATTTTGTTACCGAAAGTCTCTGAAAGCTGCTGCTGCTGCTTCTTCTTCCGTCATGCATCAGCCTTTTCCTCAGCCTGTTCCAGATACACCTGGTCCTTCCATCGTTTTGCAGGTCTTCCAACGCATCTTTTACCTTGCGGAGTATATCGCCAAAAATGTAGTGGCAATCTTGATTTGTCCATTCGTAACAGATAGGATATCCATTTTTGTCGGTATTCGTCAACCTTACTGTTTATATCGAAAATATTTAATTACTTCCTGATATCTGTATTTCTTTTGTAGTCTAGCTTGCTTTATCCTGCTATATACTTGAGGAATTTCATTTCATTGGCTTGTAATCTTATTTTATCTTTCTTTTTCATTACCTAAGATTCACTTCCATATAGTAATATTGGTACTGACATAACTTAGATATGTTTCTGTTCTCACTTTACGTTGGAGGGCTCTCCTGATAGTACCATTTGAGTTGTTAAATTTCTCAGTTTTGTCTTTTTGATCTAGGTCTCCCCTGTACGACAGAAATTTGAATCTATCTACTTTCTCGGAAAGCTTTTGAGCGATTTACTTTAAACATTTACGTATGCTGTAATAAAGATTCTGACGGACATATTCTTTATATGTTTTTAATACATATGGTACATAACTGAATATATAATATAGAAATGGGGACCGTTGTTACCAAAAATTTCGGAAAGTTCTTGACGAATTTATCTAAAGTTTTTACTCATAGTCCAACAAATATGTAAAAACAGGAAAAGCTGTTAGCGCAGATCTCAAAAAGTTCTCGACTGATATACTTCACATTTTTCATGATATTCTAATAAATGTTGGAACGTACATAGGTCACACATATTTTTAATATACTGCAAAAATCTCCACACCTTCTTGACTGATTTACTTCAAATTTTTACACGCTACTCTAATGAGTGTTTGTACGGACATGGGTTATATACTTTTAATGTATATATTATAGATAATAATGATCCATTGTGGGAAAACTCATGAAAAATGTTTGATCAGTTTAATTAAAAATTTTACACAATGCTGTCATAAAATTTCATATTAATATGAGCTATATACTTTTTAAGCTACAGTTTGCAGGTATTCTGTTAAAATAGACTGCGAGAAAGAAAATGCCGTGTTGTGCTCTGAAAATGTGCGGTTTCGTTAAATTTCTCGCATTCAGATTTACTTACGATAGTAGGGCACTTCAACCATCAGACAAACTTTAAACCAAAACTGTCATCACAAAATGTAGTGTTTTGTTTTCTTCGTCGCAGTTAGTTTTAACAGAAAACAGGACAGTAGCTTTTGTGGCTTTTTGGGTTATGATTAGAATACAACTACGGAATAAGATTCGTCCAAAACGTTTTAATCCTACCCATCCGTAGATTATGCTAAATACTTAGCTGGAATTGTTGCATGTCTTGACGAAGCTGTTATTAGATTAATCACATCTGAAGGTGGCAATCAAGTGCAGAAACCGCTACGGTAAATATTCTAATTTATAAGCGATGTGTGAAGTAATAAATTATTATATGTACATTATAGAGATCGCATATTCCCGTTTTGGGACTACGTAAAATTTTAAGATTTTAATATGTTCAAGCACGATGTTTTGTTGACTTTTTCCTGTTGGCTGAAAACTGTTATCTTACTTTTCTGAGGAAATTATCGTCGTGGGTAGCTAGAAAGCGACTAGAGGTGGCGTATCGACTTTGTGGGGTACATTTTGCAATCCAGTGGTCGGATCTGCGAGCGTCTCTGACAGTAGCTGTATTTCTCAAGAGCAGTTGCCAGTGATATACGAGTAGTGCTAGTTCTGTCCCTCTCTCGAGTGCCACATTGTCGCCAGCGATCCTCTTTCTTAAGACTGATTTAACACTATAGCACTGCATAAGATCAATCAGGTGGTCGGAGTAAACGTATCAGAGTAAACTTAATGGAGCTACATGTCACGCGCCGCACATCGCCAGCACCACGTGGACTCTAGCCTCGGCCGGGAGTTGGGACTTCGAAGGACGCCACAGAAGTTCCGATTAACAGGCGGAAGGAACTCTTACAAGGTTATATACGTTACAGAGTCCGCACAAAATACGAGGCCGAAGCGCAGTGACCAGTTTTCGTCCAAAGCGCTGGGCGAGTTCATTGGTTTGTTCAGAAGGGGAGACCGACCATGTTTGCCGCCTTTTGGCCAGTCTGCGATGTCAGAACCGAGACCCACACTCTGCATTCTTTCTCAAACGATTTTACAGAAACTACTCCGTAAAAGATATGCAGTTTTGCTTTACTTATAGCTTTATATGTCTAGTTCATTATCATGTGCCCATGATTTCGTTAATGATCATAGTTATTGTGATATTTAGATGGAAGTAACACAATGCGCGAAATTCGTAAATTTGGAATGAAAAATACGGGTCGCTGTTATTTTGCTTTTGGTGCGTATCACATAATATGCTGTTGCATATGAAATTTAGCTAATTTATCGAATTTTTCTTTAGACTTAGATGGAGCTCTCTATCTGTGAGCAATCTGGAGAAAAATGGATGTGATGTAGCACACGCCTCGCGCCACGCCAGCGCTAAGGCCAGAGTGAAATATCCTCATATTTGAAAACCGTTTGAGATATCAAAATGAGATTTTGCCAAACGATAGCAAACAAAGAGGAGAATTTTTGCCATATGGTTATTATACAAAATTTCATTATTTACCATGTTATTCCACTAGCTACAGACTCTTTGGATGAAAGAACGTAATTCTTAGCGGCCATCAACAGCTGGTGAAACAAGAAATGCTATGGAACAAAATAAGTGAAGACATTACACGTTTACTTTTGTACCGAGGATGTGCTTTTTCATAAGCTACTGGCCTTACTTTTCCTCAGACCTCGCATAGTAAATTTAATAAACCACTGCTTCAGACTTCTCTTGGAGTCCTGTCTGGACAACATGTTAGTGAGATGACATTTTGTAAACTCTTCCGTTGTTTTTTGCGAAAGAAGAAAATTTTAACGAGGCAATGTGAGAAATGTGTAGGTTTTACTCAAAATTCGCCACTCATGACGCCTCTTTGAAAGTTACAAATGGTTGACAAGCCAAGCAAAAATAGACCGCTGCATTTTCAGCGAAATTCTTTTTAAGTACTTCCATAGGAGAAGTGGCAGATCTTTTTGAATGGTCACCATGCCAAGTGTGCAAGTGGAGGGGAAGGGCTTCCCTTAATATTTACAGAATACGTGAGCTTCAGTTTAGAACAGTAGTTAATATTTACAAAAAATGTGAGCTTCAGTTTGGTACTGCAGTTCCCCTCCCTCGCTCGGCAATTCCCTTTTAGCGCCAGCCCGTAACCCCCCGCCAATACCCACTGCTCTCCCCATGCAGCTACCGGCCGCCATAGTATTTTGCACACACTCTACCAAGCGACTATCCTAAGGCATAGACCCCGATCCCAGTTACACGTCGCCTCCTAATGGTTTCCGGGAACAACAAAAACTTTATTTTGATTTTTACAGGTTTAACGCAATAAGACAAGGATTACATTCGGAAACAATGTACACATCTTGAGGTAACACAATTACCCACACTACATTCATCCACTACTTGACAATCAGCGCACTTAGTGATTTGCAACAAGCTTTACACATAATTTAAATCAAAATGGTGAATAGAAAGAAGTTTATCGATTACTACTTATTAGCTGTTCGTGCAGTAAAATTGCCACATCAGACATGATGTTTTAATTTATTTCCTCTTCACTGTTTACTGTATTCGCACCACATTTTGCAGACAGTAACAACATACACCACTGAATGTATCGATATATCACTGTACGACATACGGTTCAGCAGATATAATGTCACAAACATTCCTTAAAATGCAACACAAGTTATGCAGAATGTAGTCATCCAGTATCTTATAACTTAGCGACTTCCAAAATACTTCAAACATAATTTAAAAACTTTTCTAAACTATCTCGCTTACAAGCTTAATGCCACATATTTAACGCACGAACTTATTTGTAATCAGAAGTTTGAAGCTTTTTTATAAGTGGGAGCTAGATGCTTTAAAGACTCGCTTGTTTTCTGGTTATACCTAAAAGATATGCGTCTTGTTAAACAAGAAATTTCACGAATACCTTCAACGCAACGCTTGTTAAAAAATGCACCGTAATCGAAGCGTCAAAACAAGAAGGGCGAATGAGATGAAGGAAAAACAGTAATACCAGAAAATTGAGCCCGCCTTGATGCAAAACACCTTGTTATTCGTTTATTTTTTTATTCTCCCAAGAGAATAAAGATATAAACGAATAACAAGGTGTTTTCCATTAAGGCGGACTCAATTTTCTGATATTACTGTTTTTCTATGCAGACACGGACCAAATAGAAGAGCTCCAAGATAAAATCATTGAGATGAAGGTATCGTCCAACGGTCACCCATTATTGCAGCGATTTAGCCAGTGGAAGGAAATGTCTTTTCGAAAACTTTAACTGAAATAGGAACGAGGAAATCTCGATGACACACCCTACTTCTTTATTTTATATAAGATTGTGAGTTGCCCACCGTAGCATGAGGGGGGAAAATCCTTCACAAGTATTATCTCTATTGCCCGATCAAATCTGCTCACTAGGATAAAACATTAAGGAATCGCAGATAAGATGAAATGACGTCTGACCTGATGAGGAAACACACGAAACACAACGTCCAGATTTTTGATTAATCACGATCGCTAAGTCATTACTAAAAAGTTACGAGTAATAATTCTGATGAGACGACAAGTACACAGTGCTTATCAGCGTTCCTTTCCAAATTTTACAGTGTGTGAAAATTACTGCAAATTTCTATACAGAGTGTTACAAAAAGGTACGGCCAGACTTTCAGGAAACATTCCTCACACACAAATAAAGAAAAGATGTTATGTGGACATGCGTCCGGAAACGATTAATCTCCATGTTAGAGCTCATTTTAGTTTCGTCCACCTTCGCTCAATGGAGCACGTTATCATGATTTCATACGGGATACTCTACCAGTGCTGATAGAACATGTGCCTTTATAAGTACGACACAACATGTGGTTCATGCACGATGGAGCTCCTGCACATTTCAGTCGAAGTTTTCGTACGCTTCTCAACAACAGATTCGGTGACCGATGGATTGGTAGAGGCGGACCAATTCCATGGCCTCCACGCTCTCCTGACCTCAACCCTCTTGACTTTCATTTATGGGGGCATTTGAAAGCTCTTGTCTACGCAACCCCGGTACCAAATGTAGAGACTCTTCGTGCTCGTATTGTGGACGGCCATGATACAATACGCCATTCTATAGGGCTGCGTCAGCGCACCAGGGATTCCATGCGACGGAGGGTGGATGCATGTATCCTCGCTAACGGAGGACGGAGGACATTTTGAACATTTCCTGTAACAAAGTGTTTGAAGTCACGCTGGTACGTTCTGTTGCTGTGTGTTTCCATTCCATGATTAATGTGATTTGAAGAGAAGTAATAAAATGAGCTCTAACATGGAAAGTAAGCGTTTCCGGACACATGTCCACATAACATATTTTCTTTGTTTGTGTGTGAGGAATGTTTCCTGAAAGTTTGGCCGTACCTTTTTGTAACACCCTGTATATGTTCTAAAGTAAGCTGCAGCCTACAGCGCACGGAAACTGTTGGCCATTCGAAATGCTCTCGAAAAAAAAAAATATAAATAAATAAAATAAAATAAACCGGTTTCACAACAGCTCTCATTTTTTCGAAGTGTATCAAGTGTATAAGCATCTGGCTTAACATATTTTCGCCACAGCTGTTTGCCTTTTGGTCGGTCCCGGCTGCTGTAAAATACTAGTCTCCGAATCTTAATGATTGGGCATTTGGTAACAGTTGTTAATAGTGCGAAATGGAATGCTAGCGCAGAGAAAAAAATTATTCCAGTGCTGAGCTGACACGTAACATTCCTTCACTTTGTATATGCTCCGCATGAAGCAGACCCTACTACGAGCCACTTGTGGTTCTGAGTTGGATTACATCCAACCCAGACGACAGCGCTCAGTTGCCGGCACACTATTAATAATCCCTCACAAATTCTCCAGTCTAAACATGATTATCGTGTAAACAGCAGCATAAAGGTACTGAAAGTTTTTGTTTAGAAGATTGCAAGAGCGGCTGTTTAGGCGAACTTATGCAGACGTAGTGATTTCTTTTGAACAATCGTGTAAACCTACGTTCTGACGCTGCTGTCACAACCAATAACTGTTGTACACGGTAAAGATAGTTTCCAGATGCTGCACAATTTACGCTCTGTCTTTGCTGTAGGTTGTGAATCTGAACTAGCTAAGGGTGCTGGGTGGAGCTTTGTGCTGAAATTTAAAGCTCCGTTATCACTTTGATCTTAATATCTAAATACAGGGTGTTTCAAAATTAATATACGGGTTTGAAGGCTTTGTAGCACATATTAGATTCACCTTACAGTTATATATAATACACCAAATGAAAGAGAAAAACAAACAGTTTTCTTACAATTATTCAGTCTGAACACCGATCACACATCGAGTCGATAGGTGAGTTGTTCCGAAACCTTGATCAATGTGTCAGGAGTAATTGTTGCAATAACACTGTTTCTAAAGTCGGATAGATGAGCTGGTATCGGAGGCAAATCCACATGATCGCGTCAGATCGTGCGTGAACGTGGAGACCACGCATAAAATGCTGTGTCAACAGCCCCTTGCACCCAATACACCGGTCAGATACAACGTCGTTTAACCAGTAGCGTACTGAGTTATGCCAGTGTGGCGGCGCACTATCTTGCTCCCAAATAGAGATGTGTTGTTCAGCTTATTCCCATTGAGGCATGGGCCATAGCTGTAGCACATCAAGATAAGAAACATCAGTTACAGTTGATTCACCGAAAGCGAAAGGCCTATGAACTTCCCGAGGGGAAAGTTCTTGAGGATAAGCTTTAAAGACTCGTCCTCGTTCAAGTTTTTCAGTCACTCTTTGTCATTACATACTCTTCCCTTTGCACAAAGGTATAAAAACAAAACTGTTTGAGTTGCTCTTTTATTTGGTGTATTATTTACAACTGCACATTGAAATTAATAAATGGTACAACACTTTAAAACCGGTATGTTCATTTTGAAACACCCTGTATGTTACAAAGGAGGCCGTTGTATATTAACAGAATACAAGTCGTCTAGTCAATATGGATAAACGAAAAACGATCGAAGAAACGAAGAACATTAAGCCTAGAAGCAAATACTCATTTTTTTCAGCTCAGACAGCTCACTAGAAACTACATGTACTCGCTAATAGATTTTAAAAACCGTCGGAGCCTGTATGTTGGTAAGGCATTCCGCAAAAAATGTTTGCATCAGTTGTCAGTTCTGCATATCACCCCGAAGAGAATGGGTTGTCATATGAATGAATGTACGTTACCCACTCTAGTGACTGGGGTCCCACTGCACGAACGTGGAGAAGAACTTAATTTGCTGGTTAGTCTCTGGAAGATGACGCAAGGAAGTGTGTTACCTGCAACAAAAAGAGAAGTGTGTCATTTTATGCAAACGGAATCTAAAGAAGAATATATCAGGCTGTACTTTTCAGTAACCTTCACACTGTCTGTTATTGTACATCGTACTATAATATATGACGTGACAGCACATATGGAAATGAAGAAGAAAATCTATAATTATTCACACTGCTGCAGGCTCGCTCCTCCCCCCCCCCCCCGCCCCACGACCCCGCTCTCTCTCTCTCTCTCTCTCTCTCTCTCTCTCTCTCTCTCTCTCTCTCTCTCCTCTCCCTCTCTCTCTCTCTCTCAGCCTACATCCTTCTGAATCTGCTTAGTATATTCATCTCTTGGTCTACCTCTACGATTATTACCCTCCACGATTCCCTCCAATACTAAATTGGTGATTCCTTGGTGCCTCAGAACATATCCTACCAACCGGTCCCTTCTTTTAGTCAGGTTGTGTCACAATTACCTTTTCTCCTCAATTCTATTCAGTACCTCCTCATTAGTTACGTGATCTACCCATCTAATCTTCAGGATTATTCTGTAGCACCACATTTCGAAAGCTTCTATTCTCTTCTTGTCGAAACTATTTATCGTCCATGTTTCACTTTCATACACGGCTACACTGCATACAAATACTTCGAGAAAAAAACTTCCTGACAAATCTATACTCGATCTTAACAAATTTCTCTTCTTCAAAAACGTTTTCTTTCCATTGCCAGTCTACATCTTACATTCTCTCTACACTGACCATCATCAGTTATTTTGCTGCTCAAATAGCAAAACTCCTTTACTACTTTAAGTGTCTCATTTCCTAATCTAATTCCCTCAGCATCACTAGACTTCATTCGACTACATTCTACTATCCCTGTTTTGCTTTTATTGGTGTTCATCTTGTACCCTCCTTTCAAGACACTGTCTATTCCGTTCAACTGCTGTTCCAGGTCCTTTCCTGTCTCCGACAGAATTATAATGCCATCGGCAAACCTCAAAGTTTTTATTCCTTCTCCGTGGATTTTAATTCCTGCTCCAAATTTCTCTTTCGTTTCCTTCACTGCTTCTTCTTCATACAGATTGAATAACATCGGGGAGAGGCTACAACCCTGTCTCACTCCCTTCCCAGCCACTGCTTTCCTTTCAAGCCCCTCGACTCATATAACTTCCATCTGGTTTCTGTACGAATTGTAAATAGCCTTTGGCTCCCTGTATTTCATCGCTGCCACCTTCAGAATTTTAAAGAGAGTATTACAGTCAGCGTGGTCAAAAGCTTTCTCCAAGTCTACAAATGCTAGAAACGTAGGTTTGCCTTTCCTTAATTTATCTTCTAAGGTAAGTTGTACGGTCAGTATTATCACCTCGCGTGTTCCAACATTTCTACGGAATCCAAACTGATCTTCCCAAAGTTCGGTTTCTGCTAGTTTTTCCATTCGTCTGTAAAGAATTCGTGTTAGTATTTTGCAGCCATCACTTATTTAACTGATAGTTCGGTAATTTGCACACCTATCGACACCTGCTTTCTCTTCTTCTTCTTCTTCTTCCTCCTCTTCCTCCTCCTCTTCTTCTTTAAGTCTCAGGGAGTTTCGCCTGTCTCATACATCTTGCTCATAGGTAATAAAGACTACGTTTCATTATGGAATACATCGTTGCTCCACTTAGGATGGCAAATTTCGTTTTAATTCTCCCTTGTTAGTCTAGGAAAACTTCGTGAACACAATGGCCATAGTCATTTTACCAATATCTTATTTCCATATACCAGTTCCCCAATATCTTAACAGACGCTCATTCGTGTTTGGAGCCCAGTTATCTGCCTTATCTTTTCAATTTAACTTTTTCCAGAATAAACAGCACCCTTCTTTCACTTCTCACACCAGCACATCACATTCACAGAATTACTATCAGTGCTTCTACTGGACGGACTCCGTATGCTTCAGTTATTCCAAATATTAAGTAGAATCAAGTATAGCCGTGACTATTTGTGTAGACTACCTGCATGTAGATCTCTATAGATCTACAAAAAAACGATGTGTAGCAGAGAGCCGAAGTCTACGTTCCGCTGTGTGATCATTATGCAGCATACTGCTGGTTTACTCACTTCCACGAACGATAGAAATGAAATAACTGGCCTGTCATGTAGCTTTTATATTTTAAATCACAGTGCCTAGTAGGCGACGTAGCTTATCGATGGCATCGGACAATCCTTGTTACTCGTCGCAAGATACCATCACTAAGCAATAATTTTTGTAAACTACGTCCGATTTGTTGCAATGCAGATCGTCTGTCATCTGTTGTTTCATCCAATTGGTCCAGAAGACCGGATATGTATTCTCTAACTATAAGTTCTCTTTTGCAGGGTAATAATGATGACTATCACTCACCGTACCCTTGAAAACACCACTCGTGACTTTTCTTGTAGAACGAACAATTTTTAGTGCAGGGACGGCGGCATCAACGTCAGACTTTGACAGCGGTGCCGCTTTTACTGTGAAGTTTTGAACCCAAGTTTCACATACCGTAACAAATACTCTTTAAAAAAAAACAATGGTATTCTTCCTCTAAAACGGTACAAGCAACGACGAAAAACTGGTTTTTATATTTTCTGTTTATTAGTATTCAATAAAGACGGCATATATTTTGCATAAAATCGTCTTATAATTCATTATTCATTTAAAATGTCTCGTACCTTTTCTTCCGATGTGCTTATGCCATCAGGTATTTTATACAACCCAAGTGGGCGTAGTCCCAGTATCATGTAGTCCAGTTTGCCTGTGTTATTGTCTGTGATAGCAGTTCCTCTTCAGGAGAAGAGACGTGTCTGAATTCAGTCACTCACCCCCTATGTTGAAAATGAAGTAACCGGTTCTGTAAAAGTACTCACCAACTTTGGACGATGTTTCATTGAAGGTAACGTCGCAACAAGTAATTTAATGCAGGACAATATTCTAGTTTATCCATTTGTACGACAAAAACAGAAAAAAACTGTTTTAAAACACAGGAGTGTAGCCTCATGTGAGAGTGAAACTTCGACAGTACACAGTAGAAGAAGAAAGAGAGCACGAGCTTTTCAAACATGGTGCTACAACAGAACGCTGATGATTAACTGTGTAGATCAAGCAACTGAGGAAGTACCGAATAAATTTGGATAAGAAAGAGCTCCAGCGTACAACTTGATTAAATGAAGGGATAGGTGGACAGGGCACATACTGAGGCATCAAGAAATAGTCAATTTGGTACAGGAAGAAAGCAGTGGATGAAGGGGGAACGGTGAATATGAGACTGGGGACCAAGACTAGTATACTGTAAACAAGTGCAAATGGATGCGTGGTGCAGTGGTTATACAGATATAAAAAGACTTTCCACAGGATGGGCTGGGATGGAAACCTGTACGAAACCCGTCTTTGGATTCATTACTGCAACAACAAAAAATTTAACTATCGGGAGTTTGGACATCACATTAATTTGCAGAGGTGAAGTAGGTAAAAGTGTTGAAAAATTGTGGTTGCAGACACACTTTGTTGATCTGAAAGCAAAATTGTGGATGATCAGTGAGCCACAGGTAGATGTCGATGGGGACGAGTTAATAATTGACATTGTAATTTACCGGGGAAAGAGGGAATTATATAATCCATTGCTTAAAGTTTAGCTTCCTTAGGAGGAGTTACACAGAACGAGACATCCAGGATTATGGTAAAAATTTGGGTACTACTAACGCTCATAAACATAACTACTACTCTATCAGAAGCCATAAATATATCAGTGGAGCTAAGCCTGCTTTAGAAAAAATTGGTGGCGAATCATTATTGACAGATGATGACATATGTATCGGTATGGGACGGAACGAAAATACACTTAACGTTCGCGATTGGAAGACACTCGACACTGTACCGCGGGCACGTACTATTTTGTTCACCAGAAATTATCCAGTGAATTGGCGAAGCAATTAGTTAGCTTGCTAGCTTCGAAAGTGGTCGGCAGTAATTCACATTATACGCCAGCGCAGCTGCGGATAACAGCTAGTGATAAAATAATGGCTATATTGATTATTGCTTGAGGTTTAATATCGCGCATACTACTAGTGCCCCCTGCTGCCGGAAGCTTTCCTTAGCCCAAGCGTTGGGTATGCTACGCTAGTCCACTATCTGTGCACTGGCGAGGTGGTACTGAACGACAGCAGCCATGCTGTGCATGTTTTAATTAATATGGAGGTAAAATTTTGTATCTGATTGACACCTTTCGGTTATATTTTAACTTATCCTTTCCACAACGTGTAGCCCAGTAAGTCAGAATAATTGTTTTGTATTCATAATGAGATATTATTTTACCGGTGTGTGTATCAACATGTTTTCACTGTTAATCTGTTTAGGTTGTCACTAACTCCTTCTGAAGAAGACATTTCTATAAACGATGAAACCATGGTAAATGAATTTAAATGAACCTTGCATTTAGCAACTGACTGGCTGTTTATTATTTCTATGAAGAAGAAAAAGCTAACCATAGTGTAACAAACAATGGTTACTTGCACACGTCGTGTCTCTGCGTGCTCACTGTGAACGGTAGGATCACTAAAAATAGTGACACTGTTGTTGAAACGCATCTCATAATCATATTTAGGATTTTTACCGGGGACGGGGCGCCGTGTCATCTGTCTTCTGACTGCTTGATATGGCTCATCAAGAGTTGCTCTCTTGTGCCAATCTCATCATATCAGAGCACCGCTCGCACTCAAGGATTTAAATAGCGAACGATATATTCTCCACGGTGTGTTTTTTGTTTTTCCCCCTTTTTAATAAAGAAGCTATTTAATTGCTTACGTCCGTGGTTATAAAACCGAGAAGTATCAAATCAGTGTCATTATTTAACAGAAATGGTTCTAGGAAATAAATTGCTCTCATTCCATAAGCAATTACGTCGACAGGAGATTCAGGAGAGAGAGGGAGAGGGGGAACGGGGGGGGGGGGGGGGAGAAGGAGAGAGAGGGAGAGAGGACGGCAGGAAATGAACTCGCCCAGGGTAGTGCGTTAAGCGGAGTGGAATCTGCAGGCACACCAGCTGCGCGCCATTTCGCTGTTCTTTAATAACGCACGCGGCGCGGTGTTGCGCTCTGTTTGGGGGAAAGGGGGTGGGGGAGGGAGAGGACCCCCGCTCTCCATTACTGGTGCGAGGCTACTCCCAGAACGGCCGCGGCGGCGGAGCACACGCAATTGATGATCCAACCGGTCGCGAAACTGTGGTTCTCCACTTTGCCGCGATGTAGTCCTGGTAAGCGTAAACGCAAAAAGGCGCGCAATACTTCCGTTATTCCTAATAAAATAGCTTCCACGCTGCTGTGGGGAGAGAGACTTCTCTATACTGCGTGGACTGCCGATAACAGAGAACCGAAATGTGTACTCCCTTCTCGCTTTCGTATCGGGTGAGCCAAAAGGTTTCTGCGGTAACGGTTGCTACACCCTTCTGCGTGCCGTCGGAAGCAGTAACTCTACCCTACTTACAGTTATGAAACAGGTGGTCACTGTGGACCCATCTTCAAGGTGAGTCGCTGGCTGAATTCAAATTAGTTGACTCAATACGCGTTAACGCGCGTGTGTCAGAGATGAAGCTGTCGGCAACAAGAGCGACTCACCGTGAAGATAGCCGTAAGGTTATCAACCTAAACATCAGAACAAATAATACTACTATAACGGATGCACGCCAGTAAAATGATGAAATATTCTGTCCTCCAGGAAAAATTCGAAAAACAAAAAGTTAATCGTACATATGTTCAAGAGGCCATTCAGAATTATAGCACCGAGGGAAACCTAAATTTGACCCTGCAAATTAATTGAATGTACTAGCGAAAGTGAAGATTTGCCATTGAAATCAGGTTTAAGCGGGTACTATTATATCAGATTTTGCTTGTTAGCAAAAACATCAGTTTATGTTTAAAAACGCTGCAAAATGAAAGCCTGGTCATTCTTAGAGGCACTGTAAGGTTGAGACGTGTCGGAGTGAAACGCGACCAAAGAGGAGGCACAGTTGAACATGCCTGCGTGCTACCGAGGAGTAACTGCGAGAAGCTGGAGATTACGAATAGTGCGCCATCTTCCGGTCGCATAAATTACGGTTAAACATTGCCATTTATATTAGAGGCTCTTACTATTCCGAGGCTGTGATTTCTCAGTGCCAGGCTTTCGCCCGAATGGCGTCTAGCAGAGATGTGTGTTAGCGCAAACTGACTACCGACTCAGACAACAGGTATTGGTCGTTGCATAAAACCGAGAAAAAAAAATGTTAGGAAGTTGACAAACACGTTTCACACGAGCGACTTTCTGGTCGAAATCGACTACTCGGTGGGGGTGCGCATCAGATGCCTGCATGTATATCAGCAGCCAGACATATCGTGAGCAGATCAGAGGCATCAGTGATATCAACTGCCGATGCCGAGTGCAGAGGTGTGTGTGTGTGTGTGTGTGTGTGTGTGTGTGTGTGTGTGTGTGTGTGTCATACTACAACGGCTGACGACAGTGTATCTACAAGCCTGCAGTATAAACTGTCAACAATATCAAGGAGTGTACACTGAAGAGCCAAAGAAACTAGTACATCTGCCTAATATCGTGTAGGGTCCCCGCGAGCACGCAGAAGTGCCGCAATACGACGTAGCATGGACTCGACTAATGTCTGAAGTAGTGCTAGAGGGAATTGACTCCATGAATCCTGCTCGGCTGTCCATAAACAGGTAACAGTACGAGGGGGTAGAGATCTCTTCTGAACGGCATGTTGCAAGGCATCCCAGATATACTCAATAATGTTCACGTCTGCGGAGTTTGGTGCCCAGAAGTGATTAAACTCAGAAGAGTGTTCCTGGAGCCACTCTGTAGCAATTCTGGACGTATGGGGTGTCGCATTGTCCTGCTAGGATTGACCAAGTCCGTCGGAATGCACAATGGACATGAATGAATGCAAGTCATCAGACAGACTGCTTATGTACAAGAGGGGTCCCATATCACTTCAACTGCACACGCCCCACACCATTACAGAGCCGCTACCAGCTTGAACAGTTCCCTGTTGACATGCAGGGTCCATGATTTAATGAGGCTGTTTCCATACCCGTTCAAGTGCATCCTCTCGATTCAATTTGAAACGAGACTCGTCTGACCAGACAACATGTTTCCAATCATCAACAGTCCAATGTCGGTGTTGACGGGCTCAGGCGAGGCTTAAAGTTCAGTGTCGTGCAGTCATCAAGGGTACGCGAATGGGCCTTCGGTTCCGAAAGCCCATTCGATAATGTTTCGTTGAATGTTTCGCACGCTGACACTTGTTGATGGCCCAGAATTGAAATCTGCAGCAATTTGCCGACGGGTTGCACTTCTGTCACGCTGAACAATTGTCTTCAGTCGTCGTTGGTGCCGTTTTTTCAGGATCTTTTTCCAAGCACAGCGATGTTGGAGACTGATGTTTTACCAGATTCCTGATATTAACGGTACACTCGTGAAATGGTCGTACAGGAAAATCCCCACTTCATCGCTACCTCGGAGATGCTGAGTCCCATGGCTCGTGCGTCGGCTATAACACCACGTTCAAACTCACTTAAATCTTGATAACCTGTCATTGTAGCAACAGTAATCGATCTAAAAACTGCGCCAGACGCTTGTTGTCTTATTTATGCGTTCCCGACCGCAGCGCCGTATTTGCCTGTTTACATATCTCCGTATTTGAATACGCATCTCTATGAATGTGTTGGTAAATTAAAAAGCTATCCAGAATTAAGAGAGGAAGTGTTCATTTCATCGTATGTGAGACTTTCAGAGTTTCGCTCGTACGCTTATACCTCATCGTGTCTCCCAAAGTCACAGCATAAACGACACTACATTTCACATATGGATGCTGGATAATAATACACCACACCCAACTTTCAGAGCTGAGGAAATAAAGATGTTAAATAGTGCGAGGCAAGAAAATTTTTCGATTAACAGAGAAAGCTATACGTTAGATTTAACCGCCACCTACGCGAATATAATTTCGAGAGCGTTACGAGGAAGCTCAGGCAATTTCTGAAAGATATCAGACTCTAATCTTCAGAAAGAGTGCTGTATAAATTTAGGATTTCTACATTCGTTTCAAATGATTCTCTTGAGGCCGTTAGAGTAAGAAGTAAAAATACAAGTGAGATAGATAAGGATGTGTAACGAAACGTAGAGTCTCCTACTGGCTCCCTCTGCTGCAATCAAGCGAATGGTACAACAAGAACGGCGAGGAGGAAGAGGAGAGAGAAGCTGGACGAGAAGTACCTGCTGTCATGCCCTCGAAAACTGCTTGTATAGCAAAACAGGGGGCTGCACGAAATGCGAACTCAAGTACTTCTTCGTAACATGTTGTAAGTACCTTATAAAGACTACTAACCAAGAAGAAACTAGTTTGCTCCGACGTTAATAACAGTAACAACGACGTTCAGTGGAACGACGCACTGCTGAAAGTAAATCGAATCAGAGAACACGAAGTTCCCCCCCTCGAGTGCTCTGAAAACTGCGAGAAACGTGAAAGTAAGGGTACTAAGCCAGCGCAGTTTCTACGCAATTACACGGCATTTACGGGGAAGTGGAGGTGAAACTTCACTGGACCAGTAGTCCTTTTCCTTCACATTCAACGTTGCTTTTCTCCTTCTACTTCTTTGCATAGTTTTACTCACACTTCGAATATCAAATCATTACTCAGTTTAACAGCCCCCATGCGACGTTAAAAATCGTCCTGTCTTTTGGTATATGAACGTTAGTATTAGCACTAGGGAAAAATAATCACCCTGCTGTATACTGTCGCTCGTTTAAAACCACTCTTACGAAGTTTCATTGGTTTATGAAATTTTAGAGGCATGTGTTATGTAACTCATCCCATCCCAGACTCTTTTCTGCACGAGTGGAAAAACATTATAAAAAAAAGAAAGGAAGTACCCTTTTCATAGTTTCGAAAGAGTGCTATGTGGCTACTACTAGAAAAGATATTTATCTGAGTACTGGAGTGTCCGCCGTTATGACCCAAGCGCAATTAAATGCATATGCAGGATCGAGAAACTATCGCGCACCCTTCACTCAATCTTTAACGGTCTCGATAGCTAAGTAATACATGAGGCTGGACTCAAAGCTTCAAACTTAAAGATTCGCTACAGGAAAAAGTCTCAACTTGTCACAACACCATTCACAACGAAATTTTTAGTGATGCTTGTTCAGTAACATACTGCTGGCGCCTTCTATGTGGTTTGAAAAACAGTATAGACTAGTGTCTCTCCACTGCAGCCTGGAAGCTGTTCTCTTAATAATGACAGATTTCAGTTTCGAACTGTACCGAGAAGAGCGAGTGGCGGGCTCACCAGCTACGCAATTTATTTTCAACGCTTTGGCTCCGCGTTCCGTTTTCTCGCATTTCTTTAGAGCCCTTCTATTAAAAAAAAACTGGAGTTGGGGGTGGGGGGGTGTTTCATAGAAATTCATTTTTATAGTGTAAGAGATCCAGTTCAATCATATTGACAGAAGGCTACGGAAAACTAAGACAAATTTACCACACCGTGAGTGACTTTGTATAGCACTACTTTTGCACTGAGGCAAAGGAAAGTATGAGGCGCAATCAAAAAGTACGGATCTATCGGTCATTGAAGAAATATATTCGCTAGAAAAAGCTTTTATTAGCGTCTCTAGTTTCCCACAACTTACTCAAGTTTCCACGTAGCAACATTTCACTTCTAATCACTTTTCAAAACTTCACACTAGCCTCTTGAACCCGTCTTGATAGACGTTCGCACGGTAATTGAAAACAGCTGGCGTGCGTCATCGTTGAACTACTGTTCACATATCCTTTGTCTCAAGTGCAGGAAAAGTGCGCCTCCCATTACCCTATTCACTGTCCATACTAATACACAGCTCTTAAAAAATCTCTTCTATTGTGTAACGTTTCCTTGACTCATTACCATCAATCCATACACTAGGCGCAACTTCTGATAAATCTAATTGGACGTACATCCTATAGTACAGAAAAAAAATACAGCACGCGCTTCGCAACTGGCGGGAACGACTTCCGAAATTACTGTTGTTTCCTTTCACCAACAGTCAAACGACGACTGATCAAACGACGACTGACCCAAAATAATGACTTCTGTGGCTTTGTAAACAAACAATAGATGGGGCTGAATTCCTGCAATTTTATTCTCATCTGACAACTTTCAATTATAACCTTAAATTTATCTATATTTTATGGAATTAGTGGAGAACAGCGACTGTATTATAAATTTATGAAATAATTTTTAGTGCTGGAGTAACTTTCTACTAATATTTATCAGCACGACGCGTTCCAACACCATGCTAAAAGTGCATTACAGTTATATGTACATTAATGTGAAGTGTGAAGAGCATTATTTGCTGAATGTGGCTGTCAGGTTAAATTTCGGTACACAACCTCACTGGTACACCAAGCAAATAATCGTAACCACAGTACATGTAACTGTTACCGCACCTGATGGCAGTATGCTGCAGAAACGCGTCGTGCTAATCATTATTACTAAAAAGGAACTGAAGCAGTATAAATCAGGACTGTTGATAAAATATCGACATTTTTCAAAATGATGTCGATATATGCGGAGACTTTTCTCTTCCCGATGTATCGACAACGAAATGGCAATATAGTATGCCGATATTTTTATTTTTTACTACATTTTATTCGCAATTTGCCGGTTAAAATTTGAAATTGTTCTTTTGAAACAGCAGTAGATCACAATTTTACTTTCACTGCGTGAAGGAGTGTTGAGCTTTCATCACGTCCAGTCTCTCTGTTTTACTGTGTGAAGCAAGTATGGGTGGCGCAAAGGGTAGTCCGATTGCACTGGAGGGTGGCGGTGTGAATGGGATAACAGTAGTTTCGATGCGAAGAAATAGCACAACAAACGCGTTAAAAAAAATTAACGCAACTGGTGTGATATTTCTTCACATCGGCATTCTTCATAAACAGTTGCTAAAAATGGCGAACAAAAATCTAAACGACAAAATTGTCTTTGAGGTGGGCGGTGACGTGTGAGGGTAAATGGTGACGTAATCGGCGCTCGGCGCTACTAACACAAACTGCCACGGTTAACTTCACCACTCAATTTTGACATTACAACTGGAATGAGAGCTCATTCTGGAAACATCCCCCAGGCTGTGGCTAAGCCATGTCTCCGCTGTATCCTTTCTTTCAGGAGTGCTAGTTCTGCAAGGTTCGCAGGAGAGCTTCTGTAAATTTTGGAAGGTATGAGACGAGATACTGGCAGAAGTAAAGCTGTGAGTACCGGGCGAGAGTCGTGCTTCGGTAGCTCAGATGGTAGAGCACTTGCCTACGAAAGGCAAAGGTCCCGAATTCGAGTCTCGGTAGGGCACACAGTTTTAATCTACCAGGAAGTTTGACATTACAACTGCTAGGTCGCTAGCGTTTGCAGAAATGAAGAAATAGCGAAATCGGCATGAAGTATTTCGGACAAATTCGTTATGCGTCGAAACCAAACGACGGACCCATCGGACAACTTTCATTGTGCCACTTAAATGCAGTTACCATTGCTATAAAAGTGGTTATCGCCAAGCGTGAACATGCATCGTTTTGCTTTCAATTCATCCTCTAAGGGGGATAGACAGGTCGCTGGCTTATTGATGTACATTATTACAATAAATCAACAATCAAACACACAGCTCTAAAACTGGCAGTATACACTACTGGCCATTAAAATTGCTACACCACGAAGCTGACTTTACAGACGCGAAATTTAACCGACAGGAAGAAGATGCTGTGATATGCAAATGATTAGTTTTTCAGAGCATTCACACAAGGTTGGCACCGGTGGCGACACCTACAACGTGCTGACATGAGGAAAGTTTCCAACCGATTTCTCACACACAAACAGCAGTTGACCGGCGTTGCCTGGTGAAACGTTGTTGTGATGCCTCGTGTAAGCAGGATAAACGCGTACCGTCACGTTTTCGACTTTGACAAAGGTCGAATTGTAGCCTATCGCGATTGCTGTTTAACGTATCGCGACATTGCTGCTCGCGTTGGTCGAGATCCAATGACTGTTAGCAGAACATGGAATCGCTGGGTTCAGGAGGGTAATACGGAACGCCGTGCTGGTTCCCAACGGCCTCGTATCACTAGCAGTCGAGATGACAGACATCTTATCCATATGGCTGTAACGGATCGTGCAGCCACGTCTCGATCCCTGAGTCAACAGATTGGGACGTTTGCAAGACAACAACCATCTGCACGAACAGTTCGACGACGTTGGCAGCAGCATGGACTATCAGCTGGGAGACCATGGCTGCGGTCACCCTCGACGCTGCATCACAGACAGGAGCGCCTGCGATGGTGTACTCAACGACGAACCTGGGTGCACGAATGTAAAAACGTCATTTTACCGAATCCAGGTTCTGTTTACAGCATCATGATGGTCGCATCCGTGTTTGGCGACATCGCGGTGAACGCACATTGGAAGCGTGTATTCGTCATCGTTATACTGGCGTATCACCCGGTGCGGGTGCGATTGGCTACACGTCTCGGTCACCTCTTGTTCGCAGTGACGGCAGTTTGAACAGTGGACGTTACATGTCTGATGTGTTACGACCCGTGGCTCTACCCTTAATTCGATCCCTGCGAAACCCTACATTTCAGCAGGATAATGCATGACCGCATGTTGCAGGTCCTGTACGGGCCATTCTGGATACAGAAAATGTTCGACTCCTGCCCTGGCCAGCACATTCTCCAGATCTCTCAGCAATTTAAAACGTCTGGTCAATGGTGGCCGAGCAACTGGCTCGTCATAATACGCCAGTGACTACTCTTGATGAACTGTGGTATAGCGCAGAAGCTGCATGGGCAGCTGTGCCTGTTCACCCCATCCCAGCTCTGTTCGACTCAATGCCCAGGCGTATCAAGGCCGTTATTACGGCCAGAGGTGGTTGTTCTGGGTACTGATTTCTCAGGATCTATGCCCGCAAATTGCGTGAAAATGTAGTCACATGTCAGTTCTAGTATATTATATTTGTTCAATGAATACCCGTTCATCATCTGCATTTCTTCTTGGTGTAGAAATTTTAATCGCCAGTAGTGTATTTACAATTTGCAGCCGATATTTTTAGAGGCCAGTACGTCGTAATATTTTACTCGATTGAATCGATAGCTTTGTCGATATATCGACTTTCTGTTGTGGTACTTTTAAATATCGATAGAATGAATTACCGATATTTTTAGAAATATCAACAGTCGTAGTATAAATTGTTTCACAAACTTATTTATGAGCAAACGGGCCTATGGTATAATTACTCCTCGTGCGTGCGAGGTAGTGGTGGAGTGCGGGCGGAACTACACAGGTGCCGACCATGGGCCGTGGGACAGAACGCCGGCTGGGCGGGCGGCGTGCCTTCTGCCCGGCGGCCTTCACGCTCCCGCGCGCATTTCGAGCCGCCGAATGGCCACGCAGGGTCGATATCCGGCGGGCGCGCCAGTCGAGTCGGCAGTCCTCAGCTGCGAGGACCGTGGCGGCTGCAGACCTTCCGACAGATGCGCCCATTTTATTCTCTAACCATAAGTCTCCAGAGAGCTTACGATGCGCTCTCGCGTGCAGACCAGAAGTAAGTGCGTGACTGCCGTTCAAGCAACTTCGTAAATGGTGTCCCGGAAGTAAGGACGAATATGAATTATGCGCCATTTTGTCATATGACGGTTGGCAGCCGTGGTTTTTTCATGTTTGTTATCTGCGATCCTTCCCATTAGCAGCCTGAAAGATTTTGTGCGGTGAGCATTGTTGTTTGATGTTTATTTTCGTCATGGAGCAGATGACAACTGGGCAACGCATGCAAGTGATAAAAAGTTATTACAAAAACAGTGGAAGTCTACATCTACACCGATACTCTGCAAATCACATTTAAGTGCCTGGCAGAGGGTTCATCGAACCACCTTCACAATTCTCTATTATTCCAATCTCGTATAGCTCGCGGAAAGAAGAAACACCTATATCTTTCCGTACGGCTCTGATTTCCCTTATTTTATCTTGGTGATCGTTCCTCCCCAAGTAAGTCGGTGTCAAAAAAATATTTTCACATTCGGAGGAGAAAGTTGGTGATTGGAATTTCGTGAGAAGATTCCGTCGCAGCGAAAAACTCCTTTCCTTCATGATGTCCATCCCAAATCCTGTTTCATTTCTGTAACACTCCCATATTTCGCGATAATACAAAACGTGCTGGCTTTCTTTGAACTTTTTCGATGTACTCCGTCAGTCCTATCTGGTAAGGATCCCACACCGCGCAGCAGTATTCTAAAAGAGGACAGACAAGCGTAGTGTAGGCAGTCTCCCTTAGTAGGTCTGTTACATTTTCTAAGTGTCCTGCCAATAAAACGCAATCTTTTATTAGCCTTCCCCACAACATTTTCCATGTATTCCTTCCAATTTAAGTTGTTCGTAATTGTAATACCTAGGTATTTAGTTGAATTTACGGCTTTTAGATTAGACTGATTTATCGTGTAACCGAACTTTAACGAGTGTCTTTTAGCACTCATATGGATGGCCTCACACTTTTCGTTATTTAAGGTCAACTGCCACTTTTCGCACCATTCCGATATTTCTTCTAAATTGTTTTGCAGTTTGTTTTGATCTGCTGATGAGTTTACTACTCGATAAACGACAGCGTTATCTACAAACAACCGAAGACGGCTACTCAGATTGTCTCCCAAATCGTTTATATAGATAAGGAACAGCAAAGGGCCTATAGCACTACCTTGGGGAACGCCAGAAATCACTTCTGTTTTACTCGATGACTTTGACCTCTCTGACAAGAAATTACAGATCCAGTCACATAACTGAGACGATATTCCATAAGCACGCAATTTCACTAGCTTGCGTGGTACAGTATCAAAAGCCTTCCGGAAATCCAGAAATTCGGTATCGATCTGAAATCCCTTGTCAATAGCACTCAGCACTTCATGTGAATAAAGAGCTAGTTGTGTTTCACAAGAACGATGTTTTCTGAACCCATGTTGACTGTTTGTCAAAATGGCTCTGAGCACTATGGGACTTAAGACCTAAGGTCATCAGTTCCCTAGAACTCAGAACTACTTAAACCTAACTAACCTAAGGACATCACACAACACGCAGTCATCACGAGGCTGAGAAAATCCCTGGCCCCGCCGGGAATCGAACCCGGGAACCCGGGCGTGGGAAGCGAGAACGCTACCGCACGACCACGAGCTGCGGACGACTGTTTGTCAATAGACCGTTTTCTTCAAGGTAATTCATTATGTTCGAACACAATGTATGTTCTAAAATCCTGCTGCATATCGACGTTAACGATGTGGGCCTGTAATTTAGTGTTTTACTCCGACTACCTTTCTTGAATATTGGTGTGACCTGTGCAACTTTCCAGTCTTTGGGTACGCATCTTTCGTCGAGCGAACGGTTGTATATGATTGTTAAGTATGGACCTAATGCATCAGCATACTCCGAAAGGAACCTAATTGGTATAAAGTCTGGACCAGAAGACTTGCTTTTATTAAGTTATTTAAGTTGCTTCACTATTCCGAGGATATTTACTTCTACGCTACTCATGTTGGCAGCTGTTATCGATTCGAATTCTGGAATATTTACTTCGTCTTCTTTGGTGAAGGCATTTCGGAAGGCTGTGTTTAGTAACTCTGTTTTGTCTGTACTGTCTTCGATACTATCTCCATTGCTATCGTGCAGAGAAGGCACTGATTGTTTCTTGCCGCTAACATACTTCACATACGATCAGAATCTCTTTGTATTTTCTGCCAGGTTTCGAGACAAAGTTTCGTTGTGGAAACTGTGATAGGCATCTCGCAAGTCCCATGGAAACCGTTCTTGGTTTGCGTGCGACACCCTGACGTAATGTTGCTCCAACAGAATCATCAGTTCGGAATTTGATCCGGAAGTTTGAGACCACGGGCTCTGTTTCAAACGTTAAGGAACCGGGACGACCGTGTTCTGTTCGAACACGAGAAAACATTGCTGTCGTGAGTGACAATGTGACCGTAAGGTCCAGAAAACCGGTTCGCCGACGAGCTTAACAATTTAATTTATCACCAAGTTCACTGCATGAAATACATTCAAAAGATCTGCAAATAAACGCTTACGAGATTCAACTTACACAAGAGTTGATGCCTGCGTATCATGCTCAATGGGTATTGGCTCGACAAGCGGAGAACGAGAACTTCAGAAAAAGAATCATTTTCTCAGATGAGGCGCACTTCCACCTCAGTGGGAGCGTTATTAAGCAGAAGTGCAGAATTTGGGGTAACGAAAATCCGCGAGTGACTGTGGAAGAAGAGATGCATTCACACAACGCACGACTGTGTAGTGTGGGTTCTGCGCAGGAAGAATGATCGGCTGGTACGCTTTTGAAAATGATGAGGGAGCTTCCGTCACTGAACGACGACATTTACCGAAACATACTTTCTGATTCGTTTTTCCCTCTTATCGATGGAAATGACGATTTTTTTGTTACAGCAAGATGGTGCAACATTCACACATCCCGTGAAACGATTCCTCAAAAAATTGTCTCTGTGCTTGGCAACCAGGAATGGCCTGCCAGATCATGCGATCTTACGCCTTGTGCATTTTTTGTGGGGATTTGTCAAATCGAAAGTGTACGCGAACAAACCACAAACAATACATCACCTGAAGGATGAAATAATAAGCGGAACTAATGGCATCCCATCAGATGTTTGTGAACGCGTCACCGAGAACTTCAATGAAAACATTGCTTCTTGCCGCGCGGTCTCACGTGGTTGTATGGAGGATATAATTTTTCTTACGTAAGTGGGAGAAGTTACTTAATGTGTTTTTTAAAAAGAAACATTACATTATCAATAAATTTTGTATGTTCTATAGCACTCTAAAATTCGTCCTTACTTCCCGGACATCCTCCACATACAGTATCAGCCCTAATTTCTTGAAGTTTTTAGTTGTGGTCATCTCGCGATACTTAAGTGGGAGGAAACAATATCTCCTTCGACTCTCCCCGAAACATGCTCTCTCGGAATTTCAGTAACAGATCTCTCTGTGATCCTCAACGCCTCTTGCAGCGTCTGCCCCTAGAGTTTGTTGTGCATCTCAGTAACACGGCAACTAAAATACCCTGTGACGAAACGCACCGCTCTTCGTTTCAGCTTGGCCAAGACTGATGATCAATACTCAAGAACTGGAACAGTTGTTCTGTAAGTCACTTCTTTCGTTTGCCTAACATTGTCAACATGGCACCTGCTCAAATGGCTCAAATGACTCTGAGCCCTATAGGACTTAACATCTGAGGTCATCAGTCCCCTAGAACTTAGAACTACTTGAACCTAACTAACCTAAGGACAGCACACACATCCATGCCCGAGGCAGGATTCGAACCTGCGACCATAGCGGTCGCACTGTTCCAGACTGAAGCGCCTAGAAACGCTCGGCCACATCGGCCGTCCGCCACCTGTCGAAGGGAACTACTTTGAAGGGACGTATTATGTTCGAGTATAATGACTTTTCTGGAGATTAGAAATCTACTCTGTAGGAGTCAGCATGGGTTTCGGAAAAGACGATCGTGTGAAACCCAGCTCGCGCTATTCGTCCACGAGACTCAGAGGGCCACAGCCACGGGTTCCCAGGTAGATGCCGTGTTTCTTGACTTCCGCAAGGCGTTCGATACAGTTGTCCACAGTCGTTTAATGAACAAAGTAAGAGCATATGGACTATCAGACCAATTGTGTGATTGGATTGAAGAGTTCCTAGATAACAGAACACAGCATGTCATTCTCAATGGAGAGAAGTCTTCCGAAGTAAGAGTGATTTCAGGTGTGCCGCAGGGGAGTGTCGTAGGAGCGTTGCTGTTCACAATATTCATAAATGGCCTTGTGGATGACATCGGAAGTTCACAGAGGCTTTTTGCGGACGATGCTGTGGTATATCGAGAGGTTGTAACAATGGAAAATTGTATTGAAATGCGGGAGGATATGCAGCGAATTGACGCATGGTGCAGGGAATGGCAATTGAATCTCAACGTAGACAAGTGTAATGTGCTGGGAATACATAGAAAGAAAGATCCCATACCATTTAGCTACAATATAGCACGTCAGCAACTGAAAGCAGTTAATTCCATGAATTATCTGGGAGTAGGCATTAGTAGTGATTTAAAATGGAATGATCATATAAAGTTGATCGTCGGTAAAGCAGATGCCAGACAGATTCATTGGAAGAATCCTAAGGGAATGCAATCCGAAAACAAAGGAAGTAGGTTATAGTACGCTTGTTCGCCCACTGGTTGAATACTGTTCAGCAGTGTGGAATCCGTACCAGATAGGGTTGATAGAAGAGATAGAGAAGATCCAACGGAGAGCAGCGCGCTTCGTTACAGGATCATTTAGTAATCGCGAAGGCGTTACGGAGATGATAGATAAACTCCAGTGGAAGACTCTGCAGGAGAGACGCTCAGTAGCTCGGTACGGGCTTTTGTTAAAGTTTCGAGAACATACCTTCACCGAGGAGTCAAGTAGTATGTTGCTCCCTCCTACATATATCTCGCGAAGAGACCATGAGGATAAAATATGAGAGATTAGAGCCCACACAGAAGCATACCGACAATCTTTCTTTCCACGAACAATACGGGACTGGAATAGAAGGGAGAACCGATAGAGGTACTCAAAGTACCCTCCACCACACACCGTCAGGTGGCTTGCGGAGTATGGATGTATATGTAGAATGTAACTGCTTGAAGAAAAAAAAAAGGTAGGTAAAGAATCGATCTCATTACTTTTCTCACACACCTCGTACACGCAGACTCGCGTAGACAAACTGCTACGTGCCTTCTCGAATGCGGGACTATCAGACGTCCCGGCCCATTTTAATTAAGGGAGATGATTATGCAGCAGGAGATGAGCTGGTCCGGCGATCTCCGGCCAAATGGAACTCAATATGCTGCCCGCTGACTGGAAACGCAGCCAAAGCGGATCACGGCTCGCAGCGGCGTAATGGGATCGCTCCTGCTGTGCTGCGACTGTATTAACGGTGCTGCATACGGAGACTGCGGCAGGCACGGCTGACACACTGCTCCCGCGACGCCATGCGGCGCGAGAAATCCCACCAACTCTCACCCAACCGAAGCACTGATGTTGTAGCTTTCATGTGACAATACACGCAATGAAACACAAAAATTAAAAATGCAGGTGCACAGCTCTGATAAGCTTAGTAAGAAGCATTCTCTACTCTGAAAGGTTTAAGTAATCAGTGCGTGACGCTGCGAAATTTCACTGCTCTATCAGCGAACAGCGGGTATGCAATTCACTGTACATTACTTCTCGTACACTGAAGCGTCAAAGAAACTGGTATAGGCATGCGTATTCAAATACAGAGATATATAGACAGGTAGAATACGGCACTGCGGTCAGCAACGCCCATATAGGACGACAAGTGTCTCGCGCACTTGTTAGATCGGTTGCTGCTGTTACAATGGCAGGTTATAGAGAATTGAGTTTGAACGTGGTGTTATACACTCCTGGAAATTGAAATAAGAACACCGTGAATTCATTGTCCCAGGAAGGGGAAACTTTATTGACACATTCCTGGGGTCAGATACATCACATGATCACACTGACAGAACCACAGGCACATAGACGCAGGCAACAGAGCATGCACAATGTCGGCACTAGTACAGTGTATATCCACCTTTCGCAGCAATGCAGGCTGCTATTCTCCCATGGAGACGATCGTAGAGATGCTGGATGTAGTCCTGTGGAACGGCTTGCCATGCCATTTCCACCTGGCGCCTCAGTTGGACCAGCGTTCGTGCTGGACGTGCAGACCGCGTGAGACGACGCTTCATCCAGTCCCAAACATGCTCAATGGGGGACAGATCCGGAGATCTTGCTGGCCAGGGTAGTTGACTTACACCTTCTAGAGCACGTTGGGTGGCACGGGATACATGCGGACGTGCATTGTCCTGTTGGAACAGCAAGTTCCCTTGCCGGTCTAGGAATGGAAGAACGATGGGTTCGATGACGGTTTGGATGTACCGTGCACTATTCAGTGTCCCCTCGACGATCACCAGTGGTGTACGGCCAGTGTAGGAGATCGCTCCCCACACCATGATGCCGGGTGTTGGCCCTGTGTGCCTTGGTCGTATGCAGTCCTGATTGTGGCGCTCACCTGCACGGCGCCAAACACGCATACAACCATCATTGGCGCCAAGGCAGAAGCGACTCTCATCGCTGAAGACGACACGTCTCCATTCGTCCCTCCATTCACGCCTGTCGCGACACCACTGGAGGCGGGCTGCACGATGTTGGGGCGTGAGCGGAAGACGGCCTAACGGTGTGCGGGACCGTAGCCCAGCTTCATGGAGACGGTTGCGAATGGTCCTCGCCGATACCCCAGGAGCAAGTGTCCCTAATTTGCTGGGAAGTGGCGGTGCGGTCCCCTACGGCACTGCGTAGGATCCTACGGTCTTGGCGTGCATCCGTGCGTCGCTGCGGTCCGGTCCCAGGTCGACGGGCACGTGCACCTTCCGCCGACCGCTGACGACAACATCGATGTACTGTGGAGACCTCACGCCCCACGTGTTGAGCAATTCGGCGGTACGTCCACCCGGCCTCCCGCATGCCCACTATACGCCCTCGCTCAAAGTCCGTCAACTGCACATACGGTTCACGTCCACGCTGTCGCGGCATGCTACCAGTGTTAAAGACTGCGATGGAGCTCCGTATGCCACGGTAAACTGGCTGACACTGACGGCGGCGGTGCACAAATGCTGCGCAGCTAGCGCCATTCGACGGCCAACACCGCGGTTCCTGGTGTGTCCGCTGTGCCGTGCGTGTGATCATTGCTTGTACAGCCCTCTCGCATTGTCCGGAACAAGTATGGTGGGTCTGACACACCGGTGTCAATGTGTTCTTTTTTCCATTTCCAGGAGTGTCGTTTGCGCAAGAGCGATGGGACACAGATAGCGACGAAGTGGGGATTTTCCCGTACGATCATTTCCCGAGTGTACCGGGAATATTAGGAATCCGGTGAAACATCAAATCTCTGACATCGCTGCGGCCGGAAAAAGATCCTGCAAGAACGGGACCACCAACGACTGAAGAGAATTGTTCAGTGTGACAGAAGTGCGTCTCTTCCGCAGATTGTTGCAGATTTCAATGCTGGACCATTAACAAGAGTCAGCGTACGAATCGTTCAACGAAACGTAATCGATATGGGCTTTCGGAGGCGAAGGCCCTCTCGTGTACCCTTGATGACTGCGCGACACAAAGCTTTACGCCTCGCCTGGGTCCATCATCACCGACATTGGACTGTTGGTGACTGGAAACATATTGCCCGATCGGACGAGTTTCGTTTCAAATTGTATCGAGAGGATGGACGAGTACGGGCATGGACACAACCTCATGAAGTCATGGACCGTGCATGTCAGCAGGGGACAAGCTGGTGGAAGCTCTGTAATGGTGTGGGGCGTGTGCAGTTCGAGTGATACGGGACCCCTCATACGGCCACTCGGCCGGCGGAGGCTAGTTGAGGGCCAGCAGCCAACCTCTCTGCGTGCTAGACACACTGGAATTACGGTCTGGGTTGCGATTTCGTGTGACACCAGCAACACTCTCGTGGTTGTCCCGCGCACCGTGGACTGCAGAGTTGTACGTCATTCTGGTAATTCGATCTGTCATGCTGCCATTCATGAAAAGCATTCCAGGTGGTGTTTTCCAACAGGATAACGCTCGCCCACATACTGCTGTTGTAGCCCAACACGCTCTACAGGGCGTCGATGTATTGCCTTGGCCTTCTCGATCACCTGATCGGTCTCCAATCGAGAACGCGGGATTCCTTAGGATAATTTAGGTTAAGTAGTCTGTAAGCTTAGGGACTGATGACCTTAGCAGTTAAGTCCCTTAAGATTTCACACACATTTGAACATTTTTTCCAATCGAGAACATTTGGGACATCATCGAACGACAGCTTCAGTGTCATCCACAAACAGCATTAACTGTCCCTGTACTGATCGGCCAAGTGCAACAGGCATGGAACTCCATACCACAAACTGACATCCGACAGAATGCATGCACGTTTGCATGCTTGCATTCAACAATACGCGGTTACACCTGCTATTAATGTACCAGCATTTCACATTTCCAATATCGTATCTCGTGCTTACATTAACTTGTGATTTTGCTATGTTAACCACTTTCATGTTACCTAGACAAATGTATTCACGAAATTTCATTACTCTATATTATTTTTTTGGTGTCGCAATTTTTTCTCGGTCGGTGTAGCTACGCAGACATGAGGAGGACTGCACAGAATCGACTAGCGTGGAGAGCGTCATCAAATCAGCTTTCGAACTCAAATTGAAGAACATTGCAAGTATGTATAAACTGGAACACACTGTTCAAGCTGACAGTTCAGCTCATTGTGTACTTCTGTGTGACCTCAATTAACGCTCTGTCAGTGCGAAGTGTCAGTTCTTGTTGACAATCTTGCTTTCGTAACTGGTATTCAATTTCGGATTCTACGTGACAGAATCACCCAATAATAGACACTGAAAGTTGGACGAGATAAAGAGTAGTACAAAGGAGAACGACGATTTGGTTAACATCAAAACTGGACCAGCACAGTAGTAAGCCACTGTATCCTTACGCGGTGTCTAGTTTCGTTAATACTCATTATCTCAGTAGAACCGCAAGAGCAGATTACTGCAGACGTGTTTTTTGCTCTCAGCCTAAAGGCAAGAAGCAGCGATGTTCTTACAAAGCTTCACTGAGAACCAAACGCAGATATGTTTTCAGCAGCAGACTTGTGTGGAATCGTAACGATACTGCTACGAAGGTGGCCACCGCTAGTAGAACACGAAAGGAAAGTATATGGTTTTCAGCATTACTCTCGTTTCGTTTGGGTCAGATCGCGTACATTAAGTTTACCGATAGATGAAACTCTGTCGCCATTACACACGTTCGAAAACGGTCTTCACTTCAATGTTCATGTATCTACTTGTTATAGGTGCTGCGTCTGTATCTAACTTTACTGTATGTGTGTCTATTCAAATGTTATCTATCGCATAACAACACTCTAAAATAACCAAATCGTGAAATACTAACAGCAAATCAAAGACCTGCACCAGGCCACGGTGCCACACGACACTTCTTAACGTAAAAACCAAACTGTCATACGCACTAACAAGGGAACCTCCCCATCGCACCCCCCTCAGATTTAGTTATAAGTTGGCACAGTGCATAGGCCTTGAAAAACTGAATACAGATCAATCGAGAAAACAGGAAGAAGTTGTTTGGAACTATGAAAAAATAAGCAAAATATACAAACTGAATAGTCAATGCCCAAGATAGGCAACATCAAGGACAACGTAAGCTCAAGAGCGCCGTGGTCCCGTGGTTAGCGTGAGCAGCTGCGAAACGAGAGGTCCTTGGTTCAAGTCTTGCCGGCACGGTAGCTCAGCGTGTTTGGTCAGAAGGTTAGCTGCCCTCTGTAATAAAAAAAAGTTAATGGATCAACAACGAACAAAACCGGATGTTTTACGACGTCCGCCCCGACCAGATGCAACGAACAACAGCGAACAAAATGAGATTAAAAAAAAAGTCGTCCATCGCGTGAAAAGTTCAGTTTTTTTTTATTTTCAGACAATTATTATCTGTCCGTCCGTCCGTCCGATGCGAGGTAACTGCACCGTAGTATGGGGACGCCACACCTAAACAAACATCGAAACACACGACGTCAGTCGACTACAGCGCACGGAAGAGAGAGTATTCCTGCTAACGAGGCTCCCTGGCTGGCAGTTGACTGTTCGCTACTTTGGACGAGAGTGCATTAAATACGTGAGGTATATTCCGTGGGCAATATGAATCCAGCAAATATAGCTTCAATAACAATCGCACGGTTTCCGTGCGGTCGCAAAACACAGGCACTAAAGTTATTACAGTGAACAGAGACGTCAGTGAACGAACAGAGAGATCGTAACTTTGCGTAAGTAAACTTTTCACTCGAGGGAAGACTTGAACCAAGGACCTGTCGTTCCACAGCTGCTCACGCTAACCACGGGACCACGGCGCTCCTGAGCTGACACTCTCCTTGATGTTACCTATTTTGCACATGGACTACTCAGTTTGTATATTTTGCTTATTTTTTTCATAGTTCCACACAACTTGTTCCTGTTTTCTCGATTGATCTGTGTTCAGTTTTTCAAGGCCTATCCACTGTGCCAACTTGTAACTAAATGTGAGGGGGGTGCGATGGGGAGGTTCCCTTGTAAGAAGAAAAACTGGAAAAACGTACTCAAATTAGCACTTCAGATCAAACAAGCAAATGGGTGCAATAAAAAGATAAGAACTCTTCTGGCTACAAAGGGCGTACTGAAACTCCTCCACTAGCCCACCTTCCTTCATAAAAGATGGAAAATGAAAAGAGCAAAGAAGACTGTGTGCAAGAGAACGTCTATAGCTGGAAGGCAGACAAACACTGCCAGTGTGTTCATCGAGCAAGATGAAGCTCGTCACCGCGCGCAGTCATGCTAATTAACAGTCACCCACTAATACGCCACGACAAGTAGTCCGTAGTAATGCTGATCACATGTCCAGTCTATGCAAATCGACTTTTGTATTCACAAGATTCAGTTGTTATCCTGATATGGTCGTTGGTTGGACCCGTACTTATTGAAAGTATCAGCCTCACTGACTTTCTGCACAGTACAAGGTACAGAAGCATTAAATCGTTTTCATTTATTATACGTATCTTTGGAAACTCTTGTAACAGTTAAACGGTGCACGTAATTTTTTGATTCACGACCATCAGAGCACAAATATTTACTGTAGACAGAGATCTCATTCAAGACAAACAAACGGAGAACGTAGAGGCTTCTGCACCCCCCAAGTGGGCCACGGAAAAGCCTGCCGTGCTAAGAGGCCGCACCATTTGTTTGGAGAGTTCGCGCCAGCCAGAAGGCGTGCGATGGCAAACACTTGCTCGCCAGGGCTGCCAACACCAGAACAGCAACGGCGTGGGCGACCTACCGGCGGCCGGGCAACGATCCAGAGAGAATTTTGTGTTTATCGGCGGCTCGCCCTCTTGCCACCGAAAGCTACCGGAACAATTTATTTCTGCTTGTCAAAACTTTTGAAGCTGTCAAGCACGAGCTCCCACAAAATTAAACGATATTATTGGAAACTGAAATTGCGTTTCAGGAGGTATTCTGTTTCTCATGAACACGCATGTTGTTTCATTCACTTTTCCCGTAACCACACAAACATATATACGGTGTCCATATTTAAAGTTACAGTTTCAAAACACCGTAAAAAGAAAGAGAACCACTGCTCAGAATGATGTAAAATTTGAACAGCACATTGTTGACGCAGGGAAAAATCTCATGGATTTAAAAAATAAAAATTTGCAATAGATGGCGCTGTAAGCGCTTGAGTATGTACACCAACAGACGCGCGGCAGCGGCTGTTGCTCAGTTTGCGACCGAAACGCCAATGAGACTAACGTAACAGTCGCGACACTCACTCACTGCTGTAAAAGTTGTTACCGTTTGACAGCTGGAGCGATACTAGCGCCCCAAGCGGCGAGAAAGGAGAGCTTTAGATTCGTCGTAAGCATAATGTTTGTTTTGCATCGCTTTCCCAAGTGGTTTACGAAATATTTGAATTATTTGCTTGCCTCCCAGACTATGTGTAATATTAGAAGACATACATGTTTCTAAAAATGATTTCAAAATAAGCGCAAGCAGGGATAAAAATCACGAAACCAGTGGCAAGTTGCAATACATTCGCGAAAAAACACTTGTGACGTTGGATACAATTGCAGCTTACCTAGTTGATATCGACGGGGTATAAACACACAGAGTCACACATAAGAAGCACAGACTTGTACCTCTGCATTCAAAAGGGATCGACGCTGCATTTGTCGTTACATAGGCCTACTGTGTTTTAGCCATTGTCGTCTGTTGCCACAAGTACGACCTTCATCTTTATACTATTCTAAGTGGGACAAGCCAAATAGTGGGAGAAACATACTGTGAGTGTAAATCCCAAGTCCTCAAACCAATAACACTGTCAGTGAAGTGCTGTCATATGCTAAATTTGCCATTACAGACTTTTCATCCAATGACATCTGGCCTATGCACTAGTGTATCAGTATCGTAGAAATGCTGTACCTTCAGCTTTAAAAGGTGGAGCAAATCGTCACTTATCCCGCATTTTATTTGTATGCCTTTCACATACCTCTGTAATGTATGCACTGATGGAAACATAAAACATTTTGTCAAAACCTGTATGCGTGAGTGCTGTAAGATAATAAATTTAGAGCAAACAGCTTATTTTTGTCTTTTCATTTTGCAGATTGCACGCTAATCTGGCATAAAAACAAGTCAAGGGCATCTTTTTTTAAATATCGGGATCCTATAGTCTTCAAAATTTGTTTATCCTTCTTCTGATCCTTCTGGTACAGTTTCCTTTGATGTCTGTACTTAAAACGATAGGCACTTTCCTTTTCCCGTAACAGTTTTGCACGAAGTCTAGCGATCTGCACATTCTGATACTCCACATCATTTTTCTATGTTCAAATGTGTGTGAAATCTTATGGGACTTAACTGCTAAGGTCATCAGTCCCTAAGCTTACACACTACTTAACCTAAATGATCCTAACGACAAACAAACACACCTATGCCCGAGGGAGGACTCGAACCTCCGCCGGAACCAGCCGCACAGTCCAAGACTGCAGCGCCAGAGACCGCTTGGCTAACGTTTTTCTAGACACGAATAATTACACTTAATTTTATTCTTCATAGTCGAAGCAGGTCTGTGTTGACGATTCAAATGAATCTGGCCCTGATATATGAACTGGCTGCTTCAATGCTATAGGAGTGTTTTACAGCTTTAGACGGATTGTCGAATCTTTGTGGCATTGTTCTCTTCAGCGTCAGTTGAGGTGACTTATCTGGAATGTCAAACAATTGGTTAACTGCATTCCACCCGAGTTTATTATTGTCTGTATTCGTGAACTGGTTTTATTCGACATGTAGCGGACAAAACTTAACATTATTATAGAGGTAAACAGGTTTTTTTTTCATTAATTGTTCTCATCTACTATTCAATATCCATTTTCTGCTCCTAGAACAAAATATTAATCATCAATATACATGTAGTTTGCAAGCGAATCCTGACGATACAGTTAAGTGACATGATGTTACATCCCTCTCAGGGTCCTTAGGAAACCTAAAAATAAGGCAGATGTGGTATCTTCTAGTTGTCGTTGTTGCTGCAATTTACTGCACTACGCTACGTTTCCATTTGTAAAAACCACAGTACAAACCAAAATAAACAACTACTATTCGCTTTCGCTTTCACGATCGCGCCGAACTGAAAAGTGTAACTTACTGGCCGCTTTGCGCGCTACTGGCGCAAAGTTTACAAAATTGAGGTGAAGTGTCGGAACTCTTATGTTAGACTGTGCTGCTGGTAATGTTCTTTTATAAGAACGGTGGTTGTGCGCCAGTAGCCCTACAGAAGTTCTGAACACTCAGGGGTATGAAAAAAGACACTTTCCGATGCATAATGAGAGTCTGGCGTAAATGAGTATTAAATAAGAAAAGATCGGAACTTTAGAAGTGCAGTGTGGAAGAGGGGAGAAAGCAGTTGATCGGACGTCTATCGAAAATGTAGCCACAGCATTGCAGGAGGGGTCGGGCTGTGGTGCAAACATGCAGTGCACGTGGACTTGCCCGAACATTGGACATGCCTACGAGTGCCAGGCACAATGTTTTATGAAACATCCTGTATTGCTAACCATACATACATTTTCAACAGCTACTTCCTACTGACCTGCCTGCGAGACGAATGTTCACTGTGGAATTTCTTGCTCGAATGAAAGTGGACAATGAATGACCACGGAATATTCTATGGGCAGACAGAGCCCATTTCTATCTCCAAGGACATGTGAATACGCAGAACTGAGGAATACAAGCAATGGAAAACCCGCTCGTACAACAACGACGGTATCGTTTACCGTAGGGCCACATTTTTCCGAGAAGATGAGTCCTACAGTTCCAGTTACCTGTACCGTCTCCGATAAACGCAATGAGCGTCTTTTGCACACCAAAGTGGATGTCTGGTTACAACCATTCTTAGGCAAGGTGACGCTCCTCGGCACTCTACACAGTCAACGAAGCGGCTGCTGCAGAGGCGTTCCGGATATGCTACACTTTTTTTCTTGTCATTAGACTTTTGACTGGTTTGATGCCCGCTCAACGAATTCCCCTCCTGTGCGAACCTTCTCATCTCAGACTAGCAGTTACATCCAGAAAATAATACAGGACGTAGGTTGTATCTCAATGTCCGCGTCCTCTACAGTTTTTTTATCCTGTACAGCTCTCTTTGGTACATTTAAGCTATTTCCTGACGTCTTAACACATGTCATGTATCATCGTGTCCCTACTTCTTGTCAGTGTTTTCCATACATTCATTCCCTCGCCGATTTTGTGGAGAACCACTTCATTCCTTACTTTATCAGTCCACCTATATTCTCTTGTAATCTTATTTTTCTCCTTCCGCTAGAACCGCATGCCAATTCCCCATGACTATTAGGTTTTCATCTCCTTGTACGCACTTAATTACTCGCTCAATACCCTCATATACTTTCTACTTTCTCTGTCTCTTCATCTTCTGCTTGGGACGTCGACATGTATACCTGAACTATTGTCGTCGGTACTGACTTGCTGTCGATTCTGATGAGAACAACCATATCACTGAACTATTCACAGTAACTCAATATCCCTCCTGCCTTCCTATTCAGAATACACTCCTGGAAATTGAAAGAAGAACACCGTGAATTCATTGTCCCAGGAAGGGGAAACTTTATTGACACATTCCTGGGGTCACATACATCACATGATCAAACTGACAGAACCACAGGCACATAGACACAGGCAACAGAGCATGCACAATGTCGGCACTAGTACAGTGTATATCCACCTTTCGCAGCAATGCAGGCTGCTATTCTCCCATGGAGACAATCGTAGAGATGCTGGATGTAGTCCCTTGGAACGGCTTGCCATGCCATTTCCACCTGGCGCCTCAGTTGGACCAGCGTTCGTGCTGGACGTGCAGACCGCGTGAGACGACGCTTCATCCAGTCCCAAACATGCTCAATGGGGGACAGATCCGGAGATCTTGCTGGCCAGGGTAGTTGACTTACACCTTCTAGAGCACGTTGGGTGGCACGGGATACATGCGGACGTGCATTGTCCTGTTGGAACAGCAAGTTCCCTTGCCGGTCTAGGAATGGTAGAACGATGGGTTCGATGACGGTTTGGATGTACCGTGCACTATTCCGTGTCTCCTCGACGATCACCAGTGGTGTACGGCCAGTGTAGGAGATCGCTCCCCACACCATGATGCCGGGTGTTGGCCCTGTGTGCCTCGGTCGTATGCAGTCCTGATTGTGGCGCTCACCTGCACGGCGCCAAACACGCATACGACCATCATTGGCACCAAGGCAGAAGCGACTCTCATCGCTGAAGACGACACGTCTCCATTCGTCCCTCCATTCACGCCTGTCGCGACACCACTGGAGGCGGGCTGCACGATGTTGGGGCGTGAGCGGAAGACGGCCTAACGGTGTGCGGGACCGTAGCCCAGCTTCATGGAGACGGTTGCGAATGGTCCTCGCCGATACCCCAGGAGCAACAGTGTCCCTAATTTGCTGGGAAGTGGCGGTGCGGTCCCCTACGGCACTGCGTAGGATCCTACGGTCTTGGCGTGCATCCGTGCGTCGCTGCGGTCCGGTTCCAGGTCGACGGGCACGTGCACCTTCCGCCGACCACTGGCGACAACATCGATGTACTGTGGAGACCTCACGACCCACGTGTTGAGCAATTCGGCGGTACGTCCACCCGGCCTCCCGCATGCCCACTATATGCCCTCGCTCAAAGTCCGTCAACTGCACATACGCTTCACGTCCACGCTGTCGCGGCATGCTACCAGTGTTAAAGACTGGGATGGAGCTCCGTATGCCACGGCAAACTGGCTGACACTGACGGCGGCGGTGCACAAATGCTGCGCAGCTAGCGCCATTCGACGGCCAACACCGCGGTTCCTGGTGTGTCCGCTATGCCGTGCGTGTGATCATTGCTTGTACAGCCCTCTCGCAGTGTCCGGAGCAAGTATGGTGGGTCTGACACACCGGTGTCAATGTGTTCTTTTTTCCATTTCCAGGAGTGTATATCTTAAACCCGTTCTACCATTTTCTGCTGCTGTTGATATTACCCTATACTCTTCGGACTAGAAATCCTTGTCTTCTTCCCATTTCACTTCACTCTTTCCGTTTCCCTTCACAGCCACTCTCTCCATCTAGACTGCGCTTTAAAATTCCCCTTTTCAGATTTTCTAGCTTCCCTACCACGTTGAAAATTCTGACACTCCACCCCCCCCCCCCCCCCACTCGTACAATGTTATCCTTTCGTTGGTTATGCAATCTTTTTCTCGTGGCCACCACCCCCTTGGCAGACCCTCTCGGAGATCCGAATGGGGAACTAGTTCGGAATCTTTTGCCGATAGAGAGATCATCATGACACTTTTTCACATACAGGCCACAGGCCACGTGTTCTCTGGACACATGTTCTGTGTTTTTAATGCAGTGGTTCCATCGCCTTCTGCATCCTCATCCTGCCGTTGATCATTTCTGATTCTTTCACATTTTAGGGGAAGTTTCCCACACCATGGGGAAGAGAGTGCCCTGAACCTCTGTCCGCTCATCTGCCTCTTTGACAAGGCCTTCGGGAGAATGAGCGGACATCTTATGCTGGAAGCCTTGATTGCCGAACTTTTACAGTTATGCACATTGAACAGTACAGATGGTGTAGTGTGCAATTCAAACCATAGGGGTTCTATAGCGATTCATCTGTCATATGTAGCCGACCCCATTTTCGTTAAGACGTTTACTACACCATCTGTTGGTAATATTTTGGTTAGTTATTTTTGTCCATGGCGTTTCCTCATGCTGTTCAAATCTGACGTCATTCTGAGAATTGGTTCTCTTTCTACAGCGTTTTGAAACTGGAACTTTAATTATCGACCGCCTATCCATTTTTCGCTTCCGTTAAAAGGTTAATGGAGTACGAGCAACAGCATGAGCTGGTTATTTGTTTCCACCTACTGGATGAAAAAATGGTAAACGTCAACTTTGATAACTAAGGGAAAACGGGATATGATGGTCTTAACAGAAGTATTTATTGGTGACAGACATGGAAGAAAATGAAGTGACACACATCTATCGCGAGGAACACCATAAGCTACTTTAAATATAAAAAGAAAGAGACGAGCGCACCGTCCGAAAGTGGAACAGTCGTACCAAAAATCTGTTTTGTGATGAGCTGCTGCGAAAGAATTTCAGTTTCCATACTGTAATTACTGATATCATTTCCCTATCAGCAAACAAACTGATAGCAGCGCTTTTAATAACACGTATACTGATATTATGGGTTTCGTGGAAACAGCGTCACAGAACAGTTTCGCAACATATCAGTCCGCCTACAAACCAAGTGATTTTGATGTTGCGTCGGGAAGTCACCATTTCTTACTTTTTTCAATTCACAAGTACGTTGCTGGAAACGTGAAAAGTGCCAAACTTACTACGGTCTGTTGATGATTTTCACTTATGGACCGTCTGACAGCAACTGAATGAAACACAATGTTAGTGCCATACGCGTTTCGCCTTTATTTTCTGCAAGGCATCATCAGTGGCAGGTTGCGTAGACAGTTTCTTACATATTACGCTCCTGTTGCATTTTTGGTCTTGTTCTTCTTCCTATGAGCGCCAATTTGCTGTTTTTTCTGCATTCCACAGCACTATGCACTGAACGCTTGAAGATGCCAAACTTACATCTGCCCAGGATTGTATTTAGTATCTAGAGACATGTACGCTGAACGTATGGTGCGGCCGGCCTCTGACAGAGGAAATTGTGTGTTAATTAACCTGCAAAAATAGTATTTTACAGCAATTTTCCAATTAAAGGCTTATAACGCAGTATTTAATGTTTATTATGCAACTTTATTAATTTTCTCTATACATTTTGTTATTTAACGAACTGACGAGATAAAAAAGAAAGGAACAGGCTGGAAATTTTTTTGTGGTAGTGGTAAGTACCTGTGGGACCAAACTGCTGAAGCCATCGGTCCCTAGGCTTACAAATTACTTAATCTAACTAACGCTAAGGACAACACGCACACCCATGCCCGAGGGAAGACTCGAACCTCCGACGGGGGGAGCCGCGCGAAACTTTGCAAGGCGCGGCTACTTCGCGCGGCTGCGCTGGAAGTCATGAAGGTATTTAACACTGTACATTAACAACGTTATAAAAATGAAAAGCTGAGATTTATGTCCTGCAAAAACCAACACTCAAAAAAACCTATTTCAACTGTAAGCAAATATGTTTGTTGGCAAATGCAAGATAACGAGAGGAAGATATCTACCAAAATAGAAGACTACAGAGAGAAATGGAAAAACACATCAGTGTCATCGGGGATGACTAACTACAAGAAACAGCATACAAACACAAACCAGCATTATGAAGAACATAGGGGGACGCACAAAACATATTGAAGGACATAGGGTAATCTTCGTAAGTAGGCGTTAACAGGCAAAAACTAATATCTGCAGAAACTGAAGAGATGACAACAGTTTCCCAAATAATCAGGGTTAAAATGAAACTTTTGAATAATCTTATTAGCTAACTGATTTGCGCCCACTGTTGATACTAATGAATCTACTTCTAAATCATCGCTTACTCCGCTGCAGAATGAAAATTCATTCTGTACAACTTATTTGTCTTCAGATATGACTGATACTGAGCGAAGCAAACATGCTGCACCTGCCTTCTAACGTGGTCGTCAGAGGCCTGGTTTCGATCAGTTTCAATTGTTTCCTGTTTGACAGTAGGTGGCAAGTACATTTTTAGAGCAATCTCTATATCACGAAAATACTTTTGACGTTTTATGGATGGAAAGAGACACGGAAGAAATCAGTTTATTGCGAAATCTAACTCGTTTTAAACGGCTTATCAACATGACGCGTTTGGGCATCGTGTCGCCTTCATTACGGTTGCATGTACCGTACATTAATCTAAAGAGCGATGAAGGTTATTTGCTGCTCATCACACATTAGATTAATGTACGGGTACATGTAACCGTAATGTTCCTGATTATGACGGCACGACACCCAAATGCGTCATGCTGATAAATATTAGTAAAAAGTGACTGAAGCAGGAAAAAATGTTTCATAAATTTATAATACAGTCGCTGCTCTCAACTAATCGCATACTACATGAATAGATGTAAGAGTAACGTAGACTGTCATTGCTTAAACATGATCATGCATCTAACAAATTTCATACTTCATCCAGATTTAAAACGGAGAAAGAAACAATTTCATGAATCTACGATCTCGTCTTATCGGAGCGTAATGCTTTACATGGATGCTTCATAATCAGGTCTACAGAATTAACATGCCACCTCGTAACATCCTTTCGGATTGTAGAGGGTTATATTACATACAGTGTCCCTGAAACGCTCATTTGGCACTTTGGCATATTTGAAATCAAGTCAGTTTTTGGATTTGATTTTCGCGTTGATACTACGATATGACATGGTGCATAAAACAAATTTCTTCTGCAGCAAAATTTTGTGCACGTGAAGAATGCCGCTTCCACATTTAACAGTAGGTTTCCCGAAAAATTTGATCGATCTTACAAGGTGTCAATTATTGAACTACATGAAAAAAACTTAAATTAGTTACAAACTACGGCGTCCAGACACTATTCAACATGTACACGTCACTACAGATATTCGGATGTAGGTTATGACATATTCGATATGCCTGCCATTCTTGGCACTGATGAGGCGCAGACGAACAGCGAAATTCTGCATGACCTCTCAAATGTCAGAAAATCGATGCTGTCGATGACATCCCGAATGGGTGTTTTCAGCTCGGCAATGGTTTTGGGGTTATTGCTGTACGCCTTGTCTTTAATACAGACTCACAAAAAGGAGTCGCGTGTGTTTAGATCCGCAGAATATGGCTGTCAATCGCGGTCCATGCCAGTGGTCTAGTGGTCTCTTGGTACCCTAGAGCTAGAATGTGGTCCCCAAAGTACTCCTCCAGGACATAAAACGCTCTCCTGCTTCGATGGTGTCAATTTCCGTCTTGCATGAACCACAGCTTGTCGAAATCAGTGTCATTTTGGATAATGGGGATGAAACCATCTTTCAAAACCTTCACGTACCGATCCGTGGTCACCGTGATATCAAGGAATATCGCACCGATTATTATGTGACTAAACATTGGACACCACACAGTCACTCGTTGAGGGTGAAGAGACTTCTCGATCGCGAAATGCGGATTCTCAGTCCCCCAAATGCGTAAATTTTGAATATTGACGAAGCCATCGAAATGAAAGGGGGCTTCGTCGCTAAACCAAATCATACAGAGCATACTTATTCCCATCATGCCCTGCGGCCAACCGTGCAGTTTGAACGTCCGAACGGAAACCGTTCAGAAGTTATGACGAATTTATTTCATATAGTTCAATAATTGTCACCCTATTTCTCAAAAAATGGAAAGCGAGGGTGAGGCCATGCCTAACAGGTTACGGTACTGGCCAAATTAACTCGACGTTGCTTTGCTGTCTCTGGCGTACCGTGCAAAAGACTCTTAAGGCACCTTCCATGATGAAGACGGTGGACATCTGTTTATCTAAGATTGCCTTTATTGTGTTCCTACATTTACACCACATTTAAGCAACGTATCTAAAGATTCTAAATTGACACTAAAGCACAGGTGCAGTTTACTGTTATTACCACGAGCCTGTGCGTTGGAACAAACGGCTTGGCGTTACCGGTTCCAGATTATGTTAACGAATTCGTCACGATCTGCGTGACATCCCACGGAGAAAATAATTACTCTTTAAAACCAGCGTTATTGGTTGCCTGGATACTTGGTCCGCTGTTATCAAACAGTACTGCTCATGATTCCCAACAATGTTCCTGTACCATATTTTCAGACTAATACGATAGTGGGCTCCGAGAAAGCTTCAATTTTTTGATCAGCTTCTGAACCATGCCGAAAGTAAATACCGGTAAATAATTTCGAACAGTCCTGCTATCATTTTTATGTAGTACGCCCTTTTCTTTACAGCAAGATTCCCAGTGAAGGACTAATGGCCGCATTACACATTATTGTCGTAACGGGTTACGTGCTAGCTGTTAATCTGACAGAAAATTAATCTGACTGAAACGTCATCAGACTGTTAACACGAGAATACACTTCGGTTCTATCCTGATTAGTCTATTGGTGGTGTACGCGGGAATTTATTAGGATTCCGATTCTATATCTACAACTACACATTCACTCCGCAAGCCACCACACGACGTATGGCGGAGGGAACCATGTATCAGTGCTAGTAATTTCCTTTCCTATTCCACTCGCAAACAGAGCGAGGGAAAAAGAGACTTTCCATAAGCCTCTGTACGAGTCCTAATTTCTCGATTGTTATATTCGTGGTCCTTAAGCGAAATGTACGCCAGCGACAGTAGAATCGTTCTTCCGTCGGCTTCAGATGTCGCTGTTCCAAATTTTCCCAACAGTGATGCGCGAAAAGAACGTTGTCTTCCCTTCAAGGAGTGCCATTTGAGTTCACGAAGCATTTCTGTAAACTCGTGTGTTGATCGAAACTACCGGTAACAAACCTAGCAGCTACGTTGTCTTCCTTCAATCCGACCTGGTGGGGATCCCAAACACTGGAGCAGTACTCAAGAATTGTTCACAGAAGTGTTCCATACGCGATACTGTCTGTACATGAAGTTCGCTTAGTCACCACCAATTTTGTATTCGAAATGAATTGTTTTCCCCACTAATCTGCATGAGCTTACATTTCTCTACGTTTAGAGCAAGGTGACATTCATCTCGCCAGATTGATATTCTCATCTGCATTAACTTACATTCTTCTACACTCCACAAATAGGTTATTCAGAATACGGCCAATGTGTATTTTCATGCAAAAAGTCTGATGACGTTTTCTGTCAGATTAACAGGTAGCACACGGCTGGTTTTGTCAATAATTTTTCTACTCAACGGAGATACTTTCGCGTACACTACAGTAGCATCAGAAAACAGCCATCACATATTTATGTATACAGAGAGTAAGAGCAGTCACTGGGGCACCCCTGACGCTGCCCTAATCTTTGACGAATACTCATCGTCGAGCACTAGGACTACGTCTTCAGAAGTCTTCGAGTCAGTCACATCTCTGGAAACCTATTCCGTACGCTCGGACCTTAGTTAAGAGTATGCAATGGGGCACGGAGACAAACGCTTTCCGTAAGTCTAGGAGCATGGGATCTGCAAATTAATCATATTCTTTCAGTACTATCGTCAGCTTGCCCTTTACAAATTGAATGCGCCGGCGGTCCTCGTTCGGTCAATGGCGCATTTTTGAGAAGCAGAATCGCTCCTGCTTTTTCCGCCTTTGATTTCCCTCAGGTCTTGGCTTCTCAATCAGTATGCAGAGACTGCCGGTGGCAGAGACCTCAGAGGGTCGGGCCAGGACTCAGCAATCGGCGTCTCCGCTCGGTAAGTGTGGGTCCCGTGATCGATATGCGACCGCTCACTTCCTCTCCGCCGACGCACCCCCCCCCCCCCCCCCCCCTGAAGATTGCCGAATGTCGAAGGAAGCGCACACAGACATGGAGACCACCCGAAAATCAAGTTTTTGTAACTTTTTATATTTATCATACGTGAAGTTCAGATATCAAATATACATAACCCTTAGCAGTAAGATGTAACCCTCAAAAATTCTCGAGAAAATCGACTTTGGAGATTTCCGAGGAACTTCAACTCCCTAAAAATAATGTTATTCACAAAGGACTGTGTGTCTCACTCGGTAGCGTCGGAAAACGGTAATCGGGTAATCACTGGATCGTTGGTTCGAATCCCGCTATGGTCTTTTCTTTCGTTCAGTTCGAACACCTACATCATTTACATACAAAATTCATCAAATGTACGCTAATTAACAAATATTTAATCACTTTTATGCAAATTTCATGTCTTCCTTTCTCTAATTACCTATCGCGTGCAAAATTCCGGTTTTCATTACAAATATAACTTCTTAATTGTCGATATTTTATAAAAGACTATTAACAAATTTTTGTTTTTTTAATTCAAACTATATCTAATAAAATATCGATAATTAAGCATTTATACTCGAAATGTGTGGTGTCCGCAGCTCGTGGTCGTGCGGTAGCGTTCTCGCTTCCTGCGCCCAGGTTCCCGGGTTCCATTCCCGGCGAGTCAGGGATTTTCTCTACCTCGTGATGACTGGGTATTGTGTGATGTCCTTAGGTTCGTTAGGTTTAAGTAGTTCCAAGTTCTAGGGGACTGATGACCATAGATGTTAAGTCCCATAGTGCTCAGAGCCATTTGAACTATTTTTTTTTGTTACGTCATAGTCACCACATAAGTGTGGTTTGCTTTTATTTTCAGTTACTTACGTGAGTAAACATGGCTGGTGCAAGGCTAACACTGATGTAAGAAAGGCAGTTTTGAAGTGTTACATCAACTACGAAACAATTTATGAGGTTTAATGCCAATGGCAAAATAAGCTTCAAACAGCAAATTTGAGGTCGAGGGATGTGTTACATACGAACAACAATGTGAACGACATATAACAGTAGCAAATTCTCCTGTGCCCTTTCTCAACAATATGCTCGCGATCAAAGGAAGGCTGTGTGACAGTGTGCCCGTAAAACAAGGTAGAGTCGCTCAAGTGTTCAGCGTGTTTCGAAGATTATGAAGACCATGGAAGTTTGGGTCACCCCGAGAGTCTTGCACGGATAGCCAAATGGTAAGGCGACCGCTCGCGATGAGAGTGAAATCCGGGTTCGAGTCCCGATACGGCACAAATTTTCATTCTCGTCATTCCATTCTACAGCTGACGGTAGTCCTTATTCGTAATTTCGAATTCATCTGATGTGACGTGTGCTGGGTATACGGTGTCCCACTTCTTGTGCGTCCACAACAGAGCTGTGATGGGGTGCATTGGGATCCAGCTTCAACTGCCACACCGACAGCCAGACTAAAGTTTGACCACGGTTGCTTGTCATACATTGACGACATGACTTGTACGTTCATACGCTGAAGATTGTTGAGAGCCATCAAGGTAGGAAATCAGACACAATGCAAATTGCAGATGCCCTAGCCAGCTGTTCCAGTAGAGAAGTTTCAGTTCAGAGAATTAACTGACTACTCCATCCACCGCCTAAACGTGTTGTAAAGCGTCACTGTAGAAGATGACCACGAAAAGGCACGTTTTAGCAGAGACAGCAAGCGCGATACTTGCTCCTGAGATCTGGAACGTCAATGGGTTTACACAGGTTAAAGTGTTACCACAGCAGTCCCCACCCAAGGGAGGACAGGCCCAAGCAATGTGAAATGCTGTCGTTGCTAGCCGTATTAGGAGTGGCAGTGACGTTCAGCTTTCAGCTGAACGCTGTTAATACCAGACTTGCAGTCTGTTAATGTAAAAAACCAGACACAGTCGTTTAATGAACAAAGTAAGAGCATATGGACTATCAGACCAATTGTGTGATTGGATTGAAGAGTTCCTAGATAACAGAACGCAGCATGTCATTCTCAATGAAGTCTTCCGAAGTAAGAGTGATTTCAGGTGTGCCGCAGGGGAGTGTCGTAGGAGCGTTGCTGTTCACAATATTCATAAATGGCCTTGTGGATGACATCGGAAGTTCACAGAGGCTTTTCCGGATGATGCTGTGGTATATCGAGAGGTTGTAACAACGGAAAATTGTACTGAAATGCAGGGGGATCTGCAGCGAATTGACGCATGGTGCAGGGAATGGCAATAGAATCTCAATGTAGACAAGTGTAATGTGCTGCGAATATATAGAAAGAAAGATCCCGTATCATTTAGCTACAATACAGCACGTCAGCAGCTGGAAGCAGTTAATTCCATAAATTATCTGGGAATACGCATTAGGAGTGATTTAAAATGGAATAATCATATAAAGTTGATCGTTGGTAAAGCATATGCCAGACAGATTCATTGGAAGAATCCTAAAGAAATGCAATCCGAAAACAAAGGAAGTAGGTTACAGTACGCTTGTTCGGCCACTACTTGAATACTGCTCAGCAGTGTGGGATCCGTACCAGATAGGGTTGATAGAAGAGATAGAGAAGATCCAACGGAGAGCAGCGCGCTTCGTTACAGGATCATTTTGTAATCGCGAAAGCGTTACGGAGATGATAGATGGACTCCAGTGGAAGACTCTGCAAGAGAGACGCTCAGTAGCTCGGTACAGGCTTTTGTTGAAGTTTCGAGAACATATCTTCACCGAAGAGTCACACGGTATATTGCTCCCTCCTACGTATATCTCGCGAAGAGACCATGAGGATAAAATCAGAGAGATTAGAGCCCACACAGAAGCATACCGACAATCCTTCTTTCCACCAACAATACGGGACTGGAATAGAAGGGAGAACCGATAGAGGTACTCAGGGTACCCTCCGACACACACCGTCAGGTGACTTGCGGAATATGGATGTAGATGTAGATGTACATACCCACCTACCGAGTAGGAGTAGGGGAGGAAATCTAAATGTGGTTGGCCTGAGGCGCCCTGGAGGTGCACAGTGACTCGCCAGACTGGCCGAAGTTTGTAAAGTGGAATGGTGAATCAACTATAGGTATGGAGAAATGGAGCTGCCCCGGTGCTCGAAAAGAACCAGCTTCGCTAAGCTCCGACAATTCTCTTTTTCTCACCTGGAGTGCTGCACTCTAGTTTGTGCTTAACGTGCTGCTGGTGTTCGCTACTTCTGTTAGCACCTGTCCCCCATGGCTTCAGACACTGACTTTTGTTGTGGAACCAATTGCTTCCTTTGCTTTTTCTAATGGTTAGCATTAGCCTTTGGTGTAATACACTACTCGCCATTAAAATTGCTACACCAAGAAGAAATGCAGATGACAAACGGGTATTCATTGGACAAATATATTATACTAGAACGGATATGTGACTACATTTTCGCGTAATTTGGGTGCATTGATACTGAGATGTGCAAATGTGTGTGAAATATTATGGGACTTAACTGCTAAGGTTATCAGTCCCTAAGCTTACACACTACTTAACCTAAATTATCCTAAGGACAAACATACACACCCATGCCCGAGGGAGGACTCGAACCTCCGCTAGGACCAGCTGCGCAGTCCATGACTGCAGCGCCTGAGACCGCTCTGCTAATCCCGCGCGGCAGATACTGAGAAATCAGTACCCAGAACAACCACCTCTGGGCGTAATAACGGCCTTGATACGCTTGGGCATTGTGTCAAACAGAGCTTGGATGGCGTGTACAGGTACACTTGTGTATGCACTTTCAACACGATACCACAGTTCATCAAGAGTAGTGACTGGTGTATTGTGAGGAGCCAGTTGCTCGGCCACCATTGACCAGATGTTTTCAATTGGTGAGAGATCTGGAGAATGTGCTGGCCAGGGCAGCAGTCGAACATGTACTGTATCCAGAAAGGGCCGTACAGGACCTGCAACATGCGGTCGTGCATTATCCTGCTGAAATGTAGGGATCGATTGAATGGTAGAGCCACGGGTCGTAACACATCTGAAATGTAACGTCCACTGTTCAAAGTGCCGTCAATGCGAACAAGAGGTGACAGACATGTGTAACCAATGGCACCCATACCATCACGCCGGGTGATACGCCGGTATGGCGATGACGAATACACGCTTCCAATGTGCATTCACCGCGATGTCGCCAAACACGGATGAGACCATCATGATGCTATAAACAGAACCTGGATCAATCCGAAAAATGACGTTTTGCCATTCGTGCACCCAGGTTCGTCGTTGAGTACACCATCGCATGCGCTCCTGTCTGTAATGCAGCGTCAAGAGTAACCGTAGGCATGGTCTCCGAGCTGATAGTCCAAGCTGCTGCAAACCTCGTCGAACTGTTCGTGCAGATGGTTGTCGTCTGTTGACTCGGGGATCGAGACGTGGCTGCACGATCCGTTACAGCCATACGGATAAGATGCCTGTCATCTCGACTGCTAGTGATACGAGGCCGTTGGGATCTAGCACGGCGTTCCGTATTACCCTCCTGAACCCACCGATTCCGTATTCTGCTAACAGTCATTGGATCTCGACCAACGCGAGCAGCAATGTCGCGATACGATAAACCACAATCGCGATAGGCTACAATCCGACCTTTATCAAAGTCGGAAACGTGATGGTACGCATTTCTCCTCCTTACACGTGGCATCACAACAACGTTTCACCAGTCAACGCCGGTCAACTGCTGTTTGTATATGAGAAATCGGTTGGAAACTTTCCTCGTGTCAGCACGTTGTAGGTGTCGCCACCGGCGCCAACCTTGTGTGAAAGCTTTGAAAAGGTAATAATTTGCATATCACAGCATCTTCTTCTTGTCGGTTAAATTTCGCGTCTGTAGCACGTCATCTTCGTGGTGTAGCAATTTTAAATGCCAGTAGTGTAGTTAGTCTTATAGCAAATAAATAGTGTCAAAACCAGACCCCTAAATTCCTTGAGTCTACTGCTGCAAGCACACTGTCGAATCCCAAAATCCGCATCGATCGTAGATGCCCTGAGACAGTGTTCGGCGCTGATCCAAGTCATCAACCTGCCCTTCACTGGGAATTTGTCTTTCTGCATTTGCTCCTCACCGCTCGGAAATTGCAGACTGACCATCAACCGCCAAACTTCCCTCTGTATCCTGTGTCAGGACACGACAGGCTGCAAAGCCACGTTACACACCGAACAACTCTTTGTCCAGAACGGCAGTTTTCTTAATTTCAAGCACTCACATGTGTGTTTGGCCTGCAATGTATCCACAGCGAATGACGTATTTTTAAGGTATTCGTGCCGTGTACATGCGTCACTATCTTGCACACCAGTGGTTAGGGTTCTTCCTGCGAGAACACAGCAAGAAACGCAGCGTTTCCCCATCAGTGCCACTTTCTTCCAACTCAAACCGCACAGTGCCCTCACTTGCTTCCGCTCGCGATGGATGTGTTTTGAAACACTTACTAGACGTCGTAAAAGTGGCGCACATCTGTGTATGTTCTCCACAAACATTACATCAGCAATTCACAACACCATTCTGCAAGCTGTTCACACTTATCACTTAGGGTCTGCTAATGGAAACATTATCTTAGTAAAATTAATGTTACTAAATGTACAGTTAATTAAAAACAAAGTTCAGGATCAATCATTTTCATCGCTCGGAGGTTCTCGGCCATCGTAAAATATTTTAAGGACAAAGCTGCTCCACAACTAGCTGAATACTTAACATCCGTTCACCGTACAGTAAGGAGGAATGAATGGGAAGTTATATGTTCATCCAAATGTCGAACTATGTTGTCTTTAAAAAATCAGAATGTTGACAATGCAAAACGTGGTTAAAAAAACTGTAGACAAATGTTGATGGTGTTAGGACAGCAACCAGTCACAAATTTACTTTCAGTTCCTTTATTCAAAGGGCACCGTTACCGGTTTCGAATCGTTGTGATTCATCCTCAGACGGTTTACACGCTTTCTTTATGACATGTTGTGTGTTTTTACAGACTAATTTTCCTAAAATATAAATAATATATAATTATAAACACGTCACACACAGATGGTTGCGTTACAGATTTTCGTTGCATGTGACTTACGTGAAACATCGGTTTGGAGCGTTTGTTTCCATAACATTCGTCCAACAGATGTCAATGCATTCCCACTGCATTCTTATTGTTGCACACGTAAATTGTTCTCACTAAACACTTTAGATTTCTACCACGCACCACATGTTTTGATACATACAAAGAGCTCACAAACATATGAGTATCACAGATGATATGATATATCGTAACATTTGACGATGATGTCCTATGTTTGGAAATGATCAAATATTCATTTACCCAACTGTAATGCCTTTTACACTAGTACAGACATATTGAATTTTTTAGTTGATATTTTTAAATTAATTATAAAGTTCTTTTTTATATAGAACTGTATAGGTAAAATAGTATATTATTTAATTACATTTAGCATCATGAGAATTGTAGTAACAAATAAATTTGCTACTTGATCTGCAGATAGATGTATTAATATTATTTGCTTTTGAGGGTGGAAAGTAATTTTTGGAAATTTTTCAGGAAAGGGGTGTTAGCAATCTCTTTGTTCGTTAAGGATATAGTCTGGGGTGCTGTTTTTGTGTGTGTGTATTTCTAATTCTTCTAATATATTCATAGTGACTCCTTTTTCTGCTAGATGCAAAATTTTTAAGTTGTCTCAATGTTTCCCACTGAATGGTTTTCTTCAGCAATATGGTTTGCAAATGCTGATTTGTTCAAGTTACCTAGTCTTAAAGCATCAATATGTTCTTTGTATCTAATTTCAAAACTTCTACCCGTCTGTCCGACGTAGAATTTTGGGCATGTATCACACTTTAGTTTGTATTTTCCTGATTTACGGTAGGGACTCTCTGAGGTATTTACATCATGGATTACTTTTTGTTGTAATTTATTGTTTGTGGAAAAGCTGATTGTGATATTTTTCTTCCTTTTAAATAAGTTTGCTATTTTGTATGAAAGTGGGCCTATGTATGGGAGATTAGCATATTTAGGTTTGGCTTCACTGGCACACTGATTTGGCTTGAAGTGACTGCTGTGAAGTGGATCTGTGGTTTTTATCTGCATTTTGTTGTGGAGTTTTTCTATTATTGTGGGTTTATATCCATTATTATGAGCAACTGTTGTAATTATATTGATTTCATTTTGTTGGTCTGTGTCACTCATTTGTACTTTTTTAATTCGGTGTAGCAGCGTTCTGAAATATGCCATTTTTTGTTGGCGGGGGTGGCAAGATGAGTTGCCAATATTGACATCTGTGGTGGTAGGTTTTCTTTAAATACTAAATTGATGTGTATTGTTACTAAAACTGTAGGTTTATCATATGCTCGTCCTCTCCTAAGTGCCTTTTGTGAAGCCGAAATACTATTGAATTTTATAATGGACCACGGTTAAGTATTCAACGTAAGGAACATTTTTCGTACCAGTGTGGCTATAATAATTACACAGTTGTTTAAATAACTACGGAAAACTTACGACAGTCACTTTCTACTCGACAGATGTGAATTTCATTCGCATGACTATCATCATGCTCCAACGAATTAGGTATTTTTTATCCACAGCTGTGTTGAAGTAGGTAGTATGAACTCAGTTACGCTGACCAAATGCTGATAATGTTATCGAAACTAGTCAATCGATGAACAGAGCATAGCCATACAACTGCAGCTCCACGGTAGTGGCGCCGTTTTTCTTATGCAGATACCAGACACACTACAAAATATATCGTATGCAGTATTTCTGCTCTTTCTGAATTCGTATCTTGTGTTAATAATTTTTGGCAGAAAATGTTAGTTTTGCCTAAACCAGTTGTTAATAAATAAATAATGCACTTATTTGGCGGTCATGGTTCTCTCTCTCTCTCTCTCTCTCTCTCTCTTTTTTTTAAGTATTTGGAAGCTGCGGAGTGCCACTTGACCGAAACACATCTGATACGTACATAGAGCAGCAGCACGTGAAGACAGACACAAAGAAGCCAGAATATTTCTGCGACGCTTACATAAACGGCACTACAGTTGCAAAGTACGCAATTCGCTTAAGAGCCGGAGGACGCGGCCGTCGTATAGAGACGCTGCCCGGTATTGCGGGCATCTGGTTCCTCGCCTTGCCGTGCTGTTCTGGCTGCCCTCCGCTGCTCCTACCCACTGGAAGGGTGGCGCGGCCTCGCGGGATGCAGGGGGCGGGGGTGGGAGGTGTGCGGGGTCGCGACTGCTGAGCCCGAAACAAAAGACCGGTAATTGCGTCGCGCCGCTCCCCCGCCACCATCCCACCCTCCCCGTTTAGCCAATTAAGACCGTCATTCCAGTTAACGTTCCTATTCACGTCGAAAGAAATAGCCATCCAGACGTCTCCACTCGTCGGCCCCCCTCCGTTTCTTGCGGTCGAATTTCCGCGCCCCTCTCAGAGCGGGGCAATTCGTACCGCGGCGGGGCAGCGGACTGTTTGAAGTTATTACGGATGTAATGACCCCGCCGGGACCCTTTTCTGCCCCGGCAGACTCTGAGAGCCGATTACGAGGCGGAGAAGGGAGGAACAGAGAGGTCACGGGGGGAAGGGGGTGGAGCAGTGGGAATTCCTATATTTTCACTTTGTATTCCTACAGACCTTTAGAAAAATCCTGTCCTCGAGCGCAAATAGCATTTAACTGGCTATATAAAAGAAGTATTTCTCTCCTCCTGTCTAGGGAATCACTGAATAATTGAATGCATCGGATGCAATTTCTTGGGTACTTGGACAGCAAAAGATATTGCACGGGTTGCTGCCGATAGTGGAGCTAAGTTGCCTGAAAAAAAAGTAAATAAATAAATAAATAAATTTCTGAAGCTCCTAGTTGGGGAGGAAGAAGTGAAATGGAACATCATGGGTCGAGAGTGTATGCAACATTATTTCGGTGACTAGAAGATACTGTCGCATGAGAGGTACATCTCTGACATTCAGTAGTGCCGCCAGATTCCCGAGTCACTACCAGACGTGACCTGTAGTCGCGCCCGATATCTTTCCACATCATGACACCAGAAGTAACAATGCTGTGCCTCTCCAAAATATTCGAAGAATGGGGCCTCTCCCGAGGTGGCCACCATATTCGCTGACGATGGTCACCCAGGGTAATGCAGAACCACGGTTCATTGCTGAACACTACTCCAAGTACAGCCCTTTGTGTCGTGGTGTTAACGGCAGCCTACACGTGGGGAGATAATTCCATGTCTGCTGCTACTCACCGACTAACGGTGGGGGATGACACACAATGGTACAGGGAGTCCATTACTCGGTCCCGGATGGCAAGCGTAGTTGAAAAGGGGGCACAGTACGGCAGTCCTCCCTTGTGTGGTCGTCCGGAATCTTGATGATGAGTGTGTCTGCTCTCACGTTGCTATACAGCCCAATATCAGGCCACTTGTCACATCTAAATGCCTCACAAAACTGGATATTCGACCAGCCAACCGAATGGAGACCCAAAATGAGGGCCATTTATATTTCTGTCAGGTGCTGGGAAAGCTGCCTCTCAGTAGGCTACGGCAACTCCGAGTCCTCCACACGAATAACTCAACATCTGACACTGTTCACGCCCCCTATATAGCCTAGCTGGAGCTAGTATATACCCTAGCTGGAGCTGGTAACAAAACTAAATATGAACACCAGTAATGTACTCTTGTGGACGTCCCACCTGTCAGCGAAATTTGCCCCTAATCACGTACATACCGGTCCGCAGCTCGTGGTCGTGCGGTAGCGTTCTCGCTTCCCGCGCCCGGGTTCCCGGTTCGATTCCCGGCGGGGACAGGGATTTTCTCTGCCTCGTGATGACTGGGTGTTTTGTGATGTCCTTAGGTTAGTTAGGTTTAAGTAGTTCTAGGTTCTAGGGGACTGATGACCATAGATGTTAAGTCCCATAGTGCTCAGAGCCATCTGAACCATTTGAACCACGTACATACCAGCCGGCGATACATACGTGTACGAAGTTGTATTGACATCCGACCATGTGTTCTGGGCACGTCACATTTTTCAGGCATTGTATAAATAGATCTTTAATGCGTTGGCTCAGGTCATTGGAACAATTCCGAGTTCCAGGTTCTTTGGACCATTTCACGCATATATCATTCAGATACAATCGTGGCAAAGGGTGGAGTGTGTATTAATAGAATTGTTCGCAATACATAATGCAAGGACGGTGAAGCCAAGAGTTTATCGTCATAATTTACTGAGGCATAGACAATTACAAGAAAACAATTCTTCTGCCCACTTTTATTTTCCAGTATCTGGCAACAAGAATTTTGCAGATTGTTTATACAGTGAAAGTTTTACAGTACATAAAATATACTAAGCTGACAAAACGTTAATGGGATACCTGCTAATATCGTGTCGGGCCTTGTTTCGTCGGGTAGCGCAACTCTACGTGACAGGGACTCAACAAGTCGTCGGTAACACCCTGCAGAAATGCTAACCATGCTGCCTCTATTGCTGTCCGTAAATGTCCAAGTGTTTCCGGTGTATGATTTTGTGCACGACCTGACCTCTCGATTATGTCCGGTAAATATTCGATAGGATCCATGGCGGGCGACTGAGTGACCACGTCACTCGCTCGAATTGTCCAGAATGTTCTTCACACCAGTCGCGAGCAATTGTGACCTGGTGGCATGTCAAGGTTGTCTGAGAACATGAAGTCCATGAATGACTGCAAATGGTCTCCAAGTAGCCGAACATAGTAGCCGAACATAGCCATTTCCAGTGAATGATCGGTTCAATTGGACAACAGCACCCAGTCCATTCCATGTAAACACGGTTCACACCATTATGCAGCCACCACCAGCTTGCAAAGTTCCTAGTCGAGCCCATGGCATCGTGGGGTCCACGCCACATTCGAAACCTACCATCAACTCTTACCAACTGAAACAGAGTGTCATCTGACCAGGCCACGGTATTCCAGTCGTCTAGCGTCCAGCCGATTTGCTCATGAGCGCAGCACGGGCGCTGCACACGACGTGTTGTTAGGAAAGTCACTCGCGTCGGTCGTCTGCTTCCATAGCTCATTAACACCAAATTTCCCCGCTCTGTCCTAACATACATTGGTATTCTGGGCATACTCTTGACACAGTAAATCTCGGGATATTGAATTCCCTAACGATTTCCGAAAGCGGATGTCCCATGCGTCTAGTTCCAACTAAAATTCTGCGTTCAGTGTCTAAATTCCCGTCGTGCGACCATACTCACATCGGCAACATTTTCACTTGCGTCACTTGAGTACAAATGACAGCTTCGCCTATGCATTGCCCTTTTATACCTTGTGTACGCTACACTAAAACCAACTGTATATATGCGTATCACTGTCCTATGAGTTTTGCAAACTTGGTGTAAATATCGATCTACAGCTCGTTGGCTCAGGTCATTGGGACATCTGACCTCCAAGTTCTTTGTCCATTTTACAACATTTTTTATCATTATTTTGTTGATACCTTTGAGAGACGAAGTATTTGAGATATCGTCATTGTTTACTGAGACGCAGAAAATTACACGAAAAGAACTTTTTTACCTACGTTTGCTTTGCAGTATCTCGTAATATTTTTGCAGGTTGTGTCCATAGTGACAGTTTCACAGCACATTAAATAAATTCTACCACAAACAAACATACTGAAATGACTGCAAATTCTAACCTTACAGTTGACCTATCCTCTTAGAAGCAATACCAGGAGAAAATTGTGCTCGGCAGACAACGCTGCAACGCTTACACGAGGTTCCTCCGTGAAATAACAGAAATGCTAACCATGCTGCCTCTATTGCTGTCCGTAAATGTCCAAGTGTTTCCGGTGTATGATTTTGTGCACGACCTGACCTCTCGATTATGTCCGGTAAATATTCGATAGGATCCATGGCGGGCGACTGAGTGACCACGTCACTCGCTCGAATTGTCCAGAATGTTCTTCACACCAGTCGCGAGCAATTGTGACCTGGTGGCATGTCAAGGTTGTCTGAGAACATGAAGTCCATGAATGACTGCAAATGGTCTCCAAGTAGCCGAACATAGTAGCCGAACATAGCCATTTCCAGTGAATGATCGGTTCAATTGGACAACAGCACCCAGTCCATTCCATGTAAACACGGTTCACACCATTATGCAGCCACCACCAGCTTGCAAAGTTCCTAGTCGAGCCCATGGCATCGTGGGGTCCACGCCACATTCGAAACCTACCATCAACTCTTACCAACTGAAACAGAGTGTCATCTGACCAGGCCACGGTATTCCAGTCGTCTAGCGTCCAGCCGATTTGCTCATGAGCGCAGCACGGGCGCTGCACACGACGTGTTGTTAGGAAAGTCACTCGCGTCGGTCGTCTGCTTCCATAGCTCATTAACACCAAATTTCCCCGCTCTGTCCTAACATACATTGGTATTCTGGGCATACTCTTGACACAGTAAATCTCGGGATATTGAATTCCCTAACGATTTCCGAAAGCGGATGTCCCATGCGTCTAGTTCCAACTAAAATTCTGCGTTCAGTGTCTAAATTCCCGTCGTGCGACCATACTCACATCGGCAACATTTTCACTTGCGTCACTTGAGTACAAATGACAGCTTCGCCTATGCATTGCCCTTTTATACCTTGTGTACGCTACACTAAAACCAACTGTATATATGCGTATCACTGTCCTATGAGTTTTGCAAACTTGGTGTAAATATCGATCTACAGCTCGTTGGCTCAGGTCATTGGGACATCTGACCTCCAAGTTCTTTGTCCATTTTACAACATTTTTTATCATTATTTTGTTGATACCTTTGAGAGACGAAGTATTTGAGATATCGTCATTGTTTACTGAGACGCAGAAAATTACACGAAAAGAACTTTTTTACCTACGTTTGCTTTGCAGTATCTCGTAATATTTTTGCAGGTTGTGTCCATAGTGACAGTTTCACAGCACATTAAATAAATTCTACCACAAACAAACATACTGAAATGACTGCAAATTCTAACCTTACAGTTGACCTATCCTCTTAGAAGCAATACCAGGAGAAAATTGTGCTCGGCAGACAACGCTGCAACGCTTACACGAGGTTCCTCCGTGAAATAACAAAAACCGGCCGCAAATGCGATGTCCTTACCACGTACAACCCGCTCGACCAACTCCAGCCATTGCAGCTGGTGCGAGTACAGACCCCCTCACGCTTTCTTCAGCGAAAAACAGGTCGCCCGTAATTTACGACTGATTGAAATTACAGATAAATCACCACTTCCCAGGTATCCTCCAAACAGATTTAACTCTAACGTTCACTTCACCACCCAAAGAATTAACGTCATTAGCTCTCTGCATGCATTTCGTTAGACAGTCTGAAACATTGACAGTCATCAAAATAACAGGCTACATTACGTGCAGCAAGGCAGGAACTTCGTGAGCTACAATACTGATTAACAGCGGTGCGAATGCCATTTGTTGTTGGAAAGAACGAAATCAGTCTTGAGTACGTTATCACATTTGTTATATATTTTCAGTGCAAATCATCTCATACGTACTCATACTGGACTGGCGTTGGAAGATTTCTACGAATTTTAACAAAGAGTGACAGATTTAGTACAGTTAGTTGGAGAAAGTTCTCCAATACTACCAATATGTAAGGTGTAATGGGCACAGTAACACTTAATATGGTGAGGCCAAACACGAGATCTTTGGAAGAAGCCAGCTGCCAATTATAATGGATGAATCCTCAGCACCATCGGTACTGGGGGATACGGGGGAAGTTTCTCATACAGAATGATGGATTTAACACGGCAAACGAGATGTGTGTATTCAGCTCACATTACTACAACCTACTGCTGCAGTTATGTTCGTAAAACTAGCTGGAGAAGAGCGTAAGTCACTCCTGTTAATACAAAACAAAAGACTGGATGTAGAGAGCCACAGAGCAATGGTCTTCCATTTCCGAGCCGTAGGACATATTCTTCGACCATACGATGTTCCTGGAGTTAAAAGAAATTTATATAAGGAATGAGCAAGGATCCAATATATGAACCCTTGCAAAAGATATTGCTCTAGCAACACAAGTAAAATCTTTCGAAAGAGAAGAAACCCTCTCGGAAAAACTAAATATTCTGAACAGATACCACGAACAATCGAGAGGCTGTCTCAACTTCAGTAAACCAGAGCTGTGCGTATTCCACCTAAATAACAAACGCCCCGATGTAAAACTTACGTAATGTCAACTTTGTTGGAGCTCAGTTAAATCATCATGTGTATCCAGTGTATCTAACAGCTATACTTGATCGCTCCAACATTTAGAATGCATCCTTAAATAACTTGCCAAAAATTAACAACATTGTCAGAAATTTTGTCTGGAACAAAAGCTGATACTTTACGTAGTGTGTGTATTGTATGTATTCTGCTATTACTGCATTCCTGTGTGGGATGGAAGCAGTCATGTCCGCAAGATTGATGTACAACTAAACTACACAATATCTTGTATAATATAGCGACCAGATACCAGATGATAAAACGCAGCGGACAGAGAAGAACCCAGACAACGAATCAGCTCCTAGAAAATTCCCAAACAACAAAATTCTCTTTCACCGTGCACATTCCAGGGATAGAGCTAGAAACGCCATACGGGATCTCTACAATCTTGCGATTTAAAATCGCAAGCAGCTTGGAAGAACATCTGGAGCAAGCTTAACGCTATTACAACCAGCTACGCAAGAAACGAAGCCGGCCTTTATAAATGGGGAATCGCAAACAGCCCTGAAAGTGATTCTGGCGCAATGGAACAATGAGTAGAACATATTATTCGTGAAAGCCCAAGATCTCAAGGAGAGTGGAATTTCATAAAGACCTCTGATGGAACTGTGAAATTAACAACGGCTCTACATGTTCCCTTATAATTTTTTACTAGTATATAGATGTCTTCGTATATTTGGTTTACAGCTTATCTTTCTGTTTCAGCCGTGTCGCATTTTTCTGTAGTTTTGTCGTAAACCAAACAAATGATTAAGATTCTGCAGAACCATGTCGTACATCACGCAGCTTGCTTTTTTATATACAAGAAATTCTGCAAATGGCAAATGAAAGTGAACAGGTAGATTCACTCTCCCTAGGTTTCCTAAAGACCTTTAACGCCGTGCCATATTGTGGATTGATAAGTCACATTATGACCATACGAAAAAACTTCGTGCACATGTGTTGGGATCTAAGAATGTTTGATTTATAGAATTCTGTGTACTGTACGGGGACAGCGGACGTTCAGTAGAAACGAAGTCAACATTGGATGACTGAGGGGTAGTTACAGTATCATCAATTTTCTCTGCCCAAGTAAGCGACGTATCAGGTGGGACCAGCAATGTTGTCACATTGTTCACTGGGGATGCTGCTGTCCACAAGGAAGTATCGTCTGTGAACTCCTTTGTTTTCGTTTCCATTCAGTTTAAATTAATTAAAATACAAAGTTAAAAGGCTCTTGGCTACGCGCATGCTGCGTAATAAAAGCATTCGTCCGCGCGTGAGATTGCTTGTATTTCTTTAAAATGCCTCAGGCAATTGAAAGTCCCACCGAGTATGAAATCCGCGAAATTAGTGCGTAGGACAACAGTCGTGGACAAGAATGAACCCCACTGTATGCGACTGTACATACGCCGAAAACAAATATTACACGCCGCTGTACCACAGAAGCTGCACTCTAACACGAGTTTTATAACGTAACGTCCATTTGCACCATCACTGTTAAGACATATAAAGCTGTCAGTTTTTCTTAACCTTAGAGCAACACAGCTTGTAAAACAACGTAAGACATGAAAGCATGTAAGCATTCTAAAAAATTGGGTGTATCCAAAATCGGTAATGATGCTTTTAAAATAAGGTGACCCAAAACCAAACTGTAAATGTGTCCCACTATACAGTATATTAGAAATAATCGTAGTCTTTATATTTCTTGTCAACTGGCGTGACTTCTTTTCTTGTATCAAAACAAACTTCATAGTGAATTGATGAACTTCGGCAAGGTTGAGGGAAATGACAATCCATCAACGTTCACAGAATTTCAACTTTACTCGTAAAATGGCACTGTGCAGGCGACTAGTAATTTTCTCTGCAAAACACTAGAAGTCATGTTTTACTTTTATCGCTGACACGTTTCAAGTTATACAGGGTGTTACAAAAAGGTACGGCCAAACTTCCAGGAAACATTCCTCACACACTAATAAAGAAAAGATGTTATGTGGACATGTGTCCGGAAACCCTTAATTTCCATGTTAGAGCTCATTTTAGTTTCGTCAGTATGTACTGTACTTCCTCGATTCACCCCCAGTTGGCCCAACTGAAGGAAGGTAATGCTGACTTCGGTGCTTGTGTTGACATGCGACTCATTGCTCTACAGTACTAGCATCAAGCACATCAGTACATAGCATCAACAGCTTAGTGTTCATCACGAACGTGGTTTTGCAGTCAGTTGGCAGATGTCCATTTGATGTATGGATTAGCACGGGGCAATAGCCGTGGTACGGTACGTTTGTATCGAGACAGATTTCCAGAACGAAGGCGTCACGACAGGAAGACGTTCGAAGCAATTGATCGGCGTCTTAGGGAGCACGGAACATTCCAGCCTATGACTCGCGACCGGGGAAGACCTAGAACGACGAGGACACCTGCAATGGACGAGGCAATTCTTCGTGCAGTTGACGATAACCCTAATATCAGCGTCAGAGAAGTTGCTGCTGTACAAGGTAACGTTGACCACGTCACTGTATGGAGAGTGCTACGGGAGAACCAGTTGTTTCCGTACCATGTACAGCGTGTGCAGGCACTATCAGCAGTTGATTGGCCTCCACGGGTACACTCAGCCCAACGTGATCAAATTGTAAATTTTCACAATCAACATGTGTGGGCTGACGACAATCCGCACGCAATTGTGCAGTCACGTCATCAACACAGATACGTTTGGGCAGGCACTGTTGGTGATGTCTTGATTGGGCCCCATGTTCTTCCACCTACGCTCAGTGGAGCACGTTGTCATGATTTCATACGGGATACTCTACCTGTGATGCTAGAACATGTGCCTTTACAAGTACGACACAACATGTGGTTCATGCACGATGGGGCTCCTGCACATTTCAGTCGAAGTGTTCGTACGCTTCTCAACAACAGATTCGGTGACCGATGGATTGGTAGGGGCGGACCAATTCCATGGCCTCCACGCTCTCCTGACCTCAACCCTCTTGACTTTCATTTATGGGGCATTTGAAAGCTCTTGTCTACGCAACCCCTGTACCAAATGTAGAGACTCTTCATGCTCGTATTGTGGATGGCTGTGATACAATACGCCATTCTCCAGGGCTGCGTCAGCGCATCAGGGATTCCATGCGACGGAGGGTGGATGCATGTATCCTTGCTAACGAAGGACATTTTGAACATTTCCTGTAACGAAGTGTTTGAAGTCACGCTGGTACGTTCTGTTGCTGTGTGTTTCCATTCCATGATTAATGTGATTTGAAGAGAAGTAATAAAATGAGCTATAACATGGAAAGTAAGCGTTTCCGGACACATGTCCACATAACATATTTTCTTTCTGTGTGTGTGTGTTTCCTGAAAGTTTGGCCGTACCTTTTTGTAACACCCTGTATATAGATATTAGTATCTCATAATAAATATTGATATATCATGGAGAGAAAAATACCATGACAGAATTAAGTAAATAAGTTCTAAAAGAAAGAGGGACAAATGGGGAAACGAAACTATGATGAGAAAAATTAGTTCAAGGAATGCAGATGAGAAAGACAATGGAAGAAGAAAGTAAGAAGAAGAAGAAGAAGAAGAAGAACGGAGAAGAGGCTATGATGAACGCTTAAGCATACCTAAGTCTAGAACACGTACGGGAGTTTACTTCTCGCTGACGCGCTGCCAGCGCTTTTACTGCAACGGAAACGCTGCGCAGGCCTCGCCGTTTGTCTCTTAAAGAGCATTTCTCCTGCCTGCAAACATCTCAGGTGGTGCAACTTGGTGCATGTTTGCACAGTGGAAATGTGCGAAGAGCACCCAATGTTGACTGGCGGGGGTCCGCCTGCACAGTGAGCGAAAGTGTTCCCACTACGCTCTTGTTCCTGCTGCTGCTGCTCTTTGGCGCTCGTCTTCCCGTCCACCTTTCACCGCACCTCTGCTCTTGAAAAACTCACACGCTTGATGCCGCAACCGCGAAATCGCAACTACACAGCTCTCCCGCGGGATTATCCACAACACTGCACTGCCCACACAGTAACCGGACGGAGGCGTGTTGTTCGTTCCTCTTCAATTCGGGAAAAGTAGTTTTCAAAGAAAGTCTGCAAAGAGCAGAATAATTTAAAATATCTCTGCATTTTATATTCTTATAAGAACACTGATTACAATAAGAACATATCAACAGAGCTAAAAAGAAATGAGTTTTCGTCTTTCACAGCACAGTACCTTCAGCTCTTGTTTTACTATTGTAAGACGTGTATATTTCTATTGTCTATTGTCAAACCACAATTTATGAAAGATGTTTATATTTTATTAATAGGATTAAGTAGGAATAATTAATATATGTCATTTTGGAAATAACTGTGGTAGCAGGGAATGTCTGCACCAAAGTATTGTTGACAAGAGAGACCGCACATTGATACAATTTTAAAAAGGGTGGGAGAGACCGCGTATGGGTACATTTTAAGAAAAGAGCGGGAAAGACCGCGCATTGATACATTTTGTAATGGTAGCAGGGATTGCCTGCACCAGAAAGCATTGTTGGCGGGAGAGACCGCACTTTAGCATTCGTAGGAAGTCAGTAGTAAGCGAGATTTGAAGAGAGTCGGTAGCAGGTCTGAAGCGAGAGGTTGAGAGGAGCGGTGTGTCTGCCAGCCACCAAGCTATGATTTACAAGAGATTATAAACGGATGTACAGAGACATCAGCTAACTATCATCATAAGAGGAGGTAGAATTTTTTTTTTTTTTTTTTTTTTTTTTTTTTTTTTTTTTTTTTTTTTAGAAACTCAAGAATACTAAAGGTATGTTTGCGCAATGCTAGTTGTAAGATTTTTGTAAAAGGTAAGTCCCATTTGAACGTTTGTAAAATCATTTCATTAGCAGCAGTAAATATTTGAAGAAATGTTTTCAAAGAAAAAGTTTAACTGTAAATTACGTAACTTCGGCCAAATTAATTAAAGAATAACGTCAGCTTTGGTAATAAATACAGCCACTTATGACAGCCCACCAGCAGCTAATAGAGTATAGTAAAACAGAGTAAGTATATTCATGTCGCAGTTCGATGTAGCAGTCAGATGGCGATCCAGTAACAGTAAAAAAGGTAAGGTACAGTTTTGGGTTATTGCAGGTAACGACTGACGGCCACGACGACGACACATTCGATGTTTCGTCGAAATAATCAGCAAATCACTTTTAATACGCAGCCTTTAAATTTCTTTGCGAAGACAGCACTTATTATTATTCAGGAAGATAATTAATTTCAAAGGGAAGATTTCATTTGTTGTTATTAAGCAAGAGATAGAAATCCTAAGGGAAGGTTGCGTAACAAAAGAGATATAGAGGAGACGGGAAGGTTTCACTACATCAAGAATCATCCATGTCAACAACATTACTTTAAAACTGCCTTACTCATTAACAGTCAGTGGGTATAATTTATTTACGTGCATCCATATTGGCCACGTGGTTAGAGGCGCCGTGTCACTGACTGCGCGGCCCCTCCCGCCGGAGGTTCGAGTCCTCCCTCGGGCACGGGTGTGTGTGTGTGTGTGTGTTGTTCTTAGCATAAGTTAGTTTAAGTAGTGTGTAAGTCTAGGGACCGATGACCTCTGCAGTTTGGTCTCTTAAGAACTCACACATATGTGAACATTTTTTGCGTCCATATTATAATTATACCATTCTAATCGTGAATGATTGATTCATAACGTATTTTAAACACATTTCTCCAAAGTTCGCGACGTGCTGTTCTTTATCTTTTTCTTTAACTATATTACGCAAAAACACTCTAAACTGCGTTTAAGTGATATTATTAACCGTACGAAAAAGTTGAAACAAGATTATAGGTTTCCATGGCCGCAAGGTGAATGTCGGAGTGCTTGCCTAGTAAATTTCTAGAGAGGAAAATGAAGATCCTTTATATTATTTTCCTACAACAACAAAACAAATTAAAGTAGCGTATTGACCGAATAGGACGGATAAGGAATGCCTTCAAACAAACCGCTCCTTTCGTTCCATGCATATTTTTATCCCCTCTTGTTATCCGTATATTAATTTTTACTTCTCTTCCGCTCACAGGTGATGTGTGTGTAAGGCCAGTCTTTATAAACGATTCGGCGAACTGTTGCGTGTATTTTAATCTTCGATTTCTCAATGGAAGCGAAGTATGTGATAATAAAAGATGTTCTTAGAGCTCGCCATGAAAAACATGTTCGAAATTTCTAATTTCGTTTTCATAAAATGGTAGCTATTCGAAAGAACTACGGTTCAGATTTGCAGCACCTCAGTTACGCTCACGCCAGTAACACGAATCCGCAGCCATTCATACTGCCTTACTTCGTACTTGTTTAAAGTCCCGAGACTGGCCAACATGACTAACAGATACTTCACACACGCAATATTCAGCCCCTGCAAGTGCGCTGTAGGCGGTATCTCTCGTATACAAACTACTGTTACCCCATCAATAAGTCGAGGTCCATAATTTCTATTGCCCATTACAACAGATGTTTCATTTCGTATTCGTCTTTCACAGTATGGAATCCATCGCTCAGCGTTGATTTAGGTTATACACCTAAGGATGTCTTTGCTGAAAACGTTAACTACCCTAACGGAAGTCTCAAACACCCGTAAACCGTATAATCAATGTATTTTTTCTTTTGTTTTCACTGTTTCTGTACTACAGAAACAAAAAGAACGGCTGTGGGGGGAAATTAAAGATGTCGTTTTTAAAGGAAATTCGCTTTTGTTCATTTAGGAAATTCACAGAAATCTTAAAAGTGGTTAACGGCACGGAGACTGGATCCTGTTTCTCCGAAATGTTGGTCCAATGCCTTAACCATTGCCAAGACTGGCCGTTTTCCAAAATTATGTATTCGAAGCGGAAACTTAGAACCGAAGCAAAATTCATATAAAGATATGCAATTAAAGCAATTTCAAACTGCTCAGAGACCTACCTACCATTCCTACAAGTGTACGTGCCTGTTCCACAGGTTAAGGCAATCAAACTACCAAATCGCTCACAGAGATATTGATACTGAAGCCTTGTTTAACTGTCATTTGACAATTGGGGAGACTGAATTAAACACTATGCATGGCTCATGGCTCACGGCATCGTCTGTATCATCCGTAACCGATAAATCTGCGTATGGCACTAACTTTTTGGCTCATGGCTCACAGCATCGTCTGTATCATCCGTAACCGAGAAATCTGCGTATGGCACTAACTTTTATGGAACATCGACGTTATAAGGAGGTCGTACTGGGTCAAGAACAACTGTCCTAATTAACAACATATAAACAGAAGTCCAAGTAAATGCAGCTGACATCAAGTCCAACGAATTTTGTTGAGAGCTATAGAAAATTTCAAGGCTCCTAGACAGGTAAATCACAACTATAAGACAGATAGTCCCGATGGTGAATTAGCCTGAAACTGGTATAAGCGACATAATGCCCTGCAAAAGTGTGAGATTTATCTTCTCGTAACCCGGGGAGATAAATGTCTCAAAAGGAAGAGATTACTTGAGAAGGGAACTTCCATTACGTTTCTTTGCTACAAAAACCATTTCCCACACGGTGTGCTTAATAACTGAGCTAATGAATCTAAAATGGCTCTGAGCACTATGGGACTCAACTGCTAAGGTCATTAGTCCCCTAGAACTTAGAACTAGTTAAACCTAACTAACCTAAGGACATCACAAACATCCATGCCCGAGGCAGGATTCGAACCTGCGACCGTAGCGGTCTTGCGGTTCCAGACTGCAGCGCCTTTAACCGCACGGCCACTTCGGCCGGCTAATGAATCTAAAGACAATGACTGTCAAGTTTCTAACATTAGTGGGCGCTCTGAACGATTCTAGCTTATAGTTATATATCTTGCCATTCCTCGAACATTTCTTCGTCTTCATCCATAGATATCTGAATACCACCATGAGACATCATGTTCAGTGTAGAAGATTGCTTGCTAATGTCAATCAGAAACTACTGAATTAAAAGTAAGATTAGTTCAGAGGAAGAGAAATCAGACTAGATAAGCAGTACGGCCTCTGGGACAAGGACTCAGGAATGGTATAAAGAAGTAAAAAAAGCGTTAATAGTCGAGTTTAACAGTTCATAGTCAAAACAGTGAGTTCTGAGTGACTAACACTAGTTTACACCGAAACCTCAAAGGAAGAAAACGGCGCAGTATGAGAGTTAACTCTAGTAATTTCAGTATCTGAGGAGCCATGCACGGTGTTTAATTCAGTCTCCCCATTAGTCGTAAGTACTCTTGTAACAAGTGGTATTTGCATTTCAGCTTTGCATTGTTCCCAACGCAGACCCTCAATTAGTAAACATGAAAAAGACGTTGCCCGTGGCTCACCAATGACTCACAGCAACCACAGGAATGTGGCTCACGTCGGATGAGTGGCCACTGCCAAGGACAACAGCAAGAAAATGGGCCCCGTGATCACAAGCCTAATAACACGGACGCCACAAGCAGTCACCCGTAACGCTTCAGATTCTGGTACATCCCATGTTGACGATAGTCGCAGGAGAAAGAATGCATAGAGGGACCGAGGATCATTCAAACTAACCATTCATGCGAGACGATAACAAAATCACTACTTAGTATCTACTATTTTTTTGTAGGTTAACACTGCTCCCTAAAATAAAATCCTGTATCTCAGTAAGGAAGCCACTGTGTTCATCATCTGTCAAGGTAGCGAGCCTGAGAGGCCAAGAATAGTGATAGCTAAGAAGAACAAATCTGAGACTATATTCTGACGCGTAATGTGAGAAACTGTCACAACGAGAGACTGAAATAATATCGGAAAGCGAAAGACGTAAGATGATATTACTGTTGTTGTTGTTGTGGTCTTCAGTCCTGAGACTGGTTTGATGCAGCTCTCCATGCTACTCTATCCTGTGCAAGCTTCTTCATCTCCCAGTACCTACTGCAGCCTACATCCTTCTGAATCTGCTTGGTGTATTCATCTCTTGGTCTCCCTCTACGATTTTTACCCTCTACGCTGCCCTCCAATACTAAATTGGTGATCCCTTGATCCTCAGAACATGTCCTATCAACCTATCCCTTCTTCTAGTCAAGTTGTGCCACAAAACTCCTCCCCAATTCTATTCAATACCTCATTAGTTATGTGATCTACCCATCTAATTCTCAGCATTCTTCTGTAGCACCACATTTCGAAAGCTTCTATTCTCTTCTTGTCTAAACTATTTATCGTCCATGTTTCACTTCAATACATGGCCACACTCCATACAAATACTTTCATAAACGACTACCTGACACTTAAATCAATACTCGATGTTAACAAATTTCTCTTCAGAATCGCTTTCCTAGCCATTGCCAGTCTACTTTTATATCCTCTCTACTTCGACCATCATCTGTTATTTTTCTCCCCAGATAGCAAAACTCCTTTACTACTTTAAGTGTCTCATTAACTAATCTAATTCCCTCAGCATCACCCGATTTAATTCGACTACATTCCATTATCCTCGTTTTGCTTTTGTTGATGTTCATCTTATATCCTCCTTTCAAGACACTGTCCATTCCGTTCAACTGCTCTTCCAAGTCCTTTGCTGTCTCTGACAGAATTACAATGTCATCGGCAAACCTCAAAGTTTTTATTTCTTCTCCATTGATTTTAATACCTACTCCGAACTTTTCTTTTGTTTCCTTTACTGCTTGCTCAATATACAGATTGAATAACATCGGGGAGAGGCTACAACCCTGTCTCACTCCCTTCCCAACCACTGCTTCCCTTTCATGCCCCTCGACTCTTGTAACTGCCATCTGGTTTCTGTACTACTTGTAAATAGCCTTTCGCTCCCTGTATTTTACCCCCGCCACCTTCAGTTACTATTGAGTTTATTTTCGCAGGAAGTTTCGAAGTGCAGAATTCAAGAACATTATGGTAAACTTTCACTACAGGTCCACAATTTATTTAACTTTTGTCATGACGTTGTCGTGAGATGTTTGTGACAAGTAGTGGTCCTGGTTTCATATCGGAACGCACTCTCATGGAATCGTAAGACTATGCCGTCTCGTGATTTGTGCTATCTTTGTTGTCTGTCACAACGGAGAGATAGTTGAGCGTACATGACTGAAGCGCCAACTAACCATGCCCACCTCGATTCGCGGATCTACGTCTACACGGATACTCTGCAAATCACATGTAAGTGACTCGTAGAGAGTTCATCGAACCACCTTCACAATTCTCTATTATTCCATTCTCGTATAGCGCTCGGAAACAACGGACACCTATACCTTTCCGTACGAGCTCTGATTTCCCTTATTTTATCATGGTGATCGTTTCTCCCTATGTAGGGCGACGTCAACAAAATATATTCGCATTCGGAGGAGAAAGTAGGTGTCTGGAATTTCGTGAGAAGATTCCTCCTCAACGAAAAACGCCTTTGTTTTAATGATGTCCATCCCAAATCCTGCATCATTTCAGTTACACTCTCTGCCCTATTTCGTGAAAATACAAAATGTGCTGCCCTTCTTCGAACTTTTTCCGTGTACTGCGTCAGTCCTATCTGGTAAGGATCCCACACCGCGCAGGAGTGTTCTAAAAAGAGGACGGACGAGCGTAGTGTAAGCAGTCTGTAGGTAGTTCTGTTGCATCTTTTGAGTGTTTTGCCAATAAAACACAGTCTTTGGTTTGCCTTCACCAGAACATTTTCTATGTGTTCATTCCAGGTTAAGTTGTTCGTAATTGTAATTCCTAGGTATTTAGGTGAATTTACGGCCTTTATATTTGACTGATTTATCGTTTAACCGAAGTTAAAAGGATTCATTTTAGCACTCATGCGAATGACTTCACACTTTTCATTATTTATGGTCAATTGCCAATTTTTGCACCATACAGATATCTTTTCTAAATCGTCTTGCAATTTGTTTTGATCTTCTGATGTCTTTACTACTGAATAAACGACAGCGTCATCTGCAAACAACCTAAGGCGGCTGCTCATATTGTCTCTCAAGTCGTTTATATAGATAAGGAACAGCAAAGGGCCTATAGCACTACCTTGGGGAAAACCAGAAATCACTTCTCTTTTACTCCATGACTTACCGTCAGTTACTACGAACTGTGACTCTGACAGGAAATCACGAATACAGTCACGTAACTAAGACACTATTCCATAATCACGCAATTACACTACAAGCCGCTTGTGTCGTAAAGTGTCAACAGGCTTCCGGAAATCCAGAAATACTGAATCAATTTGAAACCCCCTTGTAAATAGCATTCGACGCTTCGTCCGAGTGAAAAGAAAAGTGTGCGTGCCGAGTAAAGTGTTGACTGAGTGTTAATAGATCTCTCTTTTCGAGGTAATTCATAATGTTCGAACACAATATATGTTCCAAAATCCTGCTGCATATCGACGTTAATGGTATGATCCAGTAATTTAGTGAATTAATCATATTAACTTTCTTGAAGATCTCCAAGCAGTACTGAAGAATCGGTTGGCCAACAGTACTGGCAGTAGGAAGGAATGAAGTAAGGAATGTTATGGTCTAACATCTCATTGAAATCTAGGTCATTAGAGACGGAGCACAAGGTTCAAGCATGGGGAAGAAAATTGGATGTGTCATTCCAAAAACAAACAAAAAAATCACTCGGCATTTGCCTGGAGCGATTTAGGAAAATGTAAGTCTGGGTGGCCGGTCATGGATTCGAACCGTCGTCCTCCCGAATATGATCCCTTTGTGCTAATCACTGCGCCACCTCGCTCCGTAGTAATGTTAGTGCTTCCCTGCATAGATTAACTCCATATGTCATTGCTTGTGGCAGTCGGTTTGCAAACTTTTGCGCCAAGCACTGATTATCTGCAGGTATTCCTGTTTTTCGTCACCATTCTCTAATGGTATGACCTAAACGTGTCATCCACGAACAGCCTAGGTCATTTGTATTTATCGCGAACGATGATGTTCTTATTACACTATTACACTACTATGGAGACGCTCCATTCGCTTCTGATGATGTCTTCCAATGAATAAAGACTTACTGCTTTCTCTTTACCAGGAAGTCTCCACTCCAATTACATACGTGACCTGATGGCCCCAGACTCCAAGCAACAATGCATCGGCAAAGGCAGACATTTCGTACACCCTTTCTAGGTCTTTTGAACTGCTCATCTCCACAATTCTCTCTGCTGTCGTAATGGGTTCACGTGAGCTGTAGTTAGGTTTGCAACGGTGCGAATGTCTCGGGCCAGAACCTCGCCGGTAGCACTGTAGCATACAGTGCCGCCAGAGGTCGGCCGCTCGTGATGAAATCACGGCGAGAAGTCCGCCCGCTATCAGTGTTGCCACAGGCGCCGCGGCGGCCACGCCCCCTACTGTCTGGCTGCTACTGCGGATACGCACACCGCTCTGCAATGCCCGGGGCTTGCTGCCTCCCTCTGTAGGACCAGCATGTAAACACACTTGCGAGTCCGACACAGAGTCGTGGATTTGTACTGACCACGAGACGGTCTACGGAAGGAGTCAGCGTACTGTCTGCAAACCTTCGTTATTCTTTTGGCCTCAGGAAAGTACGCTTTCTGTCATATCGATGTTTCATCTTCTAGAGAAACTTTTTTAAAGAAATTTGTATCATCTTAGACCTGGAACGTATTTCGCAGAAATGGTTCTTTGACACGGAGTAGCACGACGGCTTGCATTACTGTGGAACTACTCGTATTTGTCGTGGTTTGTTACTGAACGACTCCTCCTCGATCCTTAACTGCGACCTTATGCTGCGACCAGCTGCAACAGAATCAGTTCATTGTCTCCGCACGAGCAATTTACTACACACACGTTCATTGCACGCACTTCGCGGGAAAATGTCATGAAAGGGCCGTGTTGCGAAAATATAGATACTCTACTTGCTAATTTGTGTACACAGCAAATAGGTTCAAAGCAGTGAGTCCATCCCCATCCTCAACAGATGGTTCCACCGCTCATAACTCTTCTAAATGAAGCCGGGTTTGTATCTTTCAGCGTTGCGCAAGGTCACGGAACGCGTCTGTAGTCACCTGCTCCTTCACTGTCAGTGAGTACATCGATTTCGATTAAACTTGTACGGTGGAAGGACACAGCACAAGGTCGAAGAACCGTCTGAGACTAATAAGGAGAACAGTGAGCAGTTACTGAACTCTGTCCTTAGCGACGCAAACTATCTAGATTCCCTTGTGCTGGTTGTGCGTTTCACAAGGTAATGGGGTTGAAATTCCCTCTCCTGCATTCCTGATTTAGCTATGTTCTGTCAGTTCACAGTGAAAGCATCAAGACCCATAATATAAGTGATTTCCTTTTATTTTCCACACTTATTCATGGCTTTTCAGATCCTTTTAAACCTTTCCTTCAGCTGTTCCCCCTTATTAGATTGGTCCGTGCATGCTCTTCGATCTGCTTAAGCATCTGTTTCTTAAAAAATGGCTCTGTACGTCTTCTAATCTACCTGCTTCAACTACAACTACGAGGCTACTTTATGTTCGACATTAGCAGCTAATGTTTCCTCCAGTACAAGATTTTCCATTATCTTATCCGTTAATGTACAAGCTTTCAATTTCCGGATTCAGTGAGCTGAATACAATTTTTGCGCCTTGTACCCAATACTCCATGCAGCGTCTCATGCGTTTCGACAAACAAACGCAGCGTCAGCTCTTTTGTTTTCATCCTCTACTACACTCATGTACGAACTTCTAATGATTATTATCCGTCCAGCCCGCGAATCATACATCGCTCACATCACAAACATACCTGTCAAATAGTGCGGAGCATACTTGGAAGTACAGGTAATTGCAGCGATACCCTCCTTGACCGTCTTGTTATCTTCTTCAGCTCCTCCTGTTTCTCATCTGCCTGACAGTTCGTGACTGGTTCTATTCTAGCTACGTTACGAAAAACCACGTGCCATAAGCTCGTAAATGATTGAGGGAATGTTTTCGCGATGACTGAAGCAGGCTACACTCATAATTATTGAGTTGCTTACGTGTAGACTACCTAAATTGAAAAAAAGGGTGTCACAGTGCGACATTATTGTTGTCAAACCGTCAGCACCTCACAATATTCATGCCACCAGATAGACTGTTCGTGAACTCACACGTTTATCAATTGATGTGTACAAGTAACTGTATCGAGTGACTTTATTTAGGTTTCCATTACGCATTCGGAGGATTACACCATGGTCAGCTAGTTTTTCTAAAACTGACCTCACGTGGATGGTTTACACCTTTTCCTCTTTTCTTCTCTGGGTAATTTGTGGTACGTTTTGCGAGAAGAAGGAGAAAACGAATCTGTTTAGTATATAACATAACTTTCACTATTACATTGCATTTCTAAAAGTCAATACAACACACTGCAAACAAAAATAACACCAGTTGTCACAGTGTTTCTACATTAGCCACTTCAAAGTTCTGATTAGCAGCAATGTGATCACTGATAGATATTTCTGTCGCTGTTTATGAATGCAACAAAATCAGCCACAAAACTATACAGTTTCAGATGTATGTAATGGACGTTCCGTTGCTATTCGCAAACGATGCCATAGACTGCAAAGGAAAAAAACTTGCGTATAAAATACCGGTGGCACATTAATTTTAGATAAATCTGCCTGCTAAGTTAAATTTGGGTATTTGAATTTACACGTAAGAACAGCACGTTTACATGAGAAATGTAAGCCGTCACTTGCCTCTTCTCCGCACGTCTCCCCATTTACACCCACGTGTGTGGAATATCTGTCTCTACTAGATTCAAGTCATCCATTACAGACGTTCTAGAACCAGCGATTGTATATCGTACACAAATACAACAAACTGCAATCAGTCGCTTTTTGACGTGGTGTGTCTGGGAATCATGATCACTAACTACAACGAAAGAAGAAGAAAGTGCAGCAATACCTCAAAACTGATCGTAATTTTACACTGTAAATATACATATAAAGAATGGCAATATAAAAATATAATATGTTATATAGCTAGGGAAGGCCGAAATGCACGCTATAAGCTCACGCAGGATGGCGTGAGGTCTGAAACAGGATACGTAATGAATGCTATAAAGAAAAGTACGTAGCTGCTGGAATACTTAACTTTAATCCATCATTTGTATACATCGTTCTTGATGAGACATGCTTCATACGATAACTATCAATTGCTATGGCGCCTTGCTAGGTCGTAGCCATTGACTTAGCTGAAGGCTATTCTAACTATCTTCTCTGCAAATAAACGAGGCTTCGTCAGTGTTGCATCGCTAGCTAAGTCGTCCGTACAACTGAGGCGAGTGCTAGTAAGTCTCTCGAGACCTGCCGTGTGGTGGCGCTCCGTCTGCGATCACTGACAGTGGCGACACGCGGGTCCGACATGTACTAATGGACCGCGGCCGATTTAAAGCTACCACCTAGCAAGTGTAGTGTCTGGCGGTGACACCACATAATATCTTGAAGTAATTCATACCTATTGCTGCAGTTTCATCCTTTTAATGACACATTACTACCGTTTTTGATCTGTCGAAATGTGTGTATGTTTTTATCAGTTACGTGGATCTCTTGATGACTTGTATTATACATCGAAACTGACAATCCACACAGAACGTAGCAATTTATACTGTCCGACGCAGGATAACATAAGAAACCAGAATACTTATATGACTTCGCGTGACAAAAACTTACGTTTAACACGTAAGTTTTCATTGACCAAGGTTTATTGTTCGTGTATTAATTCAGCATTCATTCTACAACAATATTACAAGCAGGATTGGGCATTCAGTAAAGTAAGTCTTCTTTCCTTAAATTTGCAAGCCAGAGTAAATGATTCTACATTACTTATTTGATTCTTTGCTTCTTTCAAACGATATTAGCTTCGAAATCCCTTCAAGCTATTGTAATTGAAATTGTAAGCTATTTCTCTGCCTTACGAGTGGCTGCTAACGCCAAAAATAATTACGTGAACAAATTGAAAAAGTTTATAATTTTATTACCATGCCAAAGGGGACCTCCACCCCGTCCGGGAGAGGTGTGATACCACCCAGACGGTATCATCTCTCACTGTCTTTCTTCAGGCATTTTTACAGCGTCTAATCTTCGGAGAAGAATGGTTCTGAGTCACTGAAACGGATATTTGCTTCTATTGTTCCCGAAGCACGGTGAATACGTCTTGCCACACTCCAGAGGTTCCGACACTGGACGATCTACGCGTGTGGCTGGAGAAACAATGGAGCAGTAATTCTCAGGAAAGCCGTGTAATGGACTGCATCTGCGCTTTGCCGCCTTAATGGGCCTCGGGAGCAGCTGTGACTAGTGCTGTTCGCGTCCTGCATCTTGACGCTGTGGTTATGTCAAGCGATGTCCTTTCAGTCATTTCTGTCCAAGTGTGCGAGCGGTTGCCAGAACTATACTGGTGAGCCAAAACGTGACCACCTGTTTAATAGCGTGTCGGTACAGTTTTGGAACCCAATACAGCAGCGGTTCTGCCTGACGGGGATTCGACGGGTCCTTGGGAGATTTAGGAGAGGGTGTGTGGACCTCATGTCTACGGGCGTGTCACGCACCGTTCAACGCATTCTTAAAAGTGACCTCCACATGTACCCATACAAGATGACCTGTGCACAGAAGCTCACTGAAGAACACAAGCAGCAGAGACTTCTGTTTGCTCAGTGGGCGGAGGACAGGGAAGAAACTCTCAACAATGTTTGGTTTTCAGACGAGGCGCATTTTAATTTAGACGGTGTGGTTCACAAACAACATGTACGCTTTTGGGCCACTGAAAACCCACAAGTGCTTCATGAACGACAACATTATGCTCCGAGGATTACAGTGTGGGCAGCAATTTCCAGTCACGGACTTATTGGACCCTTTTTGTTTAAAGAAACTTAACAGCGAGCGTTATTTGAGCACGCTTCGCAATAGCTTCATTCCACAGCTTCTTGCTACTGCCTTGCCCTTCAACACCTCTACATCTACATCTACATCCATACTCCGCAAGCCACCTGACGGTGTGTGGCAGAGGGTACCTTGAGTACCTCTATCGGTTCTCCCTTCTATTCCAGTCTCCTATTGTTCGTGGAAAGAAGGATTGTCGGTATGCCTCTGTGTGGGCTCTAATCTCTCTGATTTTATCCTCATGGTCTCTTCGCGACATATACGTAGGAGGGAGCAATATACTGCTTGACTCCTCGGTGAAGATATGTTCTCGAAACTTCAACAAAAGCCCGTACCGAGCTACTGAGCGTCTCTCTTGCAGAGTCTTCCACTGGAGTCCATCTATCATCTCCGTAACGCTTTCGCGATTACTAAATGATCCTGTAACGAAGCGCGCTGCTCTCCGTTGGATCTTCTCTATCTCTTCTATCAACCGTATCTGGTACGGATCCCACACTGCTGAGCAGTATTCAAGCAGTGGGCGAACAAGTGTACTGTAACCTACTCGCAGTGGTTCATGCAAGATGGAGCAAGGCTACATACTGCAAACACTGTGTTGGAGTTTTTACGCGAGCATTTCGACATGCGGATCATTTCACTCAGGTTTCCAGGTCGCTCCAATGACTGACAAAATTGTCCCTCCAATAGTCAATCGATGTGACTTTTTTTGTTTGGGGGGTACCTAAAGGAAAAAATTTTCCCGAAACGTCCACGTGATTTAATGGAGCTCAGAAGACTTATTCCTCAAGCTTGCAGTGAAATTACGGAAGCCGTGTGCCGTAGGGTAATCACTAACTTCAGTGTTCGTTTGAAGGAAGTTAGGAAACGAAATGGTGGACATATTGAGCATGTGCTGAGTTAGAACAAATCTCCACGGATGGCTCTTCATTGTAGTATATGTTCCTTTCAGATTGTGTTGACAAAGTTTATATTCAAAAACATTATGGTGACACATTCCGTGCGCCACCCTGTACTTACGCGTCTCACACCAGCGACATCACCGGGCGGCATTCAGTCTGGCGGTAGTGAGCGGCGATACTGTTCTGGTCAATCAGCATATTTACGACGACGGGCGACGCAGAGGGCCGCGGGACTGGACGAGGAAGCGCCGACACAGAAGAGCGGGTGCGACCAGCCGGTCCCCGGCGACGCGCTCGTCACTTCCCGTCCCGTTACGATCGGGTTCCGGCGCGCCGCTAACGGGACCCGCCCCGTGCGTCGTGGCAGCTGCGCTGCGCCTGAGCTGAGCTGAGCTGCTCTGAGCGGCTCGCGCCCACTGCCCGCGGCCGGCAGCGCAGCGCGGTGGGTGATCATCGCCCGAGACCAACGCCGCGTGTCTACAAGCTGGCGGCTGCAGCGGAACTGCGCCTCAAGACTCGCAAAAAGAGGGCGCACGGATGCCGGGTTCGATTTGTGACATTACTGTTCATATTTTTTTTTAAAAAAATTGTAAATATTTTATTGAAACTGTTAAAGCAGAAGTAGAAACATCTTGTCTGAAGCGAAATCGATACTGAAACTCTTTGATAAGATTAAAATGAATGTACATATTAAGAAAAAGGGTGTAATATTTACTTTTAAATATTGTGAAGATCTGTATTTGTTATAATTATTAAATGTAAAAAGGTGCTATAATGTAACTGTGTATGTAATAGTTACTGGCACTCACTTAGGGCTGTATGAGATATGTGTAGTATAAAAGATGGAGTAGTTCCGTCAGGAACGGAAAGCTGGGTACGCGTAGGAAAAGGTGGGAGTGGAAACGTTTGGCGCGCTTTGGCGGGCGCGAACTAAGTCAGTCGGTGGCCAGTCATCTTAGAGGCAGCACGTACAGGGGTAGCACTCATCTCACGCCAGGTGAGGAGAACCCTACGTCATAGTGACGTAACACTACGTCATCGTGACGTAAATAACCTAAATCGACTACATCAGTGCGGTTGTGCCGATAACGTCAAAGCTAAATGTGCATACATGTGTACAAATGAAGTGACAGGAGTTATCTATTACGCTCATCCCAGTTGAATTAATTAGTAAGCTGTAATCCCAACAATTTGGGATGGTATTATGTGTTTCAGGAACATAATGAATGTCTGAACAAAGGAACCATAACGAAAGTAAAAAAAGCTTTCAGTCAATTTTTTTAAAAAAAATCCAATGAACCGTGCATAAATCGTGTGGATAAAAACGTGAAATAATTAAAAATTAAGCTGCAATCCAAAGAATGTGGGATGTTATTGTGTGCTTCATGAACATAGCGAATATCTGAATGAAGCAATCATAACCATAACGAAAGTGTCTTGTTATTTTTCTAGCCTGAAATGAATGCTACCCCATTAAAAAAAAAAAAAAAAAAAAAAAAAAAAAAAAAATCCGATGAATCGTGTCTAAATCCTGTTGATAGAAACATGAAATAATTAATTATTAAGCTGCAATCTAAAGAATGTGGGTAGTTATTGTGTGTTTCATGAACATAACGAATATTTGAATGAAGGAATCATAACCATAACGGAAGTGTCTAGGCATATTTTAGTCCGATTAATCGTGCATAAATCATGTGGATAAAAACGTGAAATAGGGAGAAATTAAAGTGTTTCGTATTTTTATAAAAGCCAATGAATTGTACATAATTCATATGGGCAGAAACGTTAACTGAGAAACTGAAGTTCGAAGTAATTCCGAATGTTGCTGGAAATATTAAACCATCCAGTTCCATTTAATTTTGCCTTCATGATGTAAATCAACTAAGAACAATGAACAGTGCAGATTCAAGACGCACACAACAGTCGATGTATACAGAATGCGCACAACAGTCGATAGGACAACTCGTGAAACTCATGATGACCCGTGCCTACGTCACGTTGACGTAGGGCTCTCTTCACCTAGCGTGAAATGAATGCTACCCCACGTACAGCGCCAGCATAGTGTGGAGTGCGCCATATTATTGCATCTTGCCTCGGTTGGAAACTGCAGTTTATCACGGCCTGGTATGGAGAGAAAAACGGGCTATTCATTATAAGATGCATCATCGCTATGAAGAGGAAGTAAGTCCGACATCGATAACTGCTCTTGGCCGTTCTGATATTAATACAGTTGTTGCCACCAACGCCACCGCCGCTGATCACATCTTACAGGGTACGACATTTTAGCTTTGTATTATAGTGTGTGCCAGGGAGATGAAATGTGCTTTAAGAATAATAACCATCATCCAAATTAACAATTGTGTCCATCTGGTAATTTATCCCGCTCATAAACCACGCAGGATCCTAACCTGGTAAATGAAAATTCCGAGTGACCTGTATTCAGCCAAGACTGTGAAATCTTTAATATATTGTTGGCAAATCAGTGATTAATCAGTGAAATAATTGATGGAAAGAATAACTGAGAATTTCATAATTAACATTGCTATTATTTTCTGTGTTACAATGATTACGTAAGGTTATGCCAGATTCAGAGACCACATCAGATAAATTGTGTGCTGCTTTCACATTACGTATTAATGAAAGGAAATACTAAGTTGATGATTAATGGTGATAAATAGTAACGTTAAACAGTTTATAGTGAATCAATGAAATGTTTAGTACCAAATATGTTGATGTAGAAACCCCCCCCCCCCCTGTCCAAATTTACTTTTGTTTTCATGTAATCAGTCTGTTTGGTTAAACAATTGGGTACTGTAATTTTGTTTCGAGCGGCTAAACTTTTCTTGTATTGCTGAACCATCTTTTATCTAAATCTAAAGTAAAGTCTGTTAGGTAAGTAGGGAGTTGCAGTCTTTTCTGCTGTCCTCCTCAGCTTCATTACGTGTGCCTAATTAGACTGGCGAATAATAGTGTACCACCAACTACATATATTGTTATCGACGCAGAATAGTAGTCTAACTACTGTTATTTCCCATACCTCTGAACTAATGACTTATTTGAAGAAACGAGTTAAAGTCTGATGCTTATTCTTTAGGTTAACACACACGGTTATTACACTTGTTTTTGTGGTTTTGCTGTCCGGATAGGTAACTGTATTTCTGTTTGTTACATTGCTTATTATTAACAGTATATTAACAGTTGGCTTTGCATGACAGTATGTTTTGTAAACCAATTCAGAGAATACAAAATACAAGCAAGTATTTCATTTCGTTTTACATATCAGGATAGTAAATAACACATACAAGTCACAAGAGGAGGAGTATTACAGGTTCTGTGGCAGGGGGTGGGGGTTTCTCACTTTGTACCCCCTCTGCCGCCCTCGTCTCTCGCAAGTAATACAGAGTTGTTCTGAATCGTGGACCCGTTTCCAAAAATTCGTATGTATTCAAGTACAAATCCAAAATGAACAAGCCTTATGCCAATGAAAAGAGGACGTTTCAAAGTTTTTGGCGGGCTGTGATTGTTTCAGAAGCGGCCAGCAGAGTTCGCGCAGCAGCAGGGCCGACATTCTCTTTCACTGCCTGTTGTGAGTGAGATGGCGACTGTGGAGCACAAGGTTTTCTGCGTTCTTAAGTTCGAGAAAAGTGAGTCGCAAATTGCAGTGCAGAAGGCATTTCGTACTAAATTCTGTATTCAACCACCAACTCGCTAAAGCCTTAGCCGTTGGTTTAAGCAATTTAAACAGACTGGGAGAGTGTGAAAAAATAAAAGCACAGGCCCACCGCGTGTGTCAGAGGATGACGCCCGACGGATCCAAGAAAGTTTTGTGCGGAGTCCCAGTAAATCTACCAATAGACCCATTCGAGAACTTGGAATAGCCCAACCAACTGTATGGAAAGTTCTAAAGGCGTTTGCTGTACAAGCCCTACCGATTACAACTTGTGCAGCCTCTCAACCCCAGAGACAAATGGAAGCGTCTAGAATTTTATGGTTATGTGCTGGCAAAAATGTAGCATGACGCATTTCTATAGCGTGTAATTTTTAGCGATGAAGCGACGTTTCATCTTAGTGGAAAAGCCAACAGACACAATGTTCGCATGTAGGCTTTGGAAAAGCCATATTCACCATTGCAACACGAAAGAGAGTCATTGAAGATCAACATGTTCTCTGCCGTATCCCGTACAAAGGTTTATGAACCATTTTCCTTTGCTGAAAGAACTGTAATGGGACTCCCGTACCTGGACATGTTGGAACAATGGCTGGTCCCTCAAGTTATAGAAGATTCCCAGGACTTCATTTTGAACAGGATGGAGCTCCGCTCCATCGGCACCGCTATGTAAGAGGCTTCTTGACTGATTCCCTTCCTTAGCGCTGGATCGGTCGCAAGGGACTTGAGGACCTGGCTCTGCACTTCTGGCCACCGAGATCTCCTGATCTCTTCTTGTGGGGTTATGCTGTTTACGTCCCGCGTCTACCAACCACTCTGAACGATCTGCGGAACCGGATCTCTGCTGCCGTCCGCCCAGTAACAGCAGATACGCTTTCGCGTGTGTGGGTCGAGTTTTGGCTACCACGTCGAAGTTCGCCGTGCAGCCAACGGTGGCAAAAATGACGATTTATAACATTTATTACATTTATAATTATTAAAAGTAATTAATTACAAATTATTAAATTTATTAAATTGATATCAAACATTATGAAAAAATCTTTGAAACTTCCTCTTTGCATTGGTATAAAGCTCGTTCGTTTTGGATTTGTACTTGAATAAATACGAATTTTTGAAAATGGTTCCATCATTTGGAATAACCCTCTATTTACGGTCACCCACACTTTTAACACACCTGAGCTGCCTACTACCTTAATGATAACAACAAGAGAGCATCGAATGAAATGACAAGTTACTAGTCATTAGTTACTTATTTCTGCGGAACGTTGCGAAGGTTAAAATCTTCATCGTAAGGCGGTTCTATTATTATTCACATATGAGACCAACAGGGCCACGCGACGTACAATCAATCAATGTCGCTTTTGATGGTTGGTCTTCCTTTGTGTTTAATATTGTTTCATCCCTACAGAATGAAGTCTCTTTCTTTCATCAGGCCACGGTGTTCCAGTACGTTTTCTAATTTCCCTGTGACCAACTTTCCAGTCAAATATTTTTTTCTGAATGTTTTTCTATCTGTACTGTCTGCCTGACTTACACCGGCTGCTTTAAGATCCTCCTCATTCGCAGCGATCCATTTAATTGATTCAGTTTTGGCCTTACTTTTCGTACAATTCCACTACTTGTTTTGTCAAGCTAGCGGGTGTCATTCTTCCAATGTTCACATTAAATTTTCAGTCTTCGTTTTCTCATGTCAACATCTATGTCTGTGTATTATTCTATTTCCTTATTACTTCTCAGTCTATAAGTTTCTTCATAAGTAATTTTGGAGCCTAATATTTTCCTGATAATCTTTCTTTCCTTCTTTTGAATTTATTTAATATCCACCTTTCTATTTAAAATTGAAGTTTCTGCTCCATAAAGATATTCATGTTCGATTAGAGTGCTGTAATGCTTAAGTTAAATGAATTTTGAAAGTGTTTTTAATTATACATATTTTGTGTCACTCTGAATGCTGTTGTATGTAGATTAATGTGGCATGGTATGTGTTGTTACGAATCTGGGGAAACCTGCGGAATTGTCTAGTACAGGAAAGAAGGTTTTTGATTGACCCGTTGGCCGTAGCCAGTGTTCGTGACCGCTGTCACCACTTCTCAGTCAAGTAGCTCCTCAATTGGCCTCACATGGGCTGAGTACACCCCACTTGCCAACAGCACTTGGCGGGTTCGGACGATGACCCTTCGAAGCGCTAGCCCAGCCCGACAGCGCTTACCTTCGGTGATCTGAAGGGAACCGGCCTCACCATTGCGGCAAGGGCGTTGGCAGAACTGTTACATAGTCTCCCTCAACTGCCGGCTCTAAATTTACCCGAAAGTGTCTAGCGAGAAGAGTGTCGCCTCTCTTGCAGATTTATTAAGTTCCCGAAGCATTTCATTTTCACTTTCGTAAGTACTACGCAGGCCTCTTACGATCCTAGCAGAGCGCTAGGAATATATTCAAGATCTCCGACCTTCAGGACTACGTGATGAGGTTTCAGACGTACTTTAGAACTGGGCTGCCGGCTATGTTGTTTTCTTTAGAGACGTGGCGCACGTACCGGAAACTATCCTAACGTCTATAGCCATACTCTCCAAGTCACCAGTGAGCGACAAAGGGTATGCAATGCAACGGAATGACTGACTGACAGAAAATAGTAGTACTAGCGGTAAATATGTGAAGTAGAAGCGTGTATATACATATGTTAAGTACACGAACAGGTTCGATAGCAAACACGTTTATCTGTCCCCCACCTTCCCCTCCCCTCCCTACCGCAAGATTGAATCAAAGGTCGTGTCACGAAGGGCACACCGCCGCGTGAATCAATACCTAAACTGCTGTGGACAAACTCATTACTGAGACAGGAAACTCTGTACAGTGCTCCTTTACCCGACAATAATTAACCGAATATCGGGTTGCATCAGCTACGGAGACGCATTTAAGACAATTTCGTGTAATAACAACAGTTTGCAGGCGACTGTAATGTAACATCGTCGAGGTTGTCAGTTCTATTTATGACTTAGAAATTATATTGTACAAGGCATATGTCTCTCTAAGAACTACGGTCTTATCACAACAGTCTAAGGGCAGAACTTAGCATACAATTTTTTGTTACTTTTCTCAAAATTTTCTTGATTACCTAGAATATTACTGTACTTAAATATAACACCGTGTGAACATAGTCGCCTGAAATATTCCCTGAAAATATAGCTGCGTTCGTTTCGATGTATGCGCTAGTAACACGCTATGATTAATTACCTGGTAAAAATCGAGAAATCTACGAGAAATTTCTGCATCGCTACGAGCTATGACAATTACCACGACTGTAGGCAGAAAACAAAGCTACCGTACGGCTGTTGTTAATAATCCTATTTACTTAAATAGATGGGTACAATATGAGCACTTTCACCTCATGGAATTCTATTTGCTTCCTTCAGCTCAATGAATAATTTCTGCCTATGTCAGGCCTCACTCCAAAATATTATTCCATATGACGTTAATGAATGAAAGTATGGAGACAACATTAGTATACTGATTAAACATCCTCAAGGTTTGCAGTTATTCTTGTAACAAAAGTAATAGAAAATTCCTTAGCCTTAGTTTTCCTTATTCAAGTTTCCATAAATACGGCTCTTAGAATATAGGCTGTTAATCGGGAGTGGGATATTTTTTCAGAAAAAACTGGATGCTTCTTGGAAATTTGTGGTAAGTTCCTATGGGACGAAACTGCTGAGGTCATCGGTCTCTAGGCTTGACTAGGCTAACGTAAACTAACTTACGCTAAGGTCAACACACACACACCCCCACACACCCACACACACCCCCACACACCCCCACACACCCCCACACACCCACACACACCCACACACACCCACACACACCCACACACACCCACACACACCCACACACACCCACACACACCCACACACACCCACACACACCCACACACACACCCACACACACCCACCCACCCACCCACACACACACACACACACACACACACACCCGAGGAAGGACTCGAACCTCCGACGGGGGGAGCCGCGCGAACCGTGGCAAGGCGCCCAAGACCTCACGGCTACCAGGCGCGGCGGATGCATCTTTTTAAGGTACAGTTCAGTTAATAACCTGCAAAACAATTTGCTATTTTGATTATTGATACCTAGATGCTCGGCTTAACAGCATCTGAAAGAGGACAATGCTGCCTCTCGTGCCAGGTATCATCCGAACTATGGATGATTGGCCAAAGACAGATTCCATGTTCCTAGATTATCGGAATGTGTTCGACTTGGTGCCCTACAGCAGACTCTTAACGAAGATTCGAGCATACGGAACAGGTTCCCAGGTAAGTGAGTGGATCGAAGACTTCCCAAGTAATACAACTCGGTACGTTGTGTTCGACGGCCAGTGTTCATCAGAGAACTCCCTAAGGAAGTATGGTAGGGCCGCTCTTGTTCTCTGCATACATACATACACGATTTGACGGATAGGCTGCGCAGGACTCTGCGACTGTTAGCTGATGAAGCTGTACAATATGGGAAAAGGCCATCGTCGTGTGGCTGTAGGATGACAGACGATGACTTCAAAAGAATTTCTATTTGGTGTGATGAATAGCAGCTTGCCCTAAAGGCAGGAAAACGAAAATGCAAGTTAAGGCAGATGAGTGGGAAAAACATTCCAGTGATATTCCAACACAGTATTAGTGATGCGCTGCTTGGCACAGTTTGTAGAGTAAATAACTAGGCATAAGCGATATGAAATGAAAGGTGCACGTGATGACGGTAGTAGAGAAGGAGGTGTTTGATTACGGATTACTGGTAGAATTTCAGGAAAGTGTGACTCATCTATAAAGGAGACCGTTTATAGGACAATTGTGGAACCCATTCTCGAGTACTTCTCGAGTAATTGGGATCCTCACCACCTCGGTTTAAAAGGAAGACATCGAAACAATTCAGGTGGGCTGCTAGATTAGTTACCTGTAGGTTCGATCTACACCCAAGAATTACGGAGAAGCTTCGTGAACTCAGATGGGAATTTCTGGAGGATGACGATGTTCTTTTAGCGGAACAGTACAGAGAAAATTTAGAGGACTGACATCTGAAACTGACTGCAGAACGATTCTACTCCTGCCAACGCACTTTTCGCTTAAGGACCGCGAAGACAAGATAAGAGAAATGAGAACTCGTTCGGGGGCATATACACAGCTATTTTTCCCTCAGTCCATTTTCGACTGGAACAGGAAGGCAAATCACTAGTAATGCTACCTACCCTCCATCATACACCATACAGCTTGCTAATTGTGGATATAAATTAACAAACAAAATACACAGAAGCGCCAAAGAAACTTGTATGCGTATTCAAATACAGAGATATGTAAACAGGCAGAATACGGCGCTGCGGTCGGCAACGTCTATGTAAGAGAACAAGTGTCTGGCGCAGTTGTTAAATCGGTTACTGCTGCTACAATGGCAGGTTATCAAGATTTCAGTGAATTTCAACGTAGCGTTATATTCGCCGCATGAGAGATGGACACAGCATCTCCGAGGTAGCGACCAAGTGGTTCAAAAATGGCTCTGAGCACTATGGGACTCAACTTCTGAGGTCATCAGTCCCCTAGAACTTAGAACTATTTAAACCTAACTAACCTAAGGACATCACACACATCCATGCCCGAGGCAGGATTCGAACCTGCGACCGTAACGGTCGCGCGGTTCCAGACTGTAGAGCCTAGAACCGCTCGGCCACTCCAGTCGGCGACGAAGTGGGGATTTTCCCTTACGGTCATATCACGAGTGTACTGTGAACATCAGAAATCCGATAAAACATCAAATCACCGACATCTCTGCGGCCGACATCTCTGCGGCCAGAAAAGGATCCTGCCAGAACGGGACCAATGGCGACTGCAGACAATCGTTAAACTTCCGCAAATTGCTCTAGATTTCAATGCTGGGCCATCAACAAGTGTCAGCGAGCGAACCATTCAACGAAATATCACCGATATGGGATTTCGGGGGCGTAAGCCCACTCGGGTACCCTTGATGACTGCGTGACACAAAGCTTTACGCCTCGCCTGGGCCTGTCATCACCGACGTTGGACTGTTGATGACTGGGAACATGTTGTCCGATCGGACGTGTCTCGTTTCAAATTGTATCGAGAGGATGGACGAGTACGGGCATGGACACAACCTCATGAAACAGCATGTCAGCAGGGGACTGTTCAAGCAGGATGGTGTGTGCAGTTTGATTGATATGGGATCCCTGATGCGTCTAGATACGATTCTGACGGGCGACATGTACGTAAGCAACGCGTCTGATCACCTGCACCCAATCATGTACATTGCGCATTTCAACGGACTTGGGCAATTCCAGCAGGACAATGCGACACCCCAAACATCCAGAATTGCTACAGAATGGCTCCAGGAACACTCTTCCGCGTTTAACACTTCCGCTGGCCACCAAACTCACCAGACATGAACATTATTTGGGAATATCTGGGATGCCCTGCAACGTGCTGTTCAGAAAAGATCTCCACCCCATTGTACTCTTACGGATTTATGGGCAACCGTGCAGGGTTCATGGTGTCAGTTCCCTCCAGCTCTACTTCAGGCATTAGTAGAGTACAATACCACGTCGTGTTGCGGCACTTCTGCGAACTCGCGAGGATCCTACAAGATATTAGGCAGGTCTGCCAATTACTTTGGCTCTTCAGTGCAGTTAAGAATTAAGAACGGCAAAGAGCGCATGATCTAACTCCGTAGACCGCCCAGTGCAATTCCTTCCGACGTCGACGGAATGGCATCCCTTTTAATTTTTCGAGCAGCCTCGTATAGCTTTTGATACTACGTTTCTTAAGTCAGGAATGTGCTGAATCACATTTTACATGAAAAGCACAAGTTCTCTAGGAGAATGAAAAGAACAACTCAATCAAATGCTGAAAGCCGGCCGCTGTGGCCGAGCGATTCTAGGCGCTTCATTCCGGAACTGCGCTGCTGCTACGGTCGCAGGTTCGAATCCTGCCTCGGGCATGGATGTGTGTGTGATGTCCTTAGGTTAGTTAGGTTTAAGTAGTTGTATGTCTAGGGGACTGATGACCTCAGATGTTAAGTTCTATAGGGCTCAGAGCCATTTGAACAATTTTGAAATGCTGAATTTCCACAGGAGTGTCGATATTACACTCTGACTAGAAGTTATCATGCACCTTAACTTTTAACAGGCACACTGTTTTTCTGGTTTCTGCTCAGATTTACGCGCTATTCTGGCATCCAGGACCGGTGACGTAAGTTCGTTTCGCAGCGCCGGTCAGCCGAGCCCGGCCATTCATTCATCGGTGCTATTGTAAAGTTGCAGTGGTCAGCGGGACGAATAGATAGCTGCTGCCACTTCCTGGGATGGTTCAGTCGCTGCAGGGCCACTAACAACGTTAGCAGCTAGTTGGAGAAACAGGATAAAGCAGCTGGGAAATAGCAGCTAGCTTCTGTGACTCCAAACGTAGCTTTGCGGTTCGCAGAAAATATTTTAACTGTGGACGGTAGGGGGTAATTGGGCGATGAAGCCATACATGACCAATTCGGGGTAACACACAGAAATACCTTAAGCGCCCTTTACACTGCAGCTACTTGCTTGTGCGGTATAGTCAGCGCAACGAAAACTGTCCAATGTGCCGTGGCAATGCAGTTATGGTAGGTAGGTTGGGCTTAATGTCCCGTCCACATCGAGGTCATTAGAGACGAACAGCCGTGCCATTTCAAAGTAACCATCCCGGCATCCGCCGGAAGCGATTTATGGAAATCACGGAAAACCTAAATCTGGATGGTCGGACGCGGGTTTGAACCGTCTTTCTCCGGAATGCGAGTCCAGTGTCGTAATCACTGTGCCACCTCGCTCGGTATAATTATGTTTCTAGCATCTGCTCATATAGCATAATTTGCTCAATAAATACGTAACAATGCGTTTCAGGGAAAAGAAGCATGTCAATGGCTTCCCTCGTGGAATTAAATGTAGCGTGATTTTCACGGACGATAAGGAGCCCCTTCTTCCAAACAGGCGTCCCTTACTTTTGTGTCTGAATTACATTTATTGTAAAAAACAAAGATGGTAATTTGACGAAAGTGCTCAAATGTATGATTGTTAACTTCAGCAGCACAGAAAATACCATTTTATACAATGCTACAGCTGAAATGAGTAGAAAGACTCCTTCAGAAAGAATACAAAGGATTCAAAAATATTCTATCAAATTTACTCGTCTGTAAATATCACTCGCCTAATATTTATCACGTGACTAGTTAGTTGCTCTCTGACTTTTTTATATTCATCACAATCTGTGCTGGTTAGTTAAATCAACGCTGTATTGAAATATTTATTAGTCTCGTTGCTTCGCACGGGCGAAGCTGACGCGAGTTGTCGTTAGTGCTAACTTATTTCTCGTTTCCGAAACTAGACTTGCGTTCTTTCTCTAAACCTCGTTGACTGTAGCGGAAATGTAAAGAGGTACATTGCGATACCAGTGGTTAGCAAAAGCTCTTTAAATTTTGAAAATGTCCAAGTGCCATTTTAGAAGTTATTGTGAATTCTTGCAGGTGTAATTTGAAGAACAAGTGTCTAAATTATCTTGCGAGATTGTATCTTTTGCAGCCTTGTGCCTGTACGTTGTCACGGCTGCACTCCGCGGCACTCGTCCTTCGCAATTCCCGCTTCCACCTCAGATTAGCACCCTCTGCGCAGAATTAAAATTAAAATGTAATTAACAATTCCGGGACACATGCAGCATCACACAAGGCGAGTTTACTCTTTTCTAAAGGACGGTCGTGTAGTAGCTTCATTTCCAGAGCAACCACGATATTTTGACGAGAAGTGCATTCCGTGTAACTGGGAAACTGCAAATCTTTTCTAAAGGACGGTCGTGTAGTAGTTTCATTTCCAGAGCAACCACCATATTTTGACGAGAAGTGCATTCCGTATAACTGGGAAACTGCAAAGATTTCCTCTGTCACTGAAACGCGTGTTCGTTCCACGTTACTGCATTATATCTCGCTGTGAGAAGAACTAAACTTTAAGTTCGAACCTAGGCCTTGACAAGGATATGTAGTAATCAGTATAAAGCGTGATTGCAGTCCATTTGCTCATGCATATCTCCGAAGCTGATGAACTAGTCTCGTCATCCGAGCACAAAGTTTCCGCATTTCACCATGCAAATGAAGTGTAAGGAAATTGTAAACCGAAGGTAGTGGGAGGGAAAGGAGAGGAAAGGAAAGATAAGGATCTACTATATGGGGAACCAACGGCGACGAATGAAAATGTGTGCTGCATCGGGACTCGAACCCGAGATCTCCCGTTCACTAAGGAATTGCGTTAACCACTGCGCCACCCGGACACAGCACTCATTGCAACTGCACGGAGTATCTCGGCACGCCTGTCGGCCGACCCACATTCCCACCTAGCGCCACCTATCCCCAGTCTCTGCCCAAGTCCTCCATGCTCACTACTTTCAGATTCCGCCGGGAGGTCGGAAGTAATAGTGTATCCGCACTGAAGATTGGTTGGTTGGAGAAGGGACCAAACTACGCGGTCATCAGTCCCTCCGACCTGAGATTAACTAAAGCCGATAAAATCCCACATTAAAAGAGGGAACTACAATATCCACAAAATGATAAACTATTAACAGGGGAGGTAGGAAAAGGACAGAAGACGAGGTGAGGGAAAGAAAGTGACTAATGACAAGGGCATGAAGGAACAAGCACAGGAGACAAGAGAGATGCTCAGGACATAACAGACCCCATGAGGAAAGGAGTGGGAAGGCAGAGGGCCGGGGTGAACCACCAAGCTCAGTTGAAACCAATCCAGTCGGGGTGAAGGTAGGAGCATGAAAGCCTGCCATCCTCTCCACTCACCGATAAGATGAAAGGCCCTTCCCTTAAATAAAGCGATAAAAAATCCCATCAGGAATAAAATGTAAAATGAGATCCGCCGCTGAGGCATCGTCACCCAACACCAAAGGTAGCGATTCTGGAAAGCTAAAAGTCCATCGTAGGGTGGCTAAGTTGGGGCAGTCCAATACGATGTGAGCCACAGTCAACATCGATCCACAACGACAGAGATGGGGGTCCTCACGACTGAGGCGATAACCGTGAATCAGAAAAGTATGGCCGATGTGGAACCTGTGGAGCCGGCAGAGCTGGCCGGTGTGGCCGAGCGGTTCCAGGCGCTAGTATGGAGCTGCGCGACCGCTACGGTCGCAGGTTCGAATCCTGCCTCGGGCATGGATGTGTGTGTTGTCCATAGGTTAGTTAGGTTTAAGTAGTTCTAAGTTCTACGGGACTGATGACCTCAGCAGTTAAGTCCCATAGTGCTCAGAGACATTTGAACCATTTTGGAGCCGGCAGAGGGCGACAGAGGCCTTACGAGAGGCCCGTAAGGAGGACCGCCATGGAATTGTAGAATCATTAATTGCCCTGAGCTTGTTCGGTCGCACTGAAGGTGGTGGATTCGTTGTCCATAAAGGCGAATCAGCCACGTGAACGTGTGGTGTGTGTTCTTTTGGACATGTCCGAAAAGACAGACACCACGCATTCACGTAAGGAAACTGTTCTGTGGAAACGAAACCCCCTAGCTGATATCTGAGTCGGTCAAGTAAATCATTGTCTCTCTCATGCTGTTTGAACTGAGACTATTCTCATTTCATTACTCCTTCAAATTACTACGTTATTTCCATCTTAAGGTCGCAGTCCCTTGTTAATTCTGCATGTTGGCAACTCTACAATCATTTTAATTTAACATTATTATGGAATAACAGCGGTTGCACATAATATATACTAAAGCAGCCCTGATCGCAATAAATTTTTTTTAATTTTTAATCCTGGTTACCGATCTCAAACACCATCCTCAGATCTCACGTCATCTGGAGCCCTGGGCTGAGAACGGTCTTATGGAGCGAACTGGTAACCACGAGAATTAAAAATAGAAATTTGTGATCTGAACTGCTTTTTAATAAAAAGTTTTCACTTTCGTATTTTTATGTATCTACTGTTTGATAGGCAATATTAATGGAATAAAATGACATACCGTTCCAATTCTTACAAGGGGTGGGGGAAGGGGAGGGGGGAGGGGGGAGGCTATTTTATGTGTTCTACGTGACGCCCATTAATAGCCAAACAACCGCTGAATTGCTTACCGAACTACGGCTTGTCAGTGTTTCTTGCAGCTCGTTCAGTGTAACTGGTTTCTGGTAATAAACTTCATTTTTCAAGGTCCCCATAGATACAAGACAAAACGAGTAAGGCTTGAAGACAGAGGATGGGTACTCAACATCTCCCCTTCGAGCAATCCATTGTCCAGGTAGATTTTCATCCAAGTAGTCTCTGACATATCTGTGGTGGTGAGGTGGAGCGGCATCTTGTTGTAAGTAAAATCTGTCATTTACAAACAACTCTCTGATGGCAGGTAAAGTCGATGGTTGGATCAAGTGAAGATACCTCTCACCAGCTACGGTATCTTCAAAAAAGAATGGGCCACTCAAACAGCGCAATGACAGACCACACCACACATTAACACCCGTTGCCCACGTGAACGTGAGGATTTTCAGGAGCTCAGTACAAGCAGTTGTGGCAGTTTACAGTACCGTCCAGTTTGAACTGCCTCTCGTCACACCAAATAACCATGCCTGAAAACCGTTCATCCTCGCGAATCATGCCTTCAAACCAATCGCAGCACTCCATCCTTCGACCCGGGTTGTGCTCGTTCATAGTGTGCAGCGATCTTGGAATTTATGCCTTCTCACTTTGTAGCCTCCAGCATTCGTTGTACGCTTGATCCCTTACCCCGCTTTCGCGTACACCCTGCTTCACAAATTTTTGAGGTGACCTACGTAGTACAATGTTGCAACACAGCAGCGCCTGAAGTTCGACTTGTTGATGTACCGGGTGATCAAAAAGTCAGTATAAATTTGAAAACTGAATAAATCACGGAATAATGTAGATAGAGAGGTACAAATTGATACAGATGCTTGGAATGACATGGGGGTTTATTAGAACCAAAAAAATACAAAAGTTCAAAAAATGTCCGACAGGTCCCGCTTCATCTGATCAGAATAGCAATAATTAGCATAACAAAGTAAGACAAAGGAAAGGTGAGGTTCTTTACAGGAAATGCTCAATATGTCCACCATCATTCGTCAACAATAGCTGTAGTCGAGGAATAATGTTGTGAACAGCACTGTAAAGCATGTCCGGAGTTATGGTGAGGCATTGGCGTCGGATGTTGTCTTTCAGCATCCCTAGAGATGTCGATCGATCACGATACACTTGCGACTTCAGGTAACGCCAAAGCTAATAATCGCACGGACTGAGGTCTGGGGACCTGGGAGGCCAAACATGACGAAAGTGGTTGCTGAGCACACGATCCTCTCCAAACGACGCGCGCAAGAGATCTTTCACGCGTCTAGCAATATGGAGTGGAGCGCCATCCTGCATAAACATCGTACGTTCCAGTAGGTGTTTATCAGCCAGGCTGGGGATGATGCGATTCTGTAACATATCGGCGTGCCTCTCACCCGTCACGGTAGCAGTTTTGCTGTCCAGCGCCATCTGTCGGACATTTTGTGAACTTTTTTTTTGTTCTAATAAAACCCCATGTCATTTAAAAGCATGTGTGTCAATTTTTTTCCTCTCTATCTACGTTATTCCGTGGTTTATTAAGTTTTCAAATTTATACTGACTTTCTGATCACGCGGTATTTGGTCGGCCAGATCTTTCCTTATGCGCATCCTAAACAGTACCGTCGGCTTCAAATTTACCGCGAATACGCTGCTGGAAAACGCGCGCCAAGATCGGTTCAGAAAACAATGGCCTAGGTTATCGAGCAAAAAATGAAATGAGCGTATGGCATCGTTGGCCGGGAGGCCCCACCCGGGGAAGTTCGGCCGCCAAGTGCATTTCAGTTGACGCCACATCGGGCGACTTGCGCGCCGGTGACGATGATGAAATGATGACAACACAACACCCAGTCCCAGAGCGGATAAACTCTCCAACCCGGCCGGGAATCGAACCCGGGGCCGCTTACATGGGAGGCAAGCACGTTACTACCCATATAAGCAGGCGGGCGCTATCGTGCAAAATTGCAGCGATATGTCATTTTGTTCCAAAGATATTATCTATCAAAGAGCGTCTACATTTTTCTGGGAGCCTCTCTAGATCTTTCTTTTATTTTCATTTCTATATACGAGGTAGGGCCGTCATGTTATTTACCTGAACAGAATCTTAAAATAATTCTCTTTTCTCGTGTCATTTATGTTGTGTTTTGTTCTGTCGGGCGCGCAGCCACTGCCTAGCACTGGGACCGGCAGCGACACGGGCAGCCTCGCGGAACAATAGGTTGAGGCGCGGCCTTTGCGGCGCTCGGCGCGGTCGGGCACAGCTTTCTAACCGGTTCCCGCCTCCTGGCACCACGAAAAATCCTACCCGACACCACTTCTCGCCGTCGCACCGCGGGGGCGCGCGCCGTCGCAGTCCTACTGCCTCTCCCGTCCTGGTTAAAAGTCCTATTTGTGGCTGAGAGAGGCGCACTGCACGGACTTTCGGAGGGAGCTGGACAAGCATTTCGTTGGTCCTGCGCAGATCGAAGTCTGCCGACTCAGTACCACACACGGAGAAACAGGTCGACTACTGGCAGATTGAAGCTGACTAGGGAAACCGGGAAGAGACTCATTCCATAACATCTACCTTTATGCTCCAAAAATCACGTTATGTTGTTTGGGCCAGCTACATTGTGTAGCACTATCACGTCCGCTCTTTACCGGACGCGAATGGCCCGCGGGAAGAACGACAGTTGGTAAGCCTCCGTGTGAGCTCCAATTTCGCTAATTTTACCTTCGCCGTCTTTTTGTAAGATACTGGTAGGAGCAAGCAACACTCTTGTTAACTCTTCTAGAAACGCACTCGAAATTTTAACAAAATCGCTCCATGATGTACAACGCCTCTCTTGTAGAGTCTGCCACTGGAAAAGGCTGAGCATCTCCCAGACGCCTTCCCGCTTACTAGGGGTTCAATACGTAAAGCTCCACACTTTTTTCCCCAGTCAGTTTCCGTTGAAAGAATTGCGGAATCTGTTGCGCGACGTCTTGGAATATTCCCGTTCCAGTCCGTATAGTTTCACGAAGTTCCAATAGGTAGCGGCGCTGTACGTAGCCTTCAAAATAGCACCTATAACGGAGGTGTGTTCCAAGCAGAGAGCTGTCACTGATTTTATTTTGACGAAAAACGAGAGCATCGCTGATATTCATGGTCTTTTGTAAATTGTCTACGGAAACCTGCTACTGAACAAAAGCACGGTGAATCGTTGGGCGAAGCGTCTGTCATCATCGTAACAACGTCGAGCAAGTCTGTCCCATCGCCGGCCGGCCGCGTTCAGCTGCGATTCCTGCAGTGTTGGAACGTGCGGACACTCTTATTCGAGGTGATCGACGGACCACTATCAAAAACCTCTCTGCTCAATTAGACGTCTCTGTTGGTAGCGCTAACACCCGTCCACCAGTTCGGGTAGTCAGAGGTGTGTGTTCGCTGGGTTCGTCGCCGCCCAAGAGAAGACCATAAAGAGCAACAAAGAAGAATCCGTGCGAAATTGCTGAAGTTGCAGGTTAAGAGGCTGGTCGTAATCGTGACTTTTTTTGCCGAAAATCGTCACAGGCGACGACATGTGGGTTCATCACTTCAAATCTGAAACCAAACGGCAACCCATGGGGTGGAGTCCTATAACCTCTCCTCCGAAGGAAATGTTCAAAGCCGCACGCTCAGCTGGTGAAGTTATGGGAACGATGTTCTGAGGCTCTGGAGGCGTTATTCCGTTTGATGTCCTCTCATATGGTGCAATGATCTACATTCAAGTGTATTCTGCTACCTTCAGGAAACTGAAGAACCAACTTCAGCGTGCTCTTAGAAACAAAAATACAAACGAACTTGTCCTTCTCCAAGACCGACATCTTATGCAAGTCTGCTCACACGAGAGGAGCTCATAAAACTTCAAACTTCATTGGAGTGTTCTTCCTTATCCACCCTACAGCCCGGATCACGGACCTTCCATTTTCTTAGCCTAATGAAGCAGTACGTGGATGATGGGGAGATTATTAGTGCAGCAATACATGGGCTCCGACATCGACCAGTAGAGTGGTATCTTGCGGGCATACAGGCCATCCCGGTAAAATGGCGTAAGACCCTCGCATTGAACGGAGAATATGTCGTACAATAGTGTTATGTAACCAAAAGAGACGGGAATAATATGATGTACTGGAATCGTGAATAAAACCAACCTGCTTTCAGAAAAAAATTAAAAATGTGTTGCATTGTTTATTGAGAGTCCCTCGTAAATAACTGTAACGAAACGTGCGCTTCTTATTTGGATCTTGCCGATTTTCTATGCCAGTCCTACCTGATACGGATCGCGACTGATGAGCCATGTTCGAGTAGTGGTCTAACGAGGATTTTGTAATATTTTTTTTATTTCGTGGATTCACTGCACTTCACGAGGTTTATTCTATGAATCAGTCAGGCATCTGTCTTACCTGCGATTAATTTTGGAGTTCCACTTTAAATCGCTTTTTAATGTTCAAATGTCTCTGAGCACTATGGGACTTAACATCTGAGCTCATCACTTCCCTAGAACTTAGAACTACTTAAACCTAATTAACCTAAGGACATCACACACATCGATGGCAGAGGCAGGATTCGATCCTGCGACCGTAGCGGTCGCGCGGTTCCAGATTGAAGCGCCTAGAACCGTTCGGCCACAGCGGCCGGCGCTTTTTAAGGTGTGTTACTGCTTAGAGCGATTGCTCTGTAATCATATAATCATACAACAATGGGTCTTTTTGCGTACTTACACATAATTCGTAAATTTATCTATGTTATCAATACCTAGAGCAATCATCGAATCTCTGCAGTCTCCCTGCGCCTCGCTACAATTTCCTAGCTTTTCGACTTCTCTGTGTACATGACTGGTTAAAAAGAAAACGCTGAGGACTTTATAATAAATTCGTTGAGAGCTCAACTGGCTACTGTACAACATGAGCCAAACATATTTGTGGTGGTGGTTATTCCAAATCTCACTCTAAGCGCATAACGTTTCAAAAAGGCTTAATGCGCTTTTTTCCCTTTCTAATAGAGACGAAAGGCTGTCACCTGACGTGAGGTCTTTCTCCAACCTACGTCCTTAATTTAAACTGCTTGACTCACTGTAAGGTGCGAGATAGAGAATGTGGTTCATTGCGCAATGTTTTAAGTTTTCATCTCACAGATGTAGCAGGGCAAGCATACTTTTTTTTTAATGTTCCTCCACATGAACCACTCTTAATCACTTAATTTTATGTTTTAACCAAATGGAGCAGTATGGTTCCAAAGACTTATCCAGGTCTCAAAGATCTGTGATGTATATATGCATGCTGAAGCGACGGATGAAAATTTGTACCAAGGTCAGGATTCGAACCCGGGTGTCCTGCTCAATAGGCAGCCACTTCTACGCCACCGTGGCTTTGCACGTTGGACGGATTACCCTAGCACGCCTCCTTTCTCAAACCAAATTCCCATTCACGCCTTAGCCTATTTGGTACTCCCACTAAACTCTAACAGCAGTGCAAAGGCTCCCGAATTTTATTTTAACGGTATCTCAGCATTCAACGATACGGGAATGCTGCCTTAGGCACCTTTGGCTGGGTTTTATGCAGGAACGCCGTTTCGATCAACAAAGCACATATGCCTGGATTTCGGGCAGGATCCGCCGTTTCGTTCGATATTCAGGTGCTACTCCAACACAGTTAGAACGCATCTGGAATACCAAGTGGGAGAGAATGGGAATCTGCATTGAGGAGGGGGGGGGGGGGGGAGGGGGGGGAGAGCGTGCTAGGGTACACCATGCAGTTACACAAAGCCACTGTGCCAGGGTGGCGTATTGGTTAGCGCATTTGCTTAGTGAGCAAGAGACCCAGGTTCGAATCATGGTCTTGGTACAAATTTTCATTCGTCGCTTCAGTCTGCTGATAAACATCTATTTTATGTTGATCAGAGTGGAAAACAAGACAGTGGATACTACTCATGCATTCTACCATGGAAACCAGCTCTTCGAATGCATTATAGACGAGATTATTTAGAATTCCTCTTAAGCGAAAAGTACGAAAATGTCTTCCTACTCTGTATTTGCTTCTAAGCCAGTCTCCTCTTCTAGAGGAGTCTTCCTAAGCACTCCTTTCCATTTGCCCTTGTTGTGTATAGGAACCCTACCTACTCGGTTCGCTAGACAAACAATCAAACAACTCGCATTAATGAGCTTTATTACATTTAATCAAAAACAATAATTAACTTTGGCAATTACACGGATGTGTCGCAAGCAAAGGGCGACATACGAAATACATTACTGGCCATTAAAATTGCTACACCAAGAAGAAATGCAGATGATAAACGGGTATTCATTGGACAAATATATTATACTAGAAGTGACATGTCATTACATTTTCACGCAATTTGGGTGCATAGATCCTGAGAAATCAGTACCCAGAACAACCACCTCTGGCCGTAATAACAGCCTTGATACGCCCGGACATTGAGTCAAACAGAGCTTGGATGGCGTGTACAGGTACAGCTGCCCATGCAGCTTCAACACGATACCACAGTTTATCAAGAGTAGTGACTGGCGTATTGTGACGAGCCAGTTGCTCGGTCACCATTGACCAGACGTTTTCAATTGGTGAGAGATATGGAGAATGTGCTGGCCAGGGCAGCAGTCGAACATTTACCGTATCCAGAAAGGCCCCTACAGGACCTGCAACATGCGGTCGTGCATTATCCTGCTGAAATGTAACGTTTCGCAGGGATCGAATGAAGGGTAGAGCCACGGGTCGTAACACATCTGATATGTAAGGTCCACTGTTCAAAGTGCGGTCAATGCGAACAAGAGATGACCGAGACGTGTAACCAATGGCACCCCATCCATCACGCCGGGTGATACGCCAGAATACACGCTTCCAATGTGCGTTCACCGCGATGTCGCCAAACACGGATGCGACCATCATGATGCTGTAAACCGAACTTGGATTCGTCCGAAAAAAAAAATGACGTTTTGCCATTCGTGCACCCACGTTCGTCGTTGAGTATACCATCGCAGGCGCTCCTGTCTGTGAGGCAGCGTCAAGGGTAACTGCAGCCATGGTCTCCGAGCTGATAGTCCATACTGCTGCAAACGTCGTAGATCTGTTCGTGCAGGTGATGGTTGTCTTCCAAAAGTCCCCATCTGTTGACTCGGGGATCAAGACCTTGACGCGGAGCCAAAGGCGTCAGCAGTCCTTTGCTCTGACTGCTAACAATTAGCGTAGCTTTAATTTTAACAGATAACACACATTTAGAGCTGTTCTATGCGCAGTTAAAAATACTTTAAGAATTTGCACAGCTGTTTATCTTCACCTATAGTGGCTGATGCCTAAGCGATTCGTAAGTCACCTGTGAATTTCATTTTTTATCTTACCTAACGTACTCCATCAACCAAACTATCGATTGACTCTTACCGCAGCTAAACGCATCGGCTAACGGCGTCAAACGTACGATTCCGGACGGAGTAGTTTCCGTTGTATCAACTGCAATTACATCCCAGTCTGAAATACCACTTGTCTGCCGGCCGCTGTGGCCGAGCGGTTCCAGGCGCTTCAGTCCGGAACCACGCGGCTGCTACGGTCGCTGGTTCGAATCCTTCCTCGGGCATAGATGTGTGTGATGTCCTTACGTTATTTAGGTTTACGTAGTTTTAAGTATACGGGACTGATGACTTCAGATGTTAAGTCCCATAGTACTTAGAGCTATTTGAGCCATTTGAACTACTTGTCTGGCCACAAACCGCAAGGACAAATTAGGACTATGCGGTTGGGTAACTGCACAAGACATAATACCCACAGACATGCTTCAGCCCATAGGATGGATAGACTACCCGAAAGGAACCACTGGCATCATTCACGAGGAAGAGACGTACGAGTAGAAGCTTGAAAGTAGGTAGTACCCCACTGCACAATGTACGTCAGAGGTCAGCGTCGTTCTTTTTTTTCTTAAAAAAGAAAAGGTCTGGACTTAGCCTGTACAATTGCAACTGCCATATTCAGCTACCATATACGCACTAGAGTTCCGTATTTCGTCGGCTGTAATTGTCTCTTTAGAGTGGGGACGTAGTGAGTTATCTTCAGTGCGCTGGCAGACACGGCGCAGACAACGCGCCTCTGGAATACGTGACCGGATTACACGCAAGACCTTACGGAGTCGTGTCCCGCAGCGGAATTCCACGCGTAGTGCCGTCTGCTGGCCGTGGCACGTGACCTTGAAAGAAAGCTCTCGTTACTTAAGTCTTTGTTTCCTTCTTGTATACTTCAAGAAGGATGGCTAAACTAGGTTCCACTATTGCAAAGGTCGTTAATTATCTCCCTGAAGAGGATCCTAACCTAACCATCCATTCCTTTACTGGCGACAGCCTTACATTTCTGTCGTTCATTGTTCCCATATTGTACAAAATACGTCGTTTATGTTTTGTGAGATATTTGTTCGCTAGCTACCCTCCCCCCCCCCCCCCCCCCCCCCCTCTCTCTCTCTCTCTCTCTCTCTCTCTCTCTCTCTCTCTCTCTCTCTCTCTGTGTGTGTGTGTGTGTGTGTGTGTGTGTGTGTGTGTGTGTGTGTGTGTGTGTGTGGTGGGGGGGGGGGGGGGGCGCACTGTCTGTGCGCGTGCGTGCGTGCACCATCCTCTCTTTTACAATATTCTAGAGATGGGCTGAAGTGTGGCAGGGGTAAAATACAGGGAGCGAAAGGCTATTTACAATTTGTACAGAAACCAAATGGCAGTTATAAGAGTCGAGGGGCATGAAAGGGAAGCAGTGGTTGGGAAAGGAGTGAGACAGGGTTGTAGCATCTCCCCGATGTTATTCAATCTGTGTATTGAGCAAGCAGTAAAAGAAACAAAAGAAAAATTCGGAGTAGGTATTAAAATCCATGGAGAAGAAATAAAAACTTTGAGGTTCGCCGATGACATTTTAATTCTGTCAGAGACAGCAGAGGACTTGGCAGAGCAGTTGAACGGAATGTACAGTGTCTTGAAAGGAGGATATAAGATGAACATCAACAAAAGCAAAACGAGGATAATGGAATGTAGTCGAATTAAGTCTGGTCATGCTGAGAGTATTAGATTAGGAAAGAAGACACTTAAAGTAGTAAAGGAGTTTTACTCTTTGGGGAGCAAAATAACTGATGATGGTCGAAGTAGAGAAGATATAAAATGTAACTGTCAATGGCAAGGAAAGCGTTTCTGAAGAAGAGAAATTTGTTAACATCGAGTGTAAATCTAAATGTCAGGAAGTCGTTTCTGAAAGTATTTGTATGGAGTGTAGCCATGAATGGAAGTGAAACATGGATGATAACTAGTTTGGATAAGAAGAGAATAGAAGCTTTCGAAATGTGGTGCTACAGAAGAATGCTGAAGATAAGGTGGGTAGATCACGTAATTAATGAGGAGGTATTGAATAGGATTGGGGAGAAGAGAAGTTTGTGGCACAACTTGACTAGAAGAAGGGATCGGTTGGTAGGGCGTGTTTTGAGGCATCAAGGGATCAAAAAATTTAGCATTGGAGGGCAGCGTGGAGAGTAAAAATCGTAGAGGGAGACCAAGAGATGAATACACCAGGCAGCTTCAGAAGGATGTAGGTTGCATTAAGTACTGGGAGATGAGGAAGCTTGCACAGGATAGAGTAGCATGGAGAGCTGCATCAAACCAGTCTCAGGACTGAAGACCACAACAACAACATGGAACAGTTTACAATCGCAGTTCACGAATTCACTTTTTGTATCCCTACGTACCCGACTAACATTCAAATGCGATTTCTGCGACTGTGAATGGATAGTGAAAATTTCACTCTCCCCTTGTTAAAGCCCCTAATCTTTTCTGTGGAATGCTTATTGAGAAAGACTTTTTTTTCAGATTTGCTATGTGTAAGTGAAAAGGACTGGAAGTACAGGACTTCTAGTTGAAAGTTGACATCAGGAATACTTTAAGTGCAACACTTGAAGAGACAGAAACTTTTTCCTGTGTATTGTAGTGTTGGAAAAATATTCATAACTTATATAGTGGGCGCCCCCTTGAATTTTTCGTAATTTATGTATAAGGGGCGTTCAAAATGAAACGAGCCGGAGTCGGGAATGTGCAAGCCGGTGGCAGGAGGGTAATATCGTGGCGTGTGTAACGACTTGTGGTTCCGACCAGAGCGTGGAAGTTCACATCCCGTCGCTAGAGGGCACGTGTGCACGTTATGTGACTATACAGAGATAGCAGCAGCATGCATCAATCGTCCATCGCTGCCAGTAGCATTGCAGACACTGACATGGAGGCGTCAACAGAAGAGCAAAGAGGTGTTGTTCGTTTTCTGACAGTGGAAGGAGTGAGAGGAACAGACATTCATCGACGAATGTCACAAGTATACGGCGAACACTGCATATCCCTTAGAAGGGTCAAGGCGTGGTACAATCGCTTCAGGGAAGGACGGGTGTCGTTAGCTGATGATGCTCGGTCTGGAGCACCACACTGCTTTACCGATGACATCGTCCAGCTGGTGGATGCACTCATTACCCAGGACCGCCGAGCGACAGTGAAAGCCATAGCCGCCGTGGTCGGATTGAGCGTCGGAAGTGTTCACACCATTGTGAAGGAACGACTGTACATGTGCAAAGTGTGTGCCCAATGTCGATTGGCCCATTGTCTCGCTCGTCTGCCGCGCTATGCTTGGGAAGGGAATGCATTCCTGGCACGAGTGGTGGCTGGAGATGAGTCACGGTGTCATCAATTCGAACCAGAATCAAAACGACAGAGTCTCCAGTGGAAGCATCCAGGGTCACCACCAAAAAAAGCCAAGGCCATCCACATGAGTGCAGGAAAGGTTATGCTGATGTTCTTTGACCAAGATGGCCTCAGTCTGATTCACTTCCTGCAGCACGGGACAACAGTGAATACCCAGCGTTACTCGCTAACCTTGACCACCCTTCCCCAAGTGATCAAATCAAAACGACCAGGCAATCTCACCAGTGGGGTCGTTCTGCTCCTCGACAATGCAAAGCCTCATACGGCCAACACAGTTGCGGCAATCCTGCAGAAATTCTAACGGAAGGTTCTGGGCCACCCTTCACACAGTCCAGACCTCGCTCCCTATGATTACGCCATTTTTGGTCCCCTCAAAAAGGCTCTGAGGGGCAAACGATTCACCTCTGACGACGACGTCCAGCTGTAGGTGCGGAACTGGTTAACATCGCAGCCCGGGAATTTTATGAGGCAGACATTCACCGCCTTGTGTCCCAGTGGGGCAAGTGTCTCAACAGTCAGGGTCAATACTTCTAACACTGGTTTCTGTAATTATGCATCCGGCTCGTTTCTTTTTGAACGGCCCTTATGCTATGTATGTTTGTAATACGCATCAAAACTCGTCGGAGCCTTGTCCACTATTGAATACCCTTTTTCTGAATTTACCTAGCAGTTTTAGTTTTTATGATGAAACGTATGTTGCGTGCATTTAAATATGGCGCGAACGTAAACATTAGGCTACACTATAGGTCAATCTTTTAACACAATCTTTATTTGGCATTGGCCGACTCTCAACAGAATTATCACTTTAAAATCTAACTTATACTTGAGGCTACGCTACTGATCAGCCTGTCACCACAACCAAGATTTCAGGAATGGTCCAGTATGACACTCCAGCCGAACATATCAATGCTGCTACCCGGTGAAACACCAAGTATAAACTTTTTCTCGGAGAAAAATAGCTTCCTGGTTCATACCTTCTTTCACAATTACGTTATACATCCACAGCGTGAAACATGAGATTCTTAGAACAAAGTACGAATGTCGATCAACAGATGGCACATGGCGCTGGATGCTACTTTTAATTGATACTTGCGACTTCTCGTTGTCACTGACATCACAGCCAGATAGTGTAAAGACAATATTGTGAAAACTGAGACTTCTCATTCACTTGGATTTGTCACAGGTACGTGATTTCTTGCCCACCCATGCGATATTCACCGAGCTTCCGTGAAGGAAGGATGAAAGCTAAGGGTTTATAATTTCTTTCCACGGCAGAATCCTATCCATCTACCTCCGAGTCCAGCGTCACTGATACAGTGTGCATTACCAACATAGACAAATCGACTAAGAACGCGAACTTTATTGTTTCAAAGAAACCGTTGTGACACTGGCTTTAATTATTCTACGGAAGACACAGAAAACCTACATCGCGATAGTCCGACAAGAAGAATTTCAACAGCGCATCGCTGGAATGTAGGTGCTTTTCATTAACAAAAACCACTCCATGGTGATGCTCTGTCAGGCGTGCTTCTTATGCTATTCACTAATGTCATCCGCTCAGCAGCTCCTTGTTTTCGTTCCACCTCCCATCAACCACCTACTTTAAATAAAAATACGACTGCGCGTTTTCTTTCGCTTCATGTAGGTCATATCTCGAACATATTTCGTTTCATCGTCTTATGTTTTCCTAAAGACGTCCCAAATTAACACGTTATCTACCGTGGACAAAGATTGTACAAAGACGTAAAGTGAGATCAGTCCAAATTTCAAAATAGCAAAGTAATAAAGTAAATCTTTGTGTCTCACAGCGCTGGTATTTCTACAATTCCGAGTTTGTTAATAACAAACATATTTCTGAAGTAATAATACTAAGCTGGAGTTAATGCCGCTTGCTGATTCTCATATGATTTATGGAATAGATCAGATACGTACAGCAAAACTTTCTAACGTAAGTATTTGGGGGACTAATTTAACATTATATAGGAATAGCTGAATATAATCTTTTTAGCAAGAGGAAGACAAAAAACGAAACTACAAAAGTTCTGTCACGGTTCATAGGAGACCTAGAGCTACTGCATAGGGGCGCCATTAAATTAATTGCCTTGTGTGAGCTTGAATATGATAAAAGGTTTTCAGTTCGTGAACTGATAACTGGACAACAGCGAAAGAACTGAACTACAAGTACAAGACTACTCTCCAATTTACAAGTAAGTGCATCGCAGAGGACTCACTGAACCACCTTCAAGTTACTTTTCTACCGTTCCACTCTCGAACAGCGCGCGGAAGAAACAATTACCTACATATTTCCGTGTGAGCTATGATTTCTCTTACTTTATTACATCCCTATGTTGACGGAAGCCATCAAAATATTTTCGCATTCGGAGGAGAAATCTATTGATTGATATTTCATGAGAAGGTGCCGCCGCAACCAAAAACGCCTTTGTTTTAATGACCGCCATCCCAATTCGCGTTATCAAATCCGTGGCACTCTGTCCCCTGTTTCGCGATGGTACAAAACGAGCTGCCCTTCTTTGATCTTTTTCGACGTCCTCCGTCAATCCCATTTGATGGGGATCCCACACCGCACAGCAGTACTCCAGAAGAGGGCAGACGAGCGTAGTGTAAGCAGTCTCTTTAGTAACTCTGTTACATTTTCTAAGTGTTCGTACTATAAATCGCAGTATTTGGTTTGCATTCCCCCACAACATTATATAATCATGCTATTTTAAATTATTCGTAATTGTAATCCGTAGGTTTTTTTCTGAGTTTACAGCCTTTAGATTTGTGTGATTTATCACGTAATTGAGATTTAGCGGACTCCTTTTAGCGCCGATGTGGATGACTTCACACTTTTCATTATTTAGAGTCAATCGCCACTTTTCACACTATACAGATATCATGTCTAATTCATATAGTAGTTGGTTTTTATCATCTGATGACTTTCTGAGATGGTAAGTGACAGCATCATCTACAAATAATTTAAGACGGTTGCTCAGCCTGTCCCCTAGATCGTTTATACAATTATCAGAGGGCCTGCAACACTTCCCTGGAGAACGCCGGATACCGCTTCTGCTTTACTTGATGACTCTCCGTCAGTTACTACGAACTGTGATATTTCTGACAGGAAACCACCAATCCAGTCGCACAACTGGGACGATACTCCGTTGCCACGCAATTTGCTTAGAAGCGGGTCATAAGGAACAATATCAAAAGCCATCTGGAAATCTCAGAATGTGGAATGAAGTCAATACAGCGTTTACCACAATCTGCAACTGAATTATTCTTTCTTGCTTTTTCCCCATTTTTTTGACAATCCACCATCATCAACAGAACATCGTCGCCACAAAAAAGTACATTGCCTGAATTTATAAGCCGACAGAGGAAATCAGAAATAAATAACACTAAAGTTTTTGTGCAAGGATGTGGAGATTACGCAATATTCCCGCAGTCTAGTGGTGAAAATCCTAAAATGCAATAGGGTATTTCAGTCAAACTATCGAAGTCACCTTAGGAGTAATATAATATGGCTAAAATGGCATTTCTTTTTTTGATACATTTATTGTGTATAGAAAAACATTTATTCGTCCAAAATGTAGTTTGGGAAAGAGAAATGAAATAAAATTAGCGCTTAGCATTATTTCGAAAAGGTCAAAAAATGCGGTATTTCACCACTCCTAATCTATGCCGTCTATGGGTTGCTTCAGTAACAACACAACAAATCCCAAGCAACAATGACGAGTGCTATATCTCCTAACTCCAAGAAGAAATATGATTAAAGTCACAATTCCCCAACTTCTATTCTTATCCCCTAGGTTAGCTGAGGACTGTAAAATGGACTTTGTTTTATTTTATAAAATGCATTTTAACTATCAGCTGTTTATTTGTCCCATTAGTCATCTACTGGTTTCGGTTATAACCATCATCCAGGATGTAGGGTATAATAGATTAGTTAAAAGCATCCCATATTCCTTTGAAGCTGAACAGTATCGCAATCATCCAGTCAAATTGTACAAACACCTGACATATTTTGTCTTAGAATGCTGACAGTTATATCTCATGTCAAGTACACAGACATCTCAGGAGAAACAGGACGAACAATAATTGAAAGAATCCCCAGCGTTCAAGTTATATCAAAGATAGTACATTTTAACTGCCTGTCAATGTGACATGAGATATGACTTTCAGTATTCTAAAACAAATAATGTCAAGTTTTGTACAATTTCTCTGGGTAATTTCGATATTGTTCAGCTTCAAAGGAATATGGGATGCTTTTAACTAATCTGTTGTACCCTGCATCCTGGCTGATGCTTAATAACCGAAACCGGTAGATGACTAATGGGACAAACAAACCAGCTGGTGGTTAAAATGCATTTTATTCAGTACTTTACACCTGTTGAACCTCACCTTATGGAGACATTAAGGTTTAGTTTTACTTGCAGCTAATCATTTCAAAAAAAGCAAGTCTTGAGGAAAAATGTGAGAACAAGTGCAACGCGATACGTCGCTGTTAACAAAGTAGATTTAAGCGCCCGTCACTCAAATCGCGCGTGTCAGCAGATGTCATCCGTTGACGTATAGCAGAGCACTCATTTTATCGGTCTTGCGCAAATGGGTTTTAACGATGTGCCGCCGAAGTCTGCGTCAACGCCTTCAATTAGTCACGCTGATAACACGGTTAATATATCTCACTCCTCCCACGCATTAGAATTTCTGTATTGCACGGAAAATACTACGCAAGCTTCGACTCGCCAGACAGTGTGATATAGTGTGCAAAAACCAGGACAGAGCTGTGATTTCCTCTACTCGCGGACTACGGGTTGTTTAACCGACGGACGTACTTATAATATGGAAGAAGGTCAACAAAATAAGCATTCAGCTACTGCGTAAAATTATTAATCCAGTGTTTCACTCACTGGTAACAAAACAGCGTAAATTCTCCAGAATATTACAAAAATTATAAATTCTGCATTATGTATGTATGTATACGGGTATTCAAGTATTGCCCCGTATCACCGCTATCATAATTATTGTTTTTCTCTGTGGACATCGTGAAGACGAAAATGAATTTAAGGTATTTGGCTTCCAACTGCTAAGTTGTTGATGTAAGTTTACTTTTCGTTATCGTTTTATTACTTCTGTAGTGCTTATAGTGTAGTTTGACACAATTTCGAATATCTGGTCCGTAGAAGAGGAACCTGACAAAATTAAAGCAAGTGTGGTGAATTTTTCTGTAATTTTTAGTTATTGTTGTAATTTGGAACGATACAAAAGTATATATTCTATATTTCAATCCTTCATATGTATTCTGACGTTTTATTCATCGGTACTGTGTTAGACGTCCGCGCTGCTAGCTGAGTGGTCAGCACAAGAGAATGTCGATCCTAAGGGCCCGGGTTCGATTCCCGACTGGGTCGGAGATTTTCTCCGTTCAGGAACTGGGTGTTGTGTTGTCGTAATTATCATCATTTCATCCCCATCGACGCGCAAGTCGCCGAAGTGGCGTCAAATCTAAAGACTTGCACCCGGCGAACGGTCTACCCGACGAGAGGCCCTAGTCAAACGACATTCACATTTTACTTTATTAGTCTCAGCGTTCCACATCTTCCAATTGCCGGTACATTATAAATGCATAATTCTACAAGATTTAGTGTCAGCCTTTGTCAGGATGTCACCGAAATAATTTTTGACGTGTCACACATACCCCACTTTTGAAAGTGAAGCTATTCAACCACTCTAGAAATATTTTTCAATAGGCCGCATAGCTCGACTAAGCGAAGTGTATGCCTTTAAGGACTACAGTTCATTCTGGAACTATGATAAGGGCCTATTCGTTCCCCCATACGAAATACATCTAGTATTCCACTTTCTGTGTGTTCTGAATTCGCGAATAGCGTCTTATGTTTATATGTGCAATACAGCGCAGCCCTCTTCGCAAGGTCCATGCGATTAGCCTTTCCAGCTAAATGGAAGGTCGCTTCGTCACACAGTACCAACTTGGAGGCGAAATGTTCGTCCTCAGCTACTTTCGGCATTGCGATGCAAAATTGAAGGCGCCGGTCGTAATCTTCCGGTGTCAGTTGTTGGACGAGCTTCAGACGGTACGGCTTGAAACGTAAACGCCGTCGCAAAATTCTCCACACAGCTTGCTTTGGTATTCGTGACTTGAGCGGACAGTTGATTTTTTTTTTTTTTGTTTAGCGTACGACACATTCTCTGACCTCTCCACGGCTGCATCTGGCACACTAGGTCGACCAGCACTTCTCTGTTTAGAGACAGAACCAGAGTCCTTGTCGGTTGTTATTGTTGTTGTTGTTGTTGTTGTTGTGGTCTTCAGTCCTGAGACTGGTTTGATGCAGCTCTCCATGCTACTCTATCCTGTGCAAGCTTCATCTCCCAGTAACTACTGCAACCTACATCCTTCTGAATCTGCTTAGTGTATTCATCTCTTGGTCTCCCTCGACGATTTTTACCTTCCACGCTGCCCTCAAACACTAAATTGGTGATCCCTTGATGCCTCAGAACATGTCTTACCAACCGATCCCTTCTTCTAGTCAAGTTGTGCCACAAACTTCTCCCCAATCCTGTTAAATACCTCCTCATTAGTTATGTGATCTACCCATCTAATCTTCAGCATTCTTCTATAGCACCACATTTCAAAAGCTTCTATTCTCCTCTTGTCCATACTAGTTATCGTCCATGTTTCACTTCCATACATGGCTACACTCCATACAAATACTTTCAGAAATGACTTCCTGACACATAAATCTATACCCGATGTTAACAAATTTCTCTTCTTCAGAAACGCTTTCCTTGCCTTTGCCAGTCTACATTTTATATCCTCTCTACTTCGACCATCATCAGTTATTTTGCTCCCCAAATAGCAAAACTCCTTTACTACTTTAAATGTCTCATTTCCTTACCAACACACAATGCTCTGATTAAGTGGTGTTTCTTTTCCATAATTCCTTCTGAATGCGCGTTGCACTTCTATAACAGATAAACATCTCGCATGTTCCAGCACACAACAACTCTTTTTCTGCTCCGTCGCTGTTTTATCCAGGCACTGCACTCGTAACGCCAACTGGTGGACAGAATGCAAACTCTGTCAGTCGACCGTTCTACGAGGTCTGTTCAAAAAATTCTGGAACTTTGTCCACAAAATGTTTCTACGCTCACCTATACTTATTTTGCATGGTCTCATTCTAAATACTCTGTTCCACAATTTAAACATGACTCCCAACGTCGTTTCCACCTCCGGAAGCAGTCTTGGTACGGCTCTTGCTGGATCGCGCGAAGCGCCGTCTGCGAATTTTCTTTTATCTCGTCTATTGTTGCAAATCTTCGTCCTTTCAACAGGGTTTTCAACTTTGGAAATTAAGAAATGTCCGCAGGGGCCTGGCCTGTAGAATATGGAGGACGAGGCAGCACAGTGATGTTTTTTGTGCAGTACTCACTCACCAACGGGGATGGATGTGTTGGTGCGTTATCGTGATGCAAGAGACATGAACTGCCTCGCCACAGTTCAGACGGTTTCCTTCTAACATTTTCTCGCAGGCGTCGCAACACGTCCTTGTGGCATGATTTTTTTGGTCTTGGAGAACCTTTCCTCGACCCATTGTGAAGACTGAACCTTGGTCTCAACATCATAACCGAAGGCCCACGTCTCATCACCAGTTCTGATTCTCTTAAGGAACATCTCGTTCTCATTTAAGCGATCCAAAAGCTCTTGACAGATTGCGAGGCGCAGGTCTTTCAGGTCTTCACTCGTGAGCCGTGGGAAGAACTTGGCGGCAACACGATACATTCCAGGATACTGTGTCAGAATTTTATAACGTGATCCAACTGAAATTTTACTTTCTTCTGCAGTCTCTCGCAGTCTGTCTTCGATTGCCGCGCATAATTTCGTTGACGTTCCTGAGATGAACGTCGTGGGTAGACGTCGAAGGGCGTCCGGAATGAGGGTCATATTTTTATTTATTTTCATTTATTTACACCTCAAGTTCCATAGGACCAAATTGAGGACCAAATCTCCAAGGTCGTGGAACGTGTCAGTACATTAAATTACAACATAAATGTAATAACAGACAAAAATAAAATGTTTATGAACCCGAAAAAAGTCAAGCAATAAGTTTAAGTAAACGCATTCAACAATACAACAAGAACCCGCTTAATTTTTCAAGGAACTCCTCGACAGAATAGAAGGAGTGACCCATGAGGAAACTCTTCAGTTTCGATTTGAAAGCGCGTGGATTACTGCTAAGATTCTTGAATTCGAGTGGTAGCTTATTGAAAATAGATGTAGCAATATACCGCACACCTTCCTGCACAAGAAACTTCCATCCGATCATTTTTAAACATTGTGAACCATTCCTAACACCGAGTACGGGTTAAGCGCACATCACCGTAGGCTTCCTGCAGCACTTGGTGTGTGTCTGTAAAGGTTTGTCCGAGTTTCACGCAAAACTGAAGTCAGACGCATTGCTTCTCTAACTCTGTCACCTCGAAATTTGCAAGCTGTGCGACCCAACTTTCTACTCAATACAGCACAGAAAAATAACTAACAGACATACAACAATGAAACTCCCCGCTTTTACACACTGACACAGGCATGTACAGGGATGCCAACCGCATTTCGCTCTAACACACCACTGGCGCGAAATTACGAATGTTACGTAATTTTTTGAACTGACCTCGTATTCAAGCATCTATCATACTTGTACATGTAACACAGGCCTATTCAAAAAAAAGGAAACAGATTTCAAACATTTACATCTTCCAAATTACTAAAGGTAACATCATAATTCCAATGTTCCTGGACAGACAAAAGCTTAAAATTTGAACTGTCCAGGTAGACGTTCCAATCACGGCCGGATAGGCGCTGTTTCTTCTTCATGGAGAAAACTGTGACAGTACTAACCTATCTAGACAAGCTTCAAAACTGGTTACTTCTTCAACCTGAAAATGATTGAGATGACTTCATCTTCATGCAAAATGGTGCTCCACTTCATTTCTCTAAGCACGGACGACGTCACCTGAATGACACCATTCCAGGATGTTGGACTGGAAGAGGAGGATATAAAATCACTCAGATATCTTCACTTACTGTTATTTGTATTTTGCCTATACTGAGCCTTTTATGCTGAGATGTTTCCCATACCACCTTATGTTGTGGCTTTATCTGTATGTGTGTGTGTGTGTGTGTGTGTGTGTGTGTGTGTGTGTGTGCTGTTGTAGTGAATACATACACCGTTGGTGGAACTCAGGGCGATGGGTGAAACTGTTTTCACACTATACGCTTCCGTTGATCTGGCGATCTGCTCCAGCTGCTGCAGATGCTGTATTTAAGCTGAAAGTGTAAATCAAAGTTGCCGAGAAATAGTCGTCGGGGCTCTGTTGCATAGCGATCAGATTTGCCTTCAGTTCTTAGAAACACTGGTGGCAAAAAAGTGATCCGTGAAATCACTTCTTTTCAGAAGAAAGCATCAAATTATTTAATTAGAACTGAACGCTGCCGTCGGAATTGTTCTCGAGCTGGTATTCATTAACAGATCATCATATTTTGAAATGAACGAAGTTTTATTGACCTTAGTGTCAAAGAAATTATTCTCGCACATGAATTAGCGATTCTCTGTCATATATATAGAAGTATATATGAATTTTCTTCATATTCTCGCAATGGTGTCGATATGTACTACACAAAACAGAACAGACTCCTCTTTCTCCTGAGATGAAACCTTAACAAGTACGAAATCTTACTATCTAAGAATGATTATCTAAACGCATTACGCCACATATAGCATCATAAGGAGCAGCAGATGAACACCATCGCCGGTGGACTCCCAGGTCTCCAGACCGCACAGGTTGTGATTTTTTTCTGTGGGGTTACGTAAAAGACTCCCTCCCCCTCCCTTCGCCCTATGCCTGGAATTCTGCGGCATGGCGTTGCTGAATCTGTGCATTCGATAACGAGACACCAGCTGCTTCGTGTGGGGCAGGAAACGAGCGACCGTATTGATATTTGTCGTGTGACATGGTGCTCACATTGAATGGATAAAAATTAGAACTTCTATCTTTGATGGAATTATGTTTCTCTCTTTTGTAGTCTGAAAGCAATAAATGTTTGAAACCTGCTCCTTCTTTTTGAATAACCCTGTACTTCGGAAAATATAAAACTTTAAAAACGAATACACCATTTCTTTTCTATCTGGAGTCACTTTAAAAGCTTAGGATTACTTTTATCCATATACACGCAAATAACAGGCGCAGATAATGTTGGTTAGGCATTGCCTCCAACTTCATACGCATCTGAGTTTCATTTAAAACCGAAACCGCAGACGAGACTTTGTGCTGTCTGCTGTTATTACGAGGGAAGTCCACGGCTATCCAATTGGCTCCAACTGCCGACCTATCAATGTAATGCGCCGCTATTTATGGACAGTGGTTCCCAGTGTACACTGTCAACAGGCGGTGTACAAGCGATTTGTACGTATTTCGATGAATTTCTCCTCCCTTTCCGCAGCTTGCAATTGTGAAATAACGCTGCGTATTCCCCGAACCTGAAAGAACCGGGAACGAGATCGAAGAAGGGGGCCAACATGATCTGAAATATCAGCTCAAATAATGCTGGATTCCGTATCGTGAAAACTCGAAGAATCGAAATCGGCCATGCAGTGCTGGACGAACCGTGAACAATTAAAATGATAGATTTGTAGCCAATTAAGAGAAGAGCGAGTTAAAACGAGATTATCTCGTCCATTTATCACCGGTAACGGAAAACTCATTAGCAGTCCTCTGGGGCCTTCATAAAAGTCGAGGGATCACTCACAGTAGGCCGGCGGTGGCTGAAAAGGAAATTTGTGAGGAAATAAAGAAAAAAGAACGATGACAGTGTAGTGATTTTTCCTGATCTACGTTTTTGGAAACAAAAAATATATAACACTAATGGTTACATTTACATCACTGGCGTAATGATGGAAAATGTTTAAATGTATAGACTGCAAATATGTTATTCATCTTCGGAGTGTAATCAAGTAACAACTGTAGAACCTCATCCGAAACATTAAATGGTTCAAATGGCTCTGAGCACTATGGGACTTAACTTCTGAGGTCATCAGTCCCCTAGAACTTAGAACTGCTTAAACCTAACTAACGTAAAGACATCACACACATCCTTGCCCGAGGCAGGATTCGAACCTGCGACCGTAGCGGTCACGCGGTTCCAGACTGAGGCGCCTAGAACCGCACGGCCACCCCGGCCGGCTCCGAGACATTACCGGAGTTGAATAGGCTTTGAATCAGCGGAGAGAAGCTGTATCTTCCTTGTGAGAACTATTATAGTAAAGTGTGTAATACAGTGTATCTGAGACGTGTATTTCATGCACAGTGTTCCTCTCACTGAACTGGCTAAATAAGCATGTAACTGGCGACTGCTGTTCGGAAGAGCACTGCCACCCGGAGTGGCCGAGCGGTTCTAGGTGATACGGTCTGGAACCGCGCGACCGCTACGGTCGCAGGTTCGAATCCTGCCTCGGGTATGGATGTGTGTGATGTCCTTAGGTTAGTTAGGTTTAAGTAGTTCTAAGTTCTAGGGGACTGATGATCTCAGAAGTTAAGTCCCATAGAGCTCAGAGCCACTTGAACCATTTCGGAAGAGCACTGCAGATACAAAGAAGGAAGGAACGAAGGGATGTTCCACAAATAATTCTGTCACTAGTATACAACTCCAGGAAAATGTTTTATACCCACGAAAGAGTTCTTCAGAATTGTGTCTATTTTAACATCCGTTTTGTACCACTACTTCGGAGATGGTCTGTAAGACGCCATTTTGACAATTATGGTGATCGCAGTGTGGTATCAGAGACTATCAAATGTAATTCAATGAAACGATCGGCAGCATATTCATTCTCTCTCTCTCTCTCTCTCTCTCTCTCTCTCTCTCTCTCTCTCTCTCTCTCTCTCTCTCTCTCTGTGTGTGTGTGTGTGTGTGTGTGTGTGTGTGTGTGTGTGTGTGTGTGTGTGTGTGTGTGTGTGTGTCCTCCCTCCCTCCCCCTCTCCTCAAAGCGATGCCGCAGTTAAATGGCGTCACTTCAATCATAATACCTAATGTAAGTTCATTCCTGGCAGTCGAAATTAAATTCATCGGAATTCAGCTGGCAACAGCAAGAATTTATTGGCGTAGTGTAATCTTCAATTGAACTTCCTATTTTTGTTATTATCGCATAATTTAAAATGGCTCTGAGCACTATGGGACTTAACATCTATGGTCGTCAGTTCCCTAGAACTTAGAACTACTTAAACCTAACTAACCTAAGGACATCACATACATCCATGCCCGAGGCAGGATTCGAACCTGCGACGGTAGCAGTCGCGCGGCTCCGGACTGAGCGCCTAGAACCGCTAGACCACCGCGGCCGGCTCGCATAATTTGACAACGTAAAAAACCAACACACATTCATTCTGACTGTCCTACGATAATAACCGAAAGCAAACTACACTTGGAAATAAGGCACAGCAGTTCAATGGTAGTGTGCGATCCAAATAAAATGACTAAGTATGAAGAAGACATGTGTTTCAGAAACAGACGTGCTACACATACGCTTTGTTTTGTGTATCTTTCGTTCTTGTTGCTAGTTTCGCAATCGCTGCTCCATGCTCAAGCAATCATTCGCCTCAAGCGCCAAGCTGTCACGCTGGGAATCCCGCATCACCACTGGTCACAACCAAACAACGATATCATATTTACCGAAATCTGTTCTCCCTACGAGAGTGTCCGGTAAATTCTTGAGATCTGGCGTTTCCAAATGAAGTTTCTTAAATTGTGAACAGAGTACAGTGTCGTCATAATACGCAGCAATATTTACCAGAACGTTGTGATAGATATTCCCACTATTCTTCCACCAACCAGTATTCAGTAAATTACAGGTGACTGTAAGCGTAATGGACGCAGGAGGAGAGATATAGCGCGATGATACAGCCTGCGGTGCGTAGATCACAAAACAGTAACCAATATAGACAGTGACGTATCGCACGTGTGTAGAAGACGCCAAATGATTACTACACCCACATCAATGTCTAGGTACATATTCCGCGGGCCGCCGTACGGCGTTTGGTGGAAGGTACTTTATATCACTAGTAGTCATTCCCTTCCCTGCCCCATTCGCAAATGGGGCGAAAAACGACTGTTCACATGCCTTCTTTACGTGCCCTAATTTCTCTCGTCATGGTGGTCCTTACGCGCAATGATATGTTGGCGGGAGTGGAGCCGTTCTGCAGTCAGCCGCAAATTCCAAGTCTCTAAAATTTTCCCAGCAGTATTTCGCGAAAACACCACCACCTTTCCTCCGGGAATTCCCATTGGAGTTCACGGAATACTTCCGTAATACTCGGCTGTTGATCGAACCTAATAGTAACAAATCTAACGGCACGTTTTTAATCGCTTAGATGTCTTCCTTTAATCCGGCTTCGTGAAGACCTCAGACATTCGACCTGTACTCAAGAATGGGTCACACGAGTATCCTATACGGTATACGCGGTCCCCTTCTATATGAACTATACTTTCCTAGAATTTTCCCAGTAAACCGAAGTCGACCATTCGCCTTACCTATCATTCATCACAGAAAATAAAGATTCTGTAAAGTCATCTGTTTCCTCCTACTCCCACTCAACAACGACACATTGCCGTGCACTACAGCGTCGTCATCAAACAGTTACAGATTTAATTTCGTTCTATTTACATTATGAAGTGGCAGATTGCTGCTCATCCTTTCTATCAGATCAGTTGCTTGCAGAAAGTACAAGAGTGGTCATACCATATTTCTCTGGGGCATTACTGACGATACTCTAGTCTCTGATGAACGTTCGCCTTCCGGACAACGTCTTTGGTCCTGTTTACTCAAGAAGCGTATGAGCCACTCATACACCTGGGAAACTACTCCGTATGCTCGGACCATGGTTAACAATGTATAGTGGGGCACCGTGTAAACCGTTTTCTGGAAATGTATAAATCTGGAATCTGGCTGTTGCTCCTCAACCACGTTTCGTAGTACAAGCTATTTTTTGCACGAGCGATGCTTTCTAAATTGTGCTCATTTGGCAACAGAATCTTTTCTGTCTCAAAGTAATGTATTAGACTGGAACTCAAAACATGCTCAAGAGCTCTACAGCAAACTGTTGTTAAGGCTATTTGTCTGTAATCTTGCGGGTTAGTTCTTTTACCCTTCTTGTGTACGGGAGGCACCTCCAGTCTTTTCCAGTCGTTTGGGACTTAGCGCTGGGTGAGAGTTTCGCGGTAAATGCGAGCTAAGTAAGGGGAAAATGCCGAAGAGTACTCTGGCGACTTACTTGATTTTACTTCTTTCAGTTGCTTCTCAGCGCCACGGTCCTGTGTTTAGAGTGGCTGAGGCCAGGAACAGTGCTAAACATCTGCCTATTCTGTTGCCGCGCTCATGGACTTAGCGGCTGGTCCCGGCGGAGGTTTGAGTCCTCGCTCGGGCATGGGTGTGTGTGTTTGTCCTTAGGATAATTTAGGTTAAGTAGTGTGTAAGCTTAGGGACTGATGACCTTAGCAGTTAAGTCCCATACCATTTTACACACATTTGAACATTTTTTTGTTGCCGCGCAGCTGTTTACAAGTTCGTGTTTTCTCATGCTCGATCCGAACGGCTTCGAATTCTGTAGCAAAGTAACGAGTAAGGTGTGACTATGGAAGCTGTAAGAGTGGGAAGCTGTCTTAGCAGAGATAGGTGAAAAAACAGACGGTTAGATTATACACGCAGATCTACAACTACAGTGTAACAGTCGCTAAGCAGTCGTCAGATCCAACTCAAGGCTCGTCTCTGCACAACCACAGGTGAGTGAACTGGTCGCAGCAGTTTGCGTTCGCCCTGCTGTCTCATCGTGACGCCACTGTGGCCACACGTGGGCCTGCGGCACGGCGAAATGCCGTAAGCTGTCCGGAATGACTGTGCGAGGAAGAAAGGTACCGCTATGTCATTGAGAAACCCTCCTTTGTGTGTTGAACAGCTACACGCAATTACAAACAGCAGCAGCCTCGAGGAACCTTACAGAAACTTAAAGACGCACTTCAATAAATATGACAACCAGTATGCCGGAAATTTGTTCCAGCAGTTTCGGCATTGAAGTTCCTTCGTGTGTTAATGCAAGACAGGAAGAAATAGAGCACAGGTGGGCAAATAGCAGGATGCGGCATATATGCCGCGCGCTGAGGGGGCAAGACCGCCAGAAAAATCTGCCCTGAACCGAAGTTTCCTTCCTGTGCGCGACAGAAAATCTTCACTAGGACAACCACATGAATACGCAAGTGCGGCGTAGACATTATTCGCGCAAACCAAGTTGACGCGGCGGCTGATGGGGGCAACCGTAAAGGGAATTTCCAATTTATGCTCTCTTCAGCCATCGCGTCGAGTATCAACTTGATTTACGGGTACACTACGACGCGCAGCGGTTTTCCGGTTAATCTGGTCTATTTCCTTGTTTGACTGCAACGGTAAATATTTCAATGTCCAACTTTAGTGAAACCACAAACTTCCGAAAAAACGTAAAATCAAATGTGTAGCTATTATTATTTTTTCCGACTGAGAGATTTAGACAGTGAATGGTATTCTCAAAATGTTCAAATGTGTGTGAAATCTTATGGGACTTGAGTGCTAAGGTCATCAGTCCCTAAGCTTACACAATAGTTAACCTAAATTATCCTAGGGACAAACACACACACGCATGCCCGAGGGAGGACTCTAATCTCCGCCGGGACCAGCCGCACAGTCCACGACTGCAGCGCCTTAGACCGCTCGGCTAATGGTATTCTCTTTCTCAGTTTCCATCGTGAATTTAATTTTATGGTGCAATTGGTTTAATTTTTGGTGGATGTTTTCGATATCTGCGTGGCTGCCATCTACCAGCACGAGGATATCATCTACACACCTAAAATAGTACAAAATTTGGTTGAGAGTAGGCCAGTCTGAGTTAAAGAATTTCTCTTCTTGAGAATTTAGGAAAATATCGGCTGATGTGCCTGCCAGACTATTACCATTGGCTACTCCATCTGCTTGGGTATAAATTTTGTTGTTAAATTCAAAATAATTTAGTGATAATGCTATTTCCAAAAGCTTTATAATTTCAAGTGTTCCAGCCAGGGATATATTGCTATGTTAAAACAGGTTATCTTATATTCTTTGGATAGTTTCCCGTACTGGCACATTGGTGTATAGATCAGTAACATCAAATGAAATAAATTTACCATTAGGTGGTATTTTTACGTCTTTATAGCAAACTGCTATAAAAAACTTTTTGACAAGTGCTAGAAAATGGTAGGCGTTTACATCAAAATTAGTAGCAACTTAATTGTTTTAACAGCTTGGAGTAACTAAATAAGTGTCTTTCATGAAAAGCCAATAATAGTCGAAATTGTGAATGAGAAGTTGAAGGAGCTGACGACGTAAAGATCGGATGCCACCGAAAGGTGCAATAAAAACATCTGATATCAGAAATGAAGAGTATCTAGTCCCTGAAAAAGAATCAACGGAACAACAAAAAATATCTCACTGCAGAGCTTTCAGTCAGAAAGTCTCCAAGGCATACAGATCGTAAAGAAATTAGCCTACTTCTCTATGTTCGTTTAAAGTTACTGAAAATCGTGCGAGAACTAAAAGAAAACTGTTATCGATTATCATTAGCAACTGCCTGTTGCTGAATACAATCATAAATGAACCAAATGAATTCCAAGAAAAGCTGTAGATGTCCGCCCACGCCCCTTTCAATGCCACAAGTTACGTCAACAGGGCAGAACTACCATCTAGACAAAGACCAGTTCAACTCACGAACATACTTCACATCACCGCAATGTAACGGTATTTTAGTTTTGTGTCACAAAATCGTCGGACCTTGGATTTTCAGAAATTACTTGAGCAACTAGGAAACGAAGGAATATTAGAGTTTAAGTTCAAGTCGATGAGGTGGCGATTAGAGACGAAGCAGGTGCTGTGATATGACAAAGATGTAGTAAGAAGTTGGCCGTGTCCTTTCTAAAGCAACTACCTCAAAATTCACAGTAAGTGATTTAAGTACTCTTGGGAACACGATCATTTGAACGACTGGACGGGGTTTATCCCCGCACTCTTTTCTAAAGTGCTTTCTGTATCAAAACAGCTGCGCGTAGCTTCAACAGCATTCTGCTAAATCGCACAGTACGAGCAACGACGGAGTGCTGCGGTAAAGATGACACCTCAGTGTTTAGCGGCGGCATTGTCCGCTGCTTATTGCTGTCGAACTTAGACGACACTGTGAAGGACGCTGCGTGAAATTAAAGAGAAAAATCCAGACGATAATCGCAGTATTCGAACCTAGACGCTATCTCGAGGAATGTGAAAAGAAACAACGTCTTATACGTCGCAGAGGACGACATGTCCTTGTCGGTGTTATCTTCAGTCCAAAGACTGGTCTGATGCATCTCTTCAGATTGCCTATCCTGTGCGAGGCTCTGGATCTCAGCACAACTACTGCAACCCACATCCATTTGAACCTGTTTACTGTATTCATGTCTTGGCCTCCCTCTATAATCCTTCCCTCCCCGCATTTCACTCCATTACGAAACTGACAATTCATTGATGCCTCAAGATGGGTTTTACGAACCGATCCCTTCTCTGTCAGTTTGTGCCATAATATTTTTTCTGCCCAATTTGACTCAGAATCTGCTCCTTAGCTGTTCAATCTACAAATCTAATTTTCAATATGTTTCGGTAGCATCAAATTTCAAAAGGTTTTATTCTCTTCATGTTTGAACTGCTGATCGTGCACGTTTCACTTGCGTGCAAGACTACACTGCAGACAAATACCGTTAGAAAAGACTTCCTAAAACTAAAATTAATATTTGATGTTAAGTAATTTCTCTTCTTTTAGAAACATTTTTATTGCTAATGCCAGTCTGCTATTTATATTGTTTCTAACTCTGCCATCACCAGATGTTTTGCCGCGCGGGATTAGCCGAGCGGTGTAGGGCGCTGCAGTCACGGATTGTGCGGTTGATCCCGGCGGAGGTTCGAGTCCTCCCTCGGGCACGGGTGTGTGTCTTTGTCCTTGGGATAATTTAGGTTAAATAGTGTATAAGCTTAGGGACTGATGACCTTAGCAGTTAAGTCCCATAAGATTTCACACACATTTGAACTTTTTGAACCAGATGTTTTACTGTCCAAACAGCAAAATTCATCTGCAACTTTTACTGTCTCAGTTTCTGAACTAACTCTTCTAACATCGCCTGTTTCAATTACACTATATTCCATTACCCTCGTTTTACTTTGGTTGGTGTTAACCTTGTTATCTCTTTTCAAGACAGTAACCGTTTCAAACAAATGCTCTTAGAAGTCCTTTGCTATCACTGACATTTACGATATCATCGTCAGACAACGATGTATTTTAATTATTTATCTATTTATTTGGATAAAATAATTTTAGGTATTGGGCCGCGTCATTGCACACTACTAAAACGACAAATTGCTGACGTTTCGACCGACTTGCTGCGGTTCTCTTCAGGGCGGTTCACAGCTGTATACTGGTGAATGTCTTCTTTTATATACTGCCATTTTCGGGTATCTGATTTCTACCGACTTCACATATTTGAGATGTCACTGGACAATTGGAGAAGACTGTTATGGAGGGGTAGCCGTATGGCACCCTTCGCTTGTGCTACCATGATGGCTGATAGGAAGGCAACTCTAGTAGGTGATTGGTAGAATGTAGCGTGTATGGGCTGGCTGTTACTTTTACCACTCTCGTGAGTGATTGGTAGGCAAACTCTCGTTTGTGATTGGAAGGCAATAGCAAAGCGGCAGCTTGTATCCAAGGGGTAGTGTTTCCCTGCACCGAGGCGTTAAGGCCGCACGGCAATTCTAAATGGTTCAAATGGCAGTGAGCACTGTGGGACTTAACATCCGAGGTCATCAGTCCCCTAGAACTTAGAACTACTTAAACCTAACTAACCTACGGACATCACACACGTCCATGCCCGAGGCAGGATTCGAATCTGCGACCGTAGCGGTCGTGCGGTTCCAGACTGAAGCGCCTAGAATCGCTCGGCCATTCCAGCCGGCACGGCAATTCTCTCGCGGACGTTGTTTGTACTGACAAACCCGGGTAGAGTGCTGCTGGCTGGCGAACACACGCGGTCCGCCGAGCTGGACTCGTTGGCAGCCAGGCCATAGACAACTTGCAGCCATCCTCCCTGTTCATGCTCTTAAGGAGTTTAATTATTTGAATAGCCTCTCATATTTTCCATTTCTGCGTCCACGGCTGTCGAGCACGCACGCGAGGTTCTTGAAAACTGATAGGACAGCCACATTCGTGTGATGTTCTGCTACAGCTGACTTGCTATTCTAGCCCAGTCGTACGTAACGTTCACGCTCCATAACGCGGGTGCTAACGGGTCTCCCGGTTTCACCAACACCCAAAATTATTTCATCCAAAATGGCACTGGCCGTGGAAGCCTACGAAATTGTAGGAGGTTCTTATTTCTTTTCTCTGTACTCTAATTTCCTTTCCAAATCTCCTCTAGCTTTCCTTTATTGCTTGATTAAATAACATGACTGAGATGCTACAACCCTGTCATATTGCCTTCTCACACAAATAATTTTAAAACAATGGCAGTTTTTTTCTTTTAAAAAGAACGACTTAATGCATGCTGACCTTTTACTGTTTTCAGGCTTCCTTTTCTACCGCAGTCGCAGTTATACAAGCAATTTATGTTAAATTTCGTCTTTTACAACAGCAGTGAAACTTTTATTTAGACCATACGCCTCTCGCTTTATTTCAAAGTACTTTAAGCGGTCAAATTTTTTGCTTCCTATTCCTGTCCTAACCTTCTTCTACCCATAGGTGCTCGAGTTTAGATCATCGCACTTAACTGACAATGGATATAATTTCGTTTTCTACTGCGTAGAGGCACCCAACGTCGGTGAAGTAAATTGTTCTAAAAATCCGGCACCTCTGTGTCGTACAACATTAGCAACGAAGCAGGAAGCAAAAAATCTGACACTGAAGATGTTCTAATGTTATGCGAAAAGCGTGTGTTTTAAATAAGACTTGTTACAGTCACAAAAGCCGGTAAATAATCTACAGGTGATAGGCAAAATGTGAACAGTGGTAGTAATGGGATGGTTGTGCTTCACGGTCAACAACGCAGGTAAGGTAAGTTTCGCGCTCGACTTAGCGTGTTCAGTCCGGACTAGGTGTCAGTGCAGGTTGTTTAGGAGTAGTGCACGCTTCGTAATTACATTCAGAGGCCGAGGTTGACGTGCAATGAAAGACCTGAAAGAGTTACGGAGAGGGGAGAGTGTGGGTGACCGATTAGCTAGAGCATTAGTAACCAAGACAGCCAACTTATCGCATGTTTGAAGAGCAACTGTTCCAACAGTCATGACAGCCTGCACAAAACATGAAAAGACGTCATCATGTAAACATAGTAGTGGACGCAAATAAAAACTAAATGACAGAGATCGTCGTACGCTAACACGAATTGTGTCAAAACAACACAAAACTACGGCGCTAAAGTGACTGCAGAGCTCAGTAGCTATATTCGAAACCCCGCATCCATCGACACTGTCCGGCGAGAACTCTGAGCTCTGAGCACTATGGGACTCAACTGCTGAGGTCAGAAGTCCCGGCGATAACTCCATAAAGCGAATATAGCCGGCCGGAGTGGCCGAGCGGTTAAAGGGGCTTCAGTCTGGAACCGCACGACCGCTACGGTCGCAGGTTCGAATCCTGCCTCGGGAATGGATGTGTGTGATGTCCTTAGGTTAGTTAGATTTAAGTAGTTCTAAGTTCTAGGGGACTTATGACCACAGCAGTTGAGTCCCACAGTGCTCAGAGCCATTTGAACCATAAAGCGAATATTCATTGATGAGCTGCTATACCGAAACAATTAGTGACGACAATCAACGTAAATAAGCATAAAACATGGTGTCAGAAGCATAAATCTGGATGGCTGATCAGTGGAAACGCGTCTTTTAGTCAGACGAGTCAACGTTTTCGTTATTTCCATCTGGAGAGCGCCAAAAGAAGCCTACAATCCTGACCGCTTCATTCCAACGGTTAAGCATGGGGGTGGAAGTGTGATGGCGTGGGCAACCACATCATGATGTTCTGCTGGTCCCATCATTACTCCCAAAGGTCGTATTACAGCCAACGATTATGTGAACAGTTTAGTTGGTCAGTTGCACCCCATGATTCAAATGTTGTTCCCAACAATGGTGCGATACTTCAGGACGATAATGCACCCATCCACACAGCCAGGACAGTACAGTCGTGGTATAAGGAGCATGCAGCTGAACTGCAGCGTCTTCCCTGGCAAGCACAGTCTCCGGATTTGAACATTATCGAACCCTTGTGGGCGGTATTGAGGCGCAGACTCCGGAGCAGATTTCCGCCTCCCTCGTCACTACTGGAGTTAGATGAGCTTCTGATCGAAGAGTGGTATAACATTCATCTGGAGACTATACAATCATTATATGCCAGTATTCCAAGAAGAATCGCAGCTGCATTACGAGTAAATGGGGCGTCCAACCCGTTATTAATAAACCATTCCCGAGTAAGTGCAGGTGTTCACATAATGTTGCCTATCCCCAGTATATTACTTATAATGTTTTAATGGTTTGTTCGCTGCCAATAGCATGATTTTGTTTGATTTCTTTGGTGTTGCTGTTGCGTTGTTGTGTTCAGACGTTTCCGTTGTTTGTGTAGCACAATGTCATATGATAATCAATGTTGGATATCTGCTCTTACTTTCAACTCCCCCTCCCCCCCCCCCCTTTGCCTCTCACACACTGTTCGTTCTTGGGAGTTCAGTATTGCAGGTAACCAACGCTCGCTCTCTTCCCATCCTCAACAACAATCTGCAGAATCCACTTCACATCTCCGACGCCGAGCGCAGGAACTCAGATGTTTTCAGTAAATTACAGGCTGCCGACGCGTGAAGAATAACAGCAATTAGCAGGAAAAGCCAATTAGATTGTGCCTGCGATGTTTCCGCCACCTCTCTCTTTTTCAGACACTTTCGCTGAAGCTGCACGCCAGACAGTAGCGGAAAAGCGCTCCTGTTTCACGCGTTGACGCCAGGCGCAGTCTTTCGCTTGGAAGAGCAGGGCTCGGTAGCATCCTTCGATGGTCATGAATGCATCTCTACGGACCTACAAGCATGGTTGCACGTTTAAAGACATTGACACACTAACACTCGCGCGTCCACCCGAATATTTATCATCAGTGCTAAAACAAATTTTCGAATTACAAAAAAAAAAAAAAAAAAAAAAGGAAAAAAAAATGAAAACGAAGGCTGAAATGGCTTCACTGGAACATATCAGAGTCATCTTTGTTTTGTTGTTTGCCTCTAGTGCGTATCAACTACAACAACTAATGTAATAGCTTAACAAAGCTAGTCTGAAACTAGGTATGAAATTCATGTACAACAACATTAAAATAAAGTACAGGATGAGCGTGAAGTCCTCCCTTGATAACAAAATTTTAGTTCTAAGGAACTGTGCTAAATGTAGCTTTGAGGTTTGTTGCAAATGGCCGCTTTACTCACGAAGTTTTCATGGCTACAGCTGCACATACGCTCTTACATCGTCTGATTTATCTTCCTTCTCTTGTTACAGGTATGGTTTCTGTGCTGAAGAAAGCGCAGTGCTTTTTGTGCTTCCCTAAACTACAGCGACCTTTTACATTCGCAGTTCAGCGGCAATTTCGAAGTGCCTATCGTCGAGATCTGCCAGATGTGAAGAGCACCAAAGGATGACATGAAGAGTTTAGAGAGACTGGCAGTGATGGTAAGAAGGCAAGAAAAGTGGACTTGGAGTGGGCGACGAGACTGTCGGTAAAGTACGTACAGGATTTCAGCGCAGTCCGCGGAAATAGAAGCGTCGCGTTTCCAGACATACAAGATGCCTTAATGCATGGTAGTAAATGTTTTACACACTATTTTAACGGCTGGATTTCAGTGCATGTGAAGCGCAACTGCTGCAAGCTTCGCACCCAGATGATAGGCCCAGGACTGCTGAGTTTTCTACGAACGATAAGATAAAGTTAGTTTTACCGATGATGCGACTTTTCACATCTCCGGGAAAAGTAAACAAGCATAATATCCGGATCTACATCTACATCTACATCGATACTTCGCAAGCCACCCAACGGTGTGTGGCGGAGGGCACTTTACGTGCCACTGTCATTACCTCCCTTTCCTGTTCCAGTCGCGTATGGTTCGCGGGAAGAACGACTGTCTGAAAGCCTCCGTGCGCGCTCTAATCTCTCTAATTTTACATTCGTGATCTCCTCGGGAAGTATAAGTAGGGGGAAGCAATATATTCGATACCTCATCCAGAAACGCACCCTCTCGAAACCTGGCGAGCAAGCTACACCGCGATGCAGAGCGCCTCTCTTGCAGAGTCTGCCACTTGAGTTTATTAAACATCTCCGTAACGCTATCACGGTTACCAAATAACCCGGTGACGAAACGCGCCGCTCTTCTTTGGATCTCCTCTATCTCCTCCGTCAACCCGACCTGGTACGGATCCCACACTGATGAGCAATACTCAAGTATAGGTCAAACGAGTGTTTTGTAAGCCACCTCCTTTGTTGATGGACTACATTTTCTAAGCACTCTCCCAATGAATCTCAACCTGGTACCCGCCTTACCAACAATTAATTTTATATGATCATTCCACTTCAAATCGTTCCGTACGCATACTCCCAGATATTTTACAGAAGTAACTGCTACCAGTGTTTGTTCCGCTATCATATAATCATACAATAAAGGATCCTTCTTTCTATGTATTCGCAATACATTACATTTGTCTATGTTAAGGGTCAGTTGCCACTCCCTGCACCAAGTGCCTATCCGCTGCAGATCTTCCTGTATTTCGCTACAATTTTCTAATGCAGCAACTTCTCTGTATACTACAGCATCATCCGCGAATATGGGGGTTGGAGAACCCACGTATCATGGTACAGTAGATAACAGCGGGCAATGAACGTGTGGTGTGGGGAACTGGAAAACGCCGTTATTGCGCCATTCTTTATCACTGCAACAGTTTATCTGGAGATGTTGGAACTTTTCGTTGCACCTCGGTTACAGGAAATTAAGATACGAGTAATGTTTCAGCAAGATGGCGCTCTGCCATACTGGGGCTTGTACGAACATCGGTTCTTGGATGAAACTTTTCCAAGACAGATGGATCGGTTGAGACGGTCCAACATCGTGGCCATCGCGTACAACTAACGTAACCCCTCTTGCCCTGTTTTGTGGAGTTAATTTATTAAGAGATTGTTCAGCTCACCATCTCGTGATGTGCATTCTCTTACGGTGGCAAAGACATGGAGAGAAATTGAGTAATGCCTAGGCGTTCTATGGGAGACAAACGGAACACATGTGGAACTGAATCCGTAAATAACTTTGTAAGTTAAGTTACTATTTGCATCATACCGCACAGCTGTATCTTGCGCTATTCCTTAGAAAAAGTTTTCTAATCAGTGGAAGACTTTATGCCCACCCTGTACAACTTTATGACATCAGCAAGTATATTTTTCAATACATCTCCCTAACTATACTTGTGAATCAGTGAGGATCGTGTAGGCATGCAAGATGATCATGCAAATACGTCACGATAAGCCATTCGTCCAGTTTTGTGTCTCTTTTTATTCCTTGCCAAATTTCGATTTACGGTACCTTTCCTCAATTTCAGTATAATTTTATCCTTTATTGGTTTTACGTGTATTTCACATTCTTCTTCTCCTGGTTTCATATACTGAGGTCTGATTTGTGCAATACTTACTCCACTCTCGATTTTTTGTCCCCCGTCTTTTGAGATGCAATCGTCTCTGCTCTATTACGGCACGCTGGCTACCTTGCGCGTTGTCACACTGAGAATCCCTGCTCCAAGACAATATCGGCGGCTAGGTTCTATTTTCTCCATCATCTAACAAGAACAGCAGGGCATCCCAGCGCCGTCAGTCAATTATTTCATATTTGCTGCGTGTGACTCTGCCGTCAACTGCGTTGTAATTCGCTCCATTCTGAAGCTGTCCCCAGAAAGTTCCACGCATGGTTACAATCTTTCGTGGCAGGAAAAACACGCCGATATTTCCACAGGCTGCCCCTCTTCTAGCCCACTCGGGGCTAAGCCGCAAGGATGGAAAGGGGGGGAGTGGGAGGGGGGAGGGGGGGACCGAAGAGAGGAAGGTGCCCGCTACTCGGGCCGTGCTATTGTAAGCCGTAAGCCAACGCTGAACACAGGTGTTCAGCCAGCTGAACAAATCTATGCACAACAAAACACGTCCCGTAAAACCTAGCAGAGGGCCACACTCGAGCACCCAGAGAACACAAAATCCCGTCGAAAGCTTTGTAGGGTCAGACAACTGAAGTCTGCTGTTCCGAAAGCAAGGATTTTCCTCAATGCCTCTTCAACGACGGTCCAAATAGCCTTAGCGGAAGGAATTCTCTGTTCGCGGAGTATAAAGCTTATATTCCTTAGGAAAGCACAGAGAAAGCTAATTTGTTCCTTGCTTAACATAGCATCCCCCTGCGAAAATGGAAGTGCTCTGTTTTCACAAGACTACAGGGGAAACTGGCTGCCGTCTGGCGTAAATAGTCGTTGCCGCGTGCTGCAACGAAACCATTTCACAAAATTAAATCTTCGGTTTACTTTTAAGCTATATGGTGGGATGGAAACAGAAGTGAGATTTGCGTATCTCTGCCAGCGTGGTAGCCGACTTCAAGAGTCTGCGGTTTCGGAGCAACAATTTATTATTGTGGAAGCAGTCTATTGCAATCAGCCATTACTGCATAACCCAAGCATAGTTAACAGCAGAGCGCCCGTCTTTCGATAGCGCATCAGCTGATAAATGTCATCACATCTCAGATTATTCAACACAACCAGAGAAAGCCATAGACACGCCTTCGAACACTGGTACAGCATATAATTCGGAATGAAGGTTCATCCCTGCGTCATGTGTAATTTACATGTAAAAAATCATTCTAATATTCCTGCATGTATACCTCTGCCGTGCTTCCGTCGATAGGGGCAGCTGCGAATAATATTCAACAGAAGAAAGTATGTGTTTTCAGAATATTCAGATATAGATCAATTATCCTATTTTCATCGCAGATGTGACGTTTTGGCATCCATTTGAAAAGGTCTGGGGTTGAAGAACGGATGTTACATGTAGCTATACGTCCTCTTGCACTCGCGTACTACCGAATGCTGGTGACGTCTTTGTGAGAGGAAACAGCCTGTTTGTTATTGCTAGTGCCTGACCTTGTTGTGTGTGCAATCATTACTGTACGAGAAGGTTGACGTAAGGTTTGATGGTTGATTGATTTGGGGGAGGGGAAAAAACAGCGAGGTCATCGGTCTCATCGGGTTAGGGAAGGATGGGGAAGGAAGTCGGCCGTGCCCTTTCAAAGGAACCATCCCGACTAAAGCGATTAAGGGAAATCACGCAAAAACTAAATCCGGATGGCCGGACGCGGGCTTGAACCCTCGTCCTCCCGAATGCGAGTACAGTGTGCTAACCACAGCGCCACCTCACTCGGTTTTACGAATGAACTGAATGTCCTTGAGAACGCATGAATGCAAGACGACGCTTCCCCTTAAGGGAACTCTTATGCAAGTAGATAATAATGACAGACAAAAATTGGGATACGTTTCTGTCACTGCTCTAGATACGCTTATGGAGCAGCAAATGATGGATCTACATCTACATCTACATCTATACTCCGCGAGCCACCTTACGGTGTGTGGCGGAGGGTACTTATTGTACCACTATCTGATCCCCCCTTCCCTGTTCCATTCACGAATTGTGCGTGGGAAGAACGACTGCTTGTAAGTCTCCGTATTTGCTCTAATTTCTCGGATCTTTTCGTTGTGATCATTACGCGAGATATATGTGGGCGGTAGTAATATGTTGCCCATCTCTTCCCGGAATGTGCTCTCTCGTAATTTCGATAATAAACCTCTCCGTATTGCGTAACGCCTTTCTTGAAGTGTCCGCCACTGGAGCTTGTTCAGCATATCCGTAACGCTCTCGCGCTGACTAAATGTCCCCATGACGAATCGCGCTGCTTTTCGCTGGATCATGTCTATCTCTTCTATTAATCCAACCTGGTAAGGGTCCCATACTGATGAGCAATACTCAAGAATCGGACGAACAAGCGTTTTGTAAGCTACTTCTTTCGTCGATGAGTCACATTTTCTTAGAATTCTTCCTATGAATCTCAACCTGGCGCCTGCTTTTCCCACTATTTGTTTTATGTGATCATTCCGCTTCAGATCGCTCCGGATAGTAACTCCTAAGTATTTAACGGTCGTTACCGCTTCCAATGATTTACCACCTATGGCATAATCGTACTGGAATGGATTTCTACCCCTATGTATGCGCATTATATTACATTTATCTACGTTTAGGGAAAGCTGCCAGCTGTCGCACCATGCATTAATCCTCTGCAGGTCCTCCTGGAGTACGTACGAGTCTTCTGATGTTGCTACTTTCTTGTAGACAACCGTGTCATCTGCAAATAGCCTCACGGAGCTACCGATGTTGTCTCTGGTGAACAAGAACGGAAAATTTCTACAGGGAGAGGCAAACAAAAGTGGGCCAGAGAACAGAGTTCCAGGGTACGAACAAACACAGCAGAGGAAAGGGCACGCAGTACTATCTTGCAGATTTTGAAAGTGACCACCATTCATGTCTTGGTATGTTTGGGCCCTAGTCAACAAGTTGCTGAAGGCAGATCGAAGGTCGACAGATGGAATTGCTGCAGGCTCACCCGAAGACTATGAGGGTTGCTGCGATACTCCTTGGACACGAGGGCTCCGCACGCGAAGTAATTGCACACTGACAGATCAGCTGACTGGATGGCCGGCTAAGGCCGCGATCAACTGACCGCAGCTAACGACTCTGTGAAGATTCTGTAAATGTGTTCGAAAGTCCGTTCGGTAGTATGGCCAGTTGTTCCATCGTTCTGGAAGTTTTTTCCTCCTCCGTTAATGTTGCCAAAAAATCGTATCCACTCGACCAGGCCAGTTTTACTTGCCCCATGCTGTATAAACTCGACAGATAACTCTCACAAACACAAAAAGAAAAGAAAACGAGGAAAACACACAAAATTGTAAAACTTAATGTGATGGAATAGAACGGAAACCAGGAAAAGATAAGATAGAGTAAAAGTTTGTAGAAAGTACAGGGAAAAGAGCATAACAAAATGTTTAAGAAACAAGGGCGAGAAAAAAAGAATAAGAAACAAGAGTGGACAAAAGACAAAATAGGAAACAAGAATGGAAAAAAATAAGGAAATAAGAAACAACGGTAGGGAAAAATGACTCGAAACGAGGGAAATAAGAATAAGAAATTAGAGAAAAAATAAAGAAAGAAGATACGAATTAACCAAAGAAGGAAAGAACAACGAAAAAAGTGGAAAGTCAAGAATGTGGAAAAGAAACAAGACATAAAGAAGAATCCTAGTGTACTTTAATTCGTAGTAAAAGAAAGGAACTGCGTGACTTCACCATATTATTGGATTTACTGTTTCATGTCGTTTTGAAGATTTTGAGTAGTGAACGCACATTTCAGTCATTTGCAAACGCAAGTGAAGAACGAACAAGAAAACGAAATACAGATAAAGACTGGAGGAAGAGAAAGAATGTAACAGTTCCAGGACAAGACAGGAGCGCCGCACGATAGAGATGTTGACAGCCTCTCGCTGTACTGGTATGGTATGCGCCGTGTGGGCCGCCTTCTACTCTCTGAGCTGCGCATTTGCATGCTTACGTTATGGCACTGCGCTGTACCGTTGCTGACCGTATATGCTGCCAGACAGGGCGACACGTAGCGTTCCGGGCTGCTAGCAGTCCTCTAGCTTCGACATTTTTGCTTTCACGTTCGCAAGCGCGCTTGCAAGGCACAGGGACGGTATGCTGAAATACTAAACTTCGGAGCCGTGCGCTTTTCCCCAAGGATCAAACACTAACGTCCGCCCCAGCTGGACTGTTCCTTATACTCTATTGTCCACTGATGTAGCGGTGCTTGCGAATACGTCCGAAGGAACGCAGCTCCATAGTTTCGCCTCTAGAGTAGACGACATCGCCTCAGAATTATTGAGATACTTGGGAGAGTTAGCTATGACAAAATTACTTCACTTGGTGTGGAAAATGTATGAGGCAGACGAAATACTCTCTTACGTCAGGAAAAATGTAAAATTGACAGGTGTGAATAGTACCGAACCATCAGTTTAACACATCATGGCTGAAAAATATTGACACGAATTATTTACAGAAGAATGTAAAAACTGGTAGAGGTTGATCTACGGAGAAATGTGGGAACACGTGAGGTAATACTGATCATACGAATTACCTCACAAGATAGGTTAAAAAAAGGCAAATCTACGTTTATAGATCATTTTCTTGTGTGTGGGCTTCACAGCTTCAATAAATTTGAAGGAGGACGTTATTCCACCAGGTTGTGTTTTAAATTATTTTATTTGCACTTCTAGTTTCTGCCACTGTCCATTCTCTAGTGCGTCTAGAGTAACCGATGGGAATACGTTGTCCTCATTTCATCAAAACATTACGTTCCATGCATATTTTTTTACGGCATTTGTAGACTTAGAGAAAACTCTTGATGAAGGGGCGTGGACTACACTCTTTGAAATTTGAAGGCAGCAGGGATAAGGCACGCGGAACGAAAGGTTATTTATAACTTCTACAGAAATCAGACTGAAGTTATATGAATCATAGGGCATGAAAGAGAAACAGTAGTTGAGGAGGGACTGAGCCTATCCAGTCTGTACACTGAACAAGCTGTGAAGGAAACTAAGGAGAATTTTGGAAAGAGAATTAAAGTTCAGGGAAAAGAAATGGAGACTCGGTGGTGTATGTTGAAGACACGGGCATCAATAAAAGCCAAAGAAAGGTAATGGAATGTATTCGAAGTAAGTAAGGCCTTGCTGAGTGAATTAGATTAGAAAATGCGCCAATAAAAGTAGTGGATAAATTTTGTTATTTGGGCAGCAAGAAAAATAGTTCAAATGGCTCTGAGCACCAAGGCACTTAACATCTGAGGTCATCAGTGGCCTAGAACTTAGAACTACTAAAACATAACTAACCTAAGGACATCACACACATGCATGCCCGAGGCAGGATTCGAACCAGCGACCGTAGCGGTCGCGCGGGTCCAGACTGAAGCGCCTAGAGCCGCTCAGCCACAGCGGCCGGCGGGCAGCAAGATAACTGTTGATGGCCAAAATTGGAAAAATATGAAATGCAGACTGTCAATAGCCAGGAAAACGTCCCTAAAGAGGAGAAATTTGTTAATATCTAATATAAATTTAAATGTTTGGAAGTCGTTTCTGAAGGCATTTGTCTGGAGTGCAGCTTTGTATGAATGTGAAACGTGGACGATAAGCATTTCAGACAAGGAAGACGTAGAAATTTTGAAATGTGGTGCTACAGAAGAACGCTGAAGATTAGGTGGGTGGATTGAATAACAAATGAGGTGGTACTGAGTATAACTGGGAGAAAAAAAGACATCTGCGGCACAACTTGGCTTAAAGAATGTATTGGTAACTAGTAAATATTCTGAGACATCGCGGCATCATTAGTCTGGTAGTGCAAGGAGTGTATGTATGTGAGTGAGAAGGGGGGGGGGGGGTGACACTTCTGTGGCCGGAGACTAAGGCTTGAGTACAGTGAACAGGTTCAATTGAACGTAGGTTGTGGTAGTTACACAAAGATGAAGAGGCTTCAACAGGCTATATTAGCATGGAGAGCTGCATCTAACCAGACTTTGGACTGAAGACAACAACAGTAACAACAGTTTCACTCCCGCTCCAGCGTATTTGTATTGACTAGTGCTCCTACAGCATCCCTGAGGGTACTGTCAAAACTTAGTAAACTGTCGTAACTGCTCACATGAGTTAACAAACAAATAATGTGTCATCGATACTTAAATTTTTATATTTAGAATGAATGTCCTCTTCAATTCGTATTTTTTTCTTTCTTCACTCTTGTTAAAGTTGATGATACATTCATAAGTTTCTATCATTGCTATCGAACGAGACTGCGAGGAAAGCATGACGGGCCCTTTGGGAAGCTGGTGACGCTCATCACTGCTTAACGCCTTTCGGCAATTCTGCACTGCCTTTTATGCTGTTGAGCCTCCACCAATATTTCTCGCAGGTACATGAGACGCGAAACTCTGCCATATCCTTCGAGAATATTTCGTTATCTTTAAGCGATTACAGACACTAGTTTTCTTCGACTACTTGTAGACAATTTAGAGACTTTACTGTCGTGAGGTCTGGGCGATTCAGAGCGTTTAACATACGGTAGGAAATCCTTGTCCATAGTAGATTCAACTTCTTACCGGTAGAACTACCGCAGATAATGAAAGCTAATGGCTCAAGTTCATCGTTGCATTAAAAAGCTCAATAATCTTAAATTACTTGACAGCTTCATTTTTCGTCTCCATCACCACATTACTTTCTTATATTTTCAGTCCACTTGATAGCAAATTTTTGTATGTGCTGTCGTATAGCTGCATTGTAATCACGAAATGCTTTTATGTATTAGATCGAGATTCACTTCGTTATTTTACGTCCCTCTATTAGTAGATCCAGAGAAATTTCACTGCAGCCGTAGCTGAAACGTCGTTTTTATCCTCTTAGTAATGTTTATCTAACAACATGACGTTGCTTTAGACCCAGAAAACGTTTATGATAAGTGGTTATTTCACTAGGCATGGTTCTGTTGCAGATGTTATCAGATTCCTTCCTCCATTCCGGGAACATGGTAACCGACTCACGTAGCCCACTGCTTTCTACTAATTACTTCTTTGCGCTTCAGTGTCTGTACTCCTCAATCAGTGGTTGCGAAGACTTTGGGGGAACTGTATAACAGATAAGCAAACACCAGCTTTGTAGTAAAATAACTTTACAAAGCATGATCAGCCTCATTGCCACTACTCTGTGTTTTTTGCGAATATCGGTCTACAAGGTTAAAGGAAACACAGGGCTGCTAGTATTACTAGGGAACTATTTTCGTCGCGTGTTAATGCTTTTCGACCTAACTTGAGTTTTTGTGTTGTGGCACGTTTGGAACAGGACAAACAGTTGATTGTACTAATTGTCTAGCGCTCTGCCGGGTAGCGAAGCAACAGCGGAGCTTCACGTAAAACTATACGCAGAAATGTTTTGAGCAGTGTGTGGAAGGAACGCCGACAAGTTACGAAGTCAAATCGAGATGAAGGAAACTGTCACTAATTGAACATATTTACAAAGTACACAGATTACAGCATCATCCTCGTACCTTGTGGATCTGAATTCGTGCATGACGTACTTCGCCGGAAAGCAACGTTGCGTCTGTCTGAAACTGCTCGCACACTGCCACTGAGCTTGCAGATTTTGTTATAGCTTGTCACGGAGCAAGGAAACAGTTCAAGGTCGAAGAAAAGTCCTGCACTACAATGCAGGCAGCTTCCTTTTTCGTCATTTGTTGTCAAGTACTTCATAAAAACGTCTTCACTGTGACTGCAAGAAACCTTTAAATATATATACGGGGTGTTTCAAAAACTTCACATCGAGCGTCCAGGAGTCTTGGGGAACAGCTTTTGTTAGCTGAAATGTTCGCCTACGCTTTTCGGGGACATTGGGCGTCGTTTAGTATTCGCCGGCCCTGGGACGATGCAATTTCACCGAACTAGCAGGGTCTACTAACGAGGTGTGTGGTGTAGGGTGCTGTCCACTCGTCTTTTTACAGGGTGCCTAAAGGATGCTGCCCTCTCGGATAGCTATACAACAATTCAAGCAAATCACATTAATAGTTTTTATTACAATAAAGAAGATTGATAATACTGAACTGTAGATTTGCAAAGAGTTGTCGCAATCGATGGGCGACGTGCAAACAGTCAGTGTCCTTCACTATATACTATGTCCATGTAAGCGTTCACACTCGCTCATAAGTCACTGCTATCGTTAATATTACTGTTCATCTAAGCCTCTCTGCTAATTGTGGTCCGGCCGAGGTTGGCAGGAGCCGCGTTTATATTCTCTTCTTGTAGAGGCCGCTACTGTCGCAGTGACGTCCTAGTCAGCGTGCTATTGCCTGACGTCGTCTCACAGCCTTCTATGCTCTTGCGTTCTTCATCTTCACATCGGAACATGCAGCATACTACCTACCCCAGTAAACTGATAAAAGTGATTTTGAACAAGAAAACCTTAAGAATGAACGTCTGTTAGCAGAGAAAGGTGTTTTAGAAGCGAATCAGAAACTTTAATTGGCTCGGCCTCCCCTGTTTCAAGTGGACCAGCTGAATGTGTTACAGGCAATACACATGGCAGGGTGCTTGCACCCCGCCGCCTCTCGGGTAATCCGTGGATAATTTGACCAGAAATACTCCTACAGCGTGTAATGGTATTATATTTAGATTTATGTGCACCACAGTGGAATTTGTTGGTGGCTGACACCGGCGTACGTGAAAATCTCTCGTTAAATATGGCTGATAAAGTGTATTTCGGTGGCACGCATTCTGCTACTGACGGAGGTGTGATTGAATCCCTGGTGGCCATCTGAAAGCGACAGCGTCGTGCCAGACTACACTTGTTAACGGAAAGCGAATGCTGGTGAGGTATTGTGAAGCAGCTACGATAAAGCCCCAGGTAACCTCAGTGTATCATCTGCTGACAAAGTAGCCCAAAACGAGTGTTCATTACGAACGTACTTACTAGGAAGCTGCTTGGTCAGCAAAGCCACCTCAGTTTATTTGTGGTAATTATAGCTATTACAGATCGTATGTTTTTAGGTTGGTTAGTACCTCAAAGTTCATGCGCCAAGAAGAAGCAATTAATGGTTCTTTTCTCCTGGGCAACAGGCCAGGTGTTGAAGTATGGACGCGCGGATGCAAAACGGGTAGTCTGTACTAACAGGCGTAGTCCACTTAGTGGTGCAGTTACGGCAATGCAGGAAAGTTCTGGTCGTACAGTTTATGACGTATTTCTGGGAAGACTGTTCGACCCAAACAAAACAACGAATGCACTGGTTTATGTACATATTAAGATACCACACATAAAAATACCTGAACTTGTGAAATTTTTTTCACTCCATTAGGCCGACTGGTGCAGCAACCCTATGTAGAATGTTTGCATTAGAAACCGTCTTGGTTGCAATGAATTCTTTTATTAACAATGATGCATTTTTCCTTCGTGGGGCATCTTCAGATTATCTTAAAATTTTCGTTTTACAACATAACAGAAGCTATAAAATGGCTCTGTGTTAGACTGAAGCACGCTGGTTTATCTGATTCGATGCGTGCTTCAGCCTAGCACGGAGCTGTTTTATGGTTTTTATTATGTTGTAAAAGGAAAATTTTAAGATAATCTGAAGATGCCCACGAAAGTAAAACACCTTGTTAAGAAAAATAAGTTGTTAACAAGACCGTTTTTAATTCAAATATCTGCCTTAAAAAATCGATTCCAAAATTCGAAATTTTTAGATTTGATATTATTTTGAATGGTAATTTTTACAGTTGAAGTGTCATATTCTTACTTATAACATATCGATTTATTGTATATTCATGTGGAGAAGACATACTAGCCCCTTCCTCTAACCCCCTCTCTCCCTATGTGCTGCTTAGTTTGACGTTTGACGCTTAATGCTTACACAGTTATCTTACTTCCTTGGACACTTTCTCGCTCCTTTTGTTAATATCAACACAGCCAGTAGCAGCGACGACTGCGATATGTTCCAATGTTCCAATGAATCGACATATTACTTTTACACAAAGTGAGTTTTCGATGCGTATCGTAAACCAATGGGATACAGTTAATGCTAAAATGAATCAACTAAGTAATGTACCATATTTTACGCAAACCAATGTTTAATAAGCAGTTGGTAAGTTTCTGTAGCTGACAAATCGGTGAAACGGAACTGATTCGTAAATAAAATACGTCATACAGATTTCGTGAAGTTGCTTTGTCCAAACGAAGCACTTCGCTCGTAAAATGTAAGAAGTTTCAGCAGTGAACTAAGCGAAAGACATCGGAAACACACTATATCTTCTCCGAGCTAGACAGAGAGCGTTACTTCTCAAATGTTGTCTAACTAATGTGACTTCCTTTCCCTTGAACGTGTGTGGCGCATACTGTCAACACGAACCAGTCAGGCTCCTACGCGGCGGACTGTTTCGACTACTGCTGACAGCTGCCTACCTAAGCCAGAGGCGATTTCCGAACGTTGTTAATCATTACTGATTAAACCGTTGGCCAATGAAAAAAACACGGAAGAGTAATTTTCATCAGCAATTGTTTCTGCACGTGACGTTTCTGCACGCAGCGAAGCGTCGTATGTATCTAATCACACAGTCGACACTACCGCTTTTTCTATTTTTTTTTTCATTTCCATGTTTTATGGATCTGAAGATGGCCTCTAATGTCCGAAACGGGTCTGATAACATATCTTCTGGCAGCTGTGACTGAAATAAATGGGCGATTCTGAACAGTGCCCGTATCTCTCGCAGACAATACGTTTGCACATGTCAAACTCAGTTCTAAAGTTAGAATTTCTGACAGAGAGATATCCGCTTTGGACGTTTCGGCCGGGTTGACACGATGCATCCTGGGTAGTAAGCTTTGCAGCTGCTGGAGCACTCGCGGCCCTGTCGTGCGGCGCGCTGCTCGGCTGTCGCTGATAAGATAGAGGTCACACACACACACACACACACACACACACACACACACACACACGTGCGTCGCTCCCGATACACAGCAGCATCGCTTGCCGCCGCCTGGGCACGCCCGCTGCCTTATCTTTCCATCGTCAGCGAAAATCGCAGTCTTACTGTACGTGACATCCCAACACACATTATCACGTTTGCCCTCACAAGCGCCGCAGTTGTCCTACATTACAATGTTAACAGAACCTGTACTCGACAATGGATGGACGTTCAAAGCCACTGCTGGCTGCCAGAATGGAAAGGCAACCTAGTTTGTGTGTTGTGTGTGACATTTATTGGTCTGTCCTTCAATGTTTCTTACTGAAATAACTCAACAGACTGTAACGAAATTTGCGCAACATAGATCTCACGCTGGCAGGCAAATGGACTTTCCCAAAACGAAAGAAACAATACATAAAATTAAAAAATACAAATTCATATCATCAGTTACTAATAGTTCTAGTGACTCTTTGGTAATCCGAGAAACTAAATATGTTCTGAAACTTCCTGGCAGATTAAAACTGTGTGCCGGACCTAGACTCGAACTCGGGACCTTTGCCCTTCGCGGGCAGGTGCTCCACCACCTGAGCTACCCAAGAACGACTCACGCCCCGTCCTCACAGCTTTACTTCTACCAGTACCTCGTCTCCTACCTTCCAAACTTTACAGAAGCTCTCCTGCGAACCTTCCAGAACTAGCACCCCTGAAAGAAAGGATTTTGCGGAGACATGGCTTAGCCATTCTGGAAACATCCCCCAGGCTGTGGCTGATGGCGCCGGATAGCGTCCCAGATGTGTTCGAAAGGATTGAGATCAGGCGAATTTGGTGGCCAAGGTATCAGCGTGAGATCACTATCGTCTATCACGCTCCATAGACCACTGCAACACCATTCAGGTCTTGTGACATGGACAGGTACCTGCTGGAAATTGCCATTGGCATTGCATCGGGGAAGGTCTCAAGCATTATGGGATGAAGATGGTCCAGATCAATGGTGATGTAGTCCACAGATGTATAAATTCAGTACAGATTGAAGTTCAAAAAATAGTTCAAATCGCTCTGAGCACTATGGGACTTAACTTCTGAGGTCATCAGTCCCTAGAACTTAGAACCACTTAATCCTAACCAACGTAAGGACATCACACACATCCATGTCCGTGGCAGGATTCGAACCTGCAATCGTAGCGGTCGCGCGGTTCCAGACTGTAGCGCCTAGAACCGCTCGGCCACTCCTGCCGGCACAGATTGAAGCGACAGGAAGTTTTTTCTGGAGGTATTTGCATGGAGTATAGCCATGTACAGAACGTGAAACATGGACGACAAACAGTTTAGACAAGAAGAGAATAGAAGCTTTTGAACTGTGGTGCTACTAATGAGGAAGTTCTGAACAGAACTGAGGAGCAAGGAAAGAAGAAGGGATCAGTTGGTAAGACATATTGTGAGATATCAAGGGATCACCAGTTTAGCACTGGAGGGCGGGGAGAGTGAGTGTGTGTGTGTGTGTGTGTGTGTGTGTGTGTGTGTGTGTGTGTGTGTGGCTCGCGCGCGTAGGGAGGGGGATGGGGGGGGGGGGATAAAAATCGGAGAGGAAGACCAAGAGATTTGTACAGTAAGGTGCTTCAGAAGGATGTAAGTTGCAGTAGTTACTCGGACATGATGAGGCTTGCACAGAATAGAGTAGCCTGGAGACCTGAATGAAACCAGTCTCCGGATTAGAGACCACCACGACAACAACAGTTCACAGATGTCGTGGTGCCTTCGATTACTGCCACTGGTCCTATAGAAGCCCTTATGAGTACCCCCTATGGCATAATACCTTTTCCTGCTTTGCCCCCCCCCCTCCCCCGCCCAACCACTTCCAGCATCCGTGAAGCGGTATACATTCCTAGCAACCATTCGCATGGCTGGATGACGGCGAAACGGGAAACGACCATGGACCTGATATAAAAAGAAATCCGATTCATTCTAACAGGTGACACGTTTCAGCTGAACTACGGTCCAGTCTCAATGATCGCGTGTCCCATGTCGACTGAAATAATATGCGAGAATGTATGACTCGTCTGCTGTGGAGCCGCAAGTTCAACAATGTGCGGTGAACGGTGTGCTCCGAATCACCTGTGCCTATACCACGACTGCACTCGGCCACCAGATTTGCCACATACGAGGGGCGTTTGAAAAGTCCGTGCAAAAATAAAAACTACTTACATGTTTGGGGTAAACATACACTTTGTAGAACGCTGTTCTAATTTGTTGATTCCTTCCGAATAATAGGAATTGCCCAAGTCTGAAAAATAGCTATGAGTTGCTGCAATCACCTCCTCGTTTGAATAAATCTTTCTCCGGCGAGCCATTTCTTCAAATTGGGGAACAAATAGTAGTCGAAGGGAGCCAAGTCTGGACAATAGGGTGGATGTGAACAAGTTGGAATCCTATTTCCATTAATTTTGCGACCACAACTGCTGAGGTGTGTGCTGGTGCATTGTCGTGACGGAAAAGGACTTTTTTTGCGGTCCAATCGCCGGCGTTTATCTTGTAGCTCGGTTTTCAAACGGTCCAATAACGATGAATAATATTCACCTGTAATAGTTTTACCCTTTTCCAGATAGTCGATGAGGATTATACCTTGCGAATCCCAAAAGACAGTCGCCATAATCTTTCCGGCCAAAGGAATGGTCTTCGCCTCTTTTGGCGCAGATTCTCCCTTGGTAACCCATTGTTTAGATTGTTGTTTGGTCTCAGGAGTATAGTAATGTATTCATGTTCCATCCACAGTGACGAAACTACGCTTAAAGTCCTGCGGATTATTCCTGAACAGCTGAAAACCATTTATGCAATACTTCACACGATTCCGTTTTTGGTCAAGCATGAGCAATCGCGGAACCCATCTTGCGGATAGCATTCTCATGTCCAAATGTTTATGCAAAATATTATGTCCAAAGCACTAGCAATCTCACGCACCCTAACTCTTCTGTCATCCATCACGACATCACGGATTTTATTAATGATTTCTGGAGTCTTAACCTCCACAGGGCTTCCGGAACGTTCAGCATCACTTGTGCCCATATGTCCACTCCGAAACCACTTATAAACTGTTCTAATCGAAGGTGCAGAGTCACCGTAATGTTCATCAAGCTTCTCTTTAGTCAACTGAGGCGTTTTGCCTTTCATAAAGTAATGTTTAATCACCACACGAAATTTTTTTTCGTCCATTTTTGGACAATCACACGACTTCTTTGATTCACACGAATGCCAAACACAAAGAAATAGACCAATATGCTGAAACTTGGTGTGCGTTCTTTCCAAAGATGCTACTAACTAAACGTGAGCTCGATACGCACCGGTGGTGTCCTCTCTCGGACTTGCACGGACTTTTCAAACGTCCCTCGTACCATCGTCTATTCTGCTTTACTTAGTGTGCAAGCCTTCCACTTCCACGTTCTGTCACTTGTGATTTCATTGTTCTTCAAGCACTTTATTTAGATGGTCGTGAAAGCAATACGTCAACAGCCTATCGGCTTCGTCGCTTAGGACAAGCTCGTTCCCACGCGCAGGGAACACACCAAACCGCCCTTCGTTTTGAATAAAACGCCGGCTCCAATCGCACTTCTCTTTTTATCTTAAAAACGACCGGTTCCTGACTCCAATGTCACTATCCTGTGGTGTATGTCTGGGTTCTCTCAGGACGCCTCACTTGCAGCACTGCGATCACGGGGGCGAACCCAAAAGTAGTTTTTGAAATAAAAAAAGTGCAACTGATGTTGGAATTTACTATAAAACAAGACCACAGTTGTGGAACCTGCATCAACACGCTCCATCTGCTGGCAAGTAATCTGTCCTTTGTCTAAGACGCTTATACCAGTGCAGTTCGCGTCCCGCATCATCGCTAGAATTAGAGATGGGTCGTTCGCGAACCAACGGGTACAAAGGAACGGTTCACCAAGATGAACGGAACGAGCGAGGAACGAATTCTAAGGAACGGTCTTCCATAGTTCACTTCGGTCGCGGATTTGTACTTATAGTTCCCGGGAACGGGAAACGGTCGGCCTCGTTCGCGAACGGCACGTCGGCCGGTCTCGTTCCAGCCTCGGTCCCGTTCCCGTCTGTCTCGATCGGCCGGACTCGTCCTCCTTCGCGTGGCCACTCGTCGCAGTTCCACTGCCGACTGCTCATAGTTAATTCAGTATAGAGTTGTTGGTTTCGTTCGCTGCGCATGCCCATTCTAGATCAGTTTCAAACCTTTTTTTAACTCTGAACTTCTGGTTCTTTTCGTATTCTATTCAACGTCCATGACCGGTAATTAAAAAGTATTTTATAATTAAGTACTCGTAAATTATATAAAAATTACGTGGTATGTTTTACATACATTTTTTCAGGTAAAAAACGGCTTATCAGCTTACTTCACTATTTCGATAAATAGCAGAAGAAATACTTGTAAAAAGGCAAGATTTTTTTGTTTTTACACATGCAAAGGAAGTTGACACGGTACACACGAGTGGCCATGTTCATGTTCATTGTTATGGAAGGCAGACCGACTTACAACCAAATGAAGCCCGCGCTCCATAGTCGAGTGTCTGGTGTCACATTTTGATAACTTCTACAATATTTCAGTGGTACAGGGTGGCGCACGAAAAATCGACCCCGAGTACTAGACTGCTCATTGTCACCACCAATCTTCATCTATTGTTCCTAAGTTTTTGTTTGCATTAGCTTTTTTGTTATTTCTTTACTGCCTAATTAATATATGTTTATCTATTTTGCTCGTAGCGGTCAACAAATCGTGTGTAACTGGCGAGCAGTCTGTACTCGGGGTCGGTTTTTCGTGCGCCACCTTATATTATTTCACTGCGATCAGCCACATATCGCTACAGTTGGCTAAACGGGAGGTTTTGCAGAATCACGAAAATTGCAAGTGTGTGAGAATTCTGTTGTGAATGAAAACTCTGTACTCCAGGGTAGGGGGGGGGGGGGGGGGGGGAGCAGCCAAGTGTCACCTGTAGGCGCTTTCCGTCACCTATGCTACTAATTTTTCATAAGAACCAAATGAAGGAGGAACGACTAAAAATGAACGGTTCCCAAAAAAGAGCGATTACCAGTGAACTAGTTACCAAGGATGAACGAGTATGGCCATCTCTAGCTACAATGACTGTCCATTCGTCTCTGGTCCGCTGAGACACTTCCCTCACGGCGCCAACGTCACCGGGAGGCATACAGTCTGGCGGTGGGCAGTGGTTATAATGTTTTGGCTCATCAGTATACATTGACCAGTATGAAAGGTGGAGCCAAGAACGCAGGAAGACATCGGCATCCACAGGATGATTACAGTGGTAGGTGCGGAGTGTAACAAACTGCTTTTGCCAGCAGCCAAGAGCGTCAAGGTCCCGCCGTCGCGCTCCGCTACAAGGACACACTTCTGCTGCGAGGCCGGCAGGATGCGTCAGCTGTAAACGCGCTGATCCCCTGCCGCTCGCATTGTCTGCCCTCTGCGCGACGTGCTGTGGAGTCGCCAGTGCACCCGAGCCACTACATAGCGAACCCACAGCGTGGTATCTGCTCCAAAGACGTTGCAGTAGACTTAGTATCAATACGAATTATTGCAACAGTCATCCAACATTGACCGACTGGATTGTCAGTAACAGAAAACCGACCTCCTCGAAAAATAGTCTGTCCTTTCAACACGTCAACCAAAACGGACGAACTGACGTTCATCTTATACTCAGTCTCCACATCCAAAATAGACTTGTAAATCGTAGGCTTCCATCTTAAGACACGATGTCATACTGACCAAACAGGTTTCTTTTTTGCAGTCATGTGATTTATTAAAACAAAGGATACAGCTCTATGTCTACAGCTCAGAGGATGTACCACCACTTTATTACATATAGTCATATCGCCAACTATTTTACATTTCACATCATCACCTCTACCACGGACAAAGACACAAATATTATCATCATGAGACATTTTACAACACCTACGGGTTCTAACACACAATGGTTTATCAATAAAAAAATTAGTCGATGTTTCACCAACACCACGAACTTGAGACATGGTTACCATGAACGTCCGATAACCGAGAAGTCGGTCAATGTTGGATGACTATTGCAATAATTCGTATTGATACTACTACTAAGTCTACTGCAACATCTTTGGAGCAGATACCTCCTCGTGATGATCTCGGTTATCGGACGTTCATGGTAACCATGTCAAGTTCGTGGTGTTGGTGAAACATCGACTAATTTTTTTATTGATAAAGCATTGTGTGTTAGAACCCGTAGGTCTTGCAAATTGTCTCATGATGATAATATTTGTGTCTTTGTCCGTGGTAGAAGTGATGATGTGAAATGTAAAATAGTTGGCGATATGACTGTATATAATAGTATGTAATAAAGTGGTGGTACATCCTCTGAACTGTAGACACAGAGCTGTATCCTTTATTTTAATAAATCACATGACAGCAAAAAATAAACCTGGATCAGTATGAATGAACTATCCTTGACGACAAAATCACGGCTCCCGCCCCCACCCGTCGGAGGTTGGAGTCCTCCCTCGGGCGTAGGAGTGTGTGTTGTCCATAGAGTACGTTAGATTAAGTAGTGCGTAAGCTATGTAACGTAATAAGCATAAATGAACGAAAAGATCCTTAAATGCTGTTTGACTACACTATTGCCGGCAACTCACTGGCAACAGAAACTACCGTAAATTACCTAGGAGGAACCATCCGGAGCGACCTAAAGTGGAATGACACATAAGAAAAGTAGGAAAAACAGATGTGACTCCGTAGGCTTTCCCGGCGTAATAAGTCTTGAAAGCCTCTTCGAGTTAGCTGCCGGATACTAAAATCAACTCTATTCAGTATTTCTGATGAGTCCCACTGAGAAGAGTTCTCAGCGGGACTCAGCAGCATCAGCAGCGTTCTCCTGAAGATGGCGAACAGTTGGATCGCCGAAATATTGAATCAAGTTGATTTTAGCATCCGGCAACAAACCCGAAGGTGATGGTGGTGATGGTGATGATGATGATGATGATCATGATGATGATGATGATGATGATGATGATGATGATGATCATGATGATGATTGGATGGTGGGGCGCTCAACTGCGCGGTTATCAGAGCCCGTACAAATTACCAACCTTTTCTCAGTCCAATCTTCCACCTGCATGAATGATGCTGAAATGATGAGGGCAACACAAACACCCAGTCATCTCGAGGCAGGTGAAAATCTCTGACCACGCCGGGAATCGAACCCGGGACCCTGTGCTCGGGATGCGAGAAGGCAACCGCGAGACCACGAGCTGTGGACCAAACCCGAAGAGACTTTCAGGAAAAACAGATGCCAGACAGATTAATTGGAACAAGCTGAAGAAGAAAGAAGTGGCATACAGAATACTAGTTCGAACGATTCTTGAGTATTGGTCATCAATCTCGAACCCTTACCGACTAGCATTAATAGAAAAGATACAGAAGCTCCAACAAAGAGCGGCGCGCTTCGTCACGGGATCGTTTACTCGGTGCGAGAGCGTTATGAAGATGCTCAGGGAAGTCCGGTGGTAGAAGCTGTAAGGGAGGCGCCGTACATCAAGTAGCTTACTATTGAAATTACCAGACTGCGTGTTCCAATCAGCATCAGGAAAAATATATTTCTTCACTCCACATACGTGTCGCGAAATGATCACGCCGAGAAAATCCGAGAAATTAGAGGTCATACGGAGCCTTATTGACAATCATTCTCCCAACGCACTATTCGTGAATTGTAAAGGAAAAATGGGTTGGGGAGGAGATAGTAGTACCATAAATTTCGTCCGCTACACACCGCAAGGCGGCTTGCGGAGTATAGATGTAGATGTAGGTGCAGGTGTAGATGAAGAAAAGAGCAGCAAAGCTACAGCGCTCTTTAAAAAATTGCGTCATTTGTCGGAAGTACTCTAGAAAAACAGCGGAGAGCCTGATTAGTAGCACGGGGATTTATCTCCCATCTCACGGGAGTACGAGTTCACTTCCTTAACTATTACACAACCTTACTATGCACCTTCCTTGCTGGACAGTATACGGAATCACTGTAACGCGATGTACAAGAAATTCAATGCTTGACCATGTTCACCGTGCATATCGAAGTGGCAGTAGCTACGTGGGACAGTCTACTTCGTTTCCCGGCACTGTAGCAAATATCAGTGGCACATCAAGACCAGAAATCTACAATAAAAATGTGCGTTTGCCGAACACAACATTATGAACAAGCACAATGTTTTGTTTCAGCAGACATGTATTCTAGCGCGCTTTTCAGAATACTGAGACTAAGTCATTAAAGAGACTGTGGAGATGAGAATAAGTGTGAACATCTTTAACAGAGATACAGGATTCGCACTCGCCAATGAGTAGAAAACGACACTTCTCACCGCCAGACTGCATGTGCTATATCAGACATTGTCTTAGAAACAAAGTTGCGAGTGACGTTTCATCGTTGGCGTCAATGTAATCTTTGGTCGCAATTGCGTCTACTTCATCGGTTACATCTGTGTAGCTCCTTTATTTCTTCGACAGTCAACTGCTTTGTTGACGAAGAAAATGGCGGATATTATCGGAAGCTGAGTTCTTCAAAGAGAAATAACACGCCAAATGAACCGATAACATCTGTTGTTAAAGGCTTCGTAACCTCACAGCCTAACATCCACACGTTAACATTTAACAAAAGACTTGGTTAGGTACCTTGAATAGTTTATGAAGTATTAATATAATCGAGAAAGGATGTACGTATAAATAGTGTACTTAGTAATCAAACATTGTAGTGTGTTTCTTGTAAGCATGCAATAGAAGGTAGCTCCAAGATTCCCAACGTGATTTGAGTTTTAATGTTTCACAATAAGCCTCTCTCACAATTTTGTGTTGTCTTACGAAGATAAATACAAGAGTACTTTGTTGTTTATACTTTTTAACGTCCAAATAAAGTCACTACGTTAGTGGCCAGGCACTGGTATAAATGAGGTTAACTTCTATTTTTAAGTCACCCAGATTCTTAGATATAATTGTAAACCAAACTATAAATCACGAGAAATCTACATTAAAAAGTTACACAAGGCTCTCATTTCCGATACGACAAAGAGTTTGAATCAGAACACTCCGCTGGTGTGGTAGGTATAAAGGAAAACAAATCCAGAAAACCAGGTTTTTTTAGAGAAGCCACATTACAGTGTGTTAAGCTAACTTCTCTGCAGAGTTGATCAGACATTTACCGCAATCTTAAGACTAGTCTATTGAGCAGAAGAGATCGCTGTATGACGAGTACCACGTCATAGGAAGTTATGGCTGCATTACAAGGACTTGCCACTGTCAGCTGGGTTTGCGGCGAACTGTTTTGATGACAAAGCGACGCGAGGTGTTACATGTCAACAAGCGAGTTTCGTTTGGCTTTCACCCACCAGACGGTGGTAGCTAGAAGTCACGTTGGACGCACATCACTTTTGTACGGAAAGTTTCAGTATCGACAGTTATCTGTATTAACACTTTAGCTGGCAACGTAAGTAGCTGTTGACAGCTGACGATTGACTCCCATAGCATCGGTAAAGTACTATCAAAATAGTAAGACGTACCGGGCGGCCGAACAACACCAAATGGGGTCTCCCGGCCAATAATGCCATACCATCATTTCACTAAACAACAGCACTGACGTATAACTCTGTCTCAAAAATACAGCGCTAGCTGACGCCAAATAACAGCTCTTCTGTCGGAAAAATACGATACAGTTCACAGCTCTCACACACAGTTTAACATGCGACTGAAACTACTAACTTGAGCGTATCAATATTCTGCTACAAATATGCCCTAACGCACTCCATTCTGATCTGGAAATCGAGTGCTTTCATACTTCATAGCCGCCCCCCCCCCTTTCTAGAACGGAAAGTGCACACATTTGATTAGTCATGACGGTTCATGATACCTAAACAATACCGTCATTAAGTGATAATATGAAAAACGTCAAGTAATTTCTGTGTAGTAAGTACTTATATTTACCTAACTCTATCTAAATACCGAAGAAACTATTTCTTTTCAAATTTAAGAATATGATTTTCTTCACTTCATTCGACAGTTGTTGACAAGTGGGCTATAGTGGTTGCAAATACAGCGCACTTCCACATCCAGCGCCAGGTAAACATGGAGTAACTGCACTGAAATTGCTTTGCGCCAACAAACTGAACTCTTAAGCAGCTAATAACTATAAAAAAAACATCAACCTCTTCTTGCATACAGCAAACTGCCTATGTTTTTGAATACCGTCATTTCACAGGAGTTCGAGTTACTTGTGAAAATACTTGCTGTACGTGTGCACGTTACGAAAAAGCTATATTCTCTCTGTAAAAAAGTACTCCGATATATTCTGGCAGTAGTTTTCCAATGAAACACGACGTTAGATTTCCTAGACTAAATACAAATATACATGCTATACTCGCACCTTCCCATCCTCTAAGAATATTTCTTTCTTAAATTAGTGTAAATATTCGCTCCTGAGACGACAGCTATGTCATTACGGACGAGAGAAGAAATTGACAGAGGTTTTGAGTAATGAATCACCCAGAAATTTTCATCCTATTTAGTTTACAAATATGTGTCGAAACGCGACATTTTTAAAGAGGTTTACGTCAACATATTCTCCGCTGTATAATGAGATGCGCCCATGTATCTCACCTTTCAACGTGCAAGCAGGCAAAACATTAGAAACTCATATGGAGGCATGTTATCGCGCACCAAGAAAGGGGAAGCTTTTTTCGTCTTTTCAATAAATATGCCGATGCTAACCAAAGTCATCGAAAGTTGTAAAACACGTAATGGCAAACTTTAGATAGGCATTTTGCACTATCAGACAATCGGTACTGTTATTAGATTTAGATTAGATTTAGATTTAACCCCCCATGAACCATGGACCTTGCCGTTGGTGGGGAGGCTTGCGTGCCTCAGCGATACAGATGGCCGTACCGTAGGTGCAACCACAACGGAGGGGTATCTGTTGAGAGGCCAGACAAACATGTGGTTCCTGAAGAGGGGCAGCAGCCTTTTCAGTAGTTGCAGGGGCAACAGTCTGGATGATTGACTGATCTGGCAATGTAACATTAACCAAAACGGCCTTGCTGTGCTGGTACTGCGAACGGCTGAAAGCAAGGGGAAACTACAGCCGTAAGTTTTCCCGAGGACATGCAGCTTTACTGTATGATTAGATGATGATGGCGTCCTCTTGGGTAAAATATTCCGGAGGTAAAATAGTCCCCCATTCGGATCTCCGGGCGGGGACTACTCAAGAGGACGTCGTTATCAGGAGAAAGAAAACTGGCGTTCTACGGATCGGAGCGTGGAATGTCAGATCCCTTAATCGGGCAGGTAGATTAGAAAATTTAAAAAGGGAAATGGATAGGTTGAAGTTAGATATAGTGGGAATTAGTGAAGTTCGGTGGCAGGAGGAACAAGACTTTTGGTCAGGTGATTACAGGGTTATAAATACAAAATCAAATAGGGGTAATGCAGGAGTAGGTTTAATAATGAATAAAAAAATAGGAGTGCGGGTTAGCTACTACAAACAGCATAGTGAACGCATTATTGTGGCCAAGATAGACACAAAGCCCATGCCTACTACAGTAGTACAAGTTTATATGCCAACTAGCTCTGCAGATGATTAAGAAATTGATGAAATGTATGACGAGATAAAAGAAATTATTCAGGTAGTGAAGGGAGACGAAAATTTAATAGTCATGGGTGACTGGAATTCGTCAGTAGGAAAAGGGAGAGAAGGAAACATAGTAGGTGAATATGGATTGGGGGGAAGAAATGGAAGAGGAAGCCGCCTTGTAGAATTTTGCACAGAGCATAACTTAATCATAGCTAACACTTGGTTCAAGAATCATGAAAGAAGGTTGTATACCTGGAAGAAACCTGGATATAATAAAATGTATCAGATAGATTACATAATGGTAAGACAGAGATTTAGGAACCAGGTTTTAAATTGTAAGACATTTCCAGGGGCAGATGTGGATTCTGACCACAATCTATTGGTTATGATCTGCAGATTGAAACTGAAGAAACTGCAAAAAGGCGGGAATTTAAGGAGATGGGACTTGGATAAACTGAAAGAACCAGAGGTTGTACAGAGTTTCAGGGAGAGCATAAGGGAACAATTGACAGGAATGGGGGAAAGAAATACAGTAGAAGAAGAATGGGTAGCTCTGAGGGATGAATTAGTGAAGGCAGCAGAGGATCAAGTAGGTAAAAAGACGAGGGCTAATAGAAATCCTTGGGTAACAGAAGAAATATTGAATTTAATTGATGAAAGGAGAAAATATAAAAACGCAGTAAATGAAGCAGTCAAAAAGGAATACAAACGTCTCAAAAATGAGATCGACAGGAGGTGCAAACTGGCTAAGCAGGGATGGCTAGAGGACAAATGTAAGCTTGTAGAGACTTGTCTCACTAGGGGTAAGATAGATACTGCCTACAGGAAAATTAAAGAGACCTTTGGAGAGAAGAGAACCACTTGTATGAATATCAAGAACTCAGATGGCAACCCAGTTCTAAGCAAAGAAGGGAAGGCAGAAAGGTGGAAGGAGTATATAGAGGGTTTATACAAGGGCGATGTACTTGAGGACAATATTATGGAAATGGAAGAGGATGTAGATGAAGACGAAATGGGAGATAAGATACTGCGTGAAGAGTTTGACAGAGCACTGAAAGACCTGAGTCGAAACAAGGCCCCGGGAGTAGACAACATTCCATTAGAACTACTGATGGCCTTGGGAGAGCCAGTCATGACAAAACTCTACCATATGGTGAGCAAGATGTATGATACAGGCGAAATACCCACAGACTTAAAGAAGAATATAATAATTCCAATCCCAAAGAAAGCAGGTGTTGACAGATGTGAAAATTACCGAACAATCAGTTTAATAAGTCACAGCTGCAAAATACTAACGCGAATTCTTTACAGACGAATGGAAAAACTGGTAGAAGCGGACCTCGGGGAAGATCAGTTTGGATTCCGTAGAAATGTTGGAACACGTGAGGCAATACTAACCTTACGACTTATCTTAGAAGAAAGATTAAGAAAAGGCAAACCTACGTTTCTAGCATTTGTAGACTTAGAGAAAGCTTTTGACAACGTTAACTGGAATACTCTCTTTCAAATTCTGAAGGTGACAGGGGTAAAATACAGGGAGCGAAAGGCTGTTTACAATTTGTACAGAAACCAGATGGCAGTTATAAGAGTCGAGGGGCATGAAAGGGAAGCAGTGGTTGGGAAAGGAGTGAGACAGGGCTGTAGCCTCTCCCCGATGTTATTCAATCTGTATATTGAGCAAGAGTAAAGGAAACAAAAGAAAAATTCCGAGTAGGTATTAAAATCCACGGAGAAGAAATAAAAACTTTGAGGTTCGCCGATGACTTTGTAATTCTGTCAGAGACAGCAAAGGACTTGGAAGAGCAGTTGAACGGAATGGACAGTGTCTTGAAAGGAGGATATAAGATGAACATCAACAAAAGCAAAACGAGGATAATGGAATGTGGTCAAATTAAATCGGGTGATGCTGAGGGGATTAGATTAGGAAATGAGACACTTAAAGTAGTAAAGGAGTTTTGCTATTTAGGGAGTAAAATAACTGATGATGGTCGAAGTAGAGAGGATATAAAATGTAGACTGGCAATGGCAAGGAAATCGTTTCTGAAGAAGAGAAATTTGTTAACATCGAGTATAGATTTAAGTGTCAGGCAGTCGTTTCTGAAAGTATTTGTATGGAGTGTAGCCTTGTATGGAAGTGAAACATGGATGATAACCAGTTTGGACAAGAAGAGAATAGAAGCTTTCGAAATGTGGTGCTACAGAAGAATGCTGAAGATAAGGTGGGTAGATCAAGTAACTAATGAGGAGGTATTGAATAGGATTGGGGAGAAGAGAAGTTTGTGGCACAACTTGACTAGAAGAAGGGATCGGTTGGTAGGACATGTTTTGAGGCATCAAGGGATCACAAATTTAGCATTGGAGGGCAGCGTGGAGGGTAAAAATCGTAGAGGGAGACCAAGAGATGAATACACTAAGCAGATTCAGAAGGATGTAGTTTGCAGTAGGTACTGGGAGATGAAGAAGCTTGCACAGGATAGAGTAGCATGGAGAGCTGCATCAAACCAGTCTCAGGACTGAAGACCACAACAACAACAACATTAAATTTAGCTCCTAGTACTTGACTTGGACGTAAAATTTTAGACACTTAAAAAAATAAGGAGTTTGTTAGCCTGATCTTTCCTGTAGGTATAAGGCGTCTCATTTTTCCACCAAAGGCCTTTTTCTTCGTACTTCCTCCTGGGAGTTACCTGTCATGTTATTACAAGTGGTGTTTCCCTTTGCCTTTTCTTCAAACATGTGCTGTTATTTGACGATCCCAGCTGTAGCCTTGTGGAGCTGACGTGATGGGTTGGCGAGCACCTGCGTGCCACGCAGTTCCGGTGCGTCGCCACTCACTCGTGCGGAAAAGCACTCTGTACGCAACCTGAGAACGCCGTATTTTCAGACTGAAGCCTGTGGCGATATTTCGTATACGGGCCGGAATGCTGTAGCACACGCCCCAAAGGTCACGGTGCTATTATTTTTCAGTGTGAGGAAGGAAACTGTGGAAATATTGGCGACATTTAATTAACGTAGAGTGCAGAAGAATAATGAGAGAGCTGATACCGACTGCGCCGCAAAACAACAGAAATAGCTAAAATACATGCAGAACTGCAGCCCGAAGCGTTTTACCTCCGGTTCTGTACGAGGTGTAGCGTTTAATTAGCCTCCTCTGTGAATGTTGCTAGGGAAATTAAAGTAAAATCATAACCATACACAACATGAGCAGCAGAAGCGCGACAAAGCTACAATCACGACGCACTACCAGCTGTCTGGCGCAAAATTCCAAAAGTTAACGTCGACTTCCTGAAATTTTCGTAACGGTTGCAGATACCGAAATGCCGTAGAGTCGATTATTTTGTAATACGCTTAATGCTCTTAAATTTTATTTACTTTGCTGCAGTTACTTTCAAGTTTCTTTGCAGGTGTAAAATACTTTTCATATGGCATCCGACAGCCCGACAAAGAAGTACTATGTTATTGTATTTCGCAAGAAAAACTGGAAGCTGTGTAAATGACAGCTCTTTGTCTGCTAATGCAATTCTTCTTCAGCCCACAATTTTATAATTGGGTCCTAATAGGGTTGCAAAAACTATGTTCCGCCGGAAGACTTCCACTCAACGTTTAGCAAATCTTTCATCTTTCTTTACCGCAAAGTTTGGCTGTTGACAGACAAAGTATGAAATAAAGTATCAAAAATAACAGATGGGAGAAGGCTATTTCAGACGCTTACCATGAGATGAGAGATATTAGTGGGAGGCTTTGCATTACCATCTAGGATAGTCGGCCTCATTGTACTCTTTTTACGTGCTATCGAACATCGTTTTAGTACGCTGGTCTATGAAAATAAATATACAGTGAAAGAAAAAAAGAAACAAACAAAAATCTTATATTAGACGAAGTAAAAAACATGTGTTATACGGATAAAATGTTTAAAATAGTGAGAGCGGCTTCCGACGCACAAAACATGTATTATACAAAAAAAGTTTAAATACTGAGAATGTCTTTCGAGCGAGAAAATACTGGATGCGGAAGAGAAATCTTTCTCTCTTTATACAGTACACGACAGCTACAAGAAACGAATTTAACGCAATTAACAGTAACAGTTATACTACGTCTCGAGCTTCATAAGAAATCACTTGGTACCGGTGCAGATGGAGAGAAAATTGGTGGAATCATTATCTCTAGAAAAAGAGAGAGCAGTAAGAGCTACGAGCAGCACTTGATCTCTCTAAGAAAATCTGCGATTGTTTCCTTATGTGTGGCTGCTTCTGTTTGTAACTGAACACAAAAGAATCAAATGAAGCAACAAGTTTACCGTTACCAGTCACTGTTTAATTATCTCCACGAGGCGTTTCGAAGGTTTAAACCTCCATATCCAGGTGTATTTTCATTCCAGTGTGTGTGTGTGTGTGTGTGTGTGTGTGTGTGTGTGTGTGTGTGTGAGTGTCGATTTTTGGAGGAACTTGTGGCACTGTTTAGTTAAGAAACAAAAGGCTGTTTCAGAACATAGTTTTGCGGTTTTTTTTTAAACTAAAAACTTAACATATATCTAACAGTGAAAATAAAACAAGTAAAATAGAATACCTCCAGTGGTCACAGGTTGCTTTCACTGTCGTAACACATCACATGTAAACTATGATATTTTGTAAACAAATATGTCGCCTGGGAACCATTGGGTGCAAAGAACATATAGCAAAAGAGAAACATTATCACAAAGTGCAAATAACATGCAACGTATCAACATTATTGTTTTAGAATAAGTTTTAAACGATTGTAGAGATCTTTGCTTGAGGTGCTGGATACATGCTTTGGAACAAACCTTGAGGTGGCATAGAAATCAGTCAAGTTTATACAGCTTAAATTTCATACTCGTTTATATAATCAGGTGACGTGTGCAAACTATTATGTTGCCAGAAGTGGTAAAATGATACATAAATAACCATTTTCGTTGTGGTTCAGGGATAGGGATGAAAGGCTGAAGGAAAGAAAGAGAAAGAGGAAATATAGGCAAAATAGAAACAGTTCTGGTCGAAACATACGAAAGATCTATGGCTATAAATATAATTCTACTATAAACGTAAAATAACGTTTACAGGAAATCTAATTACAGATACGCTAAGAATCGTTTCTCCTCCACTTAACACGTGTATACAGTAATTATGATACCTTAAGCGCTTGCCACTGCCTGACACTAGACACTGGCATAGCCCAGTTCTCTGGGAAAGCTCTTGCTTACACCACTTACAGAGAAATTAGTTTGGTAGTCTTCAGGGACGCCATCTTGTCGGCAAGAGCTCTCAACACGTTTATGACAGCGTATAGGCCGCTGGTGTGCCTATAGTGGCCTGCTGCAAGTATACATGCGCGGTGGATTTGGGAGACTGTGCTATGACAATATCTTTCGCGCGTACATCTGGCCGACACGCGCCACATGAGGTCAGAGATAGTGAAGCTTGCAACAGTGCCACGCTTCCGAGAGCCGATTGAACTGAGGCCGCGTCATACGACACTCAACGTAAGTTATAGCAAGTAATAATTTAAAAAAAAATTGTGCAGTTCAGTGTATTAATAAGGAAACGAGGTAGTACTGTGGCGAAATGTTGACAGAATTCTATTTATATTTGCCTGCTACCCGTTTTGCGAAGCTACCACAATACAACGAAGTTAGCTTGTTACGCAATCCGCGCAGCTTTCGAGCAGGCGGTCCTTCCTTAACGACTTACCTGTAGATAACACTCCAAACACTACTTTTACGAAGGTGACAGGTAGTGCGTCAGAGTTATACAAATCGGAGCCGATGTGCATTTGAACTGCAAATTGAGCAGGAGGAGCACGCCTTCCTAAGCTGAGGAAGTGATCAGACAAGGTTAGGAAACTTTTACGCAATCATAAATGATAAATATTGTATACACTTAGAAGGACTACAGCATACAATAGCAGCACTAAAATCAGTTTTAATGCCTACAAATCAAAGTTTTAATCTTTGCTCTGTTGAGAACCTTTTAAGTACTTGCACATGCCTAATGTATTTCGAAAGTTCTCGTCACCCGAAATCTTTATTGGGCATCTTGATGTCTGTGGGTGTGCTCAAACTGAAGAAAAGAGCAGTTTTCGTACGTGAAGGATATATTAAACTCTACATCTGCCGATAGTGACGACTTCAAGATCTCATGAATAAAATGCGGGGTGGCGGAGTGGTTAGCACACTGGACTCGCATTCTGGAGGACGACGGTTCAAACCCACGTCCAGCCATCCTGATTTAAGTCTTCTGTGATTTCTCTAAATCGCTTCAGGCAAATGCCGGGACGGTTCCATTGAAAGGGCACGACTGACTTCCTACCCCAATCCAATGGGACCGCTGTTTGGTTCCTTCCCCCAAATCACCCAACCAACCAACCAAAATGCGCTATGGATATTCATCAGTTCCAAAGAGTTCTTTAGACGTAGGCCTAATGAAATTCACATTAAGAGAAAGAAATATATACAGACGTATTCTAAGTGACGGACTGGTCTAACAAGATTGAAGCCGCAGACAGATTGGTGTACGAAATCTTGTACAGCAGAAAAGCATAGCTAAACTACGTGTTCAAGTAGAAAACATGCCGTACACAGTTCTTGCAAAGTTGTAGTCTTCCTGTAATTCCGGCAGAAATTAGACACAGATACGATTTGTTAACATCTGTCCGATGCAGAACTGATATATTCTGTCCGTGCCGAAAGGAGTCGTCCGTTACCAGTAACTTGGAAATAATTTATTGTAGTCTTGTTACCGTGGATGGGCAGGTTAATAGTAGCTCACACTTATTGCCCGTCGGCAACGATTTTAGTGAAATAATATCAGTAAAGATCTCACTGCCTTTAGTATATTGAGTATAATTAATGATAGCCTTGTAGCACAAATAAGCTGCCCTACTCATACTCCTGAAATAACATCCTCTAAAGCCGAATGTGCCAGGCGTTACTGTTTTTTCGAAGCGCGACGTTTTTTACCACTGGGCAGCCGCACAATAATTTGGTTCTCTACTAGAAATGCTGATCTGGTTCGGCTACAATGTCATATGTATTTGAACGTACTATAATTGTCAGTATACCGCCATGACAACGTGATTGCTGCGACAATTAAAACCGGTAGTACAGAGCAGTTATGTGTAATTTGGGTATTTTATGCATATTCTGAAAAAGAAAGGTTCCACTGTGATTATTTGCCAAGTTTCGCATTAAATACTCGTCGCAAAAAACCATTTTCACATGGCACACACGAAGATAACAGAATTTTGGTTTAAAAAAAATGGATACGGAGATTCGCTGAAGAAGTACGAGGGACTCTGACAAAACAAAATGGGTGCGAGCTACCAGTAAGTTTTTTCAATATACAATATTTTTTACTTAGTTCTTAATTAGTTCTTTGGTTCAAGTTGCAAGATTATTAAAATGATGCCTTTCGAACAGTACACATTTCTTTGTGAAAAGGATTAAGATTTTCATCCGAGAGAATCGTTTGTAGTTTTTTTAAATGTATCCAAGTTATTTAAACCAAGTCGTAATAGGAAGTGAATATACAGAGATGGTAGTGTAAAGATTCATAGACACTTTAAGGGTAGCTGGTTATGAGAACACTTTGGTGAATGATGGCCGTCCTTTGCGACTAGATAGTTACTCCAGAATATAACACGGTACGCAATGACAGTCTAACAAATCTTGAGGAAGATTCATGTTTCAGTGTCCTGTAGAGAGGCCATTGTTAATGAAGATAGCAGAAGTTCCAGAATAATATATTTCCTGAAAAGTTTTTACACGCCTTAAGCCAATAGCAAACTGACGCAAATGATCACACAGCACGTATTTGTGTGTGAGCGAGCGCGTGCGTTTTACGATGGTACATATTCTTCTTTAGCTGAATTACTGCCACTTCCTGCAATTCATCTTAAAGTACAGGGCGAGCGTAAAGTATTTCCCTGTATACAAAAAATTATCTCTAAGGAACAGCTGTGCAGATTGTTGCAAACGTTAGCTTAATTCGTATAGTCTTTGTGGATACATTTCTGCATGTGCTCAGCCACCTCAGTTACAGGAATTTCAAGGAGAGGTAGCTCTTTAACATAATTGTGCACCGTCAGAATTGGGGTTATTTTTTGCCAGTTCTTGGATGCAATCTTTCGGGACAGGTGGATCGGTAGAGACGGTCCACTTTCACAATTACCATACATTGGTGACGGGACAACTGACTGGTTTTAACAATCGACTGTTTTCTCATTCAGTTTTTTTTAACTAGTTTCTGTGGCTGCGTCAGCTGCATCAGTGTTTTTCATTCACCCTTAGAGCTACAGTGGATTCACTTAATGAAAGTCAACCGACTAACAAGTGTTTGTTTAGTCAGTTATATGAATGTTGTCACCCACTCAACGAGCTTGATTTCATTCACATACTGTTTGGTCGTTTCGGTTATACGTGAACTATGACTATGGTTGCCAATTTTTGTTTAAAGACAAATACCGTATCTTATTCAAGGACAGGTGAATAAAAAATGTATGTTTCTGAAAGTGACTTATTTTCAAAGTTTATGTAGGCCTAGTTATTTACTTACCAAATACCAGCTTTTCGTACGTTTGGAATTAAATACGGGTTTTTGATTGGTTATAAAAGGTAAAGAACTGGTTCTGCACTATAAAATTATGTAAAAATAAATGAACAGTTTTTATTTAACGTATGCCTGTTCGCTTCTGGCTGGGGCCCTTCACCTGACGTTTTTTTGACGATTTTTCTGACGTTTCGAAAGCATGACTGACTGGTACTGACAAAGCTTTATCCCCCACAACGGATGGCGGACTGAGGGTGAATCTTTGACAGTGCCAGCCACTCCTACTGGCGGAACGACAGAAAAATCGTCAAAAAAAAAAAAAAGTCGGACGAAGAACCAGAGATCTAAGCCAACAGGCAACATGTCAATAAGCAGACAGTAAAACCTGAACTTTAAGTTAAGTTTATTGAAGCTTTTTCACATCGCGCCGATTTGCACCCATCACCGATAAATTCGCTTTGGATGAACGCTGTGATGATGTTTAATAGAATGCATATAAAACAAATTTTTAATTACTTGGTGCTTTAATCATTTGCTTTTTAAGCATATACCGTTGCTTGTCGAAACTATTTTTTACAGGACAAATATTCGTCGTCACTCGTTAATTCTCCTTGAAATCCTAGCCCTCCATTGGGACGCGCTGGCGTATTAAATGCGCAAAAATGCAAATTAAATTTATTTTTTGCGAGTTTAGATCATCTGTTGGGGCAGCGCAAGCAATTATTCCTTGATTACTGTTTCGGGCGCCGTGCTAATAGATCCTTTCCACTGTCGAACACCTGTAGTGTGTCTGCGAGAAGTTTAAAAGTGAATATGTCACGTTTGGCTTACAAAATACACCGCGCGCCTGGTCATTTAAGTAAAATTTCTCCTATTTAGATTTTCTAATTTCACTAAAAATGGTACCTACTATTTTCCATTCGGTTTTGTGTGCAAGTGGGCTGTAAAGTAAAAACGACGTTCTCCTTGTTCATATTACGTAAAAAAAAGGCTCAACTGACAAATTTTATGATTTATCCAATACAAATTTCGATTCTGGAACAGACCATTGGATGGGGATGACGACATCTCAGGTGAAGAAGCATTTACTACAGCGAGTATTATTCAGTTATTCACAAAGTGAGCAGGAATACGATCCTGAAGTGAAAATGGTGAAGGTAATGCTGGGCTTGCAACGGAGATGTATTTCATAGGCTAAGAGAGAGTAAATGGTAAAATATCAATGATGTCAGTAAAGGCAAAACAAAAAGGCATCGTGATTTTTTATTACAAAGTTAAAAATTGTGGATTCTAACAAAAGAAATGATTTAATACAAATAATAACCAAAAATGCATGATGTCATAAACTTAGCACACTTTCGTGTGTTGTGAATCTACACATTACTGAATTTTATCATTTTGAGTGAGATGAAGGGCGATCTGTTTAATTGTTAAAAACCATTCAAAAGCCTAGATCGTATAATATATATATATATATATATATATATATATATATATATTTATATTTAATACAACCGGTTTCAACAGACTATGCTGTCATCTTGAGGTTTAAAATCCTTTGTTGTAAAAACATGTTCATTTTACGCTGCACTCACGCATAAGATATCAAGTGGATAAAAATAGCAAAAAGATTTTAAGATCTGAAGTTGACAGCATAGGCTGTTAAAACCGTGTGTGTGTGTGTTATATATATATATATATATAATATCTTGTCTATTGAATAGTTTTTAACTATAGATATTCTACTAGAAGCATGATATCTGCAGAAAAGATTGTCGATTAAACAACTTGAAATAATAAAGAATACTAACAAATGACGTATTCCTGAAATACTGGCCCCTTGAAGTGATGCGTATGTGACAGATTGATATGGAGAAAAGTAGTAAGCACGCCGCCCGACCGCTACTATAAGAATTCACACGTCCGCTCGAGGGTTAAGAAAGACAGTTTCATAAGACGAATGTCTTCCAGACATTGTATATCGCATTAAATTTATCTTGAAAGTCACTTTTCATCCAGGCATACTGTTTCTTCCAATTCCACGACGCAGAGCATTTAAGCATTTAGATCCAGACACAAAGTTCGCTAGTAAGTAAACGCCTATTCATAAACATAAACGAAAAACTTGAGTAAAAGCTACTTATTGGCATTCAATACAAAGCTAACGACGGAATGAGAATAGCAGTGACGACAGGCTATAACAGAGTGCAGTCAACAAAAATGATTTGACAATTTTCTGCTCAGAACTGTGAATTCAACCGTTGATGCCACAGATTAGTTTCATTCGAAAGGAACAGTGAATGATAATTCATCCGATACGTAAAACTACAACCGACTAAAAGGATTGTTTCTATTCGTTTGTCCCCATAGACTTGAATGTACGAGTGTTGTTCAACAAGTACCACCCATCTTTTTTTTTTAAAAAAAAAAAAAAGCCATTAATATGTATAGACAAACGTCCTTGTTGGTGCTTCACATTTGATGTTTGTTCTGTGCGCCGGTGAAGTTTCGAACCGTTTTGGCAGATGGCAGAGCAGTCTTACAGCGTCAAAATTGCGACTACATACGACTCACGTTACAAGCAGCGTGCTGTTATTGAATTCTTGTGTGCAGAAAATGAAACCGTGGTGAACATCCATAAACGTTTGTGTGGAGTGTATGACGATGCTGCATTTGATAGGAGTACAGTTGGACGATGGGTAAAGAAAGTTACAGCCTCAGGAAATATAGAAACAGAGCTCTAAGATCAGCCACGCTGAACCACGCGGATGCCATTATTCATGCCGACCGGGGCTTCACAACTCGACAATTGGCTCTACAGTTCTCGGTCAGCGTTGGAAGTGCGTCTGCAATGATCTAGACTCTCGGATATTCAAAGAGGTACTCACGATGCGTTCCACGAATGCTCACAGCGCACCACACGATTCAAAGAAAGACCATTTCATCTGAATTGTTGGAGCGCCTTGAGACCGACTGAGATGCCTTCCTGTTACGGATCGTTACGGGGGATGAAAGCTAGGCGCACCACTTTGTGCCGGAAACATAAAGGCAGTCCACGGCGTGGCATGATCCGCATTCACCTCAAAAGAAGAAATTCGAGACAACCCCGTCTGCCGGAAAAATCATGATGACAGTCTTCTAGGACTGTGATGGCGCCAATCTCGTGGATGGATGCCAAGAGGCCAACCATCAATTGAGAGGCATATGTGAAGACTCTGAATAAACTCAAGAACCGTTTCCGACGTGTTCGATTGGACAAGAGTCCAGCAGAAATCTTGCTCCAACACGATAATGCACGCCCACACACAAGTCTGAGAACCCGGGAACACATCGACAAACTGGGTTGGACAGCATTGCATCATGCACCCTACAGTCCAGACCTGGCACCCTCGGACTTCCATCTCTTTGGGCCGCTTAAAGATTCTCTACGGGGAACACATTTTGAAGGTGGCGAAAGTGTCAGTCACGCAGAGAAAACGTGGCTACGCCTACAGGACAAGAGCTTTTACCAGCAGGGAATACATGCTCTTCCTCAGCGTTGGCATACGGCCATAGAACGTAATGGAGACTACGTAGAAAAATAGGACATGGGCAAGACGCCTATAGAACTTGATGGAGACTACGAAGAAAAATAGGGCATGGACAAGACATGTTGATCTATATTGTCACCAAATTCTGACTTAAAAATAAATATGTTCAGAGAAAAAAAGTGGGACATTAGTTATTGAACGACCGTAGTATAATGCAACCGATACGTAAAATTATAACCGAATGAGTTGATTGTTTTCCAGCAACAGACTGAAACAATTGTTTCTCATTACTGTCAGACATAGCGCTTCTTCGCATCGTTTGTGGCGTTACGTTAAGGATAAAGTGTTCATTTCACCAGTTCTTGATGTGCGAATTCGTGCGCTACGAATGCGAAATGATGTAGAGGCGGTGACGGAAGACATGTTGGCAAAGACGTGGAGAAGAAACTTAATGAGCTAAGCTACCATTTGCATAAAAGCGCATAGTTATATCTAGCACAGTTCGTTAGAAATAAATGTCTGTATTCAGGGGAAGACTACGTTCACAATGTGCGGCCTATAAGGTAAGCCATGTGAAGAGTCCCGGAATAAATGGATGGAACGAATAAATATTAGACTGCTTGTACTGTTGTTCCGGAGTCGTCTACCATTTCATTAGTGTACAGACAATCAAGGAGGAGGTCCCAGTCTAGGACAGCTGACGAACGGTTCTGTCGATACCCTCTTGTCAACAAGGGTGCGATCGAGCATCGATTAGTGATCACATTTTCCGCGGAACTTCCGCCGAGACGAGCGAGGGGGACGTCAGAGGCCGGGCGCGGGAATAAAATCCCGCCGGCTTGGGGAAGGTGATGGATATCGACCACGAGCGACTCTCGACGGCGCTCGTCGGCTGTCACGTCACGTCAGCGCCTAATAGCGGCAGACGCGCGTCGCCGCACTCGGCCTTTCTAGACGTCAGTCAAGCTCATCTCGCGTAACGGAGCAGCCCCTCCCGCCATTAGGTAGGTGTCTGCTCACCAGAATATTATAAGTAGACAGAAATTACAGGAACTAGTTGACAGCGGCGAAGTGTTCAGTTCTTTGCGGACAAACGTAGTGCACAGTGGATGTGAAGAGAAATGTAGGAGCACGCAGTGCAGGATGAAACTTTTTGCCTGAGCAGGAGTTGAATCTGGATTTCCTACTTTTAACGTGCAGTCGACTGAGCCTTTGAGATGTCTGACCACGCCTCCAGACCTGCCGTGTGCTCAAATTATGTAAATAAGGCTACGTAATAGAAGTGAGATAAGTTCCTATTACGAAGCCCCCTCTCCCCAAGCCCTCCGCCCTACTATTTATTCTCACTTGCCCCGTGGGAGAAACTCAGGTTGCAGTTTTGCCGGCCTGGTTGGCCGAGCGGTTCTAGGCGCTACAGTCTGGAATCGCGCGACCGCTGCGGTCGCAGGTTCGAATCCTGCCTCGGGCATGGATGTGTGTGATGTCCTTCGGTTAGTTAGGTTTAAGTAGTTCTGAGTTCTAGGGGACTGATGACCTCAGCAGTTAAGTCCCATAGTGCTCAGAGCCTTTTTTTCAGTTTTTCTAAAGCTTCCGGTGGCCTGGAGAGTCAGAGAGCATCATAGATAATGTATCGACTCGTCAAAAGCAGGATAGTTTGGCTTTAAAAGAGGTGTGGGTACAGGAAAAACAATACTCCGCTTACGATTAATTCTTGAGAAAAGACTAAGGAAAGTTCATGACATATAATGTCTTCTTCTGTTGAAAAATATCGGCAGTCAGATGCACAAAAGAAATACTATTTCTTTGTCGATTTCAGGCACGTAGTTCCCTTCTTCTGAATATTGGAGTTATAGCATACTAGCAAGCGTCAAAAGTAAGCATGTGTAGGCAGCATAGTACTGTTGTCATGTGGATCATGGTTCATGTGCAAATACGGCGTATTTTTGACGCTCGATAATAATGCTATAATTCTTATCTTCTGAAGAAGTGCCTAGGTGCCTGAAACCGGTAAAAAAAATAAAATTTCTTTTGTGCAACTGGTTGCTGACTTTTTCAACAAAGATACTTACGGTTGCTGAAGACAGATAAAATACTAACTGTATAATGCCTCCGTCAAATTAGAAAAAGCACTCGAAAAGGTAAACTGGCGACAGCTTTCTGAGATTCTGACAGACACTTGGAAAAAGAATGAGAATTGAAGAGTAGTCTAGAGACTATATAAAGAAGATGTGGCTGTCGTAAGATGTGGAGAACATAAAGAAAACGCTACTATAAGCAGTGTACACGACAGGGCTGCTCATTGTGTCCTGTCGTGCCTAATGGATACATTTAGAGTACAATAAATTAAGTCGGAGAAAACCCAGGAGCTACGGTAAGAATTAAAATCCACGGTAATACATTAGAAAAGTTGTGGTTTGCTGATGATATCGCAGTGTAAGCGAAGGTGCGGGACAGTTACAAGCGATGCTGACCCAAATGGAAACCACCCTCAGCTCTTTCTATGACATGAAAATCAATAACGGTAAAACAAACATCTAAGAGATAAGAAAACAAAACACAGTTGCTCAACGCTCAATTAACAATATCTTAACAATAAGCAACTGGAGACAGACGAATCCTTCGGCTGCTTAAAGAATAAAATTACACAAGATGTAAGATCAAAGAAGGACACTGAAAACCGAATCTACCACAAAAAGGCTGCTTTTTAATAGGAAAACAAACCGTTTCACATCGAACTGCTTAGACAAACATTTCAGGAAAGACCTCATGAAGACTTGTCTGGTGTGTGGTGCTGTGCGGAGGTTTAAACACGGACGATCGGAGAAGCAGAAAAACACAAAATAATAGTCTTCGAGATTTGATGCTACCACAGAATCCTAAAGATTGCCTGGATAGACATGGTTTCAAATGAAAAGGTGCTCCACAAAGTCGAGGAAGTGAAGCCACTTCTTAATTAGGAGCTTGTCTCCAACACAGAAGGGACATGGGTCGGCCATCTGCTGAGACGTGACGTGTCATTAAAAGTCCCACTAAGGACAATAGACGTGAAGAGCGTGAGAGGCGGGCCGAGACTGGAATACATAAACCAGATCATGGATGGTACCAGCTGTGTCACCTAAACTGCTTTCAAGACGAAGACAGAAATGCATGACAAGCTGTTGCCAACCAACTTGATGGTTGAAGACCGAAGAAGATGTTCATGTCTTTTCATCTTCATTAATTTCAATAGAACTAACACCATTTCATTTCAACCAATTCAGTTGAGAAATGTGACTATTATTCATCGTTTTCCAGTCCGTTTTTCGTCTATTACAAAAGCGTTCATATAGAACAACAATTTCTTGTAAATACCCACTGGAAAAATATGCCTATATGCCACCGAGAATTTATCATGAATACGAGAAAATGCAACGATAGCTCCGGGGATAGCTAAGAATATAACTTGTCTCTAAGATGCCATATACAGATATTACATCAAACCAGTAAATATATCATCGGAACCGGAATCCAACCCATGTCTAACGATGCCATCGTTCACAGAGCGTAGATGCCGCGACAGCAACTTATCGCTACCAATACATAATCACAGACGAATAAGGGTTCGTTTGATGTGGCTTCGCTTCTATAGGTTGTGATTACCGTCACAAGCTGAGCATTGTGCACGGGGGTTAGGCGTTTTAAAATTTAGCTTCGCCATTCTATATTCACGAAGATGCAAAGCTAGTACTTTTTGCCGATGATACAAGTATAGCTATCCCACCCAACAGACAAGAACTAACTGGTGAAATTGTAAACGATGTTTTTCAGAAAATCATTAAGTGGTTCTCTGCAAATGGGCTTTCATTAAACTTTGACAAAACACAGTATATACAGTTCCACACAGTAAATGGAATGACACTATTAAGAAATATATACTTCGATCAGAAATCGGTAGAATATTCAAATTTTCTTGGTGTACGCATTGATGAAGGGTTGAACTGGAAAAAAACACACTGAGGTTCTGCTGAAACGTTTGAATTCGGCTACTTATGCTATTAGGGTCATTGCAAATTTTGGTGATATACATCTCAGTAAATTAGCTTACCACGCCTATTTTCATTCTCTGCTTTCGTATGGCATCATATTCTGGGGTAACTCATCATTGAGTAAAAGAGTGTTCATTGCACAAAAGCGTGTAATCAGAATAATAGCTGGAGCTCATCAGAGTTCATCCTGCAGACACTTATTTAAAGAGCTAGAGATCTTCACTGTAGCCTCACAATATATACATTCACTTATGAAATTTGTTGTTAACAATCCGAATGAATTCAAAACTAACAGCAGTGTACATGGCTACAACACTAGGAGAAAGGATGATCTTCACTACTCAAGGTTAAATCTAACTTTGGCTCAGAAGGGGCTAAATTATGCTGCCACAAAAGTCTTTGGTCACTTACCTAATAGCATCAAAAGCCTGTCAGATAGCCATATAGCATTTAAAGGAAAATTAAAAGAATTTCTTAATGGCAACTCCTTGTACTCAGTAGATGAATTTTTGGACATAGTAAGTGGGTAATTTTCCCACCCCCCCCCCCCCTCCCCCACAAAGAAAATAAAAATATTAAGTGTCATGTAATATTTTGTGTAATGTAATATCTTGTATAGATATCTTTTATTAACCTAACACGCTTCATATCATTACGAAGTGTCGTATTCATGATCTATGGATCAAGTACTAATCTAGTCTAAAACATTGTTCCACAGTTGACAATTATCCATCTCCCATAACTGCATGACTGGTCTTTTCACATCTGACTGTCATAGTAATAACATCTTCGTGACTTCTTACTGACAGTACTTTTGACAACACAAACATAATTTCAATCCCTCCATCGCAGACAGTGATCATGAAAGCAATTTCACCAGTCCTTAAGGGTCCCAATCGGCACATGTCACTGTGAGCATGCGGCGAATATGAAACTAGTCACTTCCAAAGAGAGAGTTTAGAGTCACTAAAACGTCACATATACACCATATTTCTGCAAGTACTACAGGTCGATGTTCCATAGGCCCACATACTGGCTGCATTTATGAAATGGTTTCTTTGCCAATAGAGACACCCGATTTCCACGTGGATGGAAGTGGGGACAAACGCTTTTCGAAATAAATGTAGAACTTAAATGACAATTTTTGAGAGCAGTCACAGGGGATAAATTCTGGCAGAATTTGTATCTTCTGAGGTAGATAAAACGAGCTTAGTACTTTCACACCACACGTGTTACTGCTTATCTGTTTTGAAAGACTGATTTAAGCTTTGTTATCACCACTGACCTCGTGTGTCTGAACACTACTTTTCCACGAGTGAATACAGACTGCATTACATCTGCTGATCTGATCCTTCTATCAACCTTTCGCTTCTTCTTTTTGCACTGGATCATTCACGCTCACTTTTACAGTGCGATCCAAGGAACGACGCCCTTTGACATGCCAGCACAGCAGTGTAGGAAGGCTATTAACACGCGAAGGGACACTGAAGCGACACGGTGTACGGACATAGCTAGTAATTTGGCGAGAAACTGCCGCTACAGAAAGCGTGGACGGCGTTGTCAGTCGGCACATCCGCTCCAGACATGCGCCACCTGTGTTTGTTGACGGAACCCAGTCACGTGACAAGCGCTCTCTACGAGTACATGTGCGGGCCAGTAACGGCTTTTTACCTGTAGGACGATGGCGACGGGCTGCCAGATGGAGGCGAGATGCGGACGAATCGCTCAGATGGATGGCTGTGCAGCGGTGACAGTGAAGTGCGGCACGGGTCGCGACTGACAGCGCGCCGCTCGCAGAGTCTGTCGACACGTCTTGCCCGCACAACGGCCTCACGCGCACTGGCTCCCGCTCGCCTCGCCGGCTATTGGCGCCTCCGTCGATGCCGCGGCGCGACGCATGCGCACTAGCTCCGGTGTCCAGCGCGCCCGCACTCCAGCCGGCCCAGCGCGGCAATCAAGTGCCGATTGGAGAATCCGCAAGGACAACGACCTGGAAACGCTTCACAGCGGCCGCAGCGTGTCAAGGAGACGATTCGCATTGTCGATTTCCGTCATAAACTTCATGTACCGTACACACTACTGGTTACCTTATATTAACCAACGTATCGCCTAGTTATTTCTCGTAAGCCAAAGTATTATATTAAGAAATAGACAAAGCAGTCACGCTTTCTTATGTATTTTTTTATGCTTTCGCCCGTCTTCAGTTGGCGTAATACGTTTTTAATCTCCAGTTAGCACATCGTTAAAAACATCGACTGCAATTTGGATGCTGCAGCTGGCCCGTGCAATATGATTTCTTTTTGACTGCCAGCCTTCGCGAGTAATATAGTTACGACATATTACGTGTTCGATGTTATTACTTTCTATTCTGCTTGTTGTTGCCCCAGTTTCTCGCGTTTTAAATACACTACTGGCCATTAAGATTGTTACACCAAGAAGAAATGCAGATGATAAACGGGTATTCATTGGACAAATATATTATCCTAAAATTGATTGTGATTATATTTTCACGCAGGTGCTTAGATCATGAGAAATGAGTACCCAGAACAACCACCTCTGCCTCAATAACGGCCTTGATACGCCTGGGCATTGAGTCAAACAGAGCTTGGATGGCGTGTACAGGCCCAGCTGACCATGCAGCTTCAACACGATACCACAGTTCATCACGAGTAGTGACTGGCGTATTATGACGAGCCAGTTGCTCTGCCACCATTGACCAGACGTTTTCAGTTGGTGAGAGACCTGGAGAATGTGCTGGCCAGGGCAGCAGTTGAACATTTACTGTATCCAGAAAGGCCCGTACAGGACCTTCAAGATGCGCTCGTGCATTATCCTGCTGAAATGTAGGGTTTCGCAGGGATCGAATGAAGGGTAGAGCCACGGGTCGTAATACATCTGAATTGTAACGTCCACTTTTCAAAGTGCCGTCAATGCGAACAAGAGGTGACCGAGATGTGTGACCAATGCCATCCCATATCATCACGCCGGGTAATACGCCAGTATGGCGATGACGAATACACGCTTCCAATGTTATGTTCGTGGTGCAGCAATTTTAATGGCCAGTAGTGTAGTTAAACACATCTACTTTTTATATTGCACAAAAACAATGTATTATCCGCCATGTTGCCGACTAGCGTGCTTGTTTACATCATAAAATTATGTCTGTGGTCAAAGTTACATTTACAAATTCTGAAGTTACTACTGACGTCAGTTCCGTGTATACATTAAATATTTTTAATTTAAGCTTCTGTATAACTAAAAAATTAAAATTACTTATCATGAATGTACAAAGCGCTATGTGTGATCATTTATAAGTGACCGGTTATATATTGCACATCACAAAAATATACGAGGGCTATACACAAAGTACATTACGTTTTGGAATTAAAAATAAATAAAGTATTGTAATTTTTTTTATTATATACAGATGAAAGCCACACTTAAATACTACTTTTCTACATAGTTGCCATTTAAATTAAGGCACTTATCGTAGCGATAGACGAGCTTGGAAATTCCTTCGTCGTAAAATTCGGCCGCCTGCGCCTTCAACCACGTGGTTACCTCTTCTTGAAGTTGTGCGTCGTCATCAAAACGCTGCATAGGCAACCACTTCTTCATTGCTGGGAATAAGTGGAGGTCGCTCGGTGCCACGTCGGGACTGTACGGCGGATGAGGAAACAACTCCCACTTAAAAGATTCGAGAACTTCACGAGTGGCATTTGCTGTGTGGGCCCGGGCGTTGTCGTGAATCAGCAAGATCTTTGAGCCCAACTTTCCCCTGCGCTTGTTTTGTATTGCTATTCTGAGGTTGTGCAGAGTTTGGCAATACCTTTGAGAGTTTATTGTAGTGCCTCTTTCCAGGAAATCCACAAAAATCACACCTTTTCTGTCCCAAAAGAAGAGGTAACCACGTGGTTGAAGGCGCAGGCGGCCGAATTTTACGACGAAGGAATTTCCAAGCTCGTCCATCGCTACAATAAGTGCCTTAATTTAAATGGCAACTGTGTAGAAAAGTAGTATTTAAGTGTGGCTTTCATCTGTATATAATTAAAAAAAATTCCAATACTTTATTTATTTTTAATTCCAAAACGTAATGTACTTTGTGGATAGCCCTCGTAGTTGTTTTAATATACCGGGTGATCAAAAAGTCAGTATAAATTTGAAAACGGAATAAATCACGGAATAATGTAGATAGAGAGGTACAAATTGACACACATGCTTGGAATGACATGGGGCTTTATTAGAACTAAAAACATACAAAAGTTCAAAAAATGTCCGACAGATGGCGCTTCATTTGATCAGAATAGCAATAATTAGCATAACAAAGTAGAACAAAGCAAAGATAATGTTCTTTACAGGAAATGCTCAATATGACCACCATCATTCCTCAACAATAGCTGTAGTCGAGGAATAATGTTGTGAACAGCACTGTAAAGCATGTCCGGAGTTATGGTGAGGCTTGGCGTCGGATGTTGTCTTTCAGCATCCCTAGAGATGTCGGTCGATTACGATACACTTGCGACTTCAGGTAACCCCAAAGCCAATAATCGCACGGACTGAGGTCTGGGGACCTGGGAGGCCACGCATGACGAAAGTGTCGGCTGAGCACACGATCATCACCAAACGACGCGCGCAAGAGATCTCTCCCGCGTCTAGCAATATGGGGTGGAGCGCCGTCCTGTATAAACATCGTACGTTCCAGCAGGTGTTTATCAGCCAGGGTAGGGATGATGCGATTCTGTAATATATCGGCGTACCTCTCACCCGTCACGGTAGCAGTTTTGCTGTCCAGCGCCATCTGTCGGACATTCTGTGAACTTTTTTTCGGTTCTAATAAAATCCCATGTCATTCCAAGCATGTGTGTCAATTTGTACCTCTCTATCTACATTATTCCGCGGATTATTAAGTTTTCAAATTTATACTGACTTTTTGATCACCCGGTAAATTGCGGAGTTTGTCACACCACATCTAGCGCGTCCCCAGGTGGCGGATGGGGGAATGCCGGCAGATATGCAGGGTAGATGGGAAATAAAATACGATCCGTGGATCAAAATGACAACAAAAATACATGCTGCGTCTGACTTGGAGCAAGCGGAAGTATCATCAGCGTCTGTTCACCAAGAGAGATGCGGGTGAAAACATGCTCCAGGAAGTCACAATCCCTGGTTCTCCATCACTAGCTAAAGCTAGAAAATTATGAAAGCAAACATTACTAGGACAAGTAAAGACAGAATTTACCCAGGCGGACGATCCACCCATTTCAACGTGGCAACCAAACATTCTGATCCTGAGGAGCTTGGACTTACACGAGATAGCAAGTCGAAGCGCTCTGGTAAACTTCCGGGAAAAGCATGCGCCTACATTGGCACTTTTCAACGTTCAGACACTCATTCGAGCAGGAAAACTACACAATCTCACAACAGAACTCTCGAAGCAGAAAATCAAAATTCTCGCCCTGGAAGAAACACGCTACACAGATTCGGAAACGATAGCCTACAGTAATTACAGAATCTTGAAAAGATTGACAAAGAAGCAGTATTATTTGGCATGGCCTTCGTTGTAGACAAAAAGGTTACGAATTCAGGGGAAGATGCGAAACCCATCGCAAACCGACTTATAACGTTAAGAATGGCACACACAAACAAAAACAATAAAAGAAGAGTCCGAAGTAACAAAGGTTCTGGGAAAAACTTCAAACAGAGATGGTCAAAATTCCAAAAGCTGATGCGAATATTCTACTTGGTGATTTTCATGCCCAAAGTAGCAGGAAACGCATGTATAAGAGCGCAGGGGGAGACTATCCTGCTTACAAGTTCACCAGTAAGAATGGGGACACGACTCGTTGAGTTATGACAACAAAATAATCTAAACATTATGTCGATCTCATTTCGGAAAAAACTAAAAAAAGACACACACACACACAGAGATCACCACACTATCATTTAGGAGAACTACAAACAGATCCATGTGTATGACTACCAAAAATAAATCCACGATGTACAAGTATGCAGATATGTGTAAATCGATTCAGATCATTATGTAACCACAATCGAAATTAAGATCACATCCAAAAGAAAATTCAACAGGACATAGGTGACCCCCAGTATGTGATCTACACAAAATCAAAGACTAAAATATCAGAAAAATGTGAAGTACAACCTGCAGATGACTGGAAGTAATTTCAAGCTAAAATCAGCTAAACAGCGAGAGACCTGATCTCCCTTCACAAACATGGAAACACTCTTGGTAGTTCAAAAATGGCTCTGAGCACTATGGGACTCAACTGCTGAGGTCATTAGTCCCCTAGAACTTAGAACTAGTTAAACCTAACTAACCTAAGGACATCACAAACATCCATGCCCGAGGCAGGATTCGAACCTGCGACCGTAGCGGTCTTGCGGTTCCAGACTGCAGCGCCTTTAACCGCACGGCCACTTCGGCCGGCGACTCTTGGTAGTATCACGATTGTGAAAACGTACTAGAAGGAAGAAAAAAGGCATTTCAAAATTTTGATTGCAACGCATCAGGAGCAACAAAGAAGAAATTCCTCGAAGTTCGCAAACAAACATTCAAGATTACAACACAAAATAAACGAAACTATGTCAGTGATCAACTGGAATCAATTGAAGACAACTTCAAATATTACAACACACACGACATCCACAAGACCTTTGCGAACCAAATCAAATAGTACTCATAATCAATTATTCAAAATAAGAGTCACGACCTCATTATTTATTTTGCCACCAACCGGTTTCAACCCGCGATGGGGTCATCTTCAGGGCAATTTACACCATTTGGTCGGTCTCTGGAGTCGTCACCCTGTCTGTGCACGGTAGATACACTACAGGCCATTAAAATTGCTACACCAGGAAGATGACGTGCTTCAGACGCGAAATTTAACCGACAGGAAGAAGATGCTGTGATATGCAAATTATTACCTTTTCAGAGCTTTCACACAAGGTTGGCGCCGGTGGCGACACCTACAATGTGCTGACATGAGGAAAGTTTCTAACCAATGTCTCATACACAAACAGCAGTTGACCGGCGTTGCCTGGTGGAACGTTGTTGTGATGTCTCGTGTAAGAAGGAGAAATGCGTACCATCACGTTTCCGACTTTGATAAAGGTCGGATTGTAGCCTATCGCGATTGCGGTTTATCGTATCGGGACACTGCTGCTCGCGTTGGTCGAGATCCAATAACTGTTAGCAGAATACGGAATCGGTGGGTTCAGGAGGGTAATACGGAACGCCGTGCTGGATCTTTAGCAGTCGAGATGACAAGCATCTTATCCGCATTGCTGTAACGAATCGTGCAGCCACGTCTCGATCCCTGAGTCAACAGATGAGGACGTTTGCAAGAAAACAACCATCCGCACGAACAGTTCGACGACGTTTGCAGCAGCGTGGACTATCAGCTTGGAGACCATGGCTGCGGTTACCCTTGACGGTGCATCACAGACAGGAGCGCCTGCGATGGTGTACTCAACGACGAACCTGGGTGCACGGATGGCAAAACGTCATTTTTTTCGGATGAATCCAGGTTCTGTTTACAGCATCATGATGGGCGCATCGGTGTTTGGTGACATACGTACATTTCCCTGCGAAACCCTACGTTTCAGCAGGATAATGCACGACCGCATGTTGCAGGTCCTGTACGGACCTTTCTGGATACAGAAAATGTTGGACTGCTGCCCTGACCAGCACATTCTCCAGATATCTCAACAATTGAAAACGTCTGGTCAATGGTGGCCAAGCAACTGACTCGTCACAATACGCCAGTCACTACTCTTGATGAACTGTGGTATCGTTTTGAAGCTGCATGGGCAGCTGTACCTGTACACGCCATCCAAGCTCTGTTTGACTCAATGCCCAGGCGTATCAAGGCCGCTATTACGGCCAGAGGTGGTTGTTCTGAGTACTAATTTCTCATGATCTATGCACCCAAATTGCGTGAAAATATAATCACATGTCAGTTCTAGTATAATATATTTGTCCAATGACTACCCGTTTATGATCTGCATTTCTTCTTGGTGTAGCAATTGTAATGGCCAGTAGTGTAGTTACCAACCGTGCACAGGCAGGGTGACGACACCAGCGAGCGACCAAATGGTTGCCCTGAAGATAACTCTATTTCGGGTTGAAACCTGTTGGCGGCAAAATAAACAATGCGATTGTGCCTGTCATTTTTATTAATTGATTATAAATAAATTAATCGCTGTTTATCTCCATACAACTGTGTTGTCTAAAAGTTCAAACCGTACTCACCACAGAAACTCTGCTTTCGAAAACAAGGTGGTAATTTAGTGTTAATAAATAAAGAAAATTTGCAAGAACTAGCTATATATTTTTCACAGCCTTTAAATTGTCCAGAACACAAAGAGAGATTCCCGAAAATACTCGTACGTCCAGAAATTACAACAGAAACTTCGTCACGACCAACACAAGAAGTTAATTCACATATCGAGAAACTTAAAAATACCAATGCATCTGGTGAGGACAGAATTGTAGCGGTCCACTTAAAAAATTTAGGCTTAAACTCACACACAGAAATTTGGCAAATTATCAGAAACATTTCCCAAACCGAAAAAATATCGGATGACTGGAAGAGTGCTCTAATCTATCCATTACATAAAAAAGACAACAAATCAAATTTAAACAATTATATAGGCATTTTTCCTGTTACAGGTCACGTACAAAATCCCTTCAGCTTTTCTTTTGAATAGAGCGCAAAAGCAGTTAGCATCCAAATTAGCAGAATGTCAAGCTGGATTCAGACCGAACAAGTCATGCCGAGAACAAAATTTTAACCTAAAAGTCATAGTCAAAATGAGAGCGCTCAGACAAAAACCTTTAGTATGCACGTTCGTAGATTTCAAAAAGGCGTACGATACGGTAGACAGGCAGTCACTATTCCAAATTTCAGAAGAGATGGGACCATATCCGAGAACATGAGAACTCATAAAACAAACACCAACTGGCACGAAATCTAAAGTAAAACGTATGGGTGAAACCTTGGAAACCTTCGACATTCAAACAGTTGTGAGACAAGGAGTTGGACTCTGTTCTATTCTGTTCAGTGTCGTACTGTACAAGGTTACGGAAGAATGCGACAAAGAACTCAAGAAACGTGGGTTTTGAAAGCCAATCCTACTGTGCTTTCCCAAAAACAACCTCTACATAAATTTTAGGGACAAAACATACCAAAGACGTTTACAGGGTACCATCAGTCAAAAGAACAGAAAAGTTTTTAAACGCCGAACTTGGCAGTAAGAAAAGGCGAATGGAAATTCTTTCGTCATCTCAATAAATTGCCAAAGAAAGCGACTGGCAAAGAGGACAACGGACTACAAGGTCTGTTCAAAAAATTTCAGAGCTTTGTTCATAAAAGTTTTCAACGCTTACCTTTTATTTATTGTGCATGGTCTCCTTCGAAATACTGTCCTCCACAATTGGTACACCGCTCCCAAAGCCATCTCTACTTCCGGAAGCAGTCTTGGTACACCTGTTACTGGATCGCGCGAAGCGCCGTCTGCAAATTTTCTTTTATCTCGTCTACCGTTGCAAACCTTCATCCCTCAATCGAGTTTTCAGCATTGGAAATAAAAAAAGTACGGAGGGGCCATGTCTGGAGAGTACGGAGGATGAGGCAACGCAGTGATTTCGTTTTTTGCGCTCTTCACAGATTGCTTGGCGAAAGTCTTTCTGGTCTTGACATGGCAGCAGCATGATGTTGTGTCAGGATTTCATGACAGAATCCAACTCAAACGTTACATTCTTCTGCGATCTCTCGGACACGCACAGTTTCGTTGACGCTCCTGACGTGAGCGTCGTCGGTAGACGTCGAAGGGCGTCCTGAAGGGCGGTCATCTTTATCTTCCGTCCGGCCATTTTTAAAGCGTGTGAACAGTGATCTCTATAGTAGATGGATGTTGAACTTCAGCTGTCTGACCGTGCCAGCTATAGTTGTTCATGTTTAGTTTCTTGCCAGACTACAACATGGCTACTAGTACAACGCAACAAGACGACAAGAAAATACGTTTCGATTCCGCTCCCACATCGGCCAATTACATCACTTATTGGCATGAAATTCAAAACAAGAAATCAGTCTGCAATTCTTTGTCACGTACAGACCGATGGAAATTTGTGTGCCAAACTACAACATGGCAGACGACGCAAATCACATGGATCTGCAGCCACGCTGCAGTTCTATACTCAGAGACCGGACTTCTACATCCGTCCTTGACTTCCGGAAGGCGTTCGATACAGTTCCGCACTGTCGCCTGACAAACAAAGTAAGAGCCTACGGATTATCAGACCATCTGTGTGGCTGGATTGAAGAGTTTTTAGCAAACAGAACACAGCATGTTGTTATCAATGGAGAGACGTCTACAGACGTTAAAGTAACCTCTGGCGTGCCACAGGGGAGTGTTATGGGACCATTGCTTTTCACAATATATATAAATGACCTAGTAGATAGTGTCGAAAGTTCCATGCGGCTTTTCGCGGATGATGCTGTAGTATACAGAGAAGTTGCAGCATTAGAAAATTGCAGCGAAATGCAGGAAGATCTGCAGCGGATAGGCACTTGGTGCAGGGAGTGGCAACTGACCTTTAACAAAGACAAATGTAATGTATTGCGAATATATAGAAAGAAGGAGCCTTTATTGTATGATTATATGACAGCGGAACAAACACTGGTAGCAGTTACTTCTGTAAAATATCTGGGAGTATGCGTGCGGAACGATTTGAAGATGAATGATCATATAAAATTAATTGTTGGTAAGGCGGGTGCCAGGTTGAGATTCATTGGGAGAGTCCTTAGAAAATGTAGTCCATCAACAAAGGAGGTGGCTTACAAAACACTCGTTCGACCTATACTTGAGTATTGCTCATCAGTGTGGGATCCGTACCAGGTCGGGTTGACAGAGGAGATAGAGAAGATCCAAAGAAGAGCGGCGCGTTTCGTCACAGGGTTATTTGGTAAGCGTGATAGCATTACGGAGATGTTTAGCAAACTCAAGTGGCAGACTCTGCGAGAGAGGCGCTCTGCATCGCGGTGTAACTTGCTGTCCAGGTTTCGAAGAGGGTGCGTTTCTGGATGAGGTATCGAATATATTGCTTCCCGCAACTTATACCTCCAGAGGAGATCACGAATGTAAAATTAGAGAGATTCGAGCACGCACGGAGGCTTTCCGGCAGTCGTTCTTCCCGCAAACCATACGCCACTGGAACAAGAAAGGGAGGTAATGACAGTGGCACGTAAAGTGCCCTCCGCCACGCACCGTGGGGTGGCTTGCGGAATATAAATGTAGATGTAGATGTAGAGATCACTGCGTGTGATCCATTCGTAACACTGAGCACGGCTTATGCATTTATCGCCGTAGTCTTCCTGCATCATTTGGTGTGTCTCTGTTAAGGTTTTCTTGAGTTTCCCGCAAAATTTACTGGAGACGCATTGTTCCTCTACCTCTATGTGCGGCACAATGTTCTACTCAATACGTCACTGAACTGTAACTAACAGACGTACAACAATGACACTTCCAGCAGTTACACATTAAACATAGGTGTGAGCAGGGTGTCAACCGATATTCGCCCCAACACAACATTGCCGCGAAATTATGAATATTCCGGAATTTTTTGGATAGACCTCGTGTGTAACGTCACTTAAGAACTCATCGCCTTGGCTGAACAAAATTTGAAAGGGGTTCAAGGTGCCCAGAAGGACTTAAACAAGCCTTCACAGAAAGAATGAAAACCTACTGCAAAAAGAGGAAGAAACTAAAGAAAAATTGACTGAGCTATTTCTTTAACGCCTTCCATTTATAGGAAGAATTCGCTAATGCTAATAATAATAATAAACTGCTTACATTAATGTACAATGGTTATTTATAAAGTGCGCTAGTGACTCGTTATATATTGAATATCACAAAAATATATTTGGTTTAACGTAAAGGAATGTCCACATCTGTAGCTAAGCGGTCAATACGGCTGACTGCCATGTGTGGGACCCAGGTTCGAGTCCAGGTACTGCCAGGGATTTTTCCTTGGTGGGAGGATTAGTACGGTGCGCACTCAGCGTCGTCATGCCAACTACGGATCTAATTGACCGATTAGCGGCGGTTACAAAGTCGAGAAGCCTGGCAACGAGCGGAAGAGCTGTGTGTGACTACATGCCATTCCATAGAACATGGCCGGCCGTGGTGGCCGAGCGGTTCTAGGCGCTACAGTCTGGAACCCTGCTACCGCTACGGTCGCAGGTTCGAATCCTGCCTCGAGCATGGATGTGTGTGATGTCCTTAGGTTAGTTAGGTTTAAGTAGTTCTAATTCTAGGGGACTGATGACCTCAGAAGTTAAGTCCCATAGTGCTCAGAGCCATTTGAAGCATACAACATGCATACGTATTATTAACCCTACATATATATATATATATATATATATATATATATATATATATATATATATATATATATATATATTTATTACCTTCAGGACCTGTAAGCAAGTGTAACTTTGAATACAGAAATAAATTTCCGATGTAAACAAACATGTCAGTCGGCAACATGACAACATGATGGGTTCTGCGTAGTTTTTGTGCAATATGCAAAGTAAAAGTTTTTGCGTCGCGATTCTAGACGCGAAAAACTGGAGTAAGAACAAGCAGAACAGAAAGACAGAACATATAACACGCAATACATTTCAATATACAACTCACCGAAGGTAGTAGTTAAACAAAACTGTTATTTTGCTTGGGGCATCTGCAGCGTTCGACCTGCCGTCACTGTTTTTAACGATGTGCTAATTCGAGATTAAAAAATGTATTTGAACAACTGAAGAGAGATGAAAGCACGAAATGCGTACCGGCATAAAAAAAGTACATAAAAGTTCGCTGGTTGCTGTATTTCTTAAAATACACACATCAAAAAAAGTTTTGCACCACCCCGGTTCCCAGAACTCCTGAAGTTAGACGTCGACTGAGGATATTGTATCACACACACAGACCCTTTGACTGTTCAGAGATGCCACTCAACCCCCCCCCCCCCCCCCCTCCAAAGATGTAAGCAACCATGAATGAGCAGCGCCTAGTAGACGGAGGGGGTCCGACAGCCGATCAGTTCCAATCAGTCCACCAGGAAGGAGGTACACGGCTCGTGTTGTCCGTAGTTCAACCATGTCTAGACAGTCAATACCGCGGTTCCATCGCGTCCGCATCGTTACTTTGTGACAGGAAGGGCTCTCAACAAGGGAAGTGTCCAGGCGTCTCGGAGTGAACCAAAGCGATGTTGTTCGGACTTGGAGGAGATACAGATAGACAGGAACTGTCAATGACATGCCTCGCTCAGGCCGCCCAAGGGCTACTACTGAAGTGGATGACTACTAACTACGGATTATGGCTCGGAGGAACCCTGACAGCAACTCCACTTTGTTGAATAAGGCTTTTCGTGCATCCACAGGACGTCTTGTTACGACTCAAACTGTGCGCAGTAGGTTGCATGATGTGCAACTTCACACTCCCGACGTCCAAGGCGAGGTCCATCTTTGCAACCACGAAACCGGATTAGATGTACGTGCATTCATTGGCAGCACCAATCGCTGGATTTGAAACCGTTTGTCATAGACTGGGCACGACATTTGTCTCCGGTCCTCTTCGCCCACTGTTCTTATACGGCGATACATGTTTCCGAGTGGCATACCATCTCTTCTAGATACGCTGGATAGTGGCGTTGATACGTCAACAAATCGGGCATCTTCATTCGCGGTATGGTGATGGGAAAGTCCAAACATGATAGCTCCTCTCTGCCGTTCTCTCACGTCGACCGGTCTTACTGCGCTTATTTCCATGAAACTGACTGATACATACTACAGCTACATCTACATCTACGTGATTACTCTGCTATTCACAATAAAGTGCCTGGCAGAGGGTTCAATTAACCACCTTCAAGCTGTCTCTCTACCGTTCCACTCTCGAACGGCACGCAGGAAAAACGAGAACTTAAATTTTTCTATGCGAGCCCTGATTTCTCTTACTTTATCATGATCATCATTTCTTCCTATGTAGGTATCTGCCAACAGAATGTTCTCGCAATCGGAGGAGAAAACTGGTGATTGAAATTTCATGAGAAAATCCCGTCACAACGAAAAACGCCTTCGTATTAATGATTGCCACTCCAATTCACGTATCATGTCTGTGACACTATCTCCCCTATTTCGCGATAATACAAAAAGCTCTGCCCTTCTTTGTACTTTTTCGATGTCATGCGTCAGTCCCACCTGATGCGGAACCCACACTGCACAGCAATACTCCAGAATAGGGCGGACAAGCGTGGTGCAAGCAGTCTGTTTAGTAGACCTGTTGCACCTTCTAAGTGTTCTGCCAATGAATCGCAGTCTTTGGTTTGCTCTACCCACAATATTATCTATGTGATCGTTACAATTTAGGTTATTTGTAATTGTAATCCCTAAGTATTTAGTTGAATTTACAGCCTTCAGATTTGTGTAATCGAAATTTATCGGATTTCTTTTAGCACTCATGTAAATAACTTCACACTTTTCCTTACTCAGAGTCAATTGCCACTTTTCGCACCATACATATATCTTATCTAAGTCATTTTGTAAGTCTTTTTGGTCAGCTGATGACATTACAAGACGGTAAAAATGACAGCATCATCTGCAAACAATCTAAGACGGCAACTCAGATTGTGTCCTATGTCGTTGATATACATCAGGAACAACATACGGCCTATAACACTTCCTTGGGGAACGCCGGATATTACTTCTGTTTTACTCGATGATTTTCCGTCTATTACTACGAACTGTGACCTTTCTGACAGGAAATCACGAATCCAGTCGCACAACTGAGGCGATACTCAGTAGGCATGCAGTTTCGTTAGAAGACGCTTGTGAAGAACGGTGTCGAAAGCCTTCTGGAAATCTAAAAATATCGAATCAATTTGACATCCCCTGTCGATAGCACTTCTTACTTCATGAGTATAAAGAGCTGGTTGTGTTTCGCAAGAACCATATTTTCTGAATCCGTGCTGACTATGTGTCAATAAATCGTTTCCTTCGAGGTTCTTCATAATGTTCGAATATAGTATATGTTCCAAAATCCTAGTGCAAATCGACGTTATTGATATAGGCCTGTAATTCAGCAGATTACTCCTACTTCCCTTTTTGAGTATTGGTGTGACTTGAGCAATGTTCCAGTCTTTAGGTACGGATATTTCTGTGAGCGAGTGGTTGTATATAATTGCTAAACATGGAGCTATTTTATCAGCATAATCTGAGAGGAACCTGACTGGTATACGATCTGGACCGGAGGCCTTGCCTTTATTAAATGTTTTAAGCTGCTTCGTTACTCCGAGGATATGTACTTCTATGTTTCTCATCTTGGCAGTTGTTCTTTGGTGAAGGAGTTTCGGAAAACCGTGTTTAATAACTGCTTTAGTGGCACTGTCATCGGTGACTTCACCGTTGTTATCGCGCAGTGAAGGTATTGATTGCGTCTTGTCACTGGTGTGCTTTATGTATGACCAGAATCTCTTTGGGTTTTCTGCCAGATTTCGAGACAGAATTTCGTTGTGGAAATTATTAAAAGTATCTCGCATTGAAGTACGTGCCATATTTAGAACTTCCGTAAAACTTTGCCAATTTTGGGGATTTTGTGTTCTTTTAAATTTGGCATTCTTTTTTCGCTGCTTCTGAAATAGCGATCTGACCCGTTTTGTGTACCATGGGGGATCAGAACCATCACTTATTAATTTATGTGGTATACATCAATTTCTTGCGATACTACCTCCTTGAAAACATTCCACAACATTTATACACCTACATGATCATATCGGAAGGAGTGAAGACTTTCTCTTAAAAAGGCGTTAAGAGCATTTTATCAGCTTCTTTTTTTTTAAATATACTTTGCGTTTCTTTTCGATGGTTGTAGGTGTTACGGTATTCAGCCTAGCAGCAACTGCCTTGTGGTCGCTAATCCCTGTATTCGTCACAATACGCAGTATTTGTCCAGGATTATCTGTTGCTAAAAGGCCAAGTATGCTTTCGCAACCATTTACGCTTCGAGTGGGCTCATGAACTAATTGTTCAATATAATTTTCTGAGAAAGCATTCAATACAATTTCGGATGACGTTTTATGCCTGCCGCCGCCTTTAAACGCATAATTTTTCCAGCATTTCGAGGGTAGATTAAAGTCACCACCGACTATAATTGTATGAGCGGGGTACTTATTTGAAATGAGACTCAAGTTTTCTTTGAACTGTTCAGCAACTATATCTTCTGAGTCGGGGGGTCGGTAAAACGATCCAATTAATAGTTTAGTCCGATTGTCAGGTATAGGCTCTACCCATACTATTTCACACGAACTATCTACTTCAATTTCGCTACAAGGAAAACTGCCTCTGACGGCAATAAATACTCCATCCACTACCAACTGTATTTAATCTATCCTTTCTGTACAATGTTAGATCGTTTGAAATGATTTCGGCTGAGCTTATTTCCGTTTTTAGCCAGCTCTCTGTACCTACAACTATTTGAGCTTCAGTGCTTTCCATTAGGGCTTGGAACTCTGGTTCTTTCCAAACACAGCTACGACAATTTACAGCTTCAATATCAATCTTTCTACTACTACCTTACTGTGTTTTACCCGCCCACTTTTAGACGGACGTCCCTTCTGTGGTTCCCTGAGACCCTCTAACCCAAAAAACCGCCCAGTCCCTTCCACACAGCCCCCGCTACCCGTGTAGCCGCCTCCTGTGTGTAGTGGACTCCTGACCTATTAGGCGGAACCTGGAAACCCACCACCCGATGGCGCAAATCAAGGCATCTGCAGCCTACACGGTCACAGAACCGCCTGAGCCTCTGATTCAGACCCTCCACTCGGCTCTGCACCGAAGGACCACAGTCGGTTCTATCGACGATGCTGCAGATGGTGAGCTCAGCCTTAATCTCGGAAGCAAGACCGGCAGTCTTTACCATTTCCGCTGGCCCCCCGAAACCAAACAGAATCTGCTCCGATCCAAAGCGACACACGTCATTGGTACCGACATGAGCCACTACCTGCAGTTGGCTGCACCCTGTACTCTTCATGGCATCAGGAAACACCCTTTCCACATCCAGAATGACTCTCCTCGGAATGCACACGGAGTGTACACTGTCTTCCTTCCCCTCCTTGGCAGCCATGTTCCTAAGAGGCCCCATTACGTGCCTAACGTTGGAGCTCCCAACTACCAGCAAACCCTCCCTCTGCGAATGCTCAGACCTTGCGGGCCGAGAACGTTCCTCTGGAACAGGATGGACGACTGCATCCGGCTCAGAGACATCGTCAGCCACAGACAACCCCCGAAACCTGCTCGTCAAACGAATCGGTGAGGCCCTACGATCGGTCCCTCGGAAATTTTTTTCGCTGCCTGCCAGACTTTGGAGTGATCTACCACTCGGCCACGGGTGAGGGGTCAGCCTCAGTGCAGGCAGTACCCGGGGCCGATCGGAGGACACGTGGGGTGTGCTCGACGTTCCTCGCATCCCCGCGTTTGATCCAACACAGTGACGCCACTTGGCAGCAGCCTCAAGCTGTGTGACAGAAGCCAAAGGAGCCTGGAGCTGTTTTATCGAAGGGTCGCCAACTCAGCTCACATCTGTACACAAAAATCACAGTTACTATCCATTACTGCAGTCGCTCCTGTTTGAAGCTCGTAAAAATATGTAACAAGCGAACGGTGTACTCGCCTTATTAGTAGCAGGAACTCGCGGTGCGCTCTCGCTGACGGTCTAACCGACACTAGTACATACCACTTCACTGCTATCACCTAGAACGTCAGTGGTGGCGGTTTACACGGCCGCCTGGTACCAGTCCTACACTATCTATGACGATCTAAAGGGAACAGTCTCCTCTTTTAGGGGAATCACTAATATTTTGTCCCAGGAGAGCATGTAGATATGAGCTTAGTGTCTTACCTCATCGGTAGCGCATCGTACGAGGCCAGCACCTGTTACATTCAAGTGCGTAATAGCATCGCGTGCAAGATGAGCAAAGTCGGTAACACGTCAGGAAAGTTTACTTCTGTCGCACATGGAACAAACAGGCAGTTCGACAACTATCATTTAAAGGTAGATTTCCTTTCTAAGGCCGGCCGGTGTGGCCGAGCGGTTCTAGGCGTTTCAGTCTGGAACCGCGAGACCGCTACGGTCGCAGGTTCGAATCCTGCCTTGGGCATGGATGTTTGTGATGTCCTTAGGTTAGTTAGGTTTAAGTAGTTCTAAGTTCTAGGGGACTGATGACCTCAGCAGTTAAGTCCCATAGTGCTCAGAGCCATTTGAACCATTTTTTTTCCTAACAAGTTCCGGGTACATGGTACGTGTCATTTTGTCTACTGCTTCCAACAACCTGCGAAATCTGCAACATTTTATAGAGGACTAGAGTGCAAGCCTGTTTTTACAGTGAATCAGATACAATGTTTTTTAGTTTCTTTCTATTTTGACCGAATATGGACAGCTCATCTACTGCAGCTTTTGTGGCAATGGCAGGCGCGTTCTCTACAACAAACTACTAAAAAAAAAAAAAAGAAAACGTCGAAAACGACCAAAATGCATATTACAAGTTTTCTAGGGAAAAGGCGTTCGGAAGGACGCAGTGATTCGTTAATGTGAGACTAACGTTTCCAAAGTGGATACGAGGTTTTGTTAGAATGACAGCAAGTGACTCCGACGTTTTACTAAACCTTGTTGGACCAGATATTACAAAAAGCAGGAAATGTCGAGAACCAATATCGCCAGGTGGACTGTTAGTGACTGCTCTTCGTTTATTAGCGACAGGTTGATAGGTACAGTTCTTTAATATTCACACAAAGAATCTCCAAATCCGCCATTTCAAAATTCATATCGGATATGTGCAAGGCCATTGTTGCAGCTTTAAGGCATTGCATTAAGGTAAGAACTGTTAACAAGAAACTTTGGTTATAAAATGGTTTATTCATAATTGTCTACATTTTATAAAGTGGAATCCTGTCTTTAACAGATCAGCTTTCACATGGTACCTAAAATTACGTACGCTTTAATGTTAATTTTGAGGAAATAAATTCGTTAATTGATAATGAGTAGTGGCAACTGGTGCTAGTTATGCTAAACTTGTGTCGCTGATATCGACTCTCGTTTGGTCTTATATCTCTGACGGTTCCGCCTTTGGTTTTTCCGGCTTGGCGTGTGGCCGAGCTCTCTCTCGCTGGTCGGTGTTCAACGAGCCAACATGTTCTGAAGGCAGGCCCTCGTCTCCATCCGCTGTGCCTGGGCCCCGCCGTCCTAGCCTTTTTGCCGTGCGCCGGGTGTACGGTGCTGATTAGTCGACGCGTTTGCGTGCGAGAAGGTGGCGGGTCCGTCATCTCAGGCTGGACATCTTCTCATCGCGTAACTGGAAGCATTAAGTTACGTATGATTCATACGCTGCTGTTAACCTGTGAAGATTTGTGAAACTGATGGTGGCATGTTGTATCTGTCGGAGATCAGCTAAGTAAGGTTCTGAATAAGAGAGTGTTATACTGAACTTACAAAGTCTAAGGCTTCCAAGTATTGTTTAGTGCTCGTTTTAAAGGCTCCTTGCACTGTTAGTTTGATGGAGTATGTTAATTAGTGAGCTCTCCGCCCAGTTTTGGTTTTAGATTTTCTTTTAATATGAAGGGCAGAGCTTTGTAAGTCAGCGTAACTTTAACGGTTCTTTTATTCGGTAAAAGTCTCAGTTATGTTACAGGTAGTCGTGTACTTAGTAAGCATTGCATGGTCTTGAAAAGCTAAATCACGAGCTGGATTTGTCTGCTGCGTGAATTACACTACTGGCCGTTAAAATCGCTACACCATGAAGATGAAATGCTACAGACGCGAAATTTAACCGACAGGAAAAAGATGCTGTGATATGCAAATGATTAGCTTTTCAGATCATTCACACAAGGTTGGCGCCGGTGGCGACACCTACAACGTGCTGACATGAGGAAACTTCCAACCGATTTCTCGTACACAAACAGCAGTTGACCGGCGTTGCCTGGTGAAACGTTGTTGCGATGCCTCGTGTAAGGAGGAGAAATGCGTACCATCGCGTTTCCGACTTTGATAAAGGTCGGATTGTAGCCTATCGCGATTGCGGTTTATCGTATCGTGACATTGCTGCTCGCGTTGGTCGAGATCCAATGACTGTTAGCAGAATATGAAATCGGTGGGTTCAGTTGGGTAATACGGAACGCCGTGCTGGATGCCAACGGCCTCGAATCATTAGAAGTCGAGACGATAGGCATCTTATCCGCATGGCTGTAACGGATCGTGCAGCCACGTCTCGATCCCAGAGTCAACAGATGGGGACGTTTGCAAGACAACAACCATCTGCACGAACAGTTCGACGACGTTTGCAGCAGCATGGACTATCAGCTTGGAGACCATGGCTGCGGTTACCCTTGACGGTGCATCACAGACAGGAGCGCCTGCGATGGTGTACTCAACGACGAACCTGGGTGCACGAATGGCAAAACGTCATTTTTTTCGGATGAATCCAGGTTCTGTTTACACCATCATGATGGTCGCATCCGTGTTTGGCGACATCGCGGTGTACGCACATTGGAAGCGTGTATTCGTCATCGCCATACTGGCGTATTACCTGGCGTGATGGTAGGGGTTGCCATTGGTTACACGTCTCGGTCACCTCTTGTTCGCATTGACGGCACTTTGAACAGTGGTTCAACCCTTTCTTCGATCCCTGCGAAACCCTACATTTCAGCAGGATAATGCACGACCGCATGTTGCAGTTTCTGTGCGGGCCGTTCTGGATACAGAAAATGTTCGACTGCTGCCCTGGCCAGCACGTTCTCCAGGTCTCTCACCAACTGAAAAGTCTGGTCAATGATGGCCGAGCAACTGGCTCGTCACAATACGCCAGTCACTACTCTTTATGAACTGTGGTATCGTGTTGAAGCTGCATGGGCAGCTGTACCTGTACACGCCATCCAAGCTCTGTTTGACTCAATGCCCAGGCGTATCAAGGCCGTTATTACGGCCAAAGCTGGTTGTTCTGGGTACTGATTTCTCAGGATCTATGCACCGAAATTGCGTGAAAATGTAATCACATGTCATTTCTAGTATAATATATTTGTCCAATGAATACCCGTTTATCATCTGCATTTCTTCTTGGTGTAGCAATTTTAATGGCCAGTAGTGTATTTGCTGATGTAGAAATGGTCTGGTATGTGGGGCTGATGGTGTTCGTCGCATTGGCGGGCAGGATGAGATCGTGTGTGTGTGTGCGGCGTGTCTTCTGCCCTGGTTTGCAGCCTGATCATCTTCGAAATTGCTTGACGGTGCTTTCTACTCGTTTGTTCCGAGTACTACCATGTATAAACCGTGCTGCCATCCTTTAGTTAAGTATCCGGCCTGTCCGCCGGGACGGACGAGAATTTTTTATAAGTAACTCAAAGTGAATCATTGGTGTTCTGTAAATTTTGCTTACGTAAGCAATGAACTGAACAGTGGGCTTATGGTGGTGACTGTCTGTGATCCCTTTGCAATCAGTTGTAATTATTATCTTTAAAATATTGTTTGTTATATTAATTCACGGCAAACGGTTAGTCAGTTGTATATTCTCTTAAGAGGACAAAGGTCCGAATTAAATTTTATGTTGTTATTCCAATTTTGTAACTCCGTAATAATGAAATTCGTTCTTTAGTGGAAATTAAAATTATGTGCCAATCTGAAGTTCGTCCATCAGCAAAGATTCCTCGCTTCCTATCTCCTTTGAGTAGCTGTGGTTAAATTGCAATTCTGATTTTTCTAGAGCGTAACTGGAGCCGTCCCACACCTCAGATAATCATATTCTTGTTTTAACTACACTCTTCCGGGGAGAACATTGAGGCTCGCTTTTGTTTGTTAGGGGGAAGGGTTTCAACTCTATGGAATAATTTGCTGAGAGTTACTAGCGGACGAGTTTCTGGAATGAGGCTGATTATCCGCATGAGGAGCAGAATATTCAGCTGTTTATGGTCAACCAGCATAACTTATAAATCCAAGATGGAATAGTGGAGGTACTGGACCTTCTGTTCTTCCACATACGCAACGATAACGTGTGGTTGAAATGCTGTGGTGAAACGAAGCTGTACTTTCCCTATCTTGAATCCTTTTTAAAGACTCACCTACATGTTCTGAAAATATGTATCTTCATCCCTGTTTTTCTAGGGTAGAACATTTTTAATCTGGTGCAGAACGTTCGTCGTGACGTTTCTTGAGAACAGGTTCTGATTTTTGTGTTGAGTTTGTGGACGGATCTGGTACAGCAGCAGTTCCTGATCCTACACTTTCTATGGATTTTCAGCTTCCCTGTGATCACTTACGTCTTCTGTGACTGAGTCATCAAGGTCGTTCTCGTCAAGGCCAGTTTCGGGCGAGTCGTGCAGGGTCTAAAAAAGTAGAAAAAGTAGGAATAATAAAAATTCACAACTATTACTATAAAGAAGTATAAGCCACTAGGGGTATATGTAGTCCTGGTGGCTTCTATTTTTTATGCTTTTTAGCAGCTATAGTGTTTTAGGGTGTGTTGAAATATGGAACTAAAAATGCATATTTTTGTATTTTTTTTTTTTACTTGTACAATAATTTAACGAAAGTACCTTATATTTTAAGCACCAACAATGAAAGAGAATGGGATGATGTTGCCAAAGAATTTTAATCTAAATAGCACTATCCGAATTGCATCGACGCACCTGATGGAAAGAACGTTGTTCTCCAACCTGCAATAAACAGCGATAGTTTATACCGCAGTTATAAATGAACTTCCATTATCGTGCTCATAGCGTTGTGTGACGCAGGGTACAGTTTTTTGTATGTGGACGCAGGAGTGTAAGGACGTGCGTTCGATGCACAGGACACAGACTTGCATGCTACTGTTGAGCAAAACACGCTGCAAGTACCGCCTAAACGGCCTTTACCATAAACAGATGTAGACATGGCCTTTGTAACAGTTGCTGACGGTGCATTTGCTATCTCAGAACTTTTTATGGGATCTTTTGTGGGATGATTAGTAAAGATTCAAGTGAAAGAGCTTTTAATAACATACATTCAAAAGTTGAGAGGGTAATTCCAAACGTTTTCGGAATAATAAGCAGCGTATTTGGACTTCTCCGGAAACCAATGTTACTGCAAAGCGAAACAGCAAGATGTATTACGTTAAGCTGTGCTTATTTGCATAACTTTTTAAGAAAGGATTCTTCTGCAAGGACCTAGTATTCTCCTCATGTGTTTGATTTAGAGAATGACTACGAAAACGTTATTAACGGAACTTTGAGAAATGAAGGAGTAAAGTTTTTTGGCCTCCATTGGTGTAAGCAAAGAGGAGAAAATTCTGGCACATTTGTCCGCCAAGAATTTGCTCACTGTTTTCACAGTGAGCACTGACGTAGCAACATTGATATGAATAGTTATTACAACTACATGTTAGGATCACACTTTAATCAACCTTTAATTTAACCTTCAATAATAAGTCAGAAAACTAATTTGTGTTCAAAATATGATCCCTGAATAATTAACTGCATTTTCGTTTGTACCTGATTATGTATATAAATAAAATTTCACGAAACATTACAAAATTGTCAGTTACTCACCAGGTTTAGTGATCTGGTGTGTGCAACTCGTTCAGTGGTTTCACACAGAAAACTCAATAAACTACAGTACTGCCATTTAGTCGTGTAAACACGCTTAGCGACAGCATCACTTTTCTTTTTCTTTTGTATTATATTCTTTTTCTCTCTAGAATTGAGATTTCAGGGAGCGAAGTTTCTTCTCAACTTCTTCAGTAGTGCATTCCACAACGTCAGAAGTATGTTGCAGAGCATTGTCTCTATTGTTCGAATTCTTATGGCTTGGATTTGTTATATTCCACAGCGCTGTTTTCTGCTCTTTTAGTTCATTAAGTTTCGCCACTTTACATTTAGAGCACTCCATGACAAAACAAACACTATCACTTACAAGACTGAGATAACACTATCGCAAGGGAGCACGTTTCAGGTTATACTCGCAGAGTCTGCACTGCGATTACAGACTTTTTTACTGCGCATGTGCAAATCACGGGACATGCTGAAGTCTGTTTCCATTGCTCGTGGCTCAATCTGCTGCACGTGTTGTGTGCTGTAGTCGCTTGGGACATTTTTGTTCCTGGCACTTGTGTCGCAACATGTTGCAGACTGTTTCCATATCAACAAATTTCCGGCACATGTGCCGGAATTTTGCGAGACAGATCTGTAGTAATGGAAGCGTACCTTAATCAGTAGTATTACTGAAGGAAACACGACAGAAGTTATTTCTCAGATTACACAACGTAAAGAGAAGCGCACATCTAATAAAGCCGAGACTCTTTTTGGTAAATAGTATTGTCTTCAGATATTCTGCTTGTACTTTTTTTAAATTTATGCTGTCTGCTATTGTCTAAAGGTGCAGTGATACAATCACAGTTTGGTCGGCGCCCAAATTAGCGAGTGACATGATCAGCGTTCTCCACTTGTAACGCATCAGTTTCACCGAGAAAGGCTGAATAAACACAATTTTTTAAAGTTGTTTTTGTTTTTGGTTTTACGGTAACACTCATTAAAGACAGTAAGATGTAATAGTATACACTGTACGCAGACAACTATTAGTGGACAATAATATGGGATCTGTTCTCCCTTCACCTTTACGACGGCTTCAGCTTGTACCTTCTTTTTAAAAAATCGAATAAGTGTTACGATTACGTTGAATGAGTGTCTGATCTGTGGAATGGGTACAAAACTCGAGTTATCGTATGGCGTGTTGTAACTGCAAGTGGTGTGCTTATTCTGTGTTACTGTTAGCAAAAATTTACACGAACTGATTGGGCAATGCAACTCCCAATACCAATAAAGAAATACAGTCACTGCAAAATACATTCAACCCCTTAAGCACTGAATCCTCTGGCCCTGTTCAAAACTGATAACTTTGGTCTCTGTGCACATAACAAATAAATTAAATTGCCTTCTATCTAAAGCTGCAACGGAGTAACGCGATATATTCTGGTCCCTCATGAGAAACAAAATATATGCTGGCTATAGGCTCAGTGGTGTGCATTGCTGTCTGTAATACTTTGAAATGCACATGAAATTATTTTGGCTGATAAATGAAAACATTTATGAAAATAAAACTTCTTTAAAAACTTATGACCTGGACCGGGAGGCGGTATTGATTATGGTGAATTACTGACACTGAGTTTTTTTTTAGCAAAATATCTTGCAAGTTAAGTTAGTCTTTTCAAAAATATCTGGCAATTGAAGTTGTGAGTAATATAACTGATTCACAAACAATGAGATTTAAACAGCAAGTATTATCTAACTTCACTAATCCAACATAAATGCAAATCATCAAATTACATATAGCTCTGATAACAAATCTTAAGAACATTACAAAAGTGAAATATCTAACTGGTTTACATACATTCTGGGGTTATTCAGCAATTTCAAATTATCAGCCAGCGCATCTATACTAACGCGCTGGCATAAACAGAAGTCATAATTATTTAACATTTTTACTTTGCTTGCATGAAGACTTCTTCTTCCATGTTTAACAATAATAACATATCTACATCAATCTAACACGTGACGGCTTCACGCAGCGCACCATAAAAACTACCTACTCCATTGTCTTTCCCTCACAGACAGCTACCTACAGCTGTGCGCCATGCCCTCTCTTACTCCAACACTATAATAATCTCATACCAGAAGCAGTATCTCTGGGTCTGCGGCCTTACACAGTCAGCGATATAAAGCCTAACAAATACATCGTTCATAAAATCATATTCGGGTGCCACATGCAAATGTGCCCCAGTAGACTGCTTTCAAGTTCTGTTGGTGACACTTTCAGTGAGATATCTGAATGTCTGCAGAGGAATGGCAGGCCATGCTTCCTAAAGAACCGATAGCAGAGAAGATAGTGATGTTCGAAACTGGAGTCCGGAGCGAAGTTGTAACTCATCCCAGAGGAGTTCCACTGGGTTCACATCAGGACTCTGGCCAGACCAATACATTTCAGGAACGTCATTCTGCACAAACCATTGCTTCACACATGCTGCTTTATGACAGGGTGCATTGTCATGACGTGTCTGTATGTTTTTGTTTGAAGAGTGAGTGCAGGTTTGAAGTACGCTTAGTTAAGCGGCAGGTTTCATTACAGCAGCACCAAGGAATAGCACAACGTTAGTGCGCGCATTACTTTACGAGCTTCTAACTAGAAGCGACATATTTTGCTTTGCCTGTGGGCTTTATAAGCTTAAATATCTTACGTGTTTATGTATTTACAAGGCACAGTCCCTCTTATAATGGCTGTCGAGTGTTGAGTTCCGTCGTTTTTAGTATGGAGAGGAACTGTGATTGGTGTCGTAGACGTAACTGAAAGTCAAAAATGGTTCAAATGGCTCTGAGCACTATGGGACTTAACATCTTAGGTCATCAGTCCGCTAGAACTTAGAACTACTTAAACCTAACTAACCTAAGGACATCACACACATCCATGCCGCCGGCCGAAGTGGCCGTGCGGTTAAAGGCGCTGCAGTCTGGAACCGCAAGACCGCTACGGTCGCAGGTTCGAATCCTGCCTCGGGCATGGATGTTTGTGATGTCCTTAGGTTAGTTAGGTTTAACTAGTTCTAAGTTCTAGGGGACTAATGACCTCAGCAGTTGAGTCCCATAGTGCTCAGAGCCATTTGAACCATTTTTTGAACACATCCATACCCGAGGCAGGATTCGATCCTGCGACCGTAGCGGTCATGCAGTTCCGGACTGCAGCGCCTAGAACCGCATGGCCACCGCGGCCGGCAACTGAAAGTCATGGTAGAGGTATGCGACCATTGTAATCACAAGAATAAAAATGCCTGTAATGTTTGGTCACGAAGTAATAGTCACTGAATGTTTCTGAACACTTTTTTTTATTCATTACGCCTTTCCGGCTCTGCCCATCTTCATATGACCTGGCGACAAACAAAATTTTTTTATTAGTCTTGAAAAATTATATACGTGTATAAACGGAGACCCTATACAAAACCAACATATAACAAGAAGACATATAAGATGTAATACATACCGAAAGTTGTCAAGCAACGTCAAAAGCGACACAGCTTTTACAGTTCCACACAGAAAAATGAGATTCCACCTAAACATGTGTGCTACTAACAGCCGAGTGAAGTGGCTGGCGGCCGTTCCTGCTTAAGAGAAGTACCACGTGTAGAAGTATGAAACCGGAATTACCCTACAGATGGTGTTAGCCATGAGTGTAGGGCTCGTGAGACCGCGTCCTCAGCGCCATCTGCTACCTGTAACGGCAGACGACGAATGTCAACACATAGTAACCCAAGTTCCATACATCGGTATCTGGCCGTGCGGGGTAGCCGCGCGGTCTATAGCGCCTTGTCACGCTCCGCGCGGCGCCCCTCATCGGAGGTTCGAGTCCTTCCTCGGGCATGGCTGTGTGTGTTGTTCTTAGCGTAAGTTAGTTTATGTTGGATAAAGTAGTGTGTAAACATAGGGGCCGATGACCTTAGCAGTTTGGTCCCATAAGACCTTACCACAAATTTACAATTTTTCTTAACTCTTATAAAAAAGAGTTTACTGTTCACAAAAAATCGTATAAATTTTGTAATTGATAATATTATTTGCTATTTGTCATGACGTATTAGCCATGACGTCAGAGCCACAGGTTGTATGCGACCTAGCACCAACTACTAGGTGTAACACTATGAAACCGGAATTTGGTCACAAAAATTACTCGTCTGTTGTTTGAAACTGATAAACAATATTTTATTCAAACTAGTCTCCATTGCTATTGATACATTTCTCCCACCTCTCCGTCAGGCTATGAATTCCAGGCCAAAAAAATAGTTCTTCTTTCGAAGCAAACCATTCAGCGAGCCATTTTCGTACATTTTCATACGAATTGAAGCGTTGTTGAGCGAGAGCGTGTGCCAGTGATGCAAACAGATGATAATCGGACGGAAACAAGGCTGGAGAGTAAGCCGCATGGCCTAGTATTCCCAGCTGATAGCCTCGATCGTTTCCCTGCCCCGTTTTGCTGTTTGTAGTGGGGCGTTATCATGAACCAATATGACTGTGTTACCTTTTCCGGTCGTATTTTACGTAGTGCTCGATTTAAATCGACCATTTGCTGTTGGTAGTGATCAGTGTTAACGGTTTTACCAGGTTTTAGCAGCTCATAATAGATGACACCCTTCTGATCCCACCAAACACAGAGCATTGTCTTCTTTCCAAAGCTATTTGGTCTTGCAGTGGATGCCGATGATTTGCCTGGATTCATCCATGATTTACGACGCTTACGATTCTCAAAATACATCCATTTTTCATCACCTATCACTATTCGATGGAGAATCGACTTTCTTTTGTATCTCGCAAGCAGAATTTCACAAGTGGTCTTTCGATTTGCTTCCTGTCTTTCATTCAGTTCATGCGGAACTCACCCCCCCCCCCCCCCGCCCCACCCCCTCCAAATGGTTCTAAGCACTATGGGACTTATCATCTGAGGTCATTAGTCCCCTAGACTTAGAACTACTTAAACCTGACTAACCTAAGGACATCACACACATCCATGCCCGAGGCAGGATTGGAACCTGCGACCGTAGCAGCCGCGTGGTTCCGAACTGAAGCGCTTAGAACCACTCGACCACAGCGGCCGGCCCCATTTTCCCACTTTCTGCACCTTTCCCATAGCCTTCAACCGAAGTGAAACGGCTTTCTGCGTCACATTCAATTGTTCCCCGAGTTTCTTTTGAGTTTGAATATCATCTTCATCCAATAATGCCTGCAATTCGTTGTCTTCGACCTTTTTCCGTGGTTTCCCGCACTCGTTGTTTCTCACGTCAAAATTACAACTTTTGAATTTTTTGAACCAGTAAAAACACTGCGTTTTCCCAAGAGCATGTTCGCCGAAAGCTTCGACAAGCATTCAATGCGATTCTGCAGCAGTCTTCTTCAAATGATAACACAAAACCAATGCTGTCCACAAATCGTAGTTCGTAGACACAAAATACGACATGTTTACGGATTTGAAACAGATACCGAAATTGTAAATTTGTGGTAAGGTCTTATGGGACCAAACTGCTAAGGTCATCGGCCCCTATGTTTACACACTACTTTATCCAACTTAAACTAACTTACGCTAAGAACAACACACACAGCCATGCCCGAGGAAGGACTCGAACCTCCGACGAGGGGCGCCGCGCGGAGCGTGACAAGGCGCTATAGACCGCGCGGCTACCCCGCACGGCCAGATACCGATGTATGGAACTTGGGTTACTATGTGTTGACATTCGTCGTCTGCCGTTACAGGTAGCAGATGGCGCTGAGGACGCGGTCTCACGAGCCCTACACTCATGGCTAACACCATCTGTAGGGTAATTCCGGTTTCATACTTCTACACGTGGTACTTCTCTTAAGCAGGAACGGCCGCCAGCCACTTCACTCGGCTGTTAGTAGCACACATGTTTAGGTGGAATCTCATTTTTCTGTGTGGAACTGTAAAAGCTGTGTCGCTTTTGACGTTGCTTGACAACTTTGTCAAAGTTGTATGTCCATTTTGTATCGAAGGGAATGTATTACATCTTAAATGTCGTGTTATATGGTGGTTTAATATAGGGGCTCCGTTTATACAAGTGTGAAATTTTGCAAGATTTTATATATATATATATATATATATATATATATATATATATATATATATATATATATACAGGGTGAGTCACCTAACGTTACCGCTGGATATATTTCGTAAACCACATCAAATACTGACGAACCGATTCCACAGACCGAACGTGAGGAGAGGGGCTAGTGTAATTGTTTAATACAAGCCATACAAAAATGCACGGAAGTATGTTTTTTAACGCAAACCTTCGTTTTTTTAAATGGAAGCCCGTTAGTTTCGTTAGCACATGTGAACATATAAACAAATACGTAATCAGTGCCGTTTGTTGCATTGTAAAATGTTAATTACATCCGGAGATATTGTAACCTAAAGTTGACGCTTGAGTACCACTCCTCCGCTGTTCGATCGTGTGTATCGGAGAGCACCGAATTACGTAGGGATCCAAAGGGAACGGTGATGGACCTTAGGTACAGAAGAGACTGGAACAGCACATTACGTCCACATGCTAACACCTTTTTATTGGTCTTTTTCACTGACGCACATGTACATTACCATGAGGGGTGAGGTACACGTACACACGTGGTTTCCGTTTTCAATTACGGAGTGGAATAAAGTGTGTCCCGACATGTCAGGCCAATAGATGTTCAATGTGGTGGCCATCATTTGCTGCACACAATTGCAATCTCTGGCGTAATGAATGTCGTACACGCCGCAGTACATCAGGTGTAATGTCGCCGCAGGCTGCCACAATACGTTGTTTCATACCCTCTGCGGTTGTACGTACATCACGGCACACATTCTCCTTTAACGTGCACCACAGAAAGAAGTCCAGAGGTGTAAGATCAGGAGAACGGGCTGGCCAATTTATGCGTCCTCCACGTCCTATGAAACGCCCGTCGAACATCCTGTCAAAGGTTAGCCTAGTGTTAATTGCGGAATGTGCAGGTGCACCGTCATGCTGATACCACAAACGTCGACGCGTTTCCAGTGGGACATTTTCGAGCAATGTTGGCAGATCATTCTGTAGAAACGCGATGTATGTTGCAGCTGTTTGGGCCCTTGCAATGAAGTGAGGACCAATGAGGTGGTCGCCAATGATTCCGCACCATACATTTACAGTCCACGGTCGCTGTCGCTCTACCTGTCCGAGCCAGCGAGGATTGTCCACGGACCAGTAATGCATGTTCCGTAGATTCACTGCCCGTGGTTTGTGAAATCCGCTTCATCGGTAAACAGGTAGAACTGCAACGCATTCTCTGTTAATGCCCATTGCCTGGTGAAACGTTGTTGTGATGTCTCGTGTTAAGGAGGAGAAATGCGTACCATCACGTTTCCTACTTTGATAAAGGTCTGATTGTAGTCTATCGCGATTGCGGTTTATCGTATCGCGACATTGCTGATCGCGTTGGTCGAGATCCAATAACTGTTAGCAGAATATGGAATCGGTGGGTTCAGGAGGGTAATACGGAACGGTGTACTGGATCCCAACGGCCTCGTATCACTAGCAGTCGAGATGACTGGCATCTTATCCGCTAGGCTGTAACAGATCGTGCAGCCACGTCTCGATCCCTGAGTCAACAGATGGGGACGTTTGCAAGACACAAACATCATCGACGACGTTAGCAGCAGCGCGGACCATCAACTTCGTGATCATGGCTGCGGTTACCCTTGACGGTGCATCACACACAGGAGCGCCTGCGATGGTGTACTCAACGACGAACCTGGGTGCACGAATGACAAAACGTCATTTTTTTCGGACGAATCCAGGTTCCATTTACAGCATCATGATGGTCGCATCCGTGTTTGGAGGCAATGCGGTGAAAGTACATTGGAAGCATGTATTCGTCATCGCCATACTGGCGTATCACCCGGCCTGATGGTAGGGGTTGCCATTGGTTACACGTCTCGGTCACCTCTAGTTCGCATTGACGGCACTTTGAACAGTGTCTAACATTCTGCGTGGCTTCTCTTTGTTCTAAGTCGTGTCTCCCAACCACTTTCGCGCAACGACGCTCTGAGCGTGTTTTTTAGGGAATTGACTAGTTTGAACCTGGGACCTGTTGCTGGTAAGGAGACGCCAGACCACACATGACATGTAGAGTTCAGAAAAGTTCAGTGAGATTAGCGATAATATAGTCAAATACTTAATGATTTCAGCGTCAGCTCCACTGCACTCCCTGTAAAAGAATCTTAATGCTAACTAAATTTAGTGGAAGGGGTTCAAGGCTTTCCTATTTTTAGTTAGCTGGTAAAATAACGTCGAAAAAGCACTCAGTTTACCATTGGAAATTTTATTCTAGTCACAAACCATTGTTTATAAATTGCACTATTGATAAAAGGAAATGTTTTAATACAGGATGATAAAAATCAACTGCGTTCAACAAAAATGTGGACGAATATTCCCTGAATGGGTTTCCAAGTTCTACAATGGATCGAAGGATGACCTATGCCATATCACATCTATAATCTAGGTTTAAATTAAGTTTCACAAAAGAGAAAACTATCAAAATGGTCTACAGTGACCCTCAATTATCTTTAATTACTTATCTAACTTGTCGTAAATTAAAGTGGTTGATGTGGCTTCTCAATAATTGTTGTTGTTGTTGTGGTCTTCAGTCCTGAGACTGGTTTGATGCAGCTCTCCATGCTACTCTATCCTGTGCAAGCTGCTTCATCTCCCAGTACTTACTGCAACCTACATCCTTCTGAATCTGCTTAGTGTATTTATCTCTTGGTCTCCCTCTACGATTTTTACCCTCAACGCTGCCCTCCAATGCTAAATTTGTGATCCCTTGATGCCTCAAAACATGTCCTACCAACTGGTCACTTCTTTTTGTCAGGTTGTGCCACTAACTCCTCTTCTCCCCAATTCTATTCAATACCTCCTCATTAGTTATGTGATCTACCCATCTAATCTTCAGCATTCTTCTGTAGCACCACATTTCGAAAGCTTCTATTCTCTTCTTGTCCAAACTATTTATCGTCCATGTTTCACATCCATACATGGCTACACTCCATACAAATACTTTCAGAAACGACTTCCTGACACTTAAATCTATACTCGATGTTAACAAATTTCTCTTCAGAAACGCTTTCCTTGCCATTGCCAGTCTACATTTTATATCCTCTCTACTTCGACCATAATCAGTTATTTTTACTCCCTAAACAGCAAAACTCCTTTACTACTTAAAGTGTCTCATTTCCTATTCTAATTCCCTCAGCATCACCCAATTTAATTTGACTACATTCCATTATCCTCGTTTTGCTTTTGTTGATCTGCATCTTATATCCTCCTTTCAAGACACTGTCCATTCCGTTCAACTGCTCTTCCAAGTCCTTTGCTGCCTCTGACAGAAGTACAATGTCATCGGCGAACCCCAAAGTTTTTATTTCTTCTCCATGAATTTTAATACCTACTCCAAATTTTTCTTTTGTTTCCTTTACTGCTTGCTCAATATACAGATTGAATAACATCGGGGAGAGGCTACAACCCTGTCTCACTCCCTTCCCAACCACTGCTTTCCTTTCATGCCCCTCGAATCTTATAACTGTTATAATTATATAACAGAAAAATCATCGCGTTTCAGATTTTAACTTACGTAGCAAATGTGAATGCCATGAGCTTCAATTGACGATCGACACTAGTATTACGTAAAAAGGGGATGTAACAGATGAGACTTCTGCAGTTCTGAGTGAAGCCTTATGCGCTAAAAAATGCGGCATCGCGTGCGTTCATTACCTTGTCGCTGTTCGTCAGGGGGCGACGGCCGGCGTAGCTCCATGCATCTCGCCGTCTCCCAAGCAACTCGTTTCTAACTTCTCGTTACTACAATTTACCGAAGTTCGTTTAAAAAAAACTATCTGGCTGTGTTTTCATCTGACCAATCAGGGTCTCAATGTTAAGCTTAAGCTCCGCCTACAGAAATTCTGTCTATCCAATGAAAAACGTTATACGTACTTTTCGTGGTGGGGCAATGTTTTTAAAGTTTGCAATGTAACAGAGACGCGAAAAAGTCTCACGCTAAAACTTGCAGCTGGTGTGGCCCTTTTAGTGTTATCGTAAGATCTATACTGTTCTTCTGGAGGCCTCTATCTTTTAACATTGGCTGGGGGGTGGTCCTGCAACGTAACAGAGACGCGAAAAAGTCTCACGCTAAAACTTGCGACGGGTGTGGTCCTTTTAGTGTTACCGTAAGATCTATACTGTTCTTCTGGAGGGTTCTAGCTTTTAACATGGGCTGGGGGGTGGTCATGGTGGTCATGGTGGTTAGCTGGAAACGTGGGTGTCCGTCCCTTATCGTAGGGCCTTCTAGCTTAACACGGTTCTCCTCTCGGCTTCTGTTCTCGTTTCTCCCCTCGGAACTGCGTCTGTCTCACGGTGGGAAGGTATGACATGCATTTAGGCATTCTTGTGTTAGTCTGTGGTATTCCATTTGCTTACTCGTTACTCGTATTACTTTGGTTAATTTAATGTCACGATTTATTCGGAGCTATGTGACATACTACTGGATTTGCTTATCATGTCAGGGTTTTCATGGAAGGTGTTGGATTTGCCTGACACCTTACAAGTGGACGTTAAATTACAGATTTGTTACGACCCATGGTTCTACCCTTCATTCGATCCCTGCGAAACCCCATATTTCAGCAGGATAATGCACGACCGCATGTTGCAGGTCCTGTACGGGCCTTTCTGGCTACAGAAAATGTTCGACTGCTGCCCTGGCCAGCCCATTCTCCAGATCTCTCACTAATTGAAAACGTCTGGTCAATGGTGGCCGAGCAACTGGCTCGTCACAATACGCCAGTCACTACTCTTGATGAACTGTGGTATCGTGTTGAAGCTGCATGGGCAGCTGTACCTGTACACGCCATCCATGCTCTGTTTGACTCAATGCCCAGACGTATCAAGGCCGTTATTACGGCCAGATGTGGTTGTTCTGGGTACTGATTTCTCAGGATCTATGCACCGAAATTGCGTGAAAATGTAAGCACATGTCAGTTCTGGTATAACATATTTCTCCAATGAATACCCGTTTATGATCTGCATTTCTTCTTGGTGTAGCAATTTTAATGGCCATTAGTGTAACTGGCCGTGGTCGCACATGCCCAATGAAACTTTACAGTCGATAAGGCTATCGCTACCGAAGGCAAGTAACGCCGGTTAGTTGGAGCAAAAATCTATTCCACACTTAAGCTAAATACTGATAATAATTCTGAAATGGGTGGAGTATGTTGCAATCGCTCACGAACAGCACAGGAGGGAAAAAGGGTACTACGTAATGTTTACTACCAAAATCGCTGATAATACAAAGAAAACAGTGATTAACTAAAAAGGGGATAATTAAACGGTCGCCAGCCCTCTAAGGCAATGAATGTGCATCATATTGAGAAAGGTAATGGCTAAGAAATTTCAGCAAATAATCACTGGCGTGGCGACAGAAGGTTGTCGCGCTTTTCCACAGCCCAACAGCTCACGAGACAATGAATGAATCGGAAAACACTGAGTTTGTAAGTACTCATTCTGAAATACTAATTTTGAAAGTAAAATTAAATGGAGTTACTGGTTAAATGAATGACTGCCTTAACTTAAACTCTGTTACGTAAAAAAAAAATACTTTCAGTAACACCAGTGTAACGTAATGCAAAATTTAGAAAAAGACAAGCAGTTTACTTTTGGTTACTGAAAGATTGAATTGAATTTACTTTGAGCAAATGAGCAGTTAGTTTTACTTTTAAAATAACGCAATAAAATGCATACCAAGCCAGCAGATGTCACTCGCTAAGCTAAATAAAGAATAAAGTAAATATCCACTCTTAATTTGTGCTATAGCTCTAGTTATTAGTTTAGCCAGTGAAATTTTACTTTACTTTACGTAGCGTCTGTTATGCAATACTAGAATGAAAAGTTACTGTGGCAGAAAATTTAGGCTGAAACTGGGCTTAAGCAAACACACTAACTATAGAAGTAAATAGTTTATTACTTTTCATATTCTTACGACACTCGCTGATTGTATGGAAAAGAAAGGGACGCAGCTTAGTAATAATATCAGAGGACAATGACAACACAGGTGCCCTACAAGTCTTAAATATTGCAAGTTATTATTCAGGTTATTCATACTGTGTGAAAGCGATGTTTCTGGGCAATGTCAACGTAAGTTTATAGTTTTTAGTTTAGCACTCTCGTAGCTGTGCGGACGACGAAGAGTGTAAAAAATGGCTCTGAGCACTATGGGACTTAACTTCTGAGGTCATCAGTCCCCTAGAACTTAGAACTACTTAAACCTAACCAACCTTAGGACATCACACACATCCATGTCCTAGGCAGGATTCGAGCCTGCGACCGTAGCGGTCGCTTGGTTCCAGACTGTAGCGCCTAGAACCACTCGGCCACTCCGGTCGGCTCGAAGAGTGTAGCCCACGACAGTGCTGAGCTGCTGCTGCTGCTGCTGGTTTAGAATCCCGAATCGTTTCCAGAGCCACGGTAGTTATGGGACAGGCAGTAGTTGGAATTGCAGCGGCAGTAATTGGAATTTTAGCTTCCTCCGCCAGTCCATTCCTATCGTGCTCTCGATATTCGCGTGTTAACAAATCAGGCGCGCCTACATTGGCGCGAGCATAGCTGCACACCGCGGCGGCGGGAGCGCCCAACAAACACTTCCGCACTCTTTCATGACTCAAGCTTCTCTGCTTCCCCTCTGATCGCAACGCGACTGACTCTCCATACGCAAAGATGAACAATGGCACAACTATTACCATTTCGTCGTTGCTATCGATACATTTCAGTAACGTCCCTTGGCTATTACCCAGCAATTTAGAATTTTTTCATTATAATTACATTCAATTATATACACTATTGGCCATTAAAATTGCTACACCACGAAGATGACGAGCTACAGTCGCGAAATTTAACCGACAGGAAGAAGATGCTGTGATTCGCAAATGATTAGCTTTTCAGAGCATTCACACAAGGTTGGCGCCGGTGCCGGCACCTACAACGTGCCGACATGAGGAAAGTTACCAACCGATTTCTCATACAAAAACAGCAGTTGACCGGCCTTGCATGGTGAAACGGTGTTGTGATGCCTCGTGGAAGGAGGAGAAATGCGTACCATCACGTCTCCGACTTTGATAAAGGTCGGATTCTAGCCTATCGCGATTGCAGTTTATCGTATCGCGACATTGCTGCTCGCGTTGGTCGAGATCCAATGACTGTTAGCAGAATATGGAATCGGTGGGTTCAGGAGGGTAATACGGAACGCCGTGCTGGATCCCAACGGCTTCGTATCACTAGCAGTCGAGTTGACAGGCATCTTATCCGCATGGCTGTAACGGATCGTGCAGCCACGTCTCGATCCCTGAGACAACAGATGGGAACGTCTGCAAGACAACAACCATCTGCACGAACAGTTCGACGACGTTTGCAGCAGCATGGACTATCAGCTCGGAGACAGTGGCTGCGGTTACCCTTGACGCTGCATCACAGACAGGAGCGCCTGCGATGGTGTACTCAACGACGAACCTGGGTGCACGAATAGCAAAACGTCATTTTTTCGGATGAATCCAGGTTCTGTTTACAGCATCGTGATGGTCGCATCCGTGTTTGGCGACATCGCGGTGAACTCACATTGGAAGCGTGTATTCGTCATCGCCATACTCGCGTATCACCTGGCGTGATGGTATGGGGTGCCATTGGTTACACGTCTCGGTCACTTCTTGTTCGCATTGACGGCACTTTGAACAGTGCACGTTACATTTCTGATGTGTTACGACCAGTGGCCTTATCATACATTCAATCCTTGCAAAACCCTATATTTCAGCAGGATGATATACGACCGCATGTTGCAGGTCCTGTACGGGCCTTTCTGGATACAGAAAATGTTCGACTGTTGGCCTGGCCAGCACATTCTCCAGATCTCTCACCAATTGAAAACGTCTGGTCAATGGTGGCCGAGCAGCTCGGTCGTCACAATACGCCAGTCACTATTCTTGATGAACTGTGGTATCGTGTTGAAGCTGCATGGGCAGGCTGTACCTGTACACGCCATCCAAGCTCTGTTTGACTCAATCCCCAGGCGTATTACGGCCGTCATTACGGCCAGATGTGGTTGTTCTTGGTCCTGATTTCTCAGGATCTATGCACCCAAATTGCGTGAAAATGTAATCACATGCCAGTTCTAGTATAATATATTTGTCCAATGAATACCCGTTTATCATCTGCATTTCTTCTTGGTGTAGCAATTTTAATGGCCAGTAGTGTACATTCAAAAATAAATACATTAGTATATCGATTACGTATTAAGTACAGTTTCTGTAATACAGCTTACAGCTTCAGAATCAAAATTACGGTGCAAGTTATCAACGGATATTAAACGGCGATAGTTTTGGATCGTGTAAAAGGTATTTCATCTGCATTTTCGGTGTTACAAACTCACAGATATGAAAGACAGTCACAGTTATAAAGGAAGTACTGGTTTTACGTGTGCCTATCAGGCTTAACTCACCCGGTATACACACAGCAGCGCCCTCCACTTAACATCTGCACCCCTCCAACGCATGAGAACAGTCCTGTCTAGTTACACACACACATGCAATTCCGATGTCTCCAGTTTCCGCTTCGGTAACAGCCAGCCAGGTTGCGCCGTATCGCAAGTCTCCGGTCAACGCAATATTTCTTGTTGCCCTCCACAACGGCAGGCAAGGCGTGCAGTTAAATCCGACGGCCACTTACACTACTGAGCTCTGACCCTGGTAGATAACACAGCTCTACAAAATAAATTTTTTTTTTCGTTGCCAGGGAAGTTTGAACGAAAATGGGATATTGTTATGATACTCATTCCGAGTATATTTGTACTTTTTCCAAATTGGCTCTGGTTTTTGAGATATAGGTTATTTGTGGAAATGAGAGTTTCATGTGGATAATATCGACTGCAGGGTCCATATATGGTGTAATGTATTTGCTACCTGTTTTTTAATTAGTGATATTGTACTATCTTTATTAAACAATTGTGCTCAGGGAGTGCATCTGTGTGGTTGAGGATTACATCATGCAAACATCACACTGTCAGCATGTGTTCAGTCCTGTTGTGCGGTGCGTGTGTTGAAGATATTGAGGGTTGTGCAGATTTGAATTCGGCGGAACTCGACATTCATTTGTTGGCCGAGGTAATCCCCGCAACAGCCGATAGGTAGCGTTCAGTGTAAACAAGAAAAATGGCGATGGTCGAAAGTTACACACATGTGCAGTGCAGCTTCAAGGAGATAGAACCTTTTCATCGTGACGTAGCAAATAAGAGGTGAGTATTCATTTCACACAAAACAATTAATGATGTTTGTTGGATGTGATTGACATGCAAATACAAGAAATTTCTGCATAATATGTAGTATTTGTGCAATTTTGTTTTAGGAAAACATGAGTTATTCACGCCGTCTTTGCGTGAACCATCCAGATGAGTTCTGCTACATTTGTGGTGAATACGTTCTTCAAAAGAACAGGAAGAATATCACTCCTTTTGTGAAGGAAGCGTATCTGGCATATTTCGGAATTAAACTTGGAGATCAAGACAAGGCGTGGGCACCCCATAAAGTTTGTAAATGCTGTGTGGAGTGCTTACGGCAGTGGACAAAACGAAAAAGGAAAAGCTTAAACTTCGGAGTGGCTATGGTATGGCGAGAGCAGAAGAACCATACAGACGATTGCTATTTTTGCATTGTTAATGTGAAAGGTTTTAATAGGTTCAAAAAACGAAAGTGGGAATATCCCGATTTGGAGTCAGCAAGAAGACCGGTGGTGCACAGCAACGATGTTCCTGTACCAACCTTCACAACATTACCCACGCTAACATCATCAGATGACGATGTGCATGGCGAGGAATGTACAAGTAGTGGTTCGGAATACGAAGGACGTGAGACACAACCCCAGCAGTTCTACCAGAAGGAGCTCAGTGACTTGTTACGAGAACTCATTCTTTCATAGCAAGCATCAGAACTCTTAGCATCCAGGGTTAAGGAAAAGAACCGTCTTCATCCAAGTGTTAAAGTAACAGCTTACCGGACGAGAGAAGTAAACCTTCTTCCATACTTCAACCAAGGAGAGGTTATAGTGTATTGCAGCAATATACCTGGACTGTTACTTGAATTGGGGCTGCCGGAATATAGACCAGAGGACTGGCGTCTCTTCATAGACAGTTCCACTAGGTGTTTAAAATGTGTTCTCCTACACAATGGCAATCGTTACGCATCTATTCCAATTGCCCACTCAACAAAACTTTGTGAAGCATATGCTAACATCAAGATGGTTCTGCAGAAAATTCAGTATATGCAGCACCAGTGGTTGATTTGTGTTGATTTGAAAATGGTGAACTTCTTGCTTGGACAACAAAGTGGATACACAAAGCACCCATGTTTTATCTGCATGTGGGATAGTAGGGCAAAGCAAGAACATTGGAAGCAGAAAACATGGCCTCCAAGGGAACATATGGCTGTTGGTGAAGCAAACATCATTAATGAACCTCTGTTTAGTAGGGACAAGATTGTTCTTCCACCATTACATATTAAGTTAGGACTAATGAAGCAATTCACCAAAGCTTTAGACAGAAATGGTAATTGCTTCACATACATCTGCAATACGTTCCCTGGACTCAGTAGCGAAAAACTTAAGGCAGGAATATTTGATGGTCCTCAAATTCGCAGGCTCATCAACGATACCAATTTTACAAGTGTCATGACTGTCACTGAAGCATCGGCCTGGAACAGTTTTGTCGCTGTTGTAAAATGTTTTTTGGGCAATCATAAAGCTCCCAATTACGAGGAACTGGTCAAAAACATGCTCACTAACTTTCAAAACTTAGGAGCTAACATGAGCATAAAATTGCACTTCCTTCACAGCCACTTGGATCGATTTCCTCGTAATCTAGGTGATTTCAGTGAGGAACAAGGAGAGCGGTTCCATCAAGATATGAAAGGAATAGAGGAAAGATATAAAGAAAGTGGGACAGGCATATGATGGCAGATTATTGCTGGAATCTGCAACGTGACTGTTCTGAAGAGACCTATAAAAGGAAAGCGTGCAGGAAGCGGTTCGTCATGGACGGAAAATGATATACTTATAGAGAAACTTTTCAATTATGTTTTATACGTGGACAAATGCCTATCAGGTTTTCATAGAAGCTATTTATAAAGATTATTTTCTTTTTTCATTGTAGTTTGTAGCGCTCGAGTTCAGTATTAGCAATTTTTTCAAATTTTTTGAATAAATCATGCATTATTTCAAAAACTAGAGCCAAACTGCATAAATGGTTGCTATATTCGTCCTCAGCACCACTAACCCATCCTAAAGCCACTCAAATATCCTTGGCAAGAAAATAAGTGTTGACCAGTGTAATCGCTCGCCGTCTAAAACCAGACACCTCGTCTCGTACTGCTAGCTGTTTAGCGAAGGTTCGCTCGTTGGCAACTGCGTCGCCATGCACGCGATGAAGCGACGCCACCGTGCTGCTCAAAGATGTACGCCGCGCAATGACGTGGGGCGACTGCGTCACGTCTTGTGACGGCACAGTACACAGACAAACCATCTGCGAATAAATACATTATATGCGTTTCTGAAGTTCCTATTCTCACATATTCCTGTGTTGTCCCTCAACTCTAGTAATGTCTTCAAGCATATCCATCACTGGCAGTACCACAGCGCTAACTTTTTAAAAATACAGTTTCTCGATTCCATATGTAGAAAAACAATATGATGGCTTGTAGCTGGAGAAATTGTCAGGTCCTACTCTAGAATAAATACTACTGTCAGTGACGTTGAGAAACAGCTAAAATCTCGAAAATTAAACAACGCAACAGGGCCTGAAGACACCCCTGTCACAATTTACGCAGAATTTGCAGGTGAATTAGCTCCCATTATAACCATAATATACCAGAGATCCTTGGAACAGAAAACTGTGCCCGGTGGTTGGAAAGAAGCTCAGTACAGCTGTCTACAAGAAGGATATCAGAAGGATCCAAAAAATTGCCGTGCAATCGTACTGACGACTATTTGTTGAAGAATCCTAGAAAACTTTCTGATCTCAAAAATAACAACGCGTGCCGAACAGAATGACCTCCTCCATTTCAAGCAGCATCGATTCAGAAAACATCGATAACGTGAAACCCAACTTGTGCCTTTCTCACACGACATGCTAAAAGCCATGGGTCAAGGAAATCAGGCAGATAAAACACAGGGCTACTACAAATGCTCTAATAGTTTTCATAGTTCTATGGTTTCCAAAGTGTTACATGTACAAACAAGATCGATGCATGAATAGAAGCGTAAACTCACCGAGTTTTCAGTGTGTCCACTAGTTGTCGTTTCGTGTCCAGTGCTTCACAAAATGGCGACAAAACAATAAAAGGGTATTTGCTGCTGGAATATGCGAGATATTTATCTGTTGCAACGGTGCAGCATGTATTCAAAAGGAATTATGGAAAAGAACCGCTGCGTAAACAGAGCATTGTGCGTTGGTGTCGATAATTTAAGAAAAATGGTTGTCTCTGTAACTGGTCGACCAAGTATGCCAGATGCATCCTTAAAGAGGTCTCATACTCAGACCAAAAAAATCAACGGTCTGTGCAAACCACGAATTTGGAACACCGTAGTAAACTGAATGGACGATTTAGCGTCGGCGGTTAATTTTAAAACTATACCGTCTGCAACTCCTGGAACAATTAAAACCAGTGGCTTCAATTTTGCCTCCCAGTGTTGGAAGCACTTGCGGATGAGCATTTCGCCTCCAAGCTCATAATTAGTAAATGGAGCAACCTTCCATTTACCTGGAAAGCCTAATCACCATATTGTAACAGTGTGGGGCACTGAACATCTTCATTAAATTTCGGTGCATAAACGAGATTCAAATGGTTCAAATGGCTCTAAGCACTATGGGACTTAACATCTGAGGTCATCAGTCCCCCAAGACTTAGAACTACTTAAACCTGACTAACCTACAGACATCACACACAACCATGCCCGAGACAGGATTCGAACCTGCGGCCGTAGCAGCAGCGCGGTTCCGGACTGAAGCGCCTAGAACCGCTCGGCCACAACGGCCGGCGCATAAAAGACATTCTCCGAATGTTTTCTGCGCAGTTTCACAGACGAATTCGTATGGGCCATCATTCTTTTGTGAGAAGAGTGTGACGGTACCTTGAATGTTGCAGTTATGAGTGTTTGCACAACTAACTGCTGATTCCGAGACTTCCATCTCACAAGCCGCGCGGGATTAGCCGAGCGGTCTGAAGCGCTGCAGTCATGGACTGTGCGGCTGGTCCCGGAGGAGGTTCGAGTCCTCCCTCGGGCATAGGTGTGTGTGTTTGTCCTTAGGATAATTTAGGCTAAGTAGTGTGTAAGCTTAGGGACTGATGACCTTAGCAGTTAAGTCGCATAAGATTTCAGGCACATTTGAACATTTTCATCTCGCAACAACATAAGGCTTCCCCTCACTGGATGACCGAGGTTCGTCGCAACCTAAACGACGAACTTCCACGGGATCGGGCTCAAAGGCGTAATCAAAGGGAGGGTCCAGTGGGTCCGGATGTCCTCCCCCCCCCCCCCGCCCCCCCTCCAATCACCTAAATGAAATTTCACACGACCTATTTGCCGTGTACTGAAAATGAAAGATATTTTGATTTTCAGTCATACGACGAAGAACGGATATGCACTATCGGTAGTCGGCAAGGTAACGACAGATTTAAACTAGCTATACATACATAGCACTATCGGCTATCGCCTTTTCCTATTTTAGCCAAGACCTGTTGTGCTGTTCATCAGTTCAGTTCTTACTTGCAGGTGAAATTAATGTAACTGCCACCAGCGTTACGACAAGTTAAACATACAGTATGTATGCAGTACTGTAGCAGCCTAATTACCTCTCTATAGCAGTTTAATGTTAACACTGGAGTCGTTATTTGGATAGTTGTAGAACTTTGCGGTTGCAATATTTCACAAAGGCTGCAGAGCAATAAATATCATTATAAATAACATTAAATTAAAAGTCGGTGCACAAAAATTCATTTGGATCTGTCTGCGTCGACCAAAAATCGCGTTGATCAATAAAAATGGCGTTAGTTGTATTTCTTTAAAAAAGTTGCTCAACATTCTATCATTAGTAGCCAAAACGCCAAAATATCACCCAGTATGGTCACCTTGGCGGTACCCGAGCGTGGAAACCAATTCAGATACGGAAGGATGGGGAGGGTTTTATGGAAAGAGGAAGTGGCATGTGATGACACCATCTTCTACAGTTCGTACGTTTCTAAAAGGTTTTTTTCAGCGGGCTACTTAAATTCATCCGAACCGATTACGCCGTGCATCCGTCTCTCCGCATTTCATACAAAATCTATTTATGCTCTTAACGGAATCCAGCAATACCATGAGAAATTAAATCTTAAAATATAAATGCATTCACGCGCTATCAAATGACTCAACACGCACAATCAAAGGAAAGACACGCAATGTCAGAATTCAATTTTTTGCTGTGATGCATTTTATTTTAGTTTAAAAAAATGTTCGCATGGTATTGCTGGCCGGGAGGCCCCATCCGGGGAAGTTCGGTCGTCGAGTGCGAGTCTCATTGCAGTCGACGCCACATGAGGCGACTCGCGTGCCGGTGATGAGGATGAAGTGATGAAGAGGTACAACAACACCCAGTCCACGAATTGAGAAAATCTTCAACCCAGCCGGGAATCGAACCCGGGCCCGCTGCGTAGGAGGAAAGCATGTTACCATTCAGCTAAGCAGGCGGGCATTGAATTATAAAACAATGTACCCCACAAACTTCGGGTAGCTCTGCGTGCCGAGCCGCTGAGCTAGCAATCCCTGGATTCGGGAGGCAAGATGATTTGCATCCATCCGCCGGCAACCTGTGAATTTTTTTCTGTGGATTCCCATTTTCAAATTAGGCAAATGCTTGGGTTGTTTCCTTACTATAGGCTACAGCCAATTCCTACCGAATTCCTTCCTTTCCTGACAAATTTCAGTTCTCTTAAAGATGCAGCCCTCTGCTTAAATGGAAAGAGCTGCATCGACGGTGAGTCGAGCATCTCTTGGAGACTCCTGGTACTAAAAGTCATACGAGAAATAAATAATAGTCCAAATTCTACTCATTTAGGGTCATGCATTTGTCTGCCGGGACATTCTTTAATGCAGAAAATAGTCTTTCCTCCATTGCAAAAAGTGACAGATGCATACTTAAAGGAAGAAACTTGGGAAAGTGTGAGTTTGAATAATACCGGATCCTTTGCATTTTTGCCACAAAAAATTGTTCTAGCTTCTCCGCCGAATAGAGATTTCTTTATTCCAAACGCGCTGTCGGCAATAGTCTCGGCGTCCTAAAAACGCTCGTCCCCTCTTGATCACCTTCTCAGCTCTGATCCAGATTGAAGGAAGAAGAGTATAAAAGAAAGGTGGAGGTTGTCCGCCCCTTGGAGCTGAGTGGTCAGCGCGACGGAATGTTATGCCCAACGACCAGGGTTCGATTCCCGGCTGGCTCGGAGATCTTTCTCCGCTCAGGAACTGGGTGTTGTGTTGTCCTTATCATTATTTCATCCCCATCGACACGCAAGTCGCCACAGTTGCGTCATCTCGAAAGACTTGCACCAGGCGAACGGTCTACCCGACGGGAGAACCTAGCCTCACGGCATTTTACGTTGGAGGGTGACGGGAGATTGGAGCATGACTGCTTCTTAGTCGTTAGCCAGAATGCAGCACTGGTAAGTAACGAGATGATATCTCTACATGGTGAAAACTCGGAGGTCATTGTCAAATAAAGCGGTTTATCATCATTTATGGAAATTTTCAGAATAAATGAAAAACGAGTCTTTTTGAGGTCCACTTTGACAAATCCTGGTTACGTCCTTGTTGGGCGTAGTGGTGAAGATGGTGTGGTTCTTTTCACTCGGCCGCCTGATCTAACGCCTTATCACTTTTTTTCCTTTGGGGGTACGTATCCCACTGTTAAGAACACTGAACAGCTTAAAGAACACGTTAATACCGCTGCGATGATCTTTGACAGAGAGTTGCTATAAAAGGTATAGAACGAACTTCACTACCGCTTGGAGGCGTGTCGTGTGATATGAGAGAGCGCGTATTTCAAACTTGGTATGTTGACGGTTTCACACATGCACAAAAAAAAAAAAAAAAAAAATGGTTCAAATGGCTCCGAGTATTATGGGACCTAACTTCTGAGGGCATCAGTCCCCTAGAAATTAGAACTACTTAAACCTAACTAACCTAAGGAGATCACACACATCCATGCCAGAGGCAGGATTCGAACCTGCGAACGTAGCGGTCGCGCGGTTCCAGACTGCAGCGCCTAGAACCGCTCTGCCACGCTGGCCGGCTACATGCACCAATCATATTAGAACACGTAATGCTTTGCAAAATGTAGAGCTTTGAATAGGAATGTATGATTTGTAGAAGACCTGTATTCCGCGACTTGGAATGTTATTTTACGGGGTACAAAACAAAATATGGTCTTGGTTGAAGGTTTTTCGCAGGCAGCAAACAGCCTGTTCCCTAGGATGGAGAGTGCTCGGCAGAAAAAGAAGTAACTTAGGCCCCAACGAAATGTGCATTCACGAAATTATAGATTTCACAAAACGAAAAAACGTAGTATCTTACGTGTACAGCACAGTGAGGTGACAAAAGTCATGGAATAACGATATGCACATACACAGATGGTAGTAGTATCGCGCATACGGAGCTAAACACAAGAAGCATTCCATTTCGAAAATCGTTAGAGAATTCAATATTATGAGATCCACAGTGTCAAGAGTATGCAGAGTATCAGATTTCAGGCATTACCTCTCACCACTGACAACGCAGTGGCCGACGGCTTTTACTTACAGACCAAGAACAGCGGAATTTGCAAAGAGTTGTCAGCGCTAACAGATAAGCGACACTGCGTGAACTAAGCATAGAAATCAAAATAGGATGTAGGACGAAATTACCCGTTAGGATAGTGAGGCGAAATTTGGCGTTAGTGGCCAACAGGCGACCTATGTGAGTGACTTTGCTAACAGCACGAAAGCGTCTGCAGCGCCTCAGGAGAGGCGACTGGAAAACCGTGGCTTAATCACATGAGTCTCGATTTCAGTCGGTAAGAGCTGATGCTGCCGGGTTCGAGAGGGTCGAAACCCAACGGAGCCATGGACCCACGATTGTCAACAACTCACTGTGCAAGATCGTGGCGATTTCATAATGGTGTGGGCTGTGTTTACATGGAATGGACTGAGTCCTCTGGTTCAACGGAACCGATCATTCACTGGAAATGGTTCTCTTAGGTTAATTGAAGACTATCTGCAGCCATTCATGGACTTCACGTTCCCAAACAGTGATGCAATTTTTATGGATGAGAATGCGCCATGTTAAAATTGTTAGTGAGTGAGTGAGCGAATGATCTGGCCACCCAGTTCGCCCGACATGAATTCCATAGAATATAATGGAGAGACCAGTTGGTGCAGAAAAACATGCACCGACAATACTTTTGCAATTATGGATGGCTAAAAATGGCTCTGAGCACTATGCGACTCAACTTCTGAGGTCATCAGTCGCCTAGAACTTAGAACTAATTAAACCTAACTAACCTAAGGACATCACACACATCCATGCCCGAGGCAGGATTCGAACCTGCGACCGTAGCGGTCACGCGGTTCCAGACTGAAGCGCCTTTAACCGCACGGCCACACCGGCCGGCTATGGATGGCTAGAGAGGGAGCATGACTCACTATTTATAGAGGAGACTTCCAACGACTTGTTGAGTTCATGTCACGTCGAGTTACTGCACTCCATCGGGTAAAAGGAGATCCGACACTTTTTAGGATGGTTCCCATGACTTTTGTCACCTCAGTGTATCAATCAGTCACAGAATCATTCAACTAATACAGTTACTGGGGTAAGACAATTTTGTGGATGTCATGATCACACAGGCTCAGTCATAAGTAAGACGGGTGATAGTCTTAGATTCATTGGCAGAATGCTGGTAAAATGCAGCCCACAAAGGAGACTGTTAACAAATCACTAGCGCATCCCATCTGAGAACACTGCTCAGTATGGGGCACACATGTTAAATAAGATTAACAGGGGCGTCGAACCTATTCCAAGAAGGGTGCCACGAATAGTGACAGGTTTGTTTGACTCAGAGGAGAGCGCCAGGGAAAAAGTGACGAACCTGAACTACTAGATTCTTGTAGACGCAAATTATCTCGTCTAAGTGTACTTACAAAATTTTAAGAACCTGTATTAACTGAAGACTTGAGAGATATCCTTCACCCCCCACGCGTCGCTCCCGTAAAGACCATTAAGAAAAAATTATACTAATTACGGCACGCACAGAGGTAGTTAAGAATTCATCCAGCACTCCTTACAAAGTGCTCTCTGCCATGCGCTTCACAGGAGGTTACAGAGTATATATGTAAATTTAGATGTAGATGTAGAGTCACCTTTTCGTGCTGACTGTAGGGCAGGGAACGGGAAGGGTACAAAAACACTGAGGTCACTAGATCGTGTTACCCCGGTGTTAAAGAAGGACTTCTCGGTCGTTTTTACTCAGCTACCGCTTCAAAGCGTATGAGTTGTTGGCAATAAATGTCAGCGTTTATGGTTACATTTCTGGAAGGTAATTAGAAAAACGTGATATCTTCTCTAACCTCCCAGACGTATACATCAGCTTTTGTGAATGGAAGGACGATTTCATGGGAGACGTTACTATTTTGTTAGACCTCAGCCATTGCGTTCCTTATTGTGCTGACGCAAAGGTCTTCCATCACAAAGGAACCTTTTTGCCGAGAATGAGCGACTCTGTTCACGAACAAACTGATGTCCTTTGAGCGGTCTACGAATGCAGTGATTTTTGTGGCTACACTGGATATTTAAAATATTCTCTTGCAGTTAGTATTTCCCGAAAGATATAGCTCATCTCGTTTGCTGATTCGCAAAATAAATGACTCGTCTCATTATGGATTAAATATTTTCGGAAGTCTTAATCAAGAGTATACAGGTCTTGAACGTGGTAAATCGTTCATTTTAATATTACCTCTCCCCCATAAAACAACGATGATTATCTTTCTGTTAATTCTGCAGTGACATTCTCCGTGTAGATGACACACGTCTGGAGCAATCTGCCTCCCCTTTCTATATTTCGTTGTTGAACTTTTCTTCAGAAAGTGGGATGGAAATGGCTCGGTGAACAGCAGAATGAAAGAAGGCTTTTTTACGCGCTTGTGGGTGAGTAGAAGATGCAGGAACGGGCTGGTCGGTATATGTTACTTTACGAAAATGAGGCCCGTCAATTAAACTTCCTTGACTTGACGCTTACCATAGAAACAAATAAAATTTCTTTCAATATTTTTCGTAAAGTAATATACCGACCAGATCTTTCCTGCATCTTCTACTCATCCACAATCGCATAAAAAAGCCTTCTTTCATTCCGCTGCTCACCGAGCCATTTCCATCCCACTTTCTAAAGAAAAGTTCAACGACGAAATCAATTTACTTAAAACAATAGCATTCAACAACGAGTATAAACCTAACATAGTAGATGACGTCCTTAAAAAGAAAACTGCTAAAAGAATTACTACGCTAGGCACTTCTGTTATCGAATCTAACTAAAAAAAAATATTTCTCTATTCTTTTCGTGGGGCCTATCTCTTATCAGAACCAACGCATTCTTCGAAAGAAATACGATTTCAACGTTGCTTTTTCTACTAATAACAATTTGAAAAAAAAAGCTTCATTCATAATTTGCTTTCTATTCGTTTCCCTTTAGAAAATTCTGGTGTCTACAAAATTGTCTGTGATACTTGCTCCTCTTACTACACTCCTGGAAATGGAAAAAAGGACACATTGACACCGGTGTGTCAGACCCACCATACTTGCTCCGGACACTGCGAGAGGGCTGTACAAGCAATGATCACACGCACGGCACAGCGGACACACCAGGAACCGCGGTGTTGGCCGTCGAATGGCGCTAGCTGCGCAGCATTTGTGCACCGCCGCCGTCAGTATCAGCCAGTTTGCCGTGGCATACGGAGCTCCATCGCAGTCTTTAACACTGGTAGCATGCCGCGACAGCGTGGACGTGAACCGTATGTGCAGTTGACGGACTTTGAGCGAGGGCGTATAGTGGGCATGCGGGAGGCCGGGTGGACGTACCGCCGAATTGCTCAACACGTGGGGCGTGAGGTCTCCACAGTACATCGATGTTGTCGCCAGTGGTCGGTGGAAGGTGCACGTGCCCGTCGACCTGGGACCGGACCGCAGCGACGCACGGATACACGCCAAGACCGTAGGATCCTACGCAGTGCCGTAGGGGACCGCACCGCCACTTCCCAGCAAATTAGGGACACTGTTGCTCCTGGGGTATCGGCGAGGACCATTCGCAACCGTCTCCATGAAGCTGGGCTACGGTCCCGCACACCGTTAGGCCGTCTTCCGCTCACGCCCCAACATCGTGCAGCCCGCCTCCAGTGGTGTCACGACAGGCGTGAATGGAGGAACGAATGGAGACGTGTCGTCTTCAGCGATGAGAGTCACTTCTGCCTTGGTGCCAATGATGGTCGTATGCGTGTTTGGCGCCGTGCAGGTGAGCGCCACAATCAGGACTGCATACGACCGAGGCACACAGGGCCAACACCCGGCATCATGGTGTGGGGAGCGATCTCCTACACTGGCCGTACACCACTGGTGATCGTCGAGGGGACACTGAATAGTGCACGGTACATCCAAACCGTCATCGAACCCATCGTTCTACCATTCCTAGACCGGCAAGGGAACTTGCTGTTCCAACAGGACAATGCACGTCCGCATGTATCCCGTGCCACCCAACGTGCTCTAGAAGGTGTACGTCAACTACCATGGCCAGCAAGATCTCCGGATCTGTCCCCCATTGAGCATGTTTGGGACTGGATGAAGCGTCGTCTCACGCGGTCTGCACGTCCAGCACGAACGCTGGTCCAACTGAGGCGCCAGGTGGAAATGGCATGGCAAGCCGTTCCACAGGACTACATCCAGCATCTCTACGATCGTCTCCATGGGAGAATAGCAGCCTGCATTGCTGCGAAAGGTGGATATACACTGTACTAGTGCCGACATTGTGCATGCTCTGTTGCCTGTGTCTATGTGCCTGTGGTTCTGTCAGTGTGATCATGTGATGTATCTGACCCCAGGAATGTGTCAATAAAGTTTCCCCTTCCTGGGACAATGAATTCACGGTGTTCTTATTTCAATTTCCAGGAGTGTATATAGGACAAACTGGATGTGCCTTCACTACCAGATATAAAAAAGCACTTGCTAAGAAAAAATGGCACTAGCCCCCAAAATTCGTCTTTTGCCGACCATCATCTAATTACAGGTCATTCACCTAAAGCCATCTGGGATAGCAACATTTTGCACACTGAAAAGAAAGGGTGTAGACTAGATATTCTAGAAGAATTAGAGATTTTCAAACATCTTGCTCGAAAGGATAGTCTCATCCTTAACGAACAGCTACAGCAACGTAACAAAAAATTTTTCAACGGTATAAAGCCGTTACTCGATATCTGACTTCGGGTCTCCTTGTGCAGGTTGCCGAAATGTTCTTTTCCTTCTAAGGTAGTCCTATGTTTTCTAATTATCAAATGTTTCTTGGCTGTATTTCACGTCAATATTGTCATTCGATGTAGACAAAATGTTATGTTGTATGCTACTATCAAACAAACATTGCTTTCCATTATGTACCAAATACTGCTCATTTATAATCATTTCTGCCTATATTTCAATGTGAAGCAGCCTAATTGTATCTACGGCTACTAGATGGCGCGCTCGTTGCAGTGCCATGTTCACCTGGCGGCATTTGTTAACGCGGGCGCCTCAGTCTGTTTGCAACCTGTAACCGCGCAAGTAACGAGCAGCCCTTAGTGGCTCGTCATCACAATTTTTTATCTTTAATATCTTTGTGACTAATGCCCTTTTGGCATATTTATTATTTTATAAATGACATATAAGTACTGCTAGTCTTTCACGATGATTTTTTACTTATACTCATACGTTTTTAGTCATAATTCTGTGACCATGTTATAGACCATTCTTTGATTTAAATTCTGAGGAAGACACTCCTAGCAGTGTTGAAACCCGGTTAATTCGTTAAAAATAGTGACTGAGGGCTGTTTTCTTTCAATTGTAACTATTCAAGTGAAACGTCCCCTTAGAAAAATTAATGAATTACTGTGCTTAAACTGACACACAATATTTTTTTACCGCAACGCAATCTGACTTTCAATAATCCCTACAAAAGAATGGCCCTGACTAACATTAACCTATACCTTTCACAAATCACTTACCTCACAAAAATCTTCGTTACTCGAACTACTGCAATACAGCGAGCGCCACTACTGCCAGCTAAATAAAAGATTCAAACTACTGAAGGCACTAACTACTGATAGACATAGTTAGCAAATGAAAGATTTTCATAGAGAACAAACAATGTATTTACCTCAATAGTGTTCAAAAGTCATTATATATATATACAGGGTGTTACCAAAAGGTACGGCCAAACTTTCAGGAAACATTCCTCAGACACAAAGAAAGAAAATATGTTATGTGGACATGTGTCCGGAAACGCTTACTTTCCATGTTAGAGCTCATTTTATTACTTCTCTTCAAATCACATTAATCATGGAATGGAAACACACAGCAACAGAACGTACCAGCGTAACTTGAAACACTTTGTTACAGGAAATGTTCAAAATGTCCTCCGTTAGCGAGGATACATGCATCCACCCTCCGTCGCATGGAATCCCTCATGCGCTGATGCAGCCCTGGAGAATGGCGTATTGTATCACAGCCGTCCACAATACGAGCACGAAGAGTCTCTACATTTGGTACCGGGGTTGCGCAGACAAGAGCTTTCAAATGCCCCCATAAATGAAAGTCTAGAGGGTTGAGGTCAGGAGAGCGTGGAGGCCATGGAATTGGTCCGCCTCTACCAATCCATCGGTCACCGAATCTGTTGTTGAGAAGCGTAAGAACTCTTCGACTGAAATGTGCAGGAGCTCCATCGTGCATAAGCACATGTTGTGTCGTACTTGTAAAGGAGCATGTTCTAGCAGCACAGGTAGAGTATCCCGTATGAAATCATGGCGGTGAATCGAGGAAGTACAGTACATACTGACGAAACTAAAATGAGCTCTAACATGGAAATTAAGCGTTTTCGTACACATGTCCACATAACATATTTTCTTTATTTGTGTGTGAGGAATGTTTCCTGAAAGTTTGGCCGTACCTTTTTGTAACACCCTGTATATATATCAGTTCATGGCATCCAGTCTTACAAATTTACTGTCTCTGTCCAAAACTGCGCCATCTCACTCCCCGCATCCACCACTGCTGGCGGCTCACCTCCAACTGCGCAACGCTACGCGCTGTTAACAGCCAACAGCCCAACACTACAATAGCGAATATTACAACAATGCCACCCAGCCACAGACTGCACACAGCACAGCCAGTGATTTTCATACAGAGCGCTACGTGGCGTTACCAATATAAAAACCTAGACAGCCTACTTACACAAGGTCTCTGAACGTGCAGCCATGTACAAAAAAAAAAAAAAAGAAAAAAAAGAGAGCATCTCAGAAGAGGATGACGGACAGTAGGGGTGCAAACATCTGAGCGTACCTCAGGCGATGCAACCAGTTCAGTCTAATTGATCAAAAGATTTACACTTGTCAGAGATGAGAAACTCTCACCAGAAGTGTAGATTTAAATGTAGTTTCACAGGATGTAAGGATCTCACTGTCATTAGTTGTACAGAATGCAAGGTATTTTTATGCATCACATGTGAATGCAACTGTTTGTTGAAGTTTCACAGTATGTAATCAAAAAACCACATTAACTGATGTTGAAGCTTAAATTTGTAAAATAAGAACATAATGTGCTTTTTCCTTTCATGCATATTACGTAATAGTTGAGTACCCAGGTATCAAATATGATACCATCTGTAAAATTTTATTAAACATAAAAATTGAAGAACCAAAAAATATTTTGTGCTTATTAATGCATATAGCAGCCCAGAAACAGACTTTCGTTAAAATAGGAGATTATATGTGCCTTCAGGGCGCAGGAGGATAAGCTATAAGCTGACTGCTTTGGGAGAACGTCGCGTGACTTGTCTCATTAGACAATGTGCTATGAGCCGATCACAAGCTTTCGCTACCATCATCTTCCAAGCAAGCAGAGGCTTCGTTAAAGTGTGTGATGTGTGGTATATTCTATACAAGGAGATCACATATTAGACAGATCTCGTCAAATGTTCAGACCCTGCCATGAAGAATTGATAGCTTAGGCTGTGGCTACATGAGCGTTTCTAATGCAAAAAAAAATTTGCACACAGTGTTGTGGCATATGGTGTGGCTACACGGTACTGAAATTAACACACATTGTTGAAGGACAGGTGCGTCCTCAAGGTCCTAACGCAGATGTATGAGCCTGGGTCCATTTTCTTCCATCAAAAGACGCAAGTGGTAGCTTTCACACGTGTTACAAAGGAAACCACTTTAACGATACATCGTGTTGCCAGGGTGTTTCCAAACCTGCGTCATTCACGTTGCGTTATTTAAAGCTACATTACAGCAAAGTGCCAGCGTAAAAAACGTTCCGTTAACTTCCGTACAATTCTTGAGTCAGAATCGCCCGTGTAACATTAGCACTCAACTCCGAATATAAACAAATGTAATACAATGCACGTAAACATCCAAAGTGTCTCGACAGTGTCTGGTATAATTATCGAGGGCAATCACTGAAATGAACCAGAAATCAAAACCATCGGATACCTGGCATACACGAGGGCTATTCAGAAAGTAAGGTCCGATGACTCGCGAAATGAAAAGTAGAGCGAAAATAAAAATTGTTTTATTTCCGACAGTTTGCTACATCTCACAGCTACTTCTCAACATATTCGCCTCTCCGGCTTAGACATTTATCGTGGCGTTGTACCAACTTTCCAGTACCCTCGTCTTAGAAGGCAGCCGCCTGTGTCTTATTTCTCTACGCTGGTCTGCAGTACGTTGCCTGTGCCAAAATGTTGTGTCAGCGGTTCATGGGAGAATAACGTCAGAGGAAGCCAAGTCCGAGCTGTAAAATGGGTGATCATACAATTCCCATCGAAAACCCTGCAGGGGCATCCTCATTGCCCGTGCAGTGTGAGGCCGCGAATTATCATGAAGAATGAGGTGCATGACAGGTACGTTATTTGGAGTTGCATGAAATCAGGCGAAACCTCTCAGTAGGCATCCATACAGTACTGCTCTAGGCATCTTTATGTGCTCATTGTGTGCTCAGACCTGAAACGACCGACTTGACCAGATCGACAGGCATATTAGAGACACTGTCAAACACATCTGTGCAAAACTTCATCGGATTTTCACTGTCGTGTCCATACCGCGACTTATCGGACCTTACTTTCCGAATAGTCTTCGTATATAGAAGATGCGAATTTTATTGTATACATATGGTTCTGATCTATTTCTGTCACTGCTCGGCGACGATTTTACCAAACAATATCGGGTCTTTTTGGGCGTTTACGAAGGCTGCATTACATTTGCGTATATGCTACGTAAGCTATTTCCTATAACGTTTGCGCTTACTGTTTGTTCGTGACATTTCTAGCGGCCTGATCAACAGAACGCGGCATACGATGTTGTAACACTGTAGCGTACTGCTTTCTTCAGGACGAATGGCACGCGACCAACATCAGCAGTTCTGTGCAGTATTTCAGTAATTAAGTCATGTAACCATGTGGTTGATGTATATTCGCGGTTTTTTGACTTTTGTGTATCTACCACAGTGCCCTCATGTAATTATGTTTTTGATGCTGACATGCAGCAAAACTGATTAAATCGCGGGTGAGCGCTCTACGGACAAACAAACGTGAAAAGCGGCAGTTTTGTAGTTAATGTGTAAACACTACAACATTTCAGCCTGTGTGTACAGTCAATCGACTCCTCGAGAATTCATTAAAATGTATGTACCTCTTTCAAACACCACATGTATGCCTATAATTATCAGTTTTTCGTTTGTGTACACGGGCACGCATTTTGTGCCACTTGGAGGCTCTTTAATTATCTCCGATCGGTAATAATTTATTTTAAGAGGACTTCATGTTCTTTTTATAACTGCGTACCGTGCCCTACAAAAACATAAATGAAGGTTACTTGCGTAACAGTGTCGATACGTCTCATCCGAAAGAATCTGCTTCCCTACTGATCATTCTCGTTAACGTCAACTTATTATTCATATTAACGAAAAATAGACAGAAAAGAGGAGAAACGTCTGTATTCTAACTTCTTTAAAAATTGACATATCGTTTATTTTTCCGTCTCAGTTGCACATTTTGTTACAATGTGACTAGTTTCCACCATATGTAGTTATCTTCAGATACAGGGGGTCGCAGGAAGAATGGCCAATATTCAGGGATGTGATAGGAACCACCATTCGAAGCGAAACAAGTCTAGCAAAAATGGGTTCTAAAATGCATACCGTAAGAGCTATGAGCACTTCTTCGTCTTCGATACTGTAAAACAAATCCCTTTCATTGCAGCCTCTTTCCTTTCCATGTTTTGAGAGGTGGTAATGTGGACAAAAACATGAAAAAAGAAGTACAGTAAAGATGGACTCTTACAGTACAAACCTGAAGATGTATGAGCATTTGTCTATCTTCGCCCCTTTAAAACACATCTCTTTTACTGAACAACTCTTCATTCTCTTAAGGTATGGATTTTAGAGCCCATGTTTACGAGATAAGTTTTTCTTGGTTTGGTCCATACTACTTCCTCGCAAAATACGGAAAGCAAAGCACTTGCTTTCACAGTAAGGAATATGAAGAAAAACTCATAGCTCTTAAGGTATGCATTTTACAGCCAATGATTACTAGAATCTTTTGCTTCGAAAGGTCGTTCCTGGCATATCCCCCAATACTGACCATATTTTGAATAGGAACCCATGTCCGGAAACGAACCGTTTCCGTTTTACGGAGGTTTCAGTTCAGTTGTTTAACTCATCCAATTCTGCTTGAGGAGTTGAAATAGGCGTGACGCAGTACAGTTATTTGGTAACACTTCGAAAGGAGACACAGCGAAAGATCCAAATATCTCTTACGCACATTTGTTTGTATTAACACATTGCATGTTTACGTTATTCCGAAACGAAAACCAACCCAGCATACGGTACGTAATGTTGAAGTGTTAATACCAACAAATGAACTTAAGTGATGAATAGATGTTTCGTTAATTTCACTTTTAGAATTGTTACTTAATAATTCTACTATGTAACGAATTTCACAGAGCACTGAAAGAAGTAAGTGAAAAAAAAAGGCCCCGGGAGTAGACAAAATTCTATTAGAACTACCGATGGCATTGAGAGAACCAACCATGATGAAACTCTACCATTTTTTTTTGCAAGATGTATGAGACAGGCGAAATATCCTCAGACTTCAAGATGAATATAATAATTCCAATCCCAAGAAAACAGGTGTCGACAGGTGTGAAAATTACCGAACTATGAGTCTAATAAGTCATGGCTGTAAAATACTAACAGGAACTCTTTACAGACGAATGGAAAAACTGGTAGAAGCCGACCTCGGGGAAGATCAGTTTGGATTCCATAGAAATATTGGTACACGTGAGGCAATACTGACCCAACCAGTTATCTTAAATTAAGGAAAGGCAAACATAGCTTCTACCTTTTGTAGGCCGGACGGGGTGGCCGAGCGCTTCTAGGCGCTATAGTCTGGAACCGCGCGACCGCTACGGTCGCAGGTTCGAATCCTGCCTCGGGCATGGATGTGTGTGATGTCCTTAGGTTAGTTAGGTTTAAGTGGTTCTAAGTTCTAGGGGACTGAAGTTAAATCCCACAGTGCTCAGAGCCATCTACCTTTTGTAGACTTGGAGAAAGCTCATGACAATGTTGACTGAAATACTCTCTTTAAAACTCTGAAGGTGGCAGGAATAAAATACAGGGAGCGAAAGGCTATTTACAGTTTGCACAGAAACCAGATGGCAGTTATAAGAGTCTAGGAGCTCGAAAGGAAAGCAGTGGCTGAGAAGAGAGTAAGATAGGGTCGTAGCCTATCCCCGATGTTATTCGATCTGTATACTGAGCAAACAGTAAGAGAAACAAAAGAAAATTTGGAGTAGGAATTAAAATCCAAGGTGAAGAAGTAAGTATTTTGAGGTTTTCGATGACATTGTAATTATGTGAGAGACAGCAAAGGAACTGGAAGAGGAGTTGAACGGATGGACAGTGTCTTGAAAGGAAGAGATAACATGAACATAAAAAAAGCAAAACGTGGATAATGGAATGTGGCCGAATTAAATCAGGTGACGCTGAGAAAATTAGATTAGAAAATGAGACAATTTAAAGAGTAGATGAGTTTTGCTATTTGGGGAGCAAAATAACTGATGATGAGAATATAAAATGTAGACTGGCTATGGCAAGTAAAGCGTTTCTGAAGAAGAGAAATTTGTTAACATCCAGTATAGATTTAAGTGTCAGGAAGTCCTTTCTGGAAGGATTTGTATGGATTGGTTCAAATGGCTTTGATCACTATGGGACTTAACTGCTGAGGTCATCAGTCCCCTAGAACTTAGAACTACTTCGACCTAACTAACCTAAGGACATCACACACATCCATGCCCGAGGCAGGATTCGAACCTGCGACCGTAGTGGTCGCGCGGTTCCAGACTGTAGCGCCTAGAACCGCTCGGCCACTCCGGCCGGCGATTTGTATGGAGTGTAACCATGTATGGAATGAAACATGGACGATAAATAGTGTAGACAATAAGAGAATAGAAGCTTTCGAAATGTAGTGTTGGAGAAGAGTGCTAAAGATTAGATGGGTAGATCACATAAATAATGAGGAGGTACTGAACAGGATTGGAAAGAAGAGGAATTCGTGGCACAATCTGACTAAAAGAAAGGATAGGTTGGTAGGACACGTGCTGAGGCATGAAGGGATCACCATTTAGTATTGAAGGAAAGCTTGGAGGGTAAAAATCATAGAGGGAGACGAAGGGATGAATACACTACGCAGTTTCAGAAGGATGTATGTTGAATTAGTTACTCGCAGATGAAGAAGCTTGCGCACGACAGAGTAGCATGGAGAGCTGCATCAAACCAGTCTCTGGACTAAAGTCCGCAACAACAACAACGACTAATTCAGTTCCTCAAGCAGAAGTGGATGAGTTGGGTACCTGTTCAAAATATTATGTAGTTACTCTCCCCTTCCAAGTCCTACAAGTTTGTAACGGGAATTTCCGAACTGGTGCCGTTGATGTTTGACTTTCAGTAAAACAAACTGTGCGTACTTTTTACGAAATTAGTTGTAAGAGGTCCATGGCTAAGGAATTTATCGCTTGCGCACTCGAGCAGATATAATTTCGATGGATTGCTCACGTGCTGCCTGCAATATGTAAGCTATAAGAGAATCTCAGACTAAGAGAGCAGTGTTGACTGCGGTAGGAACTGTGTAGCCGTAGGACTAAGACGTTGCTAGCTGTCTGGTGTATAGAGTTGGCTGGGCAGGTCGTGGGGAGCGGTGGCGGTGCCTGAGCGATGTAGTATAAGGTAGAAGCAGCCTCACGCGTATGTAGTATTGTTATATCAAGTCCCATGTAAATGTTTTTAAAAAATCTCTTAACAATATTCTTTCTTATAAAAAAAAATTAACTGTTGACAATGATTCATCTCAACTTAAAGAATTTACTAATTTCTCCAATGCATGGTCATCCCGATTATTGTAAAGGGCACTGGGCTGTGCCACAAAAAATTTCTTATAGGAGCAGATATATACGCGTTATTCGGCGACTTAATTGAGTTGAGAATTTTCAATTTATTCAGTACGATCTTTTAGGGCCATGGCGCAGCACTGCTGACGTCCAAATTTACCAGTTTAGATTCACAGACAGTTAATTTTTGAAAGGTTACATATGAGTCACATTTTTATTAGGTTAGTCACATTGTATTATTGGTAGGTTACGGAATTTATCTGCTTGGAGGTTACACTAAATGTGAATGTTATACATAATAATTTTTTCTGTTGGGTAGTTACACTGAATGTGAATTATATAATTATATATTTTTTACTGTTGGGGGGTTACACTTGTTACGCTGCATGTGAATGATATATAAATTATATTTATCTGTTGGGAGGTTACGTAGTTCTTTGTTCTTTCACAAGGGGTGTGGATAGAGAGCTACACGTTGTAAATCACTCCAAATATACTATTTCATAGTGTTTTTCTCCGTTAATAGGCAGTTACGATAAACAACTGGAAGTGTAACGCCAAAATACGTATAACAGTTGTAAGACACTGCACTTACATTATGGGGAACGGCTTTCAAATCTCTGGCTGTTCACTGGACTTTATTTGTTCCCGCGAGATACGAATAAAGGTACTTCAAAATTGAAAACAATATGCACATGAAGTTACTTGTTTCCCTACATGTGCCGGCCGTTGTGGTCGAGCGGGTCTAGGCGCTTCAGTCTGGAACCGCGCGACCGCTACGGTCGCAGGTTCGAATCCTGCCTCGGGCATGGATGTGTGTAATGTCCTTAGGTTAGTTAGGTTCAAGTAGTTCTATGCTCCATGGGACTGATGACCTCAGATGTAAAGTCCCATAGTGCTCAGAGCCATTTGAACCATTTTTCCCTACACGTAAATGATCACCCTAAAGGGATGAGTCACGAGAAAAATAAATAATAAATATTTGTCAATGACCCGACAGAAATCAGATGACAGGACAATACGTGCACTGTCGTTGTAATGTCCACATAACCTGATTTGTTGCGAGATTCTCAATCACTTGCTCCTGTTGCACCAACAGGTTGCGTTCCTGTAAAAAACAAATGTCTAAAATGTTTGGGAAAAGACACAACGAAATCACTCTCCAGCTCCGGTAAAATTGTGCAACTATTGGCACAGGAAAAACAAACATTACGTAATTCGTGGGCTGCACTGTTCACACTATAGCTACCCATACTTAATTCTTGACATGTAAAAAAATGGTTCAAATGGCTCTGAGCACTATGGGACTTAACTGCTGAGGTTATCAGTCCCCTAGAACTTAGAACTACTTAAACCTAACTAACCTAAGGACATCACATACATCCATGCCCACGGCAGGATTCGAATCTGCGACCGTAGCGGTCGCGCGGTTCCAGACTGTAGCGCCTAGACCGCTCGGCCACTACGGCCGACTGACGTGTCCTAATGATAACTGATATTCATATAGAAACAGTTTTGTAATACACAATTATCTGTCGTCCCGATGTGCACTCTTAACAATAGTTGCGTAACACAAGAGGGCGCTAACTGTCGCGACACGGGTTATTGTACTCTTCACGACACGTTAACTAAGCGAATCTTCAGCCACTCGTTAAAAAATATCGTTTAACGTACAGTTTTTCTTGCATTGATATTCCACACGAAACCATTAACGCCACGCGTGCTGACGTCTCTCGAAGATCGTCCCGACGGTGCCGACTTACTTGCCAAAACGCGACACATGTATTCGAAAGTCAATATTATTTATACACTGAAGAGCCAAACAAACTGGAATAGTCATGTGTATTCAAAACAGAGATCTGTTAACAGGCAGAATACGGCTCTGCGGTCGGAAACGCCTGTAAAAGACAACAAGTGACTGGCTCAGTTGTTAGCTCAATTATTGCTGCTACAATGGCAGGTTATCAAGATTTAAGTGAATTTGAACGTAGTATTATAGTCGGCACACGAGTTATGGGACACAGCATCTCTGAGGTAGCCATGAAGTGGGTTTTTTCACGAGTGTTCCGTGAAATCAGGAATACGGTAAAACATCAGAACTCCGACTTCGCCGCGGTCGGAAAAAGATCCTGTAAGAACTGGACCAACGACGACTGAAGAGAATCGTTCAACGTGACAGAAGTGCAACCCTTCCGCAAATTGCTGCAGATTTCAATACTGGACCATCAATAAGTGTCAACGTGCAAACCATTCAACGAAACCTCATCGATATGTGCTTTCAGAGCAGGAGGCCCACTCTTTTACTCTTGATGACTGCACGACACAAGACTTTACGTCTCGCCAGGGCCCGTCACCACCGATATCTGAGTGCTGATGGCTGGAAACATGTTGCCTGTTCGGACGAGTCTCATTTCAAATTGTATCAAGCGGATAGACGTGTGCGGGTATGGAGACAAAAACATGAATCTATGGACCCTGCATGTCAGCGGGGGACTGTTCAAGTTGGTGGAGGCTGTGTAATGTTGTGGGTTCAAATAGCTCTAAGCAATATGGGACTTAACATCTGAGGTCATCAGTCCCCTAGACTTAGGAACTACTTAAATCTAACCAACCTAAGGACATCACACACATCCATGCCCGAGGCACGATTCGAACCTGCGACCGTAGCAGCAGCGCGGTTCCGGACTGAATCGCCTAGAACCGCTCGGCCACAACGGCCGGCAGTGTTGTGGAGTGTGTGCAGTTGGAGTGATATGGTACCCTTGATACGTCTAGATACGACTCTGACAGGTGACATGTGCGTAAGCATCCTGTCTGGTCACCTGCATGCATTCATGTCCATTGTACATTCCGACGGACTTGGGCAGTTCCAGCAGGACAATGCGACACCCCAAACGTCCAGAATTTCTACAGGGTGGATGCAGGAAGCCTCTTTTGAGTTTAAACACGTCCGCTGGACACCAAACTCCCCAGTCATGAACATTATTGAGCATATCTGGGATGCCATGCGACGTGCTGTTCAGAAGAGATCTACGCCGCTCGTACTCTTACGGATTTATGAACGACCCTGGAAGATTCATGGTGTCAGTTCTCTCCAGCACTAGTTCAGACATTAGTTGAGTCCTTGCCACGTCGTGTTGTGACACTTCTGTGCGCTCGCGGGGGTCCTACACAATATTAGGTAGGTGTACCAGTTCTTTGGCTCTTCAGTGTGTAACTGTTCTTACACTTATTCCAGACCGAGTGCAGACATGTGTTATCTCAATCTTATTGGCTTTAGCGTGACTGTGATCGTTTGGAAACGATTTCATTGTTTATGTGGTGGTGGTGGTGGTGGTGGTGGTTAGTGTTTAACGTCCCGTCGACAACGAGGTCATTAGAGACGGAGCGCAAGCTCGGGTTAGGGAAGGATTGGGAAGGAAATCGGCCGTGCCCTTTCAAAGGAACCATCTCGGCATTCGCCTGAAACGATTTAGGTAAATCACGGAAAACCTAAATCGCCATAAGTCAACAATCAGTGTTATTTCGTCACCGCCCTATCACTCGATTGTTCGGTTCGATAGTCGAAAACAGACTCTCTGACAGCAAAGATACATGCAAGTACATAGACGCATTCAGATTCTACTAATATTTGAATGTACTGACATTTATTATTAAAAATAACGAATAAATCAGATAACTAAAGGGAAGAATTATTGATATAGGCTCCGTAGAGATATATCTTTACAAGAATCATTGTGTTTTACGTGGCATGTGACATACCGTCGCCTTCCTCGTTCTATGAAACTGACTCACCCAGCCAGTTCTAGGAGGACTTACATTTAAACGTTTATTCCTAATAAGTGACAAGCTCACCTTTCTTTTGATTTTACAAGAACACAACCAGAGTGAAAGAAGCCATAAGTACCAGATTTAAATCCTAGGCCAGTCTGCGCATCGAACCCGTTTTCTGGCTATTTACCACTATTTTTCTTGCTTGCACGGGATACATCTTTACTGCAACAGTGGGAGGAATAGAACATCGACAAACATAAACCTAAGAGTTTTTGAAGAAAAGTACATTTACGTGCTCTTAAAAGAGAATACACAAACTCTATGCAGAGATCTTAACGTGGTGAGAGACCTGTGTGTTTTGTGATACATCTTGTCAGTTATAATTAATGATTACTTTCCTTTTCACATGTTGTAACGTTTGTATGTACACTTCTAATTATGTTTGTAATGTAATTTTTAGACTGTAACATCTGCAAAATGTTCTATACTTCAGCTTTCTAAACGCAGCATGGCTGTGCAAATTTCTAAAGTGTAACGGTCTTGAACTTTCTAAATTAAATACTCTAAATGTGATGTACAATGAGTCCTAGCAACCGTGAATGAAAACTTAGTAAATGTAATTTGTTCTTAGAAACCTTATTCTCTTGTTGTAGTGTGCGAACGTCATGCCCTAAAACAAAGTACTACATAACTTACGGTTTTTTTTATCGTGTGAGATTTTATTACGGAAAACTGAAAACGGTAATTTGTAATCTGTTCATTGATTTATGATCAACTTGGCCATGAAAAGTAATTATCTGTGAAACATTACTCAACAACTTGCACTTCATCAGTCAGACCTTTGTAATGTTAAGTTTCATACGCAAAAACCACGTGCAATTACTGATACTACTTTGGAACGACACAGAAATATAACTGTTCAATTCTCCCTGCGTGAAATAATCCTTATCTGCGCAAGGAAGATCTGTCCCCTCCGCAACAGCACACGTGATAAATCATTTTGCGGCAAGTGGACCTAAAGTAACGCCGCTTATGCAGTGCCCTGCCAGGCAATGCCTACTGAATAACTTAAGCGAAAGTGCAGTGCACGTATCCCTGCTAATTAATTAAAGCTCGCGACTGCTCAATACATGTAAGAAGGGTACTTCTAACTAAGTTTTTGACCATAAAAAGGAAATGTGGAAGTTCGGGATAAAGTGAATCTAGTCCTGTCTCAAGCTGAAGTTTCAGTCTAGCTCAGAAATTCAGCTCAGTTGAAGAATTTGTGTAACATTTGAATGAAAACTGCCTAACTGTTTTAAGACATCATTGTCAGTAACAATCACATAGGCACAAGCATAAAACAAAACTGTACTGATACAGTAAATAATTTTGCAAAGAAGTAATTTGTACATCTACGTGGCAATCATGAGTTAGCTACCACGACAAATATTTTCTAATCATGAATTTAGTCTCCATATAACATCTCGCGGTATGAACAATCTACTCTAAGAATGTTGCGCCACTGTTTGCGATCGCAGCAAATGCAGTAGTTCTGATCCATGTTGCCTTACCCAGCATATACTGGCGTGAAAAAACAGCCTCCCGAAAACCAATCGCCCCGCAAACCAATCTCCCAGCTTGGCCGACAAGAAGCAAATGGCGTCATCTACACGTAAAATTAATTCTGGCTGCTAAAGAAATTTACTACAACACTCTCTGTGGAGCTGTCAAAGAGATTTACTACAACAGTCCCTGTGGCAAAGACCACAGAAAATACAGCCATTTCTCACCAAACACACACCTTTCAACGTGATAAATCTGTCCCTGACACGTGCTTGGCTCACTCGAATTAGTCTCTTCTTCGCAGCAGTATCATCTTTAGATGGCTGTTGTCATAAAACGAGTAGCCGTTGAAACACTGGTCAAGTTACTGATCTGCGACCGACCTAAGGCCATTCTGTTCGATTGACGCATTATTATTATTATTATTTTCGTATACAGGACAGTAAAAAAAAATTATTTAGAAAGTCCAAGATATCTACAATGTATACACAGGATTTTATACAAGTCAAATGTGTTTTGAGGCTCCCGGCCGCTGTGGCCGAGCGGTTCTAGGCGCTTCAGTCCGGAACCGCACTGCTGCTACGGTCGCAGGCTCGAATCCTGCCTCGGGTATGGATGTGTGTGATGTCCTTGGGTTAGTTACGTTTAAGTAGTTCTAAGTCTAGGGGACTGAAGTTGTTTGCAGCAAACTCATTCTGGACTTCAGCCTTGAACACGGTGCTTCGCTTCCAAACATGGGCCGCGTGGGGTAGCCTCGCAGGCGTCTTGTCACGGTCCGCGCGGCTCCCTCCCGTCGGAGTTTCGAGCCCTCCCTCGGGCATGGGTGTGGGTGTCGTCCTTACTGGAAATTAGTTTAAGTTGGATTAAATAGTGTGTAAGCTTAAGGACCGACGACCTCAGCAGATTGGTTTCATGAGACCTTAACACAAATTTCCAGACACGGGGTGCCTGCTATCGTTTTCCTGTTTCTCCTTTTCAGGTTCTGCCACTGTTCTTCGTCTTATCTCCGCGGTGCTATGCCTGTCAGCTGGTAGATTTTGTCGACTGGAGTTGGTCGGATGCAGCCTGTCATTATGCGGCCTGTCTCGATGAGAGTGGTGCCAGCACGCTTGGCACGTGTAGAGTTCTGCCAGAGTGGTGCTGCATATTCAGCTGTGAAGAAGCGTAAAGCTAGGGCAGGCGTGCGTAGAAGATTTGGTCGAGTTCCCCACGAGCTATTAGTGAGCCTGCGTATTCTCACACTGATCTTTGAAAGCGAGTGTTCAGTCATGCTTTACTTCGAGGTATGTAGGGCCGTATGTATGTTGTAACTGCATTCCCCTCCATTGACGCATTGAACAACAGCCTTGTTTTGTGCGTCATGGTGATGCAACCCGTCAACGACTCACTAGAGCGATTTAATTTAAAGAAAAGAACTTCACTCGAAGAGTCCACTCATAGATACTGGTTCACTTCTCAGAAAGTATTTGAAAGTAGCCATGTATGGAAGTGAAACATGAACGATAAACAGTTTGGACAAGAAGAGAATAGAAGCTTTCGAAATATGGTGCTACAGAAGAATGCTGAAGATTAGATGGGTAGATCACATAACTAATGAGGTGGTATTGAATAGAATTGGGGAGAAGAGGAGTTTGTGGCACAACTTGACAAGAAGAAGAGACCGGTTGGTAGGACATGTTCTGAGGCATCAAGGTGGTGATGGTGGTTAGTGTTTAACGTCCCGTCGACAACGAGGTCATTAGAGACGGAGCGCAAGCTCGGGTTAGGGAAGGATTGGGAAGGAAATCGGCCGTGCCCTTTCAAAGGAACCATCCCGGCATTTGCCTGAAACGATTTAAGGAAATCACGGAAAACCTAAATCAGGATGGCCAGAGACGGGATTGAACCGTCGTCCTCCCGAATGCGAATCCAGTGTGCTAACCACTGCGCCACCTCGCTCAATAGGCATCAAGGGATCACAAATTTAGCATTGGAGGGCAGCGTGAAGGGTAAAAAATCGTAGAGGGAGACCAAGAGATGAATACACTAAGCAGATTCAGGAGGATATAAGCTGCAGTAAGTTCTAGGAGATGAGGAAGCTTGCACAGGATAGAGTAGCATGGAGAGCTGCATCAAACCAGTCTCAGGACCGAAGTCCACAACAGCAACAACAACAACAACAACAACAACAGGCTGAAACTTCCTGACAGATTAAAACTGTGTGCCGGACCGAGATTCGAACTCGGAACCTTTGCCTTTCGCGGGCAAGTGCTCTACCAACTGAGCTACCCATGCACGACTCACAACCCGCCCTCACAGATTCAATTCTGCCAGTACCTCGTCTCCTACCCTACAAACTTCACAGAAGCTCTTCTGCGAACCTTGCAGAACTAGCACTCCTGGAAGAAAGGATATTGCGGAGACATGGTCCCGAGTTCGAGACTCGGTCCGGCGCACAGGTTTAATCTTCAGGAAGTTTCATATCAGCGCACACTCCGCTATAGAGTGAAAATCTCATTCTGGAGTACGTTAGGCTGCTTAGATACACAGAACTGCGATTCCTGAGAAGACCGAGGGACTGAGCAACGAGTCATATGAAGTAATTATTAATGTGTGATTGTTTAGACGCCCAGTTAAGAATAGTGTTCCTATCTTGTGCGAAATATCTCGCGATATTCTCACAGTTCCTAGTTTTACTCGTTCAGGTACACTTTTGGCACAGTAATATAGCGCAAATGAATTTAGCGTCTTCTTAAGCGCAGTAACGGGACCACACCACGCTTACGGAATTCACCCTCGTACCGTAACACCCCCGCCTCCGTATCTCACTACTGGCACAACCATGATGGCATGCAACGTTCTCCAGGCATTCGTCAAAAACAAACTCTGCAATCGGATGGCCACGGTACTCCAAAACACTCGTTTCCCGTCATCCACTCGTCAGTGGTATCGCTCTTTATTTCATTTCAAGCGCCGCTTAGAAGCGATTACAGAGATGCATTGTTTTTGAGGAGGTGACGTAGGTGACGACTGTACCCCATCCTCTTAACTCCTTACGCACAGTCAGTGTGCGACTTGGACAGCTGGCAGCACTTTGGAACTCACGAGTGGTTCCGTTCGCTTATTTCAAGCGATTTCTTACGATGGCCTCCGCAAAGCTCCACGGCTCCTATCCTTCAGTACATCAGGTCTGCCTGATTTAGCTCCGGTTGTTGCTTCGCGTTCCCATTTCACAATTACAGCACCAATTGTCGACATGGGCAGCCTCAGGCAGCTGCGATCCATCGGGGAAATGTCCCTGATGGATTTGTTGCTTAGCTGACGTGCAATGAGAAGTCCATGTTCGAAGCAAGCGAGCTTCGTTATCCACCCATTCTGCTGTTACTGCAAACAACCCTACCTCCTTTTATATGGGCGGATCTGTCTGGTGACATGTAGTGGTTAACTGCACATTACATAGGGCTGTCCGGATACTGCGATAGGATAGTGTACAAAACACACATAGCGCTACATTAAGCTATAATTTTTGTGTTGGACAATGGATAACATTGTCCCAGAAACAAATTAAAATAGTTTTAATCCGCCGTCTCCGATCGAAGATTTTGAGAAGTTTTCCTTGGTTGTCAGGTGAGGGAACTGGTAAACAACTTCCATTTATTCGCAATTAGAAACCGCTCTGTCCCACTACCAGCTCCTGAAAAGACCCCCGTCTCTATAACGGGCTGGATTTACAACAACTCCCTCAGCCTGGAGTCGGAAAAAGAAATATGTAAAGAAAGTACGTAGAATATTTCCTATTTATCAGAACAACTTATCGAATCGTTAACTATTTCTAAATGCTCTCATAAATCAGTGGCACTAAGAATTTCGTTATTACATTCCACAAACATTCCCAAGTAGACGTAAAACAGATACACACACATGATCGAACATCATGTATTCCACAGTGTAACGTCCAGTCCACAACATTTATAAGTAAAAAAAATTGTAGAAGTAGGTATTGTCAATTTAGCAGAAATTTCATATTACTTCTTTTGCCTCCGTCTTTGGATGGCAGCATCCTTTGTAGATTATAGAAATGTTATGAGGTCTTCCTAATTGTTTGCTAATGGAAGACCAGTGCTCCGCACCAGGTTTTGATAAGCAATCGCCTGCTTCTAAAATTTCACATGTGTCACTTAGACTATTTCACATCTATTGTGAGAAAATGAAACGCCTACAGCCGTCTTTATGATTTTATTTATTTTGTAGCTACCAGTTTCGGCGCTTCCATGCGCCATCTTCAGTCTGTAGCTGATGCTGAAGGGGTTGACACGATCTCTATACATACCACATTAGTGGCCAACGTAACTGCTTACGCAGACTACCTGAAAACTTTGGTGTCAGCACTCCAACCATCATGAGGTTGTGATGGGTTTCAGTATGTCTGATAGAAGTACTTCAAATCTAGAACAATAATCTGCTGTAACGCATTGCTTGACATGTGCTGGAATATCTCAAGTTCCATAACACCCGCGTGTCGTACTTCTGTTACAGAATGAGCTAATTTAAGACTCAGGTCCTCTCCACGTGTTGGGAGAGCTGAGGCCGAGGTGCTGCATTTGATAGCCTCATTTTTCCAGCCATTAGTAGTGGAGACAATTAAATCGACATTGTCGAATACATACTGACAGCGTGATACGTTTGGGGCTCTTCAGTGGGGTAGACAGTTGACGTCTCCAGCTGTTGATCTTTTTACATAATAGCTCTTCTGAAAACAGCAAATAAATACTCACAGAATAAACCGAAAACAGCTCCACTATATACGAGATCAGTGAAGTTATTTTGTCTGCTCAAAAGAGAGAATTGGACAGTAAACGCTGGGGAGGTGTGTTCTAATTGTAAACTGAAAAGTGAGCAGCGCCCATGAGGGGGAAGCTGCCTTTCCCGGAAGAAAACTACAACTACTGTACAGGATGCCCTTGAATCACTTTCCCTCTAGCATTGTGCAACAGAGAGCAGAGATTAACGTAATGTTCAAATGTGTGTGAAATCTTATGGGACTTAACTGCTGAGGTCATCAGTCCCTAAGCTAACACACTACTTAACCTAAATTATCCTAAGGACAAATACACACACCCATGCCCGAGGGAGGACTCGAACCTCCGCCGGGACCAGCCGCACAGTCCATGACTGCAGCGCTTCAGACCGCTCGGCTAATCCCGCGCGGCAGAGATTAACGTAAATTCTGTCCATATGCACCTCTTGCCTTAGTATTATTAGTAATGAATGTCTGTATTCCATGTAGAGTTAACGCCCTTTTTGGAAAATAAGTAGCCCTGCGTATGTCTGCGCACTGCGTCACCAGTGATTCATAACATAGGCTGCGGAAGGCGATTATAACTTTGTGAAACACCCTGTAGTTGCTTTTTGTTACGTAGTGGTAGAGAAAATGGGGAATCGCATGCTTCATTTACATTTTGTGCAATTATGTATGAGGGAAGTTTATGAGCACAATTTGGTGAGCTACCTTCCCACACACTCCTAAACTCCACCTCTGCCTTTCCACGCTCTTAAACCACCAGCAACCAACTTACCTCTTAACACGATTGTCGTGCACTTAGATATCATACACACATTTAATATTTGTCTTTCACCCACTGCATTTAACAAAATAGAATAATTTTATATCATTAAAACACTGTGTTTAATAATCTGCGATTTCATTCCCTGAAATGCGAAAACTATTACTTCTAGCGAATAAGACTTTTACACTGGTGTCCAAAATTAAAGCAACAAACCGCTATTTCACCGCCCTGTGTCTAATTCATGATATAATCACACAGACTGTCAATGTCTGTACGATCGTGTTCCGCATGGAAGATGGCATTCCGGTCAACGGACAACCATTCCAACGATGACGTCAGGCACCTGTGAAACGAGGTAGTGTTTGCCGGGTAGCCCCAGATCCACAATCGCTGTGTATACAGTCACAGATGGTACAGTATGGCACAGAGAAGATGCCTACAAGACTCTCTGCAGTGGAGGGCCATAGAAGGAAAGTAAGCAGGAGAGTCACAAACTGATTTGGCCCGATGGCTTAATGCGAATCTTTCTGTTGTTTCTCGGAAGTGGGACAGTGAATAGAGACCGAAACTGTATCCCGAAGACCAGGGCAGGGCCACCCAGGTATGACTTAAGAAGAGAGGACCATTACTTGGCTGTAAGCGCACGACATTACCGCTTTAGTACTGCACTGAACTGTGAAAATTTACTTCCAAATTATTTTCTTAAAAAATTTACTTTATTTACTAGCGATTCATCAAGAACATTAACACACTATGTGAGCGTGGAAGTAGTTGTCAAGGAGTAACTGACGGAAACAAATTAAATTTCAACCAATGGAAATTTTATTCATAAAAGCCTTTTCAAAAAGAGATTAAAATTTTATAAGCAGAAAAGCACCCTCGAAATATCAAGTTACAATTGTTCAGAGGCAGAATAAATTTTTTTTTTTTATAATAGGAGCCTTCAGGCTGAGAAACTTCAGCTCCCTTTCAACACGGCCGTAGTCACGACAGCTCACAACGACCTCTGAAAAACTACACTGGTGCAAATCTGCAACACACCAGATTACTTTAAACTAAAATTTTTAACAACTCACACAAACACATTAACTATGCACCCCGTAAGAGGGATGGAAATGGTACAAACACTCACACTAAGAACTTATTTTCCACCAAAAGTGCAGTTTTTTTTAAGGGCTCTTACGGTGGAAGGGTGGCAACTTTTTAAAAATGACTATTTACATAAAACCCATGAAATTCAGACTTACATAAAGTGTACAACGTGCTCTACATTACACAGCTCGGAAGATGATAGGCAAGATAAAAACATATTTCAGGAATTCGGCCTTTGCCTTAATTCTATAAATTCGTTAACACCGAATCCGACAAACATGACAGATGCAGCTATTAACGTACGGCAGACCGACAGACAGACAGACACTAACTACCTAACAAATGAGAGACTGACCAGGAAAACAAGTAGAATTTAACAAGTAAATGAACAGCATATCTCCAGTCACTTAACTTATAATGAACTGGGATTTCTGGTGAAGACCTGGCGCAGCACTCCCAAAACGCTCTCCCGAACCGTCCGCTGCCAGCCGCTTCAACGGACGCAGGAAGGCGCGCCGATCTCCCGTCTCATGGCGTCGCCGTGGGCCGACCCCTGCCGCTCCCACGTCGGCCGCGAAGCCACTCCTCCTGCTACACAGCGCCGGCCAATGGACCGACGTGGCGACCTCACACGCGCCGACGCCCAAGACGGACAAGTCATCCCGCGTCCCAGCGCGCGACCGACCAACCGATCGATGCAACCGCCAACGACCACTGCCCGGACTAACTCGAGTAGACCGGCGGCCCAACACATACTAGCACTCCGGACGGCAGACAGACACTGACTGCCCCACGCTGAGCCTGCTGACCAACTGACCAGACTCGCCGAGACTGCCGAGTCCCGTGCAAGAACTCAGCCCCGACCGGGCGACCACTAGCTGAGTTCGGTTACTGGCGGAGTGGCAAGACTCTCATTTTGTGGTTTTAAAGTTTGAAACAAACGACAGACATACTAGCTGACCAACTGCCTCCCACTCGCCGAGACTGACAGACTGACCGACTGCGGAGCTCATAGCGCCTCTTAAATGCACGTGAACATGCAGCTTTTCCCCTTTCCCACCAGAGGGAGACACCAAAGCTGTGATTGCCGCAGCGGCGCCACCGCCAGGAACGGAGGGCGACTGCTTAACACTATGCGTTGCGGCGCGCTCTTCAAAACAGCAAATTTTACCACGGCTCATGCACGGCAACTGGTATGTGAGCTTGCAGCATCCACTGTACCTGATGTATCGAGGCTTCAGCAGAGTGACCTTTATTCTCAGAGACGTGCTGTATGTCTACCTCTGACGCGTCATCATAGAAGGGAACGTATACAGTGGAGTTATCAACATGCCGCCTGGGCGGTCGAACTATGGGCCAATGTTGTTTTCACAGATGAGTCCCGATTTAGTCTGGAGAGTGATTCCCGATGGATTTGCTTCTGGAGGGGACGTGAACACAATTTCGAGACCCAAACTTTGTGGAAAGGGACCGAGATCGAGTAGGGTCCCTAATGGTGTGGGCAGGGATTTTGTTTACCACTCGAACACCTCTTCATGAAATTTACGGGTGAATCGGAAAGATTTAATTGCTGTCAGGTATCGTGACGAGATCTTGGGACATCAATTGCAGTTGTTGCGAGGTGCTGTGGGCCCAGACGTCGTGCTGATGGAGATAGTGCTCGAACTCATAGAGCAGGGGGTTGATGTTTTCTGGGAAACGGAAGATATTGCACGCATGGCGTGGCCTGCTTGTTCTCCCGATTTGAATTCCATAGAGCATGCCTGGGATGCGCTAGGGAGACGGCTTGCGTCGAGTCAGCCTCCACCAACCTCTCTCCAAGACTTGCGATCAGTTCTACACGAAGAACGGGCGTTATTGCCTCAACATGAGACCGATGACGTCATTCACAGTATGCCGCGTCGTTGTCAGGCCTGTGTTGCTATCAGAGGTGGTCACACTTCATAGTGGTACATTATCGAGTTGTCGGAATGTTTTAGCAAATTCATTACGTTGAAAAAAAAAACGAAGAATATTTTTCTCCATCCTTATGCAAGTTGCAGTTGTTTACATTCTGTATTCTTTACATTATTTCTACTTTATTATCGTCCGTTCATACTGTTATGTGGCAAAATAAACGCAAAATAAACCTTACAAAGTTTCCGTTTGTTGCATTAATTTTGGAGACCAGTGTAATTTCATTTTGTGCTGGGGAAGGTTTCCGCTAGAAGCTGCGGTTTTGGAAATATTAAAAGAAAAAAAAACATATGAAAGTGACTTTCAAACGCCCTCCCACGCCCACACTCACAACCCACCATTCAGGATTTTAAGTATATTATTCATTATGATACCCCTGCCACTGTACAACAATTGGTGACTACACGAACTTTTCTCCCTGATTTTCATTCGTTGACGGGACTAATTGCAAAGTTATCTGCAGAGTCCTCGTGGGCACCGGAAGTACGACCCCTTCTTGGAAATTTATCTGGAATCCTAAATATGCCTTTGCCTTTCCTTCTCACCCCTTTTATAAAAATATTAAGAAATGCAATATATTGATCTCTATTTCGGTTTATTTGCAGCGTGAGTAACGTAAAAATTGGAAAAAATAATAACAAAAGGTTTCCGCATATGGAATTGGCCGCACGCCCTTCTTGTTACCATTCTGTTGCATGGCCAAGTAGAGCTGGCCCTTCTGTCACATTCATTTCTGGTGAAGCCCTGAATGCAGCCTAAATTTGGGCGAACCAGCGATGACGGGTAGGCACGCCTTGTTTGTCCTTATAATATGAAGTCGAGTTTATGATCTTTCCCTGTTAGTTGAGTCAAATTTGTTGTAGAAAGTTTTTTTGTTATTGGTGACTAAAAAAGAACAAATTAGTTTATTCTGTATATTTTCATTCGCTAATGAAAGCTACAGAATCCCTTTTTGGGAAAAATCTAGTTACAGTGATATTATTTTCAGAATACCGTTGTTAGGACTAGAAAATCATGCAGCGGCCTCTCAGAAAAGTTGAATTTTGCCATTTGTTTCACGATGCATATGCTTTATTGCCAAATAGTGTAAATCGTAAAAATAACGCTAGAACCTAAAAGATCTTTACGGAAACTTCAAAGGCTTAACGTCAGTAGAAACGAGTGAGATGAAGCGCTTCATATGCACTGAACAATTTACCTGGTCATATCAAATATCTTATGGGTATTGTTGTGGAGTTTAAGATTGAATTAAAGAACTGAGTGTTGGACAATTCTTCTGCTTCGTTGGGGGAGGGGGGGGAGGGGGGATCCACAGAAAGTCTCAAAATAAATGTTTTATGTTATTTTATAATTAATATTAACACTACAACACAATAATATTTCACATTAAGTCATTTCATTCAGTTGCAATGATATGCAGTTTGCACCTTCGACTTCCTTCTACATTTCAGGGAGGTCTATTCGCCTGACCAATTGAATGCAACTTCTGCTGGTTGTGAAACTGTGCAGAATGGAGTCTTCCAATGGTCTCCTCGGCATTTCGTCTATTAGACAAAGCCAGGTGTCTCACCCCGTTGCTAAAACAGCAGCTGTACCCTTCTCTCACACATGTAGGCGCCCGGTGTGTGTACAACAGACGCTTACGAATTACAGCGCGAATGGATTGTATGCGATAGTTCTCTAAAGCGCTACTGCGATAGCGTTCAATCTTCATGCGAGTTGCCTTATTTTTCCTAGTTATCGCTGCTTCTTTGATTTCCCATAACTATGGAAAGCTAATATGTTTCACCCACATCGGCACCTGGAATCAACAACTTTGTTTCTTCAGTATGCACATTTCTTATTTATTTAGTTTTGCTGATTTTATCTGTGTGATTTAATAAATCAATTACTCCGACGTGACACTGCTTTCGAATTCCGATCCTTGTAACAAATAATAGTTCTTTCATTTATGGGCTTTCTGAAAGTGTTTGATTGGGTTTAAAGCTCTTTGGCGTCGTTTGCGTATGAGAGGGTCCCACACCACTGTTGTATCGGCTGGTTACTGTTCAGACATTTATAGGAAACTGCTTACAATGCAGTCAGATTACGCAAGACGAGATTACTGCTTCTACAGGCTCCGAAACTGTGCTGGTTGGAGGCGTCCAATGGTCTCCTTTTCTCCTGGTCTGATAAATGAAGCCAGGTGTCTCACACACTGTCTCATACATGTAGTCGTCTGGCGTATTTTCCAAAGACGCCAATGATTACTACTCGTATCGATGTTCAGCCCCACCACGTTTGACGCGTACCGCCGAGGACATTTTATTTCGCGTCTTCTGCTGCACACCTCATTCTGGTTGCAACGCCCGTAAACGTGAAGTTGTGGGCAGGGTAGATAAATGCAGTTTCATGGGTATTTGCCATGCGGTCTGCCAAAGGGCTCATTTTATCTCTCGAGGAGAACTCGGAAACTAGTTCACGCGTGAACCGCCCCCTGAACGATTACCACAGCAGTTAGCCCAGTGTCTCCCTCGCCGAATGCAAGGTACTCGTGTCACCAAGTGTCACATAGACGAGTCACACTCGAGGTTATTTATAGAGCTTCTACCGCACTTCTGTCTTTCTACCACAAATCTCCGTTTCCCAAATCTTCGGGATTGAGTGGCAAACGATAGTTTTTGGGTAACCACCGCGCAGTCTGCCAAGGGACTTCGTTGTGGCCAAATGATCTCGAATACTTGTCAGTCCCACGCCATCGCATGGCCCGTTATCTCAGACGACTGTCCCCTTCTTTTCGTTCTATGACACAACATATTACTACTCGTTTTATCTAGGTATTTAGCATCGTCCAACGAGTAACCGCCAAGGACGCTAATCGCGAACATCTACTGCACATTTTATTCTGCCACAGACGCCATTTACACCTGTTCTCAAAGGTATCGGGTAATACATGACAGTTTTATAGGTTATTCGCCGTGCAGTATGCCAGGACTACATCGCGGTCCTCGTTTACTGGCAAGGGGACCGGTGTTGGTAATTGCTCTGAGCACTATGGGACTTAACTTCTGAGGTCATCAGTCCCCTAGAACTTAGAACTACGTAAACCTAACCAACCTAAGGACATCACATACATCCAAGCCCGAGGCAGGATTCGAACCTGCGACCGTAGCGGTTTCGCGGTTCCAGACTGTAGCGCCTGGAACCGTTCGGCCACCCGGCCGGCTGCTGGTAATTCCCACGTATTAACGTAGCCCGATCCTCCAGAGATGGTCCTGGTCGATTATCGAGTTTCCGTGGGTCTATGGAGTAGGGATGGGAAAAATCCGATACCGGTATTTTAGTTCCGAATAACCGGTATTTTTCGGAATTTGTTTAGTCTTGGTTATAACACGTATTGTTTTATTTTTGACTAACAACCGAGTAAAAACACCGAAATATCAATTTGCCATAGTGCCGAAGTTTTCCGTTTTTAAATAAAGCTTCCTTAAAAAACGTAATTTTTATACTCAAAATCTGCGTTGTTTTGAAATTCTGCGTTATTACAGAAAATAAAAGCGATAAGTGCTATTTTAATAACAGTGCGGACCAACACATGGTGTAAGAAGTGGTATAGCACTGCTGATACAATAATGTCCCTGTTGCAGTGTGTGGTGGTTGAAGTTACGCGTGAGCGTGCAGCGTGCAAGATTTGCCCCCTCCTGGTATATACTGCAGTTTCTCGCTGCTGTCGGCAGACATCGGTTGTATTTCTGACTGGCACCAAACCTAGGCTGGAAATATATTTAAGACGTGATGTAGCAGTGATGTACAATGTTTCATTTGCTTTCAAAGATTAAAGACTTGTCTGCCATTTATATGAAATAAGAGGAAAGAGGTTATGCTAACATTAATAAATTAAAAATTTAACTACTATTCATTCATAACGCACGTAATAAAAATAGAAAGTAGCTGATCTGCTGACGATGTCTACATAATATGCTTTTATCTACTCGTCCATGAATCATGGACCTTGCCGTTGGTGGGGAGGCTTGCGTGCCTCAGCGATACAGATAGCCGTACCGTACGTGCAACCACAACGGAGGGGTATCTGTTGAGAGGCCAAACGTGTGGTTCCTGATGAGGGGCAGCAGACTTTTCAGTAGTTGCAGGGACAACAGTGTGGATGATTGACTGATCTGGCCTTGTAACACTAACCAAAACGGCCTTGCTGTGCTGGTACTGCGAACGGCTGAAAGCAAGGGGAAACTACGGCCGTAATTTTCCCCGAGGGCATGCAGCTTTACTGTATGGTTAAATGATGATGGCGTCCTCTTGAGTAAAATATTCCGGAGGTAAAATAGTCCCCCATTCGGATCTCCGGGCGGGGACTACTCAAGAGGATGTCGTTATCAGGAGAATGAAAACTGGCGTTCTACGGAACGGAGCGTGGAATGTCAGATCCCTTAATCGGGCAGGTAGGTTAGAAAATTTAAAAAGGGAAATGGATAGGTTAAAGTTAGATATAGTCGGAATTAGTGAAGTTCGGTGGCAGGAGGAACAAGACTTCTGGTCAGGTGACTACAGGGTTATAAACACAAAATCAAATAGGTGTAAGCCCGCATCTCGTGGTCGTGCGGTTGCGTTCTCGCTTCCCACGCCCGGGTTCCCGGGTTCGATTCCCGGCGGGGTCAGGGATTTTCTCTGCCTCGTGATGGTTGGGTGTTGTGTGATGTCCTTAGGTTAGTTAGGTTTAAGTAGTTCTAAGTTCTAGGGGACTGATGACCATAGATGTTAAGTCCCATAGTGCTCAGAGCCAGCCAAATAAGGGTAATGCAGGAGTAGGTTTAATAATGAATAGGAAAATAGGAACGCGGGTAAGCATAGTAAACGCATTATTGTGGCCAAGATAGATACGAAGCCCACGCCTACTACAGTAGTACAAGTTTATATGCCAACTAGCTCTGCAGATGACGAAGAAATTGAAGAAATGTATGATGAAATAAAAGAAATTATTCAGATAGTGAAGGGTGACGAAAATTTAATAGTCATGGGTGACTGGAATTCGGTAGTAGGAAAAGGGAGAGAAGGAAACGTAGTAGATGAATATGGATTGGGGCTAAGAAATGAAAGAGGAAGAATGGTAGAATTTTGTACAGAGCACAACTTAATCATAGCTAACACTTGGTTCAAGAATCGTAAAAGAAGGCTGTGTACATGCAAGAAGCCTGGAGATACTGACAGGTTTCAGATAGATTATCTAATGGTGAGACAGAGATTTAGGAACCGGGTTTTAAATTGTAAGACATTTCCAGGGGCAGATGTGGACTCTGACCACAATCTATTGGTTATGACCTGTAGATTAAAACTGAAGAAACTGCAAAAAGGTGGGAATTTAAGGAGATGGGACCTGGATAAACTGAAAGAACCAGAGGTTGTACAGAGTTTCAGGGAGAGCATAAGGGAACAATTGACAGGAATGGGGGAAAGAAATACAGTAGAAGATGAATGGGTAGCTTTGAGGGATGAAGTAGTGAAGGCAGCAGAGGATCAAGTAGGTAAAAAGACGAGAGCTAGTAGAAATCCTTGGGTAATAGAAGATATATTGAATTTAATTGATGAAAGGAGAAAATATAAAAATGCAGTAAATGAAGCAGGCAAAAAGGAATACAAACGTCTCAAAAATGAGATCGACAGGAAGTGCAAAATGGCTAAGCAGGGATGGCTAGAGGACAAATGTAAGGATGTAGAGGCTTATCTCACTAGGGGTAAGATAGATACTGCCTACAGGAAGATTAAAGAGACCTTTGGAGATAAGAGAACCACTTGCATGAACATCAAGAGCTCGGATGGAAACCCAGTTCTAAGCAAAGAAGGGAAAGCAGAAAGGTGGAAGGAGTATAGAAGGTCTACACAAGGGCGATGTACTTGAGGACAATATTATGCAAATGAAAGAAGAAGATGAAATGGGAGATACGATACTGCGTGAAGAGTTTGACAGAGCACTGAAAGACCTGAGTCGAAACGAGGCCCCCGGAGTAGACAACATTCCATTGGAACTACTGACGGCCTCGGGAGAGCCAGTCCTGACAAAACTCTACCATCTGGTGAGCAAGATGTATGAAACAGGCGAAATACCCTCAGACTTCAAGAAGAATATAATAATTCCAATCGCAAAGATAGCAGGTGTTGACAGATGTGAAAAATACCGAACTATCAGTTTAATAAGTCACAGCTGCAAAATACTAACGCGAATTCTTCACAGAAGAATGGAAAAACTAGTAGAAGCCAACCTCGGGGAAGATCAGTTTGGATTCCGTAGAAATGTTGGAACACGTGAGGCAATACTGACCCTACGACTCATCTTAGAAGCTAGATTAAGGAAGGGCAAACCTACGTTTCTAGCATTTGTAGACCTAGAGAAAGCTTTTGACAATGTTGACTGGAATACTCTCTTTCAAATTCTGAAGGTGGCAGGAGTAAAATACAGGGAGCGAAAGGCTATTTACAATTTGTACAGAAACCAGATGGCAGTTATAAGAATCGAGGGGCATGAAAGGGAAGCAGTGGTTGGGAAGAGAGTGAAACAGGGCTGTAGCCTCTCCCCGATGTTATTCAATCTGTATATTGAGCAAGCAGTGAAGGAAACAAAAGAAAAATTCGGATTAGGTATTAAAATCCATGGAGAAGAAATAAAAACTTTGAGGTTCGCGGATGACATTGTAATTCTGTCAGACACGGCCAAGGACTTGGAAGAGCAGTTGAACGTTATGGATAGTGTCTTGAAAGGAGGATATAAGATGAACATCAACAAAAGCAAAACGAGGATAATGGAATGTAATCGAATTAAGTCGGGTGATGATGAGGGAATTAGATTAGGAAATGAGACACTTAAAGTAGTAAAGGAGTTTTGCTATTTGGGGAGCAAAGTAACTGATGATGGTCGAAGTCGAGAGGATATAAAATGTAGACTGGCAATGGCAAGGAAAGCGTTTCTGAAGAAGATATTTGTTAACATCGAATATAGATTTAAGTGTCAGGAAGTCATTTCTGAAAGTATTTGTATGGAGTGTAGCCATGTATGGAAGTGAAACATGGACGATAAATAGTTTGGACAAGAAGAGAATAGAAGCTTTCGAAATGTGGTGCTACAGAAGAATGCTGAAGATTAGATGGGTAGATCACATAACTAATGAGGAAGTATTGAAAAGGATTGGGGAGAAGAGAAGTCTGTGGCACAAATTGACTAGAAGAAGGGATCGGCTGGTAGGACATGTTCTGAGGCACCAAGGGATCACCAATTTAGTATTGGTGGGCAGCTTGGAGGGTAAAAATCGTAGAGGCAGACCAAGAGATGAATACACTAAGCAGATTCAGAAGGATGTAGGTTGTGGTAGGTACTGGGAGATGAAGAGGCTTGCACAGAATAGAGTAGCGTGGAGAGCTGCATCAAACCAGTCTCAGGACAGAAGACCACAACAACAACAACAACAACTACTCGTAGAACTTGAAAACAGACAAATTAAATTGAAAATCAGACGTCTTCAACCTCAATTTTCACACTTTAGCACTGACTATTGGTAATGCCAAAATACTGATATGATTCCCGATTACAATATGATTTTTGAGCAGAGTTTCAAAACAATCAGAATGAGTATGGGAATACTGGTGATTTTTCTCTAGCATTCAACCACTTATCACTTTCCGAGAGTAGCAGCGACCGGTGGACGGATGAAGGTTTCTTTTATTTGCTTAAATATTTTAATATTTGGATTCTATGTATCTTGCAACTGGAAATCAAAAATTTTTAATCTTCTTTTCGATTCCTATGTTAATTATAGGAAATAAGAGAAACAAGAAGCCGAAAATCGGTTATTTCAGAAACCGATTATTTTGAGCAGTTAAAATGATAAAGTTTAACTGAAGACCGATTGTTTCGGATGTGACTGCCATCCCTAATATGGAGTACGCTTACTCGTGTATTTTATGGGCATATTCAGCTGCTTAGTTTGGCTACAGTTCGCTAAATAATTATTTATTCCACAAGTTTGTATAAGTTTTGATTGCAACAGACTGATAAGATTTCCTATTTTATCTATGGTCCAGTATTCTAGCTGTAATCTGATGAGGCCAAACACTGACGACAGCCCCTCGCGAGGCTGAATGCCACCTGGTGGCGTTGTGGGCACATGATGCTCTAACACGTGTGAGACTGGTTCTGGTCTCTTTTCCTACCACAGTTGTGCAAGGACGCTCTCTGAGTGTTTTAGAAATTTGGTGTTGAACGTACGGCCTGCAAAGTAGGAAATATCATCCCACACATGCAGAGTTCAGAAGAGTGCATCAATACGGCCAGTGAAATAATCAATTATCTCAACGTCAGTTCCACTGTGCTCCCTGTATTATCGCTAACAGAAATTGGTTAATTATTGTACGGGTTCGGGCGTAACTATATGTTAGCAATAAATAAAAATCTTAGAATTTCGTTATTAAGGTTGCTTTTTACTCTAAGTATAACTTCATGACATAGCAATGTTAGCAAAATTACCTACAGGATGGTAAAATATTTATGCTGGGCATTCACAACTGTGAAGCGAAATTCCTGACTATTATAAGGTTCTTTAATGGTAAGATGGTTGATGACCATGTGTGGGGGTCGATAAAAATACAAACAATTTAAATACAATTGGGGCCAAAGATATCAATTACGCTAAACTGCACAATGAAAATACCTAAACTGAATGGGGGTCGGTAAAGAACAATCAAAAGGAAGCATACAGTAAAAACAATTCAACAATCCACAGCATAAAACACTCTACAGTGGCAGATCAGTCCTTTTTGTTAGATAAGATATCTCGCGTTTCTGCTTCAATGAAGCCCGACAATTCTGAATGTTTAGCTTCGTGGTTGAATTTAAAAAAAAAAGGGAGACATGGAGATAACCGCAGTTGTCAGTGTCAAAGGAATATCACTTGCTGGTATAGCACGATCGCGTGTGTTTACCTTACATCAGCGGCGGCAGTGGCGCTTGTCGGCGCGTAAATCTTTCTCCACTGTCAAACACGAGTTCTTCCTACGTCTTTGGTGAAGACAAGTCCCCTGTTTATTTCCTAACTAAGTTAACTGGCATGGTACACGCTATTTGGCTAGAATAGCACACATATCATTGCCCTCAAATCGCTCGCAAGCATTAAATGTCAGTTTACGGTGCGATTCTCCGTTCTAGAAGACTTTGCAGTTTAATTCCTTACGGGTTAAGACTAACCTGTGAACAAGTGTTCACATAATGACTCTCGCAATCGTCTCAGCGCAGAGCGAGTCACCTTGCTCAAACACTCGACAATTTTCTGCAAGAGAACAAGCCAATTACTCTGTCTGCAATTTGCCTATATCAAAGCTGGTAGCCACGTGTTTTCTTTCTGACCAATCAGGGCATTTTTACTTGTTATGCCTCCACCCACTAGAGTTTTTGTAGCCTCTCACAGGCGTCGGTTCATTCGTAGGGCAGGGTTTACCTTCTGCTACGTAATACTGAGATAAATAGCTTTCTCTTTCATGCGAGTTTTAATGCAGGTGGCTACAGTGAGTCACAAATGTTTTGGATTGGGTTTCTTCGGAAGTTTTATCTGGTAGAAAGGCTTTCCGAAGGGTCATCGTTAAAGCAGGGACAAGGGGTACCTTTTGCTGAAGGCCTGCGCAGTGGCTCAGGCGTCTCATACTGTCATCTAGATGTCCCGCTGTGGGTTTCAGCCATGCGAGATGGCGTGCTGTCATAAAATCCTCCTTTACCTCAGAACCGCATCTCATAGCAATTACTACTGTGAGTGTTAGTGGTTTACATTCACAAAATGTTGCTTTGTTTATTCACTTTGCTTTGCCTATCAATAAAATTTGTACCTACATTTTCAAGTAACTAAGTCGAGTGACATATCGAGTTAGCTGGAATTGTTTCAGGAACTCAATGTAAGGTGTGTTATTTGTTTGACGCCTTACAACGCTATAAAGGAAAGTAGCCTGTATTTAAGCGCAGCAGAGACGAAGGAGGAAACACTTCGCTGACGACAGGGACCATGAGTGGGGAAATCCGTTGACATAAGCGGCTTTGACAAAGTGTAGCTTTTTGTGGCGCGGTGTCTGGGCACAAGCATCTCCCAACCGGCGAAGCTAGTCAGCTGTTCACGTTCTACTGTCAGGGCCATCTTCTGGAAAGTGTTTGAAGGACAGTGAAATTACGATTAGGTGATATGGTGTTGGACGTGCACACCTCAACACAGAATGGGTCAGATTCCACTTGAATACGACCTCTGGCTCATCAGGTACTTCGTGGTTATGCAGATTACATTTATGCTGGATCTATTACCTCAAATTATATAAAATGATACATTACCCTCATGAAGCTAACAGGCAGCGTGAAAAAAATCAGCTATTGCACACATCGGAAAACATTAGTTGATAAGTTCCTGAATTTTATTTGTGTGTGGTTGGAGGAGCTGGGCATTTCAGTCGATTAATTTCCTTTAGTGGTTGCTGAATGACAGAGTTTGATCTGGTAAAAAAATATTTATTCAAACTGTGAGTGAAATTACTCAGGACACACAAACATTGAGGTTATAAAGCAATTTGAGAATGTATTTACATAATTAAAATAAAACAATGGTAAGATAATAAATGATTTTTAGGGTTGCCACCGGCATGTTGTTCTAGACAATTATGACTGAGATAGTGTCCAGGCACATAAAGGACACAAGATGCGTTTTTTAACTATACAGTTAAACAAAAAAGGAATTTGAACCCGAACAGAGCACACAATGGATCAAAGAATAAAGCAAAAAATCAGAAAGAAACGCCAGCAGGCTGGTGATCTCCAATGAGTTAACTCCATAACGAAACAAAACATGAGTGGTTACGGAAAAGACACCCTTTGAAGCAATAATTAGATTGCAGAAAAACTTGCATACCAGTGTGTGAAACGCGTAAATCAAGTTAGGAAGACAAAGTGGAAACCAGGAATGAATTTCTCTTCCCTCGGTATATCACGATTTCCGAAGTCGGGAGGGTCACTGCCAATGCGGTCTTACAGTGACTGCTGTCGAAGAGGCTGCGGATAAGTCACGATGCACTGCACCGCAGCCGCTCTAACTGCTGCCGCGCTGAGCCAAAGTGATGTGATTGCGAATAATGGATCTCGTCGTCTTTACTGGACGCAGATGCGAGTCCCGAAGCGAAACTTCAAAGACTTGGCAGGAGCGCGGAGTACAGAGTAGAATCACCAAGTAGAAATTCGAATCAGAATGTGAATACCTCTCCCAGTATTGTTAGCCTTCCGTCAGACCTTGGAAAGGCACCCAGTACAATTTTTTTCTAGCCAATCCCTGGAAGGCCCTAAGTGCTCTTCCAGTCAGGGATCTGGGAATCCGCTCACTAGCTCCCACAATAAAGATGTGTCTGTCAAAGAGACACACACACACACACACACACACACACACACACTCATATATATATATATATATATATATATATATATATATATATATATATATATATATGGAAATGGGAAACGAGTGTAGCTCCATTCCCGCGTGCAGACTCGTCTGTCAGAAATTCTGGAAATTTTGTTGACCTAAACACAGCGTTCCCACAGGAATCGCAAATTTGGAAATTTGCAAACACACGAGTGGCTATATACTTTGCTTGAGGAAACAAATCTAGGGATCTCACACAGCAGGATAACTGCAAGTGGACAGCTGAGGACTCCACCCGAAGTTTACTAATAAGCAGAGTTCTCACCCCTACCAGGGTTTCCCTTTCTGCCATAGTGTTCGGTAGGTTGGTATCTGCATTCTTAGTGACCGGCAGCTCGTCCAGAGTGTGCGATAGTTCTTCGTGTTGTTACGCAACCGAAAAGGAGTTCCCTTGGTCAAGACCAGACGCATTTAATGAAAAAAGAAAAAACTGCTACTAGAATGAAATGTTAGATTAGCTACAGAGAGGTCAGTAACCTACATTGCTACAAGCTACCCCCTAATTACCTATTTAATCACTGCGCAATACAGGCGAAAAGTCGACAAGTAAAAACCGAATCGGAAAGTAAATGAAGCAAGAGAGCCTCGTATGCAAATAGGAACAAATGTGAGGAGAAAATCCTGATACAGGCTGTCGCCTCACAGACGTGGAGCCCGGGGGCTTGATTGCTGTGTGAAGCAAAATGGGCCGCGATCTTTGGCAGGTCTGATGACACGCCATCTCTTCGCTAATTACGCCCAACTGCAATGGTTTCTTACCTTCCTTAGACCATTACACCTGAGTACAGTCAGATATTAGCTAATTCCCCCACCTTCCCCTCTCCTATCAAACCATCGTCAATTTTAGCACCTAATCAAAGTTTAGAATGGAAAATAATTTTCTTTGAATATATATTTTTAAAATTGTGAAAGATTGCTGACATTTAGCTTTTTTAGGTACCAGGTGATCAAAAAGTCAGTATACATTTGAAAACTGAATAAATCACGGAATAATGTGGATAGAGAGGTACAAATTGACACACGTGCTTGGAATGCCATGGGGTTTTATTAGAACCAAAAAAATACAAAAGTTCAAAAAATGTCCGACAGATGGCGCTTCATTTGATCAGAATAGCAATAATTAGCATAACAAAGTAAGACAAAGCAAAGATGATGTTCTTTGCAGGAAATGCTCAATATGTCCACCATAATTCCTCCACAATAGCTGTAGTCGAGGAATAATGTTGTGAACAGCACTGTAAAGCATGTCCGGAGTTATGGTGAGGCTTGGCGTCGGATGTTGTCTTTCAGCATCCCTAGAGATGTCGGTCGATCACGATACACTTGCGACTTCAGGTAACCCCAAAGCCAATAATCGCACGGAGTGAGGTCTGGGGACCTGGGAGGCCAAGCATGACGAAAGTGTCGGCTGAGCACACGATCATCACCAAACGACGCGCGCAAGAGATCTTTCACGCGTCTAGCAATATTGGGTGGAGCGCCATCCTGCATAAACATCGTTCGTTCCAGCAGGTGTTTATCAGCCAGGCTGGGGATGATGCGATTCTGTAACATATCGGCGTACCTCTCACTCGTCGCGGTAGCAGTTACAAAACAAGAATCACGCATTTCCTCGAAGAAAAAAGGTAGATGTGGTAAATCCAACCCATACCGTGACTTTCTCGTCGTGCAATGGAGCTTCCACGACAGTTCTAGGATTTTCGGTAGCCCAAATTCTGCAGTTGTGGGCGTTGACAGACCCTCGGAGCGTGAAATGAGCTTCATCGGTCCACAACACGTTACTCAACCAATCGTCATCTTCCGCCATCTTTTGAAACGCCCACACCGCAAATGCCCTCCGCTTCACTAAATCGCCAGGTAAAATAGTTCGTGATGCCGATGGATTTAGTACGGATAGCATCGGAGGGTATGCCTCAGTGCCAACCAAACAGTAGTGTATGGAACGCCGGTGCGACGTGCGACTGCACGAGCGCTGACTTCCCCGTGCATAGACGAACCCGCTACAGTCTCCATTTCTTCCTGAACTGTCTCAGCAGCATTACGCTTTGTGCTCGGTCGGCCACTACGGGGTCTATCGTCCAAACAAGCCGTGGTTTCGAACTTCGAAATCATTCTTGCCACAGCTGCATTTGTTAACGGACCTTTACCCGTTCGAATCCACTTCCTATGGCGATAGGATCGTAACGCTGAACTAGCACATTCCGCATTCTCATAATACAGCTTCACTATAAGCGCCTTTTCAGGTAACGTCAACATGCTGCGACTGCTGGCGCATCAGATTCTCTCTCTTTTTTTTTTCTTTATTGTCATTTTGAAACCTGTATACAGGCAGACCTGCAGCAGCATACTACGCCGCTCTTTGGCCTCAGAGAAACACAAAGATACAATGAGGACAATGAGAGAAAAAAAGATGGTGGACATATAAACGGAGACAAACACTTTTTAAAATACAAGGTGCCGTTCATGGACGTAGAGTCCAAGATAAAATTGTTCAGACACTTGGACACAGACAGAAACGAAAATTGTCACACGTGAACGTAGGTGCACAAAACGAATAACACTGAACCACTTAAGCACAAAACGACGACACACACAGAACAGGAGGCGTTGATCTCCGGCGCGCGAATGTTTACTAACTGTGTACGAGTCCGGGGACCTGCCAAGAGAGGAGGAGGGGGGTGGGAGAGGGAGAGGGGAGAGCAGATGCCAAGGGCAGGGGAGATAGGGGGAAGGGAGGAAGGGGGAGGGGAAGCCCGGGGGAAGAGAGGAGGAGGGAGGGGACGGGGGAAAAGGAAAAGGAAAAGGAAGGGAGGGAGGGTGCCTAAAGGAAAGGGCACAGGAAGTGGGGGGGAGGATGAAAGTTGAAAGGAGGGGTAGATGGAGGGGAGGAGGACATCATCAGGGAGGGGGAGCTGGCGGAAGCCACCTTGGGAGAGGGTAAGGAGGGTGGATAGATGGAGACCGGGTGGGACGTGGGAAAACAGGCTCGGCAGCGGGCGGGTGTGGGAGAGGACGGGTGAGACAAGCGGATGAGGAGGATCGAGTTTGCGGGAGTTGTACAGGATCCGTATCCTTTCAAGGAGGAGGTGGGGGAAGGGGATGAGATCATACAGGATCCGTGTGGGGGAGGGGAGACAGATGCGATAGGTGAGGCGGAGAGCATGGCGTCCAAGGATTTGGAGGGATTTATAAAAGGTAGGGGGGGCGAAGATCCAGGTCGGATGGGCATAACAAAGGATAGGGCGGATGAGGGATTTATAGGTGTGGAGGATGGTGGAGGGGTCCAGACCCCACGTACGGATGGAAAGGAGCTTGAGGAGACGGAGTCAGGATCTTGCCTTGGCTTGGATTGTCCGGAGATGGGGAGTCCAGGAGAGGCGATGGTCGAGGGTGACACCAAGTTACTTAAGGATGGGAGTGAGGGCGATAGGACGGCCATAGATTGTGAGATAGAAATCAAGGAGGCGGAACGAAGGGGTGGTTTTGCCTACAATGATCGCCTGGATTCTCTCTCTCATTACAGCTCCTTTTATACACGATTGTCATGCACAGTCACTGACGCTTTGCTGTCCAGCGCCATCTGTCGGACATTTTGTGAGCTTTGTTTTTTTTTTGTTTTAATAAAACCCCTTGTCACTCCAAGCATGTGTGTCAATTTTTACCCCTCTATCTACATTATTCCGTGGTTTATTGAGTTTTCAAATTTATACTGTCTTTTTGATCACCCGGTATTTTATTAAGCCACGAACAAATGACTGAACGAAACAATTGATACTGTTTACATCTAACAACGGTTTCGTATTTTACTGCTTCTCAGCCAGAGCACAACATAAATCATGTTCCGCATCCATTCAGTTCCTTGTTTGTATTCTCATTGCTATCATACTCAAAAATTTACTTTCGCATCTATAAATCCTGTATGCCACGTTTCTTTACCATGAGCTGTGTAAAGCTAGTGTTGCGTGTGCTAGAATGAATGATTAAGCAATTTCCGGTGCAACGGCAGTGCTAGCTATAATTCTTTCTCATGTAAGAAATCTAACTATCCAAGTTGACAATAGGCTCTTGTTATAAAACGTGCTTCTCTTGCACTACTTATCTCTCCAGCGGCACTTGCTTCTTCTGCACTCTGTGGCGCCATTGAAAATCAGCTACACTGAGCTGACAAATCTCACTGGATAGCGATACGCACATATACAGGTGAAGGTAGTACCGCCTACACTGGGCATAAAAGGTCAGTGCCTTGGCGGAGATGTTATTTGTACTCAGGTGATTAACATGAAAACATTTCCGACGTGATTATGACGTCACGACGGGAATCAACAGATGAACGCGGAATGGTAGCTGGAGCTGGACGCATGGGATATTCCATACGGGAAATCGTTAGGGAATTCAATATCCCGCGATCCACTGCGTCAAGAGTGTGCGAGAATACCAAATTTCAGGAATTACCTCTCAAAACGGACAACGACCGAAAGTCGCGGCGTCGGCGTAGAATTGTCAGTGCTAACAGATAAACAAGACTGCCTGAAATAACTGCAGAAATCAATGTGGGACGTCCGACGAACGTTTCTGTTAGGGCCGTGCGGCGAAAATTGGCGTTAATGGGCTATGGCAGCAGACGACCGACGGAGTGCCTTTGCTAGCAGCACGACATCGCCGGCAGCGCATTTTCTGGACTCGTGGCCACATCGGTTGGACCCTACACGACTGGAAAACAGCGGTGTGGTCAAATGAGTCCCAATTTCAGTCGGTAGGAGCTGATGGTATGGTTCGAGTGTGATGCAGACCCCTTGAAGCCATGGATCCAAGTTGTCAACAAGACACTGTGCAAGCTGGTGGTTGCTCAATAAAGGTGTGGGCTATGTTTAGAAGGAATGGAATGAGTTCTCTGGTCCAACCGAGTCGATCATTAACGGAAAATTGTTATGTTCGGCTCCCTGGAGACCATTTGCAGCTATTCATTGACGTCATGTTTCCAAACAACGATGGAAGTTTTGTGGATGACAATGCCCTCTGTCACTGGTCACAATTTAGACTGAACTGAAGAACATTCTGGACATTTCGTGTTAATGACCTGGCTACCTAGATTTCTCGACATAGATCTCATCAAAAATTTATGGGACATAATCGAGAGGTTCCTTTTTGTGCGCAAAATCCTGCACCGGCAACACTTTCGCAATTAGGTACGGCTGTAGGGGCAGCATGACTCAATCTTTCTGCATTCGTCTTCCAACGACTTGACTCCATGCCACGACGAGTTGCTGCACAAGGAAGGGAAAAGGAAGTTCGACACTATATTAGGAAGTATCCTATCACTTGTGTCACCTCAGTGTACACTTGATCGCTAGACTCATTACTTCTGAAACGGCAGAAAAAAAAGGATCAAATGGCTCTGAGCACTATGGGACTTAATTTCTTAGGTCAATAGTCCCCTAGAACTTAGAACTACTTAAACGTAACTAACCTAAGGACATCACACACATCCATGCCCGAGGCAGGATTCGAACCCGCGACCGTAGCGGTCGCGCGGCTCCAGACTGTAGCGCCTAGAACCACTCGACCACTCCGGCCGGTGAAACGGCAGAAATTGGGAGACTTCAGACTGTTGATGTTTTGTGCCTGACCACCACCTCCACAACAGCAACAGCAACAGCAACAACAACACTGTACACAGCACTATAGTAACCATTACGTTGTTACTGCTGTATCGTGCTGTCGATTAGTTCATTTATCTATTTCTAACTGAGCGATAAACCAGTTTCTAGTCTATAACAGGAACTGCCTACAACCGAGAGATTTTCATGACATATTTAGCGTTTGTTACTGTCAGATATGTAAGGTACAGAGCACAGAGTATGTGTGTAGCTGGTAGACTATGCGAGGAACCTCTAACCTCCTCGGTATAGCGTGTCGCATTGATGCCAATGATTTGGAAAAGAAGTAATTATTTATAACTTATATAATCAGCATTAGAGTCAAACTAAACTGAGGTAATTGTATTGATATTTTCAAAATAATTTAGTTTCATGACTGAAGCACAGTCGAACCATTTTGGCTTTTACGCCGGAAAAAATTAATTTTACCCCTCATAGGCTGTTTTACACTCAGATTAGGACCCACTGCCATACTGTGTCTGGACTAGCACCGTCTGTCAAATCTGGGCGTATCAGTCGGACCTGTCCTGTTACAGGGCTTTATTGCAGCGGTGCGATAATATGCAGATGTGTACACTCAAGGGCAAATGAATTAGCCACACGTGCCAAGTGACAGGTTGCAACCTCTATTTGTGTCGTACCGTACCTTTGATTATACAGGGTGGTCCATTGATCGTTACCGGGCCAAATATCTCACGAAATAAGCGTCGAACAAAAAAACTACAAAGAACGAAACTTGTCTAGCTTGAAGGGGGAAACCAGATGGCGCTCTGGTTGGCCCGCTAGAAGCTGCCATAGGACAAACGGGTATCAACTGCGTTTTTTTAAACAGGAACCCTCATTTTTTATTACATATTCGTGTAGTACGTAAAGAAATATGAATATTTTAGTTGCACCACTTTATTCCCTCTTGTGATAGACGGCGCTGTAATAGTCACAAACATATGGCTCACTATTTTAGACGAACAGTTGGTAACAGGTAGGTTATTTAAATTAAAATACAGAACGTAGGTACATTTGAACATTTTACTTCGGTTGTTACACGGTGATACATGTACCTTTGTGAACTTATCATTTCTGAGAACGTATGCTGTTACAGAGTGATTACCTGTAAATACCACATTAATGCAATAAATGCTCAAAATGCTGTCCGTCAACCTCAATGCATTCGGCAATACGTGCAACGACATTCCTCTCAACAGCGAGTAGTTTGCCTTCCGTAACGTTCGCACATGCATTGGCAATGCGCTGACGCATTTTGTCAGGCGTCGTCGGTGGATCACGATAGCAAATATCCTTCAACTTTCCGCACAGAAAGAAATTCAGGGACGTCAGATCCAGTGAACGTGCGGGCCATGGTATGGTTTTTCGACGACCTATCCACCTGTCATGAAACATGGTATTCAATACCGCTTCAACTACACGCGAGCTGTGTGCCGGACATCCATCATGTTGGAAGTACATCGCCATTCTGTCATGCAGTGAAACATCTTTTAACATCGGCAGAACATTACGTAGGAAATCAGTATACATTGGACCACTTATATTGCCATCGATAAAATGGGGGCCAATTATCCTTGCTCCCATAATGCCGCACCATACATTAACCCGCCAATGTCGCTGATGTTCCACTTGTCGCAGCTATCGTGGATTTTCCGCTGCCCAATAGTGCATATTATGCCGGTTTACGTTACCTCTGTTGGTGAATGACGCTTCGTCGCTATATAGAACGCTTGCAAAAAATCTGTCATCGTCCCGTAATTTCTCTTGTGCCCAGTTGCAGAACTGTACAAGACGTTCAAAGTCGTCGCCATGCAATTCCTGGTGCATAGAAATATGGTACGGGTGCAATCGATGTTGATGTAGCATTCTCAACACCGCCGTTTTTGAGATTCCCGATTCTCGCGCAGTTTGTCTGCTACTGATGTGCGGATTAGCCGCGACAACAGCTAAAACACCTACTTGGGCATCATCATTTGTTGCAGGTCGTGGTTGACGTTTCACATGTGGCTGAACACTTCCTGTTTCCTTAAATAACGTAACTATCCGGCGAACGGTCCGGACACTCGGATGATGTCGTCCAGGATACCAAGCAACATACATAGCACACGCCGGTTGGGCATGTTGATCACAATAGCCATACATCAACACGATATCGACCTTTTACGCAATTGGTAAACAGTCCATTTTTAACAAGGGTAATGTATCACGAAGTAAATACCGTCCGCACTGGCGGAATGTTACGTGATACCACGTACTTATGAAAAAAGTGGTCCAACAAAAACATGCATATTTCTTTACGTACTACACGAATATGTAATAAAAAATGGGGGTTCCTATTTAAAGAAAAAACAGTTGATATCCATTTGACCTATGGCAGCGCCATCTAGTGGGCCAACCATAGCGCCATCTGGTTTCCCCCTTCAAGCTAGACGAGTTTCGATCTTTGTAGTTTTTTCGTTTGACGCTTATTTCGTGAGATATTCGGCCCGGTCACGATCAATTGAAATCCTGAGGAAATGCAATCCGAAAACAGAGAAAGTAGTTTACAGTACGCTTGTTCGTCCACTGCTTGAATATTGCTCAGCGGTGTGGGATCCGTACCAGATAGGGTTGATAGAAGAGATAGAGAAGATCCAACGGAGAGCAGCGCGCTTCGTTACAGGATCATTTAGTAATCGCGAAAGCGTTACGGAGATGATTGATACTCTCCAGGCAAAGACTCTGCAGGAGAGACGCTCAGTAGCTCGGTACGGGCTTTTGTTGAAGTTTCGAGAACATACCTTCACCGAGGAGTCAAGCAGTATATTGCTCCCTCCTACGTATATCTCGCGAAGAGACCATGAGGATAAAATCAGAGAGATTAGAGCCCACACAGAGGCATACCGACAATCCTTCTTTCCACGAACAATACGAGACTGGAATAGAAGGGAGAACCGATAGAGGTTATCAAGGTACCCTCCGTCACACACCGTCAGGTGGCTTGCGGAGTATGGATGTAGATGTAGATGTAGAATGGACCATCCTGTATACCTAAATGAACTTGTCGGCTTTCGGCTGACTCTATTACTAGCCCTCCCAACTCCCCGATAAATGTAATTAATTGAGTGGTCAGCCTCACTATAAAATGTAGACCCCGTGAGACAAGGATAATTTGCTAACTATGACTTATTAACCCCTCATTACTTCTCATTTCCGGAAGACCCAGTATCTGTTCAAAGGATCGCGAGCTATATGGATATCAAAGTCGGAAAACGCGCAACAGTAAATGGAACTGATTGAACTACTCTTCCACTCACATACTTGTACAAAAATACAGTCAAAAGTCACAGATCACACTGTAATGCAGCGACATCATAAAATACCTGAAAACGCTTTAAAGAAAGGAAATACTAACTAATACTAAGAAAACAATATAAGTTAAGAGTGTCAAATTTAAATTAAAAGTCACACTATTAGATTAATGACCAGCAACTCCTGCCTTCGTATCTTAACTCAAGTGGTTGCTAGAACTTCGCATAGTCTCAGGTACACCCTTAGTAACTCATAGGCCCTTCTTGAAATTAGTCACAGTAACGGCGGACTACTGATCTTCCAGTCCTCCTCCTCCTCATTCGGAAACTAAATACGGGCACCCTTCAGCACATGAGCTCGAATTACACATACGGCGTCTTTCCGCTTCCCGCCACTGCAGGTAGAACTTCCATCCTTCGTGTAGCATACCCACTGCTGCCTTGATAACTCTCGTCGCAATCCACACTCGCCAGCCCAACATTATGCGGCCAACACCAGCCTGACAATAACTGATTCCAGTACCTTCCACCTCCCGCACCCAAATACACATTCTTGACTTCTTCACTCTTTTGACTGCTTGTCTTAACGTGCTCGCTTTCATCACTCTGCTCCCTCTCGCCCCGCCACCCTACTTGCTCCACACAGGTGAAGTCCCGGCACACCTGCCGTCTGGAAACCGTAAATACACTGTCGGAAAAAAAATACTACACCTGAAAGACGACGTCGATTTTGATGCGATGACAGCGTACGTCACCTGGTGCACAGTAGAAGTACTGACATCTACATCTACATGGTTACTCTGCAATTCACACTTAAGTGCCTGGCAGAGGGTTCATCGAACCATTTTCATACTATTTCTCTACCATTACACTCTCGAATGGCGCGTGGGAAAAGTGAACACCTAAATCTTTCCGTTCGAGCTCCGATTTCTCTTATTTTATTATGATGATCATGTCTCCCTACGTAGGTGGCTGTCAACAAAATATAATTGCATTCGGAAGAGAAAGTTTGTGATTGAAATTTCGTAAATAGATCTTGCCACAAAGAAGACCGCCTTTGTTTCAGTATCGTCGCGTATCATATCAGTGACACCCTCACGCCTATTGCGCAATAACACGAAACTTGCTGCCCTTCTTTGTACTTTTTCGATGTCTTCCGTCAATCCTACCTAGTAAGGACCCCATAGCGCGCAGCAATATTCCAGCAGAGGACGTACAAGCGTAATGTAGGCTGTCTCTTTAGTGGGTTTGTCGCATCTTCTAAGTGTTCTGCCAACAAAGCGCAGTCTTTGTTTCACCTTGTAACCTCCCCCTCACTTACCGACCTTAATGACAGTGAAAAATGAAACCGCGTGTACCTAATGGGAATTTTGGAAAAGCAATCGTCACCGAAGTTAACCTGTCGGTAAAGAGGGAGGAAAGGGTTACATCTAAATGAAAGGAAAAATGCTAATGAAACTGGTGGAAATTAATTTTGAAAAGGGGTAAAGTTAATAAAGAAAGTAAATGTGCGGCCGTTACGTTAACAATTAACTAGCGGTAATTAGATATTTGAGATTTGGGGGAAATCACGGTCGCCAGTCCTAAGGACAATTACTATAGTAACTGAAAAAGAAAGGTTATTACACATATAATTAACACTAGAAGCGTGGCAACTGAAGGTTGACACGTGTAGTGTGAAAACTGAAAGTTTGTCAGAAGTAATAAATTTCGCTACACTCTGACTTAATTTAGCAAAAGAATTAATAAAACCGGAAAATCGAAAGTTAATTTAGTGATTGAAGTTAATAGTGAGCTTTCTTTCTGAAGCACATCGAAATCCAGTAAAATACGGTTAGTCTTGGACTACCTCAACAATCATTTCAAAAGCAACTTGACTCTACGCAATTTAGAAACAAGAGATTTTACTTTGAACTTGAATTAAATGATTCTGAACTATTAACAATAGTAAAATTTAGTACGTACCAAGCTGAGCTGCAGTCACAGGTAAGCTAAAATATGCTAACAAAACTCGCACTCTAAATTCGTGCTCGTGTAACCTAAATATTGTAGCCAGCTACTGAACTTGGAAATTAAAGCAGTGAAATCTAATTATATTATTTTAATGCTGGCGTTTGAATTTCAACGACACTCGGGTTCATTTCGGAAAAGGAAGGGACCCTGCTTGGCAATGCAATTGGGACAATGAGCAACAAAGGTTCATGCTAAGTTGCTGTAATTTTGCGAGGCAAATGGAACAATTTGAAAAGCTGAGGTCTGCCATACAGTTCTGAAACTTTACGTGCTTTTAGTCTTCCTTGTTGGTTGATTGAAGGTTTGAAGCCGTCGATCGAGGAGGTGGCGACAGTCACTCATTGTCGCCCGTCGCTGTTGCAGAAGCTGGATGTTGGCGCGCCTTCTTCTCGACACGGTCACCAGGCGAAACGGGCTCTTGATGTGCGCCAGCTAATGCTTCCCGTCCGTGACACCATGTCAGAAACTATCATCGCGATTCGAGCGCAATTACATGCTGCCAAACCCCGAAAGCGCGGCAACTCGCGGGAGCGTCACACAACACACCTTCTCCACTCGCTACTCCCGCCAGACTCCTACTGTTCTGCCCGCGCTCCACGCGGCAGAGTTAACACTACCAAAGATCCTACACACTTTGATTCTTCACACGACCTATCGACGTAATCGTTCGATAGCAGTTTTCCCTAGGCAAGACCCAGCGTAAAAATACAAATAATATTTACGAAACAAACCAATTATACATCGACATGAGTGCATAAATATATATATACAAACAGTAAAACAATTACAATATATAAAGAGACAGTAATGTCATATCTTGAGGTAACAAAACAAGGAAAAAAATAATAGTACAATAGATGGAAATAGGAGTATATGCATTTCCGGCGTTACACGTGCCCCACATTGTCTGAGGATGTTCGTGTAACGTAAACAGACTCAGAAAATGTCCCAAAAAAAGAAACAGCGGAAATGCATATGCTCAAAACATCAACAAAATTTAGCATTCGCCTAATTAACCATAAACCAATTTTTAGACGATAATAATTGAGTGGAGACACTCCTAATCTTATTCCACTCTGTCATCTTGCACAAAATAAAACAGGTTGACAACATATTAAAATTCATAGAAGATATAGAAAATGGTTTAGCTATTCCAAAATCATTAAAATTCGTAACACTATGAGAAATGGAATACTATTTGCAAAATTAATCAGAGTACATGGTCATAAAAACAGGTAGATCAAAATACGCAAATTAATAATTAATTACATAGAATACACATTTTTACATAACCTTTACATAATTAATATCTCGTCATGAGATTCCACTTAACGCTAAACAAGAAAATAATATTCAGTAGATCGAAAAAAACATAAATATTGACAGCAGAATTCTTTCACATCAGCTGTCCGGGAAGAAAAACTATTCCGCCTTTCGTACTCGCAAGTACAAAGAATGCCGACAGCGGCACAAGAGCCAACAGCGGTACAAGAGCCGACAGCGGCTCGCCTCGCCAGTATTGTTGCGCCCGCGTGTGCGGCACGCTTGATCTCACTCGCCCTTGTGACGGCGTTTCCAGAACGTCCGTTTCACTGAATTCTTTAGGAAAAACTCACTCCCGAGTAATCTCAAGGAGTCCCTTAATACTATCACAGTGGATAACTCAACACTGTCCATCATCACACGCATGTACTAGCCTGAAACTTAAAACAGCGTCTAAGTACATCGGCAATGACTAGTAAAACACATATTCATGAAATCTTACAGCTAGTTACAAAATCATATTTACATTGCTTAATCTACTGTGACTCAGCTGAAAACTTAAATTAGCAGCTTGGATTTTTCAATTGATAAATAATCACTCTCTCTTAAATCATTTAGTCAAAATTAATTACTTATTAATTACAACTTCTTTAATGTCCTCTTGGTCAGTCAAAAGCATGGCAATCTAGCAAACCTTAAATCTTACACTCTATATTTACATATTGTACAAATTACCCATTGTGTGGTATTAATCGATCCTAGGTTGGTACAATTTCAAATCTACTATATTTCGTATACCTAATAGCTTTCCAGAGCTTGGATACTCTAAGCAATAAGCATTTGTGTGAGGTATACCAATGACTTTATATGGTCCATTATAAACAAACTTAAATTTAGAGATTTCATTGTCTATCTCGCTCGATTTCTCATGAGCTTTTACAAGTACTAAGTCTCCGATCGCAAACGCGCTTTAGCGTCATGACGACGTATGCGAGCATCGGCTTTAAGCTTCATTACTTCTCGCAAACGATCTTTTTTCACACCAATACTAATGTCAATCCGTGGAGGGAATTTGATTATCTCTTCCACTAAACTTTTACTTCTGTCATCCAACAGGATTTCCTCTGGAGAAAATCCCGTAGATTCATGTCTCAAGGTGTTCATAATTCTCTCAAATACTGCTACATATTTGCCCCATGCCCTATGGTTGTGATGGCAATAGGTACGGCACAGTCGGCCTAGCTCGCGCATATACCTCTCAGCGGGATTCCCAGCCGGACAATAAGCTGAAATATGGATCACCTCGACCCCATTACTTTCCAAGCCTTCATTCCACAACTTAGAAGTAAATTGTGCCCCATTGTCTGATAGAATCGCCTTGGGCTTACCAATATGAACAAAATAATCGTTCACAAGCTTGCTATAGACTGCTTTGGCTGTAGCTTTCCTAATCGGGTATAGTTTGATGAACTTGGAAAAAGCTTCTAGCACTACTAAAATGTAAGCAAAGTTTCCTGATGACTTGGGCAAAGGTCCGTACAAGTCCACGCACAGTAACTCAAAGGTGTCGTTAGGCCTTATACTTTGCATAGGACCACGACTCGTACAGTTGGTAACCTTCACCTTCTGACATAAATCGCAAGTTTTCACTCTGTCAGTAACTCGTTTTAACATGTTGTTGAAATGCACTACTTCACTCAGCTTTTCCGTACATTTCTTTGGTCCACAGTGACCATACGCCAAATGGTAGTAGTCTATTATTTCCGTGACGTATTTGCTGGGCCAGCATACCCGCCAAATATTACTATCTTCACCCTTACATATGTACAAGATATGATCGTATATCTTGTAATACTTCCTTAATTTCTCTCCTTCTGGACTCTTTTCATCATATCGGGTTTTCACCATATTTAAACAACCATCCTCGTTCTGATGACGACGTAGATTCTTACAAATGTTCATTATTAATTTACGTCCCTCAACTTCTTTAAAATAGTACAATTTGACCACTCCATCTGCCTCATCTTTCAATAGACCTTGATTAGACTCGGGCAACCGCGACAGCGCATCCGCTACGCAATTGTCGGTCCCTTTTACGTAACAGATGTCATAGTTAAATTGCTGTAAATACAGCGACCACCTAGTCAGTCTTTCGTGAAGTAGTTTACAATCCTTCAGATAAGTGAGCGCCTTATGGTCCGTATGAATAATCACCTTACGGTCCCATAGGTAACCCTTGAACTTCTTGAATCCCCACACGATAGCGAGACACTCTTTCTCAGAAATCGTGTAGTTTCGCTCACTTTTTGATAAAGTTCGACTCGCGAACGCTATCGTCCGGTGTTCCTTATCCTCTCCTTTACCAACTTCTTGGAACAGTTCTACCCCCACCCCGTAATTCGACGAATCCGTTCCCAGATGGAAGGGTAGCGATAAATCAGGATGAAATAGTATGTTAGATCTTAACAACTCGTCTTTTAATCTCTCGAAAGCAGTCTGACACCCGTCAGTCCACACAAACGGAACATTTTTGCGTAAGAGGTTATTCAAATTTTCATCATTAAACACGTGTCCTTTTACAAATTTACGGTAAAATCCTGTGAGCCCTAGAAAACTTTTTAACTGTTTCCTAGACTTGGGTGGAGGACAATTCTTTATTGCCTCTAGTTTCTCTGGGTCTTTCGTAATACCAGCAGTGGTAATTACATGCCCTAAAAATTTCAGTTCCTGCTTCACAAATTCGCATTTCTTTAGCTTTAGAGTCATTCCGCCACGGCGCAATGCTCTAAAAACTTCATCTAACAGGTCACAATGGTCATGCCAAGTGGCATTGGCCAACAATAGGTCGTCAACATATACAGTTAATCTTGAACTCAAAGCCGGTCCTAGCACTTTATCTAGGGTCCTGATGAATACGGACACAGATATATTAAGTCCAAACGGCAGTACTCTATACTGATAACACCTGCCCGCAAACAAGAAGGCGGTGTATGGCCTAGATTCTTCTTCGAGTTCTATTTGCCAGTAACTAGCTGTCAGATCGAGGCTAGTCATGAACTTAACGTCATGAAAACGTTGCAAAATCTCCTCCATACTCTCTGGTCTGTCTGTTTCACGTTGAACGACCCTATTCAACGTGCGTGCGTCAATCACAATACGCACACTACCATCCCGTTTTGCTACAATGACCAAACCGTTATTGTATGGACTTGTACTTCTTTCAATCACTCCCCATTCGATCATCTTATCTATCTCCCGTTGCACTGCTTCCTTTTTGGACAGCGGTATAGCATACGGTCTCACGAAGAATGGTTCGTGCGGAATTACATGCAACTTGCATTTATATCCTTCCACAAGACCCGGTTTGTCTGAAAATACACTCTTATTCCTCATTATTACTTCATACAGGCCTCGTCTTTGTTCGTGTGTTACGTTTGACACACCGTCTACAATACTTTCCAATTCACTTTCTACACTATTGTCAATGCCGAGATTCCTCACATTACAGTAGTTCAAATTCATACCTACGTCAATACCATTCGGCCAGTTAACAATGTGTATAGGCTGGTATTGCCTATGCACACCGTCTCCTGCCTCGTCAAAACTAACTACTATTGTTTTATCTTGGGACGTACATGTCAACGTTTTGCTTTCGCAGTTAATCACTGCACGGTACTTTAACAGCCAATCTAACCCGATAATTACTTCCGTAGTTAAGTCTGGCACGACGACAAACTCTTGTTCAAATCGTGCCCCACATATCTCGAAGTTGACAAAAATCTGTTTTGTGACCGGTTTACTGGCCTTCCCAGTAGCACCGATAATTTTCACTCCTGTTACTGGCATAACTACGATGCCAGGTCTGTCTTTCAGTAACTCAAATATTTTCCCAGATACAGCACTCAATTCTGCACCGGTGTCAATCAACACGTTTAGTTGTAGGTCGTGCATATTAACAGACACTACTATCTGTCTACACTTGTCCTCGACTGTTTCTTTATTTTCCCACAGTAAATCCTCGTCTATATCCAGGTCATTCCAGAAAAAACCATCCGGCTTTGATCCTAAATCCGGTTTATCTGGCGGCTTTTTCAGCCTCTGTTCACATACAGTTTTAATTTCAACACGTCTGTCCTGAGGCTTAGTCTGTAGCGTCGCCTCCAATACCGAAACCTTTTCCTGTAACTCGTCAACTAGTGAGTGTTGCTTTGCTATCAATTCACTAATTGTCACCTTCGTTGATTCCTCTTTAGTCAGATTGATCTCATCTGCCAATCTACCTGGAGGAATGTGCCCAGTAGTATCTGCAATTACTTCCTCTAGATCTGCGCAACCCACACTGTTATCGTCTGACCGTATAACGTCAGCTCTAACCTCATACACTCTGTAATCTGCGTGCTTTTGTACCAATCGTGTCCGGCTATCACTAAAATTTTCATAATCTTTCTCCTTAATACTCTCGCAATGTTTAAACTGGATGTTCGCGTCGGGTGGGTCGGCTACTTCTACCATTACAACTTTCGGTAAAGTCTGCCGGTTAGGGCCAGAACTTTCCGTTACTACTTCAACATTCAACTCCTGCGGGACGAAACACGACGAATCTTGCTCGTGCTCCCCATTAACATCAACTATTTCTGGTAAAGTCTGCCGGTTAGGGCCAGAACTTTCCAACACTTTACAAATACTATCTTCCTGTGGGACGAGACGCGGCAAATTCTGCCCGCGCTCTCCATAAATACTTCTCCCGTACAGGCCCCTATAATCTCTTAGTTCGTCGTATAAGCGACCGAACTGCCTTAACCAGACCTCATCCCTCTCTGCATCCCCTCGCTCGATGACGGACGTTTTATCCGACATCTGATCTTCTCTCAACAATTGCGAATCATTCTTAAACTCAAACTCCAGTTCCGCTGTGGGTATTACAGCTGGCACCTTATAATCGATTTCCGGAACACTACTTAAATTGTTCTCACAGACAGTGAATGTACCTTCTACTGCCGTGTATACAGCTGATCTACTACTTGTGGGTGCACTCCTTTCTCTTAACACTGGCACACTCTCCCGCCGTTGATTATTCCATACGGAATTTTCATAACGACGACACCTGAGTTTTCTACTGTTATTGGGCCGCCAAAATTTCTCCACGCCCGGTCGGCCCCTCACCGGCGCGGCTAATGGTTTCCCTGTCTCGTCCCAGCAGATACAGTCCCCGGATGCTGCTGAGGCGGCTGATCACACCCTCTGGCGTTATTACTATTCTGTGAAGCCCGTATCACGTTAGTATGATACTGGTTTCCGTCATTCCTGTTATTATTTGCATTGTACCGATTGTTATTACGGTCCGAACCATTATTGTTATTGCTGCCATGGATGCGGTATGCATTATTCCCGTGGTTATCGTTGTTGTGGTTGCTGTGGTACCCATTGTTGTTACCACGGCCTCTGCCACTGTCGCGATTATTGCGCCAATTGTCCTCGTCCTCCACTCTTTCCAGGAAATCATTGATTGTCCTGTAATTGCTTCCTACGTATCGTTTTGTATCATCTGGAAGCTTCTTGTAGAGTTCCCAGACTATTTCGGATTCCGAGCGGCGGTCACGCAAATATTCCAACTTGCGGATCCAGCCCTCACAAAACTCCTTCATCGAACCGCGCGAATTCGCATCGAAAGGCCTCGATACGACAAATTCGCGCCAGACACTTTGCTGTTTTTGCTCTGACCAGTATTCAGCCAGAAACAAATTTTTAAATTCGTCAAAAGTCAGGTTCGTAATGTTGAGGTTTAAGCCCCAACGCTTGGCATCACCAGCCAACACATCAATAATCGCATTAATTTTTCTCTCATCAGTCCATGATCTGGGTAAAACTCTTTCACAATTTTTAATGAAATCCGTCGGGTGTATACCGCCTTTTTTCAAGGGGTCGAACCGCTCCTCTTTCGTCAACAACTCCGAACTATGTGCACAGATTGGCACATAGCTCTGTTTTTCGTCAAGTTTCCTTTCTAATTCCGACACCCTCGTAATCACTTGGCAAGTGGTTGTCGCAAGCGTTTCCACTTCCCTCTTTTTCTCTTCGCAGGTATTAGCCTGCTTCGTCACTTTGGTATCTACTTCGGATACTAAAGCCTTTAAAGTTTCCACCTTCTTTTGATCCTCTTTTTTCACTAATTGAATTTGTTCCGTCACCTTATTCTCGATGATCGGAGCAACTGATTCTCCTACACTTTTCTCGATTCTGCTAATTTCAGAATTAAAACGAGTATTTATGCTCGCAATTTCCGCCTGAACGCCTATCATTTCCTGTTTAAGATTACCGATTTCGGTATTAATTACAACAATATCTTCTTTGATTTTATCAACTTTTGTGTTAACAACTCCAACATTGTTGTTAACAACGTTAATAGCTTTGTTCTGATTGTCTAGCATCCGTTCAAATTTTTCAGACTGAGCTTCTTGCTTGACCGATTGACTCTTGATTTCGTTAATCAAAACGTTCAATAAATCAGTTAAATTCCCGGAAACTACCGGTTTTACTTCCGTAGCGGCTTCCTCTTTAATTGTCCCCCCGTATTCGTCATCGAGGGATTCAGATTTGATTTTCACTTCTGATTCCGAAACATTTTCTAAAGTTTGGAATTCCATTTCTGCTCTTTGTTGCGTTTCGCCGGTCGCGTCTTTCATGCTAGCCGCCTGCCCCTGAACAATGGGTACCGCGGTGCGCGTTTCCCACTGTTCGACCGATTGTTCCGTATCCAAGTCTACCAAATTTTGGCAATTGTTGCCTTCACTCATTTTAATAATTTTCAATATAACTGCCAAATCTCAACTCTAATTAGGATTCCTCACACGAATATTCCCGCTGACGTATCGACCATTTCGTAACCAGTACTTTGTTACGAGATTTGCACAATGCAAAATTCGTGTCCAGAACAACCTCAAATTTGAAGATTGTCCCGTCACCAGGTCGCCACGTGTAACCTCCCCCTCACTTACCGACCTTAATGACAGTGAAAAATGAAACCGCGTGTACCTAATGGGAATTTTGGAAAAGCAATCGTCACCGAAGTTAACCTGTCGGTAAAGAGGGAGGAAAGGGTTACATCTAAATGAAAGGAAAAATGCTAATGAAACTGGTGGAAATTAATTTTGAAAAGGGGTAAAGTTAATAAAGAAAGTAAATGTGCGGCCGTTACGTTAACAATTAACTAGCGGTAATTAGATATTTGAGATTTGGGGGAAATCACGGTCGCCAGTCCTAAGGACAATTACTATAGTAACTGAAAAAGAAAGGTTATTACACATATAATTAACACTAGAAGCGTGGCAACTGAAGGTTGACACGTGTAGTGTGAAAACTGAAAGTTTGTCAGAAGTAATAAATTTCGCTACACTCTGACTTAATTTAGCAAAAGAATTAATAAAACCGGAAAATCGAAAGTTAATTTAGTGATTGAAGTTAATAGTGAGCTTTCTTTCTGAAGCACATCGAAATCCAGTAAAATACGGTTAGTCTTGGACTACCTCAACAATCATTTCAAAAGCAACTTGACTCTACGCAATTTAGAAACAAGAGATTTTACTTTGAACTTGAATTAAATGATTCTGAACTATTAACAATAGTAAAATTTAGTACGTACCAAGCTGAGCTGCAGTCACAGGTAAGCTAAAATATGCTAACAAAACTCGCACTCTAAATTCGTGCTCGTGTAACCTAAATATTGTAGCCAGCTACTGAACTTGGAAATTAAAGCAGTGAAATCTAATTATATTATTTTAATGCTGGCGTTTGAATTTCAACGACACTCGGGTTCATTTCGGAAAAGGAAGGGACCCTGCTTGGCAATGCAATTGGGACAATGAGCAACAAAGGTTCATGCTAAGTTGCTGTAATTTTGCGAGGCAAATGGAACAATTTGAAAAGCTGAGGTCTGCCATACAGTTCTGAAACTTTACGTGCTTTTAGTCTTCCTTGTTGGTTGATTGAAGGTTTGAAGCCGTCGATCGAGGAGGTGGCGACAGTCACTCATTGTCGCCCGTCGCTGTTGCAGAAGCTGGATGTTGGCGCGCCTTCTTCTCGACACGGTCACCAGGCGAAACGGGCTCTTGATGTGCGCCAGCTAATGCTTCCCGTCCGTGACACCATGTCAGAAACTATCATCGCGATTCGAGCGCAATTACATGCTGCCAAACCCCGAAAGCGCGGCAACTCGCGGGAGCGTCACACAACACACCTTCTCCACTCGCTACTCCCGCCAGACTCCTACTGTTCTGCCCGCGCTCCACGCGGCAGAGTTAACACTACCAAAGATCCTACACACTTTGATTCTTCACACGACCTATCGACGTAATCGTTCGATAGCAGTTTTCCCTAGGCAAGACCCAGCGTAAAAATACAAATAATATTTACGAAACAAACCAATTATACATCGACATGAGTGCATAAATATATATATACAAACAGTAAAACAATTACAATATATAAAGAGACAGTAATGTCATATCTTGAGGTAACAAAACAAGGAAAAAAATAATAGTACAATAGATGGAAATAGGAGTATATGCATTTCCGGCGTTACAACCTTCCCCACAATATTATCTATATGGTCTTTCCAATTTAAGTTGCTCGTAATTGTAATTCCTCGGTATTTAGTCGAATTGGCAGCCCTTAGACTTGTGCGATTTATCGTATACCCAAAATTTATCGGATTTCTTTTAGTACCAATGTGGATGACCTCGCACTTTTCTTTGTTTAGTGCCAATTGCCACTTTTCACACCATACAGAAATTCTCTCTAGATCATTTTGCAATTGAAATTGATAGTATGATGATTTTACTAGACGGTAAATTACAGCGTCATCTGCAAACAATCTATGGGGGCTGCTCAGTTTATCACCTAGATCATTTATGTAAATCAGGAACAGCAGAGGGCCTATGACACTACCTTGCGGAACGCCAGATATTACTTCTGTTCTACTCGATGATTTACCGTCTATCACTACAAACTGTGTCCTCTCTGAGAGGAAATCACGAATCCAGTCATACAACTGAGACGATACTCTTTATGCACGCAATTTGATTAATAGTCGCTTGTGAGGAACGGTATGAAAAGCCTTCTGGAAATCTAGGAATATGGAATCGATCTGAGATCCTTTGTCGACAGCACTCATTACTTCATGCGAGTAAACAGCGAGCTGTGTTGCACAAGAACGATATTTTCTGAACCCGTGTTGGTTATGTATCAATAAGTCATTTTCTTGAAGGTGATTCATAATGTTCGAGTACAGTATATGCTCCAAAATCCTACTGCAAATTGAGGTCGGTGATATGGGTCTGTAATTCAATGGGTTACTGCTATCTCCTTTCTTGAATATTGGTGTGACCTGCGCTACTTACCAGCCTTTAGGAACAGGCCTTTCGTCAAGTGAGCAGTTTTGTATGATTGCTAAGAAAGGCGCAATTTTGTCTGCATACTCTGAAAGGAACCTGATTGGTATACCATCTGGACCACAAGACTTGCCTTTAAGTGATTTGAGTTGTTTCGCAACACCGAAGATATCTACTTTTATGTCACTCATGCTAACAGCTGTTCTGGTTTTGAATGCTGGAATATTTACTTCGTCTTCTTTCGTGAAGGAATTACGGAAAACTGTATTTAGTAACTCTGGTTTAGTGGCACCATGATCGGTAACATTTCCATCGCTATGACGTAGTGACGGTATTGACTGGTTTTTTTTTTTTTTTTTTTTTTTTTTTGCCACTGGTGCACTGACAGTGGTTTCGACGTCGTACGCCAGAAGATAACGCAGTGGCGTAATTACCAGAGCGCCATCTGTATCTGCACTTTAACAGGGAATGTTCAGAGACAGAGGGCTCAGTGTGGTGCAAACGTGTGAAGCAAGTGGGCAATCATACCACGTAGACGCATTCGTGCTTCCTACAACCAACTGAGCGACTTCGAATGTGGTCAAATTGTGGTCTTCCGTGTGGTGGGATGGTCCTTTCGGAGAATTTCCACACAAGTTGGAAGTGCTGCATAACTTGTGGAACGATGCAGGTATCAATGGTCACGTGATCATCCTCACCAGCTGTGAGTTTCTGGACGTCCACGCAGCAGTGACGCCCGCCAGCATCGTCGTGTTGTAAGGGCAGCCGTGGCAGACCGTACAGCTACCACAGCACAGATGAGAGGCCCAGATGTGTCAACACGAGCTGTTGTGAATCGGTTATTAACACTGGACTACAGGCACGCACAGCTGTAACCCGTCTTCCACTCACGCCACATCATCGACGTGCGAGTCTGGACTGGTGCCGTCAGAGGATCACTTGGAAGATGGAACGGTGCACTGTGGCCTTAAGTGATGAAATCATATTCTGTTTGCACGCTAATGATGGTCGTTTACACGTACGACGTAGACCTGGTGAATGCTGTCACGTAGGGTGCATTCGTCCGAGACATACTGTTGTGTCTAGGCAAGACAGCCTAGACACAATGAGAGGAAGCCGAAAGGCACGCGCTTAAACTCACGCAGGCTGCCGTGAGGTCTGAAACAGGATACGTAATGAATGCTATAAAGAAAAGTACGTAGCTTCTGGAATACTTAGCTTTAATCCATAATTGTAGAACATCGCTCTTGATGATACATGCTTCATATAATAAATATCAATTGAATATGGCGCCTTGCTAGGTCGTAGCGATTGACTTAGCTGAAGGCTATGCTAACTATCTTCTCGGCAAATGAGAGAGTCTTCGTCAGTGTAGAATCGCTAGCAAAGTCGGCTGTACAACTGGGGCGAGTGCCAGGACGTCTCTCTAGACCTGCCGTGTGGTGGCGCTCGGTCTGCTATCACTGACAGTGGCGACACGCGGGTCCGACGTATACTACCGGACCGCGGCCGATTTAAAGGCTACCACCTAGCAAGTGTGGTGTCTGGCAGTGATACCACACATACAATCCCCATGCCAGGCCTCATGGTCTGGAGTGTGACAAGCTACAACTGTCGTTCACCTTTGGTGTTTCTGGAGGGGATGATAATCAGCGCTGGGTACGTGCAGGATGTTGTCTCATTCGTTCTTTTACCGTTTTTCGAACGGGAAGGTGATATGTTGTTCCAGCAGGAAATGCTCGCCCACGCACTGCCCGTGAAACTCAACGTGCTCTGCGAGACGGGCAGCAGCTGTAAGCTTATTTGTCCGTCGCTGACATAGAAGACCGCAAGTCTTCTTTCCTTCCCGTCTGGGCAAGCTGTGCAGTGACTAGAGTACGTGTAAAGCTTACTGGGACAGGGTAAATGCTAGCTACAATGAAGTCGATAGTTCGATTGTAATATTGGCATTATTTGATATCCCCCAAAACTGACAAAATTTACAAAAAAATGTGAATTGCTTTGTCCACCCACACACTTCTGAGAATGGCACAGTAACAATTTGCAATTACGCGCCCCTGTTACCGGCAGCTACGTTGATAAATACTCGGCACCTCGCAAGGATAACTACCAGTTCAAGAACATTAGGTAAGCTGTTGGAAGTGGTTAAGCGTTGGTGAAAATCTCGCTTCTGAGCACAGAAAGAGCTCTAACCGCAGAACTCTGCACGGAACACGCGTTGGGGCAGTGCTGCTATACAGACCGTATATCTCCCTTCGAAGACGATGACCAAGACGCCGTCTCCAAGTCCGTACCGCTCGATGGCTGTAGGCGAAGTCCACTCTCTCCATAATTCTCCCGTCTCCCACGCGTACGAAAACGCGCCGGAAGAATACTCAGTTTCGGCCAATGTCGAACGCTCTATCATCGCCGAAATCCCTCGAACGGTATTTCTGAGATCTATCCAATGATCGAGTAGGTCATAACGCCCCTAGGCAAACGAAATTCCCGTCTTCCCCACGTGTTGCCCAGCACAGGTGGCTCCGCATGCCGGGCTATCCCCAAAAGCGCCGTATTGTCTCGCGTTTCCGGTGACCGCTACCTGCCGCCCACGGCGGCCCGGCGAGCTACGGCCATCTGCAGACTTTATGTTCCACAATTCTCAACTTCCGGCACTTTTCAAAAATGATTCACATGGCTCTGAGCACTATGGGACTCAACTTCTGAGGTCATCAGTCCCCTAGAACTTAGAACTACTTAAACCTGACTAACCTAAGGGCATCACACACATCCATGCCCGAGGCAGGATTCGAACCTGCGACTGTAGCGGTCGCACGGTTCCAGACTGTAGCGCCTAGAACCGCTCGGCAACTCCGCCCGGAGACGCTTTTCACCAACGCTTTAAGTTAGTGGCTCAATCATGCTGACATGCAGGGAATACTGCTCGAGAGTGCCTCATATTTATCATAATTCAATACAGTCATGATCTGATGCCCTTGCCAGTCCCTTTATTATTAATACTAATGTTGGTAAACTAACGTGTAAGTGCCCATGTCCTGGCACCTTACACAACTTCCCTGGCAAGCACGATCTCTGGACTTGTCTCCACCCGAGAACGTGTGGCATATAATGGGACGGTAAGCAGTTCGTGTGACTCGTCAACCAACAACTCTTACAGAACTACGAGAACAGGTCGAGCAGGCGTGGCATAACGTTTCCGAGGACACTATTCACTATCTATACGATCTACTGGATGCCAGACTCAGCATCTGCATTGTCACCTGTCTTTAACCATGGGTCAATATCTGGTACTTCAGAACCGCTTGTGCTATTGATCTGTAAATTTAATCATTTTGTTTACTCCATATGCACAGTTGTAACAATAAATCTTGTGTGAACTGGAAACCAGCAATATATTACCTTCAGCAGGGAAGTAACACTTTGCAGTTTCCGATCCATATCCGCTGGGTGTTGACAAATAGCTACGGATTTCTCGGAGCCACTATGGCTCCCTGACGCCTCCGGTTGTGGCACAGGCTTCTCAGCGAATTTTATCTTGAACGAATTATCTGTGTCGTGTTCGGCGTTACGCGGTTAGTTGTACCTGAGCGAGTAGGTAACCCTGCCTTCCGGCTTCCCAAGGACGAGGAGCAATTTCCACCGTTCCTGCTCTTTCGTCAGAAACCATTATTGATCGATATAATCTCCTTTCAGCCTAGATAGCAGGTTTCCCAGATTCCCCCTTCGACCAAAGAATGGTCGTTACAGAGCTTACCACTATCTTCAGACTAAAACTTTGTAGCCTCCCCCTTCCTGTTGTTCCTATTGGTTTGCGATACAAATGACCGTGATCCCGTATGCCTAACAAAATTTTACAATGAGTAAGGCTATCGTTACCGAAGGAAAATAATATCGATTAGTAGGAGAAAAGGGTACAACAGACCATCCTGAAGGAAGAATCTATTCTAAACCTAATCTAAATACTGAGGATAATTTTAAAATGAGTGGAACTTAGTGCAATCGGTCACGAGCCACATTGGGGGGAAAAGGGTACCACGTAATATGTAGTACAAAAAATACTGACTAGCAAAACAGCGAGATAATTAAAAGGTCGCCAGCCCACTAGCGCTCTGAACATCCAACACCTTAAGAAAGGTAATGGCAAAGAAAATTAAGCAAATAATCACTGTCGTGGCGACAGAAGGTTGTCACGCTTTTCCGCAGCACAACATTTTATGAGGAAGTAAATGAATCATAAGGCAATGAGTTTGTAGTTGCTTGCTCTGAAATACTAAATTTTTAAAACAAAGTTAAATGAAGTTGCAGATTAAATAAACGACTGTAACTGAAACTACATAAAAATGACTTTCAGTAACATTAGCGTAACTTAATGCGAAATTTGGAAAAATGGAAGCAGTTTACCTCTAATTGTTAAAAGACTGAGTTGAAATTACTTTAAGTAAATGAGCAACTGATTTACTTTTAACACAAGAACAATAAAATACGTATCAAGACAGCAGGACTCACTCGCTAAGCTAAATAAAGAATAAATGAAATTATGCTCTCTTCATTTGTACAATGTCTTTAGTTACTAGTTTTGTGACTGAAATTTTACGTTACGTTAAGTGAACGAAGTTAATACGCAAAACTGCAAATTAGTTAAGCCTCTATTATGCAGTACAAGAACGAACCGTTACTGAGACAGCAAAATTTTGGCTGAAACTGGTCATTAGCAAACAAACAAAACTTTCAGTAAATAGTTAATCAATTTTCATATTTTTATGACACGCGGTGATTGGATGGAAAGGACGGGGACCCTGCTTGGTAATAATGTCTGAAGACAATGGCAACACAGGCGCTCTACAAGTTTTTAGCTATTGCAGGTTATTATTCAAGAAAGTCAATCACTACAGCTTTTTAAAGAACTACCTCAAGGCAATGCCGGTATAGCATTAGTTGTATTCTGTCAGTTAACTGTCTTATGATGATGTAGCTGTGCAGACGTCGAATAATGTGGCTGGCGACAATACTGAGCTGTTGGTGTTGCTCCTTTTGGTTGAGAACCACGAGTTGTCTCCAGAGCCACAGATAATTATGGGACAGGCAACAGTTAGAATTGAGAGCTTCCTCCGCCTGTCCATTCCGATCCTGTTCTCGATACTCGCTATTTAATAAAGTAGATGTGCCTACATTGGGGTGGTCATAACTGAGCACTGCGTCTGTGTGAGCGCCCAGCAAACACTTCCACTTGTAACCCCCGTGACACATAGTACTCATTAAAGCCTGTGCTATGGTAAGCGAGCGGGATTCACCTTATGAGAAAGGATTTTCGTATAGTTATCGACCGCGTGTACCTGAATGGTGGCAAATCAGACTTACATCCACTCTGTAATAACAATGATCCGTCAAGTAAGTTCGAAATGCAAATTACACATCAGGATGGATCAAAAGCAACCCAGAAGATGCTACCAATTAGATAATAATACGGTCGCCAGCCTAATTAAGCATTAACCGAGTTTCTTCCATATACAAGTTGGTATATATTCATGCAAAACAACAAATGGTAACACGGCATAATATAGTCGAATTTTAGAACCAGAAAATCTATTGAACTGATAGTTTCACGTTCTGTACTGATATGGATGAATACATAAAACTACACTATAATGTATACTACAAAACTTTATACTGTCTATTAATCTGATTAAAATCGGGCATAGGTTACCCTAGAAATTGCGCTTTCGTACCACACACAAAATGTCAATTTTGATAAAGATAAAACACTGTTAAATTTTGACTTTTATATTGACTTTAACTTATGTTAGTCAAACCAATTTAGAAAATTTCAGAAGTCAAATGAATGAGGGGGGACCCTGAAACTGTTATGATCGCTGTATTTAAAAAAAATTGATTACTGAGTTTATTATTCGTTCAAGATTTCCAGTATATAAGTTACTACTCTTTTCATCTTATTTACTGCTCATTTAAATGCCTTTAAATCTGTCTCGAAATAATAAACTTCATTACTATATCAATACTAAAGTTATCTTTCAACTTCGTTAGACCTTCGTTATTCATTTACTGGTTCTTTAACAAAACATTTCTTTAAACGCCATTCTAACATAGCTAGTTATGCAAATAATTATTATTAACACAAATTCTAATTTTCATTTTGGGACACTCGGAATGCACAACGTTTGGAAAGGACCCTGTCTAGGTTAGTTGTGAGGATAATTAAATGATGGGAAAGTTCTGGTAAAATTTAGGTTATTATTGCACCAAACAAACACAGTTCACTCTTTGATCCACACGAATACAGTACTAAAAGTTTCAACCTGCTAGTATCGATGCGGCGGTTGGCGGGCGGCGAGATGGCGAGCGAGGCACAGAGCACACATACAACCACAGCTGTGGCTCTTGATGTATCGGCACTTTAATTCTTCTTAGCGTCGCAATACTTTTCCATTTAGTGCCAATGGAATTTTGCCATGCTGTGTGGGCGTTGGAACAGCATACCCGAGGCTCAGTGAAGCTATGTCTTCCAGGAGAGCCTCCTCGCTCCAGAAGGTGTTGCTCAAACCTGTACCAAACTCCGAACTACTACTGCTGAGCCCGTTGTGCCGTGCAGTGCCCGTGCGTGAAACAAAAAAATTGAAATCAGAACATCAATTACACAAGTTTATCGAAAAATTAGATGGAAAAAATTACTTATTTGTACAACAGTACAGCGTCGTTGTTGTTACACACTCTCTTTCAAGAATCAAGCTGCTGTGTCTTCTCTCTGCTTGCAGTGTGACAGGCTGTCGATACACAAAAATAAAAAACGACACAACTACTGCCATTTAGCCGTTGCTATCGATGTATTTAAACAAAGTTCCCTTGGCGATTTACAATACGCGGTGTTTATAAATGAATACCGGGGTTTCAACGCTTTATAATATTTATTATATTAAACTTACAGTTATAAATGAAATGTCATATGAAAGAGCGACTCAAACATTTTTACCAAGAACTTTATAAATGTTCAATGTGAGAACCATTTGTCACACGGCAGGCATCAAGTATATAGCCGAGTTTTTCCCAAACGTTGATAAGTGTGTCTTCAGTGGGTATAGCAACAGCTGCTTCAATCCAGTTTCTTCATTCAGGAAGTCTGCTGGTAGCGGAGGCACGTACACACGATACTCGATGAAGCCCCAAAGGGAAAAATCGCATGGCGTTAGGTCGGGTGAACGTGGAGGCCATGCAAAGCAAGCCCTGTCATTGGGCTCCTTGCGGCCTATCCAACGCTTGGGTATGGTGAAGTTCAACCAATCGCGTACTTTTCTATACCACTGCTCACATTGAACATTTAAAAGGTTCTTGGTAAAACTGTTAGAGTTGCTCTTTCATTTGACATATCATTTATAACTGTAAGTCTACTGTAATAAATATTATAAAGCGTTAAAACTCCGATATTCATTTATAAACACCCTGTATTTACATTATAATTACAATCAATTATATATGTTCACAAATAAATACATTATTACAACCATTATGTAGTTTCTGTAATAAAGCCTACAGATTCAGAAATTGCAGTATGTTGCAAGTTAGCAACACATATTAAATGGCGAAAAATTTTTGATGGTGCAGAAGGTATTTTATCTGCATTTTCGGTGCGACAGCTTCTCTAAATGAACCGTCACGTATTGTCTAATAATGACAAAGACATGTTGTGGCTTGGGCTCCACGAATCACTGAAATTATTGGAAACTGATGCTCATCCTTGATCGCCACAAAGTATTGTCCACAGACCCTGGGGGACGGCTGTGGTGGTATGGATGTTCCTACAGCCCCTTTGAAAATAAAGACACTGCAGTAAAAGGTTTATATTTTCACATATATCAATTTTCTAATTTTCGGAGAATATGGGTGGCGCAAAACGTAAGAGTCTCTAAACTGTCAAGGAATTACAGAAATTTAACGCGCGATACTTTCTATCGGTTTGCCTGAGGACTTGCCCACACGGATGATGGGATTGTGGCTTGAAAGCTTCAGGCAGAGTTGAGTGTCCATCCACAGGCTGACAATAGATGCCGCCACAACAAATCAGACACTGTAAGTCAACAAATAACAGAAAGTTGAGTAAGGCAAGACAGAGTGTGAATCACACTGAAAAAAGAAAAAATGCACTCCCAAAACCAGCTTTCCCCTCAATTACATGCTTGCGTAATCTGTAGACCTGTGTTCAGAGTAGTAGTGCAATGTTTATTACTGATAACCAATTGGATTTTAAATCTTTTAAATTACGAGATAGAATTGTGCGAAACTGTTGCTATTAGAGTTTTTAAATAAGTTACATGTCACATGTAACTCAAGTTTCCATATGAATGATTTACATATGCTGTCTGTTTCTCTAAATGGAAATTTATTGGAAGTTTGCTGAAGTGATGTACGAATGTAAACAAGTTATTATCATAACATGTATGATATTAACTTTAATTAAATAATTTATTATGGTGGTGGTTGTTGGGATGTTTAAGTATTTTATATACAGGGTTTTTCAAAGGAATCCAGACACTTTCAAGACAGTGTGAAAATGTTTGTATGAAGGTAAGGTATCATATAATTATATGTATAGAAACACCAGCTTAAGAAGCTCTTTGTGCCATGGTCACAAATGTTCAATGTGTGAACAGTCACACGGCACATATCCAGTCTATAGGCCAATTCAGACCACACTAGTCTCTAAGTATCATTCACAGCTGTCCTTTACAAAGACATCCTGTTTTCTCGTCCTTCTGTGCCAACTCGTAAAGGGATTGTCTGGTAGTTGGAGCCTTGTTAAATGCAGTTCTAAATTTCCAACGAACAACAGTTGCCGATTTGCTCTTGTAGAAATCCATCACGCAAAATGCATTATCCGTTGATCTGGGAGCCATGATGCAGAAGGTCACTATAACAAAACGAAACTTCCTCAGTTGCTTTATACATACATATGATCACATAATACTTTACATCAAAACAAACATTTTGTTTACAATCAAAACAGTCGACACAATTTTTTACGTTTTTATTTTATTATTGATTTATTAATTTACTATTATATATGTATTTTTTATTTTTTTACGTTTCAGTTGTGTACAATCAAATCAGTCTATAATTTTGAATATTATTATTATTAAAACTGCTGGAATCTTTTGCACATTAAAAGCGACGGACTGTAAGTTATATTTCAGGGTGGAGGGCAAGAGGGACAGGGAGAACAGAAACTGTGACACATCTTAATGCATTAAATGTTCCACTGTGCACTCGTAAATGTATTTAAAAAACGTTGATATATTCACAGATTTTATACCGGATATTATGTCACAAAAGGGAATATCCAAATTTTAAAATTCTCATATTAATCTCATCGGGTTCACATGTTTTTGTGTTTTTCATATTTTTTAAAACTACTTGCAGTTCTTGTAGTGTGACTGAATCCATAGTACTGTTACATAATGAATTTAGATTGTTACATTTATTTAATGAATGTTGGCACTGGTATAAAACGACGAAGAATTGGAGAATATCTGAGTCTATCATTTTATTAAAAAATGAAAGAAACCATTGTGAAAATTATAGAGGAATTAGCGTCCTAAACTGAGTCTATAAAATATTTGCAAAAATATTTAATGAGCGTATGAAAACAACAACATAAACTATATTAGAAGAACAAAGTGGATTCCGGGTAGACCGTCCGTTGTCTTCTTCTTTCTGCGGGGGCCTTACAGCTGTCACAACATTCCACATCTTTGTCGCTGAACATCTCGATCACACGATTCTTCCTCATTCTCTTCTATCCCTCTTATCTCCATCTATTCTTGGATACCCCTTAACCACCCTTTTCTTGCTCTTCCTCTCATTTTTTCAACAGGAGGTTGCCATGAAAGTGCTCTCTTTGGCCATTTGCTTCTATTCTTTTGACACGCCCTAACTATGCAAACCGTCTTTCTTCTATTCTATCCACAATACTATAATGGGTTCGCCTCATTCTCTTATATCCTCGTTTGTTACGCGGTCAAGCCGCGAAATTCTAAATGCTCTTGTCACCTAGTCAATTGCTTTCTGTGAGTTCCCCTGGGAATATTTGCCTCTTTAATTTAAAAAAGACAGTTCATATAGTGATAATATATTTACCATAAAAAGAATTTTAGAGAAACGATAAGAAGTCATGTAAGGACGCATAGAACTTTTATTGACTTCGAAAAAGCTTTCTGATAGTGTGAACAGAAAGAAACGATGAACATGTGACTACAGATGGATATGCTATACATCTTAATGAAACTATAAAAAGCTTGTGCAAGGGCATAATAATGAAAGTTGGCAATAACGAAACTGAAGGAATCGCTACCAATAATGTACAAGGTTGTGGCTTGCAAAGCCGTGCGTCGCCCCACATTTACCCGCCCGAGACCGACTGCGTCCGACCGCTCCGTCCTGTTGCCCGCAGCTCGTGGTCTCGCAGTTGCCTTCTCGCTTTCCGAGATCGGGGTCCCGGGTTCGATTCCCGACGGGGTCAGGGAGTTTTACCTGCCTCGAGACGACTGGGTGTTTGTGTTGTCCTCATCATTTCATCATCATGAAAGTGGCGAGTTTGGACTGAGCAAAGGTTGGGGATTTGTACGGGCGCTGATAACCGCGCAGTTGAGCGCCCCCACAAACCAAACATCATCATCATCGTACTGCGGATAGTCCAACTTTAAACTGTACCGGCCACAGAGTGCGCGAGCCGAAGTGAGCGGGTCGTCGGGTGCGGAATGTGAAATGCGGAAATTCACTCCTTTAAGAATCGTCAAGGTTTGATGTGCTAGGAACAGTGCGTTCTGGATCCTTCACAAAGAAAAACGCGTAATGTAAAATGATGGATATAGCACCAAAAGTACTTACTTTGACATGGAAGTAATTGAATTCAAAGCCAATGGTTTAATAGCCCTAATGCTTTTATAATGCTTCACATTTCATCTGTACCACATCAAAATGGCTGATTAGTGTGCAATATTAACTCTTTCCTGTTAATCCAAAAGTTTTCATTATGAAACTGACTGGCTCAACCCTACCTTGGAATTCGTTGAAGGAGGATCCACCTGATTTGCAAGTGATTTAATTTTAAAATCAGGAAGCACAGAAGGATCAAATTACTTTCGCTGTGAAGTTTGTTTCTGGACTCATTTTTTATATACGTGTAAGAAGTAAAAGTCTTTTCGAGACAGGTAATAAACTTGTTACCGCTTTATTTGATAGCTTTGGAAATCCGTCTTTAAACGTAACCGGAAACTCATCGGTGACAAAGATTTATTTTCTGTAACTTAGTCACTGCAAGATGAGAGTAGCAGCTCGTTTCAATTTACACTTCTTATGTACATCAAAATTGTTGTCTTTTCAAAGCGATTACGAATTCAGTTGTTATTACTAGATAGAGCAGGGAAACAGTGTTTGAAATTTTTTCCAAATCCGTTCGAATCGTCCTCAATTATATTTTTGACATTTTCGTCCGAAGTAAGATGAATTTCTACTAAGAAATCGTGAAGGATACCGAAGCACTCAATGTGCATGGAATCCAGACAGATTTCCCAAACTGAAAGACTTTTAATAAACGATTCATACGGTCTTATACATTACGCAGTTTTGTGTTTGGTCCGTGACGTAATAAATTTGAACTTGATTTTTTAACAAAATTTCTGACAGATAAGCTGCAGTCGGAAGCCAGACTAGGGAAAGGTGTACTTGGTGAGAAAAAGATGAACATCATACGATATGACAACAGTTCTGCTTTTATCTAACCGTCTTACACCCGTGTTAGTCAATAAAAACTTTTAAATGCTTAGGTTTGTATTTAAAAAATTCGGTAATTAGCAGGATAACCATTAATAAAAGTAACTATTTTCACAGCATCGTAAGGCACAGAAAATTTTCACATGCACCTAACATTAGAACTAGAACTAAACTCCGCCAGAACAGATCACGAAAACCCAACGGTAGCGACCGGCCATCGTGTCATCGTCAACCGCAAATGTCACTGGATGCGGATATGGAGGGGCACGTGGTCAGCACACCGCTCTCCCGGCCGTATGTCAGTTTACGCGACCAGGCCGCTACTTCTCAGTCAAGTAGCTCCTCAGTTTGCCTCACAAGGGCTGGGTGCACCCCACCTGTCAACAGCGCTCGGCAGACCGGATGGTCACCCATCTAAGTGCTAGCCCAGCCCGACAGCGCTTAACCTCCGTGATCTGATGGGAACCTGTGTTACCACTGTGGCAAGGCCATTGGCATACCTAACAATAAGATTATGTAATGATTACAAGCAACGGTGGAGATGTAAGAAATTATATTGTTGCTGATCTTACAGCCATCAGTTATTTTAATATGAGACCGGGGTGAAATATTGTGTCGGTAAATACTGTGCAAAGTAAAAAAACTGTTTGCAAACGGGCCACAGAGATTTCGTTTCGCTCCCTTAACAGTGTGATGCCCGTCGGCAGAATACTAAACTCTCGCACATTGTTTTTGAAGGAATTGCAGATTGCATAAAACCCCTAGACAGGGCCAGCTGAAACATCATGCACAGTGGCACTTCGTCCCGAGTGGTAATAATAGCTATCTAATACAATAAAAATTAGTATCATCCATCGTATGTAACGTAAATAGACCAAAATCATAATACCGAAACTATGTTTTTAAATTGTCACCACAAAGTCATTATCGTTGTGGATATCTGCAGATACATCAGTGACAGTCCACACCGTCACAGGCTATTGTTCCAAAAGTAATTATTACTGAATAAATACCGGAGTATATGCAGACCTTGACCTGTGGAGGACAGACCAAGTGTGTTTTGAGGCGCTATGTCCACTGTAAGAAAACTAGGACACATTTCTTACAGATAGAGAGCAAGTAGGAACCGAAATAATGGATTTTCTCTTACGAATGTTCTGCAAAGAAGCAAAACCCGAGGTGAGAGCTGGAAATTCCCACGACTCAATACTTATCCACTACGTGTAAAATAAAGAAACAACATGCAATATTCCTCTTTGCTTCTTTGTAGCCAATCGTCCCAAAAAAGCGGTGATAAAGCGCTCTTATTTGTATTGCAAGAAGTCTGAATAAAATTTCTTACCACGGCCACATTCAGTGAAAAAAAAAAAATGGTTCAAATGGCTCAGAGTACCATGGGACTTGACATCTGAGGTCATCAGTCCCCTAGACTTAGAACTACTTAAAACCTAACTAACCTAAGGACATCACACACATCGATGCCCGAGGCAGGATTCGAACCGGCGACCGTAGCGGTCGCGCGGCTCCACACTGAAGCGCCTAGAACCGCTGGGCCACAATGGCCGGTTGTCCGTCAACAAAGTACATGAAATCTACCTAGTCTTGGTTTAGCTGCACTTGTTCCTTTGCGTTTCCACTTCACAATCACATCAGCAACAGTCGTTTTGGGCAACTTCAGAAGGTTGGATTTGTTACTGAGGTGATGTCCATTGATTATTCCACATTGGAAGTCACTGAGCTGTCCTGACTGACCTATACTTTTGTTACTGCCTCTGTACTGACAAGTCGATACTCCTTGCCTCCTTGTATCCTGGCAGGTCTGCTTCTCGTGACATATGGTGGTCATTTCTGCATTACGAAGTAGTGTCCAGATGCTTTAGATCAGAGAGTGTGCTTTAGATCAGATAGTGTACAGTATTTATGCAGCTACACAGGTCACAAATTCTGACCATGGGTAGGTGAATGCCATCCAGAAATGAGTAACTATTAAAAATGGAGCGTTTATATTAATAAAAACTCTTAACTGAATATGTGCACGGAAGGAAATATGCAGAGTGGTTCAACTGCCCCTACCGCTGGGTTTTATGCAACCCACAACGCTTTCAAATGCTTCGTGCAAGATATTCATATTCTCTCGCGCGCTGTGTGCATACCATTAGTCTTACAGAAAAAAATAGACAGGATCTTTTTGTAGTAAATTTAACGCACTTAAATGTTGTATTGGGATGTGTTTTCGCTACACCCCGTATTTTTCAAATTATTCAAGAAATGCCTACAAAAGTGGCCTTCGAATACGTACTTCTTGAATAACTCGAAAACTGACCTCCAACTAACTTCTATCCCAGTATAAAATTTAACTACATTTAATTTCCTACAAAAAGGTCCTCTTCATTTTTTACTTTAGGACTAATAGAGTGCACATAGTGAGCGAAAGAAAATGACAATTTTGTGCATGGTATTTGAAGGCCTTGCAGGCTACATGGAACCCAGGGTAGCGGCAACTGAAACACCGTATATTTAGATTTTCTAAGATTATCACTTGCCAAGACCTTGCTTGTTCGTCCGAAAGCAAAAACCTCGTATAACCTCTTCCACAAAAATGCTTCACTTTATCTACTTTCTGCTCTTAAATGCTACAGAATGACACGCAAGAAGAAAATGGACACCAGATGAAGATATGGTGGCTACAAGAGCTTATCTGTTACATATACTTTTTTTTTTTTTTTTTTCTTTAAGGCAGGAGATATGACAGCATAACAGGAGACCACACTCGGAAAACACTACTAACACTGCCGGCCACGGTGGCCGAGCGGTTCTAGGCGCTCAGTCCGGAACCGCGCGACTGCTGCGGTCGCAGGTTCGAATCCTGCCTCGGGCATGGATGTGTGTGATGTCCTTAGGTTAGTTAGGTTTAAGTAGTTCTAAGTTCTAGGGGGACTGATGACCACAGATGTTAAGTCCCATAGTGCTCAGAGCCATTTGAACCATTTGAACTACTATCACTACTGAGGAAGTGTGAGAAACCAATGTTCGACACCGATTGTGAAACGATCAAACTACCTCTACTACAGGTTCAGGTTCTAGCAGCATAATAAGAGAGACAAGGGCGCTTACGGAGGCACCCATATTTTCAATGCTCCATTCGCGAGTGGACTGGGAAGGGACTTGTAGGTTTAACTACTTATCAACGATGAGGTCAGAGGTCAGAACACAGTCTCGGAATGGATAAGAATGGGAAAGAAAATCATCCATGTCTTCCTTTATTTTACCAGAGAAGTCCTCTCAGAATTCGCCTTCATCAATTTAGTAAAAATGCGGAAATCTTAAATCTGGGGAGGATGCGATAACACACAAAGATGCCAGGCATTCTACAGTGGCTTGAGAATATTTATGAAGATGTACACGAAATGAAGTGGATTTTAATAAAAAGTACATTTGAATGTCATTGACTTTTAAATCGATATGTATCCAGAGCATCTTACCGTTCCATTGGTTAGGTGCGTTTAAGTGACATTTGTTCCACTAGACACTAATGCCTAACTTTGTAAAATGTTATTGCGATTTATACTTCGATTTAAAGTTATTGTATCACTGCAATGAGTTTGATTATTAGTTAATACTAGTGGGAGTATGCGATTTAATTAATCGAAATGGAGAAGCGAAGGGTGGCCACCTACATGATCCCGCATGCCAAGTGTGTGGCTTACATAACGCCACATGTGTGTCCTCTTATGGCAGCTGTCTGTCGCACGCCGCAGCTTTGCAGGCGCCTACCAGGTGCCACTGACATTTGTTGACGCGGGACAGTCTTAACAAAGGAACACGCGAACACGACAGCTGCAGAAGTGCCTGATGGTAAAATTCATGCGTAGCGGCAGAAAGCTATGTGAATGGTTTTACAACTTCCAGAGCAGCACCGGAGAAAACGTGTTGCACGAATCGTCAGCCTCAGATCGGCCTATGCTATTTCGGTAATATAACTAATACATACAACTCAAGAAAGTATCTTTAGTTGCCATGCGTACTAGTCCAAGCAAACGAAGTTTATTGCTTTGTGAAATGCGATTAAATTATCCTGTCGAAGAACATAATGATTAAAAAATTTTTGCTTTTTTATTCTTTTGCTTGCCAAATGACAGTGAATTCACCTTTTTGTTAGACGCTACTTGTGTTGCTATGATTATCTTAGGATGCCTGTTCATCACAGCCGAAACCGGTAATTGTAAAAGCAAACCAGTGGTTTCTATGCGATAACCAAATTGATTAAAAATCACAACACATAGTCACTAGTTCTGGGAAGGAAAACAATTGGAAATAAGGTAAACTGCCAGATTTTTGCAGACGATTTTGCTGTACTTTCAGAAAATCTTACAGAAACAGTTACTCAGGTGAATCTTCTGGAGAAAGTAGCCAATAGAACTAGCCTCAAGAATTCAGCTGAAAAAATAAAATTCGTGACTCATATGAAAATTTATCAAAAGTAGATAGAATAAGAAAGATAGAAAGATAATCTGAATAGCGTGAGTTAGTAAATTTAAATATCCTGGAGACATTATACAGTAGAATGGGCTAGTCAAATTTGCAGTAGATGTAAGAGTTAATGGAACAGAAACGACAGTCGCGCAGATATCTTGCTTCTCGCCGGTGAAAGTTACCTGCTCATTCGACATTTTTCATTTTCTTCTCGCCTTATTTTGATTTTAGTAGATCGGCACAGTTATCTGTGCAATACTTACCGCTTTTCTGCTATACTAAGCTTCGATTGGTCGATATACTCGTAAGTTCTGTGAGTAGCCTCTTTTTGTGGTCACTGACGCGATTTTGCACCAATGGGAAGCCATTGCGTGTTAGAAGCCACGAGGCCGTCTTTGTTTGAAATAGTATTGCCCATTTTACTGGCAGTTTCAGTTCTGTATTGTGCTCTTGTGCGCAGGTGCTGTGTTCTGGCTTGGGACAAAGACTGACGTTGCCTGGTGGAGATCTGTGTTTGAGTGGAGATTCTACAATGATGAAAGAATCTGGTCAAATCATTTTAATTATTTTCTTAAAATGATTAATCTTATATTATCCATTATGAATAGTTTCTGATGATCTGTATGCCTCAGGTCCCCGATAACGTTGCGTCCAAAAGTGACTGTAACAAGTGCTGTGTAACATAGTCACCTGTAGTTCACACTCCTGAAATTATTTGTTAAACTCTCAGTAAACATTACTTACTGCGTAAAATGATGTTACTGGTAGGATACTGGGAAAATAGGGTCGATCTACAAAGGAGACTGCTTACAAAATGCTTATCTGATACATCCTAGGATACTACTCAAGCGTGTGGGATCCACACCAAATAGAAATATCAACAGAGATTGAACGTATACAAAGAAGAGAATTACGAATGGTCATATGTTTGTTTAATATACCTGAGAGCGTCACAAAAGTGTAGAACAACCCGTTGTGAAAGATCTCTGAAAATAGTAAGAACTTCGAGAAATAGTTTGCGCCTGTTTTAAGTTCAGTATTAAGTGAGGAATCTAGGAATATACCACAGCCCCCTGAGTGTCGCTCTTGCAGGTAACGCGAAAACAACATTAAAATAATTACATTATGATTTTATCAATTATAAATGGTTTTTTGAAATCCTGTAACTGTGAAAAAGATGGGTTAGTTTATAAATAACTTTCTGCTATCAGTCACTATTTTCAAGTGTAATGGGAATAGAATAGTGTAATGGGATTTACACGCGTCGTGTAAAACACAAATAAAAGAAAACCGTGGCTGGTAGCAGAAAGTTATTTATAAACAAACTAATTACAGCTTGCAGAGAGGCACTGCTGCACTCGTTTTTCCCAAGATCGACACGCGAGTGGAGATGGAAGCAGCCTTAATATGTGGTGCAGCGGGAAGCACTCTTTGCCATGCACTTGACTGTAGTTCGCAGAGTATAAGTGTAGATGATGTACATGTCGATTTATAATGTGCGAGAAACTGCGTGAACGAGGAGCATCTAAAGAATGGCGCTTCTAGAACGCTCTTGAAGCAGCTAATCACAGTTCAAGTTTGACGACGGGCGGCGATGGTCACTGCCCGGAACACAAACCATCGTAATATCCTCGCCTGGCGAAGATCGCAGCGAGAAAAGGGGCAATCATCGATGGCTCAGCTTAAATGAGCGGGTAAGGCTCAGTGGGCTTGTTTCATCAGCAATGTTCAGTGTCGGCCATGTGCGAGCAGGGAGATTGCAGCTTAAACGCAAACTGACAAGGCTGCAGTGTATGTTAACAAATTGTTTTAATTATTTTGGAAAGTGTACAGCCCTGATGGAACCCTGATTTTAAGGTTCAACGAATTCTTCCCGGCTGTGGAGCCCAGCATAGAAAACGACTGACAAAACTTAGCTTGAGGATGGTCCATGAAACGCAGGAAAATGGGATAAGATCTTGTCAGTAGAAGGGACAGCAAGATTGTAAGGCGGCGCGAGGCGCTGGATCTACCCGCTCTTGCTCCGGGTGATCTTGACGGAGCCTGAGGTGGTTGCATCGGTCTAACAGGAACTCTCCCCGCCGGTCGGCGCCTGGACGCTAGGCAGCCCGGACAACAGTTCGCTCCTCACCTCCTCTGGGCACATGTTCAGCGTCAACTGCTCCGCGTGTCTCTGCTCTGTCTGTCAGTCTGTTTAGAATTACTTTAGGTCTGACTGCACCGAAGGGTGTGGTGGCGTGAGGCCCACGAGGACGGCACGACTCGCATTCTGCCAATCCCACGAGATCTGTTGCCACAGCAACCATGCGCGCTTGCCAGACCTTGTCCCACTATACAGCACTTGCCGCTCGCACTAAGCTGCAGTGTCAGGCGAATGCCTGTCCTTTTTTGTCTGTTTGTAGTGTGGTGATATTTTGTTTGTTTTCATGTCTAACAGCTGCGAATTCCTGTCTTGTGGGAACGTTTGCAGTGCGGTGACGTTTCGTTTCTTTTCATGTCTTACAGCTGCAGGGGTAATACTTTATCTGTTGTTACTACTCTTTGTTGTGAGATATTGAACAAAGGCAGTGTCTAGTTCGTCAAATTTGCTGTTGTGGAAAAGGTGGACGTCGATGTCTTGGCCAGGGTAATGCTGTAGGAGGTGAGGGGAGACAAATGGTTTGGCGTTGTTTTTGACAAGACGCTTACCATGGGAAAGCGAAAGGTGAAGATGACCCGTTTCAGCTACTGAATCCAGTGCTTCAACTGCAGTGGATTCAGTAGTTGCGACTAAACACTATCTGATAAAAGGTATCTGGACTTTGCTATCTAATGTGAGTTTGGGCACTATAGTGCGCGTCATTTACGACGGCGGCCGAGTTTAGGTTCGTTCTGCGCATCTGACGTCACAAAACAGTCAGCCAATGAACAGAGAACGACGTTGCCGGAGCTCGACTGCATTGCAGAGCACGGACGACTGTCTTCAGTTTTAGAAACGTTCGGTCATAAATAAAGTAACTGAACAAAAGCAATGTCTTGATAGCACGCTTTCTTTTATAGAAAGTTTGGAAAAAGCATACTTTATACCAATTGCTTCATATTCTATTAATTAATTAAACCAAGCAAGCAATAAGCCCTCCTAGTTTAGGCGATAGCAGGGAAAGATGTTTGTATCACTCTCACGAACCGCTTTTTCGCAATAAAGAACAACGGTAATTGGTTATTTCCTATTGTACTTCGACGAAACGTGAGTAATTCTTAGTCATATCAACAGTTTATCGGTATTTTGCGTGATATTTTAGACTCCTCCAGCAGAACTGTTCAACAACGAGCTGCGATTGCGTAATGGTTAAGGTGTTTGGTTGCTAAGCAAGGGTTTCGAAGTTAAAGCCTTCTTCAGAGCTTAATATTTTCTTTATTTAAAAACACTATCGAAGTGTCTTACTTCATGAATTTTATTCGTTTGAATGTAATTTTTGGAAATTTCTAGTGCTTTGTCTCTTCATTATAATCATAATAAGTTCTCGGTTTTTATAATTTTGTCCTCCAATATTTCTTTTCACAGCAATTAAAAACAATGAAAAGGCACACATACAATATTCATGTTATCTGTTTTGTTTGTATATCTTCTCTTCCGCAGTCGTTGTTTTACTATACATATTGAGATATATTCTTTTGAGACAGTACTAAAAGTATTATTTAGAGCAGAATTTCGGCTCGTACGTTGCCGAGCTACTTGACTGTATGACGCAATTCCTTCTTCGCTGCTTTGGCAACATCACATTCAATATTTTCGTCGACTAATCTATGTTTTGGCAAGTATTTGCTGTCCGTTGTGACAAACACTAATTGTTTGCGCACTGTGCCTCACTGACAATATATTTTAGTTTCTGTTTTTTATTACGTCCACATTTCAGTTTTGTGTAGTTCGCCAACTTTGTTTTAATCAGAACGTTTTGGAAAAAAGCGAAATGACTCTGGTATAAACAAAAGATTTATTACAGTCGCGAAAGACGGAATATTTCTCAATATTACATACGACACCTATCTAGTACTTAAATTAAATAAGATATTCTTATACGGTAAATTTTATATGAAATTTAGGTATCTTGTCCACATTTCATTCTCAACATTGTGGTAACTAAAATCGATCATACGAAAATTATACGCTATGGACTTTTACCTCTGGAAACTCTTCAAAATTTAGTGCAATGGTTTACTATATTTAATGCTGCACAATAACTGCGTTGAACATCGAAACAAAATTAATTCATTTATGGGGGAAGGTATCAGTCAAGAAGATGTGTAAAAATCAAATTTTTGGGCCAGTTTTTATGAAATCGAATGATAAGTGTGTCAAAGCAGTCGGAACACCATGTGTCTGCACAGGCGAGCAGTGCAGTGATGACAAAATCGTGCACAGCGCGGAATGCGGGGAGCACGTCTCTGTAGCAGCGAAAGGGTTAATGCGACCATGGTGGCTTTACTTCATAAACTGCACGCTCCCCCCTAAACGTAAGTTTGCGGACTATACTATACTATGGCGCTGCTTCTCTTGGCGCGTGCGTCATTTGCAACTGGCAACGCAGCAATCTCCCGCGTCTGGGTTGGCATGCGCGAGCCGCCAACATAAAAGGATTGAAATATAGAAGTCACGAGAGGTTGACCCGCCAGTGTAAAAAGACGCGGGGAGTGTTGTGTTGTCAGTAGAGAAGCAGTCACTGCGGAATGGGTCTGTCAGGACAGCTCAGTAAGTTCAAACGTGGACTAATTATTAGATGTCCCCTGAGTAATTAATTCGTTAGCGAAATTTCAATCCTAGTAAAGCTGTCCAAATCGAACATTCCTAATGTGATTGTGAATTGGAAACACCAAGGAACAACCGCAGATAAACCAAGACCATGAGAGGCAGGCCTGCAAGATGAGTGGTCTGCCAAGCGAGTGGATTCATTCTTATTTATCAAGTAACATGAGCTCCAGTACTCACAATTAAGGAAAATATTCTCCTGTTTGAATATTACGCAACGGAAACGGATAACGAACATCTGACTATTAGTAATTTACACAACTCTGACTATTCACTACACACTAGCAATACTACATTTTCTTTCTTACCCAACGGCTTTGATCAACACGTGGCCATCGCACTGAATATGAATGGCGCACACATTATAAATTCTGGATATCATGACCACATACTATTCGAAGGAAAAGGCCACCAATCTTTTTCTTTTCACTATCTTTTTTATTCCGATAAATTGTATAACCTAAACACACCATTACATTTTCTACAACAATTACACATGAGAAACTCCGCCCAGTGGGCATGGCTTTACATTGGTGATTCTCTATCTTATGGTCTCGTAATTATCTAACACTACAGTGCACTTTCTGGATAGGATGGTGGATCTTTTGCTATATCTCACACTTCGACTCTCACACCCATCATCACGAAAATTTCCTCCAGACCGAGTGGTACAAAAAGGAACATGCATAACCCACTGCCTCTGAACCTATCTTGCTACTATCCCATGCAAACCACACATACTTAAATTACATGAAATACACCACACTGGCAACATGGAATACAACACAAGGAATAGTCACAACGTTATAATCGCATCACTTTCAGCTTTCCCACTTCAATTAGTATTCATCCCAGTTTCACACGACACTGCCCCACTTCGTAACTTTTCTTTCCTACTATGAACTCTGGAGGATATATGCACGTCTTCCTGTGGAATGCAAGCCAAGTGGCGTTGCTGGATAGACGGCTGACTCACCTTGCTTCACTCTCAGAGTATTATAGTTTGAATCAAGCGTCACACGGAAATATAACACGCAAAGTAATATTAAGAACATATTCATCACACACGTGAGTCCTCAACTCATACCATGGACGAGTACTTCTCTTTATCCTTTGTCTCATACACAGACTGAGACTCACACAGAACTCACCACGTGAAAGTACTCGTCTCTAATTTTAAGTCCTGCACACGCCATTCCTTAAATATTTCCAACTTATAGTACACACGCCAGTAATTCAGCTTAACGTAAGCACTCGGAAGTATTTCAACTTATTGCTAACCGAAGTTTACTACGATCCCCTTAATATTACCTGCCTGACATTTAATTCTCCCCATAAAAGTTCCTGAAATAGAGAAATTATTATTCCAAACTACTCTTAAGTGTGAAACGTCCCCTTTGAACAAATATACATGACTGTGCTTAAACTGACACACAATATTTTTTAGCGAAACGCAATCTGACTTTTAATAATCCCTACAAAAGTATGGCCCTGACTAACAATAACCTATAACTTTCACAAATCACTTACCTCACAAAAATCTTCGTTACTCAAGCTACTGCAATACAGCGAGCGCCAATACTGCCAGCTAAATAGAAGACTCAAACTACTGAAGGCACTAACTACTGATAGGCATAGTTAGCAAATGAAAGATTTTGATAGAGAACAAACAATGAATTTACCTTAATAGTGTTCACAAGGTCATAATATATATATCAGTTCATGATATCCAGTCTTACAAATTTACTGTCGCTGTCCAGATCATCCGCTCTCAAAAATCCGCCATCTCTCTCCCCACATCCATCACTGCTGGCGGCTCACCTCCAACTGCGCAACGCTATGCGCTTTTAACAGCCCAACACTACAATGGCGAATATTGCAACAATGCCGACCAGCCTCAGACTGCACACAGCACAGTCAGTGATTTTCATACAGAGCGCTACGTGGCGTTACCAATATAAAAACCTAAACAGCCTACTTACAAGTGTTCCACATGCATACCATTTTCTCTCCACTCTTTTGTCTTTACAGAGCACACCTAAGACAGGCCTTACCAACACAAGATCCACAACCAGAGTGCTGAAACATGTCCGTTCTTCAGGTCATCTAGCACCTATGCCGAGGTGGGGGAAGACCATGGTACCCATTGGTCAGCCACATTTCAGGCGCTCAAAGCTCAGGTAATTTTCATCTCTTTGGTTACACCAAAGGTGACCAAAGGACCGTCTCAAAGATGATCATATATTGCTCATTCACTATCTGTGGTTAGCAGACGACCATACATTCATTCATTTCGCAGATCTCACCAAATTGGATATAGAGATTTATTTTGTGGGAGTGCACATGTGATCAATTAAATAAATAAATTGTCCTTTCCTACACTGGTATTCGGCTTTGGTGTATTAAGTGAAATTGAGTTATTATTATTTTAGGTTAGATGGCCTTGGGCAAGTACAGAAAGGGCAACAGCCTCAACGGGTGCGGGGCAAAGTCAGGACATGCGGGGACCAAGCAGCAATCGGTATTGTAATTGTCAACTGTCGAAGCTGCGTTGGTAAAGTACCAGAACTTCAAGCGCAGATAGAAAGCACCGAAGCTGAAATCGTTATAGGTACAGAAAGCTGGCTTAAGCCAGAGATAAATTCTGCCGAAATTTTTACAAAGGTACAGACGGTGTTTAGAAAGGATAGATTGCATGCAACCGGTGGTGGAGTGTTCGTCGCTGTTAGTAGTAGTTTATCCTGTAGTGAAGTAGAAGTGGATAGTTCCTGTGAATTATTATGGGTGGAGGTTACACTCAACAACCGAGCTAGGTTAATAAGTGGCTCCTTTTACCGACCTCCCGATTCAGCAGCATTAGTGGCAGAACAACTGAGAGAAAATTTGGAATACACTTCACATAAATTTTCTCAGCATGTTATAGTCTTAGGTGGAGATTTCAATTTATCAGATATAGACTGGGACACTCAGATGTTTAGGACGGGTGGTAGGGACAGAGCATCGAGTGACATTATACTGAGTGCGCTATCCGAAAATTACCTCGAGCAATTAAACAGAGAACCGACTCGTGGAGATAACATCTTGGACCTACTGATAACAAACAGACCCGGACTTTTCGACTCTGTATTCACAGAACAGGGAATCAGTGAGCATAAGGCCGTTGCAGCATCCCTGAATATGGAAGTTAATAGGAATATAAAAAAGGGAGGAAGGTTTATCTGTTTAGCAAGAGTAATAGAAGGCAGATTTCAGACTACCTAACAGATCAAAACGAAAATTTCTGTTCCGACACTGACAATGTTGAGTGTTTCTGGAAAAAGTTCAAGGCAATCGTAAAATGCGTTTTAGACAGGTACGTGCGGAGTAAAACTGTGAGGGACGGGAAAAACCCACCGTGGTACAACAACAAAGTTAGGAAACTACTGCGAAAGCAAAGAGAGCTCCACTCCAAGTTTAAACGCAGCCAAAACCTCTCAGACAAACAGAAGCTAAACGATGTCAAAGTTAGCGTAAGGAGGGCTATGCGTGAAGCGTTCAGTGAATTCGAAAGTAAAATTCTATGTACCGACTTGACAGAAAATCCTAGGAAGTTCTGGTCTTACGTTAAATCAGTAAGTGGCTCGAAACAGCATATCCAGACACTACGGGATGATGATGGCATTGAAACAGAGGATGACACGCGTAAAGCTGAAATACTAAACACCTTTTTCCAAAGCTGTTTCACAGAGGAAGACCGCACTGCAGTTCCTTCTCTAAATCCTCGCACAAACGAAAAAATGGCTGACATCGAAATAAGTGTCCAAGGAATAGAAAAGCAACTGGAATCACTCAATAGAGGAAAGTCCACTGGACCTGACGGGATACCAATTCGATTCTACACAGAGTACGCGAAAGAACTTGCCCCCCCTTCTAACAGCCGTGTACCGCAAGTCTCTAGAGGAACGTTGGGTTCCAAATGATTGGAAAAGAGCACAGATAGTCCCAGTCTTCAAGAAGGGTCGTCGAGCAGATGCGCAAAACTATAGACCTATATCTCTGACGTCGATCTGTTGTAGAATTTTAGAACATGTTTTTTGCTAGAGTATCATGTCGTTTTTGGAAACCCAGAATCTACTATGTAGGAATCAACATGGATTCCGGAAACAGCGATCGTGTGAGACCCAACTCGCTTTATTTGTTCATGAGACCCAGAAAATATTAGATACAGGCTCCCAGGTAGATGCTATTTTTCTTGACTTCCGGAAGGCGTTCGATACAGTTCCGCACTGTCGCCTGATAAACAAAGTAAGAGCCTACGGAATATCAGACCAGCTGTGTGGCTGGATTGAAGAGTTTTTAGCAAACAGAACACAGCATGTTGTTCTCAATGGAGAGACGTCTACAGACGTTAAAGTAACCTCTGGCGTGCTACAGGGGAGTGTTATGGGACCATTTCTTTTCACAATATATATAAATAACCTAGTAGATAGTGTCGGAAGTTCCATGCGGCTTTTCGCGGATGATGCTGTAGTATACAGAGAAGTTGCAGCATTAGAAAATTGTAGCGAAATGCAGGAAGATCTGCAGCGGATAGGCACTTGGTGCAGGGAGTGGCAACTGACCCTTAACATAGACAAATGTAATGTATTGCGAATACATAGAAAGAAGGATCCTTTATTGTATGATTATATGATAGCGGATCAAACACTGGTAGCAGTTACTTCTGTAAAATATCTGGGAGTATGCGTGCGGGACGATTTGAAGTGGAATGATCATATAAAATTAATTGTTGGTAAGGCGGGTACCAGGTTGAGATTCATTGGGAGAGTGCTTAGAAAATGTAGTCCATCAACAAAGGAGGTGGCTTACAGAACACTCGTTCGACCTATACTTGAGTATTGCTCATCAGTGTGGGATTCGTACCAGATCGGTCTGACGGAGGAGATAGATAAGATCCAAAGAAGAGCGGCGCGTTTCGTCACAGGGTTATTTGGTAACCGTGATAGCGTTACGGAGATGTTTAATAAACTCAAGTGGCAGACTCTGCAAGAGAGGCGCTCTGCATCGCGGTGTAGCTTTCTCGCCAGGTTTCGTTTCTGGATGAGGTATCGAATATATTGCTTCCCCCTACTTATACCTCCCGAGGAGATCACGAATGTAAAATTAGAGAGATTAGAGCGCGCACGGAGGCTTTCAGACAGTCGTTCTTCCCGCGAACCATACGCGACTGGAACAGGAAAGGGAGGTAATGACAGTTGCACGTAAAGTGCCCTCCGCCACACACCGTTGGGTGGCTTGCGGAGTATCAATGTAGATGTAGATGTAGATCGGGCATGTCTAGTGAAGATGTCGAGCATATCCCAAGTGCATTGACACGGAGCTCTCCGAAGTCCACAAGACGTGCAGGCCGGGAACTTCAAGTTCCTCAAACAATGGTGTGGCGTGTTCCAAAAATACCTGCATTTGAAGCGTTAGAAGTTGTAGTTACTGCAGCAAATGCGTCCTGGCGACCGTATCAGAAGGTATGAATTTTGCTTTTCCAGTATGTGACAGATGACATATTTTCCGAACGACTTGCCTTCTGGGGGACGAATCGACGTTTCATCTATAAGGTAAAGTAGATAGCGCTAATGTAAGACATCGGGGGTTACAAAATTCTAGTCACACCTGGGCACACTGCAGAATTGTTTGTTTCCTCAATTTCACGAAGATTCCAATGATTTCGTTTGTATGCATGACTGCACCCCGCCTCGCTTTCAACTAGAGGTGAGACCATCTCACACCGCTAGACAAGAAAAGGTGGACGACAGGATATTGTTCATGCTTTTGGTCTCGCAGGACACCAGAGGTCACACCTTGCGTTTTTTTTTCTGTGGGGATACATAAAGGACAGAGTCTTTATCCCACCTAACCCAGCCACTCTTCGAGTAAAATCGAATTGTTGGTGCTGTTGATTCAGTAAGTAGGGACCTGTTGACTCGTGTGTGAAATGAAAGGGACTACCGTTACGCTGTTTCTCGAGCGAAGCCTGGTGCTCATGTTGAATGTGTGGTGTAGTCTCTGTGTGAACATCAACCTTTGAACCTTCCTATATCCAGTGATATTGGCAATATTTTTCTATCTTTCGTAATTTTTCTGTAATAAATAACTGGAACCTGTTGTCTATTTTTGAATCAGCCTGTACTAGTATGTACTGGAAACTAAAAGCGGAGACTAAAAACGGTGTCAGCACATTGTCAGACAGCTGTCCTGTACCCTTGAAGACGTCCGTAGGACTTGCTGCCATGGCGCAGAAAATGACAAAAGTCTCGAAAATCGTCTTTATTCGTTTCCTGCAATTGGGCAGCAGTAGCTGCAAGTCCGACGTAGGCCTTGACATGTTACCACACGGCCGTACGTTAGAGAAACGACCTTCAGTTAGCTAGCGGCTGCAACAAGTAGCAAGTTCCCGTGGCTGGCTGAAAATAATATTTTCATATTTCTTGTGCTTCTGTTGTTTCCCTACAGAGTGAAAGATTCAGTCTAAAAACAAGCTATTTCTCCGATGTATCCGTAGTTCCAGACCGAGCGAGACAGCGCAGTGGTTAACACACTAGACTCGCACTCGGGGGACGACAGTTCAAACCCGCGTCAGGCCATCTGATTTAGGTTTCCGTGATTTGCGTAAATCGCCTCAGGCAAGTGTGGGGATGGATTCTTTGAAAGGGCACGGTCGACTTCCTTCCCATCCTCCCTTAATCCGATGGGACCGATGACCTCGCTGTTGACTTCTGAAGTAATAGTACCCAGTACGTTGTCCTCGATGGTGAGTGTTCATCGGAGGTGAAGGTATCATCTGGAGTGCCCCAGGGAAGTGTGGTAGGTCTGCTGTTGTTTTCTATCTACATAAGTGATCTTTTGGATAGGGGGGATAGCAATGTGCGGCTGTTTGCTGATGATGCTGTGATGTACGGGAAGGTGTCGTCGTTGAGTGACTGTAGGAGGATACAAGATGACTTGGACAGGATTTGTGATTGGTGTAAAGAATGGCAGCTAACTCTTAATATCGATAAATGTAAAGTAATGCAGATGAATAGGAAAAAAAATCTCGTAATGTTTGAATACTCCATTAGTAGTGTAGCGCTTGACACTGTCACGTGGATTAAATATTTGGGAGTAACATTGCAGAGCGATATGAAGTGGGACTAACATGTAATGGCAGTTGTGGCGAAAGCAGATAGTCGTCTTCGGTTCATTGGTAGAATTTTGGGAAGATGTGATTCATCTGTAAAGGAGACCGCTTATAAAACACTAATACGACCTATTCTTGAGTACTGCTCGAGCGTTTGGATCCCTATCAGGTCGTATTGAGGGAGGACATAGAAGCAATTCAGAGGCGGGATGCTAGATTTGTTACTGGTAGGTTTGATCATCACGCGAGTGTTACGCAAATGCTTCAGGAACTCGGGTGGGAGTCTCTAGAGGAAAGGAAGCGTTCTTTTCGTGAATCGCCACTGAGGAAATTTAGAGAACCAGCATTTGAGGCCGACTGCAGTACAATTTTACTGCCGCCAACTTACATTTCGCGAAAAGACCACAATGATAAGATAAGAGAGATTGGGATCGTACAGAGGCATATAGGCAGTCATTTTTCCCTCGTTCTGTTTGGGAGTGGAACAGGGAGAGATGACGCTAGTTGTGGTACGAGGTACCCTCCGCCACGCACCGTATGGTGGATTGCGGAGTATGTATGTAGATGTAGATGTAGATGTAGATGAAAATATGTTGTTCTGACACGAATAACGAAGAATGTTGTACCCATTTTCAATGTCGGGCGGTACTGTACCCTTTCAACCAAACAGGTGTCTATAGAAGTGGACAGGGACCACAGGTCATGGTGGAGGGTGGTTGTAAAAATTGCATGAAACCAGAGGAAGGAATCACTCATGAGTTACAAAGCGCTGCCAGCAGTTCAGCTAGCACAATAAATGAGCCTGCTATTCATAACCCACACATTTCTGTAGTCAACGGTAAGCGATGCTTGAGGTGGTATGAAGAGCGATGCCACTGAATAGTGGTTGAATGGAAACGACTGGTTTGGAGGATGAATCACGATGTACCCTGTGGCAATCACAAATAAGGGTTTTTACAGCGAATATAATCAGTCGAGCTTCTTTCTATACTTGTAAAGTTATAATCACACTGCTGTTACTATCCAAAATACACTCCAGATTCTGCACAGGTTTTTGAATGAACATCCTTGAAGAACTACAAATCTGTATATACACGAGAAAATACCCACAAGAAATACTAAACGAACATACAGAATTTAGACACAAGTACTACCTCAAAAACTTTATTGAACTTTTAAAACACGAAAATGGGTAAACCGGAGGTAACACATGCAACAACCAAAAACAGTGGTAACAAATTTTAGTTAATAGAATAATATCGTCCGCCCCGATAGCTGAGTGGTACAGTACGTAGTATATTCATATATTTATCACTTAAAGTTGGGTATTTAAACTTGGTAAATAGGCTTTAAGGAACAGTTAGCGTCTATGTTCAAGCGTTTGCCATTTCAGTTTTAGCCGGCACGGTAGCTCAGCGTGTTCGGTCAGAGAGCTGGTTGGCCTCTGTAATACTGAGTGGAAGGAACAACAAACGAACTTGACCGGATGTCATGTGACGTCCGCAACGACCGAATACAACGATCAATAACGAAAAAAAAAAATGAAAAAAAAAGAAAAAAACAAGTGGTCAACGTGGCGGATTGCCGTCCTACGAGCCCGGGTTCGATTCCCGGTTGGGTCGGGGATTTTCTCCGCTCAGGGACTGGGTGTGGTGTTGTCTTCATCATCATTTCATCCTCATCACCAGCGCGCAAGTCGCCCAATGTGGCGCCGAATGTAATAAGACCTGCACCAACGCGGCCGGACCTGCCCCGTAAGGGGCCTCCCGGCCAATGACGCCAAACGCTAATTTCCTTAGAATAATATTGCTGTTCGTTTGCACAATCTTTGTAAACGTACAGCGTCGTAAGGGTGGAACTATCAAATTACTGACACATTGAAGTTAACATTGTATTTTTAACATAATGACATCATTTACCATCTTATTAAAAGAGTGACAGTTATAAGACACTCCACTGAAGACATAATATGGACGGTGACAGAGTACAAAACAGCTACTTTAATATAAATAACATTCACATTCATATATATTTCAATCAAAACTGTAATCGCAGATACTTGAAAATTGCGATAATCCCGAAACAGTGCGTCGTGAATAAAGATAACTTATTATAAGCAGCTATTTGGTTCATCTACTCTAATAATCATGTCGTTATCAGACGCATATTATGCAGCTGGCCCCAATGAAGAAGAAAAAAAGAGTTTTTAGAAAAATTTACCTGACATCATGTGTTGTGCCAACAGTGAAATATGGAGGTGGTAGTTTTACGGTATGGGGGTGTTTTTCGTGATTAGTTTTAGGTGCCCTTATTGCGCTCAAGAAAACTCGAAATGCCGATGGATATAAACACGTTTTGCAGCACTGTGTATTGTGTATAGCAGAGGGACAGTTCGGAGACGGTGATTATTTGCACGGGCATGACAATTCGTCCTGTCATAAAGCAGTATCTGTTAAGCAATTGTCTCTCGGATGGACTGATCTGCCCAGAGTCCCAAACTGAAACCTGTGGAATAACTTTAGAATGAGTTGGAACGTAGACTTCGGCCAGATCCTGGCGTTCAACATCACCACTATCCCTGGTTTCGGCTCTTGAGGAAGATTGGTCTGCTGTTCCTCTACAGACAACCAGATACCTCATTGAAAGCGTCCCTAGCAAAGTCGTAAGAAAGGCGAAGGGTGGACACAACGCATATTAGTGACCACGAGCACGTATCCCAATGGTTTTGATCAGAGAATGCACTTGGGTAATTATCGCCATCTTTGCTGTACCGATGTTTGTTTTTGGATTAAGATGTATATCCCTCACCACAAATGTGAACTCAGAGCCTTAAGCTGTCATCTGAAGTTGGACATTTTTTAACCGTTACCATTCAACAACTTTATAATGTTTGCGCATTTAGCTGCAGCCTTCAGTCTCAGCAATCAGAGTCCTGATATGGTTACATAGTGAGTGCCCCTTCTACCTTGTTCGGTCGTGCAATGACGAATTACTAACCTAAGCAAACGCATATATAGAAGTATGTTTGAATTTGTAATTTAATTTGTTAGTATTTTACGGTACTTCTTTTTCTTTCTGTTTGAAAAGACCATCTGACTTTCTAAGAAATAAAAACCACAGGTATTATTCGTAGCTGGAAAAATACAGTGAAAGAATTTTTATGACTTTTGCCTGCCCTGTAAGATTTATTATCGCTTCTCTTACTCAAAGACCTGTACTTAACTAGCTGTCTGTTGGGGTAGTAAATCGCTGAATGAAGCTCACTTCGAGCTTTGCCGCGAGTCAGTGAATAGGAAAACTTGGTGGCAGAATTCTTTCGCGATGCCTCATGGCCGGCAGACAGATGGACAGTCTCCTCTTCCGCTGTGCTGATCTGCTTGGTAGTTAAGACGCTTTGTCTTGTGATAGCGACATGGGCGCAGTCATCCTACTTAGTTCTGGATTATGGTGAGATTGTTTCTTGATTGCATATTTGTGCCGCATTTACCTGAGTGTACGTCACGTGGCTTTTCAGATTACGGAGTATTAGGTGCATTTTGCAGTCATATTTAACGTGGGAAACGTCAGATCTCTGTTAACTCGTTCAACATCGTTAGAATTTGCATCACAGAAACTGTTCACTAGTAACACCTGTATCCACATCGTCAATGGACTCATGTTGTGTGCACTCTATCCATCTTCTTTGGGATAGATATCTGAAGCGCAGACCCTCAGCCTCATGCCCATTCTTCCGTAATTTGCGCGCCATCGACATACTCAACTGCAACACTTTGGTTACATGTTGCGTCACCATCTTCGATGGTAATACAGTTCCTTTGTCATTCACGTACCACTGTGGCTGTTGGAGAAGTGATTCCCCGCGATCACTTTGCACAGCGAAGAAACAATGTGTACTACACTGAAGTGACGAAAGTCATGGGATAGCGACATGAACATATACAGGTGGCGGTAGTGTCGCGTACACAAGGTATGAAAGGTCAGTGCATTGGCGGAGCTGTCATTTGTACTCAGGTGATTCATGTGAAAAGGTTTCCGATGTGATTATGACCGCACGACGGGAATTTGCGACTTTTAACGCGGAATGGTAATTGGAGCAAGATACGTGGGACTTTCCATTTGGGAAATCGTAAGGGAGTTCAGTTTTCCGAGCTCCACAGTGTCAAGAGTACGCCGAGAGTACTAAATTTCAGGCATTACCTGTCACCACAGACAACGCAGAGGCCGACGGTCTTCACTTAACGACCGAGAGCAGCGGCGTTTACGCAGAGCTATCAGTGCTAACAGAGAAGCAACATTGCGTGAAGTAACCGCAGGAATCAATGTGGGACGTACGACGAACGTATGCGTTAGGACAGTGCTGCGAAATTTGGCGTTGGTGGGCTATGGCAGCAGACGACCGACACGAGTGCCTTTGATAACGCCTCTCCTGAGCACATGGCTCTACCGTTTGGATTCTAGAAAACTGGTTAAATAAGACCCGATTTCAGATGGCAAGAGCTGATAGTAGGGTTCGAGTATGGCGCAGATCCCACCAAGCCGTGGACTCAAGAGGTCAACAAGGCACTGTGCAAGCTGGTTGTGGTGGTTCGATAATGGTGTGGGCTGTGTTTACATGGAATGGACTGGGTCCTCTGGTCCAACTAAATCGTGCGCAGCTGCTTGGAGACCATTTGCAGCCAATGATAAACTTCATGTTCACAAACAACGATGGAATGTTTACGGATGACAGTTACGTCAAGAAAGGAAGAATGAATTGATTGTTGGTGTTAATAACGATCATCCTCCTTTACCTCCTCTGCGTTACTGCAGATGACGTGTCACTGAGCACATCTGTTCTGCGCATGCAGTACACGTGAGACGCCTAGTTATTTCCACTGCACTGTGTGGAATACGAAGGTTCTGTTATAGTTCACTAACCTGCAGTCTTCAAGTTGATGTCCCCAGCACAGAAAACAGCACGCAGGTCGTAGGTCCTGTATCTTGAGGCTGAAACTGACTTTTAGCGAGGTTCTGTTCTGAAATAATGTATCACTTCTTTGGGATGCCACTCGCGTATTTTAATATAGCCTCATGAGAAGACTACATGATCTTAATACACTACTGATCAAACACAATGTTTACGAAAATGTATCTTTACGCTATTTGTGGCACTTGAGTAAAGGGACAACCTTCGCGTCAGCTCACGTTGCATTGTTGCCAAATTTATTCAAGATAGCGGCGATGACGTAATCCAAGATGGCGGCATGTAGACTTGGTAACATCGCATGACGTCATCCAAGATGGCGGATTTTGGCGGGAGAATAGTCCAATTGTGCTACCTCCACTAACCTAACCACAAGAAAAAATGGCGGGAAGTTTGAATTTTGGCGGGAAAATAGGCCAATTGTGCTACGTCCTCCCACCTAAGCCTCCAGAAGAAATAATGGCGGGAAGTTTGAATTCCCACATGATAATGCATGCAAAGACCGTACTTGTCTTTTTATTATTATTGATTATCATTCATTAACATTCATCATCATTTCTTATTATTTATTATAATTTATTATTATTTATTATCATTTATTATTATTTATTATCATTTGTTATTATTTATTATTATAGACCTGTCTCCACTAGAAAATTCCCTCCAAAATAAAATTCCAACACGATAATGGCTGCAACACCTTACTTTTGTCTATTATTATTCATTATCAATTATTAAAATTCATATCATTCGTTCTCATTTATTATCATTCATTATCATTTATTAACATTCATTATTATTTATTATTACTATTTATTATTATAGGCCTACCTCCACTAGAAAATTGCCCCAAATTCCAATTCCAACACGATAATGTCTCAAAAACTGTACTTCTATTTATTATTATCATTTATTATTTGTTCAAGATGTCCGATTTTCTCGGCAAGAAAGCCATTTTCCTTACATCCGTAACAAAAATCTATCATAAGTTCAAATCCCAACACCATAATTGATCACACCTACGAGCTTTCTCCATCACTTATCTTCTTTCTCTGGTAGCCTATCATAATCGCATCAAATAATAAACTGCTCTTATAATAACTCATGTCCTTTGATTTCGCCGGGGGGGGGGGGGGGGGGGGGGGGGAAGGGACTGAAGACTTTATTTCAAGCAGTGCGGTCATCACTTGTCCTCCAACACAGTCAACACACACATTTTTGATATCGCAGTGCTGTCACCACGACGTCCGCGCTCCAACTGAATTAGTTCAAATCTTCGCCACCCCCTGGCCAGCGTGCGGACACTGCCAACACCTGTCACGTGAGGCGGCCGCCTGCGCTGGACTGGCGGTACGCTGGGGGCGAGACCAGCGATCGCTCCCACGTCGTAAACATGTTTTCGCTGGACATGCTGGAAGTTGCCGAGTTTGACGTCACAGCGGTCCCTTGTCCCCTCACCACGAGTATTCGTCGCCTCTGCATGTTTCCCGCCAAAATTGTTTGCTTCGGAGATGAATCACACAACGGTCGGCTGTTCTCTGCTACACTTTTGGCGCCAAAATTGTTTTCCTGGGCACGTTCAAACCTGTCGATGCCGACCGCTCACCGTCCACCACGTGTCCTTGCGCGATCGAGAACGCAGTGCTACACTTTTGGTGGCAAAGTTTGCTCGACAGTGGAATCCGCCATGATTGTATAACTGCACATTTGGTCCGCACTAGAACGCTCGCTAATTGACTCGCTCTAGCGCGTTTGTAATTATTGTACAATCGCTGCGCTGCGGACCCGCTTACGTCACACACCCTCCATACACGAGCTGGACATAGTCTTCTGTAAATACCTGGAAAATTACTCTTTATTTCAGACATTACGGTCATGCAGGCGTGTCCCAACTGACTTCTCCATGCTCACACAGCGAAACTCCAGAGCGCAGTTGACGTACGCGCGGCCGACTGAGCCCGCTCCATCGGCAGCTCCCTGGCCGGGTGACGCCAAGAGGCCAGCGGTGCCCCCACAGCCCCCACGGCCAGTGCACGCCTCAGGGTCCAGCCACAAACGATCAGTCGCGCTCGCCTCAGAGTCCGACTACGTAAACATCTTTCCGCGCCCGCGAGCACTTAACGCTGGACAGGATGGAACCTGTTGACCATGTGCTGGACAAAGGACACGTTCCACCCCCAAATTTATTTTTCTGAACAGGTTAGAACCTGCTGAGATGTTTGGAAAGTTCTATCACGTGACACGCTAAAAGTTGTATCGGTCCTAAAGTTCGCAAATTCTCAGCACCGACAGACAGGAACCGACACGCCTGCTCTGTCCAAACCACCCTCACGCCACATACCACCCCACCAGCACGTTCGATGGAGCACGTAGGACACTCTCATCCCCATAAACTTTGCAATTCAAGACCGATAGACAGGAACCGACACCCTCGAACTAGAATCTTTTTTGTACCGAGTTGGAAACTTCCTTCACGTCACAACCTGCGATCGACCTCGTGGCTCTGTCTGACAAAGAATGCTCTCACTAAGCTAACTGCTCACATGATTCTCATTATTCAACCCACATGCTTCGATTATCTAATCCAGGATCTTGGCGAAAACACACGTCCGTACACATGAGCCATCACGCGCACCTAGCTTACTACCTACGCAACTGAATGTAACAAAGTCTGCATGACTATTTAATTAATCTGATCAATTAATTAACCTCTCTGATGCGGAAAACTCCCTCGTTCACCTAGACTTGGAATCAATTTTCGCCACTGCCACACCCACCTGGACTTGAAATAGTTAAAGTCCCTACCGACCACCACGTCCTTTTACCGACCCATGTTCGTTGGCTAACATGTACTACTGCCTGCTTCCGTTTACTAATGTGCACTAACTTGTACTAACCTACATTAACTTATATCACATTCTGTCTATACAAATAAGCCAAGCTTCAATTCTGATGGTCAGTTCGTGTTTCGCTGCCAAACACAAGAGAATTGTGGAAACGAAGCCACTAACCTAAGTCACCTGTGATGACTCAAAATCGTCTGCTTTGCCTCTCTCACACACCACGAGTGCGAGACCGCCCACATCACAGTGTGGACCTTTATACTCACGTCGGACATACTCCTCTATAAATATTCTAGCTAAACTATGACCCTAATACTGTTGTTCAATCCACACGGTCTAGCACATGTCCAGAGCACACCCCCAGTACCTAAGCCTAGAACATTGCTCGCCTCATCTTCAGTTAACCGCTGAGAGACGGAGATATGCTTCAATCACACCCCTCGCTCTCTCGTAGCTACTCGCCTCAGCAATTCGATCTAACAAACCCTCTAAGTAGAAAAAATAGCAACCAACTCGAACTCTCTCATATTCTATATCGTCCCACAAATACTTAACGTACATTTTATTTACGCATCAAGTATACCTATCACTCTCATACAAAAAACACTCGCCCTGATATACCTGGTGTCAAGTTGCACAGTCGGCAGACACGCAAACAGCTCCTAATTTCAGTGCACAATATCAAACTGCTCCTAAATAATGCAGTACACATCACCGTAAACACCATCAGTACTCGTAATCTGTCCAAATAATGCACAGCAAAGTAACTCAACAGACGCGTGCAATGAACCTGTGCCACACTAAGTCACACGTCTGACAGCTCTCAATTCGCTCAAAGGCCTCTGTTCGGCCCTTCAAACATGACTTGATTACATCCGCATTCACACCTAACACCTGAGAAATTCATATCACCTACACGCCGAACATGACTATCCAAGCCCGGCCACGCGAGTCGTCTGTCACTGTCCTAACTCAGTGCGGTCCAACACACATGTTAAGGCCGCATTCCATTGCTTGCCGACCTATATGCGACACATCTCCACCTTCACGTCTGTTGTCAGAATAGCCGAGAGCGAGTTCACACACACATCGTCCGCACACATCCCAGCACTTCTCTCCCCTCACAATCTAAAACGATCATTTGAAAATTAAAAAAAAGAAAGAGCCCAGTCAACCTCTCCGAAATTGTATAGTGCCCCCAAAAATAGTTGACGCTCGCTTTCGTGTTTTCTCAGCTTATTTGTAAATTCAAATTCTTACCCTAACAGAACACACAAACACATCTCTCAACATATGCAAATGTTCTCAACCCTCCTATATTCCAGCACAACCGATTAATCACTCTTATTCCTTCTTATCGAATTTACTGGCCTAATTTCCTAAGGACCTGTTACCGAAGTGCCATCCTGCTTTTCTTTCTGAGGCTTCCTGTGCTTACTTTTACAGAGATCGCTAAATTACCTCCACAGCCCCCCTCAATCTACACACACACACACACACACGCACAGACACACACACACACACACACACACACACACAAACACACACACACACACACACACACACACACACACATGGTCATCCTCTCTACTCATCCCATAACATAAGCAACAGTAACTTCACAATCCATTATATAAAGACCCTACACAGTTTTAGCCACATTAACTTTACAATACCCACTCCATGCCCCAATTCTCTCAATTCCTAAGGAAGCACTGTGAACCTGCTCTTTCTTTCTACATACGCCACACTCAGCGGTAATCAGCCCTTCTGCATCAACGGACGGAAGTCCCTCTCAGAACTGTTCCACAAATTCGGTGATCGCTCCCCCTCAACACAAATACGTTACTCTCTCTTCTTCTTCCTTGCCTGCTGGCTTCGTTTCTACAAACTTATCCAGACTCATAGACTACAAGAACCCACCAATTTATTTTCTAAGTACAGCATCCTTTAAACCACTGAATAACTAGAAACAAACAGGCCAAAAAATTATATTCGCACTCTCGAATACTTATACAGTTAAATCTTACGATCGCGGTCTCATTTGATTGGCATTCCACAATGAGCTACGTATCGGAAATACACTCTCTTGACAGCTGTTAATCTGGAAATATCTCTACCGTCCTTACAACTTCCTCTCTATTCGTCACATAACATAATCAATATTAACTTTACAGTGCAGTATATACAAACGCTACACAATGTAAACCACATTAACTTCACAATACAGTATATACACAATTGACACAAAACAGTTCACTTATCCAGTATATTTCTATAGCATGGGAAAAAAATATCCTATTCCTACAGCATCTTTATACAGAAATGCTCCCCAATCCTAGGAAAGCACCGTCAACCTGTTCTCTCTACAGACCCGACACTCAGAGCTAATCTTCCCTCTTACATCAGAGGACCTAAGTCACCCTCAGAACTCTTTTTACAAATTCGGTATCGATCCCCCCCCACCCCACCCCCCATCTCCCAGCACAAACGCCTTTCTGTCTCTGCTTCCTTATCTGTTGGCTTTTCTACAAACTTCCTCAGACTCATAGACTGCAAGAACACATGTACTTTCTCCATAATATTACACCATTTTAGCTGTACTTCTCTATACCATGCACTAGGCTACACCCTACCGATCACTAGTTCATCATAATTCCCAAGATATAGACTTCAAATTAATTCTCTACAAACGCCGAACTTTATCTATGTGCAGCAAGCTGTAAACCACAGACTAACTAGAAACAAACATACTCAAAATGATATTTCCACTATCGAATACCGGTCTCAGTCATTTAACATTTTCGAGACCTTAGCTATAATTTACACGTCAACTAAGGTCTGTCCCAGGTCTAGAGACCAGACAAGCATGTATCCAACACACCATAATCGATCTTCATTCAGCTAAATAAAGGAAGCAAATGTGCAGAAGTAGTCAACAGAACAATCTACATCCCGTCTAATAACACTCCAACCCAAATCAATCATCTTCTCAACTTCTGACTTGATCACCAAAGCCGCCCAACACATACTATTACTTCGCTGTTCGGTCGTCTAGAGGACATCAAAGTTAACTCTTACAGATCCATACACTCCAACAGGTCTCTGCATTCGGACAGCTGCTCCAGTTATTTATTATCATTTATGATAATTTGTTATAATTTATTATTATTTATATGATGTTACCTAACAAAAATGGCTCCTAGTTCAACTGTGTTTAGCTCCTATGACAACCACCAGAGCGCTCTGTCATCACGTCAGTTGATTACGCAATTACCACTATTCAAGATGGCTGCACCCAGTGCAGAACGTGTCACCTTTCCCGAATCTGCATGCTACATTAAAATTCCAACTTGGCTTTTGTCACACAATACACATCGTTCAGCTGATCCCATTTCCAGATCTTTGCGCATCTGATACATGCAATTTAAGTCGGGGAAAGACATATCAGTTACCTTCTGCAGCCTGTCTACAAGCTGAATGACCTCAGTTACTGCAACAGGACCTTGTCTTGACCATTCGCCTGAAATGCAAGCGCCGCCGGCGGCATGTCAAATCCACATATCTGTCCATCTAAACAGCTGTCGACTAAGCCCCAGGACCAGCATGCCGTAGTGTGCTCTCTCTCTATACCTGCTCTCCGGCTATTGTCTAACTATATACACTGCACAGATGGATTCCTGAATAGCACAGATCTCTACCCTCCCCTGCATCTCCAACTCGACATGTAAACAGTGTTTCCCCCAGCCAGCGAACCCATCGTCATTCACGCTGTGCCGACAATTCTGTCAAAACTCACTTTCTAAGCAAAGATGAGTATTCATTTAGAACAAATAGACAAACATAACTCCAAGCAGAAGTCATACATATGATTAAAAAGAAAAAAAATGACCTCAATTTAGATTATCCAACATTTATTTACATGTCCTAATGATACAGTCGTAGATGAGTCGTGTCATCCACTCGCTCACTCCTATACATGCTTTCACGGAACGTATATGCCACCCACCCTGTTAGAATAATTTTGGACAAGCATTTACGCCCCCACATACAACCCAGCTCAATAGAACATAATAATTCCTTTTTCCACAGACAGCTATATTCGGTAAACACTTGAATGTACTAAATTACGCATTCATGTAGTCAAATGAGCAAATAGTTTTACCGACATACACACCCCTCTCACTGAGGATAGGGCATTTAATATTGTATACTTAAACACAAACCAATGATAACAATATTCCGACGCGCACCTTGTCCTCGTACTAAAGCACACTGGCCAAACATGTGACAGCATGTTTTCCTAATTTCAATGTCATAGCTAAACCATACCTCCTCTACTTTGCAAGTATCATTGCAAGCATTGATAGATGACTGCTCAGTACGTCCATTCACACTTAATTCTCGAACACATAAAAACGATCAAAGTATACCAGACAACGATATACATATTTCTAAGACCTCGCGCATAGTACTCAATCAGTCTCTCTGCCTATGGCGGTCACAGAGCAATCTCGCCCTCTTACGTTAAAAGACAATCCTGACTTCGTCATTGACCACTCTACCCCGCAACGTCGCTACGCAATTAATCCTCAACCGAGCAGAGGAATATAGCTACACTTCACCTTTCTCGTTTGAATAGAGCATTCCTAGGCCTAAGCCCTCCAAGTGCACCACATTTCTCGAGATGTACCCAAGTATTGGAGCTTAGCACACCATATCGATCTATAGTAACAGATCTCAAAGTGCCTTAATTTAATAGCAAACAGTTAAGAAGAACAAGAACGGAGTGATATTTATACGCAACGTAGTTCGACACATATTTACGCAAATCATCCAATGTATCATGTGTAAAGCACTGTAGCTGCATAGGGCTAGAACGCAGGCTATATCACGTGACTAAAGCATCCAGATAGAGCACTGGAAAAAATCGACCTTCAGCAACTTGTCTTTCTCCAGAATAAATGAGTCAACGTTTAAATCGTACCTAGCTACAGCTCAGTCTCAATCGATCATTCCGTACACTCTCTGTTATCATTTAACACAGAGGTGAGTAAGTTTAGACGTGAATGATTGTCTCTCCCCCTGAAAAGCATCAAATACAGTATTCAACTCGCGTGTATCACTGCACGTTAGTAGACATACACTTCTTCTTCTTTCGATTTCGGCCATCTTTGGACCACGTTCAACAATTCACTTGCCCGGCTTTTTGATCTTTTTTTCTCTCTTCCCAATATTTCCTCATCATTTTCGAGTGGTTCCTCCTCCGCTCTTCCGACCATTTCCTGTTATTATTCTTTAGTTTCGTTTCTTCTGGAAAACACTTAATTTCGTTCACTATTTGTCTAAACTTTTCCCTGTCCCTGATTGACTCACGGGTGACATTAAAATAGGCCAAATCCTTTTTCACCATCTGTATCCATTTATTGTTGGTTTTTTCGTTCCTGTTACTATGTTCAAACACTTTTCTTGTTAGTCTGTTTCCATCCATCCTCGACAGGTGACCATAAAACGTTAGTCTGCGTTTACGCATTGCCTCACTCACTTTCTCAATAGTTTTGTATATTTCCTTATTACTCTTTAGCTTGTACTCTTCTCCAATCTTTCTCGGTCCTAATATTTTTCTCAAAATTTTCCTTTCTTTCTTTTCCATGTTTTCTATTTCCCCCTTTTTGTTAAGAGTTAGGCACTCCGATGCATACAGGCATTCTGGTCTAATGACAGTTTTATAATGTCTTAATTTAGCTTGAATCGAAATGTTTTTTTTGTTATATATGTCTTTGGTTTTTTGAAAAGCAAATTCCATTTTCCTTGCTCTCGCCTGGTTTGCACTCTTGTCTAAACCATTCACTTGAATTATTTCACCTAAATACTTAAATTTTTCTACTCTCTTAATATTGCCGTATTTAGTAATAAGATTTTTCTTGTTATTTCTATGATTAGACATATACACGGTTTTTTCAAATGAAATCTGCAGTCCAGCTCTGGCCGAAACTTCTTGTAGTTTCTCCAGGTAGTTCTGAGCTATTTCTTCGTTTTCTGTAATTATTGCCAGATCGTCTGCAAAAGCTAAACAGTCCACTTCTATTTTTTCTTTTTTTGTTCCAATTCTGATGTCATTCTTGGTGCCTTTGAGTTCTTCTTTCCAAATTCTCAATATCTTTTCCAGTACGCAGTTGAAGAGGATTGGGGATAAACCATCACCTTGTCTAACACCTGTTTTAATTTCGAACTTCCTTGAAATTTCACCCATAAATTTAACTTTGGCCTTACTGTTTGTTAGCGTCTGTTTGATAATTTGAATTGTTTTCGTATCGACCCCAAATTCTTCCAATACTTTCAGTAATGTTTCTCTATCTACCGAGTCGTATGCTTTTTTGAAATCTACAAATACTATTGCAAATCTCTGGCCTCTTGAGATTCTGTAACGAATTAGTGTTTTCAGGTTAAATATTTGTTCAACACAGGATCTACCTTGTCTAAAACCTGCTTGATATTCACCTATTTTTTTATCCAGAACTGGCTCCACGATTTGAAGTAATTTCCTTGACAAAATTTTGTATCCTACTGGTAGTAGCGAGATCCCTCTATAATTATTAACATTCATCTTATCCCCCTCTTTGTGTAGTGGGTGTATCAGGGCACACTGCCAGTCTTCAGGAATTCTTTCTTCGTCCCAGATCTTCTTAAACATATGTTCCAAAACTTGTGGGAGGTTGGTATCCATTATTTTTAGGATTTCTGGTACTATGGAGTCTTCACCTGGGGCTTTATTGTTTTTTAGACTGCGTATTATGTGTTTTATTTCTTCAGCGTCTGGAGGTTTTGACTCGGTATTAGTATTTCGGTGGTTTTCAAAACTCATTTTATCTTTGGGTGGTTCACAATTTAGTAGATTCTCGAAATATTTTGCTAATATTTCACAATTAGTCTTGTTTGTCAAACCTAGCTTGTTCTCTTCATCTTTAAAACATAAATTTGGGGATTGGTATTTGGTTAGCTGTTTTCTAAAAGTTTTGTAGAAATCTCTAGAATTATTTCTTTTAAAGTCTTCCTCAATCTGTTCTAGGTTATCCTGAAATTGTCTTCTTTTTTTATTACGGAAAAGCTTAGCTGTTTCTCTTCTCTGGATTTTAAAATTGTCAAGATCTTGAGGATCTTTTGTGGAGTTCCATTTCTGCCACAATTTCTGTCTCTTCTCCAGGTTCTCATCACATTCATTGTCCCACCATGGATGTCTTCTTACTCTTTTCACGAGACAATTTTCTTTTGCTATTTCAACTATTTCGTTTTTGATCTCCTCCCATCCCGCTTCCTTATTTATTGTGGATATGCCATCGCTATCTTTGCGCAATGCTCTTTGAAACCGTTGTTTAATTTCTTCATTTTTTAACGTTTCTGTGTTATATTTTGGAATTTTGTAAAAGGTTTTCTTCTCTTTTCGAAATGGGAGTGGTCTGAATTTAATCGTAGTCAAATAGTGGTCTGAATCAACATCAAGGCTTTTCAGCACTTTAGTGTTTTGAATTTCTTCTTGACAATGAAGTGAGATAGCCACATGGTCAATTTGGAATTCTCCGAGAAGTGGATTTGGTGATCTCCATGTTTTAGTTTTTCGGCTCAGCTTTTTGAAATGTGTTGTCATTATTTTCAAGTTGAAATGCCTACATACCTCTATAAGCCTTTCTCCATTTTTTGAAGTTCTTTTGTGACCTGGGAAGAGGCCTACTGTTCCATGGTATTTTTTCTCCCTTCCTATTTGTGCGTTAAAATCGCCTACTAACATTTTTATGTTCTTCTTTGAGCATCTATCCAGTTCCATTTCAAGTATCTCCCAAAATTCTTCAACTTTCTCCGGGTTATTTTTGTTGTCCTGGTTTATGGGTGCATGGCAGTTGATTATAGAGTATCCTTTGTTTTTACATTTAATCTCAAGAATGGATAGTCTCTCAGAACTCGAGTAGAAGTTAGTAACTGAATCTAAAATTGAGTGATGTACCAGAAATGCTGTTCCCAGGTATGGCATTTGTTTCATTAAGATTTTACCTGGTTTTCCTTTAAATAAACGATAGTTTACACTATAATATGAACTCAAAGAGAAAAAAATTGTCTACCTTCCTGATTCAGCACGCTTCGATGTCTTCGCTTTCCTACACTCCTCTTGTTGCCGCATGCTTGACTCCATGTACAAATTGCTCCCTGCGAACCAGAAGATAAGCAAGCACGTCCTCACTTTCACCACATCTCGGTCTATATTAGGTTAGTTTATACTTATGCGCTAATCAGTTTCTGCATTTCTTTCGATTTTATGTCAGATCGATCCATGCGACCGCGACATAACATAATCGTTCTGTGTTCTAAAATTGCCTGTAAATGTAACCCACGCCTATCCAGTCACCTCCACATTCGGAGAGCACTTGCTCTGTTTCCTGTATGTCGGTGTACATGCACGACTCGTGGACGGCTCCCGAATTTGTAAAAAGAGTTCTGAGGGTGACTTAGGTCCGCTGATGTAAGAGGGAAGATTAGCTCTGAGTGTAGGGTCTGTAGAGAGAACAGGTTGATGGGCAGGTTACCGCTGAGTGTGGGATGTGTAGAAAGAAAGAGCAGGTTCACAGTGCTTCCTTAGGAATTGAGAGAATTGGGGCATGAAGTGGGTATTGTAAAGTTAATGTGGCTTACATTGTGTAGGGTTTGTATATAATGGATTGTGAAGTTACTGTTGCTTATGTTATGGGATGAGTAGAGAGGATGACCGTGTGTGTGTGTGTGTGTGTGTGTAGATTGAAGGGGGGCTGTGGAGGTAATTTAGCGATCACTGTAAAAGTAAGCACAGGAAGCCTCAGAAAGAAAAGCAGGATGGTACTTCGATAACGGGTCCTTAGGAAATTAGGCCAGTAAATTCGATAAGAAGGAATAAGAATGATTAATCGGTTGTGCTGGGATATAGGAGGGTTAAGAACATTTGCGTATGTTGAGAGCTGGAAAGGTAGGAGGTGGGGAGCGCATTAAGTATTATTTTCGTGAACAAGTTCTGTTTGGGTAAGAATTTGAATTTACAAATAAGCTGAGAAAACACGAAATCTAGCGTTTACTATTTTTGGGGGCACTATACAATTTCGGAGAGGTTGACTGGGCTCTTATTTCTTTTTTTTTTTTTTAAATTTTCAAAAGATCGTTTTAGATTGTGAGGGGAGTGAAGCGCTGGGATGTGTGCGGATGGTGTATGTGTGAACTTGCACTCAGATATTCTGACAACAGACGTGAAGGTGGAGATGTGTCGCATATAGGTCGGCAAGCAATGGAATGCGGCCTTAACATGTGTGTTGGACCGCACTGAGTTAGGACAGTGACAGACGACTCGCGTGGCCGGGCTTGGATAGTCATGTTCGGCGTGTAGGTGATATGAATTTCTCAGGTGTTAGGTGTGAATGCGGCTGTCATCAAGTCATGTTTGAAGGGCCGAACAGAGGCCTTTGAGCGAATTAAGAGCTGTCAGACGTGTGACTTAGTGTGGCACAGGTTGATTGCACACGTCTGTTGAGTTACTTTGCTGTGCGTTATTTGGACAGATTACGAGTACTGATGGTGTTTATAGTTATGTGTACTGCATTATTTAGGAGCAGTTTGATATTGTGCACTGAAATTAGGAGCTGTTTGCGTGTCTGCCGACTGTGCAACATGACACCAGGTATATCAGGGCGAGTGTTTTTTGTATGAGAGTGATAGGTAAACTCGATGAGTAAATAAAATGTAAGTTAAGTATTTGTGGGACGATATAGAATATGAGAGAGTTCGAGTTGGTTGTTATTTTTTCTACTTGGAGGGTAGATGAGGCGAACATTGTTCTCGGCTTAGGTACTGGGGGTGTGCACTGGACATGTGCTAGACCGTGTGGATTGAACAACAGTATTAGGATCATAGTTTAACTAGAATATTTATAGAGGAGTATGTCCGACGTGAGTATAAAGGTCCACACTGTGATGTGGGCGGTCTCGCGCTCGTGGTGTGTGAGAGAGGCAAAGCAGACGATTTTGAGTCACCACAGGTGACTTAGGGTAGTGGCTTCGTTTCCACAATTTTCTTGTGTTTGGTAGCGAAACACGAACTGACCATCAGAATTGAAGCTTGGCTTATTTGTATAGCCGAAATGTGATATAAGTTAATGTATGTTAGTACACGTTAGTGCACGTTAGTAAATGGAAGCAAGCATTAGTACATGTTAACCAACGAACATAGGTCGGTAAAAGGACGTGGTGGTCGGTAGGGAATTTATCTATTTCATTTCAAGTCCAGGTGGGCGTGGCAGTGACGAAAATTGATTCCACGTCTAGGTGAACGAAGGAGTTTCCCGTATCAGAGAGGTTAATTAATTGATCAGATTAATTAAATAGTCATGCAGACTTTGTTACATTCAGTTGCGTAGGTAGTAAGCTAGGTGCGCGTGATGACTCATGTGTACGGACGTGTGTTTTCGCCAAGATCCTGGATTAGATAATCGAAGCATGTGGGTTGAATAATGAGAATCATGTGATCAGTTAACTTAGTGAGAGTGTTCTTTGTCCAACAGAGCCACATGGTCGATCGCGCGTTGTGATGTGAAAGAAGTTTCCAACTCGGTAGAAAAAACATTCCAGTTCGAGCGTGTCGGTTCCTGTCTATCGGTCTTGAATTGCAAAGTTTATGAGGATGAGGGCGTCCTTTGTGCTCCATCACACGTGCTGGTGGGGCGGTATGTGGCGTGAGGGTTGTTTGGACAGAGCAGGCGTGTCGGTTCCTGTCTGTCGGTGCTGAGAATTTGCGAACTTTAGGACCGATATAGCTTTTAGCGTGTCACGTGATAGAACTTTCCAAACATCTCGGGCGGTTGTGTGAGGTAGGTATCGGCGGGTTCGAACCTGTTCAGAAAAATAAATTTGGGGGTGGAACGCGTCCTTTGTCCAGCACATGGTCAACAGGTTCCATCCTGTCCAGCGGTATGTGCTCGCGGGCTTAGAAAGATGTTTACGTAGTCGGACTCTGAGGCGAGCGCGGCTGACCATTTGTGGCTGGAGTCTGAGGCGTGCACTGGCCGTGCGGGCTGTGCGGGCACCGCTGGCCGCTTGGCGTCGCCCGGCCAGGGAGCTGCCGATGGAGCGGGCTCAGTCGGCAGCGCGTAGGTCAGCTGCGCTCTGGAGTTTCGCTGTGTGAGCATGGAGAAGTCAGTTGGGATACACCTGCATGACCATAATGTCTGAAATAAAGAGTAATTTTCCAGGTATTTACAGAAGACTATGTCCGTTTGCGTGCATGGAGGGTGTGTGACGTAAGCGGGGCGGCGGCACAGCGATTGTACAATAATTAAGCGCGCGCGAGAGCGAGTCAATTAGCGAGCGTTCTAGTGCGCACCAAACGTGCTGTTATACAATCATGGCGGATTCCACTGTCGAGCAAACTTTGCCACCAAAAGTGTAGCACTGCGTTCTCGATCGCGCAAGGACACGTGGTGGATGGTGAGCGGTCGGCATCGACAGGTCTGAACGTGCCCAGGAAAACAACTTTGGCGCCAAAAGGGTAGCAGGGATCAGCCGACCGTTGTGTGGTTCATCTCCAAAGCAAACAATTTTGGCGGGAAACGCGCGGAGGCGACGAATACACGTGGTGAGCGGACAAGGGATCGCTGTGACGTCAAATTCGGCAACTTCCAGCGTGTCCAGCGAAAACATGTTTACGACGTGGGAGCGATCGCTGGGCTCGCCCCCAGCGTACCGCCAGTCCAGCGCAGGCGGCCGCCTCACGTGACAGGCGTTGGCAGTGTTACCGCACGCTGGCCAGGGGGTGGCGAAGATTTGAACTAATTCAGTTGGAGCGCGGACGTCGTGGTGACAGCACTGCGATATCGAAGATGTGTGTGTTGACTGTGTTGGAGGACAAGTGATGACCGCTCTGCTTGAAATAAAGTCTTTAGTCCCTTCCTCCCAGCAAAATGAAAGGACGTGAGTTAGGTTATTATTTGAGCAGTTTATTATTTGACGCGATAACGGAGAAAGTTCGTAGGTGTGATCAATTATGGTGTTGGGATTTGAACTTGTGATAGATTTTTGTTATGGATGTAAGGAAAATGGCTTTCTTGCCGAGAAAATCGGACATCTTGAATAACTAATAAATTATAATGACAAATAGAAGTATAGTTTTCGAGACATTATCGTGTTGTAATTTGAATTTGGGGCAATTTTCTGGTGGAGGTAGGCCTATAATAATAATAAATGATAATGAATGTTAAGAAATGATAATGAATGATAATAAATGACAATGAATGATAATGAATGTTAATAAATGATAATGAATAATAATGAATAATAATAAACAAAAGTAAGTTTTTGCAGCCATTATTGTGTTGGAATTTGATTTTAGAGGGAATTTTCTAGTGGAGACAAGTCAATAATAATAAATGATAATAAATAATAATAAATGATAATGAATATTAATGAATGATAATCAATAATAAAAAAAGACAAGTATGGTCTTTGCATGCATTATCCTGTTGGAATTCAAACTTCCCGCCATTTTTTCTTCTGGAGGCTTAGGTGAGTGGACATAGCACGATTGGCCTATTTTCCCGCCAAAATTCAATTTTCCTGCCATTTTTTCGTGAGGTTAGGTTAGTGGACGTAGCACAATTGGACTATTCTCCCATCAAAATCCGCCATCTTGGATGACGTCATGTGATGTTGCCAAGTCTACATGCCGCCATCTTGGATTATGTCATCGCCACCAGCTTGAATAAATTTGGCAACAATGCAACGTGAGCTGACACGAAGGTTGTCCCTCTACTCACATGGCTGTGCCTTATGACTACCGGAGTGAATCTCTTAATACTGAATACTGGCAAACATATCCTGCGACAGACAACATGTCTGTTCTTTTCGACTGCCTAATCCAGAGTGACGAACAGGAACTTAAATAAAAATTGGAAACACATCCTACAACAGACAACATATCTGTTCTTCTCGACTGCCTAATGCAGAGTGATGAACAGCCCGAAACACTTTGCGTGCCTTGCCAGAAAAGGGGTGACCCGAACGCTTCCGAAGTGCTTCGTCTGCAATTTCATCTGTCTTTTGTTTTGATTTAAATTGTTTTTGATAGTTCTAAAATGACTGATTGATAGTCAGCTTTGAGAGATATTTATATTAAAAAGTGAAGTCATTCCAATGAGTAGTTTAACTAATAATAATAACTATACTTTTAACGTTTTTTCGCCCTTGCTCCGAACTCAGCATCCAATCACAGGGCAGTAGCATTATGCAGGCGGTCTTTCTCACGGGAATGGTACCGAATCTAACAACTGTCACAGGTACCTCACACCACATTTCGTTATCTATATACTTCTTGCATCTCCTCTGCTCTGGGAACAGCTTCTTGGAGCCTAATATGATGGCTGACTAAACCAGAAATATTACACATCCCCTTCTTTCTAAGATTTCCAAAAATTGGGATGTTCTCGAAGACAACACACAATTTTGGAAATATATAAATAAATTGAACCAAATTTTGATAGAACTGTAAACTAATAGGTAATCTCTCAAGAGCCAATCTATCACACTATCCCTACTTTAAATCAACACGTAACCATTGAGATGGCTTTTACATATTTTCCCTATCATTATTAGTAAACTCTTCCAAAATCTGAGAATAAGAAAATTATATGATGACTGCAATAAATTCAAAACAGTAACACCCTACATCACAAACATTATCAACATGAAGTTACATCTACTGATCACACAATAATTTGAACAAGAAGTCAACATTTTACAAACAGCATATCATTATATGATTACACAAAACATATGAGAAATAATAGAATTTCCAAAGGGAATCACATAAAACAGAATAAAAATCAGCTCATAGCTGTCTTTCAAATTCACCAAAGAAAGTTATGAAGTTACCTAAACACAGAGCACCTCAAAAAATAATCACCTATTATCGGCTCATTGCCGTCCTTTAAGAGACACAAAGAAAAGTACATTGTTAGATAAATTACATAAAAGTTATATATATATATATATATATATATATATATATATATATATTATCGGCTCATTGCCGTCTTTTACAGGACACTTTACTGGCACTTCGTCAAACTGACTTCCACTTTAGAAAGACAAAGAATGAAAAAAAAGAACTGCAATTCACTATTTGACGTACATTTTGAAATAGCACTTCACTCTCACCATTACAGGAACAAACACCTGCGATCCACAACAGCAACTTGAGATTCCGTTGTCAATGCCGTGGTCTTACATTGCGTAATTCAGTCTAAATTGGTGCTGGGTTTGACAAGTGACTGTCCATTCTCAGTCTCCAACTCCAGCGTACAGAACCAGTAAAATTCATGTAACAATACAAAATGCCTTATATTAGATTTCTAATAGAACTTAAATAAACCCTGAAATAAACTTTTGGTTATACCATACAATGAATATGTACCTAAATAGACTTAATTAAAAAGTGAACATTATTCTTTGTTTACATGCAATGCCACTGTTTGTAAACAGTGACTGCTAATATATGGCTAGGACGTTGCCCGTAGCAATGTAAGGTCAGTGTCCATTCACAACATGTGACGTACTCGCCGATTCATTCATACAGACGACAGCTGGTGTCTGCACGCTTTAAATCTGGCAGAAGGCGCTGCGACGTATAACTGTTTCGTTACGCAGACTTATTCTATTTCATGTCTGATATAATTAAAGCCCTTGTTTCACATATCTGCTCCTTTTGCCAGATTTTTCAAACACAATGCGTAATATTATTCTTGCTGGTTCTTTAAAATTCAAAAATGAATCGTTCCGCTGTGTACTTTGTGATAGATGTTTCAAATGTCATTTAAAGCTATTCTGGTGTTTCTTAATGCAACCTAATACCGTGTTCTCTTGCTTGTACATCTGTGATCCTATGCTTTCGTGGTATAAAACTTCCTGTTCACATATATTCCGTCAATTCCTGTTTTTCACCCGTGCAATGCATATGTTTATCCTGCTGGGTTACTATGCTGTCAATAATTTGGTTTGCTGTCACAGTTCGCGTAAAACTTTTGTCATAGACGTGGGTAGAGAAGAATGTTGAAGAAGACAGAATACAGCTCAGAATGAAAGAAGAGGAAGAACGAACAGCATGAAAGGAAATGAAGTAATGCTGTTAGTTAATTTGGGTACCTGGTAGTCGTCATCTACCTAGCAATGCAAAGAACGCTATTCCCCCTGAGGGTAACTAATGTTCAAAGTATTTTTTGATGTCTACAATACTGTAGAGTCCTTTGTTTACTCCCGTTTTTGTGTTAGCTACTTCCTCAGCATTGGGGTGTGGTATCCTAATTATTTTGTATAGCCCTTCATACAATTCATGAAACTTCTTAATTTCTGAGTTTATCTTAGAAGACCTGGTTCTTGTCTTGATCGATACCAATTTGTCAAATTGATATTTCCTTTTCTTAACCTGACTGTTGTATGTGCTTTGTTGTTTATTTGCTTTCTCTTTAATCCTGCTTAGAGCTAGGTCTTATCTTTAAAACGTAAATGTATTGCTGTGTCCCTTGAGATTTTCGTGTTAGTGTTGTTTTGCTCATGTCAATGATAATACGTCTATTCCCTTGTACTTCATAACCAGTTGGAGGAATCCGCTTCGCCAATGAATACTTCCTGAATAATGGGCCGACTCATCTCTAGGTGGAAAACTTACCTGCTGTTCAATAATACTAGGCACTTTCTCTCCTGTCAATAGTTTCTGAGGATGTATTTCTGTGGTAGAGTGAGGCAACTCATTTATAACTCTCTCAAACTCTTCCACATAATCTACCCACGTGTGATGCTTTTTAGAACAGTAAGCCCTAAACAGTCTGTTTATTTCCCTCGACATCCGTTCACTCATATTTGATTGAGGATGGTATTTGGATATGTAAATAGGGTTTATGTCGAGATCACGCAACATATTTTTCCAACACTCTGATGTAAATTGTGAGCCATCATCACTAATTATCCTACCTGGTTTTCCCACCTTTATTACATAATCATTCCTGATTTTGTCTGAGACTGACTTACCTGTTGCTCATCTTAGTGCATACAGTTTTACGTGTTTTGATAACATGTCCAACACAACAAACAAAAATTTATAACCTCCTTTTGAAGTGGGGAGGGCACTATAGAGATCGACGTATACCTTTTCTAACACCTTTGTAGGGATCATACTATGCATCTTTGTTTTGTTACTAGCATTTGGTGCTTTAGTTTTCTGACGTACACTGCAGATTCTAAGAATTTTGTATACCCTCTTTTCTAAGTTGTTAAAGTAACAACTCTCCTTAATTTTCTCTGCACATTTTTAGCACCAAAATGAGCATACGCAAAATGTGTAACCCAAACAAGCCTCTCAGTCTCATGCTCTGGCCAATAGATTTTTCACTGTTGTTTCTGTGGATCAGCGCTACGGTATAATATTCCCTTGTGTATGATATAGTATTTCCTCACTTTGTCACTAGTTTTCCTACGCCACTCTGCTTTGATCATTTTTATTGTGTCATCTCTATTCTGTTCCCTTCCCAAATTTTTCAGTATATCCTTTATTTGTTCTTCATGCTTTATCTTTGTTACGTACAGTATGGAAACCTCTTTCTGCCCTGAATCATTAAAATCTGCTTTATCCATAGCCAATGGCGATCTGGATAATGCATCTGCTACCGTATTATTTTCCCCTGGTAGGTATTCTATTGAAAAATCATACACTTGCAGCGCTAAAGCCTATCGTGTTAGCCGATTATGACTTAGCCTACACTCCATCAGAAATGGCAGTGCCTTATGGTCTGTGAACACTTCAACTTTCCTTCCCATGACGTAATATCTGAATTTCTTAAACGACCATACTACTGCTAGCGCCTCTTTTTCCGTTACAGAATATCTTCTCTCCCATTTGTTGAGTACACGACTAACAAATCCAATAGACTTTCTTTCTACAGTGCCCCCATTTTCTGAAATTGACAAAGATGAGCCCCAAGCCCGTATTCTGAGCTGTCAGTGAAAATACAAAAAGGTACATTTAAATCAGGGTGGGACAAAACAATAGCGTTACATAACTCATCCTTCATTGTTTGAAATTCTTGCATACACTCTTTTGTCAAAATCCATGTGGCATTTTTCTTAGTCAATTCTAGTAAAGCCTTCGCATTAACTGCTTGATTCTTCGCAAATTTGCGATAGAATCCGGTGAGACCGAAAAAAGCTTTCATCTGCTTCTTGTTCTTAGGTCTGGGGAAATTCTTGATGGCTTACATCTTTTCTGGGTCTGGTTTGATGCCTTCAGCAGATATTACACGCCCTAAAAATTTGGTCTGGTTCAAATGGTTCAGATGGCTCTGAGCACTATGGGACTCAACTGCTGAGGTCATTAGTCCCCTAGAACTTAGAACTAGTTAAACCTAACTAACCTAAGGACATCACAAACATCCATGCCCGAGGCAGGATTCGAACCTGCGACCGTAGCGGTCTTGCGGTTCCAGACTGCAGCGCCTTTAACCACACGGCCACTTCGGCCGGCAAAAATTAGGTCTCCCTCTTTCCGAATTCGGACTTCTCCAGGTTTGCACTTATATTGTTCCTCTCAAATTTCGATAGAATCTGTTGTAAAATGTCATTGTGTTCCTTCCAATTTCTTGCAGCAATCAAAATGTCTTCAATGTATACTGTAATTTTGTCCAAGAACTGCTCACCCAGAACCTTGTCTAACATACATATAAAAGCAGAAGTAGATATTTTTAGACCAAAAGGTAACACTCTAAATTGGTCGCTTCGTCCACCATAAATAAATGCAGTGTATTTTCTACAATTTTCTACTAGCGGAACCTGCCAAAAGCTGGTGGTCAGGTCAATGCTTGTTAATATCTTGACGCTATAAAACTTGTGTACAAGCTCCTCTAGTACCTTAGCCCCATCGATCTGTGGTAAAATAACTTTATTTAGTGCTCTGGCGTCTAATGTTATGCGCACCGATCTATCTTTCTTTGGGACAATGACGGAGGGCTACAATAATTACTTTGAGAGCGCCCAATAATCCTCCTCTGACATTTTCTTCATTTCTTTATCTACTGCTTCCCTTTTTGCAAGTGGAATGGAATAAAGCTTAAATCTGAATGGATCATGTGGCTTTACCTGGAAACCATATTCGTAATCTTTCATGCACCCAGGTTTCTTTGAGAAAGCTTTTCGACGTTGCAACAATACTTCCTCCAGCTCATATGCCTGTTCTTCGTTTAACCCTTCAATATTTGCGACTTTTTCCCGGATTCTGACCTCTATGTCTACCTCTTCATTTGATTTCACTCTTTCAATCTTTCATGCACTCAGGTTTCTTTGAGAAAGCTTTTCGACGTTGCAACAATACTTCCTCCAGCTCATATGCCTGTTCTTCGTTTAACCCTTCAATATTTGCGACTTTTTCCCGGATTCTGACCTCTATGTCTACCTCTTCATTTGATGTCACTCCCACAAACAAACATATACTCTCTTCTGCTTCTATGTTCCAATACATTTGTTCCCTTATAATCTGCAGTCTAGCATCATTAAAGTTTCTTTGTGCGGCCTCATTTCCCTCGGACTTAAATTCTTGTTCCTGCTGTTCTTCTTTTATTCTCATTACAAAAAAAATGGCTCTGAGCACTATGCGACTCAACTGCTGAGGTCATCAGTCGCCTAGAACTTAGAACTAATTAAACCTAACTAACCTAAGGACATCACACACATCCATGCCCGAGGCAGGATTCGAACCTGCGACCGTAGCGGTCACGCGGTTACAGACTGAAGCGCCTTTAACCGCACGGCCACACCGGCCGGCTTATCCTCATTACACCTTTTGCAAAATCTATCATTACTCTATTAGCAAATAACCAATCTGTTCCCAAAATTAAATTGACGCAGAGCCTGGGAACTACCATTGCATTCACTGAAAACTTCCTACCTTGAATTGTAAACTCTAATAAAATCTGTTTCTAAATAACTTTACTTCTAGACCCATACACAGTAACTGCTTTGACCCCTTGAACTGATAACTCAGGAACGTCAGTATCTTTCTTTATCTTCTCATACAAATTACTTGAGGCAGCACTGATCTCACTACCAGAATCTAAAATCGCAACTGTTTTCATGTTCTGTATTTCAATTTCTATAGCTGGTTGGTAAACCTCCTTTATTTCCTGCCTATCTTCGTCCATGAGTGCATTTTTTATCTCATCCCTTTCGTCATAGTCCAAGAATCTTACTAATGGTCCATTACATTCTGCCGTTCGCGAGTGGACCAGGTCGAACCACCCACTAGTTTTCCGGCTCCTCCTGATTCCTGTCTCTTTCAGGAGCATGATCCCTTCCATTATTATGATATTCTCTATTTCTATCACAATATCCTCCCCTATTCATACCCCACTGAAAAGCACCTCTCCCTCTTCTTGAAGGACTACGACTGTAACGAGGTGCCCTATCTTCCTCTCGATTGCGACGCTCGTTACCTCTGTCTGTACCTCTGCTCCGGCTTGACTCACGGTCATTACGGCGGTCTGCTCGCCACCTGTTCCTTCTTCAGCCCTCCTGCACTTTCTTGTTGCCGGACAACGGATCTAACTGCTCAAGGAAGTGCAGTAGGTTATTGACATCGCTTATGTTTGTGTTGATTAACTTCTCTTGTACAGACACTGGAAATTTAAGTCTGATTATTTCTGTAAGGTCTGATTCTCTTAACAGGTCAGTTAAGTGCTGGTTCTTTTCCCAATAGTGTTGAAGAAACTCTTTATAGCTATTACAACCACTACTAGCAAAACCTCTTCCCTCAAAAATTCTACTCCTGGCACTGTTTTGCGTGCTAGTACACCAATATTGATTTAAGAATGCTTGTACAAATTCCTTGTATGCAGTAATGTGTTACTGACCCCTGTTCCCCATGATATTACGTCTCCTTGAAATCTGCTTGCCACAGGTTTTATTTTTGTTGTTCTATTAGGTTTTCAGGAAGTGTACTCTCGAACTGTTTAATAAAATCAACTGCATGTATGTTATCACTACTAGAAAAAGGATAAAAAACAATAGTGGGATATGTTACATCACTAACATGCACACACACTTTATCGTTGCTTTTATCTGGAAGTCGATTCACTACTTCCTAATTTCTTTCATTTCACCTGGAATCGCATCTGTGGTACGTTTACAATGAGCACCTATTTGTGAAACCTTATGACTAAGTACTTGCTTTTCTTCTTTGATGTTTTCTAACTCACTTAACTGCTGGTCATGTTCATCACTACATTCTTTAGCAGCCGTGACCTGCTCCTTTATTACTTGACTAACATTACTATTAATTGTTGATATTATACAATCCTGAGCCTCCATATCATGACTCAGCTTTTTAACTTTACTATCAAACTTCTGATTTATTTTAAGCTTACATAGTTCTAATTTCTTAGCCCATTCTTTTGTTTCCCTATCTATTTTACTGGAACAAGCTTCTGTTTTAGCTTCAAGTTTTGATACCTTTTGTTCTAAAGCCTTGAAATTGCTATTGATTTGAGTTATTCCTGCATATGCTTTCTCTATTTTCTTTCCTAATTCCTCTTTATTTTCTTGTTAACTATTATCTATTTTCCTCTCCAATACTTCTATTTTCTTTTCAGTTTCATTTTGCCCTGCTATAATTTCCTCTTTTTGTCCTTTTGAAAGTAATGTTTGCTCTGCTATAAATGATTGAAACATCGACATTATAGACTCCTTTATCCTGACTATTACTCTCAGTTGGCAAGGTGTCAGCAGGATCAGTTCTGTGACTTAATCTACCTGACTCCACTGTCGGCTCATTTGTAATGTCGACGTCAGATTCTGTGTCTCTGACGTCGTCCGCCCCAGTAGCTGAGTGGTCAGCGTGACGGATTGCCGTCCTCTGGGCCCGGGTTCGATTCCCGGCTGGGTCGGAGATTTTCTCCGCTCAGGGACTGGGTGTTGTGTTGTGTTCATCATCATTTCATCCCCATCCGGCGTGCAGGTCGCCCAATGTGGCGCCGAATGTAATAAGACCTGCGATATGGCGGCCGGACCTGCCCCGCGAGGGGCCTCCCGGCCAATGACGCCAAACGCTCATCATCATCATCATCTCTGACGTCGTCATCCGAATTTACCACGTCATTGTTGTCAGGAGAGACAGTATCTACGTTCTCAATGCAAACATTTAACATAGAATCAACATTTTTCAGAAACATAATTAATCTCATTATTATCTGAACTTTGCAACTGATCTGCTAAATCAACTACAATGTTATTTATTTGGAAGTCTTGTGGCTGACCTGAAGGATCATTGCCATCAATATTTACTTGATTTCTTTCCTTACTTCTAAGAAGGTATCTCTTTTTTCTTTCGTCAGACACTTTATACTTCATAAAATTTATGAATTTTAGCCAAATATGTTTAAATGAATCAATTTAGGACTACACTTTGAGATTTTACAACTATTGAACAGTCCGTTACATAGATTAAATTGTCGTGCCACAGTAACACTTACTCTTAGATGCTATTCTGTGTGCTGCCGTCGAGAAGTTCCTTCTCCGCCCCCATCTGCTGATGCTGGCGTGACGTACTGCTTTCCGGACTGCTGAAACACCCAGTTCAGCAACGCTGCTACAGCTGAGTCTCGGCGCTGCTGCTGGCTGCCAAGGCGTGCTTCTGCCGCGGTGAACTGCGCCCGTTCACACTGCTACTGCTGCCTCCCCGCGTTGCGTTGCGTCCCCTCGTAGTACGACGAAAACTTCTCGATGAAATAATAACGTAATTGGTTTTTTGACTATTGCACATCAACACATCCAGTTTCACTCCAAACAAACGTTATGTTCACGTGAATTAAAAAAAAAATTGTCTGTGGCATCATTAATCAAAGTTCAACTTAAGTTCAAAAGAGAGTTCAAATACAGTTCAAAGACATTTGACACGGTTCCTACACAGTTCTGTCGTAATTTAGTAGCAAATTAGTCACTTTCGATGTTATGAATTTTTACGAAAATTTTCCCCCGTGCACAGTTCTCGCTAATAATGAAGCCTCGTATCTCCAAAGCACTCAAACATCGAAGATTTCTCTACCAGGGATGCCATGTGCGACAAGAAAGGAAGAATGAATTGATTGTTGGTGTTAATAACGAACATCCTCCTTTACCTCCTCTGCATTACTGCATATGACGTCTCACTGAGCACATTTGTTCTGTGCATGCAGTACACGTGAGGCGCCTACTTGTTTCCACTGCACTGTGTGGAATACGAAGGTTCTGTTATAGTTCACTAACCTGCAGTCTTCAATTTGATGTCCCCAGCGCAGAAAACAGCACGCAGGTCGTAGGTCCTGTATCTTGAGGCTGAAACTGACTTTTAGCGAGGTTCTGTTCTGAAATAATGTGTCACTTCTTTCGGATGCCAGTCGCGTATTTTAATATAGCCACACGAGAAGACTACATGATCTTAATACACTACTGGCCATTAAAATTGCTACACCACGAAGATGACGTGCTACAGACGCAAAATTTAACCGACAGGAAGAAGATGCTCTGATATGCAAAAGATTAGCTTTTCAGAGCATTCACGCAAGGTTAGCCAAAGTGGCGACACCTACAACGTGCTGACATGAGGAAAGTTTCGAACCGATTTCTCATACACAAACAGCAGTTGATCGGCGTTGCCTGTTGAAACGTTGTTGTGATGCCTCGTGTAAGGAGGAGAAAAGCGCACCATCACGTTTCCGACTTTGATAAAGGTCGGATTATAGCCTATCGCGATTGCGGTTTATCGTATCGCGACATTGCTGCTCGCGTTGGTCGAGATCCAATGACTGTTAGCAGAATATGGTATCGCTGGGTTCAGGAGGGTAATACGGATCGCCGTGCTGGATCCCAACGGCCTCGTATCACTAGCAGTCGAGATGACAGGCATCTTATCCGCATGGCTGTAACGGATCGCGCAGCCACGTCTCGATCCCTGAGTCAACAGATTGGGACGTTTGCAAGACAACAACCATCTGCACGAACAGTTCGACGACGTTTGCAGCAGCATGGACTATCAGCTCGGAGACCATGGCTGCGGTTACCCTTGACGCTGCATCACAGACAGGGGCGCCTGCGATGGTGTACTCAACGACGAACCTGAGTGCACGAATGGCAAAACGTCATTTTTTCGGATGAATCCAGGCTCTGTTTACAGCATCATGATGGTCGCATCCGTGTTTGGCGATATCGTGGTGAACGCACATTGGAAGCGTGTATTCGTTATCGCCATATTGGCGTATTACCTGACGTGTTGGTATGGGGTGCCATTGGTTACACCAGAAAAGGCGTGACCCGAACGCTACCGAAGTGCTTCGTTTGCAATTTCGTGAGTCTCTTGTTTTTCATTTAAGTTGTTTTTAATAATTGTAAAATGACTAATTGATAGTCAGCTGTTGAGAGACATTTATATAAAAAAGTGAAGTCATTCCAATGAGTAGTTTAACTAATAGTAATAACTATACTTTAACGTTTTGGCGCCCTTGCTCCGAACACAGCAGCCAAACACAGATCAGTAGCGTTATGCAGGCGGTCTTTCTCACGGGAATGGTACCGAATCCAACATCTGTCACAGGTACCTCACACCACATTTCGTCATCTATATACTTCTTGCATCTCCACTGCTCTGCGAACAGCTTCTTGGAGCCTAATATGATGGCTGACTAAGCCACAAATATTACATAGTGCAGCATATCGCTGGGCCAGAATTGCTCGTGTTTCATTTCAGAAACATTCTGGACATTTCGAGGGTATGTTTTGGCCACCCAGATTGCCCCACATGAATCCCATCGTGTATTTTTGGGGCATAATCGAGAGGTCAGCACGCGCACAAAGGACGGCTATCGATGCAGCGTGGCTCGATATTTCTGCAAGGTATGTAACACTGCGCTTTGGGGCACGATACTCATTAAGGCCTGTACTACGGTAAGTTGACGGGCTTCACCTTATGAGAAAGGATTTATGTATAGAAATTGACCGCGTGTACCCGAATGGAGGCAAATCAGACTTACACCCACTCTGTAATAACAATGATACGTCAAGCAAGTCCGAAATGCAACTATACATCAGGACGGACAAGAAACAACACAGAAGATGCTACCAATTTGTTAATAATACGGTCGCCAGCCTAATTAGGTATTAACTGAGTTTCTTCCCTGTACAAGTTGATGTACGTTCAAGCAAAACAACACGTAGTAACACAGCATAATATGGTAAATTTTAGAACCAGAAAATCTATTGAACTGATAATTTCACTTTCTGTACTGATAGGGATAAACCATAAATACGTAGCACTACACTATAATGTTTACTACAAAACTTCGTACTGTCTATTGATCTGATTAAAATCGGGCATAGGTTACCCTAGAAATAGCACTTTCGAATCACACACACAATGTCAATTTTGATAAAGGTAAAACACTGATAAATTTTGGTTTTTATATTGACTTTAACTTTGCTGATCAAATCAGTCTAGAACACTTCAGAATTCAAATGAATAAAAAAGAGGGGGGGGGGGACCCTGAAACTGTTATGATCACTGTATTAAAAAATTCGATTACTGAAATCATTATGTGCTCGAGATTTCCAATATATTAGTTACTACTCTTTTCATTTTATTTCCTGCTCATTTAAATACCATTATATCTGTCTCGAAATGATTAAACTTCACTACTGAATCAATATCAAAATTATCTTCCAACTTTGTCAGACCTTTGTTATTCGTCTATTAGTTCATTAACAAAAAAGTTCTTTAAACATCATTCTAACATAGCTAGGTCTGCAGGTAATTATTATCAACACAAAATTTAATTTTTCATTTCAGGACACTCGGATTGCACAACATTTGGAAAGGACCCTATCTAGGTTAGTTGTGAGGATAATTAAATGGTAGAAAAGTTCTGGTGAAATTTAAGTTGTTATTGAACAGTATGGAACAAAAGTAACACTGGTCCATACGAAAACAGTACTAAAAGTTTCAACCTGTTTGTATCGATGCGGCGGTTGGCGGGCGGCGAGATGACGAGGCACAGAGCACACATACAACCACAGCTATGGCTCTTGACGTACCGGTACTTTATTTCTTCATAGCGTCGCAATACTTTTCCGTTTAGTGCCTATGGAATTTTGCCATTCTGTATAGGCGTCGGAACGGCATATCCGAGGCTCAATGAAACTACGTCTTCCAGGAGAGCCTCCTCGATCCAGAACGTGTTGCTCAGACCAATGCCCAACTCCGACTACCACTGCTGAGCCCGTTGTGCCGTGCAGCGCCCGTGTGCATTTTCCCGCGCTCACCTGCCATCCACCTTTTACCGCTCCCGTACAGACAGGGTATTCACCAGAGGTTTTGCATTCTACATATCCTAACACATTGCCTGTGTATGGATCAGACGCACAATTACAATTTTAACATCTTACAACAGTCTCAACATTTGTTACACTTCAATTCTATTACAATATTGTCTGACATTTGAGATAAACATTAATATTCACATTGAAAATTGTTTACAGTTTTCTTAACACAGTGGCATGAAACAAGAAAACAAATGAAATCAGAACATCAATTACTCAAGTTTAACGAAAAATCAGATGGAAAAAAATATTATTTATATGTACAATAGTACAACGTCGTTGTTGTTACAGATTGTTCCAACGACTTTTTGAGTCCATGTCATGTCGAGTTGCTGCACTACGGTGGGCAAAAGGCGGTCTGACACGGTATGAAGACGTATCCAATGACGTTTGTGAGCTCAGTGTAACCTCTGGCCGTGGGCTCAGGCCCTGTCCGCTGTCTTCTGTAAAGTGTGTCCAGTGAAATTTTCGCCCAAAAGAGGTCGAGGAAAGGTCCGCTAATCCCCCTGTCCGGTCTCTGCAACTTGGATAACATATAGAAGAGTCGAGAGCTCTTAACGCTGAGACGATCCATGTTTTATGACAATGTGTGACGGGTACGACTCTGCAGTAGATGGTAGTGTTGCTAAGAGTCGGGCCACATGTAATATATAGATAATAAAATAGTACATTCAAAGACCGAAATCCGAAAAAGGACGTTCTCACTGCTATTGTTGGAGTAGTGAGCCAAATTTTTTTCCTGTAGAGGTTCTTGAAATATCTAAACTTTTTTGAAGGTTCACATGTTTAATGTTTGTTTGCGTGCCCATCTCCTATAGCCGCTGTTATAATAAATTATTGGCTTTTCCGCCTTAAGCTTACTGCAAAAAAGGAAAAAACAATGGTTTGAAAAATATGTGGCAAAAAAAGACTACAAAAGATGTTTTGTAAATTAAAGCGATTGCCTTTAGTTTCAGACGGAAAAGCCAGTACAAATGATTCATCACGTGTGTTCATGGGTAGCAGTTTCCCTATTTTTTTTTTTATTGCGATGCCTCTATAGAACTTTCTATAGTACTTTGCACACCCCAAAACTCTGGTCGTAGATGCGTCGCGTTCACGAAATTAACAGTAATCTCACTGTAGTGGTGAATGTCAAGGAAGTATTAAGGTAAACATTTGATTGTTATTTCAAACTACCTTAACGAATTCCTTGGGTCGTTCCACCAATGGGTTGCTTTAAGTCTTCTGTATGAATCACTACTAGGAAAAACTGAAGATTTCTAACACCTATACCGTCAAGCATCGTGGAATTGGCCTTACCAGTTCTCGAACGAATGTCTTTTGAACGATATATTCAAAATCATGTTGCAGCGTTCTGGAAACGGTATGTGAAAATTCTCTCAAAGACTGACAACAGGAAACGCTGTCGTTTAGCACGTTTATTAACAGGCAGTTTGAAAGGACTTCGAACAAAATTGACCTGATGCTTGAATCGAAAAAGGAAACAAATCTCTTCTGAATATTCAGCAAAAGGTTAACTTCTTCTTGAAGTGTCCATGTTCAAGGAACAAAATTTTTTTCAGTTCCTGGCAGAAAACTCAAGGAAAAGTTGAGGGAAAAAGAACAGGTAAAGTCAGTACCCTGGCGGACGCATATTATGTCCTGCCTTGGTTCTCAGCCAAAGTCCACATCCAGCACGGGATATGAAAATTTGTCTGAATAGTCACCAGTGGAAACTTCTCCAGGTCCGAAATTGTGCTGAGCAGCGCTTGTCCCCAGAAGCGCGACGTCGAAAGCGTGCGGACAGGGCGGCAGCAGTGCCGGCAGCAAGGACAACTTTGGAGATAAACGCTAGACTTCAGCAGATGGACCAACTGGCGGGGACGTCCAGAGCGCAGTCTTAACCCTTTCGTGGGCAAAATTATTGAGCAGTTTTTTTATGAATGGAGAGCATATAGTAGTTAACAGATAGGTATATTTATCATACAGAATATCAAATTTGCTCCAACTGTGAAAGTGGGGTCACACAACAAGGTGGGAAGTATTCTTCCCACTGCCCTTCCTTGGAGTTAAATGACAAAAACAACTTTTTCAATATATGTCATATTTATTTGATAAATTTACTTCTCTTGTTACAATGATTGTTCACAATTACTGGCCACGAAATTTTCTGAAACATGTGTCTATGCAAAGTGGTATTTGACAATATGTACAAACACAGCGAGTGCTCTTTTCCGCAGCTTTGGTACTACAATGACGGCACGTCCAGTAGGTTTCTCCGAAAATGGATTGATGCTCCCCTACAGCCACATGACGAAAATCTTCAGGTACCCCTTTTTGCCAGAAAGACAGGTTTTTGTCCACGTCTTTCTTGAGATGAGAAGCCAGCGATCAATTGTCTGGCTAGATGGATCCTGTATGTGAGCTGATCATGATGTCCACTTTCTCTTTTACTTATTTTCCATAGGATAAAACTGTTCACTGCAGTAACGTCCACCAGGAAATAAAATATTCTGTGCCACCATTTTACAGAACGTCTGCCAGTAGCATACCTTTCTCGTAATTGATCAAACTTATCGGCACCACCCATTATTTTGCTGTATTCTGCCACAACTTCAGGACAAGAAGTCTCTGTACAAGTACCATCCTCGTTTTTCCTTTCCACTGTGGCTGTTTCTCGTGGGTCATGAATTGAGGACAGGAAAGTGACTGGACGGTTATCCATCCATTTTACTACAGAAATGGCTCCTTTTGTTTCAAACTGGAATTCTCCTCGTTCCAATTTTACGTTTACCTTCATAAATTCGGGTAAATCAAAAGTATTTACCTTATACTATAGCTTTGAGGAAAAATCACAAAATGTCACGCAAACAGCACTGAAAGGCTCCTCTACAGAGCAACACTCAGCTACACAATGCATCTGCGCGAAAGTATAGCAAACACGGCGGGAACTTCCGATTGGAAGTAGTACCCTATACTGTTCACTAGGTGGCAGCACCGTACAGAGGTGGGAACTGTGAATCCCACGGGACTAGGAGCGAGTTCATTGTAGTGGGAAGCATATTTCCCATGGCTCACGAAAGGGTTAAATATTGGCCGCGCCATCACTTATGCCTAGGTGAACATGTATTAAGGTAGGAATTTCTCTGGTGTTAAGTATGAAAGTGGCGCCATCGCCTCATATGTGCGGCACATTAACGGGCGTCTGTGTGTGGTTTGACAGCTGACGGTCGTGTCACATGGCGGGGGTTGCCGCTATCCTCCTGTGCGCTCTAGTGGACAGGGGTTGGCGGACGGTGTTCGTGCATGTTGATTGCATTATTTTGCGAGTGGGTGTGACGGCTGTGCTATGCATTATTTCGACAATTTACGTTTATCCCCAGCAGCCCAGCACAGCCTGAGTCATTTTCGTGCCATTTCCCCTACAGACCACCATTTGGGATTAGGTCACAGGAGGGATGACAGTACCTTGTGGTGGCAGTAATGTGTACTAGGTCAGTTGGAGTCTAGACCTCGTGGTGGAGTCATTGCTTGCAAAATAAAAATTTATGTTCGGCGTAGGCAGCGTCGTTTTCCCACCATTTCTACCCACCATCTTGGATTAGGTCATGCACTGTGCACGTTAGTACACTTTAGTACATGTTAGTAAACGTTGCCGGCCGGAGTGGCCGAGTGGTTCTAGGCGCTACAGTCTGGAACTGTGCAACTACTACGGTCGCAGGTTCGAATCCTGCGTCGGGCATGGATGTGTGTGATGTCCCTAGGTTAGTTAGGTTTAAGTAGTTCTAAGTTCTACGGCACTGCTGACCTCAGCAGTTAAGTCCCATAGTGCTCAGAGCCATTTGAACCATTTAGTAAACGTTAGTGCATGTTAGTGTACGTTAGCCTAACAACATGGGTTGGTAAGGGGATGTGGTGGTCGGTTGAGGATCGTGGTGGAGACTTCAACTATTTCCTTCCAAGTCAATGTGGGTGTGGCATCCGCGAAAATACATTCCAAGTCCACAGTAGCACACTCTGGTGGTGTCAATATTTACTACACCTCGTGGTGAGCATCATGTATGCCACCATCTTGAATAACGGTAGTCGCGTCATCAGATGACGTCGTGGATGACAGCGCCCTCTGGTGCTGGTACTGTGTACTAAGTCAGTTGAAGTCTGGAGCTCTTGGTGAATACAATGTATGCCGCCATCTTGGATTACGTCACAGATGAGAGCGCCTTCTGGTGCCGGTACTGTGTACTAAGTCAGTTGGAGTCTGGAGCTCTTGGCGAACACATTGTATGCCTCCATATCGGATAAAGTTACGTTGTGCAAGACGCGACAGTTGGCTGCGACTGCGACGCTGCCCCCTCCTCTTTTCTCACCCTGGCAGACGGCGACAAGGCCGCAACACGACTGGAGTCGTCGCTGTTTCCCAAGCTCCGGTCGGCGGCGGCGGATTCAAATACATAAGAAAAATAAGAATTCCGATTTTCTTGCTGTAAAATTAGTTTTTCGATACAGATTCTCCTTTTACTTCAAAAAATTGAAAAGTATCTCTTCCGGTTTTGCGTGTTTTTTTCGCTGTATATTACTTCTCTATTAATTGTGAGGAAAGTAAAAGGCACAAAAAATTGATGTTTGCGTATCTTACAGTTTCACATCACAGCTTGATAATGGGGTGTTTATTTTTCGGATATTCGTCCCAGTTATTCCGGTACTTAATTTACAAGTAACCTACTGCATAAAATTTGAATTGTGTACAGTGAAAAATGTGGTCGCTGGCTACTTAACGTATGGTTCACGTTAGGTCATACATCGTTGCCGATGAAAAGAAGCTAACATATCGAAATTATTTTTAGAGTTGAGATCAGAAAGATATCGATCTCCGTTTCCGAGATTTGGGCTCATATATCTCCGGGAGCGTCGCGACTAGCCGCCAATTCTGTCGACGCGCAACGAGAATCGTGTGGTCTTCACACGATAGAGAATGCATTTGTTTTGTTTCGCTGACACATTTGGACCTAATGAAACCATTTTATGTCACATTTCTCCGGTATGAGTTACTAATATTTCTCCATATGCTCTTCACAATTTCATTTAAAATGCCACGAAATGTAGGTTTCTTAAAGCCAAGTGATCAAGCAGAACCCATTTTCTTGGTTTTGCTGAGGCATCTGAACCTGTTCCAAGCTTTCTTTCACGTTTATTTCTCTGATACGAGTCCCGAATATTCCTCCATCTGTTTTTGCACATTTCACCTAAAATTCCAATGAAAGATAAGTTTATTAACAATAAGCGCACGCTAGCGTCATTGCATTGTTTCAAGTTCTTGACAACAAGATAGGGTTACACCTTAAACATTTCTAGAATTTTGATTCGGAACGTCTATAGTATACATTGGCAGAAATGTGGAAGAAATAATGTCCGTGCTTGTTCACAAAATTTCCCCAAATTATACTTGTCAGTTTCTCCCATGCAGAAACTTTTGGAACAAGCTAAGGCAACTTTCATAACTGACTGAATCTTTACTCCCATCCAAATGAACTTCCATATTCTTATATTCTGACAGCATACATCGTTATGGATGACATGAACATTTAATCTTGCCAAGCTGCACTCAAAAGATGACTCCAGGATTTACAAAAGACGAATTTCAATTGTGAACTGAGTCAGACCAGAAGGGCCTTGTAAAACAGTAGTGCACTTTTGGCACAAGTTTTTTGAGCACCATCTTCTACCAATGAATTGAAGTGAATGTGACAAATTACTTATTGCAGCATACTGTTTGTGCAATCTGTTGAGAAACGCCTTCCTCAAAAACGAACATCTATTGATTACAGAAAGCTGTACAACAATCTGGTGGTGGTTTTTCACAACTAGAAGGTATCATCAAGACACCAATTTACCGTTTACTTTCAAAGTGAAGGTATTGTAAAATGTAACTTTCTCGTTGTACTTTAGATTGTTCATTTTATAATGTACTTGCCGTTTTCAATTTTTATCGTCACAAAAAAGAGTAATGCGAAAATTGACCTTCAAGTTCATTTTCATCATTCTAATTCTACATCTGCATGGATTATACTGATTTTCATAACAGGCCTGAAAAATTTGCATTAATGGGAAAATATTATATATTTCACTCACCTGCCAGTTTCAACTGTGCACCAATTTCTTCCCAAATTCTGTCTCTGAACATAGTGTCTCTATATTTAGGGTTCTTCAAATCGTAAAGGCAAGGATGTTGCGAGACCAGCTCACAGAGCATCACATGCTGTGAGTGGCTCATTTCAGTTTTCCTTGACTGGCTCGATATCTTTCTGGCAGCCGTACGTCTTTGTGTCGTGCGACTTCCGTCGCAACACTGCTCACTGGTGCACTGCTGCGGCAGCTGCCGCAACCGTCGCGCGTCGCATCCCAAACTCGAACTGCGCATGCGCCAGCAGGCAACTTCTGACGTCACATAGCGACCCGTCGCAGTCGCTAGTGTGCGTCGCGTCTTGGACAACGTACCTTAACGGTACTTACGTCATCACCTGCCATCATGGTAGTGCTCTCTTGTGCCGGTATTGTGTACTAATTCAGTTTGAGTCCAGACCTCGTGGCAAACACACTGTTTGCCATAATCATGGATTATGTCAAAGATTGGAGCACCCTCTGGTGGTGGCGCTGTGTACTAAGACAGTTGGAGTCCGGACCTTGTGGTGAACACACTGGATGGCCGTACTGCTTGAAATTGCTTAAATAAAAACTTATGTCCAAGTCCTTTTCCCACGAATCCTTAGGAGGAGGTGGCAGTTGGGTGACTGAAGTTAGTACAACTGTCCTATCTTTCACGCCATTTTCTTAGCTTAGTAGAGATACGCGAATTGACCATCTTGTACCGCAAAAATTCATGCTTGGTGCAAGTTCACAGGAAGAAGTGGCAGTCGGATGACTTAGGTTAGCCCAAGTGGCCTATTGGGTGTGGATGGGAGGGGGGCGTGACACTTCCCTGCGAAAATTCAAACTTCCCACCAAAATCAACCGTCTTGGATTATGTCATGGCCGCCATCTTGGATTACGTCATGCGCTGTTGCCAAGTCTACACACCGCCACCTTTATGACGTCATCGTCGCCATCTTGGAACTTTGTTCCAAAACTATCAGGTGTCCCATATCACTCCAACTGCACATGCCCCACACCATTACAGACCCTCGACAGCTTGAAAAGTCCCTTGCTGACATGCAGATTCCATGTCTCCATACCCGTATACGTCCATCTGCTCGATACAATTTGAAATGAGACTTGTCCAACCAGGCAACATGTTTCCAGTCATCAACAGTCCAATATCGGTGTTGGCGGGCCAAGGCAAGGTGCAAAGCTTTGTGCAGTGCATTCATCAAGGGTACATGAGTGATCCTTCAGCTCCGAAAGCCCATATCGATGATTCGTTGAATGTTTTGCACGCTGTCTTGTTGATGGCTATGCATAGAAATCTGCACCATTTTTCCGAAGGATTGCACTTCTGTTACGTTGAACGATCCTCTTCAGTCATCGTTGTTCCCGTTGTTGGAGGATCTTTTATTAGCCGTAGCTATGTCGGAGATTTAGTATTTTACCGGATTCCTGGTTATCACGGTACACTCGTGAAATGGTCGTACGGGAAAATCCCCACTTCACCGCTGCCTCGGAGATGCTGTGTCCAAAAGCTCGAGCGCCGACTATAACACCACGTTCAGACTCCCTTAAATCTTGATAATTTGCCATTGTAGGAGCAGTACCCCAACTGACAACTGCGCCAGACACTTGCTGTCTTACATACATAGGCGTTGCCTACTGCAGCGCCGTATCATGCCTGTTGACATATCTCTGTATTTGAATACGCATGCCTATACCAGTTTCTTTGGCGCTTCAGTGTTAATATCAACTCTTACAACACAAAGGTTTACACCGTAAATGAAACGTAGAATCAAATGAGTCGATTCTTAACTGCAGAAACAGGCACACTTGATATCTGTCGATTACAGCTCCACCTACCACGAGTGCGAAACATTGGTTTAAGTAAACTGTAAGTATTTTTTGGCGTACAATCTGAATACACAATAAAAATGGGGCGGGGGGAGGGGGCTCCTATTTTGAAATTAGAAGTTGACCCCGCCCACGCAAGAGGGCTGTGTAGGAAGTGGCCAGTTGTAGCACAGACAGGTGACCCTTTTTTAACGTAAACTTTTCACCTAGAATTGTTTCACGTGCGGTACGTCGGTGTCGTGACGTTTAGTTGTCTTGTGATGAAACAAATGCCCTGTGTACGACCGAAAATACTCATCAGTCATTTATGCCATGCAACAGAGCCCGTGATAATAAAATTTTCTTAATAAAAATGTCCGTTCCTAGAGAAGTGTCCGCAGCTCCTGGTTTCTCGGTTGAGTTTTCGCTTCCCGAGTACGGGGTCCCGGGTTGGATTCCCGGCGGGGTCAGCGATTTTCACCTGCCTCGAGAAGACTGGGTGTTTGTGTTGTCCTCATAATTTGGCTCTAAGCACTATGGGACTTAACATCTGTGGTCATCAGTCCCCCAGAACTTAGAACTACTTAAACCTAACTAACCTAAGGACATCACACACATCCATGCCCGAGGCAGGATTCGAACCTGCGACCGTAGCGGTCACGCGGTTTCAGACTGAAGCGCCTAGAACCCCACGGCCACACCGGCCGGCCGTCATCATTTCATCATGATTCATGAATGTGGCGCGATTGGGCTGAGCAAAGGTTGAGAATTTGTACGGGCGCTCATAAACGCGCAGTTGAGCGCCCCACAAACCAAACATCATCATCATCCTAAAGAAGGCATATTTGAGAATGTGAAAATAAACTTTTCTTTAAAAAATGACGATGATAAACAAGCCTCTATTTTTACAGTTTGTAGATTACTGTTTTTTGTTCTCTTGTTATTATTAGTGGACTCATGTAAAAGTTTAGCTTGCAGCAGCACATTAACAGCGACTGCATAGCTGAATGGTGAAAGCAGAATTCTTGACCGCATATTTCTCACTAGTCTTATGATGTTCGTTTATAGCTTGCGTAACACAGTACATTGCATTTTAATGACAGTTCATTGGTTATAAGCAGTTGCTCGCAGCTGCTGCTCTCGGGTAATGTGCACCTTGACTCGTCCCGCAGCCCTGGAGGTTTCTCTTCGCGACAGATGAGTGAGTGTTTGCTGAGATGTTCACCAGCGACGGCGCAGAGTCGGCCAGGGTCGGACATGCGGGTCGCGGCGGCACTGAGGATCTGCGAGGCCGCAGAAGCCCGCCGTCACGCACTGCTCAAACAGCCGCCATAAACCGCGGCCTTGCCCTCCCCCACCGCGCCGTGTGTCTCCGGCACAGCACAGTAGCACACTCCCGCCAAGGCAGCGCCGTGCAATTCGGCAGTGTGACCGACTTGCAGAGCTCGGCAAAGCCGCGAAGGGACACTGTGCCTTCTGTATTTCAACGCGAGTTTATTGCAAGCTCGCAACAGTACACAACAAACTAACATACAGAGACCGACAATGATCCATGGCCAAACAGAGTGACAGGTATCGAAACGAGTGACCACGGAATAGAAAAGTCACTGAAATCGCTCCACAGAACAGAGGCCGCTGGACCTGACTTGATACCAGTACGATTCCACTCAGAGTATTCGGAAGAACTTTCTCCTCTTCTAGCAGCAATAGACCGTAGGTCGCTGGAGGAACTAAGCGTCCACAGTGACTGGAAAATGCAGAGGTCATTCAAGTTTTCAAGAATGGGCGTCGAGCAGACGCACAGAACTATGAACCCATATCTCTGACGTCGATCTGTTGTAGAATTTTGGACCATGTTTTATGTACCATTTGAGGTTGAAAATCTCCCCTTTAGGACCAAGATGGGTTCTGGAAACGTCGATCGTGTGCAACACAGCTGTCTCTGTCCGCTCACGAGATACAGGCAACGGTAGATACAGGCGCTCCGGTCGATGCCGTGTTCTTTGACTTCTGGAAGGTGTTCTATGCTGTTCCGCACTGCCACCAAAGAAACAAAATACGAGCGTTCAGAATATCGTACCAGCTGTGTGACTGGACTGAAGAGTTTCTAGCAAACAACAGAGGAATCCAGTCTACATTTGGATCGTACTTCCTTGACTCTTGAGCAGAAAGGTGTACAGTGGCTTGGTTAATCGGCATGGTTAATCGGATGGGGCAATGTTAGTTGAAAGGGTGGCCGAATGCCCTTCCTGCCGCCACGCCGTATCCCCCGGGAAGGAATTAGTGTACCCCAACTGTCTGCGACTAGTGTAATCCATGGAGTAGTGCGAAAGTGTACAGATGTCTGTGAGCCGTGTAACTGAGGCGGGACGTGGAGACCAGTCCGGTATTCACCTAGGGAGATATTTATTTATTTATTGCCAAATTATAGACCTCTTTCCTGATGTTTAAAACAGGTCGTACGTCTTACAATTTTCGTTTTTCATCTTTTTACAGTTTTCTTTTCTTTTGTTTTATCTACAACATTTACAAACAATGATACTTTTCAAAATAACAATAATTTAAGGTTGAAATACAAATAAAATTTTGTTGTTTTTTAAGAAGAATATAAAAAGAAGATAGGATAGAGGAGAGATTTGTTAGTACCATCACCGAATGTGACTGACGGTGAATACCTCGGAATGGTTTCTTCGAGCCGTTTACCGCCAGTCACACACACACACACACACACACACACACACACACACACACACACACACACACACACATAGAAATGGTTATTAGTAGAGAAATAATGTTGCTTAAGCTATTTATTACTAATCCTATGTATTAACTACTGTAGGTGCCCATCCATGTACAGTATTTGGTGTTTTCTTGGTTAGATCGCCAGCACTTTTGCTTATTTACTGTCACATCTCATCTTCCTCCTCCTATTCATCCTCATTGTCACTATTTTTGCTGTCACTGTGGGTATCGCTGTCCATCCTCTGGAGTTACGCTACACACAGGCATGTCTGTAATGTCGTGTCCGCATGTACTCTTCATGTGTTTTTGAAATACTGTTTGTCAGTGCGTTTAATTGTGCCCATTGTTCTTCGTCTCTTATTGCTGTGTATATATCTACGACTGTATCTGTGTGGTCTAAGTGTAGTGCATGTCTATTGTTCGCGTATTGCCCGCAGAAAAAGACAGTGTGTTCTGGGGAACCTTCTTCCCCGGATGTGCATGTAGGTGTCTGCCTCAGACTCACGCGGTTTAAGTGCGTGCGATAAGGTCCGTGTCTGGTTAAGAAATGTACCATACTGCGGCTGGAATCGATATGACTCATTCTCAACCACTCCCTTATGTCAGGGAGGAAGTCGTGCAGTCTAAGTCCCTTATCACTTACATCCCACTCACCTTGCCATGTAACCAAACGCCAACTTTTAAGGTGGCGTATCGTGTCTATCTGCACACCGGTTATTGTGTGTACCTTATCTAGTCTCCCCACCTTTAACCAGTACCTTGCAGCTCTGTATTTGATCGTGATATCTATGGGGCATATTCCGAGCACCATACACAGTGCATCCGCTGAGGTGGCACCGAAGGCTCCAGACAGCCTAAGTCTGATGGATGTTTTGTTGGTGACCGGGTTCAGTCTATGTGCCCACGTGCTAGCTGCGAAGCTGAGTATTGATTCGAAGAGCGCACAGTGGTACGTACGTGTGACTAGTAGAGGTAGTCTGTACTGTTTTGAATTTAGCTTCACCAGTTTGTGTAGTATTTTTTCTGCTCGTCTGTTGTTAGCCTTATGTGTTCGTGGAAATTCAATTTTTCATCTATGTGTACCCCAAGACAGCGCGTAATGTGTGCTCGTTTGATGTTTGTGTCCCCAGTTTTAACCGAATGATTCCTTTGGTGTGATCCTTTCAGTAGAGTTTATGTTGTTTTGTTTTCGGCTATCCTGAGTTTGTTGTTGTGACACCACTGAGTAATTGTTTGTAGTATTCCACTGGCTTTCTCTTCTAACTGGGCTCTGTTGTTTGCAGTGACTACAACTAATAGGTCATCTGCGTAGGTGACAATTCCGTCTGACCTGTCATCCCCATCCAGAAGTTGAAGGAGGGTTTCGATTGTTATGTCCCAGAAGATGGGGACGCAGATCGACCCTTGAGGACAGCCTTTGGTAATTCTTTAAATTACTTTCCGGCTGTCCATCTGCCATTCGACTACTCGGTCTTTACAGTAGTCTAGAAAACTGTTGTACAGTGACTGCGGTACCTCCAGATGTCTTAGCCTCTGTAACAGTGCGGGCCACCAAAGATTATCAAATGCTGCGGCAATGTCTATCATTATTGCCATGGCGTATTTCTGTTTTGTGGTGTTAACTATGTGCAGGGCCTGGTTGATGGCATCATCAATTGATCTGCCAGTTCTGAAGACGAACTGGTGTTGGTTCATACCCCTGAGAGCTCTGTGTGTTTGCAGGCGCTTACACAGTAGCTTCTTCTGAATCTCTGCTAGGGTGTTTATTAGGCATATTGGTCTGTAAGTCTTTGGATCTGAAGGATCCCTGTCCGCTGATTTCTTTATAATGACTGCTTTGGAGGTTTTCCATACTGTAGGTACCCTGCCCAACCGTAAGGCATCGTTCAGTAACGTTGTCAGGAACGGGGTGATCTGCGGTGCTAGTTTTTTCAGTGTTTCCGAGTGGATGCCATCTGGTCCAGGTGCTTTTTTGTTTTTCAGCACTGAGATTGCTAGCGCAACCTCTTCTTGCTCAAAAGGACAGGTGACAGTTGCACTGTTGTATGGTGTGTGTAGGTTTTCTCTTAGTGTTGAATGATATTGTGTGTCTGTATCGATAACGTCTTCAGGGAGCAGTTTATACAGCAGAAACTCCGCTGTATTCTTCCATCCCCTCGTCATCGTGCCGTCATCCTGCCTTAGCGTTCCCAGAACTAGTGGAGTTTTTATCTTCTCTGTCAGTATTTTGTATGGTTCCCCCCACATATTTTGCTCTGTTTGTGTTGTTACAAATAGCTCCCATTGTTGTCTACGCGTGTTGTACAGGGTCTGTCTATATAAGTCTTGTACATGCCTATATGCTTCAAGTCTTATTCGTCTGTCCCTATCTGCTATCGCCCTTTGATATAATTTTCGTTTGCGTCTTGCTTCTTGTTTGAGTTTCGTGAGTTCGTTGGTCCATGGTACTGGTGAGCATTTTGTGTTCTTTGCTCTCGGCATTGAAGTGTTCTGTGCATGTTGTATTACCTGTGTTAACTTGTGTGCTCTATAATCGATACTTCCATTGATGTTTTCTAGATCGTGTCGTTGGATAATTTCCGTAAATTTGTTCCAGTCTGCTTTGTGCAGTAGCAAGTGTCTGGTGTGTGATTTGGTCATTGTGTTCTGAGTGTGAGTTAGTGTGTATGTTATGGCATTATGATCACTACTGGTTATGTTGTCGTGTACAATCCAGTTTGTTACGTATGCCATTGCTGCATTATTTGCTAGCGTAAAGTCGATATTACTGCTCATACAATCGAACCCTGCATATGTTGGTATAGGTCCTTCCGTATTCATTACATGTAATTGTGTCTCTTGTATTAGATCGGTGATTATGCGTCCTCTGTCATCTGTTCTGTCTGAGTTCCAGAGGGTCGATCTGGAATTAATGTCAGCACTTATCACTAATTTTTTGCCTCTGGCATACATTACTAGGTCTCTGATGTAGTCTGCGTACGGCTGTATTTGATGGCTGTATTGGGAGTACGTGGATGCAATAACCCATGTGATGTTTCCGTTAGTTATCTCTATGGTAACCAAGTGTTGATTGCATAACTGTGTTACCTTAATTATGTTATAACTTCTATTTAGAATTACTATTGCATCCTTACAGTCATTGCTGTCTGTTATTGTGGTAGCACGTTTTGGTAGACATATCAGTTGCACATTTCTATTATAAGGTTCTTGTAAGCAGATGATGTCTGCCTGCAAGTCTTGTGCTATTTTAGGGATTTCCGCGCTGACTGTCGTACTGTTTTTTGTATTATGTTGTAAGATATTCATTTTTTGTCTATGTGTTCTGGGTGTCCTACGGGTACAAAACATTTACTGCCTGTCTGTGAGTAAGCGAAATATGTTCGTCCGTGTGCGTTACATGGCCTGTATATATTTTGTCCAAGTCGAATGATTCTGACCTGCGCAGGCAGACCTGGAGCATGAGACCGAGCAGCGGCTCTGCTGATGTAGGAATATTTTCTGTCCTTAGGATGATTCTGTCTGTTTGCTCAGTTACTGGAAAACAGGGAGAATCTCCCTTTGGATGGCACAATGTAATTAGCATCCGCTGCGCTGTCTGCAGTATCTCTTTTTCTGTAGCCTACTTAAAAGTAAGTTAAATTCTAAATGATCATAATTAGGTGTAGCTGGCTTGCTGTTGGTGCTGGTTTCTGTTGCGGTCTCTGAGGTGGTACTAGACGAATTGTGGCTTGGTGTTGGCCGCTGATTGGGAGACATTTTAAGACCTCTTTGGGATGTCACACGGCTACTTTTCGTTTTGTCACACGCTTCTTCAATGCTTTTTGCCTTCACACGTTTTTCACTGATGTTGGTGGTGCTTGCTGGCGTGTTGTCGGATATGGAAAACCGCCTAAAAACCACATCCAGGCTGGCCGGTACACCGGCCGTTGTCGTTAATCCACCGGGCGGATTCGATCAGGGGCCGGCGCGCCTACCCGGGTGCAGGAAGCAGCGAGTTAGCGCGCTCGGCTAATCTGGCGGGTTGCAAAAAGGCGTACAGTACTCTGCTGCAAACACTTTCAATACGCTACCACTAGAAATCAAAAATCTTAGCTGTAATCCACGAGCTTTCAAATCTAAACTGAAGAGTTTCCTCATGGGTCACTCCTATTCTGTCGAGGTGTTTCTGAAAAATTAAGCTGATTCCTGCGTTATACAGGGTGGGGAAAAATTGTGTCACGAAAATTTAACCCTGGATAACTGATTCCAGTGGGAAACAAAATTAATAATGCTGTTTAGGTCGACAACGCACTATTTTTAAACTACGGAAACTATGCGCTAAGCGCTCCGATTCGCCGCGGGATTGCCCTGTTGCCGTTTGTCGGTTGACGGCCAGAGCTATTGGTTGTCGGTTCACACATTCAAACGTCCCAACTGCCCCAACGTGATCCGCAAACGTGTCGAATAGGTTACCAAGCTTGTGTCGCGTCAGTGGGTCGCCAGTTCGAGCACCTGCTTCAAGTAAACAATGTCCTAGCTACAAAAAAGGGCCTTTTCAGGGACGACACAATTTGTGAAAGACTTTCTGTACGTGAACTAAGCTGTTGACGGGTTTGTTTCCGGTATATCTCATGATGATGATGATGATGATGATGGATTGTGGGACGCTCAACCGCGCAGTTATCAGCGCCCGTACAAATTCCCAACCTTTGCCCAGTACAGACTCGCCACTTTCATGAATGATGATGAAATGTTGACGACAACACAAACACCCAGTCATCTCGAGGCAGGTAAAAATCCCTGAGCCCGCCGGGAATCTTATCATGAAAACTACAGTGTATGTGACGGGACCCTGGCGGATTCGCCCTCAAGGCTCCCAGATTGGAAGGCTGGCGCGCTACTACCAAGCGTGTGGTCCGCCCTGGATACATCGCGATCTCCGGCAGGTAAAGCATTCACGGTCATGCGTTGTCCAGAGCATCCGGCACAGGGAAATCCCGCGGCCAATCGGAGCACGTGGCGCCAAGTTCCCGTAGTTTAAAAATGGTGCTTTGTCGACCTACACAACATTAGTAATTTTGGTTCCTACTGACAATAGGTATCCATGCCACTATTTTTCTCCACCCTGTATTGTTGATTGCGTTTACGTACACTTATAACTTGACGTCTTTTTAGGGTTCATAAACATTTTATTTTATCTGCTATTACTTTTCTGTTGTAATTTCGCATACTGGAGATTTGCTCCGCAATTTTTGAAAATTTGGAAATTCTTGGTAAGTTCCTATGGGACCAAACTGCTCAGGCCATCGATCTCTAGACATACACACACAACTTAATCTAACTTAAACTAACTTACGCTAAGGACAACACACACACACCCATGCCCGAGGGAGAACTCGAACCTCCGACGGGGGGAGCCGCGCGAACTGTGGCAAGGCGCCCCAGACCGCACGGCTACCCCGCGCGGACCTCCGCAATTTCGTCCTACGGAACTAAAAGTGTAAAATAAGAAATAACTAAATAAATAAATAAGAATTAGAATCTTCAGAAGTAAAAGAAACTTTGGGCAGAACCCACGGGGCCAGAATACCTTCAGAAGTTCCATGATGCTTTTCCTGGATGAAGCTACTGAAGTCAGAGAAGTCTTAAAGGTAGAAAATCATGGCTAATTGAAGAATATTTGCAAATGATCGACGTTTGGAGCAATGTTTGGCAGTTGACCTTCAACATAAAGAAATGTAACGTTTTGTGCATTAATAGGCAGAAGACCCATTATTGTGTGATTACACGATTGCAGAACAGTAGCTGGAGGCAGTTACTTCCATAAAATATCGAGAAATGGGCGCACGAAGCGATTTGAAGTGCGACGATCACATAAAAGTAATCGCAGGTAATTCATCGGCTGAATCCTCAGGAAATGCAGTACACGTACAAAGGAGGTAGCTTACATAACACTCGTTCGACCGACTCTTGAATGTTGCTCGTCAGACTTGAATCCTTACGAGGTAGGACTAGTACAGGAAATAAAGAGGGTCTAGAGAAGAGCAGCGCGTTTCGTTATGCGTTCATTTAGTAAACATGAATGCCTCACGTAGACGGTCAGCCAACGCTAGTGGCAGAAGTCGCAGGAGATCCGTTCCCCGTCTCGGTGTAGCCGACTGATAAAAGTTCCGAGAGCGTAAGTTCCTAGAAGAGTCAACCAGTATATTCCGTCCTGCCAAGTATATTTCGCAAAAAGATCAGAAGATTAAGTTAGACAGATCCTAACTCACAGATTCTAGCCAGCACGTGCGCTGTCTTGGTGCAACCAATCTCAATGCCTGAACGTATACACTTCGGACAGAGGTCGGCAGAACTCCAGTCTGTTTTCTGCGGTCGAATCGATTAACGTGCCCACGTGCAAAACATGAACTGTAAGAAATGTTTTGATTTAGGACGACAAAGAACGAGTTTGTGGCATGCTGAGGATGAAAAATACTATAGCAGGACTATCTATTGGAGATATGGTCTAAAATTGCTACTTTATTGGAAACCGCGAGTTTCGAATAATTTAAAAATTTAATAATAATTAATGGAAGTTTACCTTATATTGCATTACGTCTTGTCTTTGGCTGTTTAGTCATTTCAGCTTCATGTCTGTACTTAATGCAGCATGTCGTCTGCAGCACAGGCACAATCTGTATCGCAAATATTGCGTCAACATTATAACATGGAAGAAATTGTGCGTTCAAGTGAGAAAGGTGATGTATGTCAATTTCGATGCTTTCAGATACTATAGTCGATCACATTGGGCCGTGGGAGATGGACGTTAACTGTCAACCAAGTATTATTTCTGCTTATGGTGTTCTTATGCCAGTAGGGTTGTGATTTTGCTAAATGAGGTGGTTTGCAGATTAGGTGTATGTGTTTCCACATTTCAGTACTCTAGATGTTCAGAGTATCTCACTCTGAAATTCATCGGTTCGCACGGCTCCTCCAGTCGGAAGTTCGAGTCCTCCTTCGGGCATGGGTGTGTGTGTTGTCCTTAGCGAAAGTTAGTTTAAGTTAGGTTAAGTAGTGTGTATGCCTAGGGACCGATGACCTCAGCAGTTTGGTCCCATAGTGTTTACCACAAATTTCCAAATTTTCTAAAATTTATGTTGGTCTTTCAAACGTATACTGAATGATAGTCATTCAAGATTAAGCAGCATATGTCCAGAGCGTAGAGTAATAACCGCTACCACTCATAACAGAAGGTGATTTTACTAAACACATGACCGACTTCGGGCTTTGCACAGCTACAGGTGGTTTACATACATGTGCACGTTTTCATACTCAATGCTGGAAATCTCTCTTCAAATAAAAATCAGATAAGGTGATGATGACTAAATACACACAATAGAAACAACTATAAGTGGCTAAGCGACTAAGCGTAGCTACTCCCAGTTGTTTCAGTTGAACAGTGAACTCAAGAATTGAGAATGAGAGCATGTACGTGAATGTTAACCACCTGAAGATGGGAGCGTGCCCGAAACCGGTCGTGCGTTAAACAAAATCACTTTCAATTGTTACTGGTAGCGGTGTTTACTCTACACCATAAAAACTAACAGTTACGGAATTCAATTGCATCTGGTATGGGTAAAATTCACTTGACATACTGAAAGGGTACAGGTACAACATTCTTCGTTATTCTTGTCAGAACAACATATTTTTGTAATAATAACTCAATTTCACTTAATACACCGAAGCCGGATACCAATGTAGGAAAGAAGGACAATTTATTTATTTAATTGGTCACATGTGCACTCCCACAAAATAAATCCCTACATCCAATTAGGTGAAATCTGCGAAATTAATGAATGTATGGTCGTCTGCTAACCACAGATAGTGAATGTGGAATATATGATCATCTTTGAGATGGTGTAACCAAAGAGATGAAATTTACCTGAGCTTTGAGCGCCTGAAATGTGGCTGACCAGTAGGTAGCATGGTCTTCCCCCACCTCGGCAGAGGTGCTAGATGACCTGAAGAACAGACATGTTTCAGCACTCTGGTGGTGGATCTTGTGTTGGTAAGGCCTGTCTTAGGTGTGCTACGTAAAGACAAAAGAGTGGAGAGAAAATGGTATGCATGTGGAATACTTAAGAGTAGTATGGAATAATAATTTCTCTATTTCAGGAACTTTTATGGGGAGAATTAAATGTCAGGCAGGTAATATTAAGGGGATCGTAGTAATCTTCGGAAGTGACCAACGGTCACAATGAAACCACGTGTAGCAATAAGTTGAAATACTTCCGAGTGCATAAGTTAAGCTGAATTACTGGCATGTGTACTATAAGTTGGAAATATTTAACAAATGGCGTGTGCAGGACTTGAAATTAGAGACGAGTACTTCCACGTGGTGAGTACTGCGTGAGTCTCAATCTGTGTGTGAGACAAAAGGATGAGGAGAAGTACTCGTCGATGGTATCAGTTGAGGACTCGCGTGTGTGATGAATATGTTCTTAATATTACTTTGCGTGTTATGTTTCCGTGTGACGCTTGATTCAAACTATAATACTCTGAGAGTGAGGCAAGGTGAGTCAGCCGTCTATCCAGCAACGCCACTTGGCTTGCATTGCACAGGAAGACGTGCATATATCCTCCAGAGTTCGCAGTAGGAAAGAAAAGTTACGAAGTGGGGCATGTCGTGTGAAACTGGGATGAATACTAATGGAAGTGGGAAAGCTGAAAGTGATGTGATTATGACATTGTGACTATTCCTTGTGTTGTATTCCATGTTGCCAGTGTGGTGTATTTCATGTAATTTAAGTATGTGTGGTTTGCATGGGAGAGTAGCAAGATAGGTTCAGAGGCAGTGGGTTATGCATGTTCCTTTTTGTACCGCTTGGTCTGGAGGAAATTTTCGTGATGATGGGTGTGCGAGTCCAAGTGTGAGATATAGCAAAAGATCCACCATCCTATCCAGAAAGTGCACTGTAGTGTTAGATAATTACGAAACCATAAGATAGAGAATCACCAATGTAAAGCCATGCCTACTGGGCGGAGTTTCTCATGTGCAGTTGTTGTAGAAAATGTAATGGTGTGCTTAGGTTACAGAATTTATCGGAATAAAAAAGATAGGGAAAAGAAAAAGATTGGTGGCCTTTTCCTTCGAATAATATGTTGTCGTGATATCCAGAATTTATAATGTGTGCGCCATTCATATTCAGTGCGATGGCCACGTGTTGATCAAAGCCGTTGGGTGAGAAAGAAAATGTGGTATTATCAGTGCGTAGTGAACAGTCAGACTTGTGTAAATTACTAATAGTCAGATGTGCGTTATCCGTTGTGTAATATTCAAACAGGAGAATAATTCGTAACTTAATTGTGAGTACTAGAGCTCATGTTACTTGATAAATAAGAATGAATTCACTCGCTTGGCAAACCACTCATCTTGCAGGCCTGACTGCTTGATGCCACAGTATGAGCAAGTGCATGTGGGTGCCTCTCAATACGTCTGGTCTTCTAATTTTATATGAAATAATGAGGAGTGTTTGTAATCTTGCTTTCCATTGACATGGCGGGTCATCTCCTGTATGTAATATTGGTTCAAATGGCTCTGACCACTATGGGACTTAACTTCTATGGTCATCAGTCCCCTAGAACTTAGAACTACTTAAACCTAACTAACCTAAGGACATCACACACATCCATGCCCGAGGCAGGATTCGAACCTGCGACCGCAGCGGTCGCGCGGTTCCAGACTGTAGCGCCTTTAACCGCTTGGCCACCCCGGCCGGCTCCTGTATGTAATACAACGTTTCTGTCTTCATCTCATATTTCCGTTAAACTTCTCTGGTTATTCCAGTAACAGTTGAAAGAATGTGCGGGATTCGGCAAGTCCCTTTCGGGCCAGATACAGCTCATCCACATCCATTCGGCGTCGTTTTCGTAGAAAAAGTCACAATGCAGCACTCATCTCGAAGCAGAGAGTGGTCGTTGCATTAGAATGGATTGTCACCCCTTTGATTCCCCCAGAAAACTGACGAAGGAAATCGGGCAGACTGTGACCAAGGTGTCGGGCGATGGCATCGGGCGACCTCTGGCGATGGCGACCGTTGCCGGTGTTAACTGTGACCGTAACATTTTCGACCGCAGCCACGGAGGCGTGTCCTTACAACGGTGGCCCGCGTGAAATTACGAGCCGGAGCGAATAATGCCAGAGGTTAGAAGGGACTCTCGCCTAAGGCTAATTAAATCCTTTATGTGGCCGGCACACTGTAAACTTTGGCAGTCGCGAGTTGTTAAGGAGTGCCCTTTATGAGAGGTCGTCAATAGTGGTGTGCCATTTCGGGGCAGTTGCGAACTGCTATGATTGCGTGACTGCTGCGAGGTGAGCTGACGGCGGTCTCAGCGGACGATAAACAACGACAAGGCACGGCGGCGACTCACAGGTCGTCAAACGGGGCACGTCGCGCCTGTCAAACGGCCTTGCAACGACAGCGGTATAACGGCACTGAAGCGAGTTCGTGCCGAAAGACGGAGTAACATTTTTCCCGTCTTACTGTCATCAATTTTTCAACTAATTTCATACCACCATACGCACTTTCTACATCTACATCTACATCTGCATCTACGAAGATACTCCGCAAGCCACCGTACGGTTTGTGCGGAGGGTACCATGCACCACTAGTAGTCATTCTCTCCTCTGTTCCACTCATAAATACAGCGAGTGTAAACCAACTATCTACACGCCCCCGTATGAGTCTGAACTTCTCGTATCCTATCTTCGCTGTCCTTACGCGCAATGTTTATTGGCTACAATAGATTATTTTGGCAGTCAGCTTCAAATGCCGGCTCTCTAAATTTTCTCAATCGTTTTCCTCGAAAAGAACGTCGATTTCCTTCCAGGAATTCCCATTTGAGTTCCCGAAGCATCTTCGTAACATGTGTTGTTCGAACCCACCGGTAAAATATCTAACAGCCGGCCTCTGAATTGCTTTGATGTCTTCCTTCAGTCCGACCTCATACGGATCCCAAACATTCGAACAATACTCAAGATAGAATGTGTGCTGATGTGAAACATCCTGGCAGATTAAAACTGTGTGCCGGACCGAGACTCGAACTCGGGACGTTTGCCTGAAGGTAGGAGACTAGGTACTGGCGGAATTAAAGCTGTGAGGACGGGGCGTGAGTCGTGCTTGGGTAGCTCAGGTGGTAGAGCACTTGCCCGCGAAAGGCAAAGGTCCCGAATTCAAGTCTCGGTCCGGCACACAGTTTTAATCTGCCAGGAAGTTTCAGTACTCAAGATAGGTCACACTGGCCTCCTATATGCGATCTCCTCTACATGCGAATCACACTTTCCTAAAATTCTCCGAATAAATCATTTTCCTTTCCTACTACAGTTCTCATATATTCGTTCCATTTCATATCGGTTTGCAACGTTACGCCCATATATTTGAACGACTTGACTGCGTCAAGCAGGACACTACTAATACTGTATCCAAACATTACAGGTTTGTTCTTCCTACCCATCCGCATTAACTTACACTTTTCCACATTTAGATCTAGCTGCCATTCATCATACCAACCGGAAATTTTGTCTAAATCGTCTTGTATCTTCCTTTAGTCATTCAGCCTCGACACCTTACGGTACATCACGGCATCATCACGAAACAGCCGCAGATTGCTGCCCACCCTGCCCACCAAATCATTTATGTATACAGGGTGTTACAAAAAGGTACGGCCGAACTTTCAGGAAACATTCCTCACACACAAATAAAGAAAAGATGTTATGTGGACATGTGTCCGGAAACGCTTAATTTCCATGTTAGAGCTCATTTTAGTTTCGTCAGTATGTACTGTACTTCCTCGATTCACCGCCAGTTGGCCCAATTGGAGGAAGGTAATGTTGACTTCGGTGCTTGTGTTGACATGCGACTCATTGCTCTACAGTACTAGCACCAAGCACATCAGTACGTAGCATCAACAGGTTAGTGTTCATCACGAACGTGGTTTTGCAGTCAGTGCAATGTTTACAAATGCGGAGTTGGCAGATGCCCATTTGATGTATGGATTAGCACGGGGCAATAGCCGTGGCGCGGTACGTTTGTATCGAGACAGATTTCCAGAACGAAGGTGTCCCGACAGGAAGACGTTCGAAGCAATTTATAGGCGTCTAAGGGAACACGGAACATTCCAGCCTATGACTCGCGACTGGGGAAGACCTAGAACGACGAGGACACCTGCAATGGACGAGGCAATTCTTCGTGCAGTTGACGATAACCCTAATGTCAGCGTCAGAGAAGTTGCTGCTGTACAAGGTAACGTTGACCACGTCACTGTATGGAGAGTGCTACAGGAGAACCGGTTGTTTCCGTAGGCACTATCAGCAGCTGATTGGCCTCCACGGGTACACTTCTGCGAATGGTTCATCCAACAATGTGTCAATCCTCATTTCAGTGCAAATGTTCTCTTTACGGATGAGGCTTCATTCCAACGTGATCAAATTGTAAATTTTCACAATCAACATGTGTGGGCTGACGAGAATCCGCACGCAATTGTGCAATCACGTCATCAACACAGATTTTCTGTGAACGTTTGGGCAGGCATTGTTGGTGATGTCTTGATTGTGCCCCATGTTCTTCCACCTACGCTCAATGGAGCACGTTATCGTGATTTCATATGGGATACTCTACCTGTGCTGCTAGAGCATGTGCCTTTACAAGTACGACACAACACGTGGTTTATGCACGATGGAGCTCCTGCCCATTTCAGCCGAAGTGTTCGTACGCTTCTCAACAACAGATTCGGTGACCGATGGATTGGTAGTGGCGGACCAATTCCATGGTCTCCACGCTCTCTTGACCTCAACCCTCTTGACTTTCATTTATGGGGGCATTTGAAAGCTCTTGTCTACGCAACCCCGGTACCAAATGTAGAGACTCTTCGTGTTCGTACTGTGGACGGCTGTGATAACAATACGCCATTCTCCAGGGCTGCATCAGCGCATCAGGGATTCCATGCGACGGAGGGTGGATGCACGTATCCTCGCTAACGGAGGACATTTTGAACATTTCCAGTAACAAAGTGTTTGAAGTCACGCTGGTACGTTCTGTTGCTGTGTGTTTCCATTCCATGATTAATGTGATTTGAAGAGAAGTAATAAAATGAGCTCTAACATGGAAAGTAAGCGTTTCCGGACACATGTCCACATAACATATTTTCTTTCTTTGTGTGTGAGGAATGTTTCCTGAAAGTTTGGCCGTACCTTTTTGTAACACCTTGTATAGAGAACAACAGCGGTCCTGTCACACTACCCTGGGGCACTCCTGACGATGCCCTTGTCTCTGATGAACACTCACCGTTGAGGACAACATACTGGGTTATCTTACTTAAGAGGTCTTCGAGCCACTCTTACTTAAGAGGTCTTCGAGCCACTCACATATCTGTAGACTTATTCCGTATGCTCGTACCTTCGTTAGCAGCCTGCAATGGGGCAGCGCGTCAGTTCCCTTCCCGAAATCTAGAACAGGCTTGTTGTCCTTTATCCATAGTTCGCAGAATATCACGTGAGTAAAGTGCAAGCACGAGCGATGCTTTCTAAAACCATGCCGGCCGGGGTGGCGGGCGGATTGTAGGCTCTACAATCTGGAACCGCGAGACCGCTACGGTTGCAGGTTCGAATCCTCCTGCCTCTGGCATGGCTGTGAGTGATGTCCTTAGGTTAGTTAGGTTTAAGTAGTTCTAAGTTCTAGGGGACTGATGACCTCAGAAGTTAAGTTCCATAGTGCTCAGAGCCATTTGAGCCAGTTTTCTTAAACCATGCTGATTCGTGTACATAAGTTTCTCACTATGAAGCACGTTTATTACGAGTATATTAGAACTGAGAATATGTTCAAGGATTCCGCATCAAACCGAAGTTAGGGATAGTGGTCTGTAATTTTGTAGCCGGCCGGTGTGGCCGTGGAGTTCTAGGAGCTTCAGTCTGGAACCGCGTGACCGCTACGGTCGCAGGTTCGAATCCTGCCTCGGACATGGATGTGTGTGGTGTCCTTAGGTTAAATAGGTTTAAGTAGTTCCAAGTTCTAGGGGACTGATGACCACAGATGTTTAGTCCCATAGTGTTCAGAGCCATTTGAACCAACCAAAACTTCGGGTTCATGTTCAAGGTAACCTGAATGAACTGGCCCAAGTCATGGATGGAAAAACACTAAAACATTGCAGAACAACCTTCGGTCTGAAACTCACCCCTTCACACAATGCTAGTTAAGCGTCTCGTTGAGCCATCGGTACATTCAGGGGCTTCCACCATTTGAAAAGACAGAAAGTCATGACTTACAGGACCACAGCACACACCAATAGTCTGGTACTGTCCAGTTTCCACTTCCGACGTTGTTTGGTCCACTGAAGAGGTTCAACTTTTTGTGTAGCACTGAGCGTTGGCCGTTTGCGGGGTAGCGCACGCATTTGGCCATTTCGTGCAGTTTTCGCAAGGGTCGATCGGAGACCGGAGGCTAGTCGAGATGGACCAGCACTCGTCGACAGCAGCAATTCCCACAGGATTTGGAACCACTCGTCATTGACAGGGCGAGACACTTGTCTGCAGTCCCTGCCGCTTACGATATTTTTATGACCAATGTCCGAATACCGTGCTACATGGCTACGCTTCCTTCTAACCACGTAGAGCAGACCTTATTGGTAAACCAACAAATCGGTCAGTTTCATTCACGATGTGACCATGGGGAAGTTGAAACACGATAGCTGCTTTCTGCCATTCTGTCACGTCTCAAAGTCGATATATCTCACATCTCCATACATCCACACAGATACTCCGCAAGCCACCGTACTGTGCGTGGCGGAGGGTATCATGTACCACTTCTAGTCATAGCCTTCCCTGTTCCACTCGCAAATAGAGCGAGGGAAAAACAACAATCTATATCCCCCCATATGAGCCCTAATTCCGCGTATCTTATCTTCTTGGTCATTACGCATGATGTATGTTGGTGACAGTAGCCTCGTTCAGCAGTCAGGTGCAAATGTCGGTTCTCTAAATTTCTCAATAGCGTTCCTCGAAAAAAAAAAAAAAAAAAAAAAAAAACCATCGTCTTCCCTCGAGGGATTCCCATTTGATGTAGCGAAGCACGTCGTCACACCTAAGGACGGTAACAAATCTAGCTCGCCTCTGAACTGCCTCGATATCCTCTTTCAATCCGACCTGGTACGGTTCCCAAACGCGCGGGTAGTACTCAGGAATAGGTCGCACCAGCGTCCTATATGCGGTCTCCTTTACGTGTGAACCACACTTTCCTAAAATATTCCCAATAACCCGAAGTCGACCATTCCCCTCCCCTACCATAGTCCTCGAATGCTCGTTCCATTTTAATCGATTTGCAACGCTACGTCCAGATATTTAAACGAAGTGACTGTGTCAAGCAGGACACAGCTAATACTGTATACGAACATTACAGGTTTGTTCCACCTACCCATCCGCATTAACATACATTTTTCGACATTTAGAGTTAGCCACCATTCATCACACCAACTAGAAATTTTGTCTAAGTCGTCTTGTATCTTTCTACAGTTACTCAACATCGACATCTTACCGTACACCACAGCATCATCACCAAACAACCCTAGATTGCTGCCTGTCCTGTCCACCAAATCATTTATGCTTATAGAGAACAAGTGCGATCCTATTACATTTTCCTGCGACACTCCGGACGATACCCTTGTCTCTGAACACTCGCCGTCAAGGACAACATGGTGGGTTACCTTACTTAAGAAGTCTTCGAGCCACTCACATATCTGTGAGCTTATTCCATATGCTCGTACCTTCTTTAACAGCTTGTAATGGGGCACCGTGTCAAGAATAATGTAATTAGTGTAAGGACTGTGTCAGAACTCTCCATTACAGTGATTAAATATGAAGTAATGCTATTCTTTGCACTGTATAAGATTGGAAACAAATAAGATAAGAACTTGAGATATCGATAGTAACAATGTGAGGACGAAACACGGGAGTGCAATTCTAAGCATTGGTGTGAGACGAATCAGTAGTGTTGGTAGAGAGCTCGGAGACTGAAGACGTGTCATGCTGCCCTTACGTCGGTGATGGCAGATCTTATCACACTCAAGGCCTGATTTCATTTATATGGCCAGGAGAGATTTAGAGGGCTTGACTACGCTTGAAGATGGAATTCAAGGTAAACTTCGCAAGCGTAGCGTAAAGCGCTATTGCAGGGTTAGGCTCGTGATTGTTAGTGCGAGTTTGCAATAATCCCATGTTTTGCTTGTCAGTTAAAGAAGCCTCCTTATGCTCCAAATAAATATGCTGTGGTTATTAATTGTTAATGTAACTTTGAAATTGAAATAATTTGTTAATCTGGCACACATACACAATTGATAATTACAAAGTCATTGTCAGGCATTTCGCCATTATTAATACTTGTCAAACTATTATTGGTGATGATGATTTATGAAGTTTTTAAATAGACTTAATTTATGAAATCCCTTGTCACAAGTTATTTAGTAATTAACAGGACCCAAACAAACTCCTTTTTATTAAAGTCATTCTTGTTAACAATAAGCTTTAGCCGCTGCTGCTGAATGCTGCTGCGAATTGCTGTAAACTATTTGGAAGAAGGCAGTCCTCTAAAGAGGTGAGTGCAAAACTTAGTGCCAAAGCAGAGACACTGACACACCACAACATGCCATGTACTCTAATCCTGCAAATTCCGTTTCACAAGCCAGATTCCGTATCACTTGTAAATTTTTATTCAAAAATGCAGTCAGATAGCTTAGGTATTCATTGTTACAGGTTCATTCGTTCCTGTAGTTTTTCATATTCAAACATGCAGTCAGATAGCTTATCCAAATTTTAGTTTTAAGTTTAACTGTCTGTTGAGGGCTTAAATGACAGTGAAACTGACACTCATACAGCAAGTACACAGCGTTATGCAGGTTAGATTCCGAAACTCATAGCACAGGTAGCTTATCGAGTTCATTTTCACAGACGAAGATAGGCAATATTTGTTGTTGGTAAGTTACATATTTATTGTAGGTACGTTGCATTAGTACTGGCAGTGTTACTAAAGATTAATAATTTTGGGATATAAGTTTTTCACACGAATTTATTGATGGTAACAATCAAATTTATTTCCAAAATTGATTGTTGTCTGTGACAGCCATCATATTCAGGTACAAGAAGCTCTTCTTGGATGATATGAAGGCAGCAGTGGGAAGGCGACGTAATGTGGTATGAGGTACCGATGACAGATGGTTTGTTTGGTAGGGGCATCGTGAGAAAAACCGCCTAAATTGCTTTTCAAATTAAAACATGTCTCAGTAGTGTGCTATCATTCCATTATTTTACAAGTGCTAATAAACAGCAGAATAATAAACAACTGCTAAACGATACGGCAGACGAAGCACTTCGGTGGTCCACGGATCGAGTCTGACTTGCATGGCGGGTGAATTGGTTCGGCTGTAAGATCAGAGCTGGTTCGGCAGTGTCGGAGGACAGACAGGTTGTCTGCCACGATCGGTGTCAGTTAAGTCTTTATTAGCAGTTTCTGGTTATTTGGACAGAAATGGAGAACAGTGGGAAAGTAATTACGGAAATACGAAATTCGTTAATCTGTTGAATAATGGAAATTGGTTGGTTTGTGGGGGGTTGAAGGGACCAGACTACAAAGACCATCGGTGACTCTAGAGTGGAATGTAATTGTGCAGTTTCTCGTGTTCTGCTAATAAAAAGCGAGTGGCTTCCCGTACAAACAAACTGATTGGAAATTTAATCATTTTTAATACGTTTGTTCCTCGCTAAGAGTTTATTATAGCCTCAAGATAATGAATTCACGAGATACTTGCTGTTTTCTTGCGCAGGGGATAACTATGAAAGACTGTGGTTTGATGAACATTTATTACATCTTATGCATTTCTCTCAGGGCGATGGAAGCAAATAGGCACCTTCTGTGTACTGCAGTCTTAGTACAACTGAGATCGGTGAAACGTCGCCTGTGGTAACACAGAGGAGGTATGAAGGGGAGAAATTGTCGAGGGATGGGGTTTATCATACGCACGTATATACACACATCAAAAAAAAAGTTTTGCATCACCTCGGTTCTGAGTGTTCCGAAACCTGTACAGAAAATTGGAATTGAGATCAACATAAACATCATTTCCACCCTTTTCATTCTCATGAAAACCACACATTGCATGTTGTACCACCATACAGCGAGATCTCCATAGGTGGTGGTCCAGATTGCTGTACACACCGGTACCTCTAATACCCAGTAGCACGCCCTCTTGCATTGATGCACGCCTGTATTCGTCGTGGCATACTATCCACAAGTTCATCACTGTTGATCCAGATTGTCCTTCTCCTCAACGGCGATTCGGCGTAGATCCCTTAGAGTGGTTGGTGGGTCACGTCGTCCTTAAACAGCCCTTTTCAATCTGTCCCAGGCATATGCGATAGGGTTCATGTCTCGAGAACATGCTGACTACTGTAGTCGAGAGATGTCGTCATCCTGAAGGAAGTCATTCACAAGAAGTGCACGATGGGGGCGCGAATTGCTGTCCATGAGGATGAATGCCTCGCCAATATGCTGCCGATATGATTGCACTATCGGCCGGAAGATGGCATTCACCTATTGTACAGGCGTTAAGCCCCATCCATGACCACCAGTGGCGTACTTCGGCCCCAAATAATGCAACCCCAAAACAACAGGGAATGTCCATCTTACTGCACTCGCTGGACAGTGTGTCTAAGGTATTCGGCCTGACCGGGTTGCTTCCAAACATGTCTCTGACAATTGTCTGGTTGGAGCCATATGCGACACTCATCGGTAAAGAGAACGTGTAGTTACCAACCGTGCACAGACAGGGTGACGACTCCAGTGAGTGACCAAATGGTGTAAATTGCCCTGAAGATGACCCCATCGCGGGTTGAAACCGGTGGGCGGCGAAATAAATAATGCGATTGTGACTGTTATTTTGAATAATTGATTTTTCTAGAAAGATTACAAAACAGGGCCAAATTCATGCTGTATTCTCGCAGGCAGATATATTTCGTTTCTCTCGCGGTTGGAAATGCACAGCCACCTAAAGCTAAATAACAGAAAAGTTACAGTCAAGCCAGTACGAGTTCAAAATCCAATCAAAAGGGAACAAATTTTTCACAGGAAATTTTCAGCAGATTCAGAAGGATGTAATGTCTTTGACATATTTGTTACTAGGGTGATACCCAACGACTATGCTGTGCTCTAAGTGACTGAGCACTCGATCGGATAGTGTATTCAAACATTCGATCGGATAGTGTATTCAGCCAATGTTCGACATTTTAAACGTAGATGAGAAACATTGTATCCGATTGATTAGGATATCTCGAACAATTAAGCGCAATGTGTGGAGTAGGCAAATAATTTTAAAACAAGAAAAACTGCATGAGGTAGGAAAGGCAGCATACAATACCACCGTGATAACCTAACAAAAGATCTTGCAGTGAACCCGACAAAATAAAGATCGTATGCAAAATACGGGTCTAAGGCTTCCATTCAGTCCCTTGTTGACCGGTCTGGTGCGGCAGTTGAAGATAGGAAAACGGAAGTCGAACTTTTAAATTCCACGTTCAAGAAATCGGTCACACAGTCATTTGACCATCTGACGGATTCCCATATGGACGACAAACTAATAAGCATCCCTGGCGTAGAGAAACTACTGAAATATTTGAAAGCAAATAAAACATCAGGTCCGGATGGAATCCTAATTCCGTTTTAAAAAGAGTACTCTACAGCGTTGCATTTATCATGAATCTCTCGCACAGCAAGAAGTCCCAAGTGCCTGAAAAAAAAAAAAAAAAAAAAAAAAAAACAGGTGACTCCTGTATATAAGAAGATTAAAAGAGCGGATCCACAAAATTACAAAAAAATAGTTCAAATGGCTCTGAGCACTATGGACACGCGGTTCCAGACTGAAGCGCCCGAAGTTTAATTTCAGCTTTCTCGGTGAGCAAATATTCCCCTTTCTTCTACGCTCATGTTCAGAAAAAACATTACAGCTTGAAGGACTACAGATAGGACGTTCATATTCACAAAACATGCATATTAGTACGCTCTGCAGAAATGATTAGCATTTGAACCAAGTCGGCCGACGGGTTCTTGGCCAACATCAATATCGCGGCGCAACACCCCCCCACCGGTAAAATGTGCCTGCGGATCTCTCTGTCGCCATAAACCGAAGGTAATGGATCAGTGTGACTTCAGCAGTTATGCAGGATGCCTCGCAGACGTATGCGCGAACCGTACCGTCAAATCAGTGAGTTTGAAAGAGAGCGCATTATTGGCATGAGAGAATGTGAGGCTTCCATCCGGGAAATTGCTACTCACGCGGGACGAAGTGTTTCGGCAGTGCAACGGGTGTGTGTCGAATCGTTCACGGAAGGCCGTAGAACATGACGAGATGGGTCAGTTTGCACCACCCAGACTAACCCGCCAGAAGATCGACAGCAGATCCGAATGGCACTGCAGGACAGATCTGTGCCCTCCTCACTCTGGTGCAAAAGTGGAACAGTGGAACACATCGTACACTATCAGGGGTGACAGACTGTCACCGTTTATTACGGCATGGGTTACGTGCGCGTCGTCCACTTCTCTGCCTGTCTTTGACGAATGTACAGAAACATGGTAGACGGCAAAGGTGTCCGTAACGACGTCACTGGGGACAGAAATGGCATCAGATAATGTTTTCGGACGCGTCAAGATTATGTTTGTTTGAAAATAATGGCCACATTTTGGTTCACCGCAGACAGGGGGAGCGGCATCACAATGACTGCATTCGCACGAGACATACATCACATCACTAACTCATGGCCGTATGGAGTGGGGATCTATCAGGAACAACCACAGTCGGTGGGTGTTCAGGGCACTGTGACAAGAGTAGCCTACGAGAATGACGTTCTGCGACCCGTAGCCAAAACCGTCCTGCACAACACCCCAGACGCTATCTTTCAGCAAGACAATGCGTGACCACATGTTGCTGCACGAACACGAAACTTCTTGGTGTCACAGAATGTCAGTCTTTCGTCCTGACCCGCCATATCACCAGACTTGTCACCAATCGATAACGGATGGGACATAGAAAAAACGACGGGTCAGCGCTGTGAGCCAATGCCAACCACCACAGAAGGACTTTGGAATCAAGTGAATGGATCATGGATGGCCATATAGCAGGACGCCATTCGCGCCTAATACAAGTCGGATGCCATCACGCATGGCACAAGTTATCAGGGCCCACGACGAACCCTGCGAATACTAGCAACAGGACACATGCTGAACTGCGGTGGCTGAAATGTTGATCTTTTCTGCAGAACATACTAATGTATATGTCCCGTGAGTATGAACGTCCTATCTCTAGTCATTCAAGGTTATCTGTTCTTTTCTGAACATGAATGAACATCTTCTACATGAATATACTGTCGACACACCTGCGTTCCAAGGTAACAGCCATCGTCACAGTACTGCTGGTGTGACGAACTCTCTGGCACACTTTTGCATCTCGTGTGCCCGGTTAATCATCCCGACCCTAAATCCGTAGAAAATATTGTGTGCTGTTTTGAACAGCGGATGATAGTTAACATCCAACATCTCTCTTTTATACTTATTACAGTTATGGGGCTCAATATTTGACACCAGTTAATTAATTTCACCCTATGATGACCATCTTGAGACCTAAGTAAAAACAAAAATTTTATAACTTTCTGACTGTACCACATTTACATGAGATGAGGTTGGAAATAATGTTTATACTCTTGGTTATTGTCATCATAAATAGAAATTAATAACTTGGTGTACAATATTGTGGTTCGCAACCTGAATATATTTGAAAAGCCTTCCTGGATCGATGTAGATTTTTGCTGCGACTGTGTCGCGACTCGTGATCCAACATCTCCGTAACTTCATAGCTTTCATATCTAATCATCTATGCTTGGTTTTGCTGTGTGTCCTTATATACTATCACTGACAAGACAACTCTAACGCTTGCGTGCTATTCACATTTTCGCTCAAAATATCTTCCATTGTCATGTTTTAGGGTAATTCTGTGTCGACACAACGAATATTCGAAGCTCAGAAAAGGGTGGTCAAAATGACTCTAATGTCAATTCGTGAATTCCGTCCAGAGCGTTGTTTAAACGCTTCGTTATTTCAGTTGTGTCATCTCAGTCCACATACTGACCCATGCGATTTTTGATTAATAAAATGGTCTCATTCGAATGGAACATTCACATTACCTCAGTGAACATTCTGCGAACGTAATATTTTCACTTGTTGTATAACATTTCCATCCCATTGCACGAGAACGTGTCTATTATTCTCAGGCTGCAATTTCGAAATACCTACTAACAGACCTGAAAAATTTGTTTGATAAATCCAAATCCAACTTAAAAGGCTTTCGTGTTTAATATAATACCAGAATGGAAAATGCCTCTATCATAGCACAAAAAAGACGAATATGTCCTGGGCAGTGTTAGGGACTCAAAAAGAAGGGAAGCTTTTCGACTTATCTAGCTGCTTTAAAGATATTTACATCAAAACATCTTGACATATTCCTGGTTCTTTACTGTCAGTATTACTACCAAAGTCATGTGATGTAGGGCATCGTGTCTCATTATACACGATGTGATGTAGTATGTCATAACACATGCAATCATGCCATCCAACATGGCATTTGTCATGTCGTGCAGTATAACACAACGTGTGATTTAAGTTTAAGGATGCATGCATCCCCCCTCTGGGATACGTACTGTCAAAGATACATACCCACTTTCGGATATTTCCTACTGTAGACGCGTTCCACTCTCTACAAGTACGTTAAATTGTGGCCATTTGTTCTTACACCCCTCACCAATCACATAGGAGGGGTTGGTTTCGGGGGAGAAATGGTCCCCTCGGGGAAAAAATAGTCTCCGCCCCCACTCAGAAATACAAAATTGCTTTAGCGTCCTTCTATTAGCAAATCCACCCTCAGAAATTTTCTCCCCCTAGAAAACTTTTTTAGCTGTTACTTGTATGCTCTTCAGCCATATGATATTATGTATTGTTTACTGTGGTTGACGAATTTTCTGGATGTTGGATACAGGATCAGGATTACAAGATATAGGTATGCACCTTGCAGCTAAGAAAACTCAATTCCATGTGGAAATAGGGTTAACTCGTAAAAAGGACATGACAAAACGGTTTTGATTTAAATCTCTTTGAAGCTGCCAGACAAGACGAAAAGCTAGCTCCCTTCTTTTACATCCCTGACTCTGCCCAGGACATATTCGCCTTTTTTGTGGTATGACAGTAGCATTTTTCATTCTGGTTCCTAACTTTTATTCTACCGTAATTTTGAAATTAGACTGCCATAGCTTAGCTACCGGTGTAGATCTTTGCTGATTAGGGCGACGACAGACCCGGTATTGGGTTTTTAAACTGTCTTCCGAATCATGTTGCTTGAGCTGGGCATCGTTAGCCTCGCACGTTTATGATTACCTACCTGGTATGGTTGAACCTGTCCAGTGCAGAGTACTGTGTCGTCAGCACACATAATCCTCAATAACACGTCGAGGTCACATGCTCAAGGGAAGTTTTTGTTTTATAGCTTTATTTTTATCATATTTTTATTGTTTTTATTATTTTGATTTATTTTTCATTACTTAAAATTTTGTTTAATTTTCTATTTTTTATTTTCTGTTTTACAGCTACAAACGTTTTATTCGTATAAACCCACCCAACAACAGCAAAAGATTTGGGGGTACCTTCTGACATGGTGTACAAAAATTTTACGTGACCATAAATTTAAACTGACATCAGGGGATCACCAATTTGGTAGTACTAGAGGGAAGTGTGTGTGTGGGGAGGGGGGGGGGGGGGGAGTAAAAATCATAAAGGGAGACCAAGAACCAAGAGATGAATATATAGCAAGCAGTAGTAAGCAGATTCAGAAGGATGTAGGTTGCAGTAGTTACACGGAGATGAGGCTCGCATAGTGTAAAGTAGCATGGAGACTGAAGATCACAACAACAACAAATTAAAATTTCTCAAAATTCACTCAGGCTGCTCAAACACTAGCTACACTACTGGCCATTAAAATTGCTACACCACGAAGATGACGTGTTACAAATGCGAAATTTAACCGACAGGAAAAAAATGCTGTGATATGCAAATGATTAGCTTTTCGGAGCATTCACACAAGGCTGGCGCCGGTGGCGACACCTACAACGTGCTGGCATGAGGAAAGTTACCAACCGATTTCTCATACACAAACAGCATTTCAGCGACGTTGCCTGGTGAAACGTTGTTGTGATGCCTCGTGTAAGGAGGAGAAATGCGTACCATCACGTTTCCGACTCTGATAAAGGTCGGATTGTAGCTTATCGCGATTGCGGTTTATCGTATCGTGACATTGCTGCTCGAGTTGGTCGAGATCCAGTGACTGCTAGCAGAATATGGAATCGGTGGGTTCAGGAGGGTAATACGGAACGCCGTGCTGGATCCCAACCGCCTCGTATTGCTACCAGTCGAGATGACAGGCATCTTATCCGCATGGCTGTAACGCATAGTGCAGCCACATCTCGATCCCTGAGTCAACTGATGGGGACGTTTGCACGACAACAGCCATGTACACGAACTGTTCGACGACGTTTGCAGCAGCATGGACAATCAGCTCGGAGACCATGTCTGCGGTTACCCTTGACGCTGCATCACAGACAGGAGCGCCTGCGATGGTGTACTCAACGACGAACCTGGGTGCACGAATGGCAAAACGTAATTTTTTCGGATGAATCCTGGTTCTGTTTACAGCATCATGATGGTCGCATCCGTATTTGGCGACATTGCGGTGAACGCACATCGGAAGCGTGTATTCGTCATCGCCATACTGGCGTATCACCCGGCGTGATGGTATGGGGTGCCTTTGGTTACACGTCTCGGTCATCTCTTGTTCGCGTTGACGGCACTTTGAAGAGTGGACGTTATATTTCAGATGTGTTACGACCCGTGGCTCTACCCTTCATTCGACCACTGCGAAACCCTACATTTCAGCAGGACAATGCATGACCGCATGTTGCAGGTCCTGTACGGGCCTTTCTGGATACAGAAAATGTTCGACTGCTGCCCTGCCCAGCATATTCTCCAGAGCTCTCACTAATTTAAAACGTCTGGTCAATGGTGGCCGAGCAACTGTCTCGTCACAATACGCCAATCACTACTGTTGATGAACTGTGGTATTGTGTTGAAACCGCACGGGCAGCTGTACGTGTTCATGCCATCCAAGCTCTGCTTGACTCAATGCGCACGCGTATCAAGGCCAGGCCGTTATTACGGCCAGAGGTGGTTGTTCTGGGTCCTGATTTCTCAGGATCTATGCACCAAAATTGCGTGAAAATGTAATCACGTGTCAGTTCTAGTATAATATATTTGTCCAATGAATACCCGTTTATCGTCTGCATTTCTTCTTGGTGTAGCAATTTTAATGGCCAGTATTGTAAAAGTTGTTTTATTTTACCCAAAATTCATCATTTTTTAAAAGTAAGAGAGATATTTTTCTTAAAAAGATTATTAAACCCTCCTCCTGTTAGCAGCTGACCTATTCAAAGCCATATGGGCAGTACTGCCGCTGAAATAGACCGAACGACGCATTCAATTATCACCGGCTGCAAAATATCAGCTTTTGGCAGCTGTTGATTAGCTGTCGATGTCTACAGGGAGGTTGCGTAATATAAGGTCTTCTATATTTCTCCACAAAAAATTAAATAAGCGCTGTCTTAACGATTATTTTATTACACCTACTTAAAGCTTACTGTATCGCAAGCTGAACAATTGGCGCAACAAATGATAAACTACTGAAAACCACACATCTTGTTATTATACTCTCTTATCTTAAAATTCATGTCATTGTTTATTTAAGGTAAGAAATAATAGAAACTGAAAATTAAGATACCGCCGCTAGAAAGTAATTATGGCGCAAAATGTCGCAATGATCAGTCCGAACTAACTATGAGTATGAGCGGCTGAAATAAGCAGAAGAACTGCGAAACAATGTATGCACGTCAAAATACTATCAGCTTTTCAATCCTGTACGAATATTAATGAACTATAAGTTTCTTTTGTCCAAAAAAATTTTTTTTACAAGGTAGCACAGTACATTTAGACGAAAACGCAGTAAAACTTTTTCTTGGTTTCAAATAAGGTGACGTTTTTCCTAACAATTATATTTATAGCAATTTTCGGATTAATTTAATTTTTTGCGTGGTCATCGAGAAAGCTATAAACGCTGGATCAAGCAGTATACCATTTTGAACAGGGCCGGCCATAATTCTGGTTTGGCACATTGGCAATTTTGCACGTCCAAAGATTTTTCTGTGAATTTTGAGCCGCTGATGAATAAAATATTTAATATATAAGCAACGAAACAATTATCAACTATAAAACCACTATTTTTAATTATATCGAAACGCAGATCTTAAAATGCAACGCATTTATATGAAACACAGTTTCATGTGCAAACACGTGATTTTACGCACATAAAACGCGAACGATGAAAGATTTTTGAAAACGCGTCTTGCAATTACCGAAGAATATATATATATATATATACCTCCCCCCGTGAACCATGGACTTTGCGGTTGGTGGGGAGGCTTGCGTGCCTCAGCGATACAGATAGCCGTACTGTAGGTGCAACCACGACGGAGGGGTAACTGTTGAGAGGCCAGACAAACGCATGCTTCCTGAAGAGGGGCAGCAGCCTTTTCAGTAGTTGCAGGGGCAACAGTCTGGATGATTGACTGATCCGGCCTTGTAACACTAACCAAAACGGCCTTGCTGTGCTGATACTGCGAACGGCTGAAAGCAAAGGGAAACTACAGCCGTAATTTTTCCCGAGGGCGTGCAGCTTTACTGTATGGGTAAATGATGATGGTGTCCTCTTGGGTAAAATATTCCAGAGGTAAAATAGTCCCCCATTCGAATCTCCGGGCGGGGACTACTCAAAAGGACGTCGTTATAGGGAGAAAGAAAACTGGCGTTTTACGGATCGGAGCGTGGAATGTCAAATCCCTTAATCGGGCAGGTAGGTTAGAAAATTTAAAAAGGGAAATGGATAGGTTAAAGTTAGATATAGTGGGAATTTGTGAAGTTCGGTGGCAGGAGGAACAAGACTTTTGGTCAGGCGAATACAGGATTATAAATACAAAACCAAATAGGGGTAATGCAGGAGTAGGTTTCATAATGAATAAAAACATAGGAGTGCGGGTAAGCTACTGCAAACAGCATAGTAAACGCATTATTGTGGCCAAGATAGACACGAAGCCCACGCCTACTACAGTAGTACAAGTTTATATGCCAACTAGCTCCTCAGATGACGAAGAAATTGAAGAAATGTATGATGAAATAAAAGAAATTATTCAGATAGTGTAGGGAGACGAAAATTTAATAGTCGTGGGTGACTGTAATTCGGTAGTAGGAAAAGGGAGAGAAGGAAACGTAGTAGGTGAATATGGATTGGGGCTAAGAAATGAAAGAGGAAGCCGCATGGTAGAATTTTGCACAGTGCACAACTTAATCATAGCTAACACTTGGCTCATGAATCATAAAAGAAGGATGTATACATGGAAGAAGCCTGGAGATACTGGCAGGTTTCAGGTAGATTATATAATGGTAAGACAGAGATTTAGGAACCAGGTTTTAAATTGTAAGACATTTCCAGAGGCAGATGTGGACTCTGACCTCAATCTATTGGTTATGAACTGTAGATTAAAACTGAAGAAACTGCAAAAATGTGGGAATTTAAGGAGATGGGACCTGGATAAACTGACTAAACCAGAGGTTGTACAGAGTTTCAGGGAGAGCATAAAGGAACAATTGACAGGAATGGGGGAAAGAAATACAGTAGAAGAAGAATGTGTAGCTCTGAGGATGAAGTAGTGAAGGCAGCAGACGATCAAGTAGGTAAAAAGACGAGGGCTAGTAGAACTCCTTGGGTAACAGAAGAAATATTGAATTTAATTGATGAAAGGAGAAAATATTAAAATGCGGTAAATGAAGCGGGCAAAAAGGAATACAAACGTCTGAAAAATGAGATCGACAGGAAGTGCAAAATGACTAAGCAGGGATGGCTGGAGGACAAATGTAAGGATGTAGAGGCTTATCTCACTAGGGGTAAGATAGATACTGCCTACAGGAAAATTAAAGAGACCTTTAGAGAAAAGATAACCACTTTTATGAATATCAAGAGCTTAGATGGAGACCCAGTTCTAAGCAAATAAGGGAAAGCAGAAAGGTGGAAGGAGTATGTAGAGGGTACATAAAAGGGCGATGTACTTGAGGACAATATTCTGGAAATGGAAGAGGATGTAGATGAAGATGAAATGGGAGATATGATACTGCGTGAAGAGTCTGACAGAGCACTGAAAGACCTAAGTCGAAACAAGGTCACGGGAGTAGACAACATTCCATTAGAACTACTGACAGCCTTGCGAGAGCCAGTCCTGACAAAACTCTACCATCTCGTGAGCAAGATGTATGAGACAGGCGAAATTTCCTCAGACTTCAAGAAGAATATAATAATTTCAATCCCAAAGAAATCAGGTGTTGACAGATGTGAAAATTACCGAACTATCAGTTTAATAAGCCACAGCTGCAAAATGCTAACTTGAATTCTTTACAGACGAATGGAAAAACAAGTAGAAGCCGACCTCGGGGAAGATCAGTTTGGATTCCGTAGAAATATTGGAACACGTGAGACAATACTGCCCCTACGACTTATCTTAGAAGCTAGATTAAGGAAAGGCAAACCTACGTTTCTAGCATTTGTAGACATAGAGAAAGCTTTTGACAATGTTGACTGGAATACTCTCTTTCAAATTCTGAAGGTGGCAGGGGTAAAATACAGGGAGCGAAAAGCTATTTACAATTTTTACAGAAACCATATGGGAGTTATGAGTGTAGAGGGACATGAAAGGGAAGCAGTGGTTGAGAAAGGAGTGAGGCAGGGTTGTAGCCTATCGCCGATGTTATTGTGTGTATATTGAGCAAGCAATGAAGGAAACAAAAGAAAAATTCGGAGCAGATATTAAAATCCATGGAGAAGAAATAAAAACTTTGAGGTATGCGGATGATATTGCAATTCTGTCAGAGACAGCAAAGGACTTGGAAGAGCAGTTGAACGGAATGGATAGGATCTTGAAAGGAAGATATAAGATGAACATCAACAAAAGCAAAACGAGGATAATGGAATGTAGTCGAATTAAGTCGGGTGATGCTGAAGCAATTAGATTAGGAAATGAGACACTTAAAGTAGTAAAGGAGTTTTGCTGTTTGGGGAGCAAAATAACTGATGATGGTTGAAGTAGAGAGGATATAAAATGTAGACTGGCAATGGCAAGGAAAGAGTTTCTGAAGAAGAGAAATTTGTTTACATCGAGTATAGATTTAAGTGTCAGGAAGTCATTTCTGAAAGTATTTGCATGGTGTGTAGCCATGTATGGAAGTGAAACATGGACGATAAATACTTTGGACATGAAGAGAATAGAAGCTTTCGAAATGTGGTGCTACAGAAGAATGCTGAAGATTAGATGGGTAGATCATATAACTAATGAGGAGGTATTGAATAGAATTGGGGAGAAAAGAAGTTTGTGGCACAACTTGACTAGAAGAAGGGATCGGTTGGTAGGACATGTTTTGAGGCATCAAGGGATCACCAATCTAGTATTGGAGGGCAGCGTGAAGGGTAAAAATCGTATAGGGAGACCAAGAGATGAATACACTAAGCAGTTTCAGAAGGATGTAGGTTGCATAAGTACTGGGAGATGAAGAAACTTGGACAGGATAGAGTAGCATGGAGAGCTGCATCAAACCAGTCTCAGGACTGGAGACCACAACAACAAATATATATATCATCTGTGTCACTTTAAACTGTCTCAGTAGATGCGATTTGACCGCTATCTCGTGGCAACGTATAAATGTTTCACAAAACAACAGGACAACCTTTAATTCCAAGTGTTTGTCACCTTCTCACACAATCCAAACCAGTTCGCGTAAGTTTGAAACGAAGAAATGGTACGCTTAGGAAAACGCACAAAAACGGAGTTATGCACTAAAAAGCTACATCTTTGAAAGCGTGTTTTCAATTTTTCTGTAAGAATACATTCTTTATTTATCTGATTCACTTACCGTTTCCGTGCATTCCATTGACGTAAGAACGAATCTTACGTGCTACGTTTAGTTCGACTTTAAACCATCGTACTCGACAACGGATAAAGACTATTGGATAAAAAAAATTCGTTTTCGTTTTATCCACTTATCTACCTTCGTGCAAAGTTTGAACCGATTCGTCCAAATTTACAGTACAACAGTGACGAACTTCAAAAACCTCCCAAATGAATGTGGTTTTTGCACGTGAAACTCAAACGAAGTGAAATTCTTTCCAAGAGCTAAAGCTTGTCTTAGACCAAGGTCCGATACACTGGTGGACCAGATCCGAACCATCAGTCGCGCTCCAGTCCGGAATCACGTGAGGGCGATTGTTTTTGCACTTAAAATCCGAACGAGGGTGACTGTTTTTGCATGTAGCATTCGAACGATGATCAGGTGCTATTAACTGTGCATTAATTTCACTCCAATAAAATCTTTTGCAAAAAGAATAAATCGATTCGCACAATTTGCTTCGGCGCCCGCTTCAGTTCGTCGTTCAAAGCTTGTTTAATATTCTGTAACACAGCTACAGTAAGACAGATGCTCGAATGGCTATGCAACTGCTGCTGGTGTGGGCCAGACACCAAACAGCTTTTCATCCCATGTTAGTAGCTCAAATAGGAATCAAGCACTGAGAACCTCCTCCTCCCCCCCCCCCCCCCCAACACACACACAAACACAAAAACGCTATCCTGGGTACGGACTTTCGAGCTGTAACGATAATCTCCAAAATGTTTCATTTTTTTTTTTAATTTTCATTCTGTGATACTCTTTTTTTATAAACTTGACTTGTTCGTTGTTACGCATTATTAATTATTTGTTATTTTCTTTCAGATGTTCACTTTTTTATAGATTACATTGTTTAGGGTTCTCTGAATTATGAACTGACTCCTTCCATGACGAGTAGCTTTGTTACCATAGTTACATGGAGACTGGGCCAAAATAAGAGCATAAGAATAGCGACGATACTAGCCACAAGTGAGGAAATCCACTTACATGAGCGACTTTTAGAAAGGATTGATTGTAATAGTCCGGTGCCCGGGAACTAGCATCTCGGAAGGGCTGTTAGTCTACATCTACATTTACACTCCGCAAGCCAACCAACGGTGTGTGGCGGAGGGCACTTTACGTGCCACTGTCATTACCTCCCTTTCCTGTTCCAGTCGCGTATGGTTCGCGGGAAGAACGACTGTCTGAAAGCCTCCGTGCGCGCTCTAATCTCTTTAATTTTACATTCGTGATCTCCTCGGGAGGTATAAGTAGGGGGAAGCAATATATTCAATACCTCATCCAGAAACGCACCCTCTCGAAACCTGGCGAGCAAGCTACACCGCGATGCAGAGCGCCTCTCTTGCAGAGTCTGCCACTTGAGTTTGTTAAACATCTCCGTAACGCTATCACGGTTACCAAATAACCCTGTGACGAAACGTGCTGCTCTTCTTTGGATCTTCTCTATCTCTTCTGTCAACCCGATCTGGTACGGATCCCACACTGATGAGCAATACTCAAGTATAGGTCGAACGAGTGTATTGTAAGCCACCTCCTTTGTTGATGGACTACATTTTCTAAGGACTCTCCCAATGAATCTCAACCTGGTACCCGCCTTACCAACAATTAATTTTATATAATCATTCCACTTCAAATCGTTCCGCACGCATACTCCCAGATATTTTACAGAAGTAACTGCTACCAGTGTTTGATCCGCTATCATATAATCATACAATAAAGGATCCTTCTTTCTATGTATTCGCAATACATTACATTTGTCTATGTTAAGGGTCAGTTGCCACTCCCTGCACCAAGTGCCTATCCGCTGCAGATCTTCCTGCATTTTGCTACAATTTTCTAATGCTGCAACTTCTCTGTATACTACAGCCTCATCCGCGAAAAGTGGACAAGGGCCTGGACGTCCACGCCTCATCACAAAACGTGGAAGTCGGAGACTTGCCCGTTGTGTAAAGCAGGTTAGGCGGCAGCCTGTGGCCCATCTGTCGACAGGGTACCATGCTGGTGCAGGCACGAGTGTTTCGAAGTAAACCGTTTACCGCAATTGTCGAACACGGTGACCTGCAGCAGACCATGTGTATGTACGAGGGTCGTTCAATAAGTAATGCTCCACATAAAAAAAAAAAGCCATTAATATACATAGAGAGACGTCCTTGTTGGTGCTTCACATTTGATGTTTGTTCTGTGTGCCGGTGAAGTTTCGGACCATTCTGGCTGATGGCAGAGGCTTAGTATAGCGTACAAACGGCCACATACGACTCGTGTTACAAGCACCGTGCAGTTATTGAATTCTTGTGTGCAGGCACAGAAACCGTGATGAACATCCACAAACGTTTGTGTGCAGTGTATGTCGACGCGGCAGTTGATTGGAGTACAGTTGGGCGATGGGTAACGAAAGTTACAGCCTCAGGAAATGCAGAAACAGAGCTCGATGATCAGCCACGCTCTGGACGTCCTGTCACAGCCATTGCTCCAGACATGCTGAATCGTGCGGATGCCATTACCCATACCGACCGGCGCATCACAACTCGGCGACTGGCTCTGAAGTTGACGGTCAGCAGTGGAAGTTCGTCTGCAATGATCGAGAGTCTCGGATATTCAAAGAGATGCTTACGATGGATTCCACGAATGCTCACAGCGGGCCAGAAGGTTCAAAGAAAGGCCATTTCATCTGAATTGCTGGAGCGTTTTGAGACCGACGGAGAGGCCTTCCTGTTACGGATCGTCACGGAGGACGAAAGCTGGGTGCACCACTTTGCACCCTAAACAAAAATGCTGTCCATGGAGTGACATCATCCTGATTGACCACAAAAGAAGAACCCCTCTGCCGAAAAAATCATGGCGACAGTCTTCTGGGATTGTGATGGCATCATTCTCGTAGATGTGATGCCAAGAGGGTCAACCATCAACTCAAAACCGTTTCCGACGTGTTCGGTCGGACAAGAATGCAGCAGAAATCTTGTTCCAACACGATAATGCACGCCCACACAATTCTGAGAACCATGGAACACATCGCCAAATTAGGTTGGACATGATTGTGTCATTCGCCCTACAGTCCAGACTCGGCACCCTCGGACTTCCAGCTCTTTGGGCCGCTTAAAGATTCTCTACGGGCAACAGACTTTGAAGATGATGAGCGTGTCAGTAATGGAGTGAAAACATGGCTGCGCCTTCAGGTCAAGAGCTTTTACCAGCAGAGAATACATGCCCTTCCACAACGTTTGCGTACGGCCATAGAACGTAATGGAGAATACGTAGAAAAACAGGACATGGACAAGACATGTTGATGTATGCTGTCACCAAATTCTGACTCTTGGGGCATTACTTATTGTACGACCCTCGTATTAGCGTACTGATCCATTGGTATCGTCAGTTACGATTGCGTTGGACACAGCATCGTCAACATTAGACTGTGGATCAATTGAAACGTGTCTCGTGGTCAGATGAATGATATTTATTGCTGCACCAGGTCGCCGTAATCTATGCGAACGGCTGCTCGAATGATTTACCGCGCTACGGGCAGAGTCTCAAGTGGCCAGTGTTGTGCCATGGGAGACATACACCTTGGCTTCCATGGATCCTGTGCTAATAATCGAAAGCATCATGACAGCTGGAAAATATGGGAAAATTATTTCGAACCACCTGCATGCCCTCACGCCTCGTGTCTTCCTGAAATGGCGAAGGGATCTTCCAGAACGAGAACTACACATCTCACAAGGTCAGAGATCTCTTAGAGCAAAACTCACCTAAATGGCGCGATGGAACACACCAGGAACACTATTTGCTGCCAGTTCCGCGTCCACAAACCACCGCCACCTAATTAACACGAGTTACCTGACCTGTCCCCGGTAGCTGAGTGGTCAGCGCGACAGAATATGAATCGTAAGGGCCCGGTTTCGATTCCCGGCTGGATCGGAGATCTTCTCCGCTCAGGGACTGGGTGTTGTGTTGTCCTAATCATTATCATTTCATCCCCATCGACACCCAAGTGCCGGCCGGAGTGGCCGAGCGGTTCTAGGCGCTTCAGTCTGGAACCGCGCGACCGCTACGGTCGCAGGTTCGAATCCTGCCTCGGGCATGGATGTGTGTGATGTCCGTAGTTTAGTTAGGTTTAAGAAATTGTAGGTTCTAGGAGACTGATGACCTCAGAAGTTAAGTCCCATAGTGCTCAGAGCCATTTGAACCATTTGTCACACAAGTCGACGAAGTGGCGTCAAATCGAGAGACTTGCATCCGGCGAACGGTCTCACCGTCGGGAGGCCGTAGTCACATGACATTTACATTTACCTGACCTGTGCGTGGACGTCTGGAGCTACATATCTCCAGAAAATTACCAAGGAATCAACACGCTACAAAGTGGGTGGTAGTAATGGTTTGATTCACCAGTCTACTTCCTGTAATATGAGTGCTGAACGAGAGTGGATTTAGCAGGTAAGGCGAGTCAATAGGTTGTTTGACTGGCAGATGACACCAAATACAAATAGTGCAATGTTGTCAGGACTTAAATTCTATGACGACAAACAGCAGTTCCAAGTCTGTTTACACGGTCCTATCACATTAACGTGAGGAGCACCTATTTTCCGTGTCAAGGCGCAATAACCACTCGCAGACGGCAGATGCCAGCACTACCAGTGGAGGGTATATAAAGCGTATCGGGGAGACGGGGAAAGCAACTCCATCACACATCGGAGGACAAGTTATCTTTGTGAAGATCCACGCGACGCGACGCGTCGGGGAAAGCAGTGCAGTCGTTGTCGTATTGCGGAAACGGAGTGATTTATCTTACGTCCAAAACGGCACGATCATTGGCTTTCGGGCCAATGGTGGAAGCATTTTAGAAGCTGCTAAGTTTGTAAACTGTTCGCGTGCTGCCGTTATTCAAGTTATTAAAGTATACCAGAACCGGCGCTGAAGCAACTATGGTGCACGACAGGCCATAGGTGACATTGGTGAACGACGGCTGCGGAGCCGGCCGCTGTGACCGAGCGGTTCTAGGCGATTCAGTCCGGAACCGCGCTGCTGCTATGGTCGCAGATTCGAATCTGGGCTCGGATATGGATGTGTGTGATGATCTTAGGTTAGTTAGGTTTAAGTAGTTCTAAGTCTAGGTGACTGATGACCTCAGAGGTTAAGTCTCATAGTGCTTAGAGCCATTTGAACGGCTGCAGAGATGCGTTCGGGCGAATAGACGTGCAGCAGTTGAGTATCTAACCGCCCAGATGAACCAAGTAGCTACGAACAGTGTCTCCTCAACGACCATTCAGCGAACGTTGCTGCGTCTGGGCCTCCGAGGCAGGCTATAACCAAAGTAGGATTGAAACCCAATGAAGAATCTGTGGGACCACCTCAATTGGGGTGTTGGCGCCATGGATAGAGAAACCTCGCGTAGCTGGGCATGGCATTGGGGTCGGAATGGCTCCAAATCCCTGTCGGTACCTTCCGGAACCTCATTGACCCCCCTTCCCCCCCCCCCCCCCCCCCCCTCCCGCATGTCTCGCAGCAGTCTGCTCTGCAAAAGATGGTTACTCTGGCTTTTGACTGTGAGCTGTGCTGCAGCTCTTGTTGATGCCGTGTGTAGGTTTCTGCCAGACCGTATAGTTCAGTTGGCATGGCTGCGTTGTTTGTCTTCTCGTGTTCACTGGCGCTATTCGCTTTCGTAAGCGTTGCCTGTCCGCTAGTGGCAGCAGCGGCGCTTATCGATATGTGGTTCTGCTGCACTATCTTTGAGGCGACCTCGTTCTTTTTCGGGTGGTGTGAGTGTGGAGTTCGGTTGGGGATGCACGAGCAACGAGGTTGGCGCAGGGCGGCAACACGCTGGGACCGCTGGCGGTGCGCATGGACTGACGGATCGAAGGGCAGTGGTCACGAGGGTGCACGACCTCGTCGAAACCTGATCCTACATGTTTAAGTCGTGTGCATTGCAATTCGCGTAGAGAAACATCCACCATTGTGAAATCTCATGATTCTCCAGTGACTTGGGTTCGTGTTGCTGCTCGTAGTGTCTCCGAGGCGAAAAGCAGTGAGTGGAGTACCTAGGGAAGGCGGATCTGACTAACCTTCCTGAGCTTCTAATTACTATTTTCTGCTTCTTACACTGTTAAGTTCAACCAGTTGTATTTTTCTGTCTTATGGCCGCTAACGCCCCAGTTACCTGCCCTGGGGGTTAATGTATGTAACGGCAGTGTACGTTTCCTCCCCTTGCCGCCGCTGTCCAGTGAGGCATGTAAGTTTGACAGCTTCTTGATTGTAGGTTTGGTGGCATTCTTCTACCTTAGTGGTAGTCATTCCTTCTTGTTCCAGGCGCTCTACGCACAATATTCTGTGGGCGGAGCCCAGACTGCCGTGTCTGGCTTTGGCTTAATTTTACATCTACCATTCCTTTTGTTGGATGTCGGGCAAACTCACGAAGATTATCATTTGTCGCTCGTTAGATTGCCACTAGTCCGAGTTACCATCTTGTGATCTGAATGCAACTCTTGAATGCCTTTCTCTTCGCTTGCAAAAGTGTTTTTGGTGTGACCTACTTAGAGGTCGATTCCTGGAGCACCGTCTGTCACTGGCCCTTGTGTTTTATTTTATTATTGTATTGTGTTTTTAACTAACTTTTGCTGTGCTATTCGCCGTTTGACAGTATATTTGTTAAATTTTTTATAATTTCCATTTTGGCGTTACAAGTCTGTGATTGGGGTTACTTGCTTTAAAATTCTGATTGCGACTACATTGGCTTGTTTTCAAAAATTATGTGCTGTCTGTATTTTATGTGTGTTTGTTTATATTTTAATAATTAACATTCTGGCGTTAAAGACCTTCAGCTGTGATTGTGGTCACTTGCTTTAGAATTCTAATTGTAACCATACTGGGTTGTTTTTAAAAATTATTTACTGTCTGTATTTTATGTATGTTTGCTAAATCCTTTTTAATAATTGACATTTTGGGCGTTAAAGGCCTTCAGCCGTGATTGTGGTTACTTGCCTTAAAACTCTGATTGCGACCACATTGGCTTCTCTTGAAAATTGTTGGCTGTCTGTATTTTACGTATTTGTTAAATGTTAAATAATTGCCTTTTATCGCGTTAAAGGCCTTCAGCTGTGATTGTGGTTACGTGCCTTTAAAGTCTGATTGCGACCTCATTGGCTTGTTTTCAAAAATTATTTGCTACAATAAAAGAGTGAAATTGCAAAGCAAACCAATAGTAATTGATTCGGGGCCCGTCCACAATCGTAACCCAATCCTGCCATCATTAATTACCAGGTTTCAGACAGGTGATCACATTAAAGTGACTGGACAGTGTACAATATTCTGTTTATCAATTTAGGTTGTCGCCCCTTGGCAGGCACTATGAAAATTGCACAAAGAAACCTACAACGCCACTGAGCTAGTATAAAACATCATGTCCTAAAATTCCATCGTTCCGTTTCCTACACAAATGGTTCACCAATCTGACGGTCATACATATTTACGTACACGTAAAATATTACCTCTCGCAGAGTAAACCCAAGACCCGGTACGACGACGTTTCATTAAGGCGTTACATCGTACCAAATTCATTCTCTTACTAGCCAGTCGTGACAACTGCTAAGTTTAAATTACCCGTCAGAATAGAGCAAGGAAGCTTCGAAACTTTGCCGAGGCGGAACTCGATATAGGATTTTCTTTGTCCCTCAGAGAAAATGTCCACAAGATGCGGCGTGTCAGGAAAGTAATATCAACTTCTGTTTTCACTGCCGCGTTATTAAATATCATTATACATCCATAAATTTAGTTCTGAAATTAAACTTGGAACGATATACATTTTAAGCTGTTACATGACATGTCCTTACTACATTCACAGTACATTTAAACATAGAAAACTTACATAAAAACAACAAAATTTTTCTAGTGTCATATTGTTACATGTTATGTAACGTTTATTTCAAAAAGCACACCATCTGCTACTGAAAGAAAACTCTTTAATCTTTCATGTAATATGGGATTTAGGGCGTACGCTTTTCACTTTAGTCGCAGTTCCAAGCACCTTCAATAGTCACTGCAAAAATATTTCTTGCATATCTGCTTATCTACATCGTAACAGTTACTACTATTAAGCAGTATTAAATTAAACTTATAACTAACTATGTTTGCTTTGTTCTGCTTTCCTAATGTTCTTCCAGATACAGATGCTCGAATTTTAGAACACTGTACTTCACTGACTATATAGGGTGGTCCATTGATCGTGACTGGGACAAATATTTCACGAAATAAGCGTCAAACGAAAAAACTACAAAGATCGAAACTTGTCTAGCTTGAAGGGGGAAACCAGATGGTGCTATGGTTCGCCCGCTAGATGACGCTGCCTTAGGTCAAACGGATATCAACTGCGTTTTTTTCAAAATAGGAACCACCATTTTTATTACATATTCGTGTAGTACGTAAAGAAATATGAATGTTTTAGTGGGACCACTTTTTTCGTGTTGTGTGAAGGTACATTATCTCGTGTAGTTTGTTTTCAATTTGTGAAAGGCAATCGTCGTTTTTTTTCTGTGGGTGCGAAAGCATCTGTGTTATTCCTTCGTGCGTGTATGTTTATATTTCTCGACTAGTGTGTGTGTGTGTGTGTGTGTGTGTGTGTGTGTGTGTGTGTGTGTTTTCAGGAGAGATATATGTCCTATCTTCTGTGTACACGTATTATTACTTCGATAAAGAGGTAATGTGGCGGTGAATCTGAGTGGGTGTGTTAGCTTCTTAATGTGATACAGTTTTCGTGGTGGCTAGAGGGATGGCTATTTATTTGCTATGTTCTATTAATTTAAATGACGTTTGGTTGCTGATATTTATTTGGCCGTTCTATGTGATCTTTTCTGTGATTACCTGTCGAATTTGAAAGTTTTCTTGTAGTATTAGGAGATGTTTTACTGCTGCGTTTGACTATTTGCATACATATTTCTAATGCAGTTGGGGGTGGTTTTCTTGTCGGAGGCATTCCAAAAATGTTGACTGGGTGGTGCCATCCTTCTGAGCTCATTTATGTTCTTTATATATTGTTTCAGGTGTTCTGCTAGTCTGCCCTAAGTATACAGCATCGCAGCCGTTACAAGGGAGTTGGTAAAGACCAGATTTGTTTTTATATGTCAATGTCGTCTTCCTTTCTCAAACATGGAGGTCCGAGGTACGTCATTTAAAATGTATTGGATCTGTTACGTATGTGTGCAGCATATGTAAACAGATGTCATTGTGTGACGTATTTGTATCATGTCACAAACATCTGCGAGTAATATGTATATGGACGTGGCCTTTAGAACAAGATGCTGTGTGTTTTTAAATATTTTAGCGATGACAAACCTTTATAGATTGCCGAGTTTTATCCACTTGACATCTTGTACATGAAGTCAGCGTAAAATGAACAGCCGGCCGTGGTCGCCGATCGGTTCTCGGCGCTTCAGTATGGAACCGCGTGACCGCTACATCGCAGGTTCGAATCCTGCCTCGGGCATGGATGTGCGTGATGTCCTTAGGTTAGTTAGGTTTAAGTAGTTCTAGGGGACTGATGACCTCAGATGTTAAGTCCCATAGCGCGGAGAGCCATTTGAACCATTTAAAATGAACAAGTTTTACAACAAAAGGATGTTAAAGAGCTGAAGATGACAGCAATGACTGTTGAAACCGGTTGTTTTCAATCAAAAATATTTTGTGAGTTCTTGGCTTTTGAATGGTTTTTAACAGTTTGGAATGTTGAAACACCCAGGCCATTTATCGTGTTTCCTTCGGTATCGTTGTGTGCTTCTCGTGTTGATGAATACAGCCTGTTTCTGTTTTATTATCAATTTTAGCTTTATAGAAATCTGAATTCGTTATTTTGACGGCTGTGTAAATAAATGGAATTGGAAAATGCGACAAGTTCCCATTCCAACAAACGCTCGCTACATTCAACTGTCTATTAGACAGATATCTGCGCGACCGAAGAGAGAAAAGCTGACGTATCGCGATTGCCCGTCACGACTGCAGAATACCGCCGCTGTTCCTCGACGAGGTGAGCGAAAACAGCGCGCCGTCTGATAACTGACTGAAGAAAGAAAAGTCGAAACAGAACTGGGAGCGACATCAGCGTAGAGCCTCGGAACGGACCCTCGTCCTGCGGTCTACCGAAACGATGATGCCGTAGAGCTGCGGGCTGAAGAGGGGTGGGTGAGGGGGTGATAACCGGAAATTGCGCGGCTTACGGCCGCCACCGGCGGATGCCCCGGTCTGGGACGAACCCAGGACCCACGGCTGGCCGACCCTGCAGCAGCGGTGGCGGCCTCTCTGGACGACACAGGGTGATCCACGTGCAACGCAAGAGCATGCCCGCTGTTCGAGCCGCATGCGCACTGGCCAGTTCTCTCTGCAAGCTGCCGCATGGTAGCTCGTAGCGACTTCACTGACAATGAAAACTCCCCATCACATCCTCCTCAGATTTAGTCATAAACGGCTCAGTGGACAGCCCGTCAAAACTGAACACAGATCAAACATGGAAACAGGAAGATGGGGTACTGAACTGTGAAAAAAGAACCAAAGTAGAATTTGAAAACTGTTTCCCCAAGAAAGTAGTTAAATCTAATTATAAGAAACCATGCAAAAAACCTTGGCTTACTAAAGGAGTAAAAATATCTTGTAACTACAAAAGGGAACTGTATCTAACAACAAGAAAGAGTAATGACCCAGAAACTGCCAAATATTATAAAAACTACTGTTCAACATTAAGAAAGGTTATTAAAAAGTCCAGAAGCATGTGCATCATGTCTGAGATTAATACCTCTGATAACAAAATCAAACCAATTTGGGATATTATTACAAGGAGACAGGGCAACCAAGAGTACAGGATGACGGCATCACCATCAAAGCGAATGGAAACGATAAACAACAAGCCGGAAGTCGAAAACATTTTGAATAATCATTTTTTAAATGTTGTAGAGAAAATATGATCTAAATGTTCATTAGAAGAAACAAACCAGTTATGGAAGATGCCTTACCCACACCATTCGATACAGTTGAAATTCCACCCACCTCTCCTTCTGAAATTAGGAAGATAATAAACTCTCTCAAGAATAAAAGCTCACATGGAATTGATGGCATTTCCAGCAGGATAATAAAAGCTTATTGCCAAGAAATAGCTCTCTGAAGCAGGCCATTTTCCCAGATAGACTGAAGTATGCCATTGTTAAAACACTGCATAAAAAAGGGGATACGTCTGATGTCAACAACTACCGCCCAATGTCTCTTCTGACTGCCTTATCCAAAATTCTTGAAAAAGTAATGTAATGTAATGTAGAGTAGCTTTACACCTTTGTAAAAATAAAGTCTTAACAAAATGTTAGTTTGGTTTCCAGAAGGGTTTCTTCAACGGAAAATGCTATATATACTTTCACTAATGGAATATTAAATACTTTGAGTAACCGGAAGTCACCCGTTGGGATTTTTTGTGATCTATCAAAGGCTTTTGATTGTGTAAATCATAGAATACTTCTAGATAAGCTCAAGTACTGTGGTATGAATGGGACAGTGCTCAAATGGTTTAAATCATACCTAACTGGAAGACTGCAGAAAGCTGAAATAAGCAGTTCACATAATATGCAAAAAATTGGTGACAATCAAGAATGGGATGCTGCAAGGTTCGGTCTTGAGTCCTCTGCTGTTCTTAATATATATTAATGACTTGCCATTCTCTACTCACGAAGATGCAAAGCTGATACATTTTGCCGATGATACAAGTATAGCTATCACACCCAGACAGACAAGAATTAACTGGTGAAATTGTAAACGATGTTTTTCAGAAAATCATTTAGTGGTTCTATGCAAATGGGCTCTCATTAAACTTTGACAAAACACAGTATATACAGTTCCACACAGTAAATGGAATGACACCATTAATAAATATAGACTTCGATCAGAAATCGGTAGCTAAGGTAGAATATTCAAAATATCTAGGTGTATGCATTGATGAGGGGTTGAACTGGAAAAAACACACTGAGAATCTGCTGAAACGTTTGAGTTCAGCTACTTACGCTATTAGGGTCATTGCAAATTTTGGCGATATACATCTGAGTAAATTAGCTTACCACGCCTATTTTCATTCTCTGCTTTCGTATGGCATCATATTCTGGGGTAACTCATCATTGAGTAAAAGAGTGTTCATTTCACAAAAGCATGTAATCAGAATAATTGCTGGAGCTCGTCCATGATCATCCTGCAGACACTTATTTAAAGAGCTAGAGATCTTCACTGTAGCCTCACAATATATATATATATATATATATATATATATATATATATATATATATATATATTCTTTTATGAAATTTGTTATTAACAGTCCGAACGAATTCAAAAGTAATGGCAGTGCACATGGCTACAACACTAGGAGAAAGGATGATCTTCACTACTCAAGGTTAAATCTAACTTTGGTTCAGAAGGGGGAAAATTATGCTACCACAAAAGTCTTTGGTCACTTACCTAATAGCATCAAAAGTCTGATAGATAGCCATATAGCATTTAAAAGGAAATTAAAAGAATTTCTTGATGGCAACTCCTTCTACTCATTAGATGAATTTTTGGATATAGTAAGTGGGCAATTTCCCCAACCCCCATAAAAAAATAATAAAAAATAATATTACGTGTCATGTAATATTTTATGTAATGTAATATCTTGTATAGACACCTTTTATTAACCTGACACGTTCCACATCATTAGGAAGAGTCGTATTCATGATCTATGGAAATAGTATTAACCTAATCTAATCTAAGCAGTGAACGGTCCATGAACCATTCTACATACACCCGTTGATATGCCGAAAGGCACGAGCACCAATTTCCCGGATGGATGCATCACATTTTCTCATGGTCTTTCAAAGTGATTGATCTGATGGCACGGTTCGCGCATGTCTGCTAGGCATCCTGCACGTCTGTTCAAATCACACAGATCCGTTACCTTCGGTTCATAGCGGCAACGAGAACCGAAGGAACGTTTTACCGGTAGGTGGCAATGCGCCGAGATATCGATGTTGACCCAGAATCCGCAGGCCGACATGGTTCAAATGCTAATCATTCCTGCGGAACATACTAGCGTACGTGTCTTTTGAATATGAATGCCTATCTCTAGTCGTTCATGGTATTTTGTTTTTTCGGAACATGGGTGTTTGTGAGCATTGGATTTTTGAACTTTCAGGCCTTCAGCCTTCAAATATTATCATTGCTCTTTCACTATTCAAGAAAAGACTTGTTTTTAATTACTGGGTTTCAGACTAACTCCTGTTGCAGAAGATTGTTATGTGTGTTAGTACATGTGATTTTATCCATTTTATACCAGAGCATTTTTCCCTGGTGCCCCCAGTGGACATGACATTAGTAGCTGGGTAAGAATAATGACAGTGAAACTGAAATGTAATTTCGAATAATGAACATAGTAGGAAGGTAAAAAGAATAATTACAACGATCCTCATTTACTTAAGAGACTGTCGGGTAACAATTCTTAGGAGAACCAGTGTCCATTGTTGAAAATTAAATGTCCTTTGCCATTTTACTACGGCGAGTAAAGAGTGAAGGTCGTACTACAGCCTATGCTGTATCTGCTAAAGCCTATGATAGCTCAGATGCTAGAGGCATGATTGAGCGTAATGGGTTAAACAAGTAACACTGGGTTAGAAAGTGGTGCATAGTCAGTGCATCATTGCAGTAATAACTATTGTATTTACCAAGTAACTTTGGCACCCAACATAAAGGTAGCAACAAGCTAACGCTGGCAGAATGAGATTTTCTGTCTGCAGTGGAGTGCGCGCTAATATGAAACTTCCTGGCAGATTAAAACTGTGTGCCAGAAAGAGACTCGAACTCGGGTGTTCATTTATTACCTAACACCACCACCCCTAGAATGCTGCACTCCTATTGGCTATTGCATTAGTCACATGATTCGACTTCATACAACCTAGGACTTGGAATCAATTTTCGTGAATGCTGCACCCACCTGGACTTGGAATCAAATAGTTAAAGTCTCCACCACAATCCTCAACCCAGCACCACGCCCCCTTACCGACCCATGTTGGTGGGCTAACGTGTACTAACATGCGCTAACGTGCACTAAACTGTACTAACGTGCACAGCGCATTTCGTCATCCAAGGTGGTGCGGCGAAATGGCGGGAAAACAGATCTGAAGACAAGTCTTTATTTTGCAGGTGGTGTCTCCACCACGAGATGTAATGTGCAACTGATTTAGTAGACATTTCTGCCACCAGCTCGTACTTTCATCCCTCCTATGACCTAATGCCAGATGGTGGTCTGTAGGGGCGAGAATGGTGTCAAAATGACTCAGGCTGCGATAGGCTGCTGGGGAGAGTAAGGAAGGAGTGCACTCTGTTTATTTTCTAACATTTTATTTACTGATGGAATATACAGGGTGTTTCAAAAATGACCGGTATATTTGAAACGGCAATAAAAATTAAACGGGCAGCGATAGAAATACACCGTTTGTTGCAATATGCTTGGGACAACAGTACATTTTCAGGCGGACAAACTTTCGAAATGACAGTAGTTACAATTTTCAACAACAGATGGCGCTGCAAGTGATGAGAAAGATATAGAAGACAACACAGTCTGTGGGTGCGCCATTCTGTACGTCGTCTTTCTGCTGTAAGCGTGTGCTGTTCACAACGTGCAAGTGTGCTGTAGACAACATGGTTTATTCCTTAGAACAGAGGATTTTTCTGGTATTGGAATTCCACCGCCTAGAACACAGTGTTGTTGCAACAAGACGAAGTTTTCAACGGAGGTTTAATGTAACCAAAGGACCGAAAAGCGATACAATAAAGGATCTGTTTGAAAAATTTCAACGGACTGGGAACGTGACGGATGAACGTTCTGGAAAGGTAGGGCGACCGCGTACGGCAACCACAGAGGGCAACGCACAGCTAGTGCAGCAGGTGATCCAACAGCGGCCTCGGGTTTCCGTTCGCCGTGTTGCAGCTGCGGTCCAAATGACGCCAACGTCCACGTATCGTCTCATGCGCCAGAGTTTACACCTCTATCTATACAAAATTCAAACGCAGCAACCCCTCAGCGCCGCTACCATTGCTGCACGAGAGACATTCGCTAACGATATAGTGCACAGGATTGATGACGGCGATATGCATGTGGGCAGCATTTGGTTTACTGACGAAGCTTATTTTTACCTGGACGGCTTCGTCAATAAACAGAACTGGCGCATATGGGGAACCGAAAAGCCCCATGTTGCAGTCCCATCGTCCCTGCATCCTCAGAAAGTACTGGTCTGGGCCGCCATTTCTTCCAAAGGAATCATTGGCCCATTTTTCAGATCCGAAACGATTACTGCATCACGCTATCTGGACATTCTTCGTGAATTTGTGGCGGTACAAACTGCCTTAGACGACACTGCGAACACCTCGTGGTTTATGCAAGATGGTGCCCGGCCACATCGCACGGCCGACGTCTTTAATTTCCTGAATGAATATTTCGATGATCGTGTGATTGCTTTGGGCTATCCGAAACATACAGGAGGCGGCGTGGATTGGCCTCCCTATTCGCCAGACATGAAACCCTGTGACTTCTTTCTGTGGGGACACTTGAAAGACCAGGTGTACCGCCAGAATCCAGAAACAATTGAACAGCTGAAGCAGTACATCTCATCTGCATGTGAAGCCATTCCGCCAGACACGTTGTCAAAGGTTTCGGGTAATTTCATTCAGAGACTACGCGATATTATTGCTACGCATGGTGGATATGTGGAAAATATCGTACTATAGAGTTTCCCAGACCGCAGCGCCATCTGTTGTTGAAAATTGTAACTACTGTAATTTCGAAAGTTTGTATGCCTGAAAATGTACTGTTGTCCCAAGCATATTGCAACAAACGGTGTATATCTACAGCTGCTCGTTTAGTTTTTATTGCCGTTTCAAATATACCGGCCATTTTTGAAACGACCTGTATTTATCACACTGACGCAAAACACTCGCCATCTTATGCTTGGGCTCACAATCCACAGTCTGCAGACACGCAAACAACTACTAATTTACGCATATAATTTAAGTACAGGCATTCACACTCCTCCTAAATAATTCAGCACAGTTATGTCTAGACAAGCTCAGTACTCGTAAACTGTCCAAATAACTAATAGCAAAGCCTACACACCTGCTTGTAAAATAATTCAATCAAAGCCTGCAAGCACCCTCTACCAACCCCTGCCCAGTAGAGCGCACAGGCAGCCCCAACGACGTGGAGCGGCCGTCAGCTGTCAAAGCACGCACAGGTCCCCGCCCAGGTCACGCAAGCGGCAACATCTCATTCATACTTCATTTCTGAGAAATTCCTATCTAAATGCGTGTTCACCTAGACACACGTGCTGACGTGATCGGGCGGGAGCGCAGTCGCGAGCTGCCCCCGAACGCAGGTGAAGGTTGCGTCTATACAGTTTCCCTTATATCCACGTCACAGAACTCCAAGGCGCAGTCCGTACTCTAGACACCTCAGGCCAGCACTGTCTTTACTGCGGATGGCAGTATAGCGCAGCCTGCTTTCACATACGTGATGTGTTCAGCTGTGCTTACCTGCCCCCTGCATGGCACACGACGCGTCGCCCGGAGAAACATCTGCATTACGGCTAGCAATGTAACAACGTCCCCAATGTTATTGATACGTCACAATGCTTCGTAAAAAAAAATAATAGTCAACGCGACTTCTACAAAATTGTGTATTCTCCCGGAAATAGTTGACACTGGCTTCCTATATGTCCCAGCTTGTATACACAGAAATTCCTACTCTAACAGAACCTCGTTATGAAAACTACACCGAATGCACTCATCCCAGCGATACTAACGTCTTTCCCCTCCAGATTTCAACATACGCAAACGGTCTCTCCGGTATGTACAGACCCCTATATCCTAGCACAAACGATGGAGCATTCTTGTTTGTTCTTATCGAATTTACACGCCGAATTACTTATGCCGCCAGTATCGAAGCACTATTCACCAATTTTTTCTGATGCTTTCAACCATTATATTACACAGATTGCTAAATTGCATTCACGCTTAAACCCGCAAAATTGTCTCCACATTATCAAATATATACCAGACTCACAAGAATATTGCAAGTCATGAACATATTTACCACTGTAGCTACAATTAAATATTACTATTGCTGCTACAGTCTGACACCAATCAATGTACAGGTAATCTTTCCTCTTGAAGACTGTACTTCAGCATTTATTGCTCTTCTTAACTATATGCAATTACATTACGGCACTCTGAAATGTATTACTATACATCGATAAGGAGTGCTAAGCTCCTCGACATGGTCACATCTCGAGAAATCTCGTGCACTTGGACGGGTTAGGACTCGGAAAGCTCTATTCATTCTCGCCACGTGGAGTGTAGCGGTCTTCTTCTGATCAGTTGGAGATTAATTCTCTAACGGTGCTGCAGGGTGGGTTGGTCAATGACTGTGTGAGGATGGTCTTTTACCCTAAGACGGGCAGAATGCTCTGTGGCTTCCATGCGCAGAGAGATGGATCGTAAATTAAGTACTATGCTCGAGGTCTTAGAAATACGTAGAGCACTGTCTGGTATACTTTGATGATTTATGTGTTCGAGAAGTGACTGTGAATGGGTGTACTGAGTAGTCATCTATCCATGTTCCCAATGATACTCGCAAAGTAGAGAAGGGATGGTTTAGCTGTGATACTGAAATTGGGAAAACATGCTGTCACATGATTGGCCGGTGTTGGAGAAACTGTAAAATTCTTCGCGCTATAAAGTGTGGTTCTTAATATTACAGTACATCGGCGGTGTCTTTTCCTCCCATCCGTGCATTCGTGCGCTGTTGGTTACCACATAATGATTGACTGACAACGCTTGTTTGAGTTGGGGAGCGTCTCATACGAATTTAAAGTGGCCTCTGCATTTCCTGTATATATTCAATAGGATCGTGTCCACATAGGCATCTGCAGTGGCAGTAGCAGGTTGAGGTGAGGGATTGGGAGCGCCGTTAGGAATGCTTGGATAGCTGCACTCTGCGATATTCTGGGGAAGTATTGTGAAATCTGTTTCTCCGCGCTATAGGTCTGCCGCAGTTATGTGTCATTGCATCTCCATCGACGCCTAGATGACTTATAAATCGTATGAGCTTTTATAGTGCGCAATTTTTCTGTTTTGGGAGGGTAGAGAATACCGATGATAGCATGTTGGGCTGATTGATTTGAATGGACAAGGATATGTAGTACTTGTATCTAATTTGGGACATACCACATTGCACATTGCGCGCATTTCCACCGAATGCTCAAAACACGGACCTGTTGCAATAACTCAGGTCGTTCTGTTTCTACACGGGTTGCAGAAGGTGGTGGAAATGTCTTTCTCTGACTTCTGCTCAGTTCAGACTTAAATTGGAACGAACACTTGCGGAAAGCTGTAGAAATGGGTGCGACTGCAAGATGTGTAGGGTGTGACTAAAAGCAAGTTGTAATTTTACTGTAGCAGACAGGTTCAATGAAGGCGCCTCGTTTAGAGATATGAGAGTGAAAGAAATATGATTCACTTGTGGGTGTAAGCCTATGCATGTATGTGCTTGAATGGAAAGACTGTGTCCAAATGATGGACATAATTTCTAACATATAGCTTAAGACTAGAGATCTGAAAAGCTAGTGTACATTTTTTCTCCTTAGGACCTCAATCGGCACATCTACTACTACTACTACTACTACTACTGTTTGTGCTCCTTCTCAATCAGTCATCGCCTATAACTCGGCGGATACATCGCGGAACCTCTGATATGGTCTCGAGACAGAATGGGTTCCAAATACCAAAGAATTTTCTAGTTGGGGCGGTGTGAGGGAGTCGCAAATACATACCACGTTCCTTAGCAGAATCACTTTCAAAGTTCATTGATTTTATGACGAGGTTGCATCGTTGGCTGATAGTACATATTCGTACGATCACCGTCACGGTATTTGTCCGGAAAACGCAAGAGACGTGAACACGGATCGTTGATTTTCGATCAGTATTATTTCGTATCAGTAATATCAGAAATTGAGTCCGCCTTGATGCAAAACACCTTGTTATTCGTTTATTTCTTTATTATCCTAAACTAGTTTCGGCGATAAATATCACCATCATCAGTGTTTTTTTAATCTAAAACATGCAGAAAATGTTTTTTTTTTTTGGGGTATCAGTCTACTGATTGGTTTGATGCGGCCCGCCACGAATTCCTTTCCTGTGCTAACCTCTTCATCTCAGAGTAGCGCTTGCAACCTACGTCCTCAATTATTTGCTTGACGTATTCCAATCTCTGTCTTCCTCTACAGTTTTTGTCCTCTACAGCTCCCTCTAGTACCATGGAAGTCATTCCCTCATGTCTTAGCAGATGTCCTATCATCCTGTCCCTTCTCCTTATCAGTGTTTTCCACATATTCCTTTCCTCTCAGATTCTGCGTAGGACCTCCTCATTCCTTACCTTATTAGTCCACCTAATTTTCAACATTCGTCTATAGCACCAAATCTCAAATGCTTCGATTCTCTTCTGTTCCGGTTTTCCCACAGTCCATGTTTCACTACCATACAATGCTGTACTCCAGACGTACATCCTCAGAAGTTTCTTCCTCAAATTAAGGCTGGTATTTGATATTAGTAGACTTCTCTTGGCCAGAAATGCCTTTTTTGCTATAGCGAGTCTGCTTTTGATGTCCTCCTTGCTCCGTCCGTCATTGGTTATTTTACTGCCTAGGTAGCAGAATTCCTTAACTTCATTGACTTCGTGACCATCAATCCTGATGTTAAGTATCTCGCTGTTCTCATTTCTATTACTTCTCATGACCTTCGTCTTCCTCCGATTTACTCTCAAACCGTACTGTGTACTCATTAGACTCTTCATTCCGTTCAGCAGATCATTTAATTCTTCTTAACTTTCACTCAGGATAGTAATGTCATCAGCGAATCGTATCATTGATATCCTTTCACCTTGTATTTTAATTCCACTCCTGAACCTTTCTTTTATTTCCATCATTGCTTCCTCGATGTACAGATTGAAGAGTAGGGGCGAGAGGCTACAGCCTTGTCTTACACCCTTCTTAATACGACCACTTCGTTCTTGATCGTCCACTCTTATTATTCCCTCTTGGTTGTTGTACATATTGTATATGACCCGTCTCTCCCTATAGCTTACCCCTACTTTTTTCAGAATCTCGAACAGCTTGCACCATTTTATATTGTCGAACGCTTTTTCCAGGTCGACAAATCCTATGAAAGTGTCTTGATTTTTCTTTAGCCTTGCTTCCATTATTACCCGTAACGTCAGAATTGCCTCTCTCGTCCCTTTACTTTTCCTAAAGCCAAACTGATCGTCACCTAGCGCATTCTCAATTTTCTTTTCCATTCTTCTGTATATTATTCTTGTAAGCAGCTTCGATGCATGAGATGTTAAGCTGATTGTGCGATAATTCTCGCACTTGTCAGCTCTTGCCGTCTTCGGAATTGTGTGGATGATGCTTTTCCGAAAGTCAGATGGTATATCGCCAGACTCATATATTCTACACACCAACGTGAATAGTCGTTTTGTTGCCACTTCCCCCCCAATGATTTTAGTATGATTGTACAAACACAGTAAAACATTATTACATTTTTACAAATCGCCTTTTGAAATATAGTTTTACATTGGTACTTTCATACTACCTTTGGGATAATAAAGAAATAAACGAATAACAAGGTGTTTTGCATCAAGGCGGACTCAATTTCTGATATTACTGTTTCTCAATGCGAACACGTACCAAATGGAAGAGTTTCAAAATAATATTATTGTTATTTTGGATCGTAGGCAAACAGTTATTGACGAAGTATTATAAACATTATTAGTGCTGGGTGTGTGATATGTTCACATTTGTGCATGAGGTTTATAAAGTTTGTTTTTGTGTAAAGGAAATCACTATTTTCAACCGTAAGGTGGGTATGGATTTGGCTTGGGGTACTGTGATGGCAAAGGGAAGAGTATGTCAAGTAGTAACAAAGGTACAGATATTTCCATTTCCAGAGCAACAGCCTTCAGCGGCGTGTATTTCTGATACCTCGCTCATTGCCAAATGCCATTCAACTGAGACCGCGATCGTAACATTTAATTGTAAGTATAATAATAGAGGATATATGTGGCTGGTTTCCTAGAATGTTTCCGTGTATGCAAAGTCTGTGATGGTACTGATTGACGTTCGCCGTTAACGGCAGCAGTCTTCCGAATGCAGCGGCCTGTTGGAGTGTTATTCTCTCCCATGTAATGTATGAGAGTTAACTTTGCAGTCCTCTACACGACTGAATAGCGAACCAATACTTAGTATGTGTTGGGCTGCTTTCGTGATCGAGTGTAACTTCGAGAAGATGATGCGTTTGCGGTGGAGTGTTATTCGCTCCCATGTTAATTATTCCGTTCACTCCTTCTGCACATTTGGTGCCTTTATTTAGTTGAGAGAAGATCGATTGCGGTGTGTACATATGGCATGTGGAAGACATGGTTGCCTGTTCTGTAGACATGGGAAAGACCTTTGCTGGCTAGTAAATTATAGGAATGATTTGGAATGTGTTACATCAGCGAGATCGGTATTCGCAGGTGGAGATATGATTTTTAATGTGTTTGTTGCTAGTTACTCAGTGGTCTAGAGCACGTTCCACGTAGCTTAAGGTTCGGGTTTGTAGATAAATAATTTCCAGTGTATATCTTCGGAATTATGTTGCGCTAGCGATCGATAGGCTACTGCTGTGTGCTTGATATCGAGAAGTAGGGCGAAAATGATATAATATTATGGTGAATATAGGTCTGTTCATGTAATCCCAGAGTCTGGAGATGCCTGTAGAAATGCAAGCAAGCAGGCAAGTCCAGACCAGAAAGTGTAACGCGTTGGTAGCGATGTGGAGACGAATGTGTCTTTGTACATCAGTTCTGAGAGTGACTTCGTTTCATTGAGGGCTTTCTGATGTAAAATTGGTGAATTTGTATGGCATAGGATATGACTTGTGTGTTTACTAGATCGTTACGGTACACGTTGTAATATTTCTGAGTTGAAGATCAGTTTCACACACTAATATTCAAGCTCCTGGCCCCAGTGGGAGGAGAGTATAAATGAGTAGGTGCGTTTACGTATTTGACGATATGTATGGCACTTTGCGAGATTTATTTGTTGGTGCGAAGTGGTGATCAGTGTAAAGTAGCTTATTACCGCTGAATGTTGCGTCTCTAGAAAGAAAGAAAAGACTGATGGTGCCTCACTAGGACTGGGGAGCATCGTAACATATAGCCGGTGTGAGTGTAGGCATATGACAATTCTTAAGTGGAAAATTATATTCGCTATAAATACTGAAGTACAGTCGTCAAGCGGAGAGATTACCTGTACATTTATTGGTGTCAGACTGTAGCAGCAATAGTAATATTTAATTGTGCATACAGTGGTAAATATGTTCCTGGTTTGCCAATATTGTTGTGAGTCTTGTATGTATCTGATAATGTGGAGACAATTTTGCGGATTTAACTGTGATGAAATTTAGCTATCTGTGTAATATAACGGCTGAAAGCACCAGAAAGAATTGGTGGCTGGTGCTTCGATACCGGCGTCGTAAGTAATTCCGCGTGTAAATTCGATAAGAGCAAATAAGAATGCTCCATCGTTTGTGCTGGGATATAGGGGTCTGTATACATCGGAGGGAACGTTTGCATATGTTGAAGTCTGGAGGGGAAAGAGGTTAGGATCACTGGGATGAGTGCATTCGATGTTATTTTCGTAAGGAGATTCTGTTAGAGGAGGAATTTCCATGAATACAAGCTGGGACATATAGAAAGCTAGTGTTAACTATTTCCAGGAGACTATGCAATTCTGGAGAGGTCTAGTTGGCGCGTATTTTTTTTTACAAAGCCATGTGACGTAAGAATAACATTGGGACCGTTGTTACATGCATAGCCGCCACGCAGACGTTTTGCTGGGAGACGCGGCGTGAGCCATGAAGGGGGTGGGTACGCACATCTGAACACATCACGTATGTTCTGTTAGATGGAAGCAGGCTGCGCTATTCTGCCATCCGGGGTAAGAACAGTGCTGGCCTGAGGTGTCTCGAGTATGGGGCTGCACCTTGGAGTTCTGTGATGTGGGTATAAGGGCAACTGAATAGATGTAACTTTCGCCTGCGTTCGGGTGCAGCTTGTGGCTGCGCTCCCGCCCAATCACGTCAGTATGTGTGTCTAGGTGAACATGTATTTGGATATGAATTTCTTAGAAATGAAGTATGAATGAGATGTCGCCGCTTGCGTGACCCGGGCGGAGGCCTGTGAGTGATTTGACAGCTGACGGCCGCGCCATGTCGTTGGGGCTGCCTGTGCGCTCTACTGGACAGGATTTGGCGGAGGGTACTTGCGGGTGTTGATTAAATTATTTTACGAGCAGGTGTGTAGGCTTTGCTATTAGTTATTTGGACAGTTTACGAGTACTTAGCTTGTCTAGACATAACTGTGCTGAATTATTTAGGAGGAGTGTGAATGCCTGTACTTAAATTATTTGAGTAAATTAGGAGTTGTTTGCATGTCTGCAGACTGTAGATTGTGAGCCCAAGCATAAGATGCCGAGTATTTTCGTCAGTGTGATATATATATCCCGTAAGTGAATAAAATGTTCGAAATTGAATAGAGTGCACTCCTTCCTTACTCTGCCCAGCAGCCTATCGCAGCCACCATCTGGGATTAGGTCATAGGAGGGATGAAAGTACGATCTGGTGGCAGTAATGTGTACTAGGCACACTACATCTCGTGGTGGAGACACCGCCTGCCAAACAAAGACTTGTGTTCAGATCTGTTTTCCCGCCATTTCGCCGCACCATCTTGGATGACGTTGTGCGCTGTGCACTTTAGTACAGTTTAATGCACGTAAGTGCATGTTAGTACACGTTAGCCCACCAACATGGGTCGGTAAGGGGGCGTGGTGCTGGGTTGAAGATTATGGTGGAGACTTGAACTATTTGATTCCAAGTCCAGGTGGGTGCAGCATTCACGAAAATTGATTCCAAGTCCTAGGTTGTATGAAGTCGAATCATGTGACTAATGCAATAGACAATAGGAGTGCAGCGTTCTAGGGGTGGAGGTGTTAGGTCATGAATGAACACCGCACTGGTAGTGGGAAATTGTGGAAATTCTCATTTGATCACTGAATATTGAAATTGTAAATAAACTTATTCAATATGATTAAAATTGAAATGGAATTAAGTACTTAGGTAATTCATACGTTAGATGAGTGATGGTTTCACTTGTGTTCAGTTAAATTCGTTAGCATATTTACAGAAGACTATGTCCAGCTCGAGTATAAAGGTGAGGGCTTGAGACTGTGAGAGCAGCGGTCCCTCGGCCGTGGGCCGCTGGCACAGCACAAGTCCACTTCAAATGCATGAGAGAGAGAGAGCGGACGATCTTGTGTCATCACCCGCCATCATGGTAGCTCCCTGTGGTGGTCACGATATGAACTAAGTCAGTTGGGCTCTGGAGCTCGCTGTGAACACACTGGGTGCCGCCATCTTGAATACCGGTAATTGCATCATGATCTGACTTCAGGAGAGTGCTCTCTGGTGGCGACCATATGAACAACGTTAATTGGGCTCTGGAGCTCATGATGAACACACTGGGTACCGCCATCTTGAATAACGCTATTTGCCTCATCTGACTTCAGGAGAGTGCTCTCTGGTGGCGACCATATGAACAACGTTAATTGGGCTCTGGAGCTCATGGTGAACACACTGGGTACCGCCATCTTGAATAACGCTATTTGCCTCATCACCTGATGTCAGAGTGGCGTCCTCTGGTGGCGAAGATATGAACTAAACCAGTTGGAGCCCAGACCCAGTGGAGAACACACCTGTTTGAAATTGGTTAAATAATAAAGACAAGTCATTTTTCCCGCCATGTTCTTTGTTAAGTAGAAATTGTGGTGTCACCGCCAGACACCACACTTGCTAGGTGGTAGCTTAAATCGGCCGCGGTCCATTTAGTGCATGTCAGACCCGCGTGTCGCCACTGTGTGATCGCAGACCTAGCGCCACCACAAGGCAGGTCTCGAGATACGGATAGCACTCGCCCCAGTTGTACGGACGACATTGCTAGCGACAATACGGACGAAGCCTTCCTCTCATTTGCCGAGAGACAGTTAGAATAGCCTTCTGCTAAGTCCATGGCTACGACCTAGCAAGGCGCCAATTGTAACAGTGCATGTATCTTACGAGTCTCATTTGTATAGTCAAGAGAGATGTATCACAAGGAGTGAATAAAGTTAAGTATATTCCAAAGCTACGTATTTTCTTGATAGCAGTCATAACGTATCTTGTTCCAGACTTGACGCCAGTCGGCGTGTGTGTACGCATGCCTTTCTTTCGGCTCCCTTCTCAGTGTGGCGTAGCTAGCTTGTTACGCCACAACAGAAATAACAGGCGTGTGGTGCATTATCCTGCTGGAATTTGAACTTCGCACCATTTCTCTTGGGGAGGGGTTAGGTTAGTGGAGGTAGCCCAATTGACCTTATTCCCGCCAAAATGCGTTGTCTTGATTGACGTCACAGCAGCAATCTTGATTGACGTCTTGTGCTGTTGCCAAGTCTACATGACGCCACCTTGGATGACGTCAACGCCGCCATCTTGGATACATATGGCAACAATGGAATGCGGGGTGGCGTCCCCTAGTAATGACAATTTGCAGTGTAATTATAGTTTCAAATTAATTTTGGAATTAAGAAAAATAATTGATTTTTTTTCTAAAAATAAATCTTAAGTTCATTTCATGTGTTAATTGTGTTTGGAAAAGGAAAATATAAGACCATTTTCCTTATACAATCGAAATTACAGTAAATGCAGAATTACAATTTTGATTTCATTGGATCATGTTGTTAAGTGCTGTGTATAGGATCTCCAATAGGTAACGAAAAAAAAGGAGGTGCACAGGCCAGTTCCATTACGAGCGCTGTCTGCGGAAAACTATTTCACGGCATTTGTGGCCTTTATACTTAGCCAGCGTCATTAAAATTGAGCCAGCTTTTTCTTTCTAAACCCTTATGACTTAAAAATTTTAAGAAATGTTGTCCACTGGTTCTAAAAAAGAAAAAAAAGTTTTAATTATTTACCTGAGCTGACATACCAGTAACGTGTGTAGGATAGAGTTTGTACCTGTGAGCTGGACGCAACAGTCCGCTCTAGAGACGATCAAGTGGGGTAAGCAGAGAGCCAAATGCAGCTGCGATTGAGTGTTCTTTAGCCTCTGACCTATGAGTGGCAGCTCTGGAAATAGCTGGACGGGACAGGAAGGGACGGGGGCGAATGGACGCGTTGTTAATTGCATCAGAGGGGTAATTACTGGCCGCGCCGTGAGACATTACGCCCGCCGATGACCAGCGCTAGCGACGGTCGGACAGTAATGGCACGGATGCACCAGGCCAACGTCAGAGCCGCCACAGGCCAGTAGGCGTACCGAAATACCCGCCTCCCCCCTCCCTCCCCCCCCCCCCATGCGGCCGTCGCTCGTGCCTCAGCCCACGTGACTCAGCTGCACACCTATATACTGCTGGGTTACCATGCGAGGTGCCGGGGCTAGCAGTGTATTTAACACTAAATTCCTCTAGAATCTACATATGTAAATGATGCTCTAAGCCCCCCCTATTCTAACTCCGACTTTTGCGGTTGCACAACGATTAAAAAAAAATACGCGAACTGACTCTAATCAACCCTGCCAGTGGAGTAGAAGAGAGTTTGGCACCTGCAATAATTTAATTTGATAAATAAGTTTAATAAACGAAGGTTTCATTAACATAGTGAGGAATGATAGGGTTGCTCTACCGATTAACAGAATGAAAGTTCTGTCCAAAATAACAATATGATTTATTAAGACTAAACACAAAATAATAAACAAAAACACATGAAACATTTACAATACATCAAATTGGCTCAAATTGGATACTCAAACAAACGCTGTGAATGTGAAGTTGTCCCTAAACTAGATTGTGAGGATTATGACGAAGTGGTATGTGGAGCCAATTCCTTGCAACTCAAATCTTAAGCGAAAACACATAGCCAACCCAACATTAATTGCTGCTACCCAAGACAGAACAAAGAAAAAGATGAACAGGCGCGCTCTGCTGAGCTCTGATTGTCACCTAGGAAAGTCCCTGTCTGCCGGTGCTGCGGACATACCTTACCAAGCTGTCTTCTTAACAGCAAGAACACGATTTGGCGTACTGGAGGCGATGGCTGGTTGCTTCGACGTCCTCGAACGAAAAGCGAGAGCCGACTACCTAGAGCATCCATACAGGCCGAACACACAACATTCCCGCCCCCACGACAGTGGCCGTGGTTAAACGTACCAATCAGCAACTCGAAAACCGGCGGAAAATTCCACTCTATTGCCAGAGCACTACCATTCCACCAATGGAGATTCTTGGCGCCAATTTCTGCGCTGATTTTGCTACGTCACGGAGCTATGCGCTGAGCAAGCCAATCACAGTTACTATTTTGCAGAGGTGGCATGAGCCCCCTCTCATATTTCTATCTTACGATTTTCCTCTCTAATTGCATGCAGTGAAAAGTCGCTATTCCTTCACACGCGGACTTCCCATGCAGCGTCTCTCGTCACCCGGGTGGTCCGGTGACACGCGGGCAATGCTGATCTGGAAAGGGTTAAGCCGACGGGGATTTTCCCGCCACAACTGCCTGGGTACACAAGTCATTCCCACGCCTCGCTGGTAGCCCGCCAGAAAGTGTTTTCGCTAAGTTTCTGCGAAGTAACGGAACCTCTAGCCCAGCCGCTACTTCAGACCCCTCCGGGCGTGTCTTTTGACAATGTCGGCGTCTGCAAAGCATTCACTCGACTTCCTCACACCCGTCGGCTTAACCCTTTCCAGATCAGCATTGCCCGCGTGTCACCGGACCACCCGGGTGACGAGAGACGCTGCATGGGAAGTCCGCGTGTGAAGGAATAGCGACTTTTCACTGCATGCAATTAGAGAGGAAAATCGTAAGATAGAAATATGAGAGGGGGCTCATGCCACCTCTCAACCACATGCCACTGTTACATGAGGCCTTGTTCCACCACTCGCTTCACTTAAAGCATTTTTTTCTCATTTGTACAGTACTTGCTTTCATGACTGAATCAATAATCGCCGTCTAGAAGACAAGATCGTACAGCTCAGGTATGACGTCACGCCCTTCAGTTCCCACAGCCTCTCTCCGTCGCTCCACTAACATCTGACGCGTCATCGTCGTCATTTGTTGCCGTGCTTGCAACTCGCGGGTGAGTACCGATGTGCATCCGAAAGATGGATCCACCAGCATTATGCCTCCGGAAACATTTATTGGGCAGATCTACCTGCATATACTCCGAGGTATGGTTGGGCTGGTTCCATCTGTATAATACACTGAAGTGCCAAAGAAACTGATATTGGCATGGATATACAAATACAGAGACATGTAAACCAGCACAATTCGGCGCTGCCGCCAGCACCGCCTATATAGGACAACAAATGTCTAGCATAGTAGTTATATCGTTTAGTGCTCCTACAATGGCAGGTTCTCAAGATTTAAGTGAATTTGTGTGTGATATTATAGTCGGCGCACGAGCGATGGAGCACAGCATCTCGAAGGTATCCATGAAGTGGGGATTTTCCCATACGATCATTTCATGAATGTACCGTGAATATCAGGAATTCGGTAAAATACCAAATCTCCGAAATCACTGGGGCTGGAAAAGGATCCTGCAAGAACAGGACCAACGATGACTAAGGAGAATCGTTCAATGTGACAGAACTGCAACTCTTCCGAAAACTGCTGCAGATTTCAGTGGTGGGCCATCAACAAGTGTCAGCGTGCTAACCGTTCAATGAAACGTCATTGACATCAGGTTTAGTAGCCAAAAGCCCACTCGTGTACCCCTCATGACTGCAAGGCACAAAACTTTATCCCTCGCCTGGTCCCATCAATACTGACATTGGACTTTTGATGACTGGAAACGTGTTGCCTGGTCGGACGAGTCTCGTTTCAAATTGAATCGAGCAGATGGACGTGTATGGTTATGGAGATAACCTCATGAATCCATGGACCCTGCATGTCGGCAGGGGACTGTTGATGCTGGTGGAGGTCTGTAATGGTGTGGGGTATGTGCAGTTGGAGTGATATGGGGCCCCAGATATGTCTAGATACAACTCTGACAGGTGATACGTGTGTGAGCATCCTGTCTGATCACCTACATCCATTCATGCCCATTGTGCATTCCGATGGGCAATTCTAACAGGGCAATGCAGCACCCCAAACGTCCAGAACTGCTAGAGAGTGGCTCCAGGAACATTTTTCTGAAATAAAATGATAATTAAATCGACACCTTAGCTGCAAACAGGTGTTGACATACATCATTGGGGACATGTTGAAAATTCTTCTGAGTTTAAACACTTCCAGTGGCCACCAAGCTTCCCAGACATGACAATTAATGAGCATATCTGGGATGTCATGCTACGTGCTGCTGAAAAGAGATCTCCACCCAGTCGTACTCTCACGGATTTATGGACAGCCCTGCAGGATTCATGGTGCCAGTTCCTTCCAGCACTACTTCAGACATTAGTGGAGTCCATGCCATATTGTGTTGCGGCGCTTCTGCGTGCTCTCAGGGAACCTACACGACATTAGGCAGGTGTAGGAGTTTCTTTGGCTCTTCAGTGTAATTTTCAGATAATGTTTACTGTTGATGCTCCCAGTGTATGATCCGAGACATCAGCCAAAAGATGTATTCACCACCATTATGCGTTAAGAAATATTTATCAAAACGGTTCCAGCTGCCTATACTCCCGGGTAACGGAAGTTGTAGATTCATCTGCATAACAATTCGTGGACAACGTTTAGTATGGATGTACCCCACGTATGATGTGAGGTACTGTCTAAAAGGCAGATCCTTTTACTTTAGATCTGATGTTCCAAGAACCACCACCGCCAATGACGACGACACCTTAGGCATCGGTGGAGTAATGGAGAGAGGCTTTGGGAGGTCTCTGCTTGGAGATCCAAAACGTAAAATAGCGTAAACGTGTTCTGCTACATGTGTGTTTACATCAGAATAAAGTCAGCAGTACTGCAGTACAGTAATGCATTTATGTGCATCTGTTTTTGCGATAACTGTAGATACCATGACTGGTTTGGGGGAGGGGGGGGGGGAAGCTATGATCAGAGTTTGGCGGTATTAACAGAAAGATGACGCTACATCGAGTAAGCAAGAAGTGTATATACATACAGATAAATATCTAAAGCATGCAAAAACTTCACAGAATCAGTAAAATTCTGTTGCGATATGTTGTTGTGGAATACGTGAATTTATAGTTAGATTGCTGTGGAAATGTGTCAGTTCAGAGAATAACTGCTTGGGATTTTACGTATCGTGTGCATGAACACGTCTGTGGTTGAAGTCGTTTCCATACACGTATCTAAGATCCGTATAAAGTTTTGTCCTCTGGTCGCTGCGGTAAGTTGCCGTTAGATACAACTGTTCTACTGAAAATTTCCATCACACGACAGCTCATGGCATATATGTTTCGGTAGACTTCATGTTTTCAGAGGTTAACTCACTTCTGCTCAGTTGCATGTTCCAAAACAACAAGGACGTTCTGTTGTGATTGGTAATTTTCTCACAAACATGGTGGAAGTTTTAGAGTCATTTAGGATACGTTATCGATTTCGTACATGATAGAAATGTACAAGAGATGTGTGACAAGTGAATGCATTTGTCAGATGTACTGTTATGAAGCTCCAACCTCAGCAATTTGCTCGTCCGTCTTTGACTACAGTATCGCAGACCGAGTTCGTAGTTTTATTCAGTTGAATGTTACAAAATAACGAGGAGAGGGGAATGGGAACTATAGCTTCATCTACATCTACATCTACATCCATACTCCGCAAGCCACCTGACGGTATGTGGCGGAGGGTACCTTGAGTACCTCTATCGGTTCTCCCTTCGTCTCGTATTGTTCGTGGAAAGAAAGATTGTCGGTATGCCTCTGTGTGGGCTCTAATCTCTCTGATTTTATCCTCATGGTCTCTTCGCGAGATATACGTAGGAGGGAGCAATATACTGCTTGACTCCTCGGTGAAGGTATGTTCTCGGAACTTCAACAAAAGCCCGTACCGAGCTACTGAGCGTCTCTCCTGCAGAGTCTTTCACTGGAGTTTATCATCTCCGCACTACACACCGGAAGCAGCTACTAGGGTAGCAGAGTACGTGTGGCGTGCACACGGGGGTTTTTTAGGTTAGAGGGACCCCCCCTTGGGCGAAACGATAAAATACCTGACGGCTTACCAGAGAGGACATTATCATCGTTGATAAAGAACGTCCGTCCTCAGAGACCAAAAACAGGAAAAGTTAACGTAATATTGGTAAACTGCAGGAGTATCCAGGGCAAGGTTCCTGAATTAGTATCTCTTATTGAAGGAAATAGTGCGCATATAGTATTAGGAACGGAAAGTTGGTTAAAACCGGAAGTGAACAGTAACGAAATCCTAGACACAGAATGGAATATATACCGCAAGGATAGGATAAACGCCAATGGTGGAGGAGTATTTATAGCAGTAAAGAATTCAATAATATCCAGTGAAGTTATTAGCGAATGCGAATGTGAAATAATCTGGGTTAAGTATCAAAGGTGGGTCAGATATGATAGTCGGATGCTTCTATAGACCACCTGCATCAGCAACCGTAGTAGTTGAGCGCCTCAGAGAGAACCTGCAGAACGTCGTGAAGAAGTTTCGTGATCATACTATTGTAATAGGGGGAGACTTCAATCTACCAGGTATAGAATGGGATAGTCACACAATCAGAACTGGAGCCAGGGACAGAGACTCTTGTGACATTATCCTGACTGCCTTGTCCGAGAATTACTTCGAGCAGATAGTTAGAGAACCAACTCGTGAAGCTAACGTTTTAGACCTCATAGCAACAAATAGACCGGAACTTTTCGACTCCGTGAATGTAGAAGAGGGTATCAGTGATCATAAGTCAGTGGTTGCATCAATGACTACAAGTGTAATAAGAAATGCCAAGAAAGGAAGGAAAATATATTTGCTTAACAAGAGTGATAGGGCACAAATCGCAGAATATCTGAGTGACCACCATCAAACGTTCATTTCTGAGGAAGAGGATGTGGAACAAAAATGGAAAAAATTCAGAAACATCGTCCAGTACGCCTTAGATAAGTTCGTACCGACTAAGGTCCAAAGCGAGGGGAAAGATCCACCGTGGTATAACAATCATGTACGAAAGGTACTACGGAAACAAAGAAAGCTTCATCATAGGTTTAAGAGTAGTCGAATCATAGCTGATAAGGAAAAGCTGAACGAAGCGAAAAAGAGCGTAAAGAGAGCAATGAGAGAAGCATTCAACGAATTCGAACATAAAACATTGGCAAACAATCTAAACAAGAACCCTAAAAAGTTTTGGTCATATGTAAAATCGGTAAGCGGATCTAAATCCCCTATTCAGTCATTCGTTGACCACGATGGCACCGAAACAGAGGACGACCGAAGAAAGGCAGAAATACTGAATTCAGTGTTCCGAAACTGTTTCACTGCGGAAAATCGTAACACGGTCCCTGACTTCAGCCGTCGCACGGACGCCAAAATGGAAAATATTGAAATAAACGATATCGGAATTGAAAAACAACTGCTATCACTTAGTAGCGGAAAAGCATCCGGACCAGACGAGATACCCTTAAGATTCTACAGTGATTATGCTAAAGAACTTGCCCCCTTTCTATCAGCAATTTATCGTAGATCGCTGGAAGAACGTAAAGTACCTAGCGACTGGAAGAAAGCGCAGGTCGTTCCCATTTTCAAGAAGGGTCATAAATCAGATGCGAATAATTATAGGCCTATTTCGCTTACGTCAATCTGTTGTAGAATAATGGAACATGTTTTGTGTTCTCGTATTATGACGTTCTTAGATAATACAAATCTCCTTCATCATAACCAACATGGATTCCGCAAACAGAGATCATGTGAAACTCAGCTCGCCCTATTTGCCCAAGAAATTCATAGTGCCGTAGACACTGGCGAGCAGATTGATGCCGTATTCCTGGACTTCAGGAAGGCATTTGATACGGTTCCGCACTTACGTTTAGTGAAAAAAATACGAGCTTACGGAATATCGGACCAGGTTTGTGATTGGATTCAGGATTTCCTAGAAGAAAGAACACAACATGTCATTCTTAACGGTTCAAAATCTGCAGATGTAGAGGTAATTTCGGGAGTACCGCAGGGAAGCGTGATAGGACCTTTATTGTTTACAATATACATAAATGACTTAGTTGACAACATCGGTAGCTCCGTGAGGCTATTTGCAGATGACACGGTTGTCTACAAGAAAGTAGCAACATCAGAAGACTCGTACGTACTCCAGGAGGACCTGCAGAGGATTAATGCATGGTGCGACAGCTGGCAGCTTTCCCTAAACGTAGATAAATGTAATATAATGCGCATACATAGGGGCAGAAATCCATTCCAGTACGATTATGCCATAGGTGGTAAATCATTGGAAGCGGTAACGACCGTAAAATACTTAGGAGTTACTATCCGGAGCGATCTGAAGTGGAATGATCACATAAAACAAATAGTGGGAAAAGCAGGCGCCAGGTTGAGATTCATAGGAAGAATTCTAAGAAAATGTGACTCATCGACGAAAGAAGTAGCTTACAAAACGCTTGTTCGTCCGATTCTTGAGTATCGCTCATCAGTATGGGACCCTTACCAGGTTGGATTAATAGAAGAGATAGACATGATCCAGCGAAAAGCAGCGCGATTCGTCATGGGGACATTTAGTCAGCGCGAGAGCGTTACGGAGATGCTGAACAAGCTCCAGTGGCGGACACTTCAAGAAAGGCGTTACGCAATACGGAGAGGTTTATTATCGAAATTACGAGAGAGCACATTCCGGGAAGAGATGGGCAACACATTACTACCGCCCACATATATCTCGCGTAATGATCACAACGAAAAGATCCGAGAAATTAGAGCAAATACGGAGGCTTACAAGCAGTCGTTCTTCCCACGCACAATTCGTGAATGGAACAGGGAAGGGGGGATCAGATAGTGGTACAATAAGTACCCTCCGCCACACACCGTAAGGTGGCTCGCGGAGTATAGATGTAGATGTAGATGTAGATGTAACGCTTTCTCCATTACTAAATAATCCTGTAACGAAGCGCGCTGCTCTCCGTTGGATCTTCCCTATCTCCTCTATAAACCCTATATGGTACGGATCCCACACTGGTGACCAATACTCAAGCAGTGAGCGAACAAGTGTACCGTATCCTACTTTCTTTGTTCTCGGACTGCATTTCCTTAAGATTCTTCCAATGAATCTCTGTCTGGCATCTGCTTTACCGACGATCAACTTTATATGATCATTCGATTTTAAATCACTCCTAATGCGTATTCCCAGATAATTTATGGAGTTAACTGCTTCCAGTTGCTGACCTGCTATATTGTATCTAAATGATAAGGGATCTTTCTTTCTATGTATTTACAGCACATTACACTTGTCTACATTGAGATTTAATTGCCATCCCCTGCACCATGTGTCAATTCGCTGCAGATCCTCCTGCATTTCAGTACAATTTTCCGTTGTTACAACCTCTCGATATATCACAGCATCATCCGCAAAAAGCCTCAGTGAACTTCCGATGTTATCCACAAGGTCATTTATGTATATTGTGAATATCAACGGTCCTACGACACTCCCCTGCGGCCCACCTAAAATCACTCTTACTTCAGAAGACTTCGCTCTATTGAGAATGACATGCTGCGTTATGTTATCTAGGAACTCTTCAATCCAATCACACAATTGGTCTTATAGTCCATATGCTCTCACTTTGTTCATTAAACGACTGTGGGGAACTATATCGAACGCCTTGCGGAAGTATCAAGAAACACGGCATCTACCTGGGATCCCGTGTCTATGGCCCTCTGAGTCTCGTGGACGAATAGCGCGAACTGGGTTTCACACGATCGTCTTTTTCTAAACCCATGCTGATTCCCACAGAGTAGATTTCTAGTCTCCAGAAAAGTCATTATACTCGAACATAATACGTGTTCCAAAATTCTACAACTGATCGACGTTAGAGATATAGGTCTATAGTTTGTAACATTATGTGATTGCCTTATCATTTTAAATCATTCACTAACTGAGCAGTCGCTCGGCAACAGCTACAGTTAGCAAATAATGTTGCGAGAATGTAAAAGGTGAACGTCCTGTGACGTAACGTGTTTATTGTCGAAGCGCCGTCAGAGATGCAGTGAGTTACTGACTTTGAAAACCGCGGCGCGAAAAACGAACAGAAGAAGAACACTTTTACACATTTTTTTGATGTACGAGATATTCACTATGAACAGTTACTCAGTTACTCATTTTTTCTCTTGTCTCGTGTAACTTGTGTCGGATGCGCATGTCTTGCCGCCGTATTATTATTGTTAAAAATAATATTATTTTAGTGTAAAGTAAAAGTGCAATACTGAAAGTACAATACTGCATAGCAGTAGATTTATTGTGCGACGTGTATGTGAAAACGTCAAAGAAATTATTTTCATTACGAGAAGAGAAGTGCCAGTCAAAGCGGAATCCATGTCAAATCCTTCATTGCAGTGTAAGTTCATCTATTAATTGCCATAAATTCAGAGTTAAACGGAACTGGTGTATGGACTATTTATTTAGTATAGAATCTATGTCTCACAACTTCATGAAGTTATTTAATTTTCTTTATGTTTCTGCCAAATAGAGAGTTCACAGTCACAAATTCTTTCGTCGAAATTGGACGGAAGTTGCATGCGGCTAAATATTTTCTCCGCGCCATATTCTACTGGTAAATGTATGATAAACTACGGTCCCTTAGGAAATTCATGCTGAGCTGTCCAAAAATAATTATATTTTGGAGAGGCATTTACTCTCCTCTGCAATGCAACTTCCGACAGATCAGACGATCCAACAAGAAACAGCCGCACACGGTCGGCGTTCGCAAATATATTTCCACCGCTGATTGTAGCTGTATGTTACAACATAAAAGTAAACATATTGTTATAATTAGCGACTACGATGTCTCAAATGAGCACTATGGGACTTAACTGCTCAGGTCATCAGTCCCCTAGAACTTAGAACTACTTAAACCTAACTAACCTAAGGACATCACACACATCCATGCCCGAGGCAGGATTCGAACCTGCGACCGTAGCGGTTCCGTGGTTCCAGACTGTAGCGCCTAGAACTGCTCGGCCACTCCGGCCAGCAGCGACCACGAACGGGGACATTTATAACTGTATGTTTATGCATACACATTACGCAAACATATCGTTATAAGTTCTGCACATTCGACGTCCCTTCTTGAAAACGGGGATGACCTGTGTCCTTTTCTAATCCTTTGATGTAATACACATAAGCATGACTTTTTTTTTTTACAAGGCTTCCACAGACAGTAATTCTAAGTGCCTGAGGGGCTAGGAGGCTGCGGGAAGCGGCTGGTGGCAGCGGGTTTGGGTTTGGTGGAGTGGAGGGGGGGGGGGGGGGAAGAGGGTGTGGTTGCCAGGGCTTCTGAATAGCGACTGCCTTCAGCGACCTCAGTGGCCGTTGGTCACGGCTCCCGCCTCTCTGGCGACTGCAGCCCGTAGAGCCCCTACAGTGAGATGCAGCCAATGGCCATAGCATGCTTTTGGCTGTTATTCTGGAGAATTGTCTTTGCCTAACCTGTGACGAACAGTCAAGTATTTCGCTATTGTTGCAGGGGTCGGCAATTCCTCAAAATTCGGTTGATTTCCTCTGACTTTAAACAGTGTTTCACTCTCAACCCAACACCAATCAAGGCAGTACATCACCAGCATATGGGTCTCTTTGTGTACTATCAGCGAGGGGTTAGAACAGGCCTGGAAAAGCAGTATCCCTACCTATATGCGGATCCAGCTGCAGACCGGAAACAGTATATCATTGTCAACCCAACAGTCACCAAAGCAGAGCACCTGCAGTGGATGGACCTCTTCGTGTACCATCAGCGACAGGCTAGAACAAACCTGGAAAACCAGTATCTGTACGTATCATGGAAAGGGAGGAAGGGGGAGGGGATATGGTAGGGGAGGTAAGACTGGTTCTAAGCAGTTTAGTCTGTATCCACTGTTTAGGTGGAAGGCTTTTTTTTCGACAGTCTTGTGATGTTATTACAATGTACCATCTTCCTGTAGAGCACTCTTAGCGTAACATAGTCGTTGCTTTTTTTTTTTTAATAGTTGCTCACTTAAACGGAGATTACGTCTCTTCTCCCCCTAAGACACAATGGTGCTACTCACAAGAAAAACGCCTCTATCCATCCCGGAATGTTAGCTCAATATTGGTTATTGTATTGTTGTTTGTTCCTACCAGCATTACGTTATTGATGATGTCACCTACTCGTCATAGATTGTGGAAATTGCAGCCTGTGTGGCCGAGCGGTTCTAGGTGCTTCAGTCTCGAACCCCACGACCGCTAAGTTCGCAGTTTCGAATCCTGCCTCGGGCATGGATGTGTGTGATATCCTTAGGTTACTTAGGTTTAAGTAGTTCTGAGTTCTAGGGGACTAATGACCTCAGATGTTAAGTCCCATAGTGCTCAGAGCCATTTGAACCAGGACTCTTGGATGTTGTTAAGTGCTTATTTTGTAGTGTATTCAACACAAGATTTAATGTTCTCGGTTCAGTATTCATTGTATCAAACGTAAGTTGATACTATGACATGGAGTTTACATTTATTTAGCTGACGATTTCACTGATTTTAGCACTATATCCGCTGTTTACACTGTTGCCACTACAATATTCCGATTAAAAGCATAAGACTACACCGTCTAGACTATGTGAGGAGACGTCTGTCGCTACAGTATTGGTTGTAGCAAGCATAAGAATAACACCTGGAGAATACACGACATTAATACTTCATTCAGTAAATGGGTGTTTGTTTTTATTTAGTCACTTTTTAAATACATGTGAAAATTATTGAACTATATAAAAAACGAAAATTAGTTACAAACTGCCTTTTTCAACCTGTAAAAGTAACTACAGATATTCGGATTTAGGTTATGTCATGTTTGATATGCCTGCCATCATTGGCGATGGTGTAGCGCAGACGAATAGCGAAATTCTGAATGACCCGCTGAAGTGTCGAAACATAGATGCTGTCGATGACCTCCAGAACGGCTGTTTTCAGCTCAGCAATGGTTTTGGGGTTATTGCTGTACACCTTGTCTTTAATACAGCCCCACAAAAAGGAGTCGCATGTGTTCACATCCGGGCCGGCCGAAGTGGCCGTGCGGTTAACGGCGCTGCAGTCTGGAACCGCAAGACCGCTACGGTCGCAGGTTCGAATCCTGCCTCGGGCATGGATGTTTGTGATGTCCTTAGGTTAGTTAGGTTTAACTAGTTCTAAGTTCTAGGGGACTAATAACCTCAGCAGTTGAGTCCCATAGTGCTCAGAGCCATTTCAATTTTGTTCACATCCGGTGAATATGGTACCCAATCGAGGTCCATGCCAGCGGCCGCTGTGTACCCCAGACCAGAATGCTATCCCCAAAGTGCTCCTCCAGGACATCAGACACTCTCCTGTTCCGATGAGGTCGAGCTCCATCTTGCATGAACTACGTCTTGTCGAAATGAGGGTCACTTTGGTTAATGGGAATGAAATCCTATTCCAAAATCACCACACGTCATTCGGTAGTCACCGTGCCATCAAGGAATATCGCACAGGTTATTCGGTGTCTAGACACTGAACATCACACAGTCACCTGCTGAGAGTGAAGAGACTTCTCGATCGCGAAATACAGACTCAGTCCCCCAAATGCGTGAATTTTGCTTATTGACGAACCCATCTAAATGGAAGTGGGCTTCGTAGCAAAAACCAAACCATATTCACATCAAAGTCCTATTCTTCAATTCTGGGGCACAGCCGACGTTCCACGGCCCTAGGGATTAATGCTGAAGGGTTTTAATTTTGTATGGGAAGAAATGCAGGTCTTGAACATCTTTGTCACTGTGTCTCGAATTTGATTCCCATCTGTTGTGCAGCTCGTCTGGTCGATTGCCTGGGGCTTGTTTGCAACACAGCGCGTGTCTTCTCGATGTTTTCAAGTGTGTTCACCCTTTTTGGACGACCGACATTTCTACCGCTGTCATCATGAACACCACCCGTTCTCTCAAACCTGCGAATCAAATTCTTGATTGTTGGCACACTTGGACCGGTTGTCTTCAGCTTGAACTCTGCCGCAAACTTCCTTTGAGCCGCAGATGGGCTGGTCGCATAGGAAGCATTCAAAACCGCTATACGCTCAAGTGCGTTGTGCCGTGACATTTTCACGTGCAAATGGCCGACAACAGCAAAAGCGTGCGCATGTGCGCACTAATTCCCATCATGTCCCTTGGCCAACAGTGTAGTTTGAACGTCCTAACACAAACCGTTCAGAAGTTACGACGATTTTATTTGATATTCTCAGCCTGTAAATACAGCTAGAGTGGCAGTGGGTAGAGACACTCCGCACAGAGATATCAAATTGTCCGCGCCAGTCAGATGCCAACGTGCGTTGTGCCTCAGTTGACGTCAGAGTTGGGGAAACTTGAGTGCGTTTTCGGTAAAAGGAGGAAGAGGACTCGTCAGGCCTGTACACCGTCCTGGATCACTTATTTTTCACGGAAGTAGCCGTTTGTGGGCCGCCTGTTATCTTGAAAAAGCCGTGTGGCAAGTGGTGAGAATATTTTCCACTTTTAAGTCGAGTAATTAATTTTTGGTGAGCCAGGGTGATGTACAATTTTACTTGGAACTTCCCTCAGAGGTCGTCTCTGAACTGTTAATAATGCTGTTTCCGATAGTGATATTATTTACAACACTAAGATTTATTTTTTGTGCAGGTGAACTTTTACAAAATACGTCACTCAGTTAGAACGCAAAACTTTTATTTACAGTTATACATGTTGTTCCTGATACCACTGAGTGAACAGAAAGTAGAAACATTATTTTTCAGTGAACACAAAGAGTAATGTGGACTTGCAGATTGGAAATTATGGTCAGTGTGTTCTCAATCGCTTTCTGGCCGATCGCAAAAACAGTTTTCAGTGTCTGGTAAACGGCAAAGATAGGTGTAAAACACCTACAGACAATTTAAGAGTATTTTCATAACAACATAACGAAAAACAAAGGCGATTTAGTTATTACCCACCACCCACATATGATGCATCGGCCGGGAAACTGAACTATGAAAGTCATCGGTACAAAACGGAGAACTAGGTTGGCACTAACAGTATACCGAAGTGAAATATGCCGAAACCAATGCGAGAACAGTGTTAAGCTTCGCTCACGAGTGTGGAAACTTAACTGTAGATGTTTGTCGCAGCAACCTTGAACGTGACGGAAGGAGGTAAGAAGTCGACACTACATAGCTGCTACGGCCGGACTGGAGTTAGAAGAAGACGGTACGTCTCCGCAGTGATGCATGGACCTGTAAGTCACCTGCAAGTTATTTGCAAGCTACTGCGAGCGCTCACTAGCGCCCAAGCCTCCACAGAGATACTGCGGTAGCCAGTACACGCCACCATCCTCACCGCCATAGTTGCTGCTGCTGCTGCTGCCTAGATTACGTCGCAACGTCACTCATTACGTTCGCTGGTACACCAAGCCGGCATCGTTTGTCTGGTCAATCAGTTGCGTTAAGTCAAGAATATTTAATGAATTTGTTAACTCCTTCTAACATTCTATTAAAAATGGAATCTACTGATAAGCATGATGTAAAAGCTAAGATGGAAACAGTCTCTGACGATGACTCTTCAGAACTAGAAACTGAGATTAACGAAGATGGTTCTGTCAAAGTAATAAGTCCAAAATCTGAAGATAATTTGCCAAAACTAGAATCGCAGGTAAATTTCAATGTTACTGCGAAGTTAGAACAAATTTCTGATGACAATGTAATTGAAGTTGAAGTTAGAAAAGAAAAAGTAGAATTAATAGAGTTATCAGATAGTGAAAGTGAGTTCAGTATCTCTGAAATTCAGCAAAATCAGGGAATGCTAGAAACTCCTTTAAAACCGGCTGAAACGCCAAGTGGCAAGGTAGAGGCACCAAATTGAGTGCAATTAGTGTTTACTAAACTTGAATCTCATCATAAAGAACTGAAGAATGAACTCACAACTGAACAGCTGAAATTATAAAAGTGATGATCTGCAAGTCAAAGTAGGGCAGCTAACTAAATTTCACAGTATTTTCAAAACTGCAAGTGGTAAAGTTCGTAAAGATTTCAAAGGCGCAGGCGATCTTATGGAAGGGAGATTGCCAGAAAGAATAAGCATTGTATCCAAACTTTGCTGTAATCGGTTTGAGGAAGTGACTAATGAAGTAAATGCTTATCAGAAGGACATCGAGAAAGTAAAATCTGACTGTGTGAAATTACGTGAAGATGTACGAAAAAAATTTTCTGGCGTAGTGGAGGCAGTAGAACAGCAAGTAGGACAACAAAATACTAGTATTACTAACGTAGACAACAGAGTAGCCTCCGGTAGCTCTTTTAATACTACTGTGCATCATGTTGCTCGGTTTGTAATATCGAAAATGAACATAAAATACCTTCTGCAGCGTCCAAAAATTTTCTGCCGTTTAATGTCTGATGGTAAATGATAATATACTGCTAATTTAGAATCTTTAAGCTTTATTATAGAAACTATATTTATACGTAATACAATGAAGCACCGAAGAAACTGGTATAGGCTTGCATATTCAAATACAGATATTGTAAACAGACAGAAAACGGCACTGCGGGCGGCAACGCCTATATAAGACAAGTGTCTGGCGCAGTTGTTGGATCGGTTACTGCTGCTACAATGGCAGGTTATCAAAATTTAAGTTAGTTTGAACGTGGTGTTGTAGTCGGCGCACGAGCGATGGGACACAGTATCTCCGAGGTAGCGATGAAGTGGGGATGTTCCTGTGCGGCCATTTCACGAGTGTACCATGAATATCAAGTATCCGGTAAAACATCAAATCTCCGATATCGCTGTGGCTGGAAAAAGATCCCGCAAGAACGGTAGAAACGACTACTGAAGAGAATCGTTCAACGTGACGGAAGTGCAACCCTTCCACAAACAGCTGCAGATTTCAGTGCTGGGCCATCAACAAGCGTCAGCATGTGAACCATTCAACTTAACATCATCGATATCGACTTTAGAAGCCAAAGGCCCACTCGTGTACCCTTGATCACCGCACGACACAAAGCTTTACGTCTCGCCTGGGCCCGTCAACACCGACATTGTACTCTTCATGACGGGAAACATGTTGCCTGGTCGGACGATTCTCGTCTCAAATTGTATCGAACGGATGTACGTGTACGGGGATGGAGACGACCTCATGAATCCATCATCAGGGGTCTGTTCAAGCTGGTGGAGGCTCTGTAATAGTGTAGGTCGTGTGCAATTGGAGTGATATAGAACCCTGATACGTCTAGATACGACTCTGACAGGTTACACGTAGGTAAGCATCCTGCCTCATCACTACATCCATTCATGACCATTGCGCATTCCGACCGACTTCGGCAATTCCAGCACGACAATGCGACTCCTCACATGTCCTGAATTGCTACAGAGTGGCTCCAGGAACTCTCTTCTGAGTTTAAACACCTCCGCTGGCCACCGAACTCCCCAGACATGAACATTATTGTGCATATCTGGGATGCCTTGCAACGTGCTGTTCAGAAGAGATCTGTACCGCCTCGTACTCTCACGGATGTATGGACAGCCTGCAGCATTCGTAATGTCAGTTCGCTCCAGCACTACTTCAGACATTAGCCGAGTCCATGCCACATCGTGTCGCGACACTGCTGCGCGCTCGCGGGGGCCATACACGATGATAGGCAGTTTCTTTGGCTCTGCAGTGCAAATGTGGAAAAATGGAAATGAAGTCCCATGCTTCTTTACAGAGCGTAGGGGAACGATGTGGGAGACCCGCACCGCTTTACTAGGCAAGGTTCTAGTGGAGGTGGTTTGCCATTGCCTTCCTCCGACCGTAATGGGAATGAATGATAATGATGAAGACGACACAACAACACCCAATCATCTCGAGGTAGGAAAAATTCCTGACCCCGCCGGGAATCGAACCCGGGACCCTGTGCGCGGGAAGCGAGAACGCTACCGCGAGACCACGAGCAGCGGACAGTGCAGATGTACTAGTGTATTTATTTGTGACTGTATATAACTAATTGTAATTCTTCTTCTTCGCGTTCATCCCGCGCTATTAGGGTTCAGTTGACACATTTGCATCCATTTGGGTCTGTCAAAGGCATATTCAGAGGTGTCATTTATGAATTCCATATCCTTCCTGAAACGGTCCATGCATCGTGTCTTGGGTCTGCCACATGGTCGTCGGCCAGAACCTGCTTATGCTTCCTTGTCGTTGGCCAACACTCAGACCCACAAAGTGCGAATGGACGTACTACAGACCTATAAATCTTTGATTTAAGGCGTAAAGGTATAAGGCGATCACACAGGACGTCAGTCACCTGGCGCATTTCATCCAGACTGTGCTAACAAGGGCGTGGACATCCGGTGGACTTTCATCATCACTGCATATGAGTGAGCCGAGATGTTTGAATTACTCCACTTCCTCCAGGCTGTCTCCACCGACTTTCATGGTCCTATCGGTTTAAACACCACACTTCATCTATTGATTGCAATTATAATGTAAATATTGTAAATTGTTGGGTAGTCGCCAAGGGATTTTTGTATAGATATATTGATAGCAACGACGGAATGGCAGTAGCTGCGCCGTTGTTTATCTTTGCATATGGAGAGTGTCTGTGGCGCTGCGAGCAGAGAGGAGACAGCAGCTTGAGTCCTCCAAGAGCGTGGAAGAGTTTGTGGGGGCGCTCCCGCAGGCGCGGTGTCCAGCTATGATCGCGCCAGTGTAGGCTCACCTACTTGGTTAATCCGCGAGTATTGTGAGCACGGCTGCGGTGGGCAGGCGAAGGAAGGTTACCTGTCCTATAATTATCCGTGGCTCCCGAAACGACTCGTGGTTAGCAACCAGCAACAGCAGCAGTAGCTTATCATTGTCGTCGGCCATATTCTTCGTCGTCCGCACAGCTACAACATCGGACGAACTAACTGACGAAGTATAACTAATACTGTACTGGCGTTACCCAGCGGTGTTCCTTCCACAAATTTTAATAAATAACTTCCTCGAATAATAATCTGTAGTAGTTGAAACTTACAGAGTACTTGTGTTGTCATTATCCTCAGAATTGTTACCACGCTGGGTCCCTTTCCTTTCCCTGTAATCACGGAGTGTTGTAAAAATATGAAAACTGGCAGTTTTGCTTGTTTCCTAAAGACCAGTTTCAGTCTAAATTTCGTTGCCTCAGCAACTGTTCATTCTTATATTCTGTAACAGGGTGTTAACGAATATGCAAATTTGAATATTAACTTCACTCACTTAAAGTAACGTAAAATTTCAGTGGCACGACTAAAATTGCAGTTGCATCATAAATTAAGAGAACGTAATTTCATTAATTATGTGTACAACTTCTGCTGGGTTTGTATGTATTTTATTGTTCTTATGTTAAAAGTAAGTTCCTCATTTGCTTATAGTTAATTCAATTCAGCCTTTGAATAATTAAAAGTAAATTGCTTGAGTTTCCAAATTTTGCAATAAGTTACGATGAGATCACTGATTTTTTTTAACATAACAAAGCTTCAATTACAGTCATTTATTGAACCAGTAACTTCATTTAACTTTGGTTTCAAAATTTAGTATTTCAGATTAAGTAACTGCAAACTCAGTGCTTTCTGATTCATTTGTTTTCTCGTGAACTGTTGTGCTGTGGAAAAGCGTGACAACCTTCTGTTGCCGCGCCAGTGATTATTTCCTTAATTTTCTTTGCCATACCCTTTCTTAGGGTTTTGGATATTCATTGCCCCATGGGCTGGCATCGTTCAATTATCCTTCTTTTGCTGAGTAGTATTTTTTGTATTAAATATTACTTGGTACCCTTTTCTCCCCTTTGTGGTTCGTAGGCAATTGCACTAAATTCGGCCCATTTCAAAGTTGTTATCAGTATTTACATTAGGTTTAGAATAGATTCGTTCTTCAGAAGCGCCTATTGAACACTTTTCTCCTGCTAACCAGCATTATTTTACTTCGGTAATGATAGCCTTATTCTCTATAAAATTTCATTGCGCATGTGCAACCACGGTCATTTATATCGCAAACCGATAGGCCGATTAGGACGGGGTAACACGTGGCGACGCTAGTGACAGGACGGTATCAATCTGGTATTGTTCTTGGCACGTATTTTGCATTGTGCAGATTCGTAGCTAATTAAATCCTTTCGCTACCAATAAAATCGCTGAAGTACGACAGTAGTTAAGTGGTGGGCATAAGCCACAAAATATCTGAATTTGTATTAATCAGTGAAACGGGCAACATGATGAACATAAATGAAAAGGATAATTGGGTTGTACTTAACCAGGAACAATAGACAGAACTGTGGGGAACGCTGGCACCGAACCCTTTATTGAGGAACCGGTGGCTAGTATCACAGACGCTACCACTGAAACACCGAAACTGACAAAGATGGAATTCCTGGCATTTGCAGATGCTACGGAATTCGGAATACATGTTAAAACCGAATCCATTGACATTGAATACGAGGAAACCATTAAGAAAGAAATAGTGTTAGAGTCAAAACCAGTAATACCTGGAAATATAAACAGTTTGTTCAGCATGTTGATAAATAACATTAATGCTCAGTCCAAATCAATAAAGCTTAATCAGAATCAATTAATGCTAAAATTAATGCTGACTCCGAATCAGTTAACAATAAAACTGTTGCACAATTAAGTAAAATGGATGATCAGAACAAAGCAATCAAGATTGTTACCAATAATATTGGAGTTGTTAACAGGAAAATAATGTAATCAGCAAAGAGATAACTGTAATTTTAGCAGGACATGACGAGGTACAGACAAAAACAGGGAGTATAAATAGCCGTTTTTAGACAAAAGTAGAGAGGATCGAAGAGAAACTGGAACAGACTGTTGATCCCATTATTGAAAATAAATTAACTGGAAAGGTAGAATTAGCAGGAAAAGGCTGTAGGATAAAGGTTACGAATTTGCTAACTGTAGTATCAGACATAGATACTAGAGTGAAGAAACAATTGACTACTTATGATGAGAAAAAGAGCAAAGTGGAAACGTCAGCAATGACCACTTGCCATTTAGTTACAAAAGTGACTGAACTAGAAAAGATATTAGGCGAAAAGCTGCTCTATGTGCCATGCCATGCACGTAATACTGAAATCTTAGCAGAGGAAGAACGTTTCGATCTCCTCAAAAAAGCAGCGGGGATGCACGCTACCGACTTCATTAAAAATTGCGAAAGGGCATTGCTTGCTTCGTGGATGGACAGGGGAAAAATTAACGCTGTAATCGACGTACTAACAGGCGAGGCTAAGCGACGGGGCTTACACCGCGATGTTGTGACCACAAGCTTTCAATAATTTAAGAGTCCGCCCCCGGTAGCTGAGAGGACAGTTCGGCGCTAGCGGCCGTGCGAAGCGGAGGTCCGATACTTCCGCCTGTGTGGCGTGCGCGAGTGTTTGTTTACTAGTGGACTTAGTCTGCGCGCGGGCTAGTAACAACGATCATGGCGAGCAAGTACAGGAAAACTACATTATGATTCAATTTCTGCAAAGAATACGAACGACCGAGGGCTTCAGCAGTGGAGCGATTCATTCGAGAGGAAGTCAAGATATTGTCGGAATTCACCTGTCCATCATTAGTCCCAAGATGTATGTTAAGATGATAAATAACGAGGCGTGTGAGAGAATTCTACAGGCGACAAAAGCAGGTCTCCGATTTTGCCATGGTGACGGGAATGTCGGCACGGTTACTGTAGAACATGCTGGTCTGGGTGTACGGACAATACGTGTTTTTGAGCTGCCCTTTGAGCTCCCGGCTGACAAAGCTATCGAGACTTTTAAGCTATACGGCACGGCACATGGTCACACGGCAGAACGCTGGACACAATTCGCCACGTACCCCGTTCTTAACGGAGTGCGACAGATCACTATTGATCTTCAGAAGCATGTACCGTCCTATCTGACAATTGGTGGTTGTCGGGCGGTGGTCATTTACGATGGTCAACCACGTACATGTTCTGGCTGTGGCCAGGAGGGACACCTCAGGTCGAACTGTATGCAACGGCGGATTACGCAACTGCCTTCAGATGTGCGGGAGCCGTCGCCGGCGATGACAGTACTACCGAACACCTATGCCAGAGCCCTCACTGCGTCCGCTGATGATCGAAAGGACACAGCCCTGGTGGAAGATCAAGATGGCACTCCCCGAAACCTTGTAGCAGACGTCGGGATGACAGAGGATGCTGCTCCATCGAGCATACAATCTACGGCGACAACATCAGAGCCGACCGCGGTGGTCTAGCGGTTCTAGGCGCGCAGTCCGGAACCGCGTGACTGCTACGGTCGCAGGTTCGAATCCTGCCTCGGGCATGGATGTGTGTGATGTCCTTAGGTTAGTTAGGTTTAATTAGTTCTAAGTTCTAGGGGACTGATGACCACAGATGTTAAGTCCCATAGTGCTCAGAGCCATTTGACAACATCAGATGAGACCGAACTCCCACCAAGCACACCGATCGTACACGAAACAGTTCCGGCCACTACGGATGCTGTTCCGTCTGGAACGCACTCTGTGACGAAAACATCAGTTTCGACCGAACTCCCGCCAAGTACAACGATGGGACTCGAAACACTTCCAGTTCCTACGGATTCTTTTCTGTCGGACAGCCGTGATTCCCTACAATCTGAGGACACGGAAGGAAGATCACGCAAACAACGTTTCCCGAAAAGGAGGAAACGGCAGCGTCGCACGACATCTCCTCGGGATGACTCCCCTTGCCCCGACGACGATGTGCCTGTGGACCAAGACGACACAACAGCCTCTACGAAACAGGACGAGGCAATGGAAACTGTTCGATCAGACCCGCAGCGGTCTGTCACATTGACGGTACCGGGACGTGGTGATGCTGAAGAGGAATCACAGCCAGTTGGCTCTCCAGACGCAGATGCTGTGGCTATGGACACGAGTATATCACTGCCTGAAAAGATGTGGTATGGCGATATTGAGGAGACGCCGGACGTCATACAGAGGCAGCCGGCAATCACGAAGACGGCCTAATAATTGCTGAAGGTGAAGGGAGAGAGGCGAGAGAACGTCTTCTAACTCAGCTCCCAGCGCCGATGCAGGGAGATGTTGTTGCGCCTCGACAGAGTGGGATTCAACGCCATGCGAACCGTATTGCAACATTAAATATAAATGACGTGCGTTCACCGGCCAAATTACACCTACTGAAGGAAGCGATTTGGGCATCTGATGTGGATATTGCTTTGCTGCAGGAAGTCCACATAGCTGCACTCCCATACATCGCAGGCTACCAGTCCTATTCGTCACATGGAGATCACAATGGGAGTGGGGTGGCAGTTTACGTGCGAGATGGCTTCCCAGTGGAAAACGTGTGTTATCTTCCGTTGGCCAGGGGACAGGGGACACGCATCATCAATCTTTATGCACCGTCGGGAAATAATCGTCGGCGGGAAAGGGCGCGATTTTATGCAGAAGACATTGCCCCACTATTCCATGGACGTTATGAATGTGTAATAATTGGTGGAGATTTCAACTGTGTTCTCAGCCAGAAAGACCAATGGCCGCAAGCAAACCTCAGCCAGGAGTTGCGAATCGTTGTCTAAGACCTTGTACTTAGTGACACGTGGGGATTACGACAGGGAGATGCACCGGGATACACCTATGTGACAAGTCATTCGGCGAGCAGATTAGATCGCATTTATACCTCACGGGCTCGCGCAAATGATGTCCAGGACGCGGAACGCTGGCCATTGGCATTTTCCGATCACAGCGCTTACATCTGTACGGTGCTTCTTCCCCGTAGAGAGGTGTGGAACAGTAAGGCCCCGTGGAAACTAAACATTCAACATCTACATGATCCTGAATGCCGTCAACGGATCCTTGAGACATGGACGATGTGCGAGCGAAGGGTTGGAAGGTATGCGACGATGCTTGATTGGTGGCTGACTTGTGCTAAACCGGCGCTTCGCCGTACGTTCATCTCATATAGCAGGGAGATGGCAGAATGGCGCCGCCGTACGACCGACTTTTATTTTGCAGCACTGCGCGACCTGGATGATGGGCCGCCGGAACAGGATATCTTGATCGAACGCAAAAGGATAAAAGCTAAACTAGTGGCTTTAGCTAGGAAACATCTTCAGGGAACCATGGTGCGCGCCAGATACGATAAGGCACGAGATTACTTCCATGCACCACGTCGTGAATGAACTAAAGCACCGACGACGCGTTTTGGTACGGGAATTAATTACCCGCGAAGACCGAAGAGTGAGGCGTCAAGCGGACATTGTCTCTGCATTCGTCGACCACTACCAACACATCTATCGGGAAGAAGCAACCCCTGTCGATGACCTCGACCGTATAGCCACGTACGTCTCCCATACACTGACGGTGGAAGCTGCGGGAACCTTACTGGACGCCATTAGCTGTGACGAAGTACATGATGCGATCGCACAAGGTGCGTTGAATCGGACCCCAGGCATTGATGGGCTTCCCGCTGAATTTTATCGAGAATTTCGCAACGAAATGGCGCCTCAATGGACGGAAATGTACAACGAGATGTTAAGTTCCGATGCGCCTATTCCACCGGCTTTTATGGAAGACCTCTTGGTGCCAGTACATAAACCGAAGCCAGGAATTACTGTCACACATTATCGCACCATCACCCTGCTTAATACCGACTACAAGATCTTTGCACGGTTGCTAGCGTCCCGATGTCGTATGATAATTCGTAGCGTTCCCTCTCCAGAACAGACGACACCGGATGGATCGTTGAATGTGCAAACAGCTACTGGCGAATGCCGTGATGTGATAGCGCTGGCGGAGGAGTGCCGGCTTAAAGCGGCGATGGTGGCGGTTGATTTTGACAGTGCTTTTGATAAGGTGCGCCTCAACTATCTGTACGCTGTACTGGAACAAATGGGATTTCCGGACCGTTTTACTGTTCTCATTAGAAGGATTTATGGAGGCGCACAATCCTTGGTACAAGTTAATGGGCGTATAGCAGGGCCCATTCAAATTCGACGACCCATTCGTCAGGGCTGCCCTCTTTCGATGCTGCTGTTCGCGATAGCGTAAGAACCATTAATTGGGAGGCTAACAAATTCTCTTTCTGGTATGGAACTACGGGGCTACACCTTCAAATGTCGTGCCTATGCGGACGACCTCCTGCTGCTCGTTCGTTCTGAGGAAGAGGTGAAGACGGTCCTTGAACTGTTGTTAGACCACAGTGTGACGGCGGGTAGTGCAGTCAGTGAACATGAACAAATCGGCGGCAATGCCGGTTGGAAGGGGCCTTACGCCGGAAGAAATCACTCCGTTTTCTTATGTGCAACGATTCCGCTATCTCGGCATAGACTTTACTTCATCTGTAAAACATACTGCGGTGGTTAACTACCGACGTATTTTACAGACAACACGTACCATGGTCCGACAACATCTCCTACGGCGCCTTGATCCTTTGCAGCGAGTCGAATATCTGAACACTTATGTGGTTTCTCGAATGGTGCATATTTCGCAGATCCTGCTCCTACCACTCACGCTCGGACGTCGAGTTCAGTCAGCACTAGGCTATTTTGTGATGATTGGATCGCCCCTCAAGGTGCGATACGCAGCGCTCACGCTCCCTACGGACAAAGGGGGACTCGGACTTACGAATGTTCATTGCCGAGCGACGGCGCTCCTTCTAGCCACGATGTACAAGCAATGGCGTAGCGGGGGTGATTCCCTTACATCCCGCCTACTGGATCTCTTGGTTCCAGCGTCCCTCACACCTCCGGTGGCGGTGGGCAACATTACGCCACATTTTGCGCATGTATCAACATTTATCGTGGAACTTAGTTATATCAGAGACGAGCTTCCGCGCACGAGACCGCCATGCGCGAAGGATTTTTATGTTTGGCTGCTACGACGGATAAGTCGTAATGTCATTGAACTCAAACACCCCAGGTTGCACCGGCCGAAGATTTGGAGACATGTGCACCAAAAATTCCTTCCTACCTTCGTTCGGTCACTGTGGTTCTCTGTCGCCTGTGGCAAGTTCAACACCAACCAACGGCTCCATGAAATTGGACTAGTGGACACTCCACTATGCCCGAAATGTCGCCAAGCGGATGACGACCATCACCGCTTAACTTGTATCGCGGTGGAGGACGTCTGGCTCCTAGGAAGACGGATGGTGGCTTGCTACCTCCGTGTAACCCCGCAACATATTACACCTGCTTCCTTCTTACATCCGGAGAGTGACTACTTTCCGGCGACTAAATGACAGTCGATCATCTGGGTCAAAGGTTGGACGATCGCGTACCTCTATGGGGATGCTGCCAAGTCGGGACTTGACTTTTGGTATTTCTTGCAGCAAGCCTACAATGAGGTTCATAGATGGTCACACTATCGGAAAACCTTTGCCAACTATATTCAGGCAGTCTTCCTCGACCCCCCACGCAGTTGGAATTTGCCGGGTGCAGTCGGTGTGCACATTTGACAGCTGATAATGAACGTCACGCTTCTCTCACCACTCAATATGTAATGCACGTATTATACCATGAAATGATCTACACGTTCCTTTTAACAGAGTGATCTTTATTGAAAATAAATAAATAAAACAACATCCCTATAACTTTAAATTTGTGATTTGTTTTACAATTTTTTCCTTTTTTTTTTTTTTTTTTTTTTTTTTTTTTTTTTTTTTTTTTTTTTCAGGGTATGCATTTCATTTAGTGTTTGTGAACTGCCTAATTTTGTATCCAAGTAGAATACCAATAAAGAAATGATAAAAAAAGTGGTCAGCATGACAGAATGTCAATCCTAAGGGCCCGGGTTCGATTCCTGAGTGGGTCGGAGATTTTCTCCGCTCAGGGACTGGGTGTTGTGTTGTCCTAATCATCATCATTTCATCCCCATCGACGTGCAAGTCGCCGAAGTGGCGTCAAATCGAAAGACTTGCACCGGGCGAACGGTCTACCCGACGGGAGACCCAGGTCACACAACATTTTTAATAATTTATGAATGCGTTCTTGACAGAATATTGGTCAGAGCGAAGCAGAAGAGCGTGTTGCGCGTTTTCATAGTGTCGAAATACGACGACGCAAACTCGCGCGGTTCGATGAAAGAGTTTTGCAAAAACTGGATCAGCAAATTGAATACTTGCGTGATCGACGGACTAAATCGGAGATTGTCCGGGAGTCGTGGAAGAAGCTTCCACGTGATTCCTGATGGCAGTAGTTACAGAAAAATTACTGATTTCTTAGAAAAGATTGAAGATGAAGATAATTGACGAAATAACAGCGAAAATGTTAAAGGTTGTGGTAATAGCAACAATTACCACAACAGCAACAACGATAATAACAATAATGGTTCAAATGGCTCTCAGCACTATGGGACTTAACACCTGAGGTCATCAGTCCCCTAGAACTTGGAACTACTTAAACCTAACTAACCTAAGGACATCACACGCATCCAAGCCCAAGGCAGGATTCGAACCTGCGACATAGCGGTCGCGCGGTTCCAGACTGGAGCGCCTAGAACCGCTCGGCCACAACGGTCGGCAATAACAATAACCATGGCAATAATGGTAACCGCCACCATGCTAAGAACAACTCACACCATCGTAAGAATAACAGTCATAGAGAGAACCATAATAGTAGTAATGACAGAGGCCATTATCAAGTGAAAAATGTACGTAGTTCTCAGCGGAACCATTGTAGGCAGGAGCAAAATCAGCAATTGCGACAACCGGATGGAAGCAGACCTGTCGTACTTAATTATGGCTCTGAGCACTATGGGACTCAACTGCTTAGGTCATTAGTCCCCTAGAACTTAGAACTAGTTAAACCTAACTAACCTAAGGACATCACAAACATCCATGCCCGAGGCAGGATTCGAACCTGCGACCGTAGCGGTCTTGCGGTTCCAGACTGCAGCGCCCTTAACCGCACGGCCACTTCGGCCGGCGTACTTAATTATGGAAACAATTAGCCACACCGGGTTGGGGCCCACCAGGTGTGGGAAGACCTAGGTGGCAGTGAAGAAAGCATAGGCAACGTCGCTGTGACAGATCCGTATAGAGACATCCTCGATGGCAGAGTGTGCAAGAAGGCAGAGTGAGTAACCAACCCGCATTAACAACAGTGAAGTGGAAAGGGTAGTCGACATAGCGATCACTGTCCATAATAACGATGAAAATAGAGTACCGGTCAACATAGAAGAGGCGACCGATGTTAAAGCAACAATGGTACAGCTGGCTCCAGCTCTGCGTGATTCGTCGACGGAATTGAAGAAGCCGATATAGGATAAAATTCCATTATCGCGCAGTAGTTGTGGCTACGTCAGTTCTGTCAGATATACGACGAACTGAAGAATTATAGGGGATTGTATGGGAGGTTTACTAATGGGGAGAGCGGACAATATTCGACGCTTCTCAACCAGCATGAAATTATGGTTTGTGAAGAAACGAAAGCTCTGTAGCCAAAGAGGCAAGCTTGCCCAGATGTTGTACTAACTGAAGTAGCCGACCCCAACCATGCTGATCCTAAAGAAAACCGAGGCGAAATCTCTGTAGAGAAGTAAAACGAGTTTGCCGAGGATGATAGAGTACGACTAATCGGAAACCACATAGATTACATCTACGAGGTTAAGGCTAATACCATACAGTAGGACGAGAGTGGTTTGGATTGCTTGAGCTCGGGGGAAGAATTAGAAGCAGAAACAGATCACATTCCTCCAAGCAACGTGGAAGACGATAGCCATCTTTCCGAAAAAAATTTACCTGACTTGGTAGTTAGCAAATTGTTGATATTACAAGCTTCATTAATCGAGGAAACTGATAAAAGGTTACATCGTTGGATTCAAAAGGGCTTCAGCAACCGCAGAACAGGAAGATAGAAATTAAGAATGACCAAGACCAGAAAATTAAAATATCATCAGAACTGCTATCGGTTTCAGAGCCAGACGAATTTTTATGGAATGACCTTGATGTGGATGAGGACTTGTTATGGGAAAACCAAGAACTAGACACCGATTAGTGTAGACAAATAACAGTGCCCGTCGACTTGCACGGCTTACAAATGCATGTTTTAATGGATACCGTGGCGAAGCTAAGTTCTTTGTCTGGAAAAATTTTCGATTTGCTAAAAGAAAGACCAGGAATAGTAGTAATGCCCGTAATGGGTATTAAAATAATCACTGCTACTGGAAAGAGTAGCAACCCATCAAATTTTTGAATGTTTCGAAATTCAAGGGGAACAATTTGAACATGAATTTACCGTCGTGCCGGATTTGAGTACATCTACATCTACATCTACGTGGATACTCTGCAAATCACATTTAAGTGCCTGTTCATCGTACCACCTTCACAATTCTCTATTATTCCAATCTCGTATAGCGCGCGGAAAGAGTGAACACACATATCTTTCCGTACGAGCTCTGATTTCCCTTATTTTATCGTGGTGATCGTTCCTCCCTATGAAACTCGGTGTCAACAAAATAATTTCGCATTCGGAGGAGAAAGTTGGTGATTGGAATTTCGTGAGAAGATTCCGTCGCAACGAAAAACGCCACAGTGTGAGACCATAACCGGCTGCAAGGTAAGCTACGCTTTAAATGCAAGATGACAAATCGTAATAATTGGCTACGTTATACACTACTGGCCATTAAAATTGCCACACCACGAAGATGACGTGCTACAGACGCGAAATTTAACCGACAGGAAGAAGATGCTGTGGTATGCAAATGATTAGCTTTTCAAAGCATTCACACAAGATTGGCGCCGGTGGCGACACCTACAACGTGCTGATATGAGGAAAATTTCCAACCGTTTTCACATACACAAACAGCAGTTGACCAGCGTTGCCTGGTGAAACGTTGTTGTGATGCATCGTGTAAGGAGGAGAAATGCGTACCATCACGTTTCCGACTTTGATAAAGGTTGGATTGCGGTTTATCGTATCGCGACATTGCTGCTCGCGTTGGTCGAGATCCAATGACTGTTAGCAGAATATGGAATCGGTGGGTTCAGGAGGGTAATACGGAAAGCCGTGCTGGATCCCAACGGTCTCGTATCGCTAGCAGTCGAGATGACAGGCATCTTATCCGCATGGCTGTAACGGATCGTGCAGCCACGTCTCGATCCCTGAGTCAACCGATGGGGACGTCTGCAAGACAACAACCATCTGCACGAACAGTTCGACGACGTTTGCAGCAGCATGGACTATCAGCGTGGAGACCATGGCTGCGGTTACCCTTGACTCTGCATCACAGACAGGAGCGCCTGCGATGGTGTACTCAACGACGGACCTGGGTGCACGAATGGCAAAACGTCATTTTTTCGGATGAATCCAGGTTCTGTTTACAGCATCATGATGGCCGCATCCGTGTTTGGCGACATCGCGGTGAACGCACATTGGAAGCGTGTATTCGTCATCGCCATACTGACGTATCACACGGCGTGATGGTATGGGTGCCATTGGTAATCGTCTGGGTCACCTCTTGCTCGCATTGGAGCACTGTGAACAGTGGACGTTACATTTCAGATGTGTTACGACCCTTGGCTCTACCCTTCATTCGATCCCTGCGAAACCCTACATTTCAGCAGGATAATGCACGACCGCATGTTGCAAGTCCTGTACGGGCCTTTCTGGATACAGAAAATGTTCGACCGCTGCCCTGGCCAGCACATTCTCCAGATCTCTCACTAATTTAAAACGTCTGGTCAATGGTGGCCGAGCAACTGGCTCGTCACAATACGCCAATCACTACTCTTCATGAACTGTGGTATCGTGTTGAAGCTGCATGGGCAGCTGTACCTGTACACGCCATCCAAGCTCTGTTTGACTCAATGCCTAGGCGTATCAAGGCCGTTATTACAGGCAGAGAAGGTTGTTCTAGGTACTGATTCCTCAGGATCTATGCAACCAAATTGCGTGAAAATGTAATCACATGTCAGTTCTAGTATAATATGTTTGTCCAATGAATACCCGTTTATCATCTGCATTTCTTCTTGGTATAGCAATTTTTTATGGCCAGTATTGTACGTTGACTTGAAATTGTGTCAGTCAAGAATTAATTAATCTGAGAAAGAATTTGTAGTAAAAACTTAATTATTACAGTGATTTTCAAAAATTATTGAAAATTTATTTCGTTAATGAGACGATCATCAACGAATTGCAAAAATTATAACGAGAAATTAAGCTTACAGAGTAAATGTTCTGAAATCAACTGAAATGAAACAAAAACCAAAGTCGTGACCAATGTCAATCCACTGTATTACTGTTCATTTTTGGAGCATCACCTGCGACCAGCTTTGCGAAAGGAGCGGCGACACTTTCTGCGCAAGCCACCCATCATTTTGCACGATAATGCGCGGGCGCGTACAGCGCAAGTTGTGGCTGCTCTGTTCGGTCGATGGGACTGGGAGGTGCTGTACCATCCACCATACTCCCTGGACTTAAATCCTTGTGACTTTGATTTGATTCAGAAGATGAAGGAACCAGTTCGTGGCATCCGCTTCAGAACTATTCCACACATTCGACACGCAGCAAACCGCTCCATTCGCACCATCAACAGAACAGGCTCTGCTAACGGTATACTACGCCTTCCACATCGCTGGCAATGGGTTCTATACAACGCTGGTGACTACTTTGAAGGACAGTAACAGGTGCAAACATGTAACTCTTTTGTATCGGTTGTGAATAAATAGTTACCACTATTTAAGTTCCAACCCTCGTATATGTGTCTTTTGTAATTTTGTAAATAACATGTAAAAATTCTTTTCTTTGCACTAAGACAATGTATAAGTTTCAGGTCTGTGCGTGCATGTGAATATGGACTATGTTGTGTTGTCCGCTGTGATCGAAATATAAGGACTCCTTAGATTACTCGGGAGTGAGTTTTCAAAGAATGCGAGTCAGGTGAACTGCCTGGAAGGCCACTGCAGAAACAAATAGATCAAGCCTGCCGCTCTGGCACATGCATCAGTGCCATTTCTGGACCGAGTCGCAGTGGGCTCTTAGAACGCTGCGGCGTCCTTTGTAAATACTCTTACGGAATGTGACGTTTATCTTTTCAGCACAACCATTCTAAAGCTTTGATGTATTTGTTACCTAGTTTCTCATCCTTTTACTTATTCTTTTGAATACCTTTAAGTATATTATTTATATTTTCTTGTACAGCACTGACATAAAATTTTCGTAACACATGAACCACCTCAAACGTAATGATTTTTTTGAAAAACATAATTTTGTTGCCGGCTGGTGTGGCCGTGCGGTTCTAGGCGCTTCAGTCTGGAACTGCGTGACCGCTACGGTCGCAGGTTCGAATCCTGCCTCGGGCATGGACGTGTGTGATGTCCTTAGGTTAGTTAGGTTTAAGTAGCTCTATGTTCTAGGGGACTGATGACCACAGATGTTATGTCCCATAGTGCTCAGAGCCATTTGAACCATAATTTTGTTGTTTAAAATATCTTAATGGTACACTTCGATGTTTCGAGTTATAATGACACAGTGTTGCGATACTAATTACATGCCTGCACATAAAAATGATAATTTATGATAAGTTTAATGAATGATTAACAAAATTTATATAGACAAAACTGAATTCCGTTATGGATCTGCATTTCCGTTTGTATTTCTTCGGACATTCCCTGATTCTGTTTCCTTTCAGGAAAAAAATCATGGAATGTGGGACACATGAAACAACGAAAATGCAGATAAAATATTTTCTGCACAATCCAATAATTTTTCGTCGTTTAAAATCTGGTGATAACTTGTAATATACTGCTAATCCTGAATCTGTGAGGTGTAAGCTTTATTACAGAAACTATATTTAATACGAGGGTGAGTCCAATGAAATCCTTAAATTGGTAATAACAAATCGAAATTTCGCGCCGTTATCCTGCAAGTCGGTATGCGTGCTACAAACAGCGAGCAGAATGACCTGTAGGTGGCAGCATAGTGCAGATGGACACACATACGGTCGCAGTATCAGTATAAAGATGGCCGCCCCAATTGCGACTTGCACCAGGGAAGAACAGCGTTCCGTTATTCGGTTTTAGCGTAGTGAAGGTGTGAAACCTATTGAAATTCATTGACGAATGAAGGTTCAGCACGATGATGAATGTTTGTCACAGCAGCAAGTCTACGAATGGAGTAGGAAGTTTGCAAATGGTGTGACTTCAGTGGAAGATGCTCCTCGTCCAGGTCAGGCGCAACGAGTTGTTACACAGATCTCCTAAAAAATCATCTGCGGCCTGCAATCAAATCAAAGCGACGTGGATTGCCGTCAGCAGGTGTCCTTTTGCAACATGACAATGCAAGGCCCCACACTGCCCGTACAACAGTTGCAACAATCACAGACCTGCATTTTGAGTGTCTTCTACCTTACTCACCAGACCTTGCCTCATGTGATTTCCGTATGTTTGGCCCACTCAGAGACGCAATGGGACGAAAAAAATTCCGTTCCGATGAAGAGGTACGCCACACAGTACATGAGTGGTTGCGCGGACTACTAAAAGATTTTTTTTTTTTTTTAGGGATTTATGCACTTTGTAAGCGCTGGAGACTTGCATTAAGCGTGGGGGAGAAAAGTGATACAGCTTTGTGCCACTTCTACACAGTAAATAAAATTTAAAAAAATATTTAAGGTTTTCATTTCACTCACCCTCGTACATGGTGGATGTAATAGTGTATTTATTTTTGAATGTGTACAATTGATTGCAGTTATATTGTAAATACTGTAAATTGCTTGGTAATTGGCAAGAGAACTTTGTTTAAAGAGATCGATAGTAACGACGAAATTGCAGTAGCTGTCCCGTTGTTTATCTTTGCGTACGGAGAGTCTCTGTCGTATTGCGAGCATAGAGGAGACAGCAGCTTGAGTCTAGAAAGAGTGCGGAAGATTGTGGTTGGCGCTCCCCAGAGGCGGTGTGCAGATGTGCTCGGGCCAATGCAGGCTCACCTATTTTGTTAACCAGCAAATATTGAGAACATGGCTGGAGTGGACAGATGGAGGGAGCAGTAATTGTAACTATTGACTGTCACATAATTACCTGTGGCTCTGGGAACGACTCGTGGTTCGCAACCAGCAGCAACAGCAGCACTTCAGCATTGTCGTCGGCTACATTCTTCGTCGTCCGCACATCTACAACACCGTAAGTCTGTTAACTGACAAAGTATAGCTAATATTGTACAAGCATTACCCAGTGAAATTTCTTTCACAGACTTTGAGTAATTATCTTGAATAATCTCCCGCAATAGTTAAAACTTGTAGGGCACCTATGTTGTCACTGTCATCAGACATTGTTACCACACACGGTCCCTTTGCTTTCCATGCATTCACCAAGTGTTGTAAAAGTAGGAAAACTAATCAATTATTTGCTGCTAGTTTAGTTTGTTTGATAACGACCTGTTTCAATTTAAATTTTGTTGCCTCAATAACCGTTCATTCCTGTATTTCATAACAGAGGTTTAACTGATTTCTAATTTTGAGTATTAACTTCACTTACGTAAAGTAACGTAAAGTTTCAATGACAAAACTAAAGATACAGCACAGATTAAGAGTGCGCAATTTCATTTATTCTGTATTTAGCTTAGCGAGTGACTGATTGGCTTGGTGCATATTCTATTTTTCTTATGTTAAAACTAAATCAGTTGGTTATTTGCTTAAACTAAATTCAATTCAATCTTTCAACAGTTAGCAGTAGATTGCTTCCCTTTTCCAAATTTTGCATTAAGGTACGCTGAGGTTACTGAAAATATCTTTCGTAGCTAAGTTCCAGTTACAGTAAGTCATTTATTTAAGCAGTAACTTCATTTAACTTTGCTTTCAAAAATTAGTATTTCAGATTAAGTAAATACAAAACCAGTGCTTTCTGATTCATCTATTTTCTCGTGAGCTGCTGTTTTGTGCAAAACTGTGACAACTTTCTATTGCCACACCAGTGATTATTTGTTTAATTTTCTTTGCCATTACCTTTCTTAGGATTTTGGATATTCACTGCCCTAGCAGGCTGGCGGCTGTTTAATTATCCTTCTTTTGCTAATCAGTATTTTTTATTAAGTGTTACTTGGTTCCTTTTTCTCCTCTGTGTAGTTCATGAGCGATTGCACTAAATTCCACGCATTTCAAAATTATCATCAGTATTCAGTTAATGTTTAGAACAGAGTCTTCCTTCGGAATGGTCTGTTGTTCACTTTCCTCCTACTAACCGGTATTATTTTCCTTCAATAACGATGGCCTTACTCACTGTAAAATTTCATTAGGCATTGACATTTACATCGCTGTCCAATAGGCTGATTAGGAAAGAGGAGGTTCCAAGTTGACGCAACTTTTCTCGAATGTTGTCAATAATTACGCTTTGATCCAGACAAATAAATTCACCCGTTGGAGTTCTGGAATGATTTTGAAGACGTTTCACCCACTGCACGGTCAGAAGGAGAGAAAATTTCCTTTGTTAGAAACCATTTGTCAGGAGATGCTTTTCAATGGTCAGCTGACGCAATGGTTAGATGCAAACTTTTTATGAATTTAAAACTGCATTTATTAATGACTACTTGTTACACAACAAACAAAATGATATTTTGAGAGGATTTTGGAGTGGTAAAAAGTTTACCGCAGATGGTGAATCAGTTCAAGACCTTTTAGAAAGTGAGTTTCACTGCTGTCACCTCTGACAAACGGTGAAACCGGTAATGATGGTCATGGGACTAGAAGGTAAGCTGCGTTGGTATGGGCCTAAAATAATCATTTCGGCACCTGGAGATAATTTAGATAGAATCACTGAGAATCTGCACGAGTGCAAAGAGTAACTGATGTTGAGAAGCAGGTGTAGAAAACAGTAGGTCTTCTAACACTCATAAACACGTCAAAAGAAGTTTTGCATCACCTCATTTGCGAGAGTTCCTGAACCTGTGCAGAAAATTGGAAAACAGATCAACATAAACTTAATTTCCGCCCCTTTCATTGCTCATAAAAACCACATGTTACATGTTATACCACCATACAGAGAGACTTTCAGAGGTGGGGGTCCAGACTGCTGTACGCACCGGTGCCTCTGATACCCAATAACACGTCCTCTTGCATTGATGTATGTTTGTATTCGTCGTGGCATACTATCCACAAGTTCATCAAGGCACTGTCGGTCCAGAGTGTCCCATTCCTCAACGGCGATTCGGCGTAAATTCTTCAGAGTCACGTCGTCCATAAACAGCCCTTTCCAATCCATCCCAGACATGTTCGATAGTGTTCATGTCTGGAGAACATGCTGACCACTCTATTTGAGCGATGTCATTATCCCGAAGGAAGTCATTCACAAGATGTGCATGATGGGGGCGCGAATTGTCGTCCATGAGGACGAATGTCTCGCCAATAAGCTGCCGATGTGGTTGCACTATCGGTCGGAGGATGGCATTCACGTATCGTACAGCCGTTACGGCGCCTTCCATGACCACCAGCGGCGTACGTCGGACCAACATAATGCCACCCCAAAACAGCAGGGAACGTCCACCTTGCTGTACTCGCTGGACAGTGTGTCTAAGGCGTTCAGCCTGACGGGGTTGCCTCCAAACACGTCTTCGACGATTGTCTGGTTGAAGGCATATGCGACACTCATCGGTGAAGAGAGCGTGATGCCAATCCCCAGCGTCCCATTCGGCATGTTGTTGGGCCCATCTGTACCGCGCTGCATGGTGTCGTGGCTGCAAAGATGAACCTCGTCGTGGACGTCGGGAGTGAAGTTACGCATCATGCAGCCTATTGCGCACAGCTTGAGTCGTAACACGACGTCCTGTGGCTGGACGAAAAGCATTATTCAACATGGTGGCGTTGCTGTCAGGGTTCCTCCGAGTCATAATCCGTAGGTAGCAGTCATCTACTGCAGTAGTGGCCCTTGGGCGGCCTGAGCGAGACGCCTGGACACTTCCATTTTTGGGAGCCCTTCCTGGCACAAAATAACAATGCGGACGCGATCGACCCGCGGTATTGACCGTCTAGGCATGGTTGAACTACGGACAACATGAGCCGTGTATCTCATTCCTGGTGGGATGACTGGAATTGATTGGCTGTCAGACACCCTCTGTCTAATAGGCGCTGCTCATGCATGGTTGTTTACGCTTTTGGACGGGTTCAGTGACATCTCTGAACAGTGAAAGGGACTATGTCTGTGATACGGAAACGCCAGTCAACGTCTATCTTCAGGAGTTCTGGCAACCGGGGTGATTCAAAACTTTTTTTGATGTGTATATAACGAACTGAAATAATGACAGTGGGAGCGTGAATGTCAGAAATATGGAAGTTCAGAATACACGATCTAATTATCGTGGTCAAGGCTGTGGTAGAAGAAGAGGAAATAGAGAGCCACGTTTTCGTAATAATTACTATGACGAAGGAAGAAATATAAATAATGTATTGTTGAGACACGACGGAGAGCAGAATGCTACCCGATCTGATTCAGAATTGAACACTTTAGCCCGCGTGTGGAAAACTAAGTCTCATCTATGAGGAACTGATGCTCACCATGTGGAAGCAGTAACAGAGGCAGTAACAAAAACACAGACCACAGACAGTCAGCACTTGAAAACCGATAGCAAGGATGATGAAATAGAAAAAGACAATACCAGTAATGTGCTAAACCACTTTCATTACCTAGTTGACAGAATTCTGAACATATTAGAAAAATACGACAAGAAGGAAAAAGAAAACGCTGCAGATAAGGACAAGGAGGAAAAAGAAAACGTTACCTATAGATGGGAAGAACAAATGAAGTGGTTTGGATCATATGAGAAAGAAGATGAAGTAAGGGCTTACGTCTTCGACACTGATGTGAATCTAAAGAACACAGCTTCGATGGAGGGAACAGAGTCAGTTTTGCAAGGATTTGAGGAGTTGGAGTAGTTGTTAGATGAAGGGGGTGGCAATGACAATGAAGTCAGGGAATCTGTTAGCTATATGGCCTTGCCAAAAACTGTAAAAGCAGACTACCGTATTATGGATAGCATTGTTGTGCAGCGACATTGTTGCTCAGAGGTACAGAATAGTTTAGCTGATATGCAGCAAACGAAAGTAGAGAAAGTCATCAAGTGCTTCGATTTAAAATTGGAGGACAGGTTGGAAAATGCAGCTGCCGATGAAGAGGCTGGCGACCCCGTCAATCTATGTGTAAATGTACTTGCGACTGAACAAAATTATACTAACTGGAGACAGACAGAATGATTTATTAGAAGACTTTCATGAAGCCACTGTTCAAACTGAAATAGCTCACCCTACTATAAAAACTATCATCTCAGGAATAACAGTACCTTGCTTCTTGATAGTGGCAGCGAAGCAAGTGTTTTGTTCCAAGCTTCTTTGAGTCTATTCCCAATAAGAATGAGTTAACTGTCATGAAAGTAAATGGTTTAAGAATAATGGATTCTGCTGAAAAAGTTTCTAGACCACTACAGCAGGAAAGTTTGATACCAACTGGCATAGGTAGCATAATAATCGATCATCCTTCTTTACTCGTGTTCGGATTAGGTGTCGAAATGTTGACTGGCAATAAACTTTTACCTAAATATCAATGAAAGATTGAATTTGATCAGATTATGTGGGCAGTAATAATGACGCATGGGACTGTCTATTAGAGTAATGAGGAATAAGGGATACTTGCAGGAAGATACTGAATTCAGGAATAATGTGCGACGTACTAATGCGGAAGAGAACTATACCCTGGAAAAAACAGAGGCTAAGGTACAGACAACAGAGCATATTTGTGATAAACAAAGGGCAGAATTAACGGAAGAATTAACCACTCATTACAATGTATTCTCGAATAAACCTGGTGAAGGGAAAAGATGTAAATGCCGTCTGAATGAAAGCCTGGGCAGGTATTTTTCAAGGAACATTATCAGATAAATGTTGCGAGAAAGTAAGCTGTTAAAAAAGACCCGAAATTTAGGGGACAACTAGGTCTGCGAAATATTGTAGATTTAAAGACTTTCAAAATTGGCAGTAATTAGATTCTGTAGCGAGTCTGCCACTCTTTGGCGTATACACAGTTTGGCGTACTTGCGGTCCCAACTAGATGAAACTTTATTTTCCTTCCAAGTTCCCTTCTCTTCTGTCTATAGTGAGTAAGGAATACATGCCTTCATGGTGTATGCATGCTGTTAGTTAGTAATATGTTCCTAGTAACTAAAAATGATTCCCAAAAATGACTATACCTGGATGATAACTTATAAGAAAATATGAGAGGTAGTTTACAATAGCAAATTCTGAATATTAAAATAAAAATGAATAACCTATGAGCAACAATAATAAAAGAATAATGACAAAAAGTAAACAAATGATAAATGAGATCCACAAAAAGGATTAGTAACAACTTTGCGTTAGGAGAAGTAATCGAAACTGAAAATTCCTATAATCTGAAAGAATAACCTCTGCATAAATCAATAATATTCATAGTATAAGTAAGGTTGTCTGTAGGTAAGAGAGTAATAATATGGTGGTCTAGTTTTGTCTAGCACTGTCTCCTACAGGAATATGGAACACTTCTTTGACGCCTTTGTGTAGCCTTTCATAATAAAAACGACCCACAGAATACACAAAACAATAAAACAAGTTCGCATGCCCAAAATCAGTATGTGAAAATGCCACCACGTCATGCAGTGAGAGAGCTACACTTACGGGGGTGTGAAATGAGCCTTTAATATGTGTCCGAGAATGACATTCCTGATAATCTATCGAATACAAAGACTAGTTCTTTCGGTTGCTGGGTGAGTTTCAGCAATGAGACGTCGACCAATGGAGTCCTAGACATTTCCAAGAAGTGACACGTCAGACGAATGGAAGAGGGCAAGTGGTATATCTCCTGTGCAGGAAAAAATGGCTTGACATATGTAGACGACTATATTCAGCTCAACCACAGACTATAACTTACTTGTTGTAAAGCTTAGTGCCGGCCGGTGTGGCCGTGCGGTTCTAGGCGCTTCAGTCTGTAACCGCGTGACCGCTACGGTCGCAGGTTCGAATCCTGCCTCGGTCATGGATGTGTGTGATGTCCTTAGGTTAGTTAGGTTTAAGTAGTTCTAAGTTCTAGGGGACTGATGACCTCAGATGTTAAGTCCCATAGTGCTCAGAGCCATTTTTTTTGTAAAGCTTAGTACTGAGTACAGTAGATCATTTAAAAGTTGTGAACGAAATTATCGACCGAGGCAATGAAGATGAACCAGTATTTTCTGAGATTAATATATTTTGAAAAAAAAAGCTTTTAATTCTTAGTATAGTGAAGAGATGGCACATCAGTGCTTCATCTTCCATTCTGAATAGGTGAAATTCAGAACTGAAAGAGGTATATGGCGAATATATTCCAAATGCTAGAGGGAGTTTTCAGATCCTAAAACTGTGAAAAGTGTGAAAGAATATGTGTAAATAGAACACCAGTTTCATTTACCTCATGACATTGTACTACGGTTTGCTTAACAGTTGGTCTGAAAAATCAGTCACAACAAAACTAAAATAGTGCATTATCAATACGTCAAGAAGAAAAATTTAGATCAAGAAGAAAAATTTACACTCAAACAATAGAACCACTTGAAAGGCTTTTGTATGCTGAGTAGATGAAGACAACTATGAGATAAACAGCAAAAGGACTGAGCAGAAGAGTAAGAATTGTTTGGAATGCTTTTGACAAATTAGAATTTTCAGAACTAAGATTTTTATGTGTCTGCAATGGAAAGTCAGGGTGCGTGCGTGTGCGTGTGTGTGTGTGTGTGTTTTTTTTTTTTTTTTTTTTTTAAATGCAGGAGCTATTCAATAACTTTCGGGTTTCATGTCAAATAACCGAAGATAATGACAATGAACTATTTGTTATTGGTTTTTACGAAACAGTTGCTTTCAATATCTCTATAAGGAAATAAATGAAACGACGTTACAAAGCTAATAAAAATACGAGGGCGAGATGGAATGTAATGCTTCCGATTTTTTTCTGTGAACAGTGGTAAAACTTTTTAAATGATTTTAAATAAAACAAACCTTATTGTCGTTCCACATCTTTACTCCACATGTCTACATATTTGTAGGCCTCTGCCACTAGTGGGTTCCAAATTGCAGCGTGTAACATGGCTATGGGCCATTAACGTAGCTATGCCGGTGCGCGAGTTTCGATTACCCAGAGTTCGTCCACACATGGAGCACCCACTCCATAGCCCGCCCGGCTAGCTGCGCGGTCTGATGCGCTGCTTCCCGAGCGGCAAGGCGTGCCGGTCCTCAGCATGAGTCCGCCTGGAAGATCAGTGTCGAGTTCCGGCGTGGCGTCCAGCTTGTAGATGGTTTTTAGGTGGTTTTCCATCTGCCTCGGCGAATGCGGGTTGGTTCCCCTTATTCCACCTCAGTTACAGTACGTCGGCGATTGTTGCACAAACACTGGCTCTATAATTACTCTGTAAGTGGGCTGCTTCTGTCTTGGCAGCGCTGTGTAGCGCTTTGCATTGGATCTCTGACTGCGCTTTCTTTGTAAGAGACTCCTTGGCTGGTTGGACTCGTTGTTGGAAGTTAATCGCCAGAAGTGTTGGGCAGTTGGAAGTTAGTCGCCAGCAGTGATGGAAGTACTGTTGGGCAGTTGGAGGTGAACAGCCAGCAGTGATGGATGTTAGATGTGAGAAGTTAGTACTGATGGCGGGTAGAGGTCTGAAGTGTCAGCGTAAGCTAACGATCTGGAGATTGTATATTATTCATGATTATATACCTTAGTACTGGATGTCAATGACAATTTATATTCGTGTTTGAACTGGATGTCACATTATTAAGGTAAAAATACATTATTTGGTTTGCAACAAAATCTTTCCTTTGCTAACCACATGCCTATTAGTAGTTAGTGGCCTTAGTAATTAGAATCTTTTATTTAGATGGCAGTATTGACGCTCACTGTATTGCAGTAGTTCGCGTAATAAAGATTTTTGTGAGGTTGAAACGTCCCCTTTGAACAATTTATATATGACTGTGCTTAAACTGACACACAATATTTTGTTAGCGCAACGCAATCTGACCTTCAAAATTCCCTACAAAAGAATGGCCCTGACTAACATTAAACTATACCTTTCACAAATCACTTACCTCACAAAAATCTTCGCTGCTCAAGCTACTGCAATACAGCGAGCGCCACTACTGCCAGCTAAATAAAAGATTCAAACTATGGAAGGCACTAACTACTGATAGGGATAGTTAGCAAATGAAAGATATTAATAGAGAACAAACAATGTATTTACCTTGATATCATCATATATAAATATAGCAGTTCATGACAAATTACAAAACTCCGCCATCTCTCTCCCCACATCCACCACTGCTGGCGGCTCACCTCCAACTGCGCAACGCTACGCGCTGTTCACATTCAGCTGCCTAACACTACAGTGGCAAGTATTACAACAATGCAAATCAGCCACAGACTGCACACAGCACAGCCAGTGATTTTCATACAGAGGTGGCGTTACCAATAAAAAAACCTAAACAGCCTAACAGCCTACTTACATAGCCCCCATGCTCCCCACAAAAAATTTTACAAATTTTTTTTGGGCAGTGGCCAATACAGATTTGACAAAAATTTTTCACAATTACAGTAACAAAGATATAGAATGCACACACTTATTGAAACAATGTTGGACAAAAGCTAAAATTTTTTCACAGTCCATAAAGATAGTCCTGATCATTCATTATAATAGTAATTACACTGTCTCATTAGTAAAAGAAATTGCACATAGAAGTAGTGGATTTCCATACAGTCTTGAAGAAGTAGTGTTGTCCTTCCAACGGAAAGACAGTGCTGACTCTTGACATGCTGACAGGTAATGGGCCACAATGGAGCAAACCCACAGCAGAGTCATTCGAAGTTTTGAAAAGTATTGGTAGGTAGGTCATCACAGAGCAGACCCACCGTAGTCCTGGTAGAGATTACGATATTGGTGGGCCACCAGAGGTGCAGACCCACTGCAGTCCTTGTAGAGATAATGGTATTGGTGGGCCACCAGAGGTGCAGACCCACTGTAGTCCTTGTAGAGATAATGGTATTGGTGGGCCACCAGAGGTGCAGACCCACTGCAGTCCTTGTAGAAATAATGGTATTGATGGATCATCAAAGATGTAGACCCACTGTAGTCCTTGAAGAGATGGCCAGCAGCCATCTGTTGTGACTGTGCAGGTGCACAATCACCACTGAAGAGTGTTGCGGATAATGTAGCAAGTCCATAACCACCACATGTGCGCTCACAAAGTTTTTGGAATTGTCCTGAGAACCAGCAATGCTGTTATCCAGTCCCTTGCTGAATTAGTAACACACGTGCAAACACTAACAGTCCCAACTTCTCACATACTGTCCATATACTACGACCAACAGAAACGTGTGCAGTGAAATGGAACTAACAAGTTAATAATATCATGAACTGGTGACAATTACAATTTTATAACATAAGAATACAATAAAGGTACAAAATACATCATTAAAAACATAACAATATAGATAACATTTGTAGTACAGGCTTTACAAAAGAATAGAAATAAATATATACATCAGTGTTACAGGAATTATGACATGAGTACATACATAAAAGATCAGAATAACTTTTGGAACATCAACTTTACAAATGAGCATTGAACAGAACAGAATTAATAATATCTAACATCTTTACAAAGTAAATAACATATTATTAATGCCAATTATATTCGAGGATAACAGTATTCCTCATCATAGTGAATGTAGCTTAATATTAAAAGAAGAAAAAATTCTATGAAACTACACAGAGACAGGAAGAAAACAAATACTCAAGGGTACACAAACATATAGTGGGATAACACCAATAGGAAAGGACAGGGTTCGTTTTCAGTGTAACATTTGGTACTGCAGTCCAACCCAAAACTTCATATATCTTTCCTCTTATTTCATCCTTTGTTTCCACCAAAAAAATTCTGACTAAGCATGCTTTCTGTATTTATATGTTCACACATTTCTTACCTCAACATTTATTTCCAAGAAAATTGTACCTAAACCTGTTTTCTGTACTTTTTTTGTATAACTTCTGAATGCATTTCTTCCTATTCATCGCAACTCATTCTCTTAGAGGCTACCCCCTCTTAAGCTAACTTAAATCTACTGAGCTCAGATGCTAAACTAAGGAACGAGGCAATGCAGCAGCACATAAAATAATTAATATAAACAGCAACAAAAAAAATGGAAAATCGCAAAGCAAGCTACAGTAAATCTAAATTACCAAGCAATTCAACATTACAACTAATATGAGCCAATGTGCAGCAACAATAACACTATGCCTGGCAAACAGCAGTAACTTATACCTAAACATGACATAGCTCAAGCAGAAAAAATAGTACACTAAAGATAACAATGCAGATAAGGCAAATGTATAATCACATCTTAATGTCTAAGTAATTAAAGTGGTGCACCACAACAACTTATTGTAAAAAAAATATTACCATGTACTTGAAAAGAAAATTATGTGTTACTGTTACTAGTTCCTTCTTATTGTTCTGTCCTTTCCAAGTGCTCCTTTTTTAAAGAATGTGGATCATAAAATAATTATTTAATAGATCTGTTGACAGAAAGTGTTCACATTAGCAAATGCATTTAATTTTATTTTATGAAACCAATGCTGCAACACAGCTGGAAAACAGATATCAAATGAAATAAGCAATTACGCAAACCAAAGCATAAAAATATCATTCAATAGTCATGTGGCATTTCGTAAGTCAGTAGCTTTCAACTCTCGTAGAAAGACACTTGTCATAATCAGGTTTGCAGATGTAAGAATATTTCCCATCAGTTTATAAGCATTTCAGTAAATATCATAAATTACGAGCTCCACAGTATGCTTTCGACAAGGAAATGTCAATAGCGAGTATAATGGCCCCCCCTTTTGTTTTTTTTTTTTTTTTTTACCTGTGCCGCTGTAAGGCTAATGGCTTTTTTTCGGGCGGCTGTCGCCCAGGTGGGTGCCCGCGACGCATTATGTGCAGGTGGCCACTTAACTTTCTTACGGAAATGTTTACGACAGCAGTTTCCGCTACAGTGACAGTCTCACATAAAAATATTTCACAGGTCAAGAATTAGCGTTGCAATTCTGTAGAAAGAAAATCCTATAAATATAAGTGTCCAAATAAAATATTCGTCAGCATTGTGATACAGTCACGAATTTACGCACATTTCATAACTCTTAAAGTACGATTCTTGGTTTCCAACATACTTCTTATTCCTCATATACAGTAGCATCATCTTATTGATCATAAACATATCTCAACAGCATAGTACACATCGTCGTCGTAATAATAACATCATAACACTTCAGTCAAATCTCAAAAACGTCGTAGCTTTCTGCAATAATTTCAAAACCTAAAAAAATTCTCTGCTCATTTCAATAGTGTCATCTACCTCAAACGTACTTTAAAATCATGCTCCCTTACCAAATATATCATTCAAAGCTCTCATAGTATCACAATGGTTCCGAAAAAATATGAGCATTTCACAAAGTACAGACAAAATACAATTTCATAGTGTGAAGTTATCCAACTGTGTAATTGCATAAACATCTGTCACTGATGTAATAAAAAAAGTTTATCTCTCAGTTACATGATCAGATAGCTGTGTAATTTGTGTTGGAGAAATATGGTACCGATGTGTAAAGTTGTATAAGCAAATACCATATTAGCTAGGGTTCCTTGTGGTTGCCACACACATGGTACACAAAGTAAGCGTGTACCCCCCTGAGAATTAATGTAATTATACCCTCAGGTGTTACAGATTACAGCAATAGAATGAAATATATCACGGAAAACCTTTGTATCATTGTACTCCAAATATCTTTAAAAATAAATGTTTTAAGTATAAAATTGATCACTGAAATACGTGTCCTGTAGCGCTAAATGTGCGTCTTGTTGCAACATAATCTCTGTGGAAGTGTCGTAGTTATCGTCCTCCGAAAGCTAAGTTCTGCAGAAGTCAATGTACTTACCTCATAATACACAAAAGTGAAATGCTTTGCGTATAGATATCTTAGTTATTACGCTTATTGCCATGATGAAGAAAGTACTGTGCTGTAACGTATTGTTGTGCTACGGAAAAGGCAGTCTCATGTAGCTATACCACAAAAGTTACTACTAAAACATATTTTTCTTTCCAGAAGAATTCAGAAAACTGTGCAGATATAAAACAGATACACCGCAAAAGCAACATTGTAAATTGTCACTCATTAGTAGCATCGTGATAAAATCGTGTAGCTGTCACATTAACTAACCGCTGTGTCATGTGTTCGCAATAACAATGCATTCGTAATTTCTGTTTGAATAAGTTGTCTTGGTTCTTGACTGGATATTTAACTTTAAACATTGTTGCATGGTAACAGTTTCTAAAGCATACTAGTAACGTGAAGTGAAACGTTTTATGGCAAAGACAAAGTTAAAAAGCAGATTATCTTTCAATAAATGGTTTTACATGTGAAGTGTGGTGTAAACCTTTACTCTTCATAGTACTCAGAGTTTGAACTTGAATGCAATTGTCAGGCGGTATACGTCGGTAAAGAATACTGGAGTTTTTCTCAAGGTTAGCGTCTATGTTATTTTTCTCTGAGCCACCTGGCGTACGCGGCTGCCTGCTGTGCGAGTCATTGTCTGTCTCTTTGTTGGCGCGCGTCGTTATTGGGATTAGGAGACCTAACTTCTACAAATTCGCCTTGCCGAGAGGGCCCTGCTCTGTTTGAATCCCGCCAGTTCTGATGCAATTGACGTCTGTCGTTACGATCATATCGTCTGTCGTCATGTCGGTAGATTCCATAGTTCCTTTCTTGTCGGTCACGTGGTGGAGAATTTCTCCCTGAATCGTAACTGCGCGCTGGACCGTTGCATCTAAAGTTATTCTGTCTCCCTTGGTAATAATTGTTTTGGTTCCCATATTGTCTGTTTCTGTGGTTATCTCTGTCATATTCATTACTACGGAAATGCGATCTTTCTCTGTAACTATTATTACTCTTCCACTGGTTGTCATATGGGTGGTGTCTGTTTTGGTCACGATTTGCGTTGTAAGAATAGCCTTGTCGTGTCCAGTTATTGTTTCTGTCGTCACGGAATTGTGACGTATGTGAACTGTAGTGATTGTTTTCCTGTTTTCGCATCCGGCGACTGTCAGTGTCAATTTCTAATTCTTGTAAGAGTCCCTGAAATGCTTCAATGTCGTCTTTGCAACGTCCTGCCAAAATAATATGTCGTAAATGTTCAGGCAGTTTGATTAAGCAAATGCGGATGAGTTCTGAGGGGCTGTATGGGTTTGAAAGATACTGATTCTTATGCAACATGTCTTCAAAATATTTCATAAGACTGGAAAATTCAGATTGTTCGAAACGTTTCATCATTATGATGCTATGTTTTACACGGTCTTGTGTGGCTTGAGACCAATATGCTGAGAGGAAGGCATGGTAAAACTCTCCTTCACTGTGGCAATCGTGAATTACCGATCGCATTCTTACAGCTGGCTCATTCTCCAAGTAGCCACACATAAATTCTAATCTGTGTTCTAACGACCAGTTGGGAGGAAAACAATGCGAGAATTGATGGAGCCATGCTTGTTGATGAATGTCGTTGCCAGAATTCTTAAATGTTTTGAATTTACGTGTAGTAATGAACAGCTTATTGTCAAAGTCATCATGTCGGCGAGTCGCATATCGGTCATTGTTAGGTCGTGTCGGCCGTTCCATCTCAAAATTCGGTGCACATTGCCAATTTCTTTCATAACTTCCGAAATGCCCTGTGTTATTATTTTGCGGCTTTTCCGTGTTTCTAAGTCCCTCTTCCCGTGTTGGAGCGCCAGTGTCCTCTGAAATACGTAATTCTTGTATTACCTGTGTCAGCTGATCTTGTACTTCCCGGATTTATCTTTTGTACTGTGTATTGATTTGATTTTGATTCTGTTTGAATTTTCTAATTTGTTCATACTCTTCTGTGTCAGTGAAGGCTACAGGTCTTGTGTCATTCAGATCATCATCTACCTTTGTAGATAAGTTAGTGACCTGATCCGAAAGTTCGGCTACTTTCTCCGATAGTGAACACATTTCCTCAGTGTGTTTTTCTGAACCAAGTTTCAGAGTGTCCATTTGTGTTGAAATCGAATCTACTGTGTTCTTTAAGTTTTCCTGAGTTTTTGCCAGTTGCGTAACCGAATCGGTAGATGCAACTGAGTCAATTTTAGCCCACAAGGTCTCATGATTTTCATGAACAATGGTTTGCAGTTCTTTTATGGCTGCTTCGTGATTCTGTAATGCATTTTCATGCCGCGAAAAAATAGGTTGGAAATGCTCACAAATTTGTGTTTTTACGTCATTACAGACCTTTTGACATTTCGATTCGATGTTATGTAACTCAGTAGTTAAATCTTCACGTGTTTGTTCAAGTGTGGTGTCTAACTTTTTAAGATTTTGTTCCACTGTGTCTAACTTTTGAAGCTTTTGCTGTGTTTGTCCCATTTGTTGTATTAATTGTAATAACAATGCATTGGTGTCTGAAACATGTTCCTCAGTGCTTTTCGGCAGTGAATTTGCACCGGAAACATTCACATTTTGACAAGCAGAAAATGTGTCTTGACTTATTTGAGAAAACGGTGAGGATCCAAAACCTGAATCTACAGTATTTGCGAGATCGTGTCGTGTCATTTCGGCTTCCTGAGGCGAGCTATTGCCGACCGATCGATCGATAATGCTTCCCTCTTCACTAATTGTTTCACTGTCCACGCCATTGTTTGACGCCCGCTCCATTTCCCTGTGCACAGTTACCAAATTACTACTTTGAACATTTGTAAATTCATTACTCTGCGGCGCTGATAAGCTACGCTCGTCGTCACTATTATTTCTCAGTTTAGTTTGGAGCCTAGTGTTACGTTTTTCACACGCCATAATTGTCACAATATTTCACACGATAACACAGAAAAGCACAATTTGAAGTGCAAAAATAGGAGAACACATTAACATAGCACTGAAAATAATATCTAGTTAATTGCAAGCGTAGCTGCGAAATACTTGGTGCAAATCTATATGCATGCCACAACTGTTTTACTGTACAACAATGAAAGGCTACAACTACAAAGGAGATTTTCTCTACAATTACGCGCTAGCAATAAACAAAAGCTACACTAAATACACAAACTACAAGAAAAAATCAGAAGATTCCAGTGAGGTATCCTCGGCTAAGGGTCGACATATGAAACTTCCCCTTATAACAATTATGCACGACTGTACTTAAACTGACACACAATATTTTGTTAGCGCAACGCAATCTGACCTTCAAAATTCCCTACAAAAGAATGGCCCTGACTAACATTAAACTATACCTTTCACAAATCACTTACCTCACAAAAATCTTCGCTGCTCAAGCTACTGCAATACAGCGAGCGCCACTACTGCCAGCTAAATAAAAGATTCAAACTATGGAAGGCACTAACTACTGATAGGGATAGTTAGCAAATGAAAGATATTAATAGAGAACAAACAATGTATTTACCTTGATATCATCATATATAAATATAGCAGTTCATGACAAATTACAAAACTCCGCCATCTCTCTCCCCACATCCACCACTGCTGGCGGCTCACCTCCAACTGCGCAACGCTACGCGCTGTTCACATTCAGCTGCCTAACACTACAATGGCGAGTATTACAACAATGCAAAGCAGCCACAGACTGCACACAGCACAGCCAGTGATTTTCATACAGAGGTGGCGTTACCAATAAAAAAACCTAAACAGCCTAACAGCCTACTTACAAGGTAAGTGCTTAATGAAATGTATAGGTTATTGTTAGGATTTCTTTTTAGTCAGGGCCATTCTTTTGAATTAATTATTTGAAGTTAGGTTGTAATTTTTTTGAGTAGTCAGATTGCGTTGCGCTAGAATATTGTGGGTCAGTGTTGACATGATAAGAATAAGTAAAGAGAAGGTGGGTTCGCTTGCATTCAATGTCACTCAGCAGTTTAAGTAAAATATTTTAATAAAGAAGTGTCTACTCTACCACGCAAACATTTGGGGCACAATCGTCTGGTATGAGACATTTCCGGGGGCGGGGGGAGATGTGGGGGAGGGGGGCGAGGTCCACTGGGGGCGGAACCGCACAGTAACCCTCGGTTCGGTGTGGGGCGGCAGTGGGGTGGGTGGACTGCTGTGGCCTGTTATGCGCATGTGAACCACTGAGGGCTATGGCGGGACGAAGCCTCTCCGTCGTTTCTAGGCCCCCGGCTCAATACATAATACACCCCAGCCCATCATGGCAATGCCAAATGACACACGAGCTTTGCGAAATCTGCAACAATCCGATGCTTTATGTTCACTGTCATCGAACATCCTCCATTTGTCCCGACTTAGCCCCACCCGATTCTCATCTGTTTTCAAAACTTAAAGAACGCCTTCGAAGACTTCATTTTCATAGTGATGGTGCTTTGTAAACAGAGATGAGGCTGTAGCTCCATCAACAACGTCGAACATTATACGGTGACGGAATGAACAAACTGGTCTCTTGTTGGGAGAAATGTGTTCGTCGCCAGGGTGACTAGTTGACTATGTTTTGACTGAGGATTTTTTTCTATATTTATAAATAACAAACAAATACTTAGCATAAAGTTTGTTAGTTATTGTTCAGCACATAAATAGTCAGTGTTACCAGCCCGTTATTTACTAATATCGAAAATTAGAATAAAAATGTGAAAATAAAAGTCAAAGAATGTTATTGTGATGTGCATCATACAGTTCCGTTTGGTCAGACGATTACGAAACCCTAATTGGAGTTCGTCTAAGCGAAGTGTTATGGGAGTTATCGATGTTTTAACTAAACGCAATTAAAACTTCGTCTTCTAAATGTTAAGTAAATCTAGTTGCCATAATCGAGGTATTTTGACATCATGCTTCGACTGAAAGAAATCACTTGCTTCAATAGGCTTTCTAAAAAAAAGTCAAAGTTAAGATGAACAGTGTTCTCTTATCAGGCAATTCAGGATTAGTACATGGGATTGGTTGCCATACACAATCAATTACACACTGCGAATGGTAGGCGATTTTACTTCTTATACATATTAGTAAAGCTGACGATATCTTCTAAAAGGAAAACTAAATATGAAAACATTAAACACATGCAGAAAGCTGATCAAATAAATACAAGTAAAAAGATCGATAAGACAAATATCGAAAGGTACGGACAAATTCAAGCAATTTGATGTAGTGGCCGAAAGTGTCTGTTATGTACATCACAATCATCTTTTAGTATGTAGAATTTTATGTTACAGTTCACAAACGAGATTTCATTCGAAACTATCGCAACCAGCCTCGGATTTACGGAAAGACTGGTTAGTTCAATAGATTTATATCACAGGCTGTATCCCAAAACGTTGATAATCATTATCCACGTGAGGTCCCCACAAGTACGCTGACTCATTTGGGAGTCCTTAAATAGACTCGCACATAGAAACGCCTTCGGTTTGGTTTAGACATGAGATTTCGAGGTAAGTTAGAAGTAACATTAACAAAGTTTTATAATGAAGGGTGAAATGGCAACAACTATTCTATCGGGCAATGTTCTTCAAGCTATACAACACTACCCAGACGAAGCACATTTGCAGTAGCGATCGCTTAACAGTATGGTACAGTTGTAACTTCTTTATTTAAAAGATTTTGCTGCTGACGATTAGATGGGTAGATCACATAACTAATGAGGAAGTGTTGAATAGGATTAGGGAGAAGAGAAGTTTGTGGCACAACTTGACTAGAAGAAGGGATCGGTTGATAGGACATGTTCTGAGGCATCAACGAATCACCAGTTTAGTATTGGAGGGCAGTGTGGAGGGTAAAAATCGTAGAGGGAGACCAAGAGACGAATACACTAAGCAGATTCAGAAGGATGTAGGTTGAAGTAGGTACTGGGATATGAAGAGGCTTGCACAGGATAGAGTAGCATGGAGAGCTGCATCAAACCAGTCTCAGGACTGACGACCACAACAACAACACTTAAACTGCTGAATGCTTACTCAGTGTTCTTAAACTGCTGAGTGAAACTGAATGCAAGTAAACTTGCTTAAACTGCTGAGTGAAACTGAACGTACTGTCTCTTTGCTTTACTTTATCCATTCATTTCTGACCTACAGAATCTGCTCTGACAAACAGAACTCAAACTTTTCCTCTTTATTAATGACCCAGAATATTCCAGCACAACGCAATCTGGCTGCTCAAAAATGATAACCTGACTTCAAACAATTGATACAAAAGAACGGCCCTGAATTAGAGGAAATCCTAACAATAACCTATACATTACGTAAGTCACTTTCCTCGCAAAAATGTTCGTAACTCGAACTACTGCAATACAGCTAGCGCCAGTACAGCCAGCTAAATAAAAGATTATAACTACTGTAGGATCTAACTACTAATAGGCATATGGTTAACAAAGGAAAGATTTTGTTACAAAGCAAACAATATATTTTTATCTTAAGAATGTGACAACGAGTTCAAAAATTATATAATCATGCATGATATCCAGTTCCAAAAATTATATAATCATGAATAATATTCAATCTCCAAATCGGACACGTCCATATCGTCCGCTTTCGCTAACACGTCAAACCTCTAACCTCCATCAGTGCTAATCACTCACTTCCAACCTCCATCACTGCTGACTGTTCACCTCCAACTGAGTCCGGCCAGCCACAGGTTCTCTTACAGAATGCGAACGGCGCTGTCAGAGTGATTAATGCAAAGCGCTACATAGCGCTGCCAGCATACAAACACACAAACAGACTACTTACACAGTCTACAGTCAGCATTTTATGAAAACAAATTCGTAAGCTGAGTATAAATAGCAAGTCGTGTTTTCAAAGGATATAAGGCGTGGCAAGGAGCGAACAGTAATCTTAAGCAATTGCGAGGTCGAGCTACTGAAGGGCGTCCATCGCTGCCCCGTGTGGTCATGTCGCAGGCGAGTGAATCAGAGAAACACGAGGGGCTGTTTTTAATCAGTAACGCAACGTATGTTTTTCTGAAAACAGGTTGGTTTTATTCGGGATTCCAATACACCATATTATTCTCCACTCTTTTGTCTACAAAACGCTATTTTTCAATATAATCTCCGTTCAATGCGTCGGCCTTACGCCACCTTACTGCGAGAATCTCTACGTCCGCATGGTACCATTCTACTGGTCGACGTCGGAGTCAGCGTCTTGCTGCATCAATAACTTCCCCCTCATCTACGTACTGCTTCCCGCGGAGTGCATCATCCATTGGACCAAACAGATAGAAATAGGAAGGTGGGAAATCCAGGCAATAGGAAGGATGAGGAAGAACAGTCCAATGAAGTTTTTTGAGCTCCTCTCGGGTCCAAAGACTTGTGTGCGGCCTTGTGTTGTCTTGAAGAAGGCAAAGTTCATTTGCATTATTTGGTGACGAACACGCTGGAATAGTTTTTTCAATTTCCTGAGAGTAGTACGGCATACTTTCGAGTAGATTATGGCACTGTGAGGGAGGACATCAGACAGAATAACCCCTTCAGAGTCTCAGAAGACCGTCGCCATGGCTTTACCGGCGGCCTTTGAAATTTTTCTTCGGAGGAGATGTGGTGTGGCGTCAGTTCATGGATTGCCGTTTGTTTCCTGTTCGAAGTCGTCCAGTTCAGTAGAGAGGTGTTTGTGATCCGTCGATCACCTCGAATGAGAATGTCCGCACGTTCCAGCATAGCAGGAATCACAGCTGTGTGCGACCGGCCGGCACGCGGCAGACGCCTCGCCCAAAGACTCACCGCGCTTTTGTTCACTGTCAGGTCTTCGTAGGCATTCTACAAGTGCCTATGAATATGACCAATGCTCTGGTTTTTCGCCAAAAGAAAGACAGCTCTCTTCTTGGAACGGACCTCTTTTACAGACGCCATTTTGAAAGCTTTGTGCGGCGCCGCAACCTATCGGAACTTCATGAAACTAAAGGGGTTAATGCGGGAATATTCCACGATGTCCCACAGCAAATTCCGAATTTTCCCAACCAAACCAGGCCGCGAAAAAGATGTGTTTCGTTACTTCTTGAACGACAATCATACATGTTTCGAAACTATGTGACGCAGTATCCACTTGAGCTACCACGTGTAGAAGTATGAAACCGAGATTTGGTTGTAACAATTACACTTGTGTTGTTTGCAACTGATAAACAATATTTTATTCAAAATAATCTCCATTGCTATTTATACATTTCTCCCACCTCTCCGGCAGGCTATGAATATCCCTAAAAAAAAAAAAAAAAAAAAAAAAACAGTAGTCTTTTGAAGCGAACCAGCCAGCAAGCCATTTTCGTATATTTTCATACGAAATGCAGCATGGTTCAGCGAGAGCGTGTCCCAGTGATGCAAATAGACGATAATCGAACGGAACCAAGTCTGGAGAAGAAGCCGCATGCCCTAGTGTTTCCGAACTTAGCGCCTCGATCGTTGGCCTGACCCGTTTTGCTGTGTGTGATGGGGCGTTATCATAGAGCAATATGACTTTGGATTGACTTTTTCCATATTCCGGTCGTTTTTCACGTAATGTTCAATTTAAATGGATCATTTGCTTTTGGTAGCTATCAGTGTTAACGGATTCACCAGGTTTTAGCAACTCAGATGACACCCTTCTGATCCAACCAAACACAGAGCGTTGTCTTCTTTCCAAACCGATATGGTCTTGGTTATGAACTGTAGATTAAAACTGAAGAAACTACAAAAAGGTGGTAATTTAAGGAGATGGGACCTAAATAAACTGACTAAACCAGAGGTTGTACAGAGTTTCAGGGAGAGCATAAGGGAACAATTGACAGGAATGGGGGAAAGAAATACAGTAGAAGAAGAATGGGTAGCTTTGAGGGATGAAGTAGTGAAGGCAGCAGACGATCAAGTAGGTAAAAAGACGATGGCTAGTAGAAATCCTTGGGTAACAGAAGAAATATTGAACTTAACTGATGAAAGGAGAAAATATAAAAATGCAGTAAATGAAGCAGACAAAAAGGAATACAAACGTCTCAAAAATGAGATCGACAGGAAGTGCAAATGGCTAAGCAGGGATGGCTAGAGGACAAATGTAAGGATGTTGAGGATTATCTCACTAGGGGTAAGACAGATAATGCCTACAGGAAAATTAAAGAGACCTTTGGAGAAAAGAGAACCACTTGTATGAATATCAAGAGCTCAGATGGGAACCCAGTTCTAAGCAAAGAAGGGAAAGCAGAAAGGTGGAAGGAGTATATAGAGGGTCTATACAAGGGCGATGTACTTGAGGACAATATTATGGAAGTGGAAGAGGATGTAGATGAAGATGAAATGGGAGATATTATACTGCGTGAAGAGTTTGACAGAGCACTGAAAGACCTGAGTCGAAACAAGGCCTCGGGAATAGACAACATTCCATTAGAACTACTGACGGCCTTGGGAGAGCCATTCCTGACAAAACTCTACCGTCTGGTGAGCAGGATGTATGAGACAGGCGAAATACCCTCAGACTTCAAGAAGAATATAATAGTTCCAATCCCAAAGAAAGCAGGTGTTGACAGATGTGAAAATTACCGAACTATCAGTTTAATAAGTCACAGCTGCAAAACACTAACGCGAATTCTTTACAGACGAATGGAAAAACTAGTAGAAGCCGACCTCGGGGAAGATCAGTTTGGATTCCGTAGAAATATCGGAACACGTGAGGCGATACTGACCCTACGACTTATCTTAGAAGCTAGATTAAGGAAAGGCAAACGTATGTTTCTAGCACTTGTAGACATAGAGAAAGCTTTTGACAATGTTGACTGGAATACTCTCTTTCAAATTCTGAAGGTGGCAGGGGTTAAATACAGGGAGCGAAAAGCTATTTACAATTTGTACAGAAACCAGATGGCAGTTATAAGAGTCGAGGGACATCAAAGGGAAGCAGTGGTTGGGAAGGGTGTGAGACAGGGTTGTAGCCTCTCCCCGATGTTATTCAATCTCTAAATTGAGCAAGCAGTGAAGGAATCAAAAGAAAAATTCGGAGTAGGTATTAAAATCCATGGAGAAGAAATAAAAACTTTGAGGTTCGCCGATGACATTGTAATTTGTCAGAGACAGCAAAGGACTTTGAAGAGCAGCTGAAAGGAATGGACAGTGCCTTGAGGATATAAGATGAACATCAACAAAAGGAAAACGAGGATAATGGAATGTAGTCGAATTAAGTCGGGTGATGCTGAAGGAATTAGATTAGGAAATGAGACACTTAAAGTAGTAAAGGAGTTTTGCTATTTGGGGAGCAAAATAACTGATGATGGTCGAAGTAGAGAGGATATAAAACGAAGACTGGCAATGGGAAGGAAAGCGTTTCTGAAGAAGAGAAATTTGTTAACATTGGGTATAGATTTAAGTGTCAGGAAGTCGTTTCTGAAAGTATATGGACAATAACTAGTTTGGACAAGAAGAGAATAGAAGCTTTCGAAATGTGGTGCTACAGAAGAATGCTAAAGATTAGATGGGTAGATCACATAACTAATGAGGAAGTACTGAATAGAATTGGGGAGAAGTTTGTGGCACAACTTGACTAGAATAAGGGATCGGTTGGTAGGACATGTCCTGAGGCATCAAGGGATCACCAATTTGGTATTGGAGGCCAGCATGGAGGGTAAAAATCGTAGAGGGAGACCAGGAGATGAATACACGAAACATATACAGATGGATGTAGGTTGCAGTAGGTACTGGGAGATGAAGAAGCTTGCACAGGACAGAGTAGTATGGAGAGCTGCATCAAACCAGTCTCAGGACTGAAGACCACAACAACATGGTCTTGCAGTGGATGTCGATGGTTTGCCTGGATTCACCCATGATTTACGACGTTTGGAATTATCACGATATATCCATTTTTCATAACCTGTCACTATGCTGAGCAGCATTTTACAAGCGGTCTTTCGATTTGCTTGCTGTTTTCATTCAGTTCATGCAGTACCCGTTTTCCCACTTTCTGCACCTTTCCCAAAACTCTCAACTGAACAGAAACGGCTTTCTGTGTCACATTCAATTGTTCCACGAGTTTGAGTATCATCTTTATCCAGTAAGGCCTTGTCTTCGAATTTTTTCTGTAGTTTCCCGCGCTCGACGTTTCTCACGTCAAAATCATCGCTTTTGAACTATTTGAACCACTCAAAACACTGCGTTTTACCAAGAGCATGTTCGCCGAAAGGTTCGACAAGCATTCGATGCGATTCTGCGGCAGTTTTCTTCAAACGATAACAGAAAGCCAATGCTGGCCGCAAATCGTAGTTCGTAGGTACAAAACTCAATATGTTTATGGGTCTGAAACAAATACCGATGTATGGAACTTGGTTATTGTGTGTTGTCATTCGTCGTCATCCATTACAGGACACTGCGGACGCGGTCTCATGGGCCCTACACTGACGACTAGCACCATCTATACGTAAATTCCGGTTTCATACTTCTAGTCAAGAGTATTTTCCGGCACTAATAAAATTTATTTACGACACAATTTTGAAGTTCTTACTACGATTTACCCATTATAAGTGTAGAATTGGGATTGTGTTGTTTGGGGGAAGAGACCAAACAGCGAAATCATCGGTCTCATCGGATTAGGGAAGGAAGTCGGCCGTGCCCTTTCAAAGGAGCCGTCCCAGTATTTGCCTGGAGCGATTTAGGGAAATCTCGGAAAGCCTAAATCTGGATGGCCAGTCGCGGGATTGAACCGCTGAAACGTCCCCTTAGAAAAATTGTACATGACTGTGCTTAAACTGACACACAATATTTTTAGCGCTACGTAATCTGACTTTCAAAAATCCCTACAAAAGAATGGCCCTGACTAACATTAACCTGTACATTTCACAAATCACTTACCTCACAAAAATCTTGGTTACTCGAACTACTGCAATACAGCGAGCGCCACTACTGCCAACTCAATAGTGTTCAAAAGTCATAATGTATATAGCAGTTCATGACATCCAGTCTTACAAATTTCAAAACACCGCCACCTCTCTCCCCACATCCACCACTGCTGCCGGCTCACCTCCAACTGCCCAGCGCTACCCGCTGTTAACATCCAACTGCCGAACACTACAATGGCAGACAACAATGCAAACTGGCCACAGACTGCACACAGCACAGCCAGTGATTTTCATACAGAGCACTACGTAACGTTGCCAATAAGAAAACATAAACAGCCTACTTACATAACCCCCATGCTCCCCACAAAAAATTTTGCAAATTGTTTTGGGCACTGGCCAATACAGATTTGAAAAAATTTTTCATAATTACAGTAAGAAAGATATCAAATGCACACACTTATTAATACAATGTTGGTCAAAAGCTAAAATTTTCTCACAGTCCATAAAGACAGTCCAGATCATTGATCACAGTAAAACTGCCGTTTCTTTTCTCAAAGTCTGAGCAGTAAAAGACAATGCACACGGCAGTAGTGGACTTCCATGCAGTCTTGAAGAAGTAGTGTTGTCCTTCCAACGGAAAGACAGTGCTGACTCTTGATATGCTGACAGGTAATGGGCCACAACAGAGCAAATCCACAGCAGAGTCAGTCGAAGTTTTGCAGAATATTGGTAGGTAGGTAATCACAGAGCAGACCCACTGTAGTCCTGATAGAGATTATGGTGTTGCTGGGCCACCAGAGGTGCAGACCCACTGTAGTCCTTGTAGAAATAATGGTATTGGTGAGTCATCAAAGGTGTAGACCCACTGTAGTCCTTGTAGAGATGGCTAGCAGCCATCCGTTGCGACTGTGCAGGTGCACTATCACCATCGAAGAGTCTTGCGGAGAATATAGCAAGTCCATAAATCACCACTTGTGCACGCACAAAAATTTTTTTTCAAATGTCCTTAGAACCAGCAATGCTGTTATCCAGTCCCTTGCTGAATTATTAACACACGTGCAAACACTATCAGTCCCTACTTCCCACATATTGTCCATATACTATGATCAACAGAAATGTGTGCAGTGAAATGAATGCTTACAAGTTACTTAATTTGATGAACTGGTGTCAATTACAATTTTATAACATGAGAATACAATAAGAAAGGTACAAAATACTTCATTAAAGAACATAACAGTACATATAACATGTGCAGTAACACAGGCTTCACAAAAGAATAGAAATAAACACATACATCAGTGTTACAGGAATTATGACATAAGTAAATACATGAAAGATCATAATAACTTTTGAAACATCAACTTCACACATGAGCATTAAAACAAAACAGAATAAATAATGTCTAAACATCTTTACAAAGTAAAAAACGTATTATCAGAAAAATTCTACAATGTAACTCTCATCAGATAAACACATAGAGACAGGAAGAACACAAATACCCAAGGGTACACAAAAACATAGTGGGATAGCACAAGGAAAGGACAGGGTTTGTTTTACTGCAGTATTTTGCAAACAAAACTTTCTTTACTTCTCGGAGATCACCCTTCGTTCTTCATTATTTTCAAAAAGTCCTATCTATACCTGCTTTCTGTACTTTTTTTGTATAACTTTTCAATGCATTTCTTCCAATTCATTGCAACTCATTCTGTTGTATAGTCTACCCCCTTTTAAGCCAACTTAAATCTACTGAGCTCAGATGCATAAACTAAGGGACAAGGTAATGCAGCAGCACAAAACAATTAATACAAACAGCAATGACAAAAAAATGCAAATTGGCAAAGCAAGCAGCAGTAAATGTAATAACTTATATCTAAACATGACAAACCCACAAGCAGAAAAAATAGTGCACTAAAGACAACAATGCAGATATGGGAAATGTATAATCACATCTTAATGTCTATGTAACTAAAGTGGTGCACCACAAAAACTAATTCTACAAAAAATTACCAAGTACTTGAATAGAAAATTATATATGCAGTTACTGTTATTAGTCCCTTCTTATTGTTCTTTCCATTCCAAGAGCTCCTTTTTCGAAGAATGTGGATCATAAAATAATTATTTAATAGATCTGTTGACAGAAAGTGTTCACATTAGCAAATGCATTTAATTTTATTTTATAAAACCAATGCTGCAACACAGCTGGAAAATAGATATCAAATGAAATAAGCAATTACGCAAACCAAAGCATAAAAACATCATTCAATAGCTATGTGGCATTTCATTAGTCAGTAGCTCTCAACTCTCGTAGAAAGACACTCGTCATAATCAATTTTGCAGCTGTAAGAATATTTCCCATCAATTCATAAGCATTTCAGTAAGTAACACAAAGTATGATATGTTTCCAAGTAATGAGCGTGTCGTATTTGCGATGCTTTCTACAATGGAATGTCAATAGCGAGGTTCATGGTCTCTTTTTTTTCACCTAATGGCTTTTTCTCCAGGCGACTCGCACAGCTGGTCGCCCATAACACATTACATCAAGGTCACTTAGCTTCCTTATCGAAATATTTACGACACCAGTTTGCACTTCAGGACAGTCTCATATAAAAAATTTCACAGGTCGAGAATTTGCATTGCAAATGTGTAGAAACAAAATCCTATAAATATAACAGTGTCCAAAAAATTTTCGCCGGCATTGTGATACAGTCACGCATTTACACACATTTCATAACTCATAAAGTACGATTCTTGGTTTCCAACATCCTTTTCTCAAATCAGAGTGCCTAACCACTACTCATTATTCCCTACCTTATTACTATATACATATTCGTCAACACTTCAATATTTCATCATAATAAATACATAGCATAATCAAATTCCTCATATAGCATCAGCTTATTGATCATAAACATATCTCAACAGCATAATACTCATTGTCATCGTAATAATAACTCATAAAACCTCAGCCAAATCTCAAAAACGTCGTAGCTTTCTGCAATAATTTCAAACCCTAAAAAATTCTCTGCTCATTTCAATAGTGTCATCTACCTCAAATGTACTTTAAAAATCATGATCTCATACCAAATACATCATTCAAAGCTCTCATAGTATCACAATGGTTCTGAAAAAATATGAAGAGTTCACAAAGTACAGACGAAATACAATTTCATAAGTATGAAGTTATCGAACTATGTACTTACGTAAACATCTGTCACTGATGCAGTAAAAAAATGTTTGTTTCTCTGTTAAATAATCAGATAGCTGTGTAATTCTTTGTTAGAGGAATATGGTACCGATGTGTAAAGTTGTATAAGCAAATACCATATTAGCTAGGGCTCCTTGCGCTTGCCAGACACATGGTACACAAAGTAAGCGTGTACCCCCCTGAGGATTAATGTAATTATACCCTCAGGTGTTACAGATAATAGAAATGGAATGAAATGTATCACAGAAAACTTTCTTTGTAATTCAAAAATCTTTAAAAATAAATGTTTTAAGTACAAAATTAATCACTCAAATGCGTGCCCTGTAGCGCTGAATGTGCGTCTTGCTGTAAGATAATTCTGTGGAAGTGTCGTAGTTATCGTCCTCTGTAAGCAAAGTTCTGCTGAAGTCAATGTACTCACCTCATCATAAACAAAAGTGAAATGCTTTGCGTATAGATATAGTGGTTATTATGCTTATTGCCGTGATGAAGAAAGTACTGTACTGTAACGTGTTGTTGTGCTACTGAAAAGGCTGTCTCATTGTAGCTATACCACAAAAGTTACTATTAAAACATGTTTTACTTTCCAGAATAATACATAAAAACTGTGCAGATATAAAACAGATACACCGCAAAAGCAACAATGTAAATTGTGTCACATATTAGTAGCATCGTGATATAATTGTGTAGCTGTCAAAGAAACCAAATACTAAGTTATCTTTAATCTCACAGAAAGTATTTCAAATAAAGAATGTCTTTTCAAGTAAACCAAAATGTTGCATTAAAATCTCATTAGCAGTACCTGTACATGTTCTAAGTGTGTAAGCCGTATATTCGTTACGTAATCGTGCAACTAACAAGCAAGAATGTACACATAAAAACACTGTGTCGTCTGTTCACTATAACAATGCATTCGTAATTTCTTTTCAAGTAAGTTCTCTTGGTTCTTGACTGGATATTCAACTTCAAACATTGTTGCATGTTAACAGTTTCTAAGTGTGACAAAGAGTACTAGTAACGTGAAGTGAAAAATTTTATAGCAAAGACTAAGTTAAAAAGCAGATTATCTCTCAATAAGCGGTTTTACATGTGAAGTTTGGTGCAACCCTTTACCCTTCATAGCACTCTGACTTTGAACTTGAATGCAATAGTCATGAGGTATACATCGGCAAAGGATACTGGAATTTTTCTCAAGATTAGCGTCTATGTTATTTTTGTCTGAGCCACCCGGCGCACATGGCTGTCTGCTGTGCGAGTCATTGTCTGTCTCTTTGTTGGCGCGCGTCGTTATTGGGATTAGGAGACCTAACTTCTAGAAATTCACCTTGTCGAGAGGGCCCTGCCCTGTTTGAAACCCGCCAGTTCTGATGAAATTCAGGTCTGTCGTTAGGATTATATCGTCTGTCGTCATGTCGGTAGATTCCACAGTTTCTTTCTTGTTGGTCATGTGGTGGAGAATTTCTCTCTGAATCGTGACTGCACGCTGAACTGTTGCGTCTGAAATTATTCTGTCTCCCTTGATAATAACTGTATTGGTTCCCATATTGTCTGTTTCTCTGATTGTCTCTGTGATAGTCATTATTACGGAATTGCGATCTTTCTCTGTAACTATTATTCTGTCAACGGTTGTCATACGGGTGGTGCCTGTTTTCGTCATGATTTGCGTTGTAAAAATAGCCTTGTCGTGTCCAGTTATTGTTTCTGTCGTCACGGAATTGTGACGGATGTGATCTGTAATGACTGTTTTCCTGTTTTCGTGTCCCGCGATTGTCAGTGTCAATTTCCAATTCTTGTAACAGTCCCTGAAAAGGTTCAATGTCGTCTTTGCAACGTCCTACCAAAATAGTATGTCGTAAATGTTCAGGCAATTTGATTAAGCAAATGCAGATGAGTTCTGAGGGGCTGTAAGGGTTTGACAGGTACTGATTCTTCTGCAACATGTCTTCAAAATATTTCACAAGACTGGAAAATTCAGATTGTTAGCAATGTTTCATCATTATGATGCTATGTTTTACTCGGTCTTGTGTGGCTTGAGACCAATATGCTGAGAGGAAGGCATGATAAAATTCTCCTTCACTGTGGCAATCGTGAATGACCGATCGCATTCTTACAGCTGGTTCATTCTCTAAATAGCCACACATAAATTCTAATCTGTGCTCTAATGACCAGTTTGGAGGAAAACAATGAGAGAATTGATGAAGCCACGCTTGTGGATGAATGTCGTTGCCAGAATTGTTAAATGTTTTGAATTTACGTGTAGTAATGAACAGCTTATAGTCAAAATCATCGTGTCGGCGAGTCGCATGTCGGTCATTGTTACGTCGTTTCGGCGGTTCCATTTCAAAATTCGGTGCACCTTGCCAATTTCTTTCATAATTTCCGAAATGCGCTGTGTTATTATTTTGTGGCTGTTCCGTATTTCTATGTCCCTCTTCCCGTATTGGAGCGCGAGTGTCCTCTGAAATATGTAATTCTTGTATTACTTGTGCCAACTGATCTTTTACTTCCCTGATTTCTCTTTTGTGTTGCGTATTAATTTGATTCTGATTTTGTTTGAATTTCTTAATTTGTTCATACTCTTCTGTGTCAGTGAAGGCTACAGGTCTTGTGTCACTCAAAAAAATGGTTCAAATGGCTCTGAGCACTATGGGACTTAACATCTATGGTCATCAGTCCCCTAGAACTTAGAACTACTTAAACCTAACTAACAAAAGGACATCACACAACACCCACTAAAGGCACTCAGATCATCATCTACCTTTGTAGATAAGTTAGTGAACTGATCCGAAAATTCGGCTACTTTCTCCGATAGTGAACTGATTTCCTCAGTGCGTTTTTCTGAACCAAGTTTCAGTGTCCATTTGTGTTGAAATCGTATCTACTGTGTCCTTTAAGTTTTCCTGAGTTTTTGCAAGTTGCGTAACCGAATCGGTAGATGCAACTGAGTCAATTTTAGCTTGCAAGGTGTAGAGATTTTCATGAACAATAGTTTGCAGTTCCTTTATAACTGCTTCGTGATTCTGTAATGGATTTTCATGACGCGAAAAAATAGGTTGGAGATGCTCACAAATTTGTGTTTTTACGTCATTACAGACTTTTTGACATTTCGATTCGATTTTATGTAACTCAGTAGTTAAATCTTCACGTGTTTGTTCAAGTGTGGTGTCTAACTTTTGAAAATTTTGTTCCATTGCGTCTAACTGTTGCTGTGTTTGTCTCTGGTGGTGTTCGATTGTGTCTAAATTTTGAAGCTTTTGTTCCATTGTGTCTAACTATTGAAGATTTTTGTTCCATTGTGTCTAACGGTTGCTGTGTTTGTCTCTGATTTTGCTTCATTTGTTGCATTAATTGCAATAATCATGTAATAGTGTCTGGAATCTGTTCCTCTATGCTTTTTGGCAGTGCATTTGCACCGGCAACATTCACATTTTGACGCGCAGAAAATGTGTCTTGACTTATTTGAGAAAACGGTGAAGATGCAAAACCTGAATCTACAGTATTTGCAAGATTGTGTCCTGTCATTTCAGATTCCTGAGGCGAAATGTTGCCGACCGATCGATCGATAATGCTTCCCTGTTCACTAATTGTTTCACTGTCTACACCATTATTTGCAGCCCGCTCCATTTCCCTATGCACAATTACCAAATTACTAGTTTGATGGTTAGACACTGGACTCGCATTCGGGAGAACGACGGTTCAATCCCACGTCCGGTCATCCTGATTTAGGTTTTCCGTGATTTCCCTAAATCGCTCCAGGCAAATGCCGGGTGGTTCCTTTCAAAGGGCATGGCCGACTTCCTTCGACGTCCTCCCATAATCCGATGAGACCGATGAACTCGCTGTCTGGTCTCCTTCCCCAAAAAACAACCAACCACAATTAGTTTGAACATTAGTTAATGCATTACATGGTGGCACTAACACACTGCTTTTGTCTCCACCGTCATTTCTCAGTTTACTTTGGAGCCTAGTATTACGTTTTTCACACGCCATTATTGTCACAATATTTCACATGACAACACAGAAGAGCACAATTTGAAGAGCAAAATAAGAAAACACATTAACATAGCACTGAAAATAATATCTAGTTAATTGCAAGCGCAGCTGCGAAATACTTGGTGCAAATCTACATGCATGCCACAACTGTTTTACTGTACAACAATGAAAGACTGCAACTTCAAAGAAGATTCTCTCTACAATTACGCGCTAGCAATAAACAAAAGCTACACTTATTACACAAACTACAAGAAAAAAAATCGGAATATTCGAGTGAGGTATCCTCGGCTAAGGGTCGACATATGAAACGTCCCCTTAGAAAAATTATACATGACTGTGCTTAAACTGACACACAATATTTTTAGCGCTACGTAATCTGACTTTCAAAAATCCCTACAAAAGAATGGCCCTGACTAACATTAACCTATACGTTTCACAAATCAGTTACCTCACAAAAATCTTCGTTACTCGAACTACTGCAATACAGCGAGCGCCACTACTGCCAGCTAAATAAACGATTCAAACTACGGAAGGCATAAACTACTGATAGGCATAGTTAGCAAATGAAAGATTTTGATAGAGAACAAACAATGTATTTACCTTAATAGTGTTCAAAAGTCATAATATATATATTAGTTCATGATATCCAGTGTTACAAATTTACTGTCTCTGTCCAGATCATCCGCTATCAAAACTCCGCCATCTCACTCCCCACATCCACCACTGCTGGCGGCTCACCTCCAACTGCGCAACGCTACGCGCTGTTAACATCCAGCTGCCCAACACTACAATAGCCAACAACAATGCAAACCAGCCACAGACTGCACACAGCACAGCCAGTGATTTTCATACACAGCGCTACGTGGCGTTACCAATAAAAAAACCTAAACAGCCTATTTACACCGTCATCCTCCCGAATGCGAGTCCAGTGTTCTGTACAATTGTTTTGCGGTCCTAGATTTGTCTTCGTTTTCAAGAAACGTTTCTCGTATTTGTCTTGTTTCTCTTAAGTTACTCCGGACAGAATAACGAGTCACGAGAAGTTGCCGATTCGAGGTGTCTGATATTCTGGCTGCGGAATTAGTGCCGACGCACTTCCTGTACTTTCGAAACCCTGACATCTGTAATAATCCGCGTGTGACGCGCTCAATACGCGGTGGCTTCACGGCAGATAACGGCCCCATTCGCTATAGCGCTACCCGTCTAGGTGACGAAGCGCCCTGTCCGTGCGTGAGGATTGCGTGCAGGCCGCGGACGCGTAGACACGCACACCCCGTGGCTTACCCTGAGGCTAGCCGGAGCCCCGGAGGACACGTCCGGGACGCACGCTTGGTCACGGACGCCGTGGTCGGCTGTTTTACAGCCGCAGACGTCCGCTGCGCCGGCGCGTGCCTCCCTCCTCGCTGCAGCGTCGGGCCGAGGACGGAGCCCTGTGGAACTGACCACCGGGAATGGCGCTCGTTAGTCGGCAGGCGGCGACACGTGCTCTGCCGAGCTGCTGGCGTCCGTTTTCGGGAAGATCCGATACCCGGTTTTCAATGCCACCGTCTTCCACCACGTTTCCCAGAATTTTACGACCGGTAGCTCGCCCAGAAAAAATGAAATTGGAACTAACTATCGTCCTTCCGCAGCTACGGCTCCCATTATGGTGAAGGGTACAGGGCTGTTCACTTTCAAAAGCTAGTAAAAGAAACACGTTCTGGTTGTACGACTTCTCTCGCTTGACCACCTCCTAGATCATTTTAATTCCCTGCATCCTAGCATCAAGTTTGCTATGGAGGTGGAAAGTGATGGGAAGCTTCCGTATCTGGATGTTCTGGTGTACAGGAAGGATGACGGGACACTGGGACACAGTGTTTCTCGAAATCCTACGCACACGGACCGTTACCTGCATGCTTCCAGCTGTCATCCATCGTTCCAGCGTACGGGGGTCTTGCGGACGTTGGCGAGATGAGCTTATGCCATTTCAGATGGAGAAAGCTTGACACAAGAATTGGACCATCTTAAGGTTGTGTACAAGCACAATGGCTATACAGATAAACAGATCCGTCGTGCTTTCCAGTTTGGACCTTCGCCTGAACCACCAGAAGATACTTGCAAATCGGTGGCTTTTCTACCTTTTTCTGGGAGAATTTCCTCGAAGATAGGAAGAATTCTGAAAAGATATCATATCCCCCCCCCATGAACCATGCCGTTGGTGGGGAGGCTTGCGTGCCTCAGAGATACAGTTAGCCGTAGTGTAGGTGCAACAACAGAGGGGTATCTGTTGAGAGGCCAGACAAACGTGTGGTTCCTGAAGAGGGGCAGCAGCCTTTTCAGTAGTTGCAAGGGCAACAGTATGGATGATTGACTGATCTGGCCTTGTAACACTAACCAAAACGGCCTTGCTGTGCTGGTACTGCGAACGGCTGAAAGCAAGGAGAAACTACGGCCGTAATTTTTCCCGAGGGCGTGCAGCTTTACTGTATGGTTAAATGTGATGGCACTCTTGGGTAAAATATTCCGGAGGTAAAATAGTCCCCCATTCGGATCTCCGGGCGGGAACTACTCAGGAGGATGTCGTTATCAGAAGAAAGAAAACTGGCGTTCTACGGATGGGAGCGTGGAATGTCAGATCGCGTAGTCGGGCAGGTAGGTTAGAAAATTTAAAAAGGGAAATGGATAGGTTAAAGTTAGATATAGTGGGAATTAGTGAAGTTCGGTGGCAGGAGGCACAAGACTTCTGGTCAGGTGTCTACAGGGTTATAAACACAAAATCAAATAGGGGTAATGCAGGAGCAGGTTTAATAATGAATAGGAAAATAGGAATGCGGGTAAGCTACTACAAACAGCATAGTGAACGCATTATTGTGGCTAAGATACGTAGATACGAAGCCCACGCCTACTACAGTAGTACAAGTTTATATGCCAACTAGCTCTGCAGATGACGAAGAAATTGAAGAAATGTATGATGAAATAAAAGAAATTATTCAGATAGTGAATAGTGACGAAAATTTAATAGTCGCGGGTGACTGGAATACGGTAGTAGGAAAAGGGAGAGAAGGAAACGTAGTAGCTGAATATGGATTGGGGCTAGGAATGAAAGAGGAAGCCGCCTGGTAGAATTTTGTACAGAGCACAACTTAATCATAGCTAACACTTGGTTCAAGAATCATAAAAGAAGGCTGTATACATGGAAGAAGCGTGGAGATACTGACAGGTTTCAGATAGATTATATAATGGTAAGACAGAGATTTAGGAACCAGGTTTTAAATTGTAAGACATTTCCAGGGGCAGATGTGGACTCTGACCACAATCTGTTGGTTATGAGCTGTAGATTAAAACTGAAGAAACTGCAAAAAGGTGGGAATTTAAGGAGATGGGACCTGGATAAACTGACTAAACGAGAGGTTGTACATAGTTTCAGGGAGAGCATAAGGGAACAATTGACAGGAATGGGGGAAAGAAACACAGTAGAAGAAGAATGGGTAGCTCTGAGGGATGAAATAGTGAAGGCAGCAGAGGATCAAGTAGGAAAAAGACGAGGGCCGGTAGAAATCCTTGGGTAACAGAAGATATATTGAATTTAATTGATGAAAGGAGAAAATATAAAAATGCAGTAAATGAAGCAGGCAAAAGGAATACAAACGTCTGAAAAATGAGATCGACAGGAAGTGCAAAATGACTAAGCAGGGATGGCTAGAGGACAAATGTAAGGATGTAGAAGCATACATCACTAGGGGTAAGACCGAGCGAGGTGGCGCAGTGGTTAGACACTGGACTCGCATTCGGGAGGACGACGGTTCAATCCCGCGTCCGGCCATCCTGATTTAGGTTTTCCGTGATTTCCCGAAATCACTCCAGGCAAATGCCGGGATGGTTCCTCTGAAAGGGCACGGCCGACTTCCTTCCCCATCCTTCCCTAATCCGATGAGACCGATGACCACGCTGTCTGGTCTCCTTCCCCAAAACAACCAACCAACTAGGGGTAAGATACTTACTGCCTACAGGAAAATTAAAGAGACCTTTGGAGATAAGGGAACCACTTGCGTGAACATCAAGAGCTCAGATGGAAACCCAGTTCTAAGCAAAGAAGGGAAAGCAGAAAGGTGGAAGGGATATATAGAGGGTCTATACAAGGGCGATGTACTTGAGGACAATATTATGGAAATGGAAGAGGATGTAGATGAAGATGAAATGGGAGATACAATACTGCGTGAAGAGTTTGACAGAGCACTGAAAGACCTAAGTCGAAACAAGGCCCCCGGAGTAGACAACATTCCATTAGAACTACTGACGGCCTTGGGAGAGCCATTCCTGACAAAACTCTACCGTCTGCTGAGCAAGATGTGTGATACAGGCGTAATACCCTCAGACTTCAAGAAGAATACAATAATTCCAATCCCAAAGAAAGCAGGTGTTGACAGATGTGAAAATTACCGAACTATCAGTTTAATAAGTCACAGCTGCAAAATACTAACGCGAATTCTTTACAGACGAATGGAAAAACTAGTAGAAGCCGACCTCGGGGAAGATGTTTGGATTCCGCAGAAATGTTGGAACACGTGAAGCAATACTGACCCTACGACTTATCTTAGAAGCCAGATTAAGGAAAGGCAAACCTACGTTTCTAGCATTTGTAGACTTAGAGAAATCTTTTGACAATGTTGACTGGAATACTCTCTTTCAAATTCTGAAAGTGGCAGGAGTAAAATACAGGGAGCGAAAGGCTATTTGCAATTTGTACAGAAACCAGATGGCAGTTATAAGAGTCGAGGGACATGAAAGGGAAGCAGTGGTTGGGAAGGGAGTGAGACAGGGTTGTAGTCTCTCCCCGATGTTATTCAATCTGTATATTGAGCAAGCAGTGAAGGAAACAAAAGAAAAATTCTGAGTAGGTATTAAAATCCATGGAGAAGAAATAAAAACTTTGAGGTTCGACGATGACATTGTAATTCTGTCAGAGACAGCAAAGGACTTGGAACAGCAGTTGAACGGAATGGACAGTGTCTTGAAAGGAGGGTATAAGATGAACATCAACAAAAGCATAAAGAGGATAATGGAATGTAGTCGAATTAAGTCGGGTGATGCTGCGCGAATTAGATTAAGAAATGAGGCACTTAAAGTAGTAAAGGAGTTTTGCTATTTGGGGAGAAAAATAACTGATGACGGTCGAAGTAGAGAGGATATAAAATGTAGACTGGTAATGACAAGGAAAGCGTTTCTGAAAAAGAGAAATTTGTTAACATCGAGTATAGATTTAAGTGTCAGGAAATCATTTTTGAAAGTATTGGTATACAGTGTAGCCATGTATGGAAGTGAAACATGGACGATAAATAGTTCGGACAAGAAGAGAATAGAAGGATTTGAAATGTGGTGCTTCAGAAGATTGCTGAAGATTAGATGGGTAGATCACATAACTAATGAGGAAGGGATTGGGGAGAAGAGAAGTTTGTGGCACAAGTTGACTAGAAGAAAGGATCGGTTGGTAGGACATGTTCTGAGGCATCAAGGGATCACCAATTTAGTATTGGAGGGCAGCGTGGAGGGTAAAAATCGTAGAGGGAGACCAAGAGATGAATACACTAAGCAGATTCAGAAGGATGTAGGTTGCGGTAGGTACTGGGAGATGAAGAAGCTTGCACAGGTTAGAGTAGCATGGAGAGCTGCATCAAACCAGTCTCAGGACTGAAGACCACAACAACAACATCATATCAAAAGTATTTTTCGTCCGCCAGCCAAGATTAGAGCGCTTATTGGCTCTGTTAAGGATGACTTGGGTTTGAGGAAGCAAGGTGTGTACAAGATCCCTTGCCACTGTGGGAAGCCTTATATTGGCTAGACAATCCGGACCATTCAGGACTGATGTGTTGAGCACCAGTGGCACACACGGTTGCTTCAGCTCGAGAAATCTGCAGTGACGGAGCACTGTCTCACCGAGGGACATAGAATGCTGTATGACGAGATACAAATGGTTGCCCCTGCATCTCGCTATTGAGACTGTGTTTTAGAAGTATCTATAGAGATTCGTTTATCTGATAATCTTATTAATAGAGACAAGGGTTACCTTTTAAGTAAGACTTGGAAACAGGTGTTATCAGACATTAAAAAACAACGGTCTGTGTTTCGATCATCGGAATAATTTTTAATTTTTGATAGCGATATCCCGATTTCGCCTGTTTCCACCACTGGCGACGCGGTATGTTTACTTGCGCTCGAGGGCAGTTACGGCACCTTCTCGCGCACGCGTCGTGGGCCTTCTGCGGCCTATATAGGAGCCGCCGCTTGCTCTGAGACGTCAGTTGCGGCGAAATCGTGTACCAGCACTCTCACCTGAAGATGGCTGCCAGTTTTACCACGGAAATATTGTGTCAAGATCACGTTATGATCCGGCTGCATACCCGAGAAGAATATTATCAGCTAACAATAATGTTACAGACTTTTTACAGCATGTTATTAGAAAAAATGGCTCTGAGCACTATGGGACTTAACATCTGAGGTCATTAGTCCCTTAGAACTACTTAAACCTAACTAACCTACGGACATCACACATATCCATGCCCGAGGCAGGATTCGAACCTGCGACCGTAGCAGTCCCACGGTTCCGGACTGCAGCGCCTAGAACCGCACGGCCACCGCGGCCGGCGCATGTTATTCCAGACAGAAAGCTGTCAACAGAAACTGAATGCTTTCAAACAAATTGTAACCAGGTGCCTTGTTTTATTCAGTTTTAATTTACTATTCTTTTTACACTTTTCGAACTGCTCTGTCTCGCCAGGAAAGATACGTCTTGCAGTAAAGCACTGACTTAATTCGTCGCTTAAGAAGTTCTCTTTTTTTATCCGTTATTATTTTGGGTTTATCATCCATTATCAGCGCTGCAGCATTCAGTTCCACGCAGAAAACCGATAGCTTTAAGAAACAATAAACAGTTTCATTATGCTACACTAAAATCTCACGTGAAGTAGACTTAAGATTTAAAATGCGACCCATACGTACAACAGCGTTTCAATGGGTGAAAAGACAAACATCGTGCGAACAAGCCTTGAAGGCCCAAGGGCACCGGCTGGCCGCCGTGTCATCCTCAGTATGTGTTCAGCACACCGCTCTTATGTCAGTTTACGAGACTGGAGCCGCTACTTCTCAATCAAGTAGCTCCTCAGTGCGTCTGACAAGGGCTGAATGCGCACCGCTTGCCAACAGCACTCGGCAGACCCAGACGGTGACCCATCCCAGTGCTAACCAAACTCAACAGCTCTTAGCTTCGGTGGTACCACTGCAGCAAGGCCATTGGCCGTTTCCATGTGTACCGATAACAAATATGCACCATAATACGTACACACAGGAATGAACGTGTGCAATCGTGAGATCACATGTCATATTGTTATGGCGTAAATGAGCGTGTCATCTTTTACACAGAGAAGTAAACCGAACATAGGAATAAAAAAAGGAAGAAGAATAAGCAGTAAGTGACACTGAGAGATACAGAGTATGACACTTTTGCTTTCTAAGTTAGTTATTCGCTTTGCGAGAAAGACAGGTATCAACACAGCCATCTATGAGGCCTGAAGTCTTGAATATCGTCTATTATTTTCGACCAAGTAGGGTTGACAGTACCTCTGACCGGGCGGTACGTCAAACATTCAGTGACAACGCCACATCGTCGGTCTGCAATCGACGTGCTGTTTCCACTGTCTCTGCACACGAAAACTCGCATGAACCTCGTAATATATAACTAAAAATTAACTTGCCGAGTCGCATTTGGCCCACTGTACTTAAGAAACAGCTTTGAATTAAGTATATACACTAGTGTCCAAAATTAAAGCAACAAACCGGTTCTTCCCCGTCCCGTGTCTAATTCACGACATATCATACAAATTGTCAACAGATGTCCGTACGATGGTGTTCTTCTTGGAAGATGGCATTCCGGTCAATGGACAACCACGTCAACGTTGACGTCAGTGCACCTATCAAACAGGGTAGTGTTTGAAACTTCCTGGCAAATTAAAACTGTGTGCCGGACCGAGAAACAACCCCTAGGCTGTGGCTAAGCCATGTCTCCATAATATCCTTTCTTTCAGGAGTGCTAGTTCTGCAAGGTTCGCAGGAGAACGTCTGTTAAGTTTGGAAGGTAGGAGACGAGGTACTGGCAGAAGTAAAGCTGTGAGGACGGGGCGTGAGTCGTGCTTGGGTAGCTCAGTTGGTAGAGCACTTGCCCGCGAAAGGCAAAGGTCCCGAGTTCGGGTCTCAGTCCGGCACACAGTTTTCATCCGCTAGGAAGTTTCATATCAGCGCACACTCCGCTGCAGAGTGAAAATCTCATTCAGGGTAGTGTTTTCTGGGTAGTCTCACATCCACAATCACTGTGTACACAGTCCCACATGGTGCAACATGCTGCACAGAAGACGTCTGCCGACTCTCTGCCCGCGAGGGCCATAAGAAGAAAGAAAGTAGAACAGTCGCGAACTGATTTGGCCCCATGGCTTAATGTGAATCTTTCTGTTCTTTCCGGTATGTGGGAACAGTTTATAGATACCGGAACGGTATTCAAAAGACCGGGGTAGGGCCGACCACGTGTGACATCAGAAAGAGAGGACCGTCATTTGGCTGTAAGGGCACGATAGTCCTGCCTTAGTACTGCAAGGCAACTGGCGTGTGACGTCGCAGTATCCACTGGACGTGTTGTATCGAGGCAAACGGTGTAGAGAAGTCTTCGGCAGAGTGGCCTTTATTGTCGGAGACATGCTGTGGGAGTACCTCTGACGCCTCTTCACAGAAGAGAACGTCTAGAGTGCAGTCGTCAACATGCCACGTGAATGGTTGAACAGTGGGCAAATATTCTTTTCACAGATGAGTCCCACTTTGGTGTGGAGAGTGGTCCCCAATGAATTCGTATCTGGAGGGAACTTGGAACATGATTTTGGGGCCCAGATGTTGTGGAAAGAGACTGATATCGAGGAGGATCCCTAATGGTGTGGGCAGACATTATGTTGACCACACGAACAGCTCGTCATGAAATTATGCAGGTGAACTGGCAAGGTTTAACTGCTGTCAGGTATCGTGACGAGATCTGGGGGCATCATATGTGGTTGTTGTGAGTTGTTGTGGTCTCAGACGTCGTACTGCTGGACCATAATGCTCGATCTCGTAAAGCACAGGTAGCTGTTGTGTTCCTGGAAACGAAAGATATTGCACGAATGGCGTGGCCTGATATCTCTCCCGGTCTGAATTCCATGGAGAATGTCTGGGATGCACTAGGGAGACAGGTTGCACCACGTCAGCATTCACCAACCATTCTCCAAGACTTGTGTACAGTTCTGCAATAAGAATGGGCGTTATTGCCTCAACATGAAATTGATGATATCATTCACAGCATGCCCAGTCGATGCCAGGCCTGTATTGCTGCAGAGGTGGTCACACGCCATACTGAGCACATTACTTGTTGGAATGTGTGTGCAAATCCGTTAAGTTGGAAAAAACGAAAAGCATTTTTGTTTATCCTTATGCATGTTGCAATTGTTTATGTTCTGTATTTCTTACACTGTTTCTACTGTCACCTCTTTATACTATTTTGTGGCAAAATAAACGCAACCTTGCAAAATCTCCGTTTGTTGCATTAATTTTGGACACCAGTGTAGCATAAGGAAAACAAATAATATGTGTGGACATCCCACATTTTATAGGAAAACTCAATAGCATAGGGGGTCGTTCGAGGTAGCACACGATGTCCTAACATACATTCACTCACTAACTGGTCAAACCGGACTCGAAAGTCCATTTCCGCAGCAACGTATTTTCCCCATCTGTCCCTGTCTAGGGCTATTTCCTTCCATTCACCCTACCTAGGCTCCTCAAATCTGCCTTCACATTGTCCTCCCATCTACGCCTCGGTCTCCCCACAGGACGTTTTCCCTCTAAGTGCCCTACCAGTACTCTACACGCTGCCCTGTCATCGTCCATCCGAGCTACGTGACCCGCCCATCGCAGCCTACGTCATTTAATAATACTGATTATGTCAGGGCTTGAATAGAGTTCGTGAACCTCTTCGTTATGCAGTTTTCGCCACTCTCCGCTAATGTCATCTCCGAAAATTTTCCTTAAAATTTCGTTTTCAAATACTCGAAAGGGCTTTTCATTTTGCACAGTGAGACACCGAGTCTCACACCCATACAGCATAACTGGTAGAAACTTTATAGAAAATATCCTAACATAAGTATAATTTCGTCTGGCAAATTCAATGACGGAGTCGAAAGCGTTGCACCATGAACAACACCTCGAAAGCTATCAAAGTGAGACTCAGCATGTTGTATGTTTGTTATTATGCGAGCTTTTTGCAGTATTTTCAGAACAGACAAAGAATGGTGTCAGTGCATGATGGCCATTGGCTATGTCTAATTTTACCGGGACTTCGCAGGTGGACACCACAACAGACGTTTACAAATTCTCGAATAAAATAACGTACGCTGAATCCTGCAGTAGTGGGTGCAACTCGAGTCTGTTTACTTACTTCTTTATGAGCCTTGAATTAATTGCTGCATTTATGTAAACATTCTGCGTGACCTCAATGAATATATTCAACAGTATTTTGGGCCAGGTTTGAAAACTTCTAACATGGCAGCACGCCAATGTGAGGATGCAAATGTATGTCGGCTTGATCACTGGACAGAGCGGTAAACGAACTGATACAAAATCTATATTTTCCCAGAGATTTCCCGGGACTATCAAAGGAATGATGCTCTGTTACACTAACATTCTGTCGACTAATTCTGTCGTGGGTTAATGGCAAGAAAACGATTAGTGCCTTCGTCAAACACGGTCATAATTCAACTATGAACACGAGCTGAGACGATGAGAATGGTTTCGGAGAACGGAGTTTTTATTTTTATAGAAATTGCCAGGCCGTGGACCAGTGTGAAAAGCAAGGGGTGGTATTCAGGGTAAATTGGTTGAAAACCCTACCTCGACACCCTACTTTACCATTCCACAAACCTTTCACGCTTGAAGGATATAAGATCATTGTTTTCTAAAAGAGACTTATCTAGCGTCTCTCACAAAACACGAAGAAATCTGATCATACGTAAAGGCTGTCAGTGGCACCAAAATTACTGTCCAGACACTCATGGATGGGATACGAACTGAAATTGAGGGTATCAAAATAAAAGCAGAAATACTGAGCTTCATTTGAAAATGCCCCTTTACAAAGGAAATTCCAGTAGTACTGCTCGAGTTTAATTTTCGCAGCACTGTAAAGTGGAGTGATATAGATATTAGAGTCAGAGGTGCTGAGAAATAGCTGAAATCGCAAATATTGAATGAAGGACCACTGACCGATGGAATCTGTGTCAGATTCTCTATACAATTTTCGGCCGAGTTAGTCCTTCTTTTAACGACAATATACCGTAGACCCTTAGGGATAAAAAGCCTGTTCCTTATAGCTGGAAGAAAGTAAAAGTATCACCAGTCTACCGGAAGGGTAACAGACGTGATCCACAGAACTACCGTCCACTATCATTCACATCCATCTGTTCTAGAGTCCTAGACGATATTCTGAGCTGAAACATACTGAGATATCTCGAACAAAGTGAACACCACCACGCCAACCCCCATGGATCCCCAAACTTAGGTCATGCGAAATCCATCTCGGATTTTTCTCACATCACATCCTGCAATCCATAGATTAGAACAGAACAGAACAGACTCAGTACCCCATCAAAGCTTCCTAATGAAAGCACTATTTTTTGTGTTACCAAATTTGTGAATTTCTTAGTAACATGTAGTCCTGGGCTCAGAGTCATCCACAGATGAAGAAATAGCTTCAAGCGTGCTTCAGGGAAGTGTGTTGGGAACCTTGCTGTTTATGTTGTATATCAAGTCCTGGCAGGCAATATTAATTGTAGCCTAAAACTTCTGGAGACGACCCACTTTGCGTAACATCATTCTGTCTGAAGTAATGTGTCACAAAAATTCAGCTAACTTTTTATATCGCTTACAAGGGTTGCAAAGATTGTCAACTACCTGTAAACTGTTCATAATTATGTACTTCACAACATGCAAAAAAAAAAAAAAGTGTAATCTGATAACTGTAGTATCAATGAGCCAGAACTGGAATCAGGAAACAGCAGCGTGTAACACATTGTAGGGATATAAAATGGAATGAACAAATAGGCTCAGTCATAAGATACTGGAAAAATGCAGCGGGTCTACAAAGCTTACAAACCATTCGCACGACCTACCCCACAATAATACTCACATGTATGGGAGCCATACCAAATAGGGCTAACGGGGGATAATGAACGTATACAAACAAGGCCAGCATGATTGATCGTTGGTTCATTTGAACAATGGAAGAACGACGAGGAGGTGCTGAAAAACAATAAATGGTAGACGTATGACCGAGAGAGGTGGCGCAGTGGTTACCACACTGGACTCGCGTTCGGAAGGACGATGGTTCAATCCCGCGTCCGGCCATCCTGATTTGGGTTTTCCGTGATTTCCCTAAATCGCTCCAGGCAAATGCCGGGATGGTTCCTTTGAAAGGGCACGGCCAACTTCCTTCCCCATCCTCCCCTAATCCTATGAGACCGATAACCTCGCTGTTTGGTCTCTTCCCCCAGAAACAGACTATAACTATCACACGAAAGTTTACTTACAAAGTTGCAGTAGCAGGCAGTCCGGCCCCGGTAGTTGAGTGGTCAGCGCGACGTAATGTCAATCCTAAGGGCCGAGGTTCGATTCCCGGCCGGGTCGGAGATTTTCTCCGCTCAGGGACTGGGTGTTATGTTGTCCTAATCATCATCATTTCATCCCCATCGACGAGCAGGTCGCCGAATTGGCGTCAAATCGAAAGACTTGCACCCGGCGGACGGTCTACCCGACGGGAGGTCCTAATCACACGACATTTACATTTAGCAACAGGCATTAATGGAGACGTCTTGGAATATGCTACAAACCCATATGTACTGCTCCAGTAGTGACCACGACGAGAGACTTAGACCAATCGCAGGGCACACAGAGTTGGTTGTTGTTGCTGCTGCTTCTGTTGTTGTTATCTTCAGTCCGAAGACTGGATTGATGGAGCTCTCCACGCTACTGAATCCTGTGCCTGTGCAAGCCTCTTCATCTCCGGATAACTATTGGAACTTACATCCTTCTGAATCTGCTAACTTTTTTCATGTTTGTCTCCCTCTACGATTTTTATCACTCACACTTCCCTACAATAAAAAAATTAGCGGTTCTCTGATGTCTCAGAGTGTGTTCTATTAAACGATCCCACATTTCGAAAGCTTCTGTTCTCTTCTTGTCTAAACTGTTTATTGTCCATCGTCGGTGAAGAAGCAATACCGCGTAATAGCAAAATAACAATTTTACACGAGAGACAAAAAACTGTCTAAAATGCCTAATACATTTCACAGCGGCGCTAAATTTGCATCGTAGTACTACAAGGAAATATTGGATCAAATAAAAATGTGAAACAAAAAAATACGCTTTAGAAAGCTTAATTACGGCACATACACGGACTCGTCTCGGTATTTATGCCATGATCTGTTACTTACGCGGTATTTGTTTGTCAGTATCCCGGCATGACTTGACACATTTACGTTGGTATTTGGTGCTGAGAAAGCTAGTAAGAACACGTTTCGGAGCATTAATCATATTTTATTGAAAGATTTCATAGAAACATTTTAAATAAATATACTGTTTACATAGTTCCGATAATGTCGCACAACATTTCTTCAAGAAAAATCCTAAACGTCAGTCAAAGTAGCAACAGAGAATTATACTGCACTGATACTCGTCACACAGTTACCTCCGCGATAATTTTCATTCATAAGGAATGTTGTCATAATAACTATGACAATCTTTAGGAAGAACAGATTTAAGTTGTTGTAAATGATCCCATTTGGATTTCCTGATTTTCAGTCTTTCCTTGTATATTTTCGGGAAGCAAACACTCCAAGAATTTTCCTCGGACACCTCGGTAATTCTTGCCACATCTCGTTGAAAGAGCACTTGTAGTGTATAATGCCATTTGGGCGGTACTGTAGCGCCCTCAGATCGCTAACTGTAGGCTCATTTTTACAGCTCTTCCAGGCCTAACTGAGTCTCATAGCCACAAGCTTTTCTCTGCGTAGTTGATGAAAACGGAATAATCTAGGTAATGGACTTCGTATGGCTGTGGCTTTTTTCTCGCTTCTTTAGGTATCATAGCGTATTGGCTAGGAAGTGTAACTTCACATCCTTTAAGCTTGCACTCAATGGAACTGTGAACTGAGTCACATTCCATCTGAGTATGGCCTTTATCCAAAACCTTTGTGTAATCAATACTCCAGTATCAATTGCTAATCTTAAAAGAGCATTTGATAACATCACATTTCTGTTCTGATATGTGCAGCTGTCAGAATATAGAATGACTTGAACGGGATTTTCTTTAATCGTTCTGGATAGGGTTTCCACGATGCATGAGGCAAAACATGATTCAACCAAACCACCTTACGTTTCATCGAACCAGTAACATACTGTATCACGACTTTATAAATTATACATTGTAAAGTTATGAACAGCCAACTTTGTTTTATAATAAAGTGCACTTGCACTTAAAAATTGAGCTACTTTCATGGTCTGTAAGTCCATGGTGTACACTGAGCAGAGCTTCTGCTGGGCTTCTTTCTTGTCAGCATCTTTTTGCATCCTTGCCCGCTCTTTCTGCTCTTTCCGTTCTGTGTGTTGCTTCCACACGTCTTCACTCAAGTTACCAAGCCTGTAACTACAACACAAGTCGCACTGGTCTTTCTTGGGGGAAAATAAGCTAATATTATGATCTTCAAAAATCAAGTTAAAGGTAGCCCGACTTAAAGGTGAAACCTTCTCCGCATGACATTTTTCCACATAGAGTTCATATAGCTGTTGTTTGGATTGTAGAATAGGCTCAAGGTACAACTTCGAGAAAGATTTCCTGAAGTAATGCGACGGAAGTTTCGGAAGAAAGCCCAGGAATTTTTTCATGAAGGTTCTCTCACCTTTCTTCTTCAGCTGTTTGATTCGAGGTCGTGACGATTCTGTATCAGGGCTCATCCCATGTGTGGAATTACGCAGCGAATATCGGACAGTCCATTCTTTAATCCCAAGAGTATTGAGAAACGTCTCTTTGCATACTTTATGTTTCCCCAGCTCATTTTTCAAATGATAAATGAGCGTCCCTTTTCTCCTGGATTATCCAGTGTTCTTCCCTGGACGTTTGGTTGGAATTACGTCCACAAGGTTGATAATGTAAACCTTCCTCTGCTCCCATGACATCGTTTCCCAAAATGTGTTAAATACTGCCTGCCTGTCATCAGCAGAAAACTGAAGACACTTCCTTTGAACGGATTTCTGGCACATCTTCGAAGCACATGTTGAACCTAATTTTCGTGCCTCTCTTGGAGTATCATGAGTGATTTTACCAATTCGACTTATTTTGTATCCAATATACGCCTGTCTACCCATTCGCAGAATTTTTTTGGCATTTTTCTTCCAATCTTCAAGATGTGGTTTAGACTTCCTTTTCGTGTCACTGCTTACGTCACCATAAAATTCTTGGCCTTCACTGTCAGCATCATTATTGCTCGCGCGATCTTCCGATAATTTATCCAGTGTGTTTGGCAAACAATGAGCACCATCGCATAGCAATGAGTGTGAACTACTATCGCCTCTAGGGGAAACTGTGACTGTGGTTTCATTTTGAGCATTGTTGGATACAGCCACTGAAGTTTCTAGATGGAAAAATATTTGTAAATTAAATTAAGCAGTCAAAGATGAAGCTCAAATTCATGTATTTATGAGAACGACGACATCAGTCATACTATTAACAATAATCCCAAGAAAATTTATCTGTGTCATTAGATGTTGCGGGAATAGCAATCGAGAGCGCCTTATACAAAATTAATTCTTCTTCGGTAAATGTAACTTCAGCGTTACGACTTTCGCGCCTGTTGTTTGATCTGCATTTACGGGAGAGCCTACAAGAAAGAGGAATGTCTAGAAATCTGGCAGAAATGAATAAAGCACAGAACAAGTGAAGAGGGGGCGTTCTGATTTATATCACAATAAGACACTTGCAGTGCTACTAATATTCAAAAGTGAATAATAAAACAATTTTCTTACCGCTGTCAGTCACTCTCAGAAACGATTCTCCGCTTTCATAAGCTGACTTCAGCTGAGAAACAATTTCTTCTTCAGTAAAAAGATCGTCATCAATATCGCTGTCCATTATCACGAATAAAGCTACAAGCACGGAACCACTTTCTAGTATTGTTAAATACGTAATAAGGCAGTAACAATGTGCTGTGGCCGCTCGCGCTTTTTTATTTACGCGGTATTGTTTACAGTATCCACAGATTGTAGATACGCGGTAATTAATTCCCTACAGTTCAGCGGTATTGCCATCTATTTATTTGCTGTGTCACAGACGTGGTATTGTTTTAGATAATTTTTTCATGGTAAATAATTAAAAATTCGCCGTTATGGCGTTAAGAGCATATGCGCGTACGGTCAACGACATCATCAGACTGAAAAACGAAAAATCGGCAATTTGTCAGTTACGCGGTATTGTTTCTTCATCGACGCCATGTTTCACCTCTATGTATGGCTACATTCTATAGAAATATTTTCAGAAAAGACTTCCCAAAACTTAAATCTATATTCGATGTTAACAAATTTCTCTGCATCAGAAATGCTCTCTTTGCCACTGCCAGTCTACATTTCATATCCTGTCTACTTCAGCCGTCATCAGATATTTTGCTGCCCAAATAGCAAAACTCATCTACTCCTTTAAGTGTTTCGTTTCCTAATCTGATTCACTCAGCATCACCTGATTTAATTCGACAACATTTCATTATTCTTGTTTCGCTGTTGTTGATGTTCATCTGATATCCTCCTTTCAAGACTCTGTCCATTCCGTTGAACTGCTCTTCCAAGTCATTTTCAGTCTCTGACAGAATTACAATGCCACTGACAACGCTCAAAGTTTTTATTGGTTCAAATGGCTCTGAGCACTATGGGACTTAACATCTGTGGTCATCAGTCACCTAGAACTTAGAACTAATTAAACCTAACTAACCTAAGGGCGTCACACACATCCATGCCCGAGGCAGGATTCGAACCTGCGACCGTAGCAGTCGCGCGGTTCCTGACTGAGCGCCTAGAACCGCGAGACCACCGCGGCCGGCAAAGTTTTTATTTCTTGAACCTGAACTATAATACCTTCCCCAAACTTTTTTTTGTTTTCTTTACTGCTGCTCAGTGTACAGATTGGGTAATGTCGGGGATGGGCTACAGCCTTGTCTCACTCCCTTCTGAATCACTGATTCCTTTTCCTGCTCCTCGCTTCTTATAACTGCCGTCTGGTTTCTGTACAAGTTGTAAACAGCCTTTCGGTCCCTGTATTTTACACCACCTACCTTCAGAATTTCAAATAGGGCAGTCTGCTCAACATTGTCAAAAGCTTACTCTACGTCTACCTATCTTCTAAGATAAGTCGTAGCGTCAATTCTGCCTTGCATGTACCCACATTTCTCCGGAATCCGAACTAATCTTCTCCGAGATCGGCTTCTAGCAGTTTTTCTATTCTTCTGTAAAGAAATCGTGTTAGAGGTATTTTAAGCAATAATTGTTCCTGCACTCCATACGCGATGGAAAGGGAAGGAGCCATACTAAGTGATACAATGCAAAGTATCCTCTGCATCCGCTTCACTGAGGTTTTCGGGGTACAGATGAAAGGTAGGGTGCAGATGTAGCTACGAAATAGTCTCTCTGCAATGGACCGTAGATCCGGTACCATTGACGCTATGTCATAACAAACATTGTGGTTTCGTCCTCCGGGGTTTACTTATTGTGTGATAATTATATTAAAGGTAAAGTCACTCATTATGAACAAAACTGTACCATCCCAGTATACTGTATCTTCGGTTTCCATAAGCCACTCCATTTGAGTGTCAGGCTGGTTGTTTCATTTCCGCCACGATCGACTCCACTGCCAATATTGAGGACTGCGCTGATACTTTACGACGCCACGTTCGTAGGGCATAAAAAAACGAGATGTGGCGGAAACTATGTACACACTGACACTGTTAATGGACATTATCTTTGAAAATTTAACGGTATGAAACTAGAAAGAGAATTGGAATTACAGCATAAGTAAAGAAGTTGGCAGCGTGTAAGAGCGGCGCAGTTACTCGGAAGTTCAGATGGAAGGGGCATTAACCAACACACAACACCTCTAAAGAAGGCCAGAGGTTGAAGAGACCTGCGACATATACTACTCTGAGAGAACTGTTGAGATCTGTATCTCCTATAGTAGAATACTCTGTTTCCCGAGCTGATTTTCTGTTGTACTGCTAGCTTGAATCCTGGTAGCTGCACTTTGCTGTAGCGTACTAAATACCAATGCCTTTTCTTAATTCGAATTTTCAGAATATTTCGGGGGAGGTGGTTAGCAGTCATCTGAATTGTTTATCGCGGCCCACCGCGAATTCCCCTCTTGTGTCGATCTCTTCATCTCAGATAGAACTCAGAAACAACGTTGTCAGTTATTCGTTGGATGTATTCCGATCTCTGTTTTCCCCTGCAGTTTCTACCCTCTACAGCTCCTTATAGTACCAAGAAAGTTATTCCCTGATGTATTAAGTCCTGTCAAGCAGAGTATCATCACAAAATATGTTTATGTCACTGATGGCAGCGATCCGAATGAACCATAATTTACACGATATTGAAGCGGATATCAGATTTATTTGTAAACAGGTCGTCAAGGACTGACAGAATTAATAAAGAACTACTTTATCTTTCTGAAACGTCTCCATGAGGTTTCACTGTCAATAGTCTAGATTTCGGGTCCATTATTGTTAAACATTAATCTTTTGAGGTCTGAAGAAGCACCTTGCAGAACAAATTGCATCATGAATGTAATAGTGGGTAAATGGTAACCGTGTAGGAATTGATTTGAAACATTTTTCTACTTAAACGGTTAAAATGTTGTAGCAGACCAAATACAAAATGAAGAAGTGTTAGACAGAGCAGACAAAGGAAAAAGTTATTGGTAGTTCCTTCATAGACATAATTTGGATTTAGTGGGGAATTTTAACAAATTTTCTAATCTAGTTCCCTCAGCTTTCATTGATTTAATTAGACTATATTTTATTACTTATATTTTACTTGCTTAATTTACGTCTTATTAACTCTACATCTACTTAACTACTCTGTAGTTCACACTTAAGTGCATGGCACAAAGTCCACCGAACTACATTTCGGCTACTTCTCTTCCATCCCACTCTTGCGCAGGGGAAACGAACACTTACACCTTTCCGTGCGAGCTCTGATTTGTCTTATTTTATTACTATGACCAACTATCTTTACGAAGGTAGGAATTTAAGAAGATGGGACCTGGATAAACTGACTAAACCAGAGGTTGTAGAGTTTTTCAGGGAGAGCATAAGGGAACAATTGACAGGAATGGGGGAAAGAAATACAGTAGAAGAAGAATGGGTAGCTTTGAGGGATGAAGTAGTGAAGGCAGCAGACGATCAAGTAGGTAAAAAGACGAGGGCTGGTAGAAATCCTTGGGTAACAGAAGAAATATTGAATTTAATTGATGAAAGGAGAAAATATAAAAATGCAGGCGAAAAGGAATACAAAAATCCAAAAAATGAGATCGACAGGATGTGCAGAATGCCTAAGCATGGATGGCTAGAGGACAAATGTAAGGATGTAGAGGCTTATCTCACTAGGGGTAAGATAGATACTGCCTGCAGGGAAATTAAAGAGACCTTCGGAGAAAAGAGAACCACTTGTATGAATATCAAGAGCTCAGATGGAAACCCAGTTCTAAGCAAAGAAGGGAAAGCAGAAAGGTGGAAGGAGTATATAGAGGGTCTATACAAGGGCGATTTACTTGAGGACAATATTATGGAAATGGAAGAGGATGTAGATGAAGATGAAATGGGAGATATGATACTGCGTGAAGAGTTTGACAGAGCACTGAAAGACCTGAGTCGAAACAAGGTCCTGGGAATAGACAACATTCCATTAGAACTACTGACAGCCTTGGGGGAGCCAGTTCTGACAAAGCTCTACCATCTGGTGAGGAAGATGTATGAGACAGGCGAAATACCCTCAGACTTCAAGAAGAATACAATAATTCCGATCCCAAAGAAAGCAGGTGTTGAGAGATGTGAATATTACCGAACTATGAGTTTAATAAGTCACGGCTGCAAAATACTAGCACGAATTCTGTACAAACGAATAGAAAAACTGGTAGAAGCTGACCTCGGGGAAGATCAGTCTGGGTTCTGTAGAAATGTTGGAGCACACGAGGCGACACTGACCCTACGGCTTATCTGAGAAGATAGATTAAGGAAAGGCAAACCTACGTTTCTAGCATTTGTAGACTTAGACAAAGCTTTTGGCAATGTTGAGTGGAATACTCTTTCAGATTCTGAAGGTGGCAGAGGTAAAATACAGGGAGCGAAAGGCTATTTACAATTTCTACAGAAACCAGATGGCAGTTATAAGAGTCCGGGTGCATGAAAGGGAAGCAGTGGTTGAGAAAGGAGTGAGGCAGGGTTGTAGCCTATCCCCGATGTTCTTCAATCTGTATATTGAGCAAGCAGTAAAGGAAACAAAAGAAAAAATCGAAGTAGGATTTAAAATCAGTGGAGAAGAAATAAAAACTTTGAGATTTGCCGACGACATTGTAATTATGTAAGACACACCAAAGGACCTGGAAGAGCAGCTGAATGGAATGGACAGTGTCTTTGAAGGACAATATAAGATAAGCATTAACGGTGATGCTGAGAGTATAAGAAATGAGACACTTAAAGTAGCAAATGTTTTGTCTACTTTGGGAGCAAAATAACTGATGATAGTCGGAGTAGAGTATATATAAAATGCAGAGTGGCAATGGCAAGGAAAGCATTTCTGAAGAAGAGAAATTTGTTAACATCGAGTATAAATGTGTCAGGAAGTCTTTTCCGGAAGTATTTGTATGGAGTGTAGCCCTGTATGGAAGTGAAACATGGACGATAAACAGTGCAGACAAGAAGAGAATAGAAGCTTTCGAAATGTGGTGCTACAGAAGAATACTAAAGATTAGATGGGTAGATCACGTAACTAATGAGGAGGGATTTGTGGCACAACTTGACAAGAAGAAGGCATTGGTTGGTAGGACTCGTTCTGAGGCATCAAGGGATCACCAGTGCATTATTGGAGGGAAGCGTGGAGGATAAAAATCGTTGAGGGAGACCAAGAGATGAATACATTAAGCGTATTCAGAAGGATGTAGGTTGCAGTAGTTATCAGGAGAAGATGAGGCCTGCACGAGATAGAATAGCATGGAGTGCTGCATCAAACCAGTCTCAGGACTGAAGACCACCACAACAACACGATACTGAGGCGAATATCCGGTTCATTTGCAAACAAGCCGTCAGGAAAAGACTGAATTAATAAAGCGGTAATTTAGATTTCTAAAATTAGAGTACTGTAACGTCTCCATGAGGTTTCACTGTCAAGTGTATTCACATCGATGCCACTACTGTAAAACGTTAATCTTTTGTGGTCTGAAGAAGCATCCTGGCAGAACAGATTGCAACAAGGATGTGATAGTGGGTAACTGATAACCGTGTAGGAAGAGATTTGAAACATTTTTCTACCAAAACTGTTATAATGTTGGGCGGAGCAAATACAAAATGGTGGAGTGTTAGAATAGACAAAGGTCATTGGTGACCCTTAATACACAAAATTTCGGGTTAGTGGAACATGTTAACTGGTAATGGTGGCAGTAGTGCGGCAATGGAGAAAGCAAGTCCAGCGGAGCACTGGAGGCGACATAGAATACTGAAGTATGTATGATGCGTGACTGAAATCTTTTGGTGTAGCAGAAATATGATGTTTTCACTTTCCAGTCGCCCCATTTCTTAAATGATGAGGACAACACAGGCACCCAGTAGCAGCAGATGAGAAACAATACTGAGGTATATACACTCCTGGAAATTGAAATAAGAACACCGTGAATTCATTGTCCCAGGAAGGGGAAACTTTATTGACACATTCCTGGGGTCAGATACATCACATGATCACACTGACAGAACCACAGGCACATAGACACAGGCAACAGAGCATGCACAATGTCGGCACTAGTACAGTGTATATCCACCTTTCGCAGCAATGCAGGCTGCTATTCTCCCATGGAGACGATCGTAGAGATGCTGGATGTAGTCCTGTGGAACGGCTTGCCATGCCATTTCCACCTGGCGCCTCAGTTGGACCAGCGTTCGTGCTGGACGTGCAGACCGCGTGAGACGACGCTTCATCCAGTCCCAAACATGCTCAATGGGGGACAGATCCGGAGATCTTGCTGGCCAGGGTAGTTGACTTACACCTTCTAGAGCATGTTGGGTGGCACGGGATACATGCGGACGTGCATTGTCCTGTTGGAACAGCAAGTTCCCTTGCCGGTCTAGGAATGGTAGAACCATGGGTTCGATGACGGTTTGGATGTACCGTGCACTATTCAGTGTCCCCTCGACGATCACCAGTGGTGTACGGCCAGTGTAGGAGATCGCTCCCCACACCATGATGCCGGGTGTAGGCCCTGTGTGCCTCGGTCGTATGCAGTCCTGATTGTGGCGCTCACCTGCACGGGGCCAAACACGCATACGACCATCATTGGCACCAAGGCAGAAGCGACTCTCATCGCTGAAGACGACACGTCTCCATTCGTCCCTCCATTCACGCCTGTCGCGACACCACTGGAGGCGGGCTGCACGATGTTGGGGCGTGAGCGGAAGACGGCCTAACGGTGTGCGGGACCGTAGCCCAGCTTCATGGAGACGGTTGCGAATGGTCCTCGCCGATACCCCAGGAGCAACAGTGTACCTAATTTGCTGGGAAGTGGCGGTGCGGTCCCCTACGGCACTGCGTAGGATCCTACGGTCTTGGCGTGCATCCGTGCGTCGCTGCGGTCCGGTCCCAGGTCGACGGGCACGTGCACCTTCCGCCGACCACTGGCGACAACATCGATGTACTGTGGAGACCTCACGCCCCACGTGTTGAGCAATTCGGCGGTACGTCCACCCGGCCTCCCGCATGCCCACTATACGCCCTCGCTCAAAGTCCGTCAACTGCACATACGGTTCACGTCCACGCTGTCGCGGCATGCTACCAGTGTTAAAGACTCCGATGGAGCTCCGTATGCCACGGCAAACTGGCTGACACTGACGGCGGCGGTGCACAAATGCTGCGCAGCTAGCGCCATTCGACGGCCAACACCGCGGTTCCTGGTGTGTCCGGTGTGCCGTGCGTGTGATCATTGCTTGTACAGCCCTCTCGCAGTGTCCGGAGCAAGTATGGTGGGTCTGACACACCGGTGTCAATGTGTTCTTTTTTCCATTTCCAGGAGTGTATCATGCATGACTAAAATCTTTTGGTGTTGCGGAAAGATTATGATGATGTTTTGACTTTCCAGTCTCGCCATTTCCTGAATGAGGGTGAAGTGATGAGGAAAACACAAACATCCAGTTCTCAGGCGGAGAAAATTCTCGACCCAGCCGGGAACCTAACCCAAGACTCGGTGATCCAAGGGCAGCAACGGTAACAACTAGACCAGGAGCTGCGGACAGAGTGGAAAGAGGCGTAACGGATGGAAGAATGTAGAACTATCAAGCTATGACCGATACTAGTGACTGATAAAAAAGAGCAACTTTTATGAACTTTGCTTAATGTGGGAGCTTCTATACCACTAAGGAATCAGATGGAAAATCATGAATGTCATAAACGAGACTGTATTTTGTTTTATTTAGTGAATGGCATAGTAAATCATACAAGCATGTATGTAAGATACAAATAATAGCTTTAAAAAGTGTTAAAGTTCCTTAAAAAAAAAGGAAATAAACAATTGCTGCAAAAAGCTCTTAGACTTTTTATAAAGTCGGCTTCATTTTGAGTCACCGTGAAAAAGTCAAATTCCTGCCCAGAGTATGGCTGCAAAGATCATTCTGGATGAATTGTCTACTGGCGCTATACTGACACTCTGCAACTGTGGCCGAAACATCTGTTTTATTCAGTGACAGTTATTTTACAATATCATGCGTTACCATACCCAGAAACCTTAAGCTGTTTAAATTTAATGGTTTCATTTATTGGCAGTTAAAAGTTATGTAACCCATTTCAACATTCACAGTAAAATCGTACTTATCTGTGAACACTCTATAGCAGGGCTTGCCAACGTGTGGTCCGCGGACCCCTTAGGGGTCCGCCGGCTCTTTCTAGGGGGTCCGCGGCCACCTTTCACCAAATCGTGTAAAATAATGAGTAAAATTATTGAATAAAAATGTGAAAATGAAATTCATCACTATTTTTTTTTTCTTGCGAAAAACATGTGTACTTTTACTTCAGGTCGTATCCCCAAGCAGCCTTTGCGGTTCCTAAGTGAGAACGTATACACAGTTTAGTGCGGGAGGATGCGGCTTCTCTGATCGACTGCTTCGCAACAATACAGGGGTCGTTTGTGCGCCGGCTCACACCGGCGCTGAAATCTTTTACGTATGCGCGGAGCGAGCTTTATCGACCAATCAGAGCGCTCGCTGGCACGTATGCGGCCCTTGGCATCATTAAATGTTAAAACTTGCTTTGTCAGTGCCCTACCTATTTCATAAGTCGATTTTTGACCAGTTTATTACTTCTAACATGGATCGGTGGCTGAAGTCAGGATCATTGAAGAAGGGTGCAGTTTCTCCATCGCCTTCACAACAAGAGAAGTTTCCAGTTGAAATGAATGAGGAGGGAGGACGACCAAAGGAAGACTTTACATACATTTGAACATTTTTCTCCGGATTTCTCGAAAAACCACACACACACACACACACACACACACACACACACACACACACACACACACGCACACACACACTGTTACGAAATACGCATGCTCCTTACACAACAGTAGCCAAACAGTGGAAGTGAACAGACCATAAGCGGTAGCTTGTCAACAGCGAACAGTTTGGAGGTGACGTTGATTGCTCTTGGAGGAAGACAGCTCCATCGTGTGAAATTTCAATTAGCAAGTAATTTTAATCAGACTAGTGTGTTGATCAAAGGGAGTAAATCCATTAGTAAGTGTCTGGATACAGCAGAAATTCAAATTGGATCGTTAATTTCAAGTTGTTTTCATTCATCTCTAAACCTAAGACTATTGATACTTTGGGGGGGGGGGGGGGCATTGGGAACATGGCAGTTACTGTGCTCTTGACTGACTGGGGGTCCGCCATGGATTTTCGACTGAAGAAGGGGCCACCAGCTGGAAAGGTTGGGAAACCCTGCTCTATAGAGTTCGTTAGAGACCCAGCCGTTTTCGTTTTTTCGTGTGCAGCGCCACTGTTTCATTTCAATCGGACAATCACTCTGCACCGATAGTCATTAGGATTGTGAGGTAACGCGAATTGTGGCGCCCTCAAAATATTCTAAGTTCGGAGTTGGCGTGGCCGCACGGGCCGCTCAGCAAGCCGACCACATGGTGCCGGACGTTGGGCAAAGCAAGAAGGGTCCAGCCCGATCGCGTGGCTGGGAATTCCATGTTGACGCTGTGACGAGGACGGTGCTTTGTGTCGATTAAGGAGATGTCTATGCCAGGAGTGCCAAAGATGGCGGGCTTTGTGAAGCAATAATAGCAGATATTTCACAGTTCGTATAGAAATTAAGAGTAGCCAGTCGAATCATGATACCTCAAAAAGAAACTTGTACATCACCATTAATTGCATGACGATTCTGATTGTGTAAACAGATTTTTAATACATTTATTAGTTTAAAGTTTAGTATCTGGCGTAAATTATACTATTAACACCCAGCAACCAATTTCCAAACTCTAAACGGTTCATCTGATTTCGTCGATCTACATGTCTTTAGAAAGCTATTAGGGTAAACCTAAATTGGTATAAATTACAGGCATGTAAGTTAAATAGTACATGAGTTATTGGAGGTCAAAGTGGCCGATTACTATCGATCGCGTCAGGCCATAAGTACTCCAGAGTTAGACGAAAAAACGGTAGCAGCATGCTTATAAATATATTTATTCGTTTACATCTTTGTTTGTATATACTATTCATGAAGAAATTGGTTAAATATTTACTTTATTTTAGAAATCATAGAGACATTAGGCTCCTGGCCTACCTTTTCCTCCTTTTCTTTTGATATATGTTCATTTAATTTGTTTATGTATTTAATAATGTGTGTTAGAGCGTGTTTATAGTCCATCCTTAGGAATATTTATTTAATTTCAAGTTATTTAAATGTAAATCCAGTATTTCGTATGTGTTTCAATATGTTGGTGAGTTCACGTTGGCTTGGAGACGTGGAGGGATGGCTCTAGCCAATCACAGCGCTCGTTACTAAGAGAGAGGTATGGAGGTTGGGGAGGAGCATCGTTTCTGGAGGGGACACGGGTAGTTCGGAACGGTGCTGGATAGGACACGGGAGGTCGGGGACAGCATGGCGCGAGGGACGCACGGTCGCGAGAGAGACTTGGAGTGTGGCGCGGTTTGCGCGTGGTCGCGAGAGATAGAAATACTTCGGAGTGCCGACTTGTGAACTTGTGAGATTTCCGAGGTTTCTACAGTGAAGACGTAGTATGCGTTTAGAAGTGAATATCTCGCGAGCTATGTTGTCGTTCATAACTAATTATGTGCAGTAGGAATCTATTGTTTCCCTGTTATTCAACTTATATTTTATTTAATTGCTGGACCATGTTTTGCAGAAACATACCACATTCTCAAAAGTACTTCTACTATCGTACTCATCATTTAAAGTCGTTAAGATAGTACTGGTAGATTTTATTTAATTAAAATCTTTCATTTATAAATTTCTATATTACATCCAAAATTCGCAATTGCCGAGTGATAGGAACCTTCGACCATTCGATTCATGTGTGTATTCTTATCGTATACTGTAGATTCAGCAGTATTTGGCTTGTAATGCGGAAACTACGTATCCCAGCTCCTAAACAACGAAACCAGCGAAAACTTTTAATACTTCAACTCTGAGGGTATGTAGTTGAGGCCCATCACCTCATTTCATTTCATTTTCTATTTGAAAGCCCGCAGCATACACAATCACAAGCTAATTTATATTCCCTTTACGCTATAAATTAACTTTTAAGCTGTGAATAACTTCCCACTACAGCATTAACTGTTTTTCATAACTTCAAACACGCATTATTATTCTGCACCGACGATCACTGAACTTAGTTTCCGCTTGCCTTCTTCACTGTGTATTACCTTGGCTCTGGTCAAAGGCCCATTCCGTGACTCCCTACATGTGTGATTACAAGTCGTCCATGACCAGTTCGTTATACAATTTGGCTAACATAATTTAACCATTAACGAAGAAAATGGACGGTAATAAAAGAGACTGTCACAACTTCAGAGACTTCATTCAGATATGATTTTACGTATACAGACTTAAGTGGAGACTGAAAATTTGTACCAAGGAATCAAACCCGGGCTCCTGCATAGTAGGCGTTGGTTTCTAAGCCACCTGCGCACAGAGCTACACAACACTGCATTACCCTAGAACGCCAGGGAGAATTTGGATCGAGGAGGGAGGCGTGTCAGGATAATCCGTACAGTTGTGTGAAATGCTGTGCCAATGTGCCTGTGACTAACGCAGTTGGCTGGCCGTTGTGGCCGAGCGGTTCTAGGCGCTTTAGTCTGGAACTGCGTGACTGCTACGGTCGCAGGTTCGAATCCTGCCTCGGGCATGGATGTGAGTGATGTCCTTAGGTTAGTTAGGTTTAAGTAGTTCTAAGTTCTAGGGCACTGCTGACCATCGATGTTAAGTCCCATAGTGCTCAGAACCATTTGAACCATTTGAACTAACGCACCTGCCTAGTGAGCAGGAGATCCGGATTCGATTCCTGGTCTTGGTATAAATTTTCGCTCTCCGCTTCAGTCTATATATTGTTACGGGTTCCGCACCACTTGTTAGCAGCAAACACAGTGGCTGCGCCGAAGACTGAGATGGCGTGGAGCTTTACAATTACTTATTGAAACTTTCTTTACAATTTCTTCCTCGTCGTCGCTGCCCAGCCCTGTGGATCCCTCCGCCTGGCTGCTGCTGTGTAGATTCTCCGACAATGCGCGCAACGCACGCCGCTGATCGCACTCTGGAGCCTCAGGCCACCAGTGCTCCGCTGAAGCCAGAATGCCCTGTGGTTGACATGAACTCGTCGCCGCTCGGCGCCCCCAGTACGGGCACGCCCACATGGCGCGTCGCCGTGAGGTCAGCTACCGACGGCTGCTGCACCGGAGGGTGGGAAGCCGTCAGTCGCGATGTCCGCGAGGTCCCGTCATGGACGGATCACGCGCCGTGGGGCCGGGTTGCCGTGAAGTCGGGGCGTCAGTCTCCGGCGGCGCCTATGACCAAGACCGCGTTTCGGCCGCTCCTGCTGAAAGTTCTCGCCGTAGTCTGTCAGCCATGGTGCAGACTGAACTCGGGCCGACCCCCAGAGCTGAAGTTGACATCTGGTGACGAACGGATGACTCCTGCAACCTGGAACAGACTTCTGGAATCGCCACATACCAAGATTCAACATTCGGACACGGACCACGTCCGTCCTCAGATCCGAACTGCTTCCTAATGGCTTCTCCCTGTTGCTGCCTGCGCTCCACTATTTATATCCGGCAGGAGGACGTTTTTTACCCTCGGTGTTATTACTCACGCAGTACATTGCAGCGTAACTTAACGTGCTGGTCTCACTTCCCCTTACTCAGCACTCTCCAAGCTTCGCTCGGCGCTCGGTCTGTGTACGTCCTTGCGTCAGTCTGTTGGTAGACTGCTGCTGTCAGCAAGGCTATCTGTGCCTGCCTGCTTCGCAACTCCTCCTCAGTCGCCGGCGTGCCTCTGTTTTGCCATTCTCCACTGCGTGGCGCAACGCTTACTGTATGTGGCCGCAAGGGTGAGTCACCTAACGCTACCGCTGGATATATTTCGTAAACCACATCAAATACTGACGAACCGATTCCACAGACCGAACGTGAGGAGAGGGGCTAGTGTAATTGTTTAATACAAACCATACAAAAATGCACGGAAGTATGTTTTTTAACACAATCCTACGTTTTTTTTTAAATAGAACCACGTTAGTATTGTCAGCACATCTGAACATATAAACAAATACGTAATCAGTGCCGTTTGTTGCATTGTAAAATGTTAATTACATCCGGAGATATTGTAACCTAAAGTTGACGCTTGAAACCTCCGACGTTCAGTTGCGTGTTGTAACAAACATGGGCCACGGTCGGCGAGCAGCATCTGCAGGGACATGTTTACGATGACGACCGTGTTTACGAGTGTGGCTGTAGTGCACTGTTGTGGTTTGGTCTAGCTGTCGCAGTGTTCGCATGTAGCGCTTGCTGCTATTGTTATTCTGCATTCGTCTCCGTACGCAGACCAACTGTAGTACACCGTGTTACCAGACGTCTGTGATAGTGTAGTGATGTAGGAACTGTGACCATGGTGTATTCGAACTCTAAAAAGGCGGAGATGATACTCATCGATGGCGAGTGTCGACGAAATGCAGCTGAAGCCTGCAGGGTGTATGCAGAGCGGTACCCGGACGGAGAGCATCCAACGTGCCGCACATTGCAAAACATCTGCCGCCAACTGTATGCAACAGGTATGGTCGTAGCACGCAAACGGGTCCGTAACAGACCCGTCACAGGAGAAGCGAGTGCAGTTGGTGTGTTAGCTACTGTTGCCATGAACCCACACATGAGTACACGGGACATTGCGGGAGCCGGTGGACTGAGTCAAAGTAGTGTCATGCGCATACTGCATCGTCACCGCTTTCACCCGTTTCATGTGTCACTACATCAGCAATTACGTGGTGATCACTTTAATCATCGAGTGCAATTCTGTCAATGTGCATTAACAGAGAATGCGTTGCAGTTCTATCTGTAAACCGATGAAGCGGTTTTCACAAACCACGGGGCAGTGAATCTACGGAACATGCATTACTGGTCCGTGGACAATCCTCGCTGACTCAGACAGGTAGAGCGACAGCGACCGTGGACTATAAATGTATGGTGCGGAATCATTGGCGACCACCTCATTGGTCCTCACTTCATTGCAGGGGCCCAAACAGCTGCAACATACATCGCGTTTCCGTTTCTACAGAATGATCTGCCAACGTTGCTCGAAAATGTCCCAGTGGAAACGCGTCGACGTATGTCGTATCAGCATGATGGTGCACCTGCACATTCCGCAATTAACACTAGGCTGACCCTTGACAGGATGTTCGACGGGCGTTTCATAGGACGTGGAGGACGCATAAATTGGCCAGCCCGTTCTCCTGATCTTACACCTCTGGACTTCCTTCTGTGGGGTACGTTAAAGGAGAATGTGTACCGTGATGTGCCTACAACCCAAGAGGATATGAAATAACGTATTGTGGCAGCCTGCGGTGACATTACACCAGATGTACTGCGGTGTGTACGACATTCATTACGTCAGAGATTGCAATTGTGTGCAGCAAATGATAGCCACCACATTGAACATCTATTGGCCTGACATGTCGGGACACACTCTATTCCACTCCGTAATTGAAAACGCAAACCACGTGCGTACGTGTACCTCACCCCTCATGGTAATGTACATGTGCGTCAGTGAAAAAGGCCAATAAAAAGATGTTAGCATGTGGACGTAATGTGCTGTTCCAGTCTCTTCTGTACCTAAGGTCCATCACCGTTCCCTTTGGGTCCCTACGTAATTCGGTGCTCTCCGCTACACACGATCTAATAGCGGAGGAGTGGTACTCAAGCGTCAACTTTAGGTTACAATATCTCCGGATGTAATTAACATTTTACAATGCAACAAACGACACTGATTACGTATTTGTTTATATGTTCAGATGTGCTAATAACACTAACGGGGTTCCATTAAAAAAAACCTAGGATTGTGTTATAAACATACTTCCGTGCATTTTTTTTATGGTTTGTATTAACCAATTACACTAGCCCCTCTCCTCACGTTCGGTCTGTGGAATCGATTCGTCAGTATGTGATGTGGTTTACGAAATATATCCAGCGGTAATGTTAGGTGACTCACCCTGTATAAGACTGCAAAGTGAGAAGTGGCAGACTGAGACATCTTCTCGACCAAATCAAGCTCGAATGAGCAAATCAAGATCAAAATACGCTGAAGAGTCAAAGAAACTGGCACCCCTGCCTAATAACGAGTAGGGGCCCCGCGAGCAAGTAGAAGTGCCGCAATATGACGTGGCATGGGCTCAACTAACGTCTGAAGCAGTGCTGGAGGGAATCTGCAACATGAATCCTGCAGGGCTGCCCATAAATCCGAAAGAGTACGAGGGGTGGAGATCTCTTCTGACAATATGTTGCAAGGCATCCCAGATATGCATAATAATGTCTCGGGAGTTTGGTGGCCAACGAAAGTGTTGAGACTCAGAAGTGTGTTCCTGGAGCCACTCTGTAGTAATTCTGGATCTGTGGGGTGTCGCATTGTCCTGATGGAATCGCCCAAGTCCGTCGAATTGCACAATGTACGTTAATGGATGCAGGTTATCAGGCAGGATGCTTACGTACGTGTCACTTGTCAGAGTCGTATCTAGAGGTATAAGGGGTCCTACGTAACTCCAACTGCACACGCCCCACATCATTACAGAGCCTCCACCAGCTTGAACAGTTCCCTGCCGACATATAGCGTCCATGGACTCATGAGGTTATCTCCATACCCGTACACTTCGATCCGCCCGATACAATCTGAAACAAGACTCGTCCGATCAGGCAACATATTCCCCGTCATCAACAGTCCAATGTCGATGTTGGTGGGCCCAGGCGAAGGGTAAGGCTTTGTGTCGTGCAGTCATCATGGATACACGAGTGGCCCTTCGGTTCAGAAAGCCGATATCGATGATGTTTCGTTGAACGGTTCGCACGCTAACACTTGTTGATGGCCCAGCATTGAAATCTGTAGCAATTTGCGGAAGGGTTGCACTTCTGTCACGTTGAACGATTCTCTTCCGTCGTCGTTGGTCTCGTTCTAGCAGGATCTTTTTCTGGCCGCAGCGATGTCGGGGATTTGATGTTTTACCGGATTCCTGATGTTCACGGTACACTCTTGAAATGGTCGTACGGGAAAGTCCCTACTTCATCGCTATCTCGGAGATGCTGTGTCCCATCGCTCGTGCTCCGGCTATAACACCGCGTTCAAACTCACTTAAATCTTGATAACCTGAACTGTAGCAGCAGTAACCGATCTAACAACTGCGCCAGACACTTGTTGTCTTATGTACGCGTTGCCGACCGCAGCGCCGTATTGTGCCTGTTTACACATATCTGTATTTGAATACGCATGCCCATACCAGTTTCTTTGGCGCTTCAGTGCAATTCGATTTCCTTTTTTGACAGTAGGGATATCGTGCATAAAGAATTTGTTCCTCCAGGGTAAACTGTCAACCGAGTATTTTACAAAGATCTCCTTGAAAGGCCCAGGAAAAGGGTGAGTGAGACCGGACGTGGCGATTCCCATCAAGAAATTTTTTTACTTCAGAAGGCAGCCCTCTCATCACCTGATCGGGGTCCTTATCATTTTTTTCTTTTCCCGAAATTCAAAAATGTCTTACAAGGACGTCATTTTGGGACACTAGAGAACATTCAAAATAATGTGACTGAAATGTTAAAGGCCCTACCACTTGGAGCGTTTCAGTGCGGCTACCAAGATAGGCAACGACTCCGCCAGTGGATAACTGCCAGAGGGAACCATTTTGAAGGGGACAACATCGTTATTTGAAAAAAAACAACTATGATGTATAAAAATCAGTCAGCTCGCTTTTATCTCACATCTTGTATACGTAGGCTTAGAGAACATCGATGCCATAGGAAAGTGTGAGAATGCTTCCGGCACTTTAGGTAGCCCTTTCAGTTCTGATTTTTTGTTCTTTTTTTTGAGGCAGGAAAATTTTTCTTTACGTGCTAATTCTAATAAGATGATTTTTTTAATGATTTTAGATGAAAGATTTCCACAAAAATATGTACCCGTTTTCAAAACATACTTTCTACACTTGGTTTAACAATAAAGAAGATTGTGTACGTGGAAGAGACCTGTGGACACCGGGAGGTTTCTAGTTCATTATATAATTGTAAGACAGCAATTTAGGGAACAGGTCTTAAATTGTAAGACATTTCCACGGCCAGATGTCGTCTCTGGCCATAATTTATTGGTCATTAACTGTAGTTTAAAACGGAAGAAGCTGGGGAAAAGGTAGGAGGTTAAGGAGATGGGATCTGGATAAGTCGAAAGAACCATAACATTGTAGTTCTGTCAGAGACAGCAAAGGACTTGGAAGAGCAGTTCAACGGAATGAAAAGTCTCTTGAATGTTGGTTTAAGACAAAGACATCAACAAAAGCAAAACAAGGAGTATGGAATGTAGTTGAATTAAATCAAGTGATGCTAAGGGAATTAGATTAGGAAAGGAGACACTTAAAATGGTAGATGAGTTTTGCTACTTGGGCAGTAAAATAACTGATGATGGCCGAAGTAGAGAGGACATAAAATATAGACTGGCAACGAGAGGGAAAGTGTTTCTGAAGAAAAATTTCTTAACATCGAATATAGTTTAAGTGTTACGAAGTCTTTTCTGAAAGTATTTGTATGCATGGAAGTGAAACATGGACGATAAACAGTTTAGACAAAAAAAAGAATAGCTTTCTAAACGTGGTGCTACAGAAGCATGCTGAAGATTGGGTGGGTGAATCACGTAACTAATGAACAGGTACTGAATAGAAATAAAGACTGTGGCACAACTTGTCCAAAAGAAGGGATTGGTTGATCGGACATATCCTCAGACATCAAGGGGTCACCAGCTTAGTACTGGAGGGAAGTGTGGGAGGTCAGTATCGTAGAGGGAGACCAAGGGATGAATACAGTAATCAGAATCAGAAGGAAGTAGGTTTTAGTAACTATTCTGAGATGAAGAGGATACCACGGGAAAGACTGCCAGGGATAGCTGTATTGAACAAGTCTTCGGACTGAAGACCACAACACCAACACTTGGCTTCCACCGTTCGAGAACGCCACGCAACCTGGTTCCTCGCAATACCTACTGCTCTAAATATCATGTCCAGGAAAAAAATTCAACTCTTTAACTCTTTCAGACCCTCTGGCTACAATGGACTAAAACAATTACGAGATGTTCTTTATTGCAATAAAAGCTAAATGATCGTTCAACACTTACCACGCAAAATAACATTAGCAGTATTCAATTATACAGTGGAATATAGCGAACCAACCACATCCGTATATTCTAGCTGCTGTGCACTGTTATATTGACTTGCTGATATTTTCATAGTGGTGCTCAACAGTTGGCAGCACGTGCACATATAAGGTTGAAAATTCAGAAATGTATAGCTCAAGTTTCCACTGGGAAAAAATACTTCTGTTGCAGGTAAGAAATAGTGAAAGTTGATGAACACAATTGTAGCCAGAGGTCTGAAAGAGTTGAAGTGTTGAATTTTTTTCCTGGACATGATATTTAGAGCAGTAGGTATTGCGAGGAACCAGGTTGCGTAGCGTTCTCGAACGGTGGAAGACGTTTGCCACGTTACACTGCAGCTGTTTCGCCAGGGCTGGACAGCTGGGAAGCGAGGGCAGCGCGCAGATCGCACGAGAGCCGTCCAGCGCACTCCAGGGCACCGCGCTAATTGCGGCTCGGAGCGCATCCACAGTCACGCAGGTAGCGGCGTCAGCTGTCCGTGACGTGCCTCCTACGTCACGCGGGACACTTGAGCGCTGCGTCGCATGTGCCATTCATGAAGGACGACCGCTGGCTGATTGCGAGTGCAATTCGTACGCAACGTGCATTTGGCATGTTCTCAAACCTCCACAACATTGCCATCTCACGTACTCCTTATAAACGCTCTTTCGAAATGCCGCTGGTTTCAGTGCTATACTCATTACTGTAAATAATGTAAGCACTAAAAATAAAGAGAAAACTCAAAATTTTATTTTCTAATTTGTTAGTTTATAATGATACATTAAGTATAAGACATTAATACAAAAGCAGACCAAAGAATTTTGTATAAAACGTAATTTTCTTCCGTTTACTATGTAAGACGTGTCTATTTCTATTGTCTATTGTCAACCACAATTCATGAAAGATGCTTATATTTTATTAATAGGATTAAGTAGGAATAATTAATATGTTGGAAATAATTGTGGTAGCAGGGAATGTCTGCACCAAAGTATTGTTGGCAGGAGAGACCGCACATTGATATAATTTTAAAAAGGGCGGGAGAGACGGCGTATGGATAAATTTTAAGAAAAGAGCGGGAAAGACCGCGCATTGACACATTTTGTAATGGTAGCAGGGATTGTCTGCACCAGAAAGCATTGTTGGCGGGAGAGACCGCACTTCAGCGATCGTAGGAAGTCAGTAGTAAGCGCGATGTGAAGCGAGTCGGTAGCAGGTCTGAAGCGAGAGGTTGAGAGGAGCGGTGTGCCTGCCAGCCACCAGTTATGATTTACGAGAGATTTTAAGCGGATGTACAGAGACATCAGCTAGCTATTATCATAAGAGGAACTAATATTATTGAATTATTTTTTTGAGAAACTCAAGACTACTGAAGGTATGTTTGCGCAATGCTAGTTGTAAGATTATTGTAAAAAGTAAGTCCCATTTGAAGGTTTGTAAAATCATTTCATTCAGAATATAATTAATTTTTGCCAGTAATATTGCATTACTGATTATAATCCATCCCGAAAACCATCAACGTAAAACTTTGCAAAATTTTATTGTTGTCAAGAAAAAGTTTAACTATGAATTACAAAACTTCAGTCAAATCAATTAAAGAATAACGTCAGCTTTGCTATTAAAGAATAATGTCACCTTTGGTAATAAATCAGCCACTTATTATGACAGCAGCTAATAGAGTATAGTAAAACAGAGTAAGTATATTCATGTCGCAGTTCGATGTAGCAGTCAGATGGCGATCCAGTAACAGTAAAAAAGGTAAGGAACAGTTCTGGGTTATTGCAGGAAACGACTGAGGGCCACGACGGTGACACATTCTATGTTTCGTCGAAATAATCAGAAAATCACTTTTAATAAGCAGCATTTACATTTGTATGCGAAGATTGAGAAAGAGAATTAATTTCAAAGTCAAGATTTCATTTGTTATTATTAAGCAAGATATAGAAATCCTAAGGGAAGGTTTCATAGGTTATTGTAGAAGGGAAGGTTGCGTAACAAAAGAGATATAGAGGAGACGGGAAGGTTTCAAGTACACAATATCGTAATGTACAAGGGGATCACCTAAAACTTGCACCTTGCGGAAACGACAAGTGCTATGAGGTGCGTTTTTCACAGAATGGATTGATAATGAGAGGCTTGTGTTGTTAATCAATACACAGATTGTAGTAATATTTAGAAAGTGTATATTTTTTAATGGAACAATGCTTACCGACATTCACAAGCTAAAAGTAGGGCAAATTAGAATGTCAGTGCTGTTTGTTGCAGGAGTCTAGTGAGAGTTGTATTGTGCCAAGTTTTCACATCCATACTTATTTGTGCCATTCAGCTTACGTAGTTGCTACGTACGATGTATTTATGTTGGTTTACTGTGTGCTAGTACGTCCCTTGCGTGCGCTGCAACTTGCTAGTCAGTGTGGGGCAGTCTAAGCAGTAGGTCGTGAGTGGACGATGGGATTCACAAATGTAAGAAAAGCCGACGTGCTCATGGTGTAAGGCGAGTGTAGGAAGAATTTGTTCATTCTTGTACGGTTTATGCGGCAAGATATCCCAATAGACGTCAACCATCTGGGAAATCATTTACCAATCTTTTGTACCAGTTACGTGAAAGTGGTAGTGTAACACTAGACAACGTAATAGGAGGAAAAGAGTGACGACATCAAAGGAGGAAATTACTGTTCTTGCTGCTGTTGCAGTTGATCCACACGTTAGTTTCCGTGCAGTCGCACGAGGAAGTGGCATGAGTCAGGAGAACGTCCTACGGATACTCCATCGACGTAGATTCCATTCCCATCGCAGCTCTCTCCAAAAGTTGCATGGAAACGATAATGAGAACTGTGTTAGCTTCCGTACATTAAGACAGCGTACTGCAGACGTATCATGTATCTTGTTTAGTGATGAAGCCACCGTTAGCAATAATCGCCATGTAAACTCCGATACGTGCACTGTTGGACAGTTGACATTCCCCGTTGGCTTCGACAGTGTAAAGTCAGCGTCCAAGGGTTGTAAACGTGTGGTGTGGGGAAGTGAACCATCAGCCCGTTTTTTCATAGACAGGACACTGAACACACACACAAGTATCGCAACTTCCTAATAGACTATCTGCGGAATTAGGAGGAACACGTGTCCAGCCCATAGTGCACGAAATCGTAGGATTGGATGCAGAGGACCTGTACCTTGGCCGGGCCGTGCCCCAGATTTTACGCCTGCAGACTTTTTTCTGTGAGGAAAGTTGAAAGACTGTCTACAGGGACATACCACCTACACCCGATGATATGCAACAACGTATTACTGCAGCCTGCTCGGACATCTTGTGATATCTGCTATTTTTGGCTTCATTAAAACAGCAAATAGTTAACACTTTCAGCCAGAAGGCGAATACTTCTTTATAAAGAATGATTAATGTATGATAAGGCGTCGCATAGCGACGGTGGAATTTCTTAAGTAATGTAATTCGTTGTCTTTGGGCGGCCATATAAACAAAAGAATACGGATCGATATGCGATCCTTCACCATTTTGTTCGCTGGAGAACAAATGAAGCCTTGAGCGCTAAACACTTGTACTGTGATATTCGCTGTTTTTGGCTTAATTAAAACAGCAAATAGTTAACACTTTCATCCAGAAGGCGACTACTTCTTTATAAAGAACGATTATTGTACAATAAGGCGCCGCATAGCGACGGAGGAAGTTCCTAAATAATGTAATTCGTCGTCTTTGGGCGGCAATATCAACAGAAGACCTTCATTATTTTGTTCGCTGGAGAACAAATGAAGCCTTGAGCGCTAAGCACTTTTACTGTTTTTCTTAAGTAAGACGGACGCAGATTTGTGGCGGTCTCATCTAATTTTTACTAAATGTATAAAAACGTGTTCCGTCTACGTTTGAGTGAAGTCTAAAAAGAAGAACTGTTATAACTTATCGTGACGACGCATGGGCGATTCAAGAGGACAATGGCTATATAAAAGAGCGCTCAATGGACATGAAACAGACATAAAAATCTACCGTCATTGTTGTACTAAGCATATGGTACGATATATATGTTTTAGTTATAATAAATATTTGTTCTGGAAATATTGAACCATTTAGCAGTGCTCTTTCCTATCATCTCCTCAGTATTATTTTCATTTTAATTATGCATTTTGCTAAGATTACAGACATCAAATCAGCAGTCCAATGTGCGTGTTACATTGAAAAAAAAATTGTTTTACCATATTCTTGCATCAGCTTTAATACTGAATTCCCCTTTTGTGGGCCGGCCGGAGTGGCCGAACGGTTCTAGGCGCTACAGTGTGCAACCGCGCGACCGCTACGGTCGCAGGTTCGAATCCTGCCTCGGGCATGGATGTGTGTGATGTCCTTAGGTTATTTAGGTTTATGTAGTTCTAAGTTCTAGGGGACTGATGACAACAGAAGTTAAGTCCCATAGTTCTCAGAGCCATTTGAACCCTTTTGTGTGGTGTTACAGTTGTTTTTGCGGCCTTAGAACTTTCTGGTCCTTCGGAAATTATTTTGTCATAACAATAACTTCACAACCGGGTATGATCGTATCTACGATCATGAAGTAATTAGAAAGACGATAATGCAATTTCTTAATCAATAGCTTGCTAGCTGTGGTTGCCTAAAGCCCCCCCGAAACTGCAAGTAAAGGATATTCACATTTCATAATGCAATATCTTATGACAATGGTCAATCCATGATTCTTCCGCCAATTTGATAAAACACTAAACGAAATCTCAAATTTCAACTTTTCCACTGAGTAACAACATCACTTTTATTTTATTACATCACACTTGGCGCCCGAACAGGGACCTGACCAAAAATTGGTTCAAATACTTGGAAAATTTTCTGCGTGCTTTTGTTAATAAATGTTCTGTCGTTTAATGTACACATGTGCTCCCTGCCGCCGTTGGATAAGCAGCTGAGCAGCAAGTCGTATACTCCTAGCTCACTCGTTTGTTACATAGTTTAATTCTTAATTTCTTTGCGTGTTTTTGGTACTTGCATTGTTTAATTCATAAATTTCAGGCGTATTATAGTATTTGAGAGTTGTAGCATCGCGTTTTAGTACCTGAATAGTGTAAATTCGCGTAGTCGTTTGTCTACTGTTTTTGTTTTGAACGGCCAGTGTCGGTTGGTCACAGTCAGTGTGCTCCCTGCCGCCGTTGGATAAGCAGCTGAGCAGCAAGTCGTATACTCCTAGCTCACTCGTTTGTTACATAGTTTAATTCTTAATTTCTTTGCGTGTTTTTGGTACTTGCATTGTTTAATTCATAAATTTCGGGCGTATTACAGTATTTGAGAGTTGTAGCATCGCGTTTTAGTACCTGAATAGTGTAAATTCGCGTAATCGTTTGTCTACTGTTTTTGTTTTGAACGGCCAGTGTCGGTTGGTCACAGTCAGTGTGCTCCCTGCCGCCGTTGGATAAGCAGCTGAGCAGCAAGTCGTATACTCCTAGCTCACTCGTTTGTTACATAGTTTAATTCTTAATTTCTTTGCGTGTTTTTGGTACTTGCATTGTTTAATTCATAAATTTCAGGCGTATTATAGTATTTGAGAGTTGCAGCATCGCGTTTTAGTACCTGAATAGTGTAAATTCGCGTAGTCGTTTGTCTACTGTTTTTGTTTTGAACGGCCAGTGTCGGTTGGTCACAGTCAGTGTGCTCCCTGCCGCCGTTGGATAAGCATCTGAGCAGCAAGTCGTATACTCCTAGCTCACTCATTTGTTACATAGTTTAATTCTTAATTTCTTTGCGTGTTTTTGTTACTTGCATTGTTTAATTCATAAATTTCGGGCGTATTATAGTATTTGAGAGTGTAGCATCGCGTTTTAGTACCTGAATAGTGTAAGTTCGCTTAGTCTCCTTCGGCCGCCGAAAAGTGTCAGCAGTGCGCAAGTAGCAGCATTACTGCATTTACTAGGCAATCTTGTATTTTAATAACCGTTTAAATTTTGTCGATTTGTTTGCGCTTTCTGTAGATTAGTTCAGACGTTCTTTGCAAAACAGTTTTTAGCATGGATAGGGAGTGCAACTGCTGTGTTCGGATGCAGGCTGAGTTGGCATCCCTTCGCTCCCAGCTTCAGGCAGTGTTGGCTTCGGTCACACAGCTTGAGGCTGTTGCCAATGGGCATCACTGTGGGGGTCCGGATGGGGGTTTGTCGGGGACGGCCAGCTCGTCACACGCATCCCCTGATCGGACTACGACTGTGGTTGCCCGGGATACTGCCCGCATTGAGGCTGATCCCTCACCTGTGGTAGAGTGGGAGGTCGTTTCAAGGTGTGGCAGAGGGCGAAAGACATTCCGGAGGGCTGAACGGAAAGCCTCTCCAGTTTGTCTGACGAACCGGTTTCAGGCTCTGTCTCAGGCTGATACTGATCTTCGGCCTGACATGGCTGCTTGTCCTGTTCCAGAGGTTGCCCCTCAGTCTGCAAGATCCGGGCAGTTGCAGATGGTGGCCTTACTGGTAGTTGGGAGCTCCAACGTCAGGCGCGTAATGGGGCCCCTTAGGGAAATGGCAGCAAGAGAGGGGAAGAAAACCAATGTGCACTCCGTGTGCATACCGGGGGGAGTCATTCCAGATGTAGAAAGGGTCCTTCCGGATGCCATGAAGGGTACAGGGTGCACCCATCTGCAGGTGGTCGCTCATGTCGGCACCAATGATGTGTGTCGCTATGGATCGGAGGAAATCCTCTCTGGCTTCCGGCGGCTATCTGATTTGGTGAAGACTGCCAGTCTCGCTAGCGGGATGAAAGCAGAGCTCACCATCTGCAGCATCGTCGACAGGACTGACTGCGGACCTTTGGTACAGAGCCGAGTGGAGGGTCTGAATCAGAGGCTGAGACGGTTTTCTGCGACCGTGTGGGCTGCAGATTCCTCGACTTGCGCCATAGGGTGGTGGGGTTTCGGGTTCCGCTGGATAGGTCAGGAGTCCACTACACGCAACAAGCGGCTACACGGGTAGCAGGGGTTGTGTGGCGTGGGCTGGGCGGTTTTTTAGGTTAGATGGCCTTGGGCAAGTACAGAAAGGGCAACAGCCTCAACGGGTGCGGGGCAAAGTCAGGACATGCGGGGACCAAGCGGCAATCGGTATTGTAATTGTCAACTGTCGAAGCTGCGTTGGTAAAGTACCGGAACTTCAAGCGCTGATAGAAAGCACTGAAGCTGAAATCGTTATAGGTACAGAGATAAATTCTGCCGAAGGTACAGACGGTGTTTAGAAAGGATAGATTGCATGCAACCGGTGGTGGAGTGTTCGTCGCTGTTAGTAGTAGTTTATCCTGTAGTGAAGTAGAAGTGGATAGTTCCTGTGAATTATTATGGGTGGAGGTTACACTAAACAACCGAACTAGGTTAATAATTGGCTCCTTTTACCGACCTCCCGACTCAGCAGCATTAGTGGCAGAACAACTGAGAGAAAATTTGGAATACATTTCACATAAATTTTCTCAGCATGTTATAGTCTTAGGTGGAGATTTCAATTTACCAGATATAGACTGGGACACTCAGATGTTTAGGACGGGTGGTAGGGACAGAGCATCGAGTGACATTATACTGAGTGCACATCCGAAAATTACCTCGAGCAATTAAACAGAGAACAGACTCGTGGAGATAACATCTTGGACCTACTGATAACAAACAGACCCGAACTTTTCGACTCTGTATGTACAGAACAGGGAATCAGTGATCATAAGGCCGTTGCAGCATCCCTGAATATGGAAGTTAATAGGAATATAAAAAAAGGGAGGAAGGTTTATCTGTTTAGCAAGAGTAATAGAAGGCAGATTTCAGACTACCTAACAGATCAAAACGAAAATTTCTGTTCCGACACTGACAATGTTGAGTGTTTATGGGAAAAGTTCAAGGCAATCGTAAAATGCGTTTTAGACAGGTACGTGCCGAGTAAAACTGTGAGGGACGGGAAAAACCCACCGTGGTACAACAACAAAGTTAGGAAACTACTGCGAAAGCAAAGAGAGCTCCACTCCAAGTTTAAACGCAGCCAAAACCTCTCAGACAAACAGAAGCTAAACGATGTCAACGTTAGCGTAAGGAGGGCTATGCGTGAAGCGTTCATTGAATTCGAAAGTAAAATTCTATGTACCGACTTGACAGAAAATCCTAGGAAGTTCTGGTCTTACGTTAAATCAGTAAGTGGCTCGAAACAGCATATCCAGACACTACGGGATGATGATGGCATTGAAACAGAGGATGACACGCGTAAAGCTGAAATACTAAACACCTTTTTCCAAAGCTGTTTCACAGAGGAAGACCGCACTGCAGTTCCTTCTCTAAATCCTCGCACAAACAAAAAAATGGCTGACATCGAAATAAGTGTCCAAGGAATAGAAAAGCAACTGGAATCACTCAATAGAGGAAAGTCCACTGGACCTGACGGGATACCAATTCGATTCTACACAGAGTACGCGAAAGAACTTGCCCCCATTCTAACAGCCGTGTACCGCAAGTCTCTAGAGGAACGGAGGGTTCCAAATGAATGGAAAAGAGCACAGATAGTCCCAGTCTTCAAGAAGGGTCGTCGAGCAGAGGCGCAAAACTATAGACCTATATCTCTGACGTCGATCTCTTGTAGAATTTTAGAACATGTTTTTTTGCTCGAGTATCATGTCATTTCTGGAAAACCAGAATCTACTATGTAGGAATCAACATGGATTCCGGAAACAGCGATCGTGTGAGACCCAACTCGCTTTATTTGTTCATGAGACCCAGAAAATATTAGATACAGGCTCCCAGGTAGATGCTATTTTTCTTGACTTCCGGAAGGCGTTCGATACAGTTCCGCACTGTCGCCTGATAAACAAAGTAAGAGCCTACGGAATATCAGACCAGCTGTGTGGCTGGATTGAAGAGTTTTTAGCAAACAGAACACAGCATGTTGTTATCAATGGAGAGACGTCTACAGACGTTAAAGTAACCTCTGGCGTGCCACAGGGGAGTGTTATGGGACCATTGCTTTTCACAATATATATAAATGACATAGTAGATAGTGTCGGAAGTTCCATGCGGCTTTTCGCGGATGATGCTGTAGTATACAGAGAAGTTGCAGCATTAGAAAATTGTAGCGAAATGCAGGAAGATCTGCAGCGGATAGGCACTTGGTGCAGGTAGTGGCAACTCACCCTTAACATAGACAAATGTAATGTATTGCGAATACATAGAAAGAAGGATCCTTTATTGTATGATTATATGATAGCGGAACAAACACTGGTAGCAGTTACTTCTGTAAAATATCTGGGAGTATGCGTGCGGAACGATTTGAAGTGGAATGATCATATAAAATTAATTGTTGGTAAGGCGGGTACCAGGTTGAGATTCATTGGGAGAGTGCTTAGAAAATGTAGTCCATCAGCAAAGGAGGTGGCTTACAAAACACTCGTTCGACCTATACTTGAGTATTGCTCATCAGTGTGGGATCCGTACCACTTCGGTCTGACGGAGGAGATAGAGAAGATCCAAAGAAGAGCGGCGCGTTTCGTCACAGGGTTATTTGGTAACCGTGATAGCGTTACGGAGATGTTTAATAAACTCAAGTGGCAGACTCTGCAAGAGAGGCGCTCTGCATCGCAGTGTAGCTTGCTCGCCAGGTTTCGAGAGGGTGCGTTGCTGGATGAGGTATCGAATATATTGCTACCCCCTACTTATACCTCCCGAGGAGATCACGAATGTAAAATTAGAGAGATTAGAGCGTGCACGGAGGCTTTCAGACAGTCGTTCTTCCCGCGAACCATACGCGACTGGAACAGGAAAGGGAGGTAATGACAGTGGCACGTAAAGTGCCCTCCGCCACACACCGTTGGGTAGCTTGCGGAGTATCAATGTAGATGTAGATGTAGATCCCTCTGAGAGAAAGACGGAAAATGTTCTGGTCGATAACGCAGTTTAATTACCGAGAGGAAGGAAAAGAAGAGGGACGCGAATTTGCTGAGAAAACATAGCGGTAATCAAGCCATCAAAAAGTAAGTCAGAATTTTGCATACGCAGTGTAGTACTTTAGTAGCAACGTTGCTTTTCCAAGTCGATCCACATCCTTTCTATCTCGTTCCCGCTATAGAAAATTTGCTTTATTTTATCTTTCAAAGTAAAATTCTTCGTAGTCTGGTAATAGAATTTTTTTTTCTCCATTGTTAGAATAGCTGTATTACATTTTCAACACGGAGGACATTGTGTGCAATTTGCAGTGAGGAGCACCTTCATTCATTTGTCTGAAATGTTTAGATTCCATCTTCTCTTCTCGCCAGATAGAATTTCATTTGTTGCTCACGCGAGAGCGGTTCTCTTAGCGGACTCCCAGCTAGCAGTGCACCACGTCACTGACAAACGACGAAAGCCTTGCGTAGTGGACCAGTAGCACGTGACTTACTGACGAAAATGGCAGATAGTAGAGTAAAGACGTTAATAGTATTCCATACCCTTTACGATCGCGAACGGTAGGTTCCCGTGTGGAAACTGAAGGAACTATGTCTGTAACAGGGGAAAGTGACTCCAAAATCCAAACACTTCCCGCTGCAGCTACAAATGACTTGGGTGTGTTAATGGAAATACTGAAACAACAGTTGGACGCAGTAAATAAGACTGTAAAAACACAAAATGAGACTGTTAATGCCCGATTAGATGCTGTAACCAGTAAAAACACAGCTACGCACAATCAAAACAGATCTGCATAAAGAAATTACGGCTGAATTAAATACCCAGTTGGGTGAGGTGCAAACTAAGATCACTGATCAAATTCAGAAAATGCAGAAACAGGTGAAAGGTGAAATAGCTGAAGTATCTGGAACATTAAACACAATAATTCAGGCAGCTACCAAAGAAATAAACTCAGTTAGAAATGCGGTAACTGACATTGAAAGTGTAGTAGAGGATCTGTCGAGGCAGATAGAATCAATCAATATCAAAGAACAGGTTAAGAACACCGTGAAAGCACACGCGGAGACATTGTCGGAACACTACGGTGAATGGATAAATGGTAATGATATTTTTATCGAAAAGAAGGTCAGGGAGGAGCTTAGGGAGACTGTCAAGGTTGTAACATACGAAAGCTGCTCCAGGTAAGTCGGGAGAGACGGTGGTGTCTGAATTGGGCAGATTCGGAGGACACTTACGCGGGATCTTCCTGAGTGGAAGCAGCAAGTAGTGGACGAAGTCAGAATGCTGAGAAACTTTCCGCACCCGCATACGCAAACTATAGGGAACAACTCTTTAGACGGTGACGAATGTCATTCAACTCTTTATGGTTCACCGCCTGAGTACGTGCAAAACAACAGTCCTGTTGAGCCCCGAGTGGGGAAAACAAATGATCCGCCCACAATTGTGAGTTTAATGCAAGAGGAAAGTGTGATTAAGCATCGCACTTTCCCTGTTTTTCATCCGCAGAAGCGAGAAATACACCTGATCGTGTTCCTAAAGATTATTTCCGGCATATTTCCCAGGAGCTGGACAGACAGACAGCGTATTCAGTTCGTCACTGGATTTATGTCCGGTGGTGGAGCATTATGGGGAACGGAAATGGTAGACACGTGTAGGAATAATAAAGAGTTTGAGAAAATGCTCTTGGCAAAATTTTGGAGTAATGGGGTACAGCAGAGATTAAGGAAAGAGGTGTATTGTACGAATATTTTCAATGAGAAGCATGGAAGTCTCCGGAGATACTTTGAGAAGTATCTAGCAAAAATTAAATTCTTCCAAAGACGTAATTATGATTCTCAAAAGCAAACTCCCAGTGTCTGTCAGAGAGAAACTGGTAAATGTGTCCGAAGAAGACACGGATGCATTTCTTTCTGTGCTGGATTCCTTAGATTTAATTAGCGAGTATGTGCACTCCAAGGTTGGCAGCGGAAAATTCTTGCCGGGCAGCCACCAGAATGTATCGCACGCGAACAACAATGCGCCGAAAGAGAGAGCGCGCTACCGCGATCGCTGGTACCAACCTGCCAACCGTTATGAAAACACAAACGGCAATAGCTTTAAAAGGAAGCAGAAAACCAATTACAGTAATCAGCAGATACCACCCAATCTATAACCACCAGGTACAATATCAGTATGGAAACCGGCCATTTAATTCTGCGCTTGAGCAGTATGGAAATTCTCCACAAACGAGTGGTAATTTTTCAAATGGGCCAGTGTACAATCAGTGTTATAGGTGGAAAAATAGCAAGGCGGTGGCCACCCAGCACAGCATCAAAACAACTTTTCACAGGATAGAGGACCGCGGAACAATTTTCAAACGGCTCCAAATGCGAACTTTCCTTCACAAGGAAATAGTTTTGCCGCCAACCAAAAGATGGGGCAACAGCAGCCGTCTCAGGTATTCTATTCACAAGTGAATGCACCCAGTGAATTTGACCCCTTTACACCGGCATTTGTACCACATAACCAGCACCAATATGAAACGGAACTAACACTTAAGGCCATGAATGACAAACAGACTAAACATCCTGCGGAAAATTAGAGGCAGCGCGTTTCAGCGTCCTAGTGGTCGCTGCGGATTTGAGTGGGACACTAACGAATCCTCTGGTTCTGAATACATTAGTGCCATTCTGTACGACCATGAGACAGACTTACGAGATAACCTTGCACCTGACAAAGAAGCTCAAGACATTAATGACATTTATGATGAACAGATTCAGGCTTCGATTAAGATTTCTATTGCCAACATTTCTGTCACAGCCATTGTTGATACAGGAGCAAACATCAATGTCATGTAATCATGTTTCTTCAAACAGGTGACTTCTGTTTCAGAAGCTGTATCATTTCCGATTCAGGGTTGCTCCATATCGGGAGCGATTGGTCTATTGAAACAGAGAGTTAGTTTACAGACACAGCCTCAACTGCAGGTAGCATCTGTTTTGGGTTCTCGCCTTTTGCGTACTAGAAATTGTGAGAACTGTTGATGATAAGTATTGTGTTGAACAGCGCCCGGGCTACATGGTAACGGCTGCTACATGGAAACTTCAAGTATTAAATGTTAAGTATGGAAAAATTGTTTATAGTGATGGAGATGAACTGATTTGTCTTCAACAAGCTGAAGCAGGAAATTTAAAGTTGCAGAAAGAATTTGAATTTAACTTTGAGTTAGTATACAAAAAAAAAAAAAAAAAATGCTTGTGAGGTGATTGCCCGGAGCTATGTGAATATGTAAAGGTGAGAAATGGAGGAGGGTGCGCAAATAAGCACTTCTCTCAAGGTACAAGAAGATTTATAGATTTATATTTACTAATGTAAGTGTTTGACGTTCTGTTGTAAACGCCCAAATTACCTGCTTGAAAAATACATGTTCAAAACGTCCAGACAGTGAACAGGAGTGGAGGAAATAGCTTAAAGTTCAGTTAAAGCGTGCTGTTAAATGAGAAAACATGTGGTAACCCACATTTGTTCACGTAAGGAGACAATAAGTTGCAGTAAACTAAGTTAGTTGAAATACAGTACAAAGAGAGACAAACCATGAAGCATGAATAATATAGCGTAAGTACACCACGAGGCCATTAATTGCCGTGAAAGTAAACTGTTTCCCTGTGATCTGAGCCCAATCTAAAGACTATATGAGGAATGTTAGATGACGAATTGATTTCAGGAGAATCAGGGTACTCATTAACCATACAGCAAGCCCCCTACATCATAAATAAGACCAAGTAAAGATCTTCAGATGCTTTGTAGTGTGATCTAGCGACCATTCAATACCCTAATTGAAGGCTAATCTAAAGAATAAGCAATGCAGCGATGTTTAAACTTAATACTGACTGTAACGAGAGTAAGACGTAGAAGAAGCAAAGCATGCTGCAACGAAAGAGGTTAAAAATTTATATATGTGTCTATGTTTATAATGATAATTTTATTTACATGCAGATTTTATTGTAAAAATGTCTCCTAAGACACTCCTCTTACGAAAGCCATTTTCCTTGTGCCCATTCCTTTTGATCTTGGTTCATTGACCCAGACCAAGGATCGACTTGTAAAAGGCACGTGTGCTTGGAGGCAAAGCACTGCTTATGAGAAATGAGACACGTAGCCCGACGAACTTCCCTAGCTTTGATAATGTTCGTTATGGATAGGTTGCGTAAACCCAGTGGAATGTGGGCAATTCCATTCATGCCCATGCAAAAAATAGTAGATACGCGTTTTTTTTTTTTTTTTTTTTTTTTTAGAGAACGATTGCTGAGTACATGAAGCGAAGAGGAGGACCTATTGTTATACAGTCTGCCCTCAAATACAAAAGCTTTGGCAAGCACAAAGGAAAGCACAAAAGAAAAGATTGAGCTTTAAATGCGTACTCGTTAAGTAGTAGATATGCTATGTGGCAGTAGAAAATGATCTTTGGTGCACTAAAGAATAAATGCAACGAGTGTTGCGAAATCTGTAGTTTTCATAATGAGGAGATGAGCCCTTTTTTCTTAAAAAAAAGGTTTGAAAGAATATTTTTAGGTTCATTAGTGAAAGTAAACTTTGACACATAAAGAGTCTATTCATAAAGCAGTTGTTCACTGCACTTAACCAAAGGAGTGACTATTAATTGTAAATATTAGCCGGCCGGTGTGGCCGTGCGGTTCTAGGCGTTTCAGTCTGGAACCGCGCGACGGCTACGGTCCCAGGTTCGAATCCTGCCTCTGGCATGGGTGTGTGTGATGTCCTTAAGTTAGTTGTTGTTTGTTGTTGTGGTCTTCAGTCCTGAGACTGGTTTGATGCAGCTCTCCATGCTACTCTATCCTGTGCAAGCTTTTTCATCTCCCAGTACCTACTGCAACCTACATCCTTCTGAATCTGCTTAGTGTATTCATCTCTTGGTCTCCCTCTACGATTTTTACCCTCCACGCTGCCCTCCAATACTAAATTGGTGATCCCTTGATGCCTCAGAACATGTCCTACCAACCGATCCCTTCTTCTGGTCAAGTTGTGCCACAAACTTCTCTTCTCCCCAATCCTATTCAATACTTCCTCATTAGTTATGTGATCTACCCATCTAATCTTCAGCATTCTTCTGTAGCACCACATTTCGAAAGCTTCTATTCTCTTCTTGTCCAAACTATTTATCGTCCATGTTTCACTTCCATACATGGCTACACTCCATACGAATACTTTCAGAAATGACTTCCTGACACTTAAATCAATACTGGATGTTAACAAATTTCTCTTCTTCAGAAACGCTTTCCTTGCCATTGCCAGCCTACATTTTATATACTCTCTACTTCGACCATCATCAGTTATTTTGCTCCCCAAATAGCAAAACTCCTTTACTACTTTAAGTGCCTCATTTCCTAATCTAATTCCCTCAGCATCACCCGACTTAATTAGACTACATTCCATTATCCTTGTTTTGCTTTTGTTGATGTTCATCTTATATCCTCCTTTCAAGACACTGTCCATTCCATTCAACTGCTCTTCCAAGTCCTTTGCTGTCTCTGACAGAATTACAATGTCATCGGCGAACCTCAAAGTTTTTATTTCTTCTCCATGAATTTTAATACCTACTCCGAATTTTTCTTTTGTTTCCTTTACTGCTTGCTCAATATACAGATTGAACAACATCGGGGAGAGGCTACAACCCTGTCTTACTCCCTTCCCAACCACTGCTTCCCTTTCATGCCCCTCGACTCTTATAACTGCCATCTGGTTTCTGTACAAATTGTAAATAGCCTTTCGCTCCCCGTATTTTACCCCTGCCACCTTTAGAATTTGAAAGAGATTATTCCAGTCAACATTGTCAAAAGCTTTCTCTAAGTCTACAAATGCTAAAAACGTAGGTTTGCCTTTCCTTAATCTTTCTTCTAAGATAAGTCGTAAGGTCAGTATTGCCTCACGTGTTCCAGTGTTTCTACGGAATCCAAACTGATCTTCCCCGAGGTTGGCTTCTACTAGTTTTTCCATTCGTCTGTAAAGAATTCGTGTTAGTATTTTGCAGCTGTGACTTATTAAGCTGATAGTTCGGTAATTTTCACATCTGTCAACACCTGCTTTCTTTGGGATTGGAATTATTATATTCTTCTTGAAGTCTGAGGGTATTTCGCCTGTTTCATACATCTTGCTCACCAGATGATAGAGTTTTGTCAGGACTGGCTCTCCCACGGCCGTCAGTAGTTCCAATGGAATATTGTCTACTCCGGGGGCCTTGTTTCGACTCAGGTCTTTCAGTGCTCTGTCAAACTCTTCACGCAGTATCATATCTCCCATTTCATCTTCATCTACATCCTCTTCCATTTCCATAATATTGTCCTCAAGTACATCACCCTTGTATAGACCCTCTATATACTCCTTCCACCTTTCTGCTTTCCCTTCTTTGCTTAAAACTGGGTTTCCATCTGAGCTCTTGATATTCATACAAGTCGTTCTCTTATCTCCAAAGGTCTCTTTAATTTTCCTGTAGGCGGTATCTATCTTACCCCTAGTGAGATAAGCCTCTACATCCTTACATTTGTCCTCTAGCCATCCCTGCTGAGCCATTTTGCACTTCCTGTCGATCTCATTTTTGAGACGTTTGTATTCCTTTTTGCCTGCTTCACTTACTGCATTTTTATATTTTCTCCTTTCATCAATTAAATTCAATATTTCTTCTGTTACCCAAGGATTTCTACTAGCCCTCGTCTTTTTACCTACTTGATCCTCTGCTGCCTTCACTACTTCATCCCTCAAAGCTACCCATTCTTCTTCTACTGTATTTCTTTCCCCCATTCCTGTCAATTGCTCCCTTATGCTCTCCCTGAATCTCTGTACAACCTCTGGTTCTTTTAGTTTATCCAGGTCCCATCTCCTTAAATTCCCACCTTTCTGCAGTTTCTTCAGTTTTAATCTACAGGTCATAACCAATAGATTGTGGTCAGAGTCCACATCTGCCCCTGGAAATGTCTTACAATTTAAAACCTGGTTCCTAAATCTCTGTCTTACCATTATATAATCTATCTGATACCTTTTAGTATCTCCAGGGCTCTTCCATGTATACAACCTTCTTTCATGATTCTTAAACCAAGTGTTAGTTATGATTATGTTGTGCTCTGTGCAAAATTCGACCAGGCGGCTTCCTCTTTCATTTCTGTCCCCCAATCCATATTCACCTACTATGTTTCCTTCTCTCCCATTTCCTACACTCGAATTCCAGTCACCCATGACTATTAAATTTTCGTCTCCCTTCACAATCTGAATAATTTCTTTTATTTCATCATACATTTCTTCAATTTCTTCGTCATCTGCAGAGCTAGTTGGCATATAAACTTGTACTACTGTAGTAGGCGTGGGCTTCGTATCTATCTTGGCCACAATAATGCGTTCACTATGCTGTTTGTAGTAGCTTACCCGCATTCCTATTTTCCTATTCATTATTAAACCTACTCCTGCATTACCTCTATTTGATTTTGTGTTTATAACCCTGTAGTCACCTGACCAGAAGTCTTGTTCCTCCTGCCACCGAACTTCACTAATTCCCACTATATCTAACTTCAACCTATCCATTTCCCTTTTTAAATTTTCTAACCTACCTGCCCGATTAAGGGATCTGACATTCCACGCTCCGATCCATAGAACGCCAGTTTTCTTTCTCCTGATAACGACATCCTCTTGAGTAGTCCCCGCCCGGAGATCCGAATGGGGGACTATTTTACCTCCGGAATATTTTACCCAAGAGGACGCCATCATCATGTAATCATACAGTAAAGCTGCATGCCCTCGGGAAAAATTAAGTTAGTTAGGTTTAAGTAATTCTAAGTTCTAGACGACTGAAGACCTCAGATATTAAGTCTCATAGTGCTCAGAGCCATTTGAACCATTTTTTTTTGTAAACCTTAGCTTGTAAGTGATCATTTGTAAACAGTAGAATATAAGTCTTTCCGAACCAGTGGAGGAAACCTGCAAATTTCACTGTTTTGTAAATGAACGCTATCAACGACGAAGTGAGTACGAATGCTGTGTGAAGATGCACACTACAGAGCGACGTGCATAATAAGAACAACTGTTCAGTGTGTAATAGTGGCAGTGTTATACTGCGCAAGTGTAAAAAGAAGAAAGAAGTCAAGGCTACGACGATAGGTGCAACGCAAGGTTCAGTGTCGTTTTATGTGCAGCGACAGCTAAAATATTCGTTGTCACTTACCTGTGAGCCTCATGGGAGGCAGTTGACAGGGAAGTATGGAGGCTGCTTCAATGTCCGGCTCCTCCGTCGGAAAATGCGCGCGAGGTGTGTGTATCGATGCACTCGCGTGATACGAAGTCCACAAAAAAAGTGGGGGAAGGAGGGGGGGGGGGGGGGGGGGACGGGCGATCGACGACCGGCAGCTCTGTTAAAGCCTGAGCGCGAACGGATACTGAGTATTTGAGCTCACGCAACACTGTGCAGCCGCTGTGAGTGGCTGACGTGTGGGTGACGAAACAATCCAAACTTCAAACTGCTAACCGTCATACATACTGGAGGAAAGACATTTGCACACTTGTGTGACTACATTTTCATATGAAAATTAAACAATTTTCTTGAGTTGAAGTTAAGATGAATGGGAAGTAGATTGTCAGATTACTCAGACCTTAACGCCATTAATACCGGCACTCCTGAACACTGCTAAAATGAATTATAATCCTGTCTCTTGATGGACAAAGAAAATGAATGCGCACTATAGGAAGACTCTGAACTCCAGACCAGTCCCGATCCTTAACCAATGTATCCAATTCTGTTTCATATTGTAAGTAAAAACTCGGGAAGCCACTCGAATTCCTGGCACCACAATGGAAAGGATATATGTACTGCGTGATGAACGCCGTAGACAACTAACACAGAACCTGAAAGCATCACCAAGTGTAGTGCTACGTTATTAAACTGTAACTGAACCACAATGAGTCAACAGAGGCTCGAACATTGTCCACTCTAGTTTAGTGAAATTAAACACTCACTGTACTCATGTATTAGTTGTTAAGCTCAAGAGAATGTAAATTCTGAATTCTATCCCCCGAAGTGAGAAATGAACAATCACTAATTGTTATAAGCAAATGTGGACCAATCTTGCTCTTGCGAGCACACAGACGTGCCGCGACACGACGTCGCATGGGCACGACTAATGTCTAAAGTAGTGTTGGAGGGAACTGACACCATGAATTCTGCAGGGCTGTCCATAAATCCTAAGAGTACGAGGCAGTGGAGACCTCCTCTGAACAGCACGTCGCAATGCATCCCATATACGCTCAATAATGTTCATGACTGGAGAGTTTGGTGGCCAGCGGAAGTGATCGAACTCAGAAGAGTGTTCCTAGAGCCGCCCTGTAAAAATTATGCACGTCTAAGTATTGCATAGTCCTGCTGGAATGTTCCAAGTGCAGAATGGACATGAATGGATGTAGGTGATCATACAGGATGCTTATCTACGTGTCATCTGTCAGTGTCGTTTCTAGACGTACCAGGAGACCCATATCACTCCAACTGCACACGCCCCACACCATTACAGAGCCTCCACCAGCTTGAACAGTCCCCTGCCGACATGCAGGGTCCATGGATTCATGAGGTTGTCTCCATACCTCGATACAATTTGAAACCAGACTCGTCCGACCAGGCAACATGTTTCCAGTCATCAAAAGCCCAATGTCGGTGTTGATGGGCCCAGGCGAGGCATAAAGTTCTATGTCGTGCAGTCATGAAAGGTACACGAGTGGGCCTTCGGCTCCAAAAGCCCATATTGATGATGTTTCGTTGAATGGTTCGCATGCTGACACGTGTTGATGACCCAGCACCGAAATCTGCAGCAATTTGCGGAAGGTTTGCACTTCTGTCACGTTGAACGATTCTCTTCAGTAGTCGTTGGTCCCATTCTTTTCCGGCCGCAGCGATATCGGAGATTTGATGTTTCACCGGACTGTTGATGTTCACGGTACACTCGTGCAGTGGCCGTATGAGAAAATCCCCACTTCATCGCTACCTAGGAGATGTTGTGTCCCATCACTCGTGCGCCGACTATGACACCACGTTCAAACTCACTTAAATCTTGATAACCTGCCACTGTAGCAGCAGTAGCCGATCTAACAACTGCGTCAGACACTCGCTGTATTATATAGGCGTTGCCTATCGCAGCTCCGTATTCTGCCTGTTTACACATCTCTGTATTTGAATACGCATGCCTAAACCAGTTTCTTTTGCGCTTCAGTCTATTATTGATAAACTTGAGGAAAACGCTACTAACTTACACACGAATAATGCTAGTCGTGTTTACCTTGCGTCACCTATAATGAACACTACAATAGCTAAACAGCATCATCATACCTGCAGCAATATGTAAATCAACGCTAAATGATGTCCATGTACTTAGCAGCGCACGCTATGGACAGATGCTGCAGAATGACGCTGTTTGTGTTACACTGCTCCTTGCTACTACGTATCACTTTAGTGGAGAACACCCATGCTTTATAGCAATAGGTTGCTAGTGCCAGAGGAACCAACAACTCCTGCTGTGATTCATACCTTGTTGCCTCAGATCTCCTTTCAGCAGAGAGCAACATAGCCTCCAACTACCCTCCTCCTCTACCGAACAAAACAAGCAACGTGGTCATAAAATCATTGTTCGTCAATGTTTATTCCGCAGTGCATGTTGAATCTCATGACCTTGTGGACTCAAGGGCAGCTGTGACACCTTCATCCCTTATCCCCTTTGCAACTGTTTCTACTATCAGCAGATATCAGCAGACGAGATGTTTGGAGTGCATTTAAATCACAGTGTAGCGCTACCGACCTTTTTTCATGTCTTAAGTCTCACGGGTTTTCTTGTATTACAGTTCTCCTCTGATTTTTGGGTATGATGAATAGCTGTTAAATAATCTGGACAGATCTGCAGCATGTACTTTTCGAGCGGCCAAGCAGAAGCCTTGTAAGATATGTGAACATCAGTGTTTAACATAGATCAGTAAGTTCCACCAACTGGGAGTTTCGAAAGTCAGCAAGTGCAAAAACTAACTAACTGACATAGAAGTTTAGTTCCAGTTGCCGGGCTCATTGTAAATAAACACTTAGAACCGAACAACGTAGATACTATACTCAAACTGGATGAAACAAGTGACAAAGTGCTTGAACTGCTTGAAAGCTTGCCGACTGCTCAGTAACGCAGATGTTTACGCATTGAGCGCTAGGCTCTGTCTGTTTGAAGCTTCAGGCGTGATGCCTGTCGTTAGTAGCGGGTAGTATAGCTCTTAAAAATATTAAAATACAGGGCTATTAAATATTATTTGTTGATATAAAGGACAGAAAACATTAATGATACAAACACACGGCAGTTGGTGAAGTAAATTGCTTCAACCAAAAACCGTATACGTAGAAAACGACAAAATAATGGGTATTAATTCACAGGAGGGCAGTTTTAATGTGTGCAGGGATTCACAAAGTTTGCCAAGAATTCTCGAGAACATGAAATTTTCGAATTGGAACAATAAATTAATATACTGAAACACGTGTGTGTTTAGAAGCATAGACTGCTGCTGTAAGTAGCGATAATCAAGCCATGATGATTTCAGGATACGCTATATGTATAGTCCTAAAGGTCAGGAAAACAAATAGGAAATACGATCTGACCAGTAAACTTAACAGAAAATAGCCGCAAAAACACTCACTCTCATAAAATTAGCACAACAAGACGAAATGAGCCTGCGGATCTAAAATTTGTACATTCAACAATTAGTGATTGGTTTGTAAAGGAAATGGACTACAATGGGTATGGGTTAGCATTCTCCTTATAGCATCCGGATGCGCTGTGATGCTTTCTCCTCATTCGTGTGTACATAGATTTGGTATGCAAACACAATTATATAATCAGAATAATTATCTAAATCCTCAGTACCCTTCTTACGTAACACCATAACAGTGAACGAGATTACGTATGCAATGTGCTGCAAAAGGGACTCAGGAGAGCAGCACATGTCGACCTATCTTTTGTAGCACCTGAAACCTAACAGCATGCAGTGGCAACTCGACAGGCGATTATCTATCGATCAAGGTGCAAAATGGGACTGAGCACTATGGGACTTAACATTTGAGGCCATCAGTCCCCTAGAACTTAGAACTACTTAAACCTAACTAACCTAAGGACATCTCACACATCCATGCCCGAGGCAGGATTCGAACCTGCGACCGTAGCGGTCGCGCGGTTCCAGACTGAAGCGCCTAGAACCGCTCGGCCACACTGGCCGGCTATCAAGGTGCATATGAGTCGTGTATTTAGCTTATGTAAGTAACAAGATCTACCCTCTGTGGACCATGGACCTTACCGTCGGTGGGGTAGCTTGGGCGCCTCAGTGATACAGATAGCCGTTCTGTAGGTGCAACCACAGCAGAGGGATATCTGTTGAGAGGCCAGACAAACGTATGGTTCCAGCATGGGCAGCAGCCTTTTCAGTAGTTGCAAAGCAACAGTCTGGATGATGGACTGAACTCAACTTCTAACATCAACCAAGACGGCCTTGCTGCGCTGATACTGTGAAGGGCTGGAAACTAGGGGAAATTACAGCCGAAATTTTTCCTGATGACACGCAGGTCTACTGTATGGTTAAATCATAATGGCATCATCTTGGGTAAAATATTCCGGAGGCGAGATAGTCCCCCATTCGGATATCCGAGTGGGGAGTACTCTGGGGAATGTCGTCATCATGAGAAACAAAACTGGCCATCTACGGATCGGAGCGTGGAATGTTAGATACCTCAATGGTCGGTTTGAAAATTTAAAAACGGAAGTGGGTAGGTTGAAGTTAGATGTAGTGGGAATTAGTGAAGTTCTGTGGTACGAGTAACAGGACTTCTGGCCAGGTGAGTACAGGTCTACAACCACAAAATCAAATATGGATAATGCTGAAGTAGGTTTAATAATGAATAAGAAAATAAAAACGTGAGTGAGCTACAATGACCAGCATAGTGAACGAATTACCATAGTCAAAATAGACACAAAGAAAACAAGTAGGACAAGTTTAAATGACAACTAGCTCCGCAGACGGTGAAGAGATTGAAGAAAAGTGTTATGAAGTAAAAAAAAATTATTCATATAGTTAATTGTGATGGGGAAATGGAATTCGATAGTAGGAAAAGTAAGAGAAGGAAAAATTGTAGGTGAATACTGACTGAGGGAAGAGAATGAAAGAGGAAGTCACCTGGTAAAATTTTTCACAGAGCATATTCGGATCATAGCTTACACTTTGTTTAAGAAACATGATAGAAGGTTGTACACGTGGAAGAGACCTGCAAACACTGGAAGATTTGGTGAGACAGAGATTTCGAAACCAGATTTTAAATTTGCGAAATTTCCAGTGGCATATGTGGACTCTGGCCACAATTTATTGACTATGAACTGTAGATTAAAACCAAAGAAATTGCAAAAAGTAGGAAATTAAGGAGTTAGAACCAGGATAAGTTGAAGGGAGTTTCTGATGGGAGCATTAGGCAACGATTAATTAGAACAGGGGAAAAGAATACAGATGAAGACGAATGGGCAGCTATGAAATAGTGGTGGCAGCAAAGTATCAAATAGGTAAAAAGACAAGGCCTAATAGAAATACTTGGATAAGAAGGAGATATTAAATTTAACTGATGAAAGGAGAAAATACAAAAATGCAGCAAATGAAGCAGACGAAAGGAAACACAAACGTCTAAAAATGAGACTGACGTCAAGTGCAAAATGGCTAAGCAGGAATGCATAGAGGACAAATGTAAGGATTTAGAAGCATATTTTACTAGGAGAAAGAACCGCATACAGGAAAACTGAAGAGGCCTTTGGTGGAAAGAGAAGCAGATGTGTGAATACCAAGAGCTCAGATGGTAAACCAGTCCTAAGAAAAGGAGGGAAAGCTGAGACTACGTAGATGAAGATGAGAGACATGATATTGCGAGAAGAATTTGACAGAGCACTGACAGACCTATGTCGAAGCAAGGCTCTGGGTTGGCTGGCTTAAAAGAGGGGGAAAGGGACCGAACTACGAGGTCTCGGTCCCTTGTTCCTAATAAAACAATGCCACAAGTGTGAGAATAAAATAGACAAGAAATATAACACAAATCTGAAAGAAAGGAAAGACCACAAGAACGGAGGAGAGGCAACGAACACTAAAAGGAACGACAGACGACAAGAAAACAACAAAGAGATTCAAGAAACAGTTAGAAGAGAGTAAAACAAGGAAACAGATTACAGTGGTTGGCCGACCACGAAAATAAAAAGGAAAAGCCATCCACCCTGCAACACATTAAAAAAAATGGCTCTGAGCACTATGGCACTCAACATCTGAGGTCATCGGTCCCCTAGAACTTAGAACTACTTAAACCTAACTAACCTAAGGACATCACACATATCCATGCCCGAGGCAGGATTCGAACCTGCGACAGTAGCGGTCGCGCGGTTCCAGACTGAAGCGCCTAGAACCGTTCGGCCACACCGGCCGGCACACATTAAAACCTTCACCCTAAAAGTACTAGGGTGGAGGACACAGAGGGACAAAGGACATGCGCTAAAACTCAGATCGAATGATATAACCCACCCTCACGGATGAAATGTAAAACCAAATCAGCCGATCAGGCGTTGTCTGCTAAAATCAGTGATAACGAGTCCGGCAACCGAAGATGAATTCGCAGGGCAGTCAAAGAAGGACAGAGCAGAAGAATATGGGCCACTGTCAACCGGGCACCCCACCGACACTGAAGTGGGACTTTACCGCGCAGGAGGTAGCCGTGGGTCGTCCATGAATGGCCATAGGGGAGCCTGCAGCGAACCGCAGAGTCCCTGCGAGACACCCTCAGCGAAGACTTCCACACATTCGAGGTGCCCTTAATGGCTCGCAGTTTGTTGTGCATACTGAGATTTTGCCATTCTGTCTCCCAAAGCTGAAAAACCTTACGGCGTAATAACGAACGTAGGTCACTTGCGGGGATGCCTATCTCCAGAAGTGGTTCCCGTGTAGCCTGGTTGGCCAGCCTGTCAGCAAGTTCATTTCCTGGGATTCCGACATGACCAGGGGTCCAGACGAACACCACCTACGACTGGACCGTTCCAGGGCATAGATGGACTCCTGGATGGACGCTACCAATGGATGACTAGGGTAGCACAGGTCGATAGTTTTCAGGCTGCTCAAGGACACAATACATAAAAGAAGAGACACCCAGGACATGAACGGAGATACTGAAATGCACGTGAAATGGCCACCAGCTCTGCAGTGAATACACTGCAGCCATCGGGTAAGGAATGCTGTTCAATATTGCCGCCGTGCACGTAGGCAAAGCCAACGCGACCATCAGCCATCGAGCTGTCGGTGTAAATCACTTCAGAGGCCCGGAACACGTCAAGAATCGAGAGGAAGTGACAGCGGAGAACTGCAGGGTTAATGGAGCCCTTAGGGCTTCGTGAAAGATCCAGACGAAGCTGCGGCCGAGGCGTACACCCTGGAGGCGTACGTGAACGGACCGCAAGTAGAGGTGGTAGAGAGTAGGACTCCAGTTCGGAGAGAAGGGACCACACACGAACCGCAATCGTTGCCCCACCTGGGCCGCCGATGCGGGAGGTGGACTGCCGCGGGCCGGAAAAGGAGACGATAATTCGGATGCTCAGGGAAATACGAATGTGTGCTGCGTAACTAGCCAGCAGTTGCGCATGTCTGATCTGCAATGGAGGGACTCCAGCCTCCACCAGTACGCTGGTCACGGTACTCGTCGTAAAAGCTCCTGTCGCTAGTCGAACCCCGCAGTGGTGCACAGGGTCGAGTAAATGCAACGCTCAAGGCGCTGTCGAACCATGAACCACACTTCCATAGTCAATTCGGAATTGGACAAGGACTCTGTAGAGCTGCAGCAGCGTAGAGCGATCTGCACCCCAATTGGTGTTGCTCAGGCAACAGAGGGCATTGAGATGCTGCCAGCACTTCTTCTTAAGCTGACGAAGATGAGGGAGCCAAGTAATCGAGAGTCGAAAACCAGTCCTAAGAGCCAGCCGCGGTGGCCGTGCGGTTCTAGGCGCTTCAGTCCGGAACCCCGCGACTGCTATGGTCGCAGGTTCGAATCCAGCCTCGGGCATGGATGTGTGTGATGTCCATAGGTTAGTTAGGTTTAAGTAGTTCTAAGTTCTAGGGGACTGATGACCTCAAATGTTAGGCCCCATAGTGCTCAGAGCCATTTTTTGAACCAGTCCTAAGAATAGATATGTCTCCACTACAGTGAGTGGATCGTCATTAAGATAAAGTGCAGGTTCCAGATGAACGGTACGACGCAGACAGAAGTGCATGACACGTGACTTTGCGACCGAAAACTGGAAGCCGTGGTATAGAGCCCATGACTGCGCCTTCTGGATGACTCCCTGTACGCGCCACTCAGCAGCATCAGTACTGAAGCAGCAGTACGAAATGCAGAAATCGTCTGCATACAGAGATGATGAGTCGGAGGGCCCGACAGCTGCTGCTAGACCGTTAATGGCCACTAAAAATTGAGAGGCACTCAATACAGAGCCCTGTGGGATTTCATTCTCCTGGATATGGATGGAACTATGGGAGTCACCAACTTGGACACGGGAAGTACGGAGCGACAGGAAGTTTTAAATAAAAATCGGGAGCGGGCCCTGGAGACAACCAGGTGTTGCCGTCTGGAAAAGGCTATTCGGATGGCAGACTCGATGGACACAAGATTATCAGTGGTAGAGCGACCCTGGCGGAAGCCGCCCTGACATGGGGCCAGCTGGCCACTTACCTCCAGGACACAACCCAACCCCCGACATACCATACGTTCCAGCAGCTTACAAAGAACGTTGGTGAGGCTGATGGGCCGATAGCTATCCACATCAAGCGGGGTTTTCCCGGGTTTGAGCACCAGAATGATGGTGCTCTCCCACCCTTGTGATGGAAAGACGCCATCGCACCAGATCCGATTCAAGATGACGAGGAGATGTCGCTTGTAGTCAGATGAGAGATGTTTTATCATCAACCTGTGGATCCGATCAGGCCCAGGAGCAGTGTCGGGGCAATGCGCAAGGGCACTGAGGTGCTCCCACTCTGTAAATGGGGCGTTGTAGGATTCACTGTAGCGTGTAGTGAATGAAAGGACGTTCCTTTCCAGCCGCCGCGTTTAAGTGGGCGGAAAGCTGAGGGGTAATTCTCCGACGCAGAGGCTCGAGCAAAGTGCACGGCAAAGTACTCGGCAATCGCGTTTGCGTCGGTAGATACACGCCATTTATGATAACACTAGGAACACCTGTTGGGGCCTGGTACCTGAAAAGTTTGATATTTGCCCAGACTTGGGAAGGTGATGTATGGTACCCAATGGTCGAGATGTATCTCTCCCAACACTCCTGCTTCTGTCGTTTGATAAGGTAGCGAACACGGGCACGGAGCCATTTAAAGGCTATGAGGTGCTCCAGGGAAGGGTGTCGCTTATGCAGCTGTAGAGCTCGCCGACGCTCCTTAATTGCTTCAGCGACTTCCGGCCACTACCAAGGGACTGCCTTACGCCTCAGACACCCTAAAGAGCGAAGGATCGCTTTTCTGCCGCAGAAACAATTGTTCTAGTCACCTGCTCAATCATCACATCGATGTTGCCGTGTGGGGGAAATTCAACGGTGACAGTAGAAGTGAAAGTTCCACAGTTCTCCTTGTTTAGAGCCCAGTCCGTGGGCCTGAAGCTGGGCCAGTGACAGGAAGATGGGGAATTGGTCACTACCACACAGGTCGTCATGTGCTCTCCAGTGGATAGATGGGAGAAGTAGTGGGCTGTAAACTGATAATTCAGTGGCCGAGTAACTACCATGAGTCACACTGAAATGTGTGGCGGTCCCAGTGTTTAAGAGGCAGAGGTCGAACTGTGATAGTAAAGTTTCGACATCTCTGCCTCGACCAGTAAGCATGGTACCACACCACAAGGGGTTATGGGCATTAAAATCTCCCAAAAGTAGGAAAGGTTTAGGGAGTTGACCAATCAGTGCAGCTAATACATTCAGGGGTACTGCACCATCTGAAGGAAGATATACATTGCAGACAGTTACTTCCTGCGTCGTCCTTATTCTGACAGCCACAGCTTCAAGAGGGGTTTGAAGGGGCACAGTGTCACTACAAACTTAGTTTAGGGCATAAACGCAAAGTCCACCTGACACTCGATTATAGTTACTACGCATCCTATAATATCCCTTATAGCTGCAGAGGGCAGGGGTCCACATTGCCAGGAACGGGCTTTCCTGGAGGGCAATGCAGATAGCAGGTATAAAGCTTAACAGTTGCCGTAGCTCATCCAGGCAATGGAAGAAACCGCCGCAATTCCACTGGAGGATGACATAGTGAGACTGGTAAGGCATGGAACATTCTATGAGGCATTTTACGCCTCAGAGTCACCTGCTGCCACTGACTTATTGCCTGAGCAGTCTATATCCATTGTGTCTGACGGTCTGGCGAGATTTAGGTCCTAAGCAGACGCCAAAATCTCCACCCCTTCCTCAGATGCAGAGCTTCTAGGTAGCGGTGGTGTGGGTGCCACCGCAATTTCCTTGGTCTTAGGGGTTTCTTTTTGGATTTATGTCGCTGCTCCTTGCAACAGGGAAGGAAACACCCTCCCCCCCCCCATCAAGGGGACAGGTGTAGAGGTGTAGTCTTCTTGCTCTGAGGGGTGACTTGGTTTGGCGAAGCTAATGGTGCCATAAATGTTGTAGCGGCAGCGTAAGACGATGTCATACGCACAGGATGCAGGGGTTCAAATTTTCTCTTGGCCTCAGTGTAGGTCAGTCGATCCAGGGTCTTGTTCTCCATGATTTTCTTTTCTCTCTGGAGAATCCTGCAGTCTGGCGAGCAAGGCTACAGCATACTAAAACTCCTGTTCGGTGGGGTGTGAGCGGGGGGGTGGGGTTGGGTTTAAAGGTCACTTTTTATGTTTTTCTTGAGTAACTCTAGAACTGCGGCTTCTAGCGAAAATGTCTCATAGTAGAGAATTAAACTACATTAAATTTCCTACAAAAATGGTCTTGGTCTTTTTTCCTCTGGGACCAAAACTTTCCGCAGGTGCAGGTAGACGGAATATTCACAGATTATTAAAAATAGTGTTGTAATGGTATAAAATTAATCTTTATTGTTGAATGAAGTGGTTTAAGAACAAATATTTAATATGTGTACCACATCAAAGTGCAGTAAATCCGTATTAAGGAATAAAATTTGTTTTCTTCTGAACTGACGGTATCTCGGAATATTTAGTCATGATAATACAGGGCGACAATTATTGAACTATATGAAAAAAATCGTCATAACTTTTGAGCGATTTGGCCGCGGGGCATCATAGGAATTAGTACGCACATGCGTGGTTTAGCGACGAAGCCTTCTTTTATTTCGATTAGTTCTTCAATGAACCAAACCGGCGCATTTGGGGAACTGAGTATCTGCATTCCGCGATCGAGAAGTCTCTTCACCCTCAACGGGTGAATGGGTGGTGTGTGACGTCCAGTCACGGAATAATCGGTGCGACATTCCTTGATGGCACGGTGACTACCTAACACTATGTGAAGGTTTTGGAAGGTGATTTAATCCCCATTATCCAACGTGACCCTGATTTCGACAAGATGTGTTTCATGCAAGGCGGAGTTCGACCCCATCGAAGCAGGAGGGTGTTCGATGTCCTGGAGGAACACTTTGAGGAAGGCATTCTGGCTCTGGGGTATAGAGAGGCCACTAGTATGGGCACCATATTCTCCGGACATAAACACATTCGGCTCGTTTTTGTGGGGCTGTATTAAAGGCACCGTGTACTGCAGTAATCCCAAAACCATTGCTGAGCTGATAAAAGGTATTCAGGATGTCATCGGGAGCATCGATATTCCGACAGCCGGGCGCTGTGGCCAAGCGGTTCTAGGCCCTTCAGTCCGGAACCGCGCTGCTGCTACGGTCGCAGGTTCGAATCCTGCCTCGGGCATGGATGTGTGTGATGTCCTGAGGTTAGTTGGGTTTAAGTAGTTCTAAGTCTAGGGGGCTGATGACCTCAGATATTAAGTCCCATAGTGCTCAGAGCCAACTGAACCTTTGATGTTCCGACACTTCAGCGGGTCATGCAGAATTTCGCTATTTTTCTGCGCCACATCATCGTCAATGATAGCAGACATGTCGAACATGTCATAACCTAAATCCGAATATCTGTAGTGACGTTCACATGTTGAATAAAGTGTGTGCACGACATAGTTTGTGACTAATTTGCCTTTTGTTTCATATAGTTCAATAATTGTCACAATGTATCAGTTCATGTTGATTTTCGGTAAACTTCTCCAACTGCTCGTTTGTTGTGTATCTTTTTAACTGAAAGCTGTATATAATTCATTAGTCAATTTTCCTTATCCTAGTGTTGAACTCTATATATGGATGCAAAACATAGAAGGTGAATCGAAACTTGTGGATTTAATCTTCATCACCTTTACATGAGACTAAAATGGTGTGCAAAACTTAATGTCGGAATTGACTTCCGCGTGATGTGTCATTGCCAAGTGACACCAGCTCGATGACATTGGACCGTACGTAGAAAGAACTGCTACACCGTAGTACAGAAGGTAATTGAAAGAAATACGCAATGAGACGAACAGAAACGAGATTTCTATCCAAAGGCGAGAAGTGAGATGCTTCAGCAGAGCAAAAGGATATACGGGGTGTTCAAAAAGTCTCTCCGCGGTGCCGTATGATTGTTAGCCGCGCGTGCTGTATGATTGTTCGGCTGCCTGGGTTACTTCCCTTCAAGTGGACTCTACCAACGTTCCACTATTTTGTTTTTCTCAACCAGCGTCAGTGGTATCGTTGGTGTGGGTCGTTACGTGTTGACGTGAACGTTTAATTCATTTTTCGTTTGTTTCGTTTTTGTCACTGTTAAAATGCTAACCATTGAAGAACGTGTGTTTCTAGTCGAGCAAGTGTTCAAAGGTGGCGGTAAATATAAAGTTTCAGTTCGTCAAACATTTAATTCAGTTTTCCCGGAGACAACACTCCCACATCGCGATACTGTGCGAGACTTGATTAACAAATTTCGAAGTACGGATTCAGTGAAAGATGCACCGAGAAGTGGTCGTCCTAGCGTTTTGTCTGGGGATAAACTACTCGATATTTCCGATAATATGTCCATGAGTCCGAACAAGTCAGTAAGAAAACTCGCACACGAAATCGATGTTAGTGCCGGAACATCCCACACAGCTGTAAGAAAAAATTTGAATTTTTCCCATACAAAGTGACAGTCGTGCAAGAAGTGAAAAATACTGATCATGGTAAGAGACTACATTATTGTCAATGGTTCAAATATTTCGTTCAAAAAAATGGAAGGGATATTCTTAACGAAACGTTTTTGACTGATGAGGCGTGGTTTCATTTATCCGGGTACATGAACTCGCAAAATTCTCTTATGTGGAGTACTGCAAATCCATTGTGTTTTCATGAGGAACCATTTCAATCTGTGAATATAGGAGTTTGGATTGCAATTTCTAGACGTCGGATTGTGGGTCCCATATTTTTTCAACGAAACAATAAACGCACAACGATACTGCAGTGATATTCTGTACCCATTCATAGGATAACTTGTGTTAAGTGAAATACTGAACGCCGGCCGGGGTGGCCGAGAGATTCTAGGCGCTACAGTCTAGAACCGCGCGACCGCTACGGTCGCAGGTTCGAATCCTGCCTTGGGCATGGATGTGTGTGATGTCCTTATGTGAGTTAGGTTTAAGTAGTTCTAAGTTCTAGGGGACTGATGACCTCAGAAGTTAAGTCCCATAGTGCTCAGAGCCATTTTTGAAGTCAGAAGACAAAGTACTGAAGAAAACAGGGGCAAGCTGGAAGGAAGATAGGAAGAGACTCCACCGGGAAAAAACGAGAGAATCGTGGTAGATCAGAAAGAAAGCTCAAATGAGGCAAAATGCATTGCCTGATCTAAATGGTCTCGATGCAAATTATACGGCCTCCGGCGGCCCGTTACATAGTAATAACGTAATTATAATTTATTCGTTTGGTATCTTGTTTCTGTGAAAATATCTTCACGACATAGAATGAGCCTGTAACACGCAATAACTAAAACGTGCGTCACGGGACACACAACGCAGGGTAATGCCACAACCATTATACGAAACACTGAGGGCCTACTGTGCCGTGGCTGTTGTCGCTGCTGCACTGTATTCAGTGAAAACCCATACTCGAAGTGCATATCCGGCAACTCTTCATCAGTGAACCTAACCACAGTACTGCTGTGTAGCACTGTTAACGCACAACTGACAATGCTGGAAAAGCAAACCCAAGGCAGAACCGAGCAGTACAGAACGCAGACTGGAGGGCAACGAGTTAAAGAGGGCATTACTATTTCAACCGCAGGTACGGTGAGCGAATGCAAACGAGACACACAGCGTACAGCGTCGACATTTGCACTGTTACGCACTATTTTCAGTGCAATGCAGAGCTAACTGGGGTAAGAAACCAAAATAAAATGCAACAGTTTGGTTAAGAGCAGCCGAAGATCACGTTTCCCTTATAGGAAAATATTCGGGAGGGATCCCTGAATAACCTCTGAAAGTTTGTAGGAGGAGTTCTGGTTCATCATAATTTACACTTTTTAATGTTTTAACTGGAATGAGATTTTCACTCTGCAGCGGAGTGTACGCTGATATGAAACTTCCTGGCAGATTAAAACTGTGTGCCCGACCGGGACTCGAACTCGGGACCTTTGCCTTTCGCGGGAAAAGTTCTCTATCAACTGAGCTACCGAAGCACGACTCACGCCCGGTACTCACAGCTTTACTTCTGCCAGTACCTCGTCTCCTACCTTCCAAACTTTACAGAAGCTCTCCTGCAAACCTTGCAGAACTGGCACTCCTGAAAGAAAGGATATTGCGGAGACATGGCTTAGCCACAGCCAGGGGGATGTTTCCAGAATGAGATTTTCACTCTGCAGTGGAGTGTACGCTGATATGAAACTTCCTGGAAGATTAAAACTGTGTGCCCGACCGAGACTCGAACTCGGCACCTTTGCCTTTCGCGGGCAAGTGCTCTACCAAAGGTCCCGAGTTCGAGTCTCGGTCGGGCACACAGTTTTAATCTGCCAGGAAGTTTAATGTTTTAACTATTTAAATGGCATTTGTAGACTTTGATATGTTAAGTGGAATACTCTCTTTGAAATTTGGAGGTAGCAGGGGTAAAATACAGGGAGCGAAATGCTACTTACAACTTGTACAGAAACCAAACGGCAGTAATAAGAGCGACGGGCATGAAAGAGAAGCGGTGGGTGAGAAGGGAGTGAGACAGGGTTTTAGCCTATTGTTGATATTATTCAGTCTGTACACTGAGCAACCAGCAAAGGTTACCAAAGAAAAATATAGAGTAGGAATTAAAGTACAGGGAAAAGAAGTAAAAACCTTGAAATTTGCCGCCACGGGAATGGATGTGTGTGATGTCCTTAGGTTAGTTAGGTTTAATTAGTTCTAAGTTCTAGGCGACTGATGACCTCAGAAGTTAAGTCGCATAGTGCTCAGAGCCCTTGAAGTTTGACGATGACATTGCAATTCTGTCAAAGGCAGAAAGGTCTTGGTAGAGCAGTTGAAAGGAAGGGATAGAGTCTTGGGAGGAGGATATAAGATGAACGTCAACAAGAGCAAAACAAGAATAACGGAATGTAGTCGAATTAAATCAGATGAAGGTGAGGGAATTAGATTTGGAAACCAGAAACTTAAAGTAGTGGATGAGTTTTGCTACTTGAGCAGTAAAATAACTGACGATGGCCAAAGCAGAGAGGATGTAGAACGTAGACTGGCAATGGCAAGAAAAACACTTCTGAATAAGAGAAATTTGTTAACATCTAATATAGATTTAAGTCTCGGTATCTTTTCGGAAATTATTTGTCTAAAGCATAACCATACATGGAAGTGAAACATGGACGATAAACATGTTAGAGAAAAAGAGTATAGAAGCTTTAGAAATGTGGTGCTACAGAAGAATGTTGTAGGTTAGATAACAGTGGATCACGTAAATAATGAGGATATACTGAATAGGATTGGGGAGTCAAGAAATTTCTAACACAACTTGATCAATTTAATTTAGTATTGGTGGTAAGCGTGGGGGGTGAAAATTGTAAAGAGAGACCAAGAGACGAATACAGTAAGCAGATTGAGAAGGACATAGGTTGTAACAGCTACTCGGAAATGAAGAGACTTGTACAGGATAGAGTAGCTTGGAGAGCTACATCAAACCAGTCTTCGGACCAAAGAAAACAACAACATCTTTTTTTTTTTTAATTTGATATCCATAGGAACCTTGTCACGATTTGCGAAAAGTTCTTTTTTTTTTTTGCAAATATGTACTGTGTATTCTTGTTTAGTGACATGTTCTGCATCCTTGAGAATCTCTTCATACTGCTTCTACGGAACAAAACGTATACCTAATCTTAGACACACAAATGGAGTCGCTGCAACAAAGCCGTTGGTGCAGACTGGAAGCTTGCATGAGTTTTGGTGAAGACCAAAGCGAAAGCAGTACGTGATCCAGTGTGTGGAGTGTCTGCCTCTGGGCGGCAATGTGGCGCTTGCTTGGACGGGACTGACAGCTCACAGCTATAGCTCTGCCCGCGGCAGACAGGAAGAGGCGGCGCCCACGTGCCATCGCACCTGCCGCCGCTGGCAGCCGCCTGTCACTTCCGCAGGAGCGGCACGGGGGCGGAAGCGGTGCTACTTGCTTTATTTCCAGTGTGAACATATGACTTGCGGTACGTGCTGTTCTCAGGCCTGCTGCACACTCTGGAAATGCGGTGGAAAACTTCCAGAGATACACTGAAGAGCCAAAGAAACTGGTACACCTGCCTAATATCGTGTAGGGCTCTTGCGAGCACGCTGAAGTGGCATGGACTCGACTAATGTCTAAAGTAATGCTGGAGTATTTCACACCATGAATCCTGCAGGGCTGTCCATAAATCCCTATGAGTACGAGGGGAGGGGGGGGGGGGGGGGGGGGGAGAGAGAGAGTTCTGAACAGCGCGATGCAAAGCATCCCAGATATGTTCAATAATGTTCGTGTCTGGAGAATTTGGTAGCCAGCGGAATTGTTTGAACTCCTGGTGCCACTCTGTAGCATGGGGTGTCGCACTGTCCTGCTGGAATTACCCAAGTCCGTCTGAATGCACAATGGACACGAATGTATGCAGATCATGGGAAAATAGGAGCTTAACTATGTGTTACCTGTTAGAGCCGTGTCTAGACGTATCACGGGTCCCATATCACACCAACTGTACCCGCCCCACATCGTTACAGAACCTCCACCAGCTAGAACAGTCCCCTGTTGACATGCAGGATCCATGGATTCATGAGATTGTCTCCATACTTGTACACGTCCGTCCGCTCGATACAACCTGAAACAAGACTCGTCCTATCAGACAACATGTTTCCAGTCATCAACAGTACAACGTCGGTGTTGACGGACCCCGGTGAGGAGTAAAGCCTTGTGTCGGATTCCTGATATTCATTGTACACTAGTGAAATGGTAGTAGGGAAAATCTCCACTTCGTCGCTACCGCGGAGATGCTGTGTCCCATCGCTCGTACGCCGACTATAACACCGCCTTGAAACTCACTTAAATCTTGATAACCTGCCATTGTGGCCAGAGTAACCGATTAAACAATTGTGCCAGACACTTGCTGTCTTATGTAGGTGTTGCAGTGTCTGATGTTTGTGTGAACGGATATGCATTTCATATTATGTAAGTCCTGTATCTTGCCGTAGTCGAATCATCTGTGAGATTCTCTCTTCTCCTGTAGGTTCGAGGATTTCACCTAGATATTTGAAATGAGGAACTCTGTGTATATTGACGTATTTTATGTCTAATTTTTGTATGTTTAATTTTCAGCAGGAGACTTCAGACATCTGGAGAGAGATTTGCAAAATGGTTCAAATGGCTTTAAGAACTATGGGACTTAACATCTGAGGTCATCAGTCTCCTAGACTTACAACTACTTAAACCTAACTAACCTAAGGACATCACACACATCCATGCCCGAGGCAGGATTCGAACCTGCGACCGTAGCAGCAGCGCGGTTCCGGACTGAAGCGCCTAGAACCTCTCGGCCACAGCGGCCGGCAGAGATTTGCAGACCAGTTTTTTCTGCGTGTTCTTTTTGTATTTCTTTTTATTTGGTAATTGTTCTTTCGTTATTTGAGAATATGGCAAGGTCACATGTCGCAGACCGCTTGCGAAAGCTGTTTTCTATTTTTTTTTTTTTTTGACTAATTCTAACAGAGGCAACAAAGAATTTGGAAGAACGGTTGAACGAAATGGAAATGGACAGTATCATGAAAAGAAGTTATAACATCAATATTAACAAAACTAAAACGGTAGTAACGGATTGAAACAGAATTAAATGAGGTGATGCCTAGGGAATTAGATTAGGAAGTGAGACATTAAACGTCGTAGATGAGGTTTACTGTTAACGCCGCAAAACAGCTGACCATTGATGAATTAGAGGGGGTGTAAAAAGCAGACAGGCAATAGCAAGAAACGTGTCTGGAAAAGAGAAATTTGTTAACCCCAGCCGGCCGGTGTGGCCGTGCGGTTCTAGGCGCTTCGGTTTGGAACCGCGTGACCGCTACGGTCGCAGGTTCGAATCCTGCCTTGGGCATGGATGTGTGTGATGTCCTTAGGTTAGTTAGGTTTAAGTAGTTCTACGTTCTAGGGGACTGAAGACCTCAGATGTTGAGTCCCATAGTGCTCAGGGCCATTTGAAGCCATTTGTTAACCCCGAATATGAAATTAAATGTTAGGAAGTCTTTTCTGAACGCCTGAACGTGCTGGTCCGAAGTGTGTCCTTGTGCAGAAGTGGAACATCGATGAGATACAGTTCAGTCAAGAAAAGAACAGACTTCTCTAAAGTGTAGTGCAACGGAAGAATGCTGAAGAGCAGATGGGAAAAGAGGAAGCTAGTGAAAGGCCACAAAACAGATTTTTGGGAGTAAAAGAAAATGGAACTACATGTCTAAAACAAGCGATCGATTGACAGGACGCATCCTGAGGAGCTACTTAATAGTTAATTTTCTAATAAAAGAAAGTGGGTGAAGGGGGGGGGGGGGAGGGAGTGAAGGGAGGATAAAAATTTCGACGGAGACCAAGGCTTCATTATTCGAAGGAGTCTCAACTAAATGTAAGTTGCGGTACTCAGGGATAAATGAAGAAGCTTTAAGAGTCTTTAAAGGATAGTACCAAATCTTGTCTCATATATACAGGGTGAGCCACCTAAAACTTGAACCGCAAATATTGCGCAGATGGAAAGAGCTATTGATGTGCGGTTTTCGCGGAATGGATTGGTAGTCCGGGGCTCGTATTTTAACGAATCAACAGATTGTAATAATACTTATAAAGTGTAAACTTTTGTGCAAACATACACTTTTTATAAGCAACAATGCATATTAACATTAACAAACAAAAAGTAGCGTAAATAAGAGTGACAGTGCTGTTTGTTACAGGTTTCCAGAATGAGGCGTTTACAAGATAATGTATTTTGAAAAATTCCCACAATGAAATAGTTTGCGCCATTCAATTTGGATACTTACAGTGTGCTTGTGTGTTTCTTAAGTGCACTGCGACTGTGCACACACAGTTAGTGTGGGGCAGTCCAAGTAGTAGGTCCTGAGTGAGGGATGGGAAATCCAAATGCAAAGAAGTCGACTTGCTGATGGTGTATGGTGAGTGTAGGAAGATTGCAGTTCGTTCTTGTACTATTCATGCGGCAAAATATCGCAATATACGTCAACCATCTGGGAAATTATTTATCAACCTTTTCAATCAGTTACGTGAAAGTGGTAGTTTAACACCGAGACAACATAAAAGAAGGAAACAAGAGGCGACGGAAGAGGGAGACATTAATGTTCTTGCTGCTGTTGCAGTTGATCCGCACATAGGCTCCGGCGAAGTCGCAGGGGGAAACGGCATGAATCAGGTGTCTTGCGCATTCTCCATCGACATAGGTTCCATCCCTATCACATCTATCTCCATCAAGAGCTGCATGGAAACGATTATGAGAATCGTGTTAATTTACATCTACATCTACATCTACATTTATACTCCGCAAGCCACCCAACGGTGTGTGGCGGAGGGCACTTTACGTGCCACTGTCATTACCTCCCTTTTCTGTTCCAGTCGCGTATGGTTCGCGGGAAGAACGACTTTCTGAAAGCCTCCGTGCCCACTCGAATCCCTCTAATTTTACATTCGTGATCTCCTCGGGAGGTATAAGTAGGGGAAGCAATATATTCGATACCTCATCCAGAAACGCACCCTCTCGAAACCTGGACAGCAAGCTACACCGCGATGCAGAGCGCCTCTCATGCAGAGTCTGCCACTGGAGTTTGCTAAACATTTCCGTAACGCTATCACGGTTGCCAAGTAACCCTGTGACGAAACGCGCCGCTCTTCTTTGGATCTTCTCTATCTCCTCCGTCAACCCAATCTGGTACGGATCCCACACTGATGAGCAATACTCAAGTATAGGTGGAACAAGTGTTTTGTAAGCCACCTCCTTTGTTGATGGACTACATTTTCTAAGGACTCTCCCAATGAATCTCAACCTGGTACCCGCCTTACCAACAATTAATTTTATATGATCATTCCACTTCAAAACGTTCCGCACGCATACTCCCAGATATTTTACAGAGGTAACTGCCACCAATGTTTGTTCCACTATCATATAATCATACAATAAAGGATCCTTCTTTCTATGTATTCGCAACACATTACATTTCTGTACATGGGCAATAAGATACACCAGATATACCATGTATCTCAATTTTAATGAAGTCACATTTACCATTCATGGCCAGGTAAACAGCCGAAACCTGTACTAGTGATCTGTTGGCTTCGTCAAATGGAACGTCAGCGTCTGTGGACTGTACACGTGTGGTGTGGGATTATGAACCTTCAGCTCATGGGCCAGTTTCGCGGCTCGTGTTGCTGCTGTTTGTAGGTTTCCACCCTCTGTTGGAGGCCCGACGGTAGAGTTTAGTTGGAATGGTTGCGTTTGTGTGTCTTCTTCTCGTGTTGACTGGCGCCACTCGGTTTCTGAAGCGTTGCCTGTCCGCTAGTGGCAGCAGCGGCAGTTATCGATATGTAGTAACTGTTGCCCTATTTTTGGGGCGACGTCGTTTTTCCGGGTCGTGTGAGTGGGCCAGTTCGGTTGGGGACTCAGGAGGAGTCAGGTCCGCGCAGTGCCAGAACACTCCGGGACCGCTGGAGGCATGCATGGACTGCCGGATGGAAGGACTGTGGTCACCAGGGTGCACGACCTCCTCGTAAACCGGATCCAGCAAGCTTTAAGATGAGTTCATTTCAATCCAAGTAGAGAAACCTCCACCATTGTGATAACTCGCGATTCCCCAGTGACTTGGGTTCCTGTTGCTGCTCTTAGTGTCGCCGAGGCGAAGAGCAGCAAGTGGAGTGCTTGGGGAAGGCGAATCTGGTTAGCTTTCCTCGACCTCTTATTACTATTAACTGCGTCCAACTTGTTACAATTTCTTAAGTTCAACCACCGGTAATTTTTCTTGCCTGGTGGCTAACGCCCCAGTTACCTGCCCTGAGGGTTAGTGTATGTAACGGCAGTGTACGATTCCTCGCCTTGCCGCTGTACACGTGTAGTTTTGACAGCTTTCTTGATTGTAGGCCAGTTGGTGATTCTTCTACTCTGGTGGTAGTGGTTCCTTTCTCGTTCCGGGCGCTCTAAACACAGTATACTGGGGACGTAGTGCAGGCCGCCGGTTCCGTCTTTGGTGTATTGTTCCATCGTGGCATTTGGTTTATCGGACGTCAGGTAGCTTCAGCAAGATTATCATTACTCATTCGTTAGACTGCCACTAGTCTGAGTTACCATCTTGTGAAGTGAATGCAACTCTTGGCTGCCTGTCTCATCGCTCGCGAAAGTGTTTGTTGCCAGACCTTCTCAGAGGTCGATTCCTGGAGCACCGTCTGTGGCCCCTTGGTTCTCGTAAGACATGTGTGTTCTAAAAGGAGGTCTGATGGCCAGTAGTTCAGTGTAACGCTCTTTCAGCCCACGCCTTCTGCGGGTGTAATCTGGCTCAGTACCCTTTAAGGAACGTATGTACTGCTCCTTGTGTTTTATTATTATGTTACTTATTACAATACCTTATAATGCCTACATTAAAGATTATATATCTCTAGTTAATAGTTCTGGTCGCCTTCTGGAATAAATCTAGCAGTGTAGTGTTCAGTGAGTGTTAAGGGTTTTGTTACAAAGTTTACCATCATCTTATGTCACCCGTTTGGTGATCAGTTGCTTTTTTTAAAATTAACAATTGCTATTGTATTTGCTCTTTTACAGCAGCTTTCTAAATTTTTTACATTATTGCCGTTCCTGGCGTGTAAGGCCTTCAGCCGTGATTGTGGTCATTTGTCTTAAAATTCTAATTTGGTATTTGTATTTTAGAAGTAAGCCGTTAAAACCTTATTTACTGCCATTCCTGGCGTCTGATGCCTTCTGCTGTGTTTGTGGTGACTTGTCTTTAATATTTCAATACCTGTAATTTGTAAGTTGCAGCGAGTTTTAAACAATTCTTAATTTATTACCATTCCTAGCGTGTAAGGCAAACTGCCCAGATCACAGTGGCTTGCTTTTAAAAACATTATCTGCTGTATCTGCATTTAATGATGATTTGCTAAATCGTAATTCACTGAAAACACTATTATTTACACAGTTGTTTATTCCTTCATTAATAACGTGTGGTATTTTCATTTATTGTTGAGTATGGAATTACTGGTTTAAAATAAATTGTGTGTAACTGTAAGAGGCAACCAATAGTAATTGATTACGGCCACGTCCACAGTCGTAACCGAATTCTCAGCAAATTAAGAGAAACGTGTGGTTCCAGCGTGATGGCTGTCCAGCCCATAGCACGAAGTACTACAGCACGTCTTCACGGACTGTTTACAAATCGTTGGACTGGACGCACAGGACCTGTACCTTGGCCCGTCCGTTCCCCCGATTTTACGCCTGTAGACTTTTTTCTGAGGGGAAAGGTGAAAGGTGCTGTCTACAAGGACATGCCAACTACACTCGATGATATGCAACGACGTATTACTGCAGCGTGCTTGGACATCTCCACTGAAATTTTAGCACGTTCACAGCAGTCGTTCCATACCAGACTGGAAACGTGTACTGCCGCTGCCGGCGGCCATTTTGAACATAACCTGTGATGGTCAATTGTCTCGTTACTGGTCAGAATCCACATAACTAGCGTACCCACATGTGTTGTTCTTTAGTGTGTGTTACCAAAGGTATTGTACAAATGTCAGAGTGGAAAAGTTTCAAAATATGATATCTTGTAAACGAGACGCACTAGAATCATGCAGCAAAGACCAATGTCATTCTAATTTACCCTACGTTTAGTCTGTTAATGTCGACAGGCATTGTTCCATTTGGAAAAGTGCATATTTGCACATAAAAAACTTTCTAAGTATTATTGCAGCTTGTTTATTGGTTAACAATACGACCCCTTACTACCAATCCATTATGTGAATACCGCACATCAATAGCACTTACCATTCCCGCAATATCTGCGGTGCAAGTTTTAGGTGATTCACCCTATACACAAATATCCCAACATGACTAACTTACAAGTAGATATCCTCGGAGTAATGAAGCAGCTCAATATAATAAAAGCAAGTCTTCTGGTCCACACTGTATACCAGTTAGGTTCCTTTCAGAGTATGCTGATGCAACAGCTCCATATTTAACAATCATATAAAGCTGCTCGCTCGACGAAAGATACGTACCTAAACACTGGAAAGTTGCACAGGTCACACCAATATTCAAGAAAGGTAGTAGGAGTAATCCTCTACGTTACAAGCCCACATCGTTAACGTCTACGAGCAGCAGGATTTTGGAGCATATATTGTGTTCGAACATTATGAATTCCTTCGAAGAGAACGGTCTATTGACTCATAGTCAACAAGGATTTAGAAAATATCGTTCTTGTGAAACACAACTAGTTCTTTACTCATACGAAGTGTTGAGTGCTATTGACAAGGGATTTCAAATTGATTTCGTATTTCTAGATTTCCAGAAGGCTTTTGATATTGTACGCCACAAGCGGCTTGTAGTCAAATTGTATGCTTATGAATTATCGTCTGTGTTACGTGACTGGATTCGTGGTTTCCTGTCAGAGAGGTGACAGTTCGTAGTAACTGACGGAAAGTCATGGAGTAAAACAAAAGTGATTTCTGGCGTTCCCTAAGATAGTGTAAGCTCTCTGCTGTTCCTTATCTATATGAACGATTTTGGAGACAATCTGAGCAACCGTCTTATGTTGTTTGCAGATGATGCTATAGTTTATCGTCGAATAAAGTCATCAGGAGGTCAAAACAAACTACAAAACGGTTTAGAAAAGATATGTGTATGGGGTGAAAATTGGGAATTGAGCATAAATAATTAAAATTGTGAGGTCATCCATATGAGTGCTAAAAGGAAACCGTTAAACTTCGGTTACACGATAAGTCGGTCAAATCTGAAGCTCGTAAATTCAACTACATACTTAGGAATTACAATTAAGGGCACTCAGAAAATGTTGTGAGGAAGGGAAACCAAAGATTGTGTTTCATTGGCAGAACTCTTGCAAAATGTAACAGATCTGTTAAAGATGCTGTCTACACTACGCATGTTCTATCCACTTTTGGAGTACTGCTGCGCCGTCTGGAATCTTTACAGTAAGGATTAACGGAGTACATGTAGAAAGTTCAAGGAAGAGTAGTACGTTTTGTATTACCGCGAAATAGGGGAGAGAGTGTCACTAACATGATACAGCATTTGGGGTTGGTATTATTAAAAGAAAGCCGTTTTTCGTTGCAGCGGAATCTTCTCACGAAATTTCAGTCACCAACTTTCTCCTCCGAATGCTAAAATATTTTGTTGTCGCCGATCTCCATAGGGAGAAGCGATCGTCATAATACAATAAGGGAAATCAGAGCTCTCACAGAAAAATGTGTGTTCGTTTTTTCTGCGTGTTGTTCGAGATTGGAATAATAGGGAATTATTGTGAGGGTGGTTCGATGAAGCCTCTGCCCGGCATTTAAGTGTGATTTGCAGAGTATCCATGCAGATTTAGATGTTATACAGCTACCTCAAAATCACCGTGAGGTTGTATACACATTCAGTAGTGTAAGGTATCGATAAATGGAGACCTATAATTTTTTACATAATTTTATGTTATCAAATAAATACAATAAAAGCGGCCATCTTAAAAAACTGAAAACCACAATATGGGCCGCCAACGGAAACAACTATTTTTCTTTAAGACATGTGCAGTTTTAACATTAAATTACATACAAAACCTTTGTGTCATACAACATCACACTACAGCTTCCAACATAACCGTCTGATCCGGTCTCCCAAAATGCAGTGAACTGTCTCAAATAGATTAATTATGATAAGGAGGGGATCACACTCTTCAGTGATCTACAACTGACAAAAGAAGCTATTATAACACGTCTCAAAATTAAATAAGATATTTTATCCTTGACGCTCTAAAAGAAGCCGGAACACTTTCTTGGGCAATGTGATCTGAAACAGATCTTAAATCAGGAGCTCCACTGAATAAATTTCTACTATTAATTATGACTTAAATAATAACGTTTTATCAATACTTAAGACAAAATACGTATCAGGTACTAATAGATTGAAACGACTCTGCCACAACATTTCAAAAACATCTTGCATGGCATGAGTCAAAGATTAGCCAATACCTCTCTAAGGAAAACAACTCACTAATCTTAACCAAGAACAAAGCTAGAAAATATATTTACTTATAAAAAAATAAAAAAACTTTATGAAGGGTAAGGGTGCCTGCTCATTAATAATTTTTAAAAAACACAGCTGCAAAAGCCATCGATGTGAACACACAAAACATAACGGCACTCACTCAAAACAAAACATAATGTACCACTCACAATGTAGACTAGAACGCAAATCTCCCAGACATCATGTGATTATTAAACAATATTAATTGGTGGCGTGCGTTAATACAAGCCTGACAAATGCTTGTGCATCAAACTGAAGCTCACCGATTATTCGTCCGCGCGACCCCTCCTATGGCTACGATAAAAATCCGCAAGCAGTACGGCGAAATCCAGCCAAATTACCAAATGACACGCTCCGTACTTGTTGCGCCCGATGACCATTAGATAAAACAGACAGCACATTCAGTATCGCATACACAATTCGTGATCTCGACGGAGAAATAGCTGAGCCAGCAAGCATAACACTTTCATGTCAATGCTCAGTTTAAACTCCAAGTACAGCTCGAACCCCACTTCACAATAGCCATACATCAGCACGATATCTACCTTTTCCGCAATTGGTAAATGGTCCATTGTAATCCGGGTAATGTATCACGAAGCAAATACCGTCCGCACTGACAGAATGTTACGTGATACCACGTACTTATACGTTTGTGACTATTACAGCGCCATCTATCACAAAGCGAAAAAAGTGGTCGAAGTAAAACATTCATATTTCTTTACGAACTACACGAATATGTAATAAAAAATCAGGGTTCCTATTTTAAAAAACGCAGCTGATATCCGTTTGATCTATGGCAGCGCCATCTAGCGGGCCAACCATAGCGCCATCTGGTTCCCGCTTCAAGCTAGACAAGTTTCGTTCTTTCTAGTTTTTTCGTTTGACCCTTATTTCGTGAAATATTTCGCCCGGTCATGATCAATGGACCACTCTGTATGCAGGGTGTCCCATTTATCTTGACCACCCTAAATAACTGTTTGTCCAGATGCAAATTAGAAAATGTTTCAAGCAAATGTCCTTTAGCCGTCAGTGGGACATCAATCAGCTTGATTGCCTTCGTTGTAGCTTTGTTTTTTACAAATATATGAACAGCAGTATGACTTTTTTAAATGGCACCCTGTATTTTTTATTCGGTAATTCGTTTCCTCTCCTAAAGACCTATTCAAAAATGTATCACAGTGTACCATTCACTGAAACAAAACGTTATTAATTGCATAATACAACATTGACATTCACGGTCCCAGCTCTTAGTGCTGGTACTGGGGATAATGGAACACATCCACGTGCTGACGTTGACAGAGGACAAATGAAAACATAAGTAGAATGCCCACCCGTCATTCCGTCAGCCATTGTCAGGTGAAGAATTGTGTGAGTAAAATGGTCACCAACGAAGAGAAGGTAGAAATGCTACTCATCTATGGGGAATCTAAGTTAGCAGAACAGTAATTGCAATAATGTCTTATTTACGGGTACATTTAGTACAGTAGTTTAGTCCTTTTAAATACTGTTGTGTAGAGCAGGCTTACAGTAAAGGCTGTCCTCCCTAAAAACTGCATCGACATAATGTTTCTTTTATTGTTGTTGTTGAAGGTAGGCGAAATGCCACGCAGGCAGCGGAACTGTACAGACAGCGATAGCCTAGCAAGAACCCACTTCCGCGACGGATGTTTTCTCGTCTTGTTGCGACGCTTCAGGAAACGGGAGGTTTCAACCCACGCAACAGTCGTAGCACTCGCGCAGATGAAGCTGCCGAAGTTACTGTTCTCGCTTCCCTTGCTATGAATTCACATGTGATCACACACAGCTTGAACATGAGATTGGCATTCCTAAAACCAGTGTACATCCTATTCTTAAACGTCACCGTTTCCATCCTTACCATGTACACCTACATCAAGAATTGCATGGGAATGATTTCCAGAATCGTGTACAGTTCTGTCAGTGGGCACAGCAGCAAATCCTCGCCAATCCGAACTTCTTCTCCAGTGTTCTATTTACCGATGAATGTTACTTCTCAAACAAAGGACAGGTAAATAGAAGGAACATGTATTATTGGTCCAGCGACAACCCACGATGGCTTAGACAGGTGGAACATCAGCGCCAATGGAGAGTTAACGTCTGGTGTGGGATGCTTGGTACTACAATTATTGGCCCTTATTTCAACAATGGGAGTCTAAATGGCACAGCGTATGCCAACTTCCTCAGACGAATTCTTCCTCCTCTTCTGGATGAAGTACCGCTAAGAGCCAGAATGTTTATGTGGTCTCAACACCATGGATGTCGAGCACATAATGCCTCGCATGCACGTCGTGTTCTGAACCGAAGGTATCCTGCCAGATGGATTGGTCGAGGAGGAACAGTTACTTGGCCTGCTAGGTCTCCTGATTTAAATCCTCTGGACTTTCTTCTTTGGGGATGCATTAAAGACGCTGTCTATCGCGATATTCCAACAACTCCAGAGGACATGCAGGAATGTATCGTGCTTGCTTGTAATTCTCTTTAGCAGGCAACACTGAAAGTAATAAATAATTATTTCATTCACCGAATGCACCAGTGTATCAGTGTCCAGGGTCACCACTTTGAGCACCTTTGAATGTTCTACTCCTGGGCAATGGTACAGGAGAGTCAAAATCAAGTTTGTGTCTTCTTTTTGCTTGGTTTTCATTTGTTTTCTGACAACTCCAGCAAGTCGACGAATTTGTGACCCCGGGTTCAAAGTCAATTTTGTGTTATGTAATTAATAACGTTGTGTTTTATGAGGCCCCCGGTGGCTGAGTGGTCAGCGTGACAGAATGTCAATCTGAAGGGCCCGGGTTCGATTCCCGGCTGGGTCGGAGATTTTCTCCGCTCAGGGACTGGGTGTTGTGTTGTCCTAATCATCATCATTTCATCCCCATCGGCGCGCAAGTCGCCGAAGTGGCGTCAAATCGAACTTGCACCAGGCGAACGGTCTACCCGACGGGAGGCCCTAGTCACACGACATTGATTGATTGAGGAAGGGAAATGAGCTACAGAATAAAAATACACGGTGCCATTTAAAAAAGTCATACCGCTGTTCATATCTTTTTAAAAACAAAGCTACAACGACGGCAATCATGCTGATTGATGTCCCCGTGACAGCTAAAGAACATTTGCTTGAAACAATTTGTAATTTGCATCAGAACAAACAGTTATTTAGGGTGGCTCCAATAGTTCAAATGGGTCTGAGCACTATGGACCTTAACATCTGTTGGTCATCATTCCCCTAGAAGATAGAACTACTTAAACCTAACTACGCTAAGGACATCACACACATCCATGCCCGAGGCAGGATTCCAACCTGCGACCGTAGCAGTCGCGCGGTTCCGGACTGAAGCGCCTAGAACCGCTCGACCACATCGGCCGGCCTATTTAGGGTGGTCAAGATAAATAGGACACCCTGTATATACTGCCGGCAAAAGAGTTAGTACAGCTGGAAAGACGACGTCGATTTTTATCCATCGACGACATATGTCTCCTGGGGGTAGTAGGTGTAGGTCTACTGATAATGGTTTCAGCATCGTCCGCCGACAGATTGCGTAGTGGCATAGCCACTAGACAGTCGTCTTTGTCTACCCTTTTACGGGGAATGTTCACAGGCAGAAGGTTAAGTCTGGTGCAGATGTGTGAAGCATGCACCCAATCATACCACGGAGACGCACTCGTGCTTCCTTCAGCGAAATGAGCGAGTTTGAAAGGGGTGAAATTGTGGCGTTCTGTGTGACGGGATGGTCCATTCGGAGAACTACCACACAAAGTGGACATGCTGCGTCAGTTGTGCAACATGATAGTATCAGTGTTCACGTAAACATTCTCAAACCTGGAGACCAGGTTCTGGTCGTCTACGTAGTGCAGACTCCCGCCGGAATCGTCTTGTTGTAAGGGCAGCACTGGCAGATCGTACAGCTACCACAGCACAGATGAGAGGGCTTGTAGCCCACATGTATCAGCACGAACTGTTGTGAACCGGTTATTAGCAGTGGGACTATGGGCAAGCACACCTCTATCCCGTCTCCCACTCACGCCACAGCATCGACGTACACGGCTCGACTGCTGCCGTCAGAGGATCACTTGGAAGATAGAATGGCGTCCCGTGGTGTTCAGTGATAAAAGCAGATAATGTATGCACACAACTGATGGTCGTTTGCGCGTACGACGTTAACCTGGTGAGCGCTGTGACGTAGAATGCATCCGTTCAAGACACACTGGTCCCAACCCAAGCCTCATGGTCTGGGGTGTGATAAGCTACTCTCGTTCACCTTTGGTGTTTAAGAAAGGGAGCTAACCGGCGCTCAGCATGTGCAGAATGTTTTTAGCTCAATTCTTTTGCCTTTCTTGCAACAGGAAGGTGATGTGTTGTCCCAACAGGATTATGCTCGCCCATACTCTGTCCTTGAAACTCAACGTGCTCTGCAAGACGTGCAGCAACTTCCCTGACCAGCACCACCTTTGGGCTTGTCTCCAATCGAGCACGAATGAGATATGATGACGCGAGAAGTTATTTGTGCGAGTCGTCAACCAACAACTCTTGTAGAACTACGTGAACACGTCGAGTAGGCGTGGCATAACCTATCCCAGGGCAGTATTCACCATCTGTACGATGCACTAGATGCCAGAGTCAGTTCCTGTATTGCCACCACATACTAATATGGGTGTTCCACCTTGAGTCGATACCTAGTTCTTCAGAACGACTTGTGTTATTAATATGAAAATGTAACCTTTCCATGTATTCCAGTCGCACTGTTACAACAATAAATCATCAGTGGATTGGAAACCTCCAAAAAGAGTGTACTGATGTTTTCTCTGGAATATATATAAGTGCAGATATTTTTATATGTAGTACCTTAATATGTGGACTCATCAGTGTATTGGTTGTTTTTTATCTGCAAACATGTCATCTAATTTACTACCTGATGTTTTCTGCTTGGTTGTAACTGCACCACTAAGCATAATATGCCTGTCAACGCGGACTGTTTTGCGTACAAACATCGGCACTTCAACACCTGACCAGCTGTACAAGCATCAATGCCTTGCTCTTGCCATATTTACTTAGAGGTAGTACCTGACCTAAAATCATATGGCTTGTAATAGCTATAATTATTAGTTTGCAAATGACGTAAGTACTGATGCAATGTTGTTCAGTACCCCATCCTCAGTCACCAACAGAAATCAGTAGAAATACTCGCACCACAAAATCCACACACACACACACACACACACACACACACACACACACACACACACACACAGATGTGTGTATATATATACTTTGAAACTACAGGGTCACAGTTACCAGTCACAGTTTATTTTATTTCCACTATGCGTTTAAGATGTTTAAATCTCCATCATCACTTGGATTTATGTCAGTTACGAAGATATATCTATTTTGTGTACATACTTGGGGCAGCTTCTGCCCTCTCTCCAGTGATGTGTGTGATGATGTATGCAATGTAAACACGACCGAAAAAGCAACCTGAGACCACTGAAATCAGTTCCACTGGTTACAGTATTTGATATAGCTCCATACAGTAATGCAAAACAGTCTTCCAAAGTAGTGCGTGCCGTTAACGATTTAACAATTCAAAATTTTAAGGAAAGCTTGCAACAGTTAGACTGGGATGAGGTGTACAGAGGTGCTAATTTAAAATTTGACCTACTTCATTATACCTTTGGGAGTATATTTGAAAACAGTTTCCCTAAGAGAACAGTGAAATATATATGTAAGAAACCATGTAAAAAGCTATGGCTTACTAAAGGGATAAGATATATCCTGTAAACAGAAAAGGGAAATGTATCTTATAGCTAGGAGGAGTAATGATCCCGAAACACTGAAACATTATAAAAACTACTGCACTGTGTTAAGAAAAGTTATTAAAAAGTCCAGAAGTACGTGCATTATGTCTGAGATTGGCACATCCGATAATAAAATTAAAACAAATTGGAATACTGTTGAAAAGGAAACAGGGCAACTCAGAGCACAGGAAGACTGTATTTTTGTCAAACACAATGAAAGTTTGTTAACAAGAAGTCAGAAGTAGAAAACAATTTTTAAGTGTTGTAGAAAAAATAGGATTCAGTTATTCATTAGAAAATGCAAGGCAGTATATGGGAGAGGCAGCACCTATGCAATTTGATAAAATTGAAATTCAACCCAGCTCTCCTACTGAAATTAGGAAATAATAAATTCACTCAAAAGTAAAAGCCCACATGGAATTGATGGCATTTCCAACAGTGTACTAAAAGCTTGTTCCCAACAAATAAGTAGGATTCTCAGCTACATATTTAGTAGCTCACTGAAATAGGGAATTTTTCCAGATAGACTGAAATATGCTATTGTTAAATCATTGCATAAAAAAGGGGATAGGGCTGATGCTAACAACTATCACCCATCTCACTTCTGACAGCTTTATCCAAAATTCTTCAAAAAGTAATGTATTTAAGAGTTTCATCAAATATCTGTAAAAATTCAAAATGTCAATGTGGCTTTCAGAAAGGATTTTCAACAGAAAATGCTATATATGATTTCACTGCTCAAATATTAAATGCACTGAACAACCGAACATCATCCATTGTGTTATTTAGTGATCTCTCAAAGTCTTTTGATTGTGTGAATAATGAAATTCTTCTAGATAAGCTGAAGTATTATGGTATGAGTGTGACAGTGCTCAAATGGTTTAATTCATACTTAACAGGAAGATTGCAGAAGGTTGAAATTAACAGAACAAATAGTTTGCAAAAATCAGCAGAGTCCTATAAGTGGAGAGGTATCAAAAATAGCGTCCCACAGGGTTCAGACTTGGGTCCCATGCCACTCTATATTCAAGAAGATACAAAGCTAGTTCTTTTTGCTGATGATACAAGTATAGTAATCACACCCAACAAGCAAGAATCAGCTGAGGAAATTGTAAATAATGTCTTTCAGAAAATTATTAAGTGGTTATCTACAAATGGATTCTCGCTAAATTTTGAGAAAACACAGTATATACAATTCTGTACAGTAAATGGCATAGCACGATTGACAAATATAGACTATGAACAGAAGTCTTCTGCTAAGACAGAGTACTCAAAATTTCTGTGTATGAGCATTGATGAGAAATTGAAATGGAACAAACACATCGATGATCTGCTGAAACAGTTAGGTTCAGCTACTTACGCTATTAGGGTTATTGCAAATTTTGATGATAAACATATCATTAAATTACCCTACTATGCCTATTTTCATTCACTGCTTTCATGTTGTTGTTGTTGTGGCCTTCAATCCAGAGACTGGATTGATGCAGCTCTCCACGCTCCTCTATCATGTGCAAGCTTCTTCATCTCCCTGTACCTACTGCAACCTACATCCTTCTGAATCTGTTTAGTGTATTCGTCTCTTGGTCTCCCACTACGATTTTTACCCTCCACGCTGCCCTCCAATACTAAATTGGCGAGCCCTTGATGCCGCAGAATATGTCCTAGCAACCTATCCCTTCTTCTAGTCAAGTTGTGCCATAAATTTCTCTTCTTCCCAATTGTATTCAATACCTTCTCATTAGTTATGTGATCAACCCACCTAATCTTCAGCATTCTTCTGTAGCACCACATTTCGAAAGCTTATATTCTTTCATATGGCATCATATTTCCGGACAGTCCGTCAATAAGAGAGAAAGCATTCGTTGCTCTAAAGCTGGTAATCAGAATAACAGCTGGGCCCACCCAAGATCACCTTTCAGACGTTTATTTAAGTAACCCGCGATATTCATAGTACCTTCGCAATACATATATCCACTTATGAAATTTGTCATTAATAACCCATCCCAATTAAAAAATAACAGCGAGGTGCATACCTACAACACTAGAAGAAAGGATGATCTTCACTATTCTAAATTAAATCTCGCTTTGGCACAGAAAGGGGTGAATTATGCTGCCATAAAAATCTTTGGTCATTTTCCAAATAGTATTAAAAGTCCGACAGATAGCCAACCAGCATTTAAAAGCAAATTAAAAGAATTTCTGAATGACAAATCCTTGTACTCAGTAGATGAATTCTTAGATATGAAGTAGTAACTGTAAAAAAAAATTATTTTGTATAAAGAAAACTTATGTTAAAATGACACGTTCCACATCATTACGAAATTTTGTACTCATGATCTATGGAACAAAGATTAATGTATGTATGTGCCCCAGAGTCGTATTCAAGACACATGCCTGTCTTATTACCTGACATGCATCCAGCAGATAATGTAAGTTTAAGTCTCTGAAACGTACGGGCAAAGTAAAATAAGTGGCTACTGTTATCTGTAAACTTCAATTGGGATTGAGGATGTACAGAATTCCGATTTTCGTAACACGTTATTTCGTATTATTAATAATATACTTGCGTCAGTTAGTTCTACAAAGGAATTTGTCAGTGGAGTAGGAGTTTGCCGCTAACAAATCCCTAATGGTCCTCTTAAAATGAGCTTTACTAGTATCTAAACTTTTTACATCTGCAGGAAAGTTGTTGAAGAAATGTTTCGGGAATAAAGCAAACAGCTTAAAATATTTGTAAAGATTATTCTTGTTTCTAGTACTGATTCCATGATTTATTTATGACATATTTCATTAAGGAAGAAATATATTGGAATCGGTAGCTAGTTTCCTCAGTTCCATGAAGAGGCCGCTGCAGAACGTTCTTGAACTCACGCAGCATATAATTCGTATTACACGCTTTTAGACTCTGAAAATTTTAGCTTACTCGTAGGACATTAAACTAAAACTAAACTCTGCCCGAACAGGCCATGTAGGCCCAATGGTACAGATCGGTCGCCGTGTCATCCTCAGCCCATAGTCGTAACTGGATGCGGATACGGAGGGGGCATGAAGTTAGCACACCGCTCTCCCTGCCGTACGTCAGTTTGTCAGACCGAAGCCGCTACTTCTCGATCAAGTAGCCCCTCAGTTTGCCTCACAAGGGCTGAGTTCATCCCGCTTGCCGACAGCACTCGGCATACCGGATGGTATCCATCCAAGTGCTAGCCCATCCCGAGAGCGCTTAACTTCGGCGATCAGACAGGTACCGCTGTTACCACTGCGACAAGGCCCTTGGCACCCGTATGACGTTACAAACTGAAAATAAGAGAAGTATGCTAGTTTTTTACTTTTATGTCACCTGTGTCTGATAACATTCGCATGGCAAGTAAAAATTTGTTTATGTGCTTCAGCAGTTCTGAGGTATTCTGTTCCCAACTGAATTTATTATCGAGTTGAAATTCCAAGAACACTTACCACTGTCAACATTTTCTATCTGTTCTGTATTTTAGACGGGTACTGGGAGGCGCTCTCAATAGTTTTCGAATAGCATATAGCGTGGATTTTCAAAGTTTAATAACAAAAAAATGTCTAGCAACAATTTATTAATTCCCATGTTAGTTTCACTGACCGCACATTTACTTCAAATGATACGGTGATTTACACAGTCAGACATCTTTGACCGATCGCAGACAACATCAGCACCCTGTAATTTCTTACCTAAAATATTAAGTACATTTTCAGTGTACGTGTAAACAGACTTCTCAACAGCAGGATCTTCAAGAAATTCATTTGTAAGTTACTGTTTCCTAAAATTTTCGAAAATGCTGGTATTTCTGTACAGAAGCTTAACTCAATGATATTTCAGCCAGTTGGGAAATGTTCCAGTGACAAACGACTGGTTACACAAATAACTTACTACTAACCACAGAAGGATACACTAATTAACTTTGTCAGTATTTTATCGTAACGATTATAATTGTTTTTATATTTTCAAGATTTTATTCTAGACATTAGTTTGTCTGGTACAGTGAGGATTATTTTCACATTACTGACGTTATAAGCATAACTGTCGTAATACATTCCATGGCAGCATCGACTCAACGTGACAAACCCCATCGCTTACGTAATATTATGGAAAGCTTGTCAAAAACTTTTGCGTTCTATACACATCTGTTAATAACATATAATGAATACTTTATCTTGCGAAACACAACTAGCTCTTTACTCACACGAAGGAATTTCAAATTAATGCCGTATTTCTAGATTTCCAGGTTTTTGACAATGTACCACACAAGCAACTTGAAGTGAAATTGTGTACTTACAGAATATCGTCTCAGTTATGTGACTGGATTTGTGAGTTCCTGTCAGAGATGTCGCAGTTCGTAATAATTGACGGAAGGTCATCGATTAAAACACAAGTGATTTCTGGCGTTCCCAAAGGTAGTGTTATAGTCCCTCGGCTGTTCCTTATCTATATAAATGATTTAGGATACAGTCTGACCGGCCATCTTAGGTTGTTTGCAGATAATGCTGGCGTTTGTCGTGTAGTAAAGTCATCATTAGATCAAAGCAAATCTGTGTGATACGGAAATTGGCAACTGACCTTAAATAATGAATTACCGTCGCGCTTTCGTATGACTCAGCTGCACAGCGACTGGGATTCACGATATCCAGATTTATGGCGCTATACGATAAGTTCGTTGATTCGAATAAAGCGTATGCGGCATGAAGATGGCAAAATGAATTACCGTAACTGGTTGCTTTCGAAATAAAATGGAAGATCTTAAAGTGTACGGCTGATGGTAACGTTTGTTGAACTGAAAAATTTATTAATGTCTGAGTTCCGAAATGCGATGTAATTCAACATCTACATCATACTCCGCAAGCCACCTAATGGTGTGTGGTGGAGGGCACTTCCAGTACCATTATCTTATCCCTGTTCCACTAGCGAATAGTGCGTGAAAAGAATGATTGTCAGTAAGACTCTGTATTGGCTCTAATTTCTCGAATTTTCTCCTCGTAGTCAATACGCGAGCTGTATCTGAGGGGGAAGTAATATGTAGTCTGACTCCTCCTGAAAAGTGCTGTCCCAAAATTTCGATAGTAAATCTCTCCGTGATGCACAACGCCTGTCTTGCAACGTCTGCCAGTGGAGTTTGTTTAGCATCTCCGTAACGCTCTCTCGCCAGCTAAACGATCCCGTGACGTAACGCGCCGCTCTTCGTTGGATCTTCTCTATCAGTCCTACCTGATAGGGATCCCAGATAGATGAACAATACTCAAGAAGCGCATGAACAAGCACCTTATAAGCCTCTTCTTTCGTGGATGAGTTACATTTCCTTAAGATTCTTCCGATGAATCTGAGTCTGGTATCTGGTTTTCCCACTATCTGTTTTATGTGGTCACTCCACTTAAGGTCGCTCTGGATATTTTACGGCTAGATATTTTACGGCAGACGCTGTCCCCAGGTGTTTGTCATCAATAGTGTAGCTGTACAGTAGTGGATTTGTTTTCCTGTGTACGCGCAATATGTTACATTTATTTACGTTCATGGCTAACTGCCAGAGCCCGCACCATTCATCAGTTCTCTACAGGTCGCTCTCCAAATTCTTACTATCTTCTGGCGTTGCTACTTCGGTGTAGACAATTGCATCTTCTGCGAATAGCCCTAAAGAGCATCCGACGCATTCTACTTGATCATTTATGTATATTGTCAACAGCAATTGTCCTATCACGCTTCTCTGTGGTACTCCGGATATTACCTCTACATCTGTCGATTTTCTTCCGTTAAGAACGACGTGTTGAGTTCTATCTGCAAGAAAGTCTTGGATCCAATCGTAGGTCTGCTCCAATACTCCGTAAGCTCGTATTTTTTTCATTAAGCGGCAATACGGGACGGTGTCAAATGCCTTACTGAAATCAAGGAACACGGCATCAACCTGACCGAGCTGAGTTTCGCAGGATCTCTCTTTGCGAAATATATGTTGATTTCTACAGAGGAGATGTTCATTTTCGAAAAACTGGTGAACGTGACAACTCCTTGTTCCTTGATTTTCACTCTATAGAAATATTATGTTAATCCTGTAGCATTTAACGTAATTACACCAGTGGTAACAAATGTTCAAAGAGGCAGATTATGACTGGGTCTGAAGACTTGAAGAACAGCTGAATGGCATTCTAGACTGCAAGAAATATAACTGGAAGTACAAATTCTTGTGTCTGACGAAATGTTCAACTCATAACTGTTTGTATGTATTAATTATGGTAGAATTATGCTATTCGGTTTCATTCTTAAACTAAATGCTTGTCTGAAACCTAAACTTTCTGAAGACTTTGATTTTTCTATGACATATAATGGCAAAAATTACAAAAAAAATAGAACAAAATTTTTAAAATACCGAATGTTACAATAGGCGTTCAAACGAGCAATACGTGGAGTTTACGTCACGGCATAAACCTGGACCTAAACGTGACAAATTCCTCAATTCAGCTGTGTACAAAATTAATTACTGTGACTGTGATCACTTTTACACAGGTATGATAAGACTGTCATGTAAAACACGTTTTAAAGATCACACTCCCAAAATAAAAAAAAAGATTTTGGTAAATCCCTTGTCAGAAATAAATACACTCCTGGAAATGGAAAAAAGAACACATTGACACCGGTGTGTCAGACCCACCATACTTGCTCCGGACACTGCGAGAGGGTTGTACAAGCAATGATCACACGCACGGCGCAGCGGACACACCAGGAACCGCGGTGTTGGCCGTCGAATGGCGCTAGCTGCGCAGCATTTGTGCACCGCCGCCGTCAGTGTCAGCCAGTTTGCCGTGGCATACGGAGCTCCATCGGAGTCTTTAACACTGGTAGCATGCCGCGACAGCGTGGACGTGAACCGTATGTGCAGTTGACGGACTTTGAGCGAGGGCGTATAGTGGGCACGCGGGAGGCCGGGTGGACGTACCGCCGAATTGATCAACACGTGGGGCGTGAGGTCTCCACAGTACATCGATGTTGTCGCCAGTGGTCGGCGGAAGGTGCACGTGCCCGTCGACCTGGGACCGGACCGCAGCGACGCACGGATGCACGCCAAGACCGTAGGATCCTACGCAGTGCCGTAGGGGACCGCACCGCCACTTCCCAGCAAATTAGGGACACTGTTGCTCCTGGGGTATCGGCGAGGACCATTCGCAACCGTCTCCATGAAGCTGGGCTACGGTCCCGCACACCGCTAGGCCGTCTTCCGCTCACGCCCCAACATCGTGCAGCCCGCCTCCAGTGGTGTCGCGACAGGCGTGAATGGAGGGACGAATGGAGACGTGCCGTCTTCAGCGATGAGAGTCGCTTCTGCCTTGGTGCCAATGATGGTCGTATGCGTGTTTGGCGCCGTGCAGGTGAGCGCCACAATCAGGACTGCATACGACCGAGGCACACAGGGCCAACACCCGGCATCATGGTGTGGGGAGCGATCTCCTACACTGGCCGTACACCACTGGTGATCGTCGAGGGGACACTGAATAGTGCACAGTACATCCAAACCGTCATCGAACCCATCGTTCTACCATTCCTAGACCGGCAAGGGAACTTGTTGTTCCAACAGGACAATGCACGTCCGCATGTATCCCGTGCCACCCAACGTGCTCTAGAAGGTGTAAGTCAACTACCCTGGCCAGCAAGATCTCCGGATCTGTCCCCCATTGAGCATGTTTGGGACTGGATGAAGCGTCGTCTCACGCGGTCTGCACGTCCAGCACGAACGCTGGTCCAACTGAGGCGCCAGGTGGAAATGGCATGGCAAGCCGTTCCACAGGACTACATCCAGCATCTCTACGATCGTCTCCATGGGAGAATAGCAGCCTGCATTGCTGCGAAAGGTGGATATACACTGTACTAGTGCCGACATTGTGCATGCTCTGTTGCCTGTGTCTATGTGCCTGTGGTTCTGTCAGTGTGATCATGTGATGTATCTGACCCCAGGAATGTGTCAATAAAGTTTCCCCTTCCTGGGTCAATGAATTCACGGTGTTCTTATTTCAATTTCCAGGAGTGTACACTACGTAAGATATACAAATTAACATGAAGCTGCTACATACAGCGTCTAAAGGAAGATTGCTCTGTGTGCTACAGGAAATCGAAATCTTTAGTAGAAAAAAGTGTTGTGCAGAACAGATTTTAAATGCAAACTGCGAGTTTCATCAGAACGAGTATTTTAACATTGCTGAGGAACTGCTCTGGTGATGTGATATTTTGACGACGTGTGTTAAAATATTACACGATGATGTGCTGAAGAAAAAGTGATTATCACTGTGGTGTCACCGCCAGACACCACACTTGCTAGGTGGTAGCCTTTAAATCGGCCGCGGTCCATTAGTATACGTCGGACCCGCGTGTCGCCACTGTCAGTGATTGCAGACCGAGCGCCGCCACACGGCAGGTCTAGAGAGACTTACTAGCACTCGCCCCAGTTGTACAGCCGACTTTGCAAGGAAAGGTTCACTGACAAATACGCTCTCATTTGCCGAGACGATAGTTAGCATAGCCTTCAGCTACGTCATTTGCTACGACCTAGCAAGGTGCCATTATCAACAGATATTTAACTTGTGATGCCTGTACCATCAGACTGATGTTCTCCAATTATGGATTAAAGTTAAGTATTCTACCAGTTACCTCCTGTTTTGCTAGTCTTATTTCTCTGACCTGTTCCAGACCTCACGCCGGCCTGCGTGAGCTTAAACGCGTGCCTTTCGGCTACCGGTCATAGTGGATTGGCTGTCTGGCCAGTCCACTACAATCACACTTCCTGCCTCGTCTGAAGACGGAAGGACGGCGACTCTGCTTCCGCGTGGCGCTGCGCCATTCGTCCGCAACAGCACACTGGCGAGTACCGGCAACAACATCAGCACACAGCGTGCCGGGTAGAAGCTGCTCCTGGCGGCTGTGATGAATTCTTCCGTGACACAACCACCTTCCCCCTCTGCTTCCCTTTTGTATTTTACATTTTATTTATTAAATTATTTCGCTATTTTCTGATGCGAAACGAACCTTTTTACATTAAAACATTCTGTTTTTGTACTTTACATTTTGTTTGTTAAATTGCTTTTTTAAGCAAAGAAGGGAAAGGAGAGAGATGGAAGGAATATATAGAGGGTCTATACAAGGGAGATGTACTTGACGGCAATATTATGGAAACGGAAGAGGACGTAGAGGAAGATAACAAGAAGATTCGATACTGCGTGAAGAATTTGACAAAGCACAGAAAATTTTAGTCGAAACAACGCTCCAGGTGTAGACAACATTACGTTAGGCTACTGATAACGTTAGGAGAGCCAGTCCTAACAAAACTCTTGCATCCGGTAAGCAAGTTGTAAGAGGCAGGCGGAATAACCTCAGCCTTCAAGAAGAACATAACAATCCCAGTTCAAAAGAAAGCACGAGCTGACAGATGTGAAAATTACCTAATTATCCGTTTAATAAGTCACAGTTGCAAAATACTAACACACATCCTTTACAGACAAATGGAAAATCTGGCAGAAGCCGACAACGGGGAAGATCAGTTTGGATTCTGCAGATATGCAGGGAAACGGTTGACAATAGTGACCCTACGACTTCTCATAGAAGATGACTTAAGGAAATGAAAACCTACGTTTCTAGCATTTGTAGACATAGAGAAAGCTTTTGAAAATGTTGACTGGAACACACTCTTCCAAATTCTGAATGTGGCAGGGGTAAAATACAGGGAGGAAAGTCTATTTACCATTTGTACAGAAACCAAACGGCAGTTATAAGAAACGAGGGGAACGAAAGGGAAGCAGTGGTTCAGGAAGGAGTGAGACAGAGTTGTAGACTATCCTTAATGTTATACAATCTGTATATTGAGCAAGCAGTAAAGGAAACAGGAGAAAAAGTTGGAGTAGGAATTAAAGTCCAAGGAGAATAAATAAAACTTTGAGGTTTGCCAATGACACTGTAATTCTCTCAGAGACAGCAAAGGACTTGGAAGAGCAGTTGAACGGAGTGGACAGTGTCTTGAAAGGAGGATATAAGATGAACATCAACAAAAGCAAAACGAGGATACTGGAATGTAGAAGAAATAAATCAGGTGATGCGAGGGATTTGGACTAGGATTGAGACACTTAAAATAGTAAATGAGTTTTGTTATTTTGGAAGCAAAATATGTGATGATTGTCGAAGTAGAGAGGATATTTAACGTAGACTGGCAATAACAAGAAAAGCGTTTTCGAAGGGGAGAACATCGATTATAGATTTAAGTATCAGGAAGCCCTTTCTGAAAGTATTGGTATGGAGTGTAACCAAGTATGGAAATGAAACATCAGCGATAAACAGTTTAGACAAGAATAGAATAGAAGCTCTTGAAGCGTGATGCTACAGAAGAATGCTGAAGATTAGATGGGTAAATCACATTACTAATGAGGAGCTACTGAACAGAATTGGGGAGAAGAGAAATTGGTGATGCAATATGACTAAAAGAAGGGATCGGTTGGTAGGACATATTCTGAGGCATCAAAGGATCAATAGTTTAGTAATGGAGGAAATCGTGGGTGGCGGGGGGTAAAAATCGTAGAGGTAGATCAAAGGATGAATACAGTAGGCAGTTTCAGACGGTTGTAGGTTGCACTAGTTACTCGGAGATGAAGAGGCTTGTACAGGATAGGGTAGCTTGGAGAGCTGCATCAAACCAGTTAGTGGTGCTCTCTAGCAATTGTACGTTTCTTTTTCCCTTAAATAGCATTATCAGGAAACACAGAGTAATTTTAAAGACACATTACTTGATTGCAGCCGGCCGGTGTGGCCGTGCGGTTAAAGGCGCTTCAGTCTGGAACCGCGTGGCCGCTACGGTCGCAGGTTCGAATCCTGCCTCGGGCATGGATGTGTGTGATGTCCTTAGGTTAGTTAGGTTTAATTAGTTCTAAGTTCTATGCGACTGATGACCTCAGAAGTTAAGTCTCATAGTGCTCAGAGCCATTTGAGCCAACTTGATTGCACGACATGTGACATGCTACGCCCTGTAATGACATTTTTGTCACTTTGTTTTCTTTTTATATTGCACATATCAGTAGATAGAACTTTTTACGAAAAGTATTTTTTCCGTCTGTTTTACATCCGAAGGTGATTGATAGTGCATAGCATTTATGCAGTATCATGATACTCTCTTACAAAAACTTAAGATTTGAGATTGATGGCTGTACACACAGCTGATTTGAGTCTTACTTTACAAACAGAATGCAAAAGATCGTGCTGAATAATTCATACAATGTCCGAAAGGTAGAAAATTTTAGTGGCTGGGGAGTTCCACGGGATTCAGTTTTGTGTCCACTCCTATTCCTTGTATATGTCAATGATCTTCCACTTAACAGTCAACAAACAACATTGGTGCTTTTTGCAGATGATACTAATTTTATAATATATCCCTATAGAGAGAAAGCAACAGAAGAATTGATAAATTAAATTTTCTGAAGATTTAATAAATGGTTGTCTGAAAATGGATTCTCCCACAATTTTGAAAAAAACACTGTATATTCAGTTACGTGCAACGAATACAGTCGTACCATCAAATGATGTAGGACATGAGTAGAAGTCAGTAAGTGAGTAGAATCCTCCAAACTTTTGGTTGTTCATACTGATGAAAAAGTGAACTGGAAGAAGCATATTATTGAGCTTCTCAAACAATTAAGTTCAGCTACATTTGACGGGGTTAAAGCCGAAGTGGTGTAAATCACGTTTTTAAAATTATTGACGTAAGTGCTGCAATACAATTTTGAAATATAGATCTGTTAAATGGAAGAATGGTGTAACTCACAGTTTTGTTCTTACCGCCATAGATGGCGTTAGCAGTTTCACTTGTGAATGAAACGGCCGCTTTGTTTACAGGCATTGCGGTGCAAGTCTGACTTACGCCATTACTCCTCTAAGTGCTTCTAAGGTGTGCTTTCGTACTGTGTAGTTTACGTGTTTTGGTGAAGATGGATCCTCAATTTGATGAAGACACAAGTAGTGAGCCCAGTATGTTGCAAAATGCAGGATCTAGTGATGATTATGATCCTTCAGAGAATGAAATGTTTGGTTCTTCAGGTAAGTTTAACTCACGTAGTGTATCATTTGGCCAATTACGTTAGTAACACATTATCATGTCTTTGAAGTTTAACAATGACTGGCCTATAAACGTAATTTCACTGAAAATAGTAGCAAACGTGGTGCGCAAGCTAAACGATGTAGCATAATTTCTGCAAAACAATTCGGAAAAATAATAACAGTCTTGATACACAACCTCAAAACGCCGTAGCATAACATTCGGAAAATAATTATGCGTGTTTGTTTGGTTGTAGAGGAAGAAGTGGAAATAACACAACAAGAATTACCAAATCGAAGTAGAAAGAGGCAAAAAAGCAGGAAAGAAAGAAAAAAAGAAATTTGGGTCAGGCATATGAAACTAAGGAAGGGAGAAAGGTTCCTGAAAAGACGTTCTCAAACATAAATTGTAACTGCAGATTAAAATGTATAGATAAGATATCAGAAGTGGCACGCAGAAGTTCATTCGAAACATTTTGGAATTTAGGTTCTTTTTCCTGTCAGAATGCTTTTCTATGTCGGTTAATTAAGCAAATAAGTCCTGAACACAGGCGCCCTAGAGAAGGGTCAAGATTGCCAAAGTCAACCAGCAATCAATTTTATATTCAAGTTGGTGGAACTAGTGTTAAAGTACGCAAACAATATTTCCTTCAAACATTCCAAATATCAGATGGGCGGATGACCAGAGCTGTACAAAAGTTGAAAATGGGAGAGCAACCAGGATCGGACGAACGAGGAAGTGGGATACCCGTGAACAAAATATCTGATGAAAGACTGGATATTTTCCGGAAGCATATTTCATCATTCCCCTCATACCAGTCTCATTATACAAGAAAAATCGAAACAGAAAATATTTATCCCCTGACCTTAATGTACGTCTTATGTATAACTTATACAGAGAATACTGCAAAGAGAAAAAAATCTTACCTGTTAAAGAGCCCATTTATCGCAGATGTTTCAGTCATGACTTCAACTTGCATTTTCATGCTCCACGTAAAGATACCTGTGTGAAGTGTGACAAGTACAAAATACAGATGTCCACTTTAGAAGATGCAGTAGAAAGAAAGAACGTGCAAGTACAACACGAACTTCATTTTCGAAAGGCGGAGGCTGCTAGGACATCCATGAAATTAGATAAAGAAAAGTCACAGAAAGATAAATTGTATTATGCCTTCACTTTGGACTTGCAGAAAGCTCTACCATTCCCCAAACTGACCACTTCTGTGGCCTATTATAAAAGAAGCATGTACTTATACAATCTTGGCTGTCATGAGCTGTCAACTGATATTGGCTTTATGTACACATGGGATGAGAGAATGGCCTCACGTGGGTCACAAGAAATAGGTTCTTGTGTTAAAAACATATTACTACAAGAGCTTCAGCTTCAAAACATGTTGTCATGTATAGTGACACTTGTACGGGGCAAAATAGGAATTTGAAATTTGCATTGTGTCTCATAAAATTGCTTCACACCAGTGTTAACATCGACATTATGGACCATAAATTTATGGTTAGTGGCCACTCATATCTCCCTAATGATTCAGATTTTGAATCTATAGAATCCTATGCAAGAGGTAAAACAGTTTATGTTTCTGCTGATTGGTGCTCCATAATCGCAAACTCAAGAAGAAAAAAAGCTTTTATTGTTACGAAAATGTCACGTGAAGACTTCAAGTCAACGAAGAATCTTGAACAAGCTACTACAAGGAGAAAACAAAATGTCGCTAAAAAACCAGTATCGTGGCTTAATATGCAGTGGATTCGTTACTGAAGAACGAAACTTTTATGCTCTATTACAAGGAGACTCTTAATGAGGATTTTCCATTCTCCGCTCTATGTCTAAAGCCAGCCAACCCAGGAAGGCCAGTTTCACTTGGACGTATTGCTATGGAAAACCTATACCATGGACCAAGACCTGTAACCAAGGAAAAGAAAAGGGACATGCTAGATCTTCTACCATACATTCCACCCATCAACCATGCTTACTTCCAGCGACTTACAACAGCCGAAGCAACAGTAGATGATGCACGCCCGCTTGATGTTGTTGACATTGAACGTGACTGAATGACTGAACGTTGTCATAGCTAATAAAGGATATTTCGTTGTACTGCTCTTAGTTATTTCTGAAATATATCATTTGTCATGAAAAATACTTTTTGGTTTTATTTAAATTTACTGCAAATACAAGATTGGTTAAAGGCAAAATGGTGTAAGTCATTTGGGCCCTTCAAAAGACACATAATTTTGTATTAAACCGTTTTCAATTATGAACATATTGAAACAATGACACATTCCTGTGATGTAAAACACAAAAAAGTGGTATTGATTTCTTGTGGAATTTATTGTAATGCTTCTCACAAAACCTTCTGTTTCTCAAAATGCATGAAACATGACTTACACCACTTTGGCTTTAACCCCCTCATTTGTTCTTCGTACAATCTGAATCTTGGAAGCAAAGGTATCAAATTCCTGACATATTTGGAATATTTTCCTTAATAGTGTCATACGGAATAATTTACTGCGATAATTCATCACTTAGAAAGAAAGTATTGATCACACAAAAGCAAGCAGTAAGAATAATATGTGGTGTACACTCGCGGAAGTTATGTTCGTACCTCCTCTAGGAGCTAGGCATTGTAACTCCGCCGTCACAATACATATATTCTCTAATGAAATTCATTTCGTCATTAGTAGTCCATCACAATTTGAGGAGAACATGATGTGCATACTTACAACACTAGAGGGAAAAATGACCTTTATTACCCATCGTTAATACTGACAGTGGCTCACAGAGGAGTTCAACATATAGCTACAAATATTTTTGGTCGTTTGCCTAACATCATAAAACGTCTGACAGGTAGAGAAAGAAACTTTTAAATCTAATTTAAAATCATTTCCCCCGGAAAACTCCTTCTATAACAGTGAATAATTTGTACCTGAAAATGGAAATTCAGTATAAAAAGTTCAGGTGCATGAGTAGAACTAAAAATGTGTTCATTAATGTTAACGCTAATCACATATCCTGAAACTGAATCGGTCCATATCATTTCGATAGAAGAATCGTTCAAATGATATACGGAACATGTAACAAACAAACTATATATTCGGCCAAATTGTAACACCGAAAATGCAGATGAAACACCATCTGCACCATCCAAAATTTTTTGCCGTTTAATATATATGGATAGCTTGTAATATATTGATATTTCTGAATCTGTGAGCTTTATTACAGAAACTATATTTAATACGTAATGAATGAATAGTGCATTTATTTGTGACCATATACACTGGAGCGTTAAAGAAACTGGTATAGGCAAGGGTGCTCAACTATAGAAAAATGTAAACAGGAAGATACGGCGCTATGATCGGCAATGCCTACATAAGACAAAAAGTGTGTGGCGCAGTTGTTAGATCGGTTACTGCTGCTACAACCGCAAGTTATCAAGATTTAACTTAGTTTGAACGTGGTGTTATAGTCGGAGCACGAGCGATGGAACACAGCATCTCCGAGGTAGCGATAAAGTGTGAATTTTCCAGCACGACCATTTCACGAGTGTACCGTGAATATCAGGAATCCGTTAAAACATCAGATCTCCGACATTGCTGCGGCCTGGAAAAGATCCTGCAGAAACGGGACCAACGACGACTGAAGAGAATCATTCTACTTGACAGAAGTGCAGTCCTTCGACAAATTGATGCAGATTTCAATGCTGGACCACATAACGTCTCAGTCTGGCTAACTAGCGGTAGAGCTGTATATATTGACGTTATATAAAAAATCTTTTTGGGCTGCTCTGAAATTCCATCGAGTGCGTATTATTTGTCTCGATCAAGTCAAACAATTATGTGCTCCCCGGTGTATTTAAACACAGCTGCACGTAGGGATATATCAATTCCTATTCCAGTATTAATCATAGCTTCATTACATGCACAACACCAATATCTCCACTAAAGTTTTTCAGTTTACTAGAGACTAGTAGTTCGTAACAGAGCGATAATTTGTTAATGGGGCAAAGAGTACTTATGTACGCCGCGTCCCTTGGGCAATCAATGTCGCCGCACAGATAATTATTTACTGAGTACACAATGGTGAACGGATTGAAAGAAGTTATTAAAGCAGTAATAACATTGAATACTGGTTTATTGCACTATTTTCACATCCTGACATTGCCGTAAGGAAGTAGCTTTTCCTATCTGGGTGGAATTAATGACGTATACTTCAGTCCAAGATATTATGCAAGTTCCAGAGTCCATTAACTGATTTTACGAAAGTTAATTCTTTTCTCATAATTCGGTTTCAAAGTTTAATCTCTATGTCGGTCCATCATTAAAAGTTTCTAACTGTGGGTACTATCCAGTCTTTTGTTGAAAATATTCAATTCAAGACAATTTCGAATCTTTGACTATCTAGATTCTACGTGAGATCCTATTTGAAGTTACTGATTTACTTCCTACAAGTTCAGTGCGTCGTAGTAGATCACAAATCTTTAGCGTTCAAGAAAACAATCTCGTCGCGCCCACCTATACGAGCACACGCTGAGGTACGACTTGCTCCGGCAAACTCTCGTAACACAGTAACAATGTATGACTTTTTATTAGGTATTACACACGATTCTTAAAGAGTACTCATAAGGAGAATTCTTTGAGATCGTTCGTCCTGCTCCGTGATTTCTAATTACGGTATTTTGCGATCTACAATAATTTTATTTTGAAACTAATGAGATTCTATCGTTTTTATTTCTTTCTTTTTCAAAACACTAATCTACTTGGTGCTGATTTTTTTTCTATCTACGGGCTACTATTCAAGCAACATTGTTCCAAAAGCGACTTTGTTTCATTTTTTCTTTGTTTTTCTTTATGAAATTTGGAACTTGGTTTTTAGGACTTTTGGGCGTTGGGATACTATTTCTATATTCTTCATTTTTCATTCAAAGGAAGCGGAGTTACAACCATTAAAAGTGTCAGCGTGCGAACCATTCAACGAAACATCAAAACATCATCGACATGGGCTTTCGGAGCCGATGGCCCACTCGTGTACCCTTGATGACTGCACGACACAAAGCTTTACGCATGGCCTGGGCCCGTCATTAGACTGTTAATGACTGGAAACATGTTGCCTGGTCGAACAAGTCTCATTTCAAATTGCACCGAGCGGATGGACGTGTACGGGAATGGAGACAACCTCATGAATCCATGGACCCTGAATTTCAGCGGGGGGCTGTTCAAACTGGTGGAGGCTCTGTAATGGTGTGGGGCGTGTGCAGTTGGAATGATATGGGACACCTGATTTGTCTAGATACGACTGTGACAGGTGACACGTAGGTAAGCATCCTATCTGATCACCTGCATCCACTCACGTCCATTGTGCATTCCGACGGACTCGGGCGATTCCAGCAGGACAATGCGACACCCCACACGTCTAGAATTGCTACAGTATGGCCCCAGGAACACTATACTGAGTTTAAACACTTCCGCTGGTCACAAAATTCCCCAGACATGAACATTATTGAGCATATCTGGGATGCCTTGCAAAGTGCTGTTCAGAGGAGATCTCCATCCCCTCGTACTCTTACGGATTTATGGACATACCTGCAGGATTCATGGTGTTAGTTCCCTCCAGCACTACTTCAGACATTAGGAGAGTCCATGCCACGTCGTGTTGCGTCACTTCTTCGTGCTCGCGGGGTCTCTACACGATATTAGGCAAGTGTACCAGGTTCTTTAGCTCTTCAGTGTAGAATTGATTGTAATTATAAAGTAAATGTTGTATATTGCAGGGTAATCGCCAAGGGACCTATGTTTAAATGTTTCGATAGCAACGAAGAAGTGGCAGTAGCTGTGCCGTTGTTTATTTTTGCGTATGGAGAGTCTCCGTCGCTCCGCGAGCAGAGAGGAGATACACAAGATTCAGTCTTGAAAAAGTGCGGAAGTGATTGTTGGGCGCACGCGCAGACGTGGTGTGCAGTTACGATCGCGCCAACGTAGGCGCTCCTACTTTATTAATCCTCGAGTATTGGAAGCCTGGTCACAGTAGACAGGTGGATGAAGCTGCAATTCTAACTACTGCCTGCCCTATACTTATTCGTAGCTCGGGAGGCGATTCGGGGTTCTCATCCAGCAGCAGCAACAGTGGGAGCTCAGCATTGTCATCGGCTACAACAGCTGTCAGAGTATAACTAATATTGACCTGGCATTACCCAGTGGCATTTCTTTCACAAACTTTAATAACTATCTTTCATGAATAATAGCCTGCATTATTTAAAACTCACAGGGTACTTGTGTTATTGTTGCCCTCAGACATTATTACCAAGCAGGCTCCCTTTCCTTTACATGCAATAACCGAGTGTTGTAAAAATATGAAGATTGCCAGTTTTGTTTGTTTGATAATGACCAGTTTCACTGTAAATTTTGCTGCCTCAGTAAGTGTTCATTATTGTATTCCACAACAGAGACTTAACTAATTTGCAGTTTTGAGTATTAACTTCACCCACTTATGGTAACGTAAAATTTCACTGGCGAAACTAATAAGCACAAATTAAGAGTGGGAAATTTCATTTCTTCTATATTAAGCTTAGCAAGTGTCTTCTGGTGGCCTGGTACGTATTTCATATTTCTTATAAGTAAATCAGTTGATTATTTTCTTAAAATAAATTCAATTCAATGTTTCAATAATTAAAAGTAAATTATTTGCCTTTACAAATTTTGCATTACGTTACGATGAGGTTATTATAAGTCAATTTTTACGTAACCAAGTTTCGGTTTCAGTCAGTCACTTATTTAACCAGCAACTTCATTTAACATTGTTTTCAAAATGTAGTATTTCGGATTAAGTAACTGCAAACTCAGTGTTTTCTGATTCATTTATTTCCTCGTGAACTGTTGTGTTGTGAAAAGGCGTGACAACTTCCTATTGCCACGCCAGTGATTTTTTGCGTCTTTATCATTACCTTTCTTAGTATTTCGGATATTCATTGTCCTATTGGACTGACGACCGTTTAATTATCCCTGTTTTCGGTAATGAGTATTTTTTGTATTAAATATTACTTGTACCCTAGTCCCTCTTGCGTAGTTCGTAAACTACTGCACGAAATTCCACCCATTTCAAAAGTATTGTCACTATTTCGGTTAGGTTTTCAATAGATTCTTTCCCAGGTCTGTTGTATATTTTCCTCCTACTGACCAGTATTATTTTCCTTCGGTGATGATAGCCTACCTCCCTGTAAAATTTCACCAGGCATAAGCGATCACGGTCACTTATATCGCAATCCAATAGGCCGATGAGGAAGGGGCAGGTTACAAGACGTTTGTTTGATGCTGCAGACCAGTAGGATTATATTCCTGTTGATGTTGTTCTGATGTCTTTAAGGCTCATCCATACCGTCTCTCCTGATAATTTACTACCATACAAATATCTGTGAGTTATCTTTCTGTTTCTTCTGTTGTCAAAGCGACTTCCTGTTGTGAATCAACTTCCTCGTGTCCTTTCCTAAAAATGCTAGTAGCATCAACAAACAAGAATGGTTCTGCAACTGACAGCTTCGTAAATCATGTGTGAAAAACAAGAACAGCGGAGGGCATAACACACAGCCTGTGTTCTCTGTAGCGGTGCGGGACGATGGCTGGTCCACGAGGGGTGGATCTAGGCGTGGAGGGGAAGAGTGGAGAAGGGGAAGAGGAGAGGAGTGGAAGAGGGGAGGAAGGGAGGAGAGGTTTCGCCCCAGCCAGAACCGCTCTGTTTCCGCTCCTTGTCTTGTCCATTCGCGCCAAATACCCGTCACTAACAACCTTGACGACGAAATAATCAAGACGCCAGTCTTTTGTGTGTATAATAATGGCAGCCCATAATGTTCCTTCGAGTACCCCGTATCTAGGCTGAAGCCACTCACTTGTGATTAAATCCCGTGGAACCACCAAACTGAATAGATGTGGGCTCCTACGTTTCAAGCGCTGTTCCAAACAGCCACACACATTTTGTGAACGGTTAATACCGGGTGATTTTGAGAGAGTGTTGCGCTGTGATATGGCGCATGCACTTTCATAAAAACGCGTACGGGATATCTGTAATTAAACTTCCAGTTTCGAAACACTATAGAAAGAGAAGAACTACTCAGAATGACGTCAAATTTGAACAGCATATGATTGACGCAAGAGAAAACGTCATGAAAAAAAAAAGAAAATTTGGTACTGTAGATGGCGCTGGCTTGCTAAGGAAGATGACCAGAAAATGATTGACTGAAGTCGTCCATTGAGGCTGTAAAAGCAGAAGAAGAAGGAATTGGCGCTGTAAGGGTCTTAATGTAAATGGGGTCGGCTACAAAGGACTGATGAATCGTAATACGTCGGCTATGGTTTGAGTTGCAATTTACACCATCCGTACTGTTTAGTGTGCATGACTGCACAAGCTCGACTGTCAAAAGTTGTGGCACTGTTAGTTAGGTAAGCCCATCCGTCACTGCAAGGTCGTACCACATCGGATGGGAAAAAACAGTTTCTAAAAGTACTTGTCCCGAGGCCATAAACAGCATAAAAAGCAAAATTGCATCAGCTTTTAACTATCCTGCGGCCAAAGGCCGCATCCGTTCTTAATTGTTCTTCGGCCATAAACGGCATAAAAAGAAAAATGTCATTACTTTTAATAGTCCGAAGGCCAAAAACCGCATAAAAAGTTATGTCGGTTTTTAATTTTCTTGGGTCCAAAAACTGCATAAACAGCAAAATGACATCGGTTTCTAATTGTCATGGTACTGGCGCGAGAAATGGTCAATATTCTGTCCGCCGTTGTGTGTCACAATTTGAAATCGAGAAACGGTATGCTCCAGAAGAGATCGCAGTGCAGAATGAAGGCATTCACGACCGGATGACATAGCTACTGGTAAACCTTTCGGGATGTGAGGTCGTGGTCCAAGAAACTCTTCTGTTCCTGACGTTTCGTCCAGGACTGCGCTGGACATCCTCAGAGGCGCTCCTCTGCTGCGTCTTGCCGAGTAGTTTACTAACAAAAATGTCCTCGGTCCCGGGTTCGAACTCTGCCACCACGTAAATTTTGAACAAAAATCATCAGCAATAGAAGCCAAAGACTTCTGGCAAAAGAAGTCACCCTCATTCAGCTAACGGCCTTGTCAAAGAGGGCGAAGGAGCGGACAGAGGTTCAGCGTCCCCTCTTGTTCTTGGGATGGGAAAGTGACCCTGAAGTCAGAAGAATCAGCAACGGTCAATGGCATGAGGAGGGAAAAGGCAATGGAAACTATTGCATTACAGACACATACTGTGCATCCACAGGACATGGGGCTTGTAATGTCCCCATTGGCAAAAGATTCCGGAATAGTGCCCCATTAGGACCTCCATGGAGGGGGGGGGGGGGGGGGGGGGAACTGTGAAGGGAGAAATGACCATGAGGAAAAGATTGAAATTGAATAACAAACGAAAGGATAACGTCCTACGAATCGGGGCGTCAACTATCAGAAATTTCAACGTGGTAGTGGAGCTACAAAATCTGAAAAGGGAAATCTAAGGCTCAATATAGATATAGTGGGGGTCAGTGAAGTGAAATGGAAAGAAGACAAGGATTTCTGTCAGATGAGTATAGGGTAATACCAACAGCAGCAGAAAACGGTATAATGGGAGTAGGATTCGTTAGGAATCGGACAGTAGGACAGAAAGTCAGTTACAGCAAACAGTTCAGTGATAGGGTTCTTCTCATCAGAATCAACAGCAAATAAACTCGGACGACAATAGTTCAGGTATACATGCCGACGTCGCAAACCGAAAATAAGGAGATAGGAAAAGTATATAAGCATATTGGAAGGGTGATACAGTGCGTAAAGGGAGATGAAAATCTAATAGTCATGGGGGACTGGAATGCAATCGTAGGGGTCGTAGTAGAAGAAAAGATTACAGGAGAATATGAGCTTGGGACAAGGAAAGAGAAGGAAGAAAGACTAATAGAGCTCTGCAATAAATTTTAGCTAGTAATACCAAACACTCTGTCCAAGAATCACAAGAGGAGGGGTATCCTTGGAAAAGGCCGGCAGATAAGAAAAGATTTCAGTTACATTACATCACAGTCAGGCAGAGATTCCAAAATCAGGTACTGGATTGTAAGGCGTATCCAAGATCAGGGAAAGACTCAGATCACGTTTTAGTAGTGATGAAGAATAGACTGGAGTTTAAGAGATTAGTAAAGAAAAATCAATACCCAAAGAAGTGGGAACATAAGTACTAAGGAATGACGAGATGTGCTTGAAGTTCTCTGAGGCAATAGACACTGCGATAGGGAATAGCTCAGTAGGCAGTTCAGTTGAAGGGGAATGGAAATTTCTAAAAAGGGCAATCGTAGAAGCTGGAAAGAAAACCATAGGCACAAAGAAGATGCCTGCGAAGAAACCATGGATAACGCAAGAAATACTCCAGATGATCGATGAAAGAAGGAAGTACAAAAATGTTCGGGAAGATTCAGGAATACAGACATACAGTTCATTTAGGAGTGAAATATATAGGAAGTACTGCGAAGCTAAGGCTAAATAGCTGCAAAAAAAAAAATGTGAAGAAATTGAAAGAAATTATTGTTGCAAGGGCTGACTCGGCATATAGGAAAGTCAAAACAACCTTCGGTGAAATTAAAAGCAATGGTTGTAACATTAAGAGTGCTATGGGAAGTACACGGTTAAATGCAGACGAGAGAACAGATAGATGGAAAGAGTACAACGGAGGCCTCTATTAGAGAGAAGACTTGTCTGATGACACGATAGGAGAAGAAACGAGAGTCGATATACAAGAGATAGGGGGTTCAGTGTTAGAATCAGAATTTAGCAGAGCTTTGGAAGTCTTAAGATCGAATAAGGCAAAAGGGATAGATAACATTGCATCAGAATTCTAAAATCATTGGGCGAAATAGCAACACAGCGACTATTCACCTTGGTGTGTAGATTGTGTGAGTCTGCCGATATACCACTTGACTTTCGGAAAAATATTATCCACACAATTCCGAAGACTACAAGAGCCGACAAGTCCGAGAATTATCGCACAGTCAGCTTAACAGCTCATGCATCCAAGTTGCTGACAAGAATAATATACAAAAGAATGGAAAAGAAAATAGAGGATGTGTTAGATGAGGATCAGTTTGGCTTTAGGAAAGGTAAAGGTACCAGAGAGGCAATTCTGATGTTGGGCTTGATAATGGAAGTAAGACTACAGAAAAATCAGGACACGTTCACAGGGTTTGTCGAATTGTGAAAAACGTTCGACGATGCAAAATGGTGCACGATGCTCGAAATTCTGATGAAAATAGGAGTAAGCTATAGGGAGAGACATATGTACAAGAGCCAAGAGGGAATAATACACTCCTGGAAATCGAAATAAGAACACCGTGAATTCATTGTCCCAGGAAGGGGAATCTTTATTGACGCATTCCTGGGGTCAGATACATCACATGATCACACTGACAGAACCACAGGCACATAGACACAGGCAACAGAGCATGCACAATGTCGGCACTAGTACAGTGTATATCCACCTTTCACAGCAATGCAGGCTGCTATTCTCCCATGGAGACGATCGTAGAGATGCTGGATGTAGTCCTGTGGAACGGCTTGCCATGCCATTTCCACCTGGCGCCTCAGTTGGACCAGCGTTCGTGCTGGACGTGCAGACCGCGTGAGACGACGCTTCATCCAGTCCCGAACATGCTCAATGGGGGACAGATCCGGAGATCTTGCTGGCCAGGGTAGTTGACTTACACCTTCTAGAGCACGTTGGGTGGCACGGTATACATGCGGACGTGCATTGTCCTGTTGGAACAGCAAGTTCCCTTGCCGGTCTAGGAATGGTAGAACGATGGGTTCGATGACGGTTTGGATGTACCGTGCACTATTCAGTGTCCCCTCGACGATCACCAGTGGTGTACGGCCAGTGTAGGAGATCGCTCCCCACACCATGATGCCGGGTGTTGGCCCTGTGTGCCTCGGTCGTATGCAGTCCTGATTGTGGCGCTCACCTGCACGGCGCCAAACACGCATACGACCATCATTGGCACCAAGGCAGAAGCGACTCTCATCGCTGAAGACGACACGTCTCCATTCGTCCCTCCATTCACGCCTGTCGCGACACCACTGGAGGCGGGCTGCACGATGTTGGGGCGTGAGCGGAAGACGGCCTAACGGTGTGCGGGACCGTAGCCCAGCTTCATGGAGACGGTTGCGAATGGTCCTCGCCGATACCCCAGGAGCAACAGTGTCCCTAATTTGCTGGGAAGTGGCGGTGCGGTCCCCTACGGCACTGCGTAGGATCCTACGGTCTTGGCGTGCATCCGTGCGTCGCTGCGGTCCGGTCCCAGGTCGACGGGCACGTGCACCTTCCGCCGACCACTGGCGACAACATCGATGTACTGTGGAGACCTCACGCCCCACGTGTTGAGCAATTCGGCGGTACGTCCACCCGGCCTCCCGCATGCCCACTATACGCCCTCGCTCAAAGTCCGTCAACTGCACATACGGTTCACGTTCACGCTGTCGCGGCATGCTACCAGTGTTAAAGACTGCGATGGAGCTCCGTATGCCACGGCAAACTGGCTGACACTGACGGCGGCGGTGCACAAATGCAGCGCAGCTAGCGCCATTCGACGGCCAACACCGCGGTTCCTGGTGTGTCCGCTGTGCCGTGCGTGTGATCATTGCTTGTACAGCCCTCTCGCAGTGTCCGGAGCAAGTATGGTGGGTCTGACACACCGGTGTCAATGTGTTCTTTTTTCCATTTCCAGGAGTGTAGAAGTGGACGTCCAAGAACGAAGATCTCGGATTAAAAACGGTGTTAGAGAGGGATGTAGTCTTTCACTCCTACGGTTCAATCTGTACATCGAAGAAGCAATGAGGTACATAAAGTTTGAAGAATGGAATTAAAGTTCAGGATGAAAGGATATCAGTAATAAGATTCGCTGACGACATTGCTATCCCCAGCAAAAGAAGAATTACAGGACCTGCTGAATGGAATGAACAGTCTAATGAGTACAGAGTATGGACTGAGAGTAAATCGATGAAAGAAGAAAGTGATGAGAAGTAGCGGAGATGAAAACAGCGAGAAACTTAACATAAAGATTGGTGATAATGAAGTAAGGAATGAAGTTAAGGAATTCTGTTATCTAGGCAGCAAAATAACCGATGACGGTTGGAGCGAGGCAAACATCAAAAGCAGACTAGCGCTGGTCAAAAGGGCACTCCTGGCCAAGAGAAGTCTAGAAGTATCAAAAATAGGTATTAATTTGAGGAAGAAATTTCTGAGAATGTACGTTTGGAACACAGCATTGTATGGTAGTGAAACATGGACTGTGAGAAAACCATAACAGAGGAGAATCGAAGCATTTGAGGTGTGATGCTATAGACGAATTTTGAAAATTACGTGGACTGATAAGATGAGGAATAAGGAGGTTCTGCGGAGAATCGTAGAGGAAAGGAATATGTTGACAGCACTGACAAAGAGAAGAGGCAGGATGATAGAACATCTGTTAAGACATCAGGGAATGACTTCAATGGTACTAGAGGGAGCTGCAGAGGGCAAAAACTGTAGAGGAAGACAGAGATTGGAATACATCCAGCAAATAACTGAGGACGTAGGTTGCAAAAGCTACTCTGAGATGAAGAGGTTGGCACAGTAGAGGAATTCGTACGGGGCCGCATCAAACCAGTCATAAGACTGATGACTCAAATAAAAAGGAGTATAGCTTTGTGCGGCGGTGGAAGTGGACGATAAGCAGTTCACACAAGAAGATGATAAAAATTTTAGAAGTGTCACACTATAGAAGAGTGCTGAAGATTAGACAGGTAAATCGACCAACTAATGAAGAGGTAATGTATCGAATTTGGAGAAAAAATAAATTTATACCACAGTAGACAAAAAGAAGGAATTTTTTGATAGGGCACATCCTCAGACATCAAGGAATCACCACGTTAGTATTACAGGGAAGTATCGGGCTAAAAAAATGTAGAGGGAGATAAAGCGATGAATAAAGTAAGGAGGTTGAAATGGATGCAGGCTGCAGTAGTTATTAGGAGATGAAGAGGATTGCACAGTATATACTAGCTTGTAGAGTTTCATCTAACCAGTCTTTGCCACTCGGGGTTGCCGCGCAGCCTGTGGCCCCTTGTCACGGTCCGTGCGACTCCCCCCGTCGGAGGTTCGAGTCCTCCCTCGGGCATGGGTGTGTGTGTTGTCCATAGCGTAAGTTAGTTTAAGTTAGATTAAGCAGTGGATAGGCTTAGGGACCGATGACCTCCGCAGTTTGGTCCCATAAGACCTTACCACAAATTTCCAAATTTTTCCAACCAGTCTTCGGGCTTAGGACCACAACAACTTATATTGCTAAATGGCCTAAAGTCGTTAGCACACTTTTTCACATCGCTGTCAGCCACTAAGTCTTTGTCCTCTTTCAAAGCATTCATGGAGTGATGTAACTGATGGTCAAATTTACAAATATATCGTAACATCCAGAATGAGATATTCACTCTGCAGCGGAGTGTGCGCTGATATGAAACTTCCTGGCAGATTAAAACTGTGTGCCCGACCGAGACTCGAACTCGGGACCTTTGCGTTTCTGTCTCCACAATATCCTTTCTTTCAGGAGTACTAGTTCTGCAAGGTTCGCAGGAAAGCTTCTGTAAAGTTTTGAAGGTAGGAGACGAGGTACTGGCAGAAGTACAGCTGTGAGTACCGGCCGTGAGTCGTGCTTCGGTAGCTCAGTTGGTAGAGCACTTGCCTGCGAAAGGCAAAGGTCCCGAGTTCGAGTCTCGGTCGGGCACACAGTTTTAATCTGCCAGGAAGTTTCATATCGTAACATATTCGAGGTTCCCAAATGAGTGTTTAGTGACTTTTTAAAAAATTTGCATTGCGAGACACCTACCGATTTATCTGAAGCTGCCTCATAAATACACGAGCACTTTTCGGCTGTTGACCTCCGGATCTGTTTCAGGACTAGTATATATTCCCCAATCCTTAATTAATCCTCCATCTCCTTTGAGTTTTCTTTGTTCATTTTACAAACTTCTACCGTTATAATAAAAGAGCTGCAGTGAAACTATCCAAGCAAACATAGACCTGGCTTTTGTGTAGTAACTCTGGATTGACAGCGCAACCTATTGTCAGATGCAGCAAGCTGAAAGAGTTCCGTGAAACTTGCCCTGCTTGCGGAAACCTAAGCTGGCCTGTACTTCAGTACACGTTTCCTTTTATCTCCGTAGCGGCAGGCGGAGCTGCTTTAATGGTTGCGGCGAGACAGGGGCGGGGAGGCAGGAAAGTAAATTTGTGCACCTCTGCCTGCAGCGCCCCAAAGCGATCTCTCAGCACTGATACGACGCCCGGTGAAGTTAATTTTGACCAGCTTTATAAATATAGACGACGGGAGTAGAGTAGAGAGGTTCTTTTACTGTTACTGTAGGGAAACGAGAAGTGAGCGTTGGTAATATCGGGCGGTTCCTAAGCAAAACCCACATTATTTGCAGGTACGGGGGCTGTCCAGAAAGTAAGTTACGATCGGTCGCGAAATGGAAACGACTATGAAAATCCGATAAAGCTTTGCAAAGATGTGTTGAGCAGTGTCTCTAGTATGACTCTAGGTAGAATTATGTCGCTCTTTTCATTCCTGAGCTCTTAGTGAGCCCGTAAAGATGTTATAGAAAATAGTGTCTCCCGCCAAGTACCAGGGCCTGGTGAGAATTTTCCCCTGAAGCTATGCAACCAACATTACATAACTGTCGTGCGGTTTCTTCTTCAAGACAATTCTCAGCCTCATTCTGCAGGGGCAATGAAGATGTTCTGCATCGTTTCAATTGGAAATGTTTGGTTACCCACAATACAGCCCGTAATTGTCTCCCACTGAGTTTCATCTCTGCTCAAACGAACCGCTGGCCATGAAGACAACATTTTGGCACAGACAACGAGCTTTAGGCCAGCGCAGAGAATTGGCGGAAAGCACTGGCGGCTGCCTTCTATGATGAGGGTATTGGAAAGTTTGTACAACGCTACGACGAATGTCTGAGTCAGAACGGCGACTACGTAGAGAAGTAGCTGAAAGGTGTAGCTAACTGTTACAAATGAAACATTTCTGATTTTCACTGTGATTTTCATTTCGCGATCAATCGTAACTTACTTTCTGGACAGCCCTCGTATATGCAGCTTTGTCTGTAGGCTTTGTAGAAAGTGTACCGTAGCTACTGAGTTGCGTCGTATTGTATAAATATCTTGCCATCTATCTTTCATTTACTTTTATTTAAAGTCGCAAGTAATATTTTCGTAATAGTAATAACGTGAAGACTACGTAAATTCAGAAAGATGAATTCGCCCAACCCACTAGGTGACTTGGGAAAAACTGTTTATAACTAAACTCAAGTAAAAGAGAGCACATGAAATGGCGCTGGCCAGTCATTCTACTGGACATTACATACAGAGGTCGGTGTGTTTCTGTGTGTTGTAAGGGCGGATAGCTGACATGGCTGGAAGTTGGATGGGTATGGAGAGTAGTTAGACTCTTCTACAACAGTCCTCGTGTAGGTAGACCTTCCATGAGTTAATAAGCTTATTGATCGCCTATGTCGAAGGGGAACCCCCATACCGATCAGCCATCGGATATCTCGATATATTGGAAACGTAGTAAAATATCCCCTGTGTATTTCGCACCCTTCAGATTTGACTGTTTATTTTACTGACATGCTTAAGAAAGTAGTGGATGACAGAACCTAATGAATTAGTTTCCTTCATGAAATTTAGTACGCGTTTACTCATTTGTAAAATTGAGTATTCCGATGTGTCTCACTGTGCTGATACATACGTGAGGTAGGGAGTGACGCCGGTTGAAGAACCGTCGCGTTCGCAACAACTATTCACTTTCAGACAGCCTTGGAGGCACGTCGCGTACCTGAACGCACCGCTAAAAATGTTCATTTTGCGTTGGTACAACACTTTTCAAAATAATAACTCTTTTGGGCACTGTTCTGAGCGTCAGGAACGGCATATGAATAGCGACAGGTAATTATACTGATGGGAAAAAAATCGCATCACCAAGGAATTGGGCGACGTAAACGAAAGTTTGAAGGCGTGTTTCTACACCTGAAAAATGATGTCTTCACGCCAGTCGCATAAGAGTGGTGCTAGTAGCGCCCCTATGTGGATGCTAATCAGGTAATAGAACCCAGTACGTTGTCCTCGATGGTGAGTGTTCATCGGAGGTGAGGGTATCATCTGGAGTGCCCCAGGGAAGTATGGTAGGTCCGCTGTTGTTTTCTATCTCCATAAATGATCTTTTGGATAGGGTGGATAGCAATGTGCGTCTGTTTGCTGATGATGCTGTGGTGTACGGGAAGGTGTCGTTGAGTGACTGTAGGAGGATACAAGATGACTTGGACAGGATTTGTGATTGGTGTAAAGAATGGCAGCTAACTCTATATTTAGATAAATGTAAATTAATGCAGATGAATAGGAAAAAGAATCCTGTAATGTTTGAATACTATATTAGTAGTGTAGCGCTTGACACAGTCACGTCGATTAAATATTTGGGCGTAACATTGCAGAGCGATATGAAGTGGGACAAGCATGTAATGGCAGTTGTGGGGAAGGCGGATAGTCGTCTTCGGTTCATTGGTAAAATTTTGGGAAGATGTGATTCATCTGTAAAGGAGACCGCTACGACCCATTCTTGAGTACTGCTCGAGCGTTTGGGATCCCTGTCAGGTCGGATTGAGGGAGGACATAGAAGCAATTCAGAGGCGGGCTGCTAGGTTTATTACTGGTAGGTTTGATCATCACGCGAGTGTTACGGAAATGCTTCAGGAACTCGGGTTGGAGTCTCTGGAGGAAAGGAGGTGTTCTTTTCGTGAATCGCTACTGAGGAAATTTAGAGAACCAGCATTTGAGGCTGACTGCAGTACAGTTTTACTGCCGCCAACTTATATTTCGCGGAAAGACCACAAAGATAAGATAAGAGAGATTAGGGCTCGTACAGAGGCATATAGGCAGTCATTTTTCCCTCGTTCTGTTTGGGACTGGAACAAGGAGAGAAGATGCTAGCTGTGGTACGAGGTACCCTCCGCCACGCACCGTATGGTGGATTGCGGAGTATATATGTAGATGTAGATGCTTTAAATACACGCTGTAACGGTCATGAGCTTAGTTACTTTTGAGATTGGACGTGGTGAGTTGATGTTAGTCAAGAATGCCTTTAACGCGATGAAGATTCTATTATCAACATCTAACTGAGTTTGAAAGGGATCATGTAGTAGGGTTAGGAGAATCTGGATGTTTCTTCTGAGATACTACAGCAAGACTTGGCAGGAGCGTAGCCACTGTACGTGACTGCTGGCAGCGATGGTCACGAGAATGTACGGCGCAAGAAGTTCGGACTCCGGTCGCACACAAGTCACGAACGAAAGGGAAGACCGTCGTGTTCGGTTTACAGCTCTGGCGTATCGTACTTTTATTTACAGCAGCAGTTTGAGCAGCAGTTGGCATCACGGTGACACAACGAATAGTTACAAATCGGTCACTTCAAGAATAGCTCAGAGCCAGACACTTAGTAGCGTGCATTCCACTGATCCCAAACCACCATCTGCGTCTTCAGAGGTGTCAATCGACAGCTCATTGAAGGGCAGGGTGGAAGTCTGTTGTGTTTTCTGATGGAAAATGGTTGTGCCACGGTGCCAGTGATGGCGGTGATTTGTTTAGAAGGCCATTCAAATGCCTGCAACCAACATGTCTGCGTGCCAGACACATTGGACCTACACCTGGAGTTGTGGTCTGGTTCAAATGGTTCAAATGGCTTTGAGCACAATGGGACTTAACTTCCGAGGTCATCAGTCCCCTAGAACTTAGAACTACTTAAACCTAACTAACCTAAGGACATCACACACATCCATGCCCGAGGCGGGATTCGAACCTGCGACCGTTGCGGTCTCACGACTCCAGACTGTAGCGCCTAGAACCGCTCGGCCACCCCGGCCGGCTTGTGGTCTGGTGTCGATTTCGCATGACAGCAGGAGCATTCTGGTGGTTATTCCTCGCATTCTGACTGCAAATCTGTACGTCAATCTGATGATTCGACCTGTTGTGTTGCCATTCATAAACAGCATTCCAACAGGATAATACTCAAGCGCATACCGCTGTCGTAAGTCAAAATGCCTTACAAAGTGTCAATATGTTGCCTTGGTTGAGACACCATCGGTCGACGACTCCAGTGTCATCCGCAAACAGCATTAACCGTTCCTGTATTGATCGACCAAGTGCAATAGGCATGGAACTCCATCCAACAAACTGACATCCGGCGCCTGTAAAATACAATGCATGATCTTTTCACGCTTACATATAACTTTCTGGCGGTTACACTGGTAAAAATAGAAATGTCGTGTGACTAGGGCCTCCCGTCGGGTAGACCGTTCACCTTGTGCAAGTCTTTCTATTTGATGCCACTTCGGAGACTTGCGCGTCGATGGGGATGAAATGATGATGGTACAAAACAACACCCAGTTCCTAAGCGAAGATAATCTCCGACCCAGCCGGGAATCGAACCCGGGCCCTAAGGATTGACATTCTGTCGCGCTGACCACTCAGCTACCGGGGGTGGACGGCTACACCGTTTACTGATGTACCAGCATTTCACATTTGCAATGCCTTATCTATGTTGATAACAGAATCTTTATCGCGTTAAAGGCATTCTTGACTTTCATCAACTCACCACGTCCAGTCTCAAAAGTAACTAAGCTCATGACCGTTACAGCGTGTATTTAAAGCAAACCTGATTATGTTTGGTGTTGTGATTTTTTTCCGTCAGTAAATTTCGCACTAATTACACGAAAGTAACCTGCCGCGTAGTAAGTGACTATTAACTGTGCGTGAAAGTGCAATTTTCGTAGGTCTGTGTTCTCGAGTCAAAAAGCTGTTTCAACATAATGGGTGATTGCGGTGCGTGGCCTTACACTTACGAGAATTTCTGTTGTTTTGTCCTCATTGTTCATACACAAGAATTTCTAACGTTTTGTCTTCATTATTCAGTCACACAGGTGGACTACTGATAGCGTGTAGGCAATATTAAGGCCCGGACTTTTGATACAGTTTTATAACGCGTTGGTAAGCGAGCATTTCTTTTAGAATCTTCGTTTAAAGTCCCGCGCGGCAGCGCAAATTTCGTTATATAATGTTTCACAATTTTATACATTTTGTAAATTCAGGGCGTTTGTGGTAGTTCCAATGTATGGCTAAGGAATGGATGGTTGCTTTCTGTAGTGAGTACCTGTTTCGTGCTAAAGAACATGAACTGATGAAATATGTTTAATGGGCATGCGAGGGAAAACGTTTGCCAGACTTGGAAGCTTTTCTTGTGCTCTCGTCATAAACAGTAGGTGCCCAGCATGACTATAATTATCAGTTCTTTACTAATGTGAGATGCAGATTCAGAGAGGGCAATGCATCCCTTAATTAAAATTGACGGTTCATTATAGTATCGTTATTATTATTTGTAGCTAACCTACTACTTCCCATGCCACGTCATATTATTAAGGTATTTCTAAATAACTACAGCGGTTAGTAACGAGGGCGGAAAGCACGATTATCCTCGGGAGTGCAGTAACGGCGAGACGCTAACGTGTTTGGGCTTGGGGCTCTCGCGGCAACCTACAAACTGTTAAACTGTTGCTGTCACGCAGCCTGCTCTGTCTCATTAATAGCGTGGCACATAAGCACTCAAATACATGGACGATGACATCCTACAGTTACAAAATATAATCCCTTCACATTTAGGTTTTATTTCAATAGATGCATGCCTCCAGTTACGGGGTAATAAGGCGCAATTAGTCAATATTTTGGTCATGCCAATGGCTCTGAGCACTATGGGACCTAACATTTGAGGTCATCAGTCCCCTAGAACTTAGAACTACTTAAACCTAACTAACCTATGGACATCAAACACATCCACGCCCGAGGCAGGATTCGAACCTGTGACCGTAGCAGTCGCGCGGTGCCGGACTGACGCGCCTAGAACCACTCGGCCACACCGGCCGGCTTGGTCATGCCATCAAGCCTGCCACCTTGCAAGTGAACAGCACCGTATCAGCTTAAACAGCTATGACGAACGCTTTTCCTTGCAACGTAATATGTCTGCCAGAGAGTCGTCGCATGGTTACATCAAATGATACAGCGCAAACAGATGGAAAGCTGAATGAGCCAAAGAGCTTTGCTTGGTGTGAGTAGTAGTATTAGCTAGTGCTTCACTATCGAGATTAAATGCGGCGCTGAGTAGGTTCTACACAAAGCGCGTGGAGAACAAAGGAATCACAGAATGTGGAGTTAACGCAGAGGCACATTAAGGGAAGTTACGCCTTTCTGTCGTGTATCACAGGAAACGAAACACGTATCTCGTATTTGAATTCCGTGAAAACACAATGGAATAACGGCTGCTATGCACGGTGAAAAAGTAAAAAGCGGCCGAAATACTTTGTAATCCTGGCGAAAGGCATTGTTATTCTCTGTGACAAAGCACGTTTGAATATTTCCGAACTGCTAATGGACCGACTGGGCAGCGTACTTCAGCTCACTCGATACAGCTGAAACCTTTCGCAGACTGGCTTTCAGATGAGTGGGCACCAAATGCACATCGTTTTGAAATGTGTGAGGATTTTTGGAATTCGATCCGACTGTAATTCTAATGGTAACCAAAATACGTCTGCGAAATGTGGATTGTTCACTTCGACGGCAGGGTATATCTTTCTTAAAGAGAACGAAAATTAATTTCGAGACAAAGTACGTTACTAATTTGATAACTGATCTGCTTTTCAGTACAGTAACATAAGTAGAACTTGCAGACCTAACAAGCATAAAATACTCCATAGTTTCCATCAGGCCGTCCGGTGTGGCAGAGCGGTTCTAGGCGCTTCAGTGCGGACCCGCGCGAATACTACGGTCGTAGGTTCGAATCCTGCCTCGGGCATGGATGTGTGTGATGTCCCTAGGTCAGTTAGGATTAAGTAGTTGTAAGTTCTATGGGACTGATAACCTAAGATGTTAGGTCCCATAGTGCTCAGAGCCATTTGAACCATTTGAAGTTTCCATCAGATTATTGTCTGTAGGTAAGTAATTAACGAAAGTTTAAAGTTTTCGAAACATTTTAATCGTACTTAAAGTAATGACTCAGTAATACAAATAATAAATACTCCACTTCAGCCATTCGGAGTGGCCGAGCGGTTCTAGGCGTTACAGTCTGGAACCGCGCTACCGCTACGGTCGCAGGTTCGAATCCTACCTCGGGCATGGATGTGTGTGATGTCCTTAGGTTAGTTAGGTTTAATTAGTTTTAAGTTCTAGGAGACTGATGACCTCAGAAGTTAAGTCCCATAGTGCTCAGAGCCATTTTTGAACTCCATTTCAACTTCAGATGGTCATAGCCCAGTCAGTCTCTACTAGGCTGTTATGTTCCCCTTAAGCAATCGTCATTAGTGATAACGGTCGGCGGTATCGATGGTTGCTCCTAGTAAGAAATAACTGACTGAAGCAAAATTCAGAAATCATCATTATGGTTTTCATTACCTGCATGGCATGTTGTAGACTTTATTTTTCACTAACCGGACTCTCACGAGGCCATCCGATGCGTGTACTGGTCTTTGGTTCGTTTTTCCGAAGTCTTAGTCATATTATTTTGGTTGGATTTCATCCAGTGCCATCCTTTTGCTTCTGGTTAAGTTAAATAAATCTCTGGGGAAAGACGTTATCGTTGGTTCTGTACATATATCTTCATTGCAGGTCTATTTAACCTTCTTCATGCCCGTGCACAACCAAGGAATATGGAATTGCTGCAGCAGCTTAACATATAGATCGTAGAAGAAAAGTTCACAGAAACTACTGGTGAAACCACGTGGAGACCAGCCTACATCTACATATACATATAGATGACTACACTCTAAATCACACTTAAGATCTGGCAGAGGGTTCATCAAACCACCTTCACGATAATTTTCTATTATTCCACTCTCGAACAGCGCGCGGGAAAAGCGAGCTCTGATTTCCCATATTTTATTATGATGACCGTTTCTCCCTATGTACATCGGTGTCAACAAAATATTTTCATATTCGGAGGAGAAAGTTGGCGATTGAAATTTCGTGAGAACATTCCGCTGCAACGAGAAACGTGTTTGTCTCACTGATGTTCACCCCAAATCATATATAATTTCCGCGACACTCTCTGCCATAATTCTCGATAATACCAAACATGCTGCCCTTCTTTGAACTTTATCGGTGTATTCTATTAATCCTGTTTGGAAAGGATCTCACATTGCGCAGCAGTACTCGAAAAGAGGACGGACAAGCGTAGTGTAGACAGTCTCTTTACTAGATCTGTCCCATGAAAAAATAGCGTAGAAGAATTCTCGCTGGCAACAAGGAGGAAAAAGACTAAATAGACGCATGCAGCTGGGACAGACTATCAAATCTATTGGAATCAGAACAGTAATCGAAATACGTAGGTTGGAACTTAAATAGTGGCACCACTGCTGTGGAGACACTATCCAATGGAATCTACTATTGTCGCTGATAGCCCATGTTGTTGACATAAATACCTTATCTCCGAGCAAATGGACTCGCCCGTCTCACGTCACCGGCGTGCGCACAATCGAGGGAAACACGGTCACTTATGAGCGAACGGTCTAACGTAACGGTATCACTATGTTTTCGAAACAGGAACAACGGAGTTGGATCAAGATTGAATGTGCCAGAGGTCATGCAGCACGACAGTGTCATCAAGGTCTTCAAGAGGCGTGCGGGGAATCGGATGCGTTACGACGCTGCTCAGACGCACTTGGAGCGCTATGAGTGCGAAGAGGAGGCTTTCTTACGCCTTATCGTAACACTGGATGAAACATGGGCCACATTGTACGAGCCAAAACTGAAACGCCAATCCAACGAATTGCGTCATTATAGGTCACCGCGAAAGTCGAAAGTTCGTCAGAGCCCGAATATGGTGAAAGTTAAGGTTTTGCGGGCGTAGAATACCGTACTACATTGTATAGTGAGAGGTTTCTATGTGAACCACTTCCAAACAACATTTTATTAAATACGTTTGTATTTATATACGAGGGCTGGAACGTATTTAGTGGTAACTATTTATTTACAATCGATACAAAAGAATTACATGTTTGCACCTGTTACTGTACTTTAAAGTAGTCACCAGCGTTGCGTAGAACCCGTTGCTTGCGATGTGGAAGGCGTAGAATACCGTTAGCAGAGTCTGTTCTGTTGATGGTGCGAATGGAGCGGTCTAAAGCTATAGTGATTCTCGTGTACGACTGTGATGGTGTTATCCTAACGCATTAGGTTCCTCCACGGGAGACCGTCAGTGCACAGTATTACTGTTCGTTTTTGGAGCATCACCTGCGACCAGCTATGCGAAAGAAGCGAAGACACTTTCTGCGCAACTCACCCATCATTTTGCACGACAATGTGCGGGCGCATACAGTGCAAGCTGTGGCTGCTCTGTTTAGTCGATGGGGCTGGGAAGTACTGTACCAGCCACCATACTCCCCGGACCTAAGTCCTTGTGACTTTGATTTGATTCCGAAGATGAAGGAACCACTTCGTAGCATTCGCTTCAGAACTGTTCCAGAGATTCGACAGGCAGTAGACCGCTCCATTCGCATCATCAACAGAACAGGCTCTACTAATCGTATACTACGCCTTCCACATAGCTGGCGACGGGTTCTACACAACGCTGGTGACTACTTTGAAGGACAGTAACAGGTGCAAACATGTAACTCTTTTATATCGGTTGTGAATAAATAGTTGCCACTATTTAAGTTCCAACCCCTGTATTACGTTAACAGATTGCCAAGCCTTTAGTTCTTGCTTAATGTTGTAACACCCCACCCGTCATTTCTCTGGTTTTGGCGTGTGTTCACCCCAGGTAATTGACTAACAGATCAACAGAGAGTGCAAAACTGCCGCAATGTCAGATAACGCAAAGAAAGAAATAAGGCCCTGTGACTCCTGCTTGAACTGCGGTGGCAGTGTTGACATTAATTGATTCAGAATTGATCTCTTTTAATTAAAAGGGGTGCACATTGATGTTATATTCAGCTATTGAACACCAGATGCAAATGTTGAACATAAAATTAATTAAGAAAGTGACTTGGGTTTTCAACTACTTGATTGAAAACAGATGCAGTCGATTAGCACAGATTTATTTTAACTCACGACCTTCAATCATCACATTACATGTCTCTCCTAACAGGCAGTGGTAATAAATTGCATTTGTGTGGAGTAAAGCGCAATAAATCAAAAGTAATTCCTATCGACTGACCCAGGCGTAATGCGAAGTGCTAGAAGAATTCTACAATACACGGCCCATGAAACCCTCGTGGAAACTTTACCGACATGATCCAACAAATTAATCAGTGGCCAAATACAGCGTGGCGGAGCGGTGTCATTGTGCGGACGTCAGCCAACCTCGTGGTGCTGCAAGGCTGCACTCGTCTATTCACTCCTAGCTATCTTGCTCAGCACATAGCTGGACCAAAACTTCCTATCTCCAAGCTCAATCGTTCCATTTGCTAAGTCCTAAACTGCAGAGATGCTCACTCTTTCTCAGGAAAGTTGAGTAAAGAACGCCACGTCCACACTCTAGGCAAGCTCAGAACAGAAGACCTCTATGGGGACTCCTCCCAGTCCGCTCTTCACCTCGGTTTCCCCTCCAGCAAAATCACTTACGCCAATTGCAGCGCAAGTCGCGTTAATTATGCGTCGCTTCCCAGCACCGACCAATGCCTGCTCTGGGAAGTGAACGAATTCCCACGAAATTTCCCTTCCTCTCAACTTCTGCTATTTAGCTCCTCCCAGGCCACCCATCAAGGTTAGCGTCTGCACAAAACACCAATTTTTCCAGAATTCTGACTCCCAGGAGAGTACTTCAAATTTCTTGGTCCTACGTTCCCATCGGACGCCAGCGTATTTCATTCTGTCGCTCTTCACCTGTTTTACTTCAGACTCTGCGGACTGTGAATTCAGCGTGAAGTTGCTATAGTCATGAACATGCATATAATGGCCTCTGTTGACCACTCCACCATAGCTTTGCACAGCTTACTTGCATGTTTCACAGAAAACGGGACGATGGACATTTATCAACAGGCGTACAAGTTCTCCGTCTGTTTCCAAGTACACCAGCATGGAATCGGGTTCAACCACCCAATCTTAAGGCAGCTGGAGGCCGTGCACCATTACCGCTTTTTCGGAGCTTGAGCCGCCCTATGCTGCCTATTGTCGCTTCCCTTAGCCGTTCCCCAGCCGGCCATGGTCAACTCTAAATACTTCCCTGGGGTAAACTAGCGCCCAGTAAATCGATGCGTTTCCACAAAGTTTTCATGTTGTGTGAATCACATTAAAACCATCACCCGACATTAATTATTCCAATACGTCCATACTATACCCTCTACAAGATGCATTGTGCCTTGTCAGTCATTTTTGTTCCGCCCTACTGTTCGCTCAACGTGAGTTAGGTGAACTTTAATGACTTCATGTAAGGGGCATAGTTCTTGCCATCTTACATAGCCCCTCTCTTCAAACCAATTTTGTAGTACAGGTGATGACTCCAATGGTGTTACCACCTGTGGTACAAAATTAATAGCTCCATAACTGGTATTTTTAATCCGTTTGTGTGATTAGTTATGGGTGATTGATTACCACTGCCTCCTCTCTGATGCACACTCTCACTCATTCCTAGGGTACCTGCCTTCAGTGACTGGATTTACTGTTAAAGACGTGGTCATTATTTAGTCTTAATTTTACTTTGAACTCTGCCGGTTCCTGAGAGAATTATTGGTCAGAGTACTCAAAAGAAAACTACAAAAAACTACAATTATATTACAAGGACACAGGTCGAATAGGGGAAATACACATGTTTAAGCGCCTCTGTGCTTGTCATTTGAATGGCAAGACCCGCAATTATAACATAAGGTCCATTCACTCTCAGTTATGCATCCCTACTCGACTTAAATTACTAAAAGCATACATGAACAATATTCGTGTAACATTTTGTGAAGTTGATAGTGGTTGCTCTCATTCAATTATATCAGAACGCCCATTTGACATTTTATAAAGAAAGGTTTTTTTGTGTGTGTCACAGTCTCTGGACATTTATATTGTGCATGGTGTAAGTGTCATCTTTACACAATTCAACAAGGTCTGGCCCAGTCCAGTGTCTGGACTGTGTACACACATGTACCTATATATATATATATATATATATATATATATATATATATACATGAAACACAACCAAAATGACAAGAATCATTGCGTACTGATCAACCACTGTTGTGTATTTGTAACAAGGTATAAGTATGAAATCTTATTCTAACATTGTTGGAGTATATGCTATTGTAGTGTTGGGCAGTTGGCTGTCAACAGCGCGTAGCGTTGTGCAGTTGGAGGTGAGCTGCCAGCAGTGGTGGATGTGGGGAGAGAGATGGCGGATTTTTGAGAGCAGATGATCTGGATGTGTGTCCATCAGGGTCAGTAAATTTGTAAGACTGGATGTCATGAACTGATATATATATATGATGACTTTTGGATATTATTAAGGTAAATACATGGTTTGTTCTCTATCAAAATCTTTCGTTTGCTAACTATGCCTATCAGTAGTTAGTGCCTTCAGTAGTTAGAATCTTTTATTTAGCTGGCAGTAGTGGCGCTCGCTGTATTGCAGTAGTACAAGTAACGAATATTTTTGTGAGGTAAGTGATTGTTGAAAGTTATAGGTTGTTGTTAGTCAGGGCCATTCTTTTGTAGGGATTTTTGAAAGTCAGATTGCGTTGCGGTAAAAATATTGTGTATCAGTTTAGTGTTGATCAGAATAGGTAAAGAGCAAAATGCCTGAGTACGTTCAGTTCTGCTCAGCTGTTTGAAAATCAAATAATGTAAGAGGTTTATCGGCACAGTAATTCATAAATTTTTCTAAGGGGACGTTTCAACATACTATTATCATCAATTGTTATTATTTGCTTGTCCTTCGATATACTCATATATGCATAGTTAGCAAATGAAATATTTTGATAAAGGACAAACAATGTATTTACCTTAACAGTGTTCAAAAGTCATAATATATATCAGTTCATGACATCCAGTCTTACAAATTTACTGTCTCTGATGGACACAGGTTCAGATCATCCGCTCTCAAAACTCCGCCATCTCTCTCCCCACATCCACCACTGCTGGCAGCTCACCTCCAACTGCGCAATGCGATGCGCTGTTAACAGCCAACTGCCCAACACTACAATAGCATATGATCCAACAATGCAAACCAACCACAGCCTTCACACAGCACAGTCAGTGATTTTCATGTAGAGCGCTATGTGGCGTTACCAACATAAAAACCTAAACAGCCTAATTACATAGCCCCCATGCTCCCCACAAAAAATTTTACAAATTGTTTTCGGCAGTGGCCAACACAGATTTGAAAAAAACTTCATATTTACAATAACAAAGATATGAAATGCACACACTTATTGATACACTGTTGGTCCAAAGTAAAGATTTTCTCACAGTCCATAAAGACAGTCCTGATTATTCATCACAGTATTAATTACAATTTTATGCACAAACTCTGAGCAGTAAAAAAGAAAATGCATACGGAAGTAGTGGATTTCCATGCAGTCTTGAAGAAGTAGTGTTGTTCTTCCAACGGAAAGAAAGTGTTGACTCTTGACATGCAGACAGGCCACAACAGAGCCACAACAGGCCACAACAGAGCAAACCCACAGCAGAGTCAGTCGAAGTTGAAGAATATTGGTAGGTAGGTCATCACAGAGCAGACCACTGTAGTCCTGTTAGAGATTACGGTATTGATGGGCCACCAGAGGTGCAGACCCAATGCAGTCCTTGTAGAAATAATGGTATTGATGGGCCATCAAAGATGCAGGCCCACTGTAGTCCTTGTAGAGACGGCCAGCAGCCATCTGTTGCGACTGTGCAGGTGCACACTCACCATTGAAGAGTCTCGCAGACAATATAGCAAGTCCATGAACCACCACTTGTGCACTCACTAACTTTTTGGAATGTACTTAGAACCAGCAATGCTGTTAACCAGTCCCACGTGCAAACACTAACAGTCCCAACTCCTCACATATTGTGCATGTACTATGATCAACAGAAACGTGCGCAGTGAAATGTATGCTTAGAAGTTACTTAATTTGATAAACTGGTGTCAATTACAATTTTATAACATGAGAATACAATTACAAAGATACAGAAAACATCATTAAAACATAATAATACAGATAACATTTGTAGTAATATGGGCTTTACAAAAGAATAGAAATAAACATATACATCAGTGTTACAGGAATTATGACAAGTAAATATATAAAATAATGAGAATAGTTTTCGAAACATTACTTTCACATATGAGCATTGAAACAGAACAGAATTAATAATGTCTATAAACATCTTTACAAAGAGAATAACATATTATTAATGCAAATTATATTTGAGGATAACAGTATTCGTCATCATAGTGAATGTAGCTTAGTACTAGAAAAATTCTGCAACATAAATCTTATTAGCTAAACACATAAAGACAGGAAGAACACAAATACACAAGGGTACACAAACACATAGAGGAATAACACAAAAGGAAAGAACAGGGTTCGTTTTCAGTGTAACATTTGGTACTGCAGTCCAACCCAAAACTTCATTCCATAGATCTTTCCTCTTATTTCAACATTTGGTCCTGCAAAAAAAAAAAAAAAAAAAAAAAAAAAAAATCCAATCTAACTCTATTAAATAAATATTTCTCATTGTACAATACTCATTTTTTGCCCAAATCTTTTTCATATAACTTCTCAATGTATTCTTTCCCTATTCTTCATAGTTAGTTTCTTATATAGTCTACCCCCTCTTAAGCAAACTTAAATCTACTGAGCTCAGATATGTATATTAAGGGATGAGGCAATGAAGCAACACACAAGAAATTAACACAAACAGCAATGACAAGAAATACAAGTTGGGAAAGCTAGTAGCAGTAAATCCATATTAGCAAAGCAATTGCAATATTACAACTAATATAATGCACTGTGCAGCAAACAAGAAAAATAAATCAGTAGTAAAACTGGATTAACTGAGTAACACAAAGTGAAATTCAGTAACACTATGCCTGGCAAACAGCAGCAGCAAATGCAATAACTTATATCTAATCATGACAAACCCACAAACACAAAAAATAGTACACTAAAGACAACAATACAGATAAGGGGAATGTCTATTCACATCTTGATGTCTGTCTAATTAAAGTGGTGCACCACAACTTATTCTACAAAAAATATTACCAAGTACTTGAAAAGAAAATTATATATGCAGTTACTGTTATTAGTTCCTTCTTATTGTTCTTTCCTTTCCAAGTGCTCCTTTTTCAAAGAATGTGGATCATAAAATTATTACTTAATAGATCTGTTGACAGAAAGTGTTCACATTAGCAAATGCATTTAATTTTATTTTATAAAACCAATGCTGCAACACAGCTGGAAACCAGATATCAAATGAAATAAGCAACTATGTACAAAGTAAAGCATAAAAATATCATTCAATAGTCAAGTGGCATTTCATAAGTTAGTAGAAATTCTCTCAACTCTCATAGAAACACGCTTGTCATAAACAGGTGTGCAGATGTAAGTAGCTTTCCAAGTAATGAGCGTGTCGTATTTGCGATGCTTTCTAGAAAGCAATGTCAATAGCGAGGTTAATGGCCTCTCCTTTTTTTTGTTGTGCCTCTGAAAGACATGGCTTTCTTTTTCCAGGCGACTGTCACATAGCTTGGCGCCTACAGCACATCACGTCAAGGTCACTTAGCTTTCTTACCGAAATATTTACGACACCAGTTTCCACTAAAGTGACAGTCTCATATAAAAATTTCACAGGTCGAGGATTTGCATTGCAAATGTGTAGAAACAAAATCCTATATATATAACAGTGCCCAAAACATTATCGTCGGCATTGTGATACATTCATGCATTTACAAACATTTCATAACTCTTAAAGTACGATTCTTGGTTTCCAACATCCTTTTTCACAAATCAGAGTCCCTAACCACTACTCATTATTCCTTACCTTATTACACATATACATATTTGTCGACACTTCTTCAATATTTCATCATAATAAATATATAGCATAATCAAATTCCTCATATAACATCAGCTTATTGATCATAAACATACCTCAGCAGCATAATACACATTGTCATCGTAATAATAATATCATAACACCTCAGTCAAATCTCAAAATCGTCGTAGCTTTCTGCAATAATTTCAAAACCTAAAAAGAATTCTCTGCTCATTTCAATAGTGTCATCTACCTCAAACATACTTTAAAAATCATGATCCCATACTAAATACGTCATTCAAAGCTCTCATAGTATCACAATGGTTCCGAAAAAAAATGAACAGTTCACAAAGTACAGACAAAATACGATTTCATAAGTGTGAAGTTATCCAACTGTGTAATCACGTGTCACTGATGTAGTAAAAAAATGTTTGTCTCTCTCAGTTAACTAATCAGATAGCTGTGTAATTATGTGCTAGAGAAATGTGGTACCGATGAGTAAAGCTGTATAAGCAAATACCATATTAGCTAGGGCTCCTTGAGCTTGCCAAACACATGGTACACAAAGTAGGGGTGCACCCCCCTGAGGATTAATGTAATTATACCGTCAGGTGTTACAGATTACAGCAATGGAATTAAATGTATCATGGAAAATATTTGTATCATTGTAATTCAAAAATCTTTAAACATAAATGTTTTAAGTACAAAATCAATCACTCAAATATGTGTACTGTAGCGCTAAACTGTGCATCTTGTTGTAAGACAATCTCTGTCATTAATTAAGGGTAAAAAATGTGCCAAGTGTCGTAATTATCGTCGTACGTAAGCAAAGTTCTGTAGAGGTCAATGCACTTACCTCGTAATAAACAAAGTGAACTGCTATGCGTATAGATATCGCAGTAGTTACGCTTATTGCCGTGATGAAGTAAGTACTGTACTGTAACGTATTGTTGTGCTACAGAAAAGGCTGTCTCATTGTAGCTATACCACAAAAGTTACTACTAAAACATGTATTCCTTTCCAGAAGAATTCAGAAAAACTGTGCAAATATAAAACAGATACACCGCAAAAGCAACCATGTAAATTGTGTCACACATTAGTAGCGTAGTGATACAGTCATGTAGCTGTCAAATAAACTAACCACTGTGTCATGTGGTATCTCTCAGAAAGTACTTTAAATCCATAATGTATTTTCAAGTAAACCAAAATGTTGCAGTAAAATCTCATTAACAGTACTGGTATATGTTCTAAGTACGTAAGCCTTATAGTCGTTACGTAGTCGTGCAACTAACAAGCACGAGTGTACTCACACAGTAACACTGTGTCATCTGTTCACTATGACAATGCATTCGTAATTTCTGTTTAAATAAGTTCTCTTGGCCTTGACTGGATATTTAACTTCAAACACTGTTGCATATTAACAGTTTCTAAGTCTGACAAAGAGTACTAGTAACATGAAGTAAAAATTTTATAGCAAAGACTAAGTTAAAAAAACAGATTATCTCTCAATAAACGGTTTTACATATGAAATGTGGTGCAATCCTTTACTCTTCATAGTACTCAGAGTTTAAACTTGAATGCAATTATTATGCGGTATACGTCAGTACGGAATTCAAAAATTTTTCTCTAGGTTAGCGTCTATGTTATTCTGCTCTGAGCCAGTCGGTGCACGTGGCTGCCTGTGGTGCGAGTCATTGTCTGTCTCTTTGTTGGCGCGCGTCGTTTTTGGGATTAGGAGACCTAACTTCTACAAATTCACCTTGTCGAGAGGGCCCTGCCCTGTTTGAATCCCGCCAGTTCTGATGAAATTCAGGTCTGTCGTTAGGATTATTTCGTCTGTCGTCATGTTGGTAGATTCCATAGTTTCTTTCTTGCCGGTCACATAGTGGAGAATTTCTCCCTGAACCCTGAATCGTAACAGCGCGCTGAACTGTGCGTCTGAAGTTACTCTGTCTCCCTTGATAATAATTGTTTTGGTTCCCATATTGTTTGTTTCTATGGTTATCTCTGTCATATTCATTACTACGGAAATGCGATCTTTCTCCGTAACTATTATTCTACCAACAGTTGTCATGCAGGTGGTGTCTCTTTTGGTCACGATTTGCGTTGTAAGAATAGCCTTGTCGTGTCCAGTTATTATTTCTTTCATCGCGGAATTGTGACGGATGTCTTCTGTAATTGTTGTGCTCTGGTTTTCGCATCCCGCGATTGTCAGTGTCAATTTCCAATTCTTGTAAGAGTCCCTGAAAAGCTTCAATGTCGTCTTTGCAACGTCCTGCCAAAATAATATGTCGTAAATGTTCAGGCAGTTTGATTAAGCAAATGCGGATGAGTTCTGAGGGGCTGTATGGGTTTGACAGGTTCTGATTCTTGTGCAACATGTCTTCGAAATATTTGACAAGCCTGGAAAATTCAGATTATTCGAAATCCTTCATTATTATGATGCTATGTTTTACTCGGTCTTGTGTAGCTTGAGACCAATATGCTGAGAGGAAGGCATGATGAAATTCTCCTTCACTGTGACAATCGTGAATAACCGATCGCATTCTTACAGCTGGTTCATTCTCTAAATAGCCACACATAAATTCTAACCTGTGCTCCAATGAACAGTTGAGAGGAAAACAATGAGAGAATTGATGGAGCCATGCTTGTGGATGAATATCGTTGCCAGAATTGTTAAATGTTTTGAATTTACGTGTAGTAATGAACAGCTTATAGTCAAAATCATGTCGGCGATTCGCACATCGGTCATTGTTACTTCTTTTCGGCGGTTCCATCTCAAAATTCGGTGTACCTTGCCAATTTCTTTCATAATTTCTGAAGTGCCCTGTCTTATTATTTTGTGGCTGTTCCGTATTTCTATGTCCCTATTCCCGTATTGGAGCGCGAGTGTCCTCTGAAATATGTAGTTCTTGTATTACCTGTGTCGACTGATCTTGTACTTCCCGGATTTCTCTTTTGAACTGTGGTTTGATTTCATTTTGGTTGAATTTTCTAATTTGTTCCTACTCTTCTGTGACAGTGAAGGCTACGAGTCTTGTGTCATTCAGATTATCATCTACCTTTGTAGATAAGTTAGTGAACTGATTCGAAAGTTCGGCTACTTTCTCGGGTAGAGAACTGATTTCCTCAGTGTGTTTTTCTGAACAAAGTTTCAGAGTGTCCATTTGTGTTGAAATCGTATCTACTGTGTCCTTTAAGTTTTCCTGAGTTTTTGCAAGTTCCGTAACCGAATCGGTAGATGCAACTGAGTCAATTTTAGCTTGCAAGGTGTCGTGATTTTCATGAACAATAGTTTGTAGTTCTTTTATAGCTGCTTCGTGATTCTGTAATGCATTCTCATGACGCGAAAAAATAGGTTTAAAATGTTCACAAATTTGTGTTTTTACGTCATTACAGACTTTTCGACATTTATATTCGATTTTAAGCAACTCTGCAGTTAAATCTTCACGTGTTTGTTGAAGCGTTTGTTCCATTGAGTCTAACTTTTGAAGATTTTGTTCCATTGTGTGTAGCTTTCGAAGATTCTGTTCCATCAAGTCTAACTTTTGAAGCTTTTGTTCCAATGTGTCTAACTTTTGAAGCTTTTGTCCCATTTGTTGTAGTAATTGTAATAACAATGCACTGGTGTCTGAAACATGTTCCTCAGTGCTTTTCGGAAGTGAATTTGCACCGACAACATTCACATTTTGACAAGCAGAAAATGTGTCTTGACTTATTTGAGAAAACGGTGAGGACCCAAAACCTGAATCTGCAGTATTTGCAAGATTGTGTCCTGTCATTCCCGATTCCTGAGGCGAGCTGTTGCCGACCGATCGATCGATAATGCTTCCCTGTCCACTAATTGTTTCACTGTCTACACCATTATTTGCCGCCCGCTCCATTTCCATATGCACAATTACCAAATTACTATGTTGAACATTAGTTAACTCATTACACGGTGGCGCTACCACCCTGCTTTCGTCTTCACTGTCATTTCTCAGTTTACTTTGAAGCCTAGTATTACGTTTTTCACACGCCATAATTGTCACAATATTTCACACGATAACACAGAAAAGCACTATTTTAAGAGCAAACTTAAGAAAACACATTAACATAGCACTGAAAATAATATATAGTTAATCGCAAGCGCAGCTGCGAAATACTTGGTGCAAATGTACAAGCATGCCACAACTGTTTTACTGTACAACAATGAAAGACTGCAACTACAAAGGAGATTCACTCTACAATTAAGCGCTATCAATAAACAAAAGCTACACTAATTACACAAACTACAAGAAAAAAATCAGAAGATTCCAGTGAGGTATCCTCGGCTAAGGGTCGACATATGAAACGTCCCCTTAGAAAAATTATACATGACTGGGCTTAAACTGACTCACAATATCTTTAGCGCAACGCAATCTGACTTTTAATAATCCCTACAAATGAATGGCCCTGACTAACCTATACCTTTCATGACTCACTTACCTCACAAAAATCTTCGTTACTCAAAGTACTGCAATACGGCGAGCGCCAATACTGCCAGCTAAATAAAAGATTCTAACTACTGAAGGCACTAACTACTGATAGGCATAGTTAGCAAATGAAAGATTTTGATAAAGAACAAACGATGTATTTACCTTAACAGTGTTCAAAAGTCATAGTATATATCAGTTCATGAACTCCAGTCTTACAAATTTACTGTCTCTTATGGACACACGTCCAGATCATCCGCCCTCAAAACTCCGCCATCTTTCTCCCCACATCCACCACTGCTGGCGGCTCACCTCCAACTGCGCAATGCTACGGGCTCCAGCAATGCAACCAACCACAGCCTTCACACAGCACAGTCAGTGATTTTCATGTAGAGCGCTACGTGGCGTTACCAACATAAAAACCTAAACAGCCTACTTACACATGTTATTCTCTTCCTTAACCCCTCATCCAAAATTGTTCCTAATCCTCTTATAAATGCTGGAGACGAAATATTCAGGCCTAAGGGGAGCCTCTTAAATTGATAGCATCTACCAAATGCGATGAACGCCGTGTATCTTCTACATTCTGGATCCAACTCGATTTGCCAGAAGCTGGATTTCAAATCCAGAGAGGAAAACACCGAAACTCCATGGAATTTCTGCAGCAACTCATCGAGCCTCTTGGGTCTGTCAGTTTCCGGAACTAAGTTCGTATTGATCTGCCGGGAATCTAACACAAGTCGAATTTCCCCGTTCCTTTTGTCTACGATCCTGAGGGGGCTGTTATATTGTGACTTTGCTGGCTCTGTCACATCCTCCCTCTGCATCCGCTGGAGTTCGATAAAAACACGGTCTCGGTACGACCACGGAATCGGGTACGGCGGTATTCGAAACGGTTTGTGCCTCTTTACGTCAAATTTATATTGATAGCCCTTTATGGAGCCCGTCTTGGGGAGATAAACTTCAATATTCCTTCTTAGCACGTTGTCTAACCCTTATTTGTCTGCGTCTCTTACGACCTTTATGCCCTGCAATTTCTCGCTTATTTCCTTATGTATTTCTACTAACTGTGCTTCTTTCGAAGTACTATCTCGATTGTCCTGTCCGCCGTCGGCTTCACCTGTTGAATCCTCCTGGTTTGGAAACTGTAGTCTGAGACAGCTCTTTTGTATCTGCCCTGGGATTGCTTGTTCATCGAAACGAAGATGGATTTTGCCACCCTCTCCTAATGTGACTTCTCCTGGACCCAAATCGATTATGGCTTTGTTCGTTAATAGGAAATCCATACCAATGATAATATCGGTGGACAGTTTAGGAATGACAAAAAGATTAGCAGTCAACTGATGTCCCTGACATTCGAATTCTAAACGTGTCTGTTGAGATATTTCTATACTCTTTCCAAGTAATGCACCCCTGACCTTCGTCTTTTGTGTGGCAAGAGTCGGTGGGTTCAGTACATTCTTACATGTCTTAAATACCTCTTCTGAGATCGCTGAAAGCATGCTTCCACTATCAATTATTGCGGCCACCGTTAAGTCACCTCGTATTTTGATTTTGACTACTGGGTATATTTCTTTATTTTGTTGCCCTTCCTTTTCTTCGAGGAGTAACTCGGTGACATCCTCGTATTCGATAACTCCTGTCAGCGCTCTGGTCTAGTCATTCGTAATCCTGCCCGTTAAGGTGGGATGGATCAGGCTTCGGAGGACGGACTTCGACCTCTTCCTGGTTGTTATTTTGGTAACTATTATTCCTGTTCCTTCCCGATTGCTGATTACCGCCCCAGGTCCTTTGTAATTTATTATGTTTCACCGGAGAGTGTCGCTCTTCTTCCGTGTACCTTCTTTTCGAGTTGCCATTCCTCTAATTTTGATTGTGGCCGTTGTAGTTCGGCACTGGCCTACTATCCCACTGGTGTCCATTATTGCGACGGTTGTTATTTTGTTCACGCTGTCGGCGTATCTCCCGCGCCTGTTCGTATGGAAATGCGAATTCCAGTTCGCGCAAAATGCCCTTAAATACCTCAGTATCGCTACCACAACGACCGGCAAGTAATTGTTGATACGAGATGGGAAGTTTCATGTAGCATAATCTGATGATTTCCGCACCGCTACATGGGTTGTCTAGGTACTGGTTCCTTTTTGTCATATTTTCAAAAATTTTGACCGGACTCCGGTACCCTGCCCTTTCCATATCTCTGGACATCATAATTTCTTGTTTGATCCTTTCTTGGGTTTCTTTAGATCAATACTTGCCCAAGAAGGCATTTTTGAATTCTTCGAACGAGACGCTCGTCTTCGCTACATTTCTCATGTACTCAGCGGTCGCGCCCTCCATATGGGAGCACACAAAATCCAGCTGGTACATCAATGGCCAGTGTGGGGGCAAAGATAACTCGAATTGTCCCATAAACGTCTTTAGATGCAAGCTATTACCTTCGTCCTTGTACTGATGGAACTTTCGGACTGATACCAAATGCTTGTAGTCAAACCGGTCTTCATTCCAGTTATCATTTCGACCGTTCTTACGATTCGTATGAACTTAGGGACGTGGACTAATTGGTTCCGAAGCGCTAACGTCATCTCTCACCCTTAGTTTGTTCGACAGTTGTTCGGTACATCTAATCAGCCGGCAGCAATCGTGCTCACTGGACTGCTGCGCGCTGTCCGTGTTTACCTCGGTCGTTGCCTCAGAGCTGTGAATGAAGGCGTGGCTCCCGTTGCTTGTAGTGTCAACTTTGACACACCGTGAAGCGGTTATCTGTGTTCCGACAAGTGACGGTTCAGTCGACGCAGTAATTACACCCTTCTCCTTTCCTGATGTCTCTGTAATGAGACGTTTTACCTCGTCCTCTAAATTTCTTTTTAATGTCGCCACCTCCTCTTTCAACATCTCGTTAGACCCTATGTCCGGTTGCTCTTGTTGCTTTTCTTCGACACGTTTTATCCGGTTTTGTAGCCTTGATAACATGACCCTTCCTACGTTTGCCTTGCTTTGCGTGGAGTCCCGTGTTTCTCTCGCTATTTTCCTTGCACCTTTCGCAATTAATTTGGCTTCAATTGCCGTTCGTTTGATGATGGCAATATCTTTCTCTATTTTGACGCTCTAAGTTCACGGTTTGCATCTGTTGCAACAGGACCGTAATGTTTTTGAGAGTAGCCGCATTTTGATCCTCGTTCTTTTGTGGTTGAAAATGCGACTCTTCTCCACTGTTCTGAGGAACCCTTCGATATCTAGACAAGTACCGTCTCCGCGCCCCCGTCGGATCACTTGTGTGAATCGTTTGATAATGGTAGGACACCGTTTTGTCCCAACACACTCTGGCTTCTTAGGCTGGATCTTCCATACCTATTGATTAATCCTGTACTCCCTGCGTCACCTGAGCCCTCAGTATCACTGCCTGAATCAACGACCTTGCTATTCAGCGGACTAAACCAGTCATGAGACACAGTTTCAGGAAGCTGCAACTCGCGTTCGTCACGCTCATCGGTAGAGCATTCCCTACTAACACCCAAGTTCTCCCGAGTAACAGTCTGATTATATTCCGCCGTTGTCTTGGCTTTTCCCCTCGTTATCATTTGCACTTTTGTGTTACACGAAAACTCGAAACCCAGGTACCCCTTACACTCAATAATTATATAACACAGAACATATATCAGGACACAAATTGATACACTGGGTGTGAGCAATGACCCGACAAACAGTTCATGAAGATTTCCCCCAAAAAGGCTAGTACCAATGATTGTGTTCTGTGTGCTCAGCATCGGCTGATTACGGCACTGCACATCGTAAGTACTCCAACAAATCACAAATACAATGCACAGGCACCCGTAAGTGTCAGTTTGAAAGGACAGCACATGAAGAAGACAATGTAACTTATTGTAACTAATGCTACCCGTTTTTCAATTAAAAATGACTAAGCAATGGATCACGTGGAAAAATGTCCTTTCTCAAGACTACTTCCTAGCAAATCCCGAAGTATCGTGTCCCGGCAGGGTCGCCATATGTAACACCCCACCCGTCACTTATCTGGTTTTGGCGTGTGTTCACCCCAGGTAATTGACTAACAGATCAACAGAGAGTGCAAAACTGCCGCAATGTCGGATAATGCAAAGAAAGTAATAAGGCCCTGTGACTCCTGATTGAACTGCGGTGGCATTGTTGACATTAATTGATTCAGAATTGATCCCTTTTAATTAAAAGGGGTGCACATTGATGTTATATTCAGCTATTGAACACCAGATGCAAATGTTGAACATAAAATTAATTAAGAAAGTGACTTGGGATTTCAACTACTTGATTGAAAACAGATGCAGTCGATAGCACAGATTTATTTTAACTCACGACCTTCAATCATCAAATTACATGACTCTCCTAACAGACAGTGGTAATAAATTGCGTTTGAATGGAGTAAAACACGATAATTCAAAAGTAATTCCAATCGACTGACCCAGGCGTAATGCGAAGTGTGAGAAGAATTCTACAATACATGGTCCATGAAACCCTCATGGAAACTTTACCGATGTGATCCAACAAATTAATCGGTGGCCAGAGCGGGTGCAATATCACCGAATATAGCGTGGCGGAGCGGTGTTGTCGTGCGGACGTTGGCCGACCTCGTGGTGCTGCAAGGTTGCGCTCATCTAGCTATCTTGCTCAGTACATAGCTGAACCAAAACTTCCTATCTTCAAGCTCAATCGTTCCATTTGCTAAGTCCTAAACTGCAGTGATGCTCAGTCTTTCTCAGGAAAGCTGAGTAAAGAACGCCACGTTCACACTGTAGGCAAGCTCGGAACCGAAGACCTCTATGGGGACTTCTCCCAGTCCACTCTTCACCTCGGTTTCCCCTCCAGCAAAATCACTTACACCAATTGCAGCGCAAGTCACGTTAGTTATGCGTTGCTTCCCAGTGCCGACCAATGCCTGCTCTGGGAAGTGAATGAATTCCCACGAAATTTCCTTTCCTCTCAACTTCTGCTATTTAGCTCCTCCCAGGCCACCCATCAAGATTAGCATCTGCACAAAACACAAATTTTTCTGGAATTCTGACTCCCAGGAGAGTACTTCAAATTCCTTGGTCCTACGTTCCCATCGGAGGCCTGCGTATTTCATTCTGTCGCTCTTCACCTGATTTACTTCAGACTCTGTGGACCGTGAATTCAGCATGAAGTTTCTATAGTCACGAACACACATATAATGGCCTCTGTTGACCACTCCACCATAGCTTTGCATGGCTTACTCGCATGTTTCACTGAAAATCGGATGACGGACATTTATCAATAGGCATACAAGTTCTCCGTCTGCTTCTTGGTACCAGCATGGGGTCAACCACCCACTCACTGTCACTCATCTTAAGGCAGCTGGAGGCCACGCCCCGTTACCGCTTTCTCAGAGCTTGAGCTGCCCTAAGCTGCCTATTGTCACTTCCCTTCGCCGTTTCCCAGCCGGTCACAGCTTCCCTGGGATAAAGTAGCCTCCAGTAAATCGACAAATTTCCACAAAGTTTTCACATCGTGTGAATTACTTTAAAACCATCACCCGACATTAATTATTCCAATACGTCCATACTATACCCTCTGCAAGATGCATTGTGCCTTGTCAGTCATTTTTGTTCCGCTCTACTGTTCGCTCAACGTGAGTTAGGTGAACTTTAATGACTTTGTGTAAGGGGCATAGTTCTTGCCATCTTACAATGTTAACTTATTTTTATCATATATTTTCTTTAATGTTTTATAGACATTGATTTAAGAGACTCCACTGACATTAACCGCATTCGGGCTTTGAAATAAATCGAAAGACGACAGGTGAAAATTTGTGCCGGACAGGGACTCTAACTCGTATTTCCCGCTTAATGTGAGCCATCTCCTTGAGCCCCTCGGCTATCCTGGGATGGTTCTCAGCTGACCCAAATTCTCATCCTGTCATACGCAAGTAGCGTCCTTGCCCAACCACCTCCTACTGGCAATTTATCCTTATTTCTACAGGAGTTCGCACATAATGTGCATCCGCACTGAAATAATTGTAAGAGCCGTCGTGCTCATAGACATGACATACCAGACTCAACACATATACAAGGTGGAGAAAAATTGTGTCACGAAATTTTATCCCTGGGTAGCTGATGCCAGTAGGAAGCAAAATTACTAATCTTGTGTAGGTCGACAACGCACCGTTTTTAAACTACGGAAACTAGGCGCCACGCGCCCGATTGGCCGCGGGATTGCCCTGTTGCCGGATGCTCTGGACAACGCATGACCGCGAATGCTTTGCCTGCTGGAGATCGCGATGTATCCAAGGCGGACCGCACCGTCGATGGTAGCGCGCCACCCTTCCACTCTGGGGGACTGGGGGCGAATCCGCCGGGATACCGACTCATCCATTGTAGTTTCATGGTAACACATACAGGGAACAAACCCGTCAACAGCTGTTGGTTCGCATACAGAAAGTGTTTTACAAATTGATAAGGAGCTTTCTTATAGCTAGGACATTATTTACTTAAAGCAGGCGCTCGAACTGGCGACCTTCTGACGCGATACAAGCTTGATAACGTCGAAAGACATTTTGCCGAACACTTTCAAAGATTCCGGGCATTGCCCTGATGTGATTGGTGGCAAGTGGAATGCGATCCATTAATTCCTCTTCATTTGTAGGTGATTCGCTTCCGGTTGGGTGAACTAAACCTTGAAGAATTCCCACAGGAAAAAGTCCGGTGGCGTGAGGTCTGCTGGTCGCGGAGGCCATGTCCTCCGAGCACTCCTGCCGATTACCCGGCCGTCGAAGAGTTCATTTAAATATTCGCTCACAGCACGACTGTTATGTGCGGGCGCCCCATCATGCTGCAAACACATGCGTAGACGTATGTCCAGGGGAACATCTTCCAGCAGGCTGAGTAGAGTTTCTTACAAAAAGCGAAGATAATTTGCCCCAGTAAGTCCAGGAGGTAGACGGATCGGTCCAATCAGATAGTCACCCACAATGCCTGGCCAAATGTTGAGCGAAAATCGTTCCTGGTGTCCGTGGTCGCACGTGACGTGAGGATTTCCCCTTGCCCCTCAACGAATGTTTCGTGTGTTGTAAAGACCATCCCGATGGAAGGTGCACTCGGTAAACAACACAACGGTGGGGAAGTCGGGATCTCGCGCACCACGTCGCAGAAACCACCGGCAAACCCTAGCCAGTGTTCGTAGTACGCCACAGGAATTAGGTCTTCGGCAGGATGGAAATTAAATGGATGCTGACCGTCATCGATCAAAACATCCCAGAGTAACCGATAAGTGACCCCCATGGTGTGTCCTTCCGCTCGAGCACTTGTCGTAGGTGCTTCCTCGAAGCGCTCAAGAACAGTCTCTTCAAATGCAGCATCCCGTCGTCTTCCAGCTCACCATGATATCCCGCTAAAGAGTCTGTTTCATCAAGTCGCCGGTGAATTGCTGTAAACGTTTGCGGGTGTAGGTGGCGTCTTGCTGGGAACCGTTCCTCATACAACCGTCAAGCTTCATGCGCATTACCGTCGGCTAGTCCATAAACAAAAACCATGTCTCGTTCTTCAAACGAGTACTGTGCCGCCATGCTTACTGTATGACTAAATCGCAAGTGACTTGTATGTGCTCCGAAGCGAAGCTTACGTTTGAATGCCTCGGACATGAGGTGTAGACAAACAGCAAGACCTATTCGACACGTGTGCGTATCACGTTGGGGCAGTGACGGGGCGAGGGACGTTTGTATGTGTGAACCGACAACCATACCTCTGCCCGTCAACCGACGAACGGCAACAGGGCAATCCCAGGCCAATAGGGTGGCGTGGCACCAAGTTTCCGTAGTTTAAAAATGGTGCGTTGTCGACCTACATAACATTTGTAATTTTGATTCCTACTGGCATCAGCTATCCACGGTTAAAATTTCGTGGCACAATTTTTCTCCACCCTGTATAAAGGGTGAATCACCTAAAATTTGCACCGCAAATACTGTGGAAATGGAGAGTGCTATTGGCGTGCGGTTTTCATGGAATGGATTGATAGTCAGGGGCTCGTATTATTAGCCAATCCACAGACTGCAATAATACTCAGAAAGTATACTTTTTCTGCAAAAATAAATGGAACATTGCCTGCTGACATTATCAAACTAAAACTAGCGTAAATCAGAATGTCAGTGAAGTTTACTGCAGTATTACAGTGCGATTCGTTTACACGATATCTTATTCTGAAAAGTTCCCACACCGGCATTTCTACAATACCTGTGATAGCACACACTAAAGGGCAACACAAGCGCATGCGCTAGTTATGCGGAGTAACGAGACAACTGACCGTTACAGATTGTGTTCAACATGACCACTGGCAGCGGCAATATACGCTTCCAGGCTGGTATAGAACGATTGCTACACACGTGCATTTGAGCGGAGATGTCCGAGCAGGCTGAAGTAATACGGCGTCGCATATGATCGGATGTAGTTAGTATGTCTTTGTAGACAGCGCCTTTCAGCTTTCCCCACAGAAAAAAGTATACACGCACAAAATCTGGGGAACAGGCCGGCCAAGGTACAGGTCCTCTGCAGCCAACCCAACAATTTGGGAAGATATGCTGTAGTACGTCGAGCACTAGGCAGCCATCATGTTGGTACCACAGGTTTCTCCTAGTCCACAGAGGAATGTCTTCTAGCATGAGTGGAAGATAGTCTGTTAGGATGCTGCGATACTTGGGCGCGTTCACTGTTCGTCTATGAAAAACGGACCTATGAGCTGATGGTTTACTATCCCACACCACACGTTTACACTCCATGGACGCTGACGTGCCACCTAATAAAGCCAACGGCCACTGTTAATAGACTAAAAACGCTTATTTCCGCGGTTTACCCGGCTATGATTGGTTCAAATGGTTCAAATGGCTCTGAGCACTTCTGAGGTCATCAGTCCCTTAAAATTTAAAATGGTTCAAATGGCCCTGAGCACTATGGGACTTAACATCTATGGTCGTCAGTCCCCTAGAACTTAGAACTTTTTAAACCTAACTAACCTAAGGACAGCAAACAACAGCCAGTCATCACGAGGCAGAGAAAATCCCTGACCCCGCCGGGAATCGAACCCGGGAACCCGGGCGTCCCTAAAACTTAGAGCTACTTAAACCTAACTAACCTAAGGACATCACAAACTTACATGCCCCAGGAAGGATTCGAACCTGCAAACGTAGCGCTCGCACGGTTCCAGAATGACGCGCGTAGAACCGCTCGGCCACACTGGCCGGCTATGATTTGGTAAATGTGGCTTCATTTCTGGAAAAGATACATGATAACAACTGGAGCATTCTGTCTAAATGCCCGTGTATAGAAGACAACAGGATTCTCATTGTAGTTTCCTTGCAGCTCTTCATGAAGCGAGATGTGATAGGTATGGAACCTATGTCGATGGAGAACGCATAAGACACTTACCTGACTCATGACACTTCGTCGTCCAACTGCGCAGAAGCTAACGTGCGGATCAACTGAAACAGCAGCAAGAACATTAATTTCCCCCTTTGTGTCGTCACTTATTTCCCTCTGGTACGTTATCTAGGTGCTCCACTACCACGTTCACGTAACTGGTTGAAGAGATTTCCGAGATGCTTGACGTCATTGAGATATCTTGCCGCATACGCCGTACAAGAACGGCCTGCATGCTTCTTCCTACACTTTGCATACACCACGATATTTCGTAAGCCACTCTCCCTACACTCTTGCAACAAATACCACTGACATTCTGATTTACCCTACTTTTATTTTTTAATGTCAGTAGACATAGTTTCATTTAAGAAGTGCATATTTGCGCAAAAATACACTTTTTATGTATTATTACAATCTGTTTCTTGGCTAACAAGACGAGTCACTGACTACCAATCCTTACTGTGAAAACCGCACGTCACTGGCGCTTTCCATTTCCTCAATTTTTGTGGTGCAAGTTTCAGGTAATTGACCCTACGCAGGGCGTTTCCGTAAGAGTGTACAAAATTTGAAGCAGGGAACCTGGGGTCGGAGAAGCCAGCTTAAGGAGATAATAAGAATTAAATCACCTTCCTGTGCACTTTTTTACTTACATTAGTTACAGTTAACTGCAAATACCATCACTGACACAATGAGTGTACCATTTGTATTGCGTCTTGCAAAATGTGCTGAAACTGACGGCCATCAACCTCAATGCAAGCATGACATCGGCGGTCAAGATTCTGGCGCATCCTGACAGATATCCCTGGTGTAGTCCTCATGGTGCCAGATCGCTCGTTTCTTGTTTCCATTGAGCCAGTCTCCCACATTCGTCGCTAAAGAGAAATAAACACTCTGCGTGACGGATGATGCCTGTTAGGAAATGATTTCCTGTTCAGGCTTTCAGCGGCGAGAGCATTGCGACATACTTCTGCATATGCAGTGTGCATGTCAGTGAGCTTTGCGAAACTGTACCGCTACTGCTCCATCTTATTGTACTCTACATCTCAGAATGGCACTGAGCAATGAATGGGTCTGTCGTTGATTCGTAGCATGTTCTGTCATGGGACAATGTAAATACGATACAACAGAGCCACCTTATGTATATGTAAAGTAAACAAAAGCTCCATCAAGACTTCCTAGTAATCAGGCTCGTCCTCCTTGTTTCCTTGCAGGAAATAAAGAATGTACATGTAAATAAACAGCACAGTATGTGTAAACATGTAGGCATGTTAGTTGTAAATAAGTTGGAAAGCAGTAATGCTAGACAAAGCGGTAGACAAGTTTACTTCCGTATCTCCTTAAGCTGGCTTCTCCAAACCGAGGTTCCCTACCTCAAACTGTTCAGTTGAGCATTATCTGTGTATTCTTACACTTTTCACGCTCTTACTGAAACAATATATACACTCCTGGAAATGGAAAAAAGAACACATTGACACCGGTGTGTCAGACCCACCATACTTGCTCCGGACACTGCGAGAGGGCTGTACAAGCAATGATCACACGCACGGCACAGCGGACACACCAGGAACCGCGGTGTTGGCCGTCGAATGGCGCTAGCTGCGCAGCATTTGTGCACCGCCGCCGTCAGTGTCAGCCAGTTTGCCGTGGCATACGGAGCTCCATCGCAGTCTTTAACACTGGTAGCATGCCGCGACAGCGTGGACGTGAACCGTATGTGCAGTTGACGGACTTTGAGCGAGGGCGTATAGTGGGCATGCGGGAGGCCGGGTGGACGTACCGCCGAATTGCTCAACACGTGGGGCGTGAGTCTCCACAGTACATCGATGTTGTCGCCAGTGGTCGGCGGAAGGTGCACGTGCCCGTCGACCTGGGACCGGACCGCAGCGACGCACGGATGCACGCCAAGACCGTAGGATCCTACGCAGTGCCGTAGGGGACCGCACCGCCACTTCCCAGCAAATTAGGGACACTGTTGCTCCTGGGGTATCGGCGAAGACCATTCGCAACCGTCTCCATGAAGCTGGGCTACGGTCCCGCACACCGTTAGGCCGTCTTCCGCTCACGCCCCAACATCGTGCAGCCCGCCTCCAGTGGTGTCGCGACAGGCGTGAATGGAGGGACGAATGGAGACGTGTCGTCTTCAGCGATGAGAGTCGCTTCTGCCTTGGTGCCAATGATGGTCGTATGCGTGTTTGGCGCCGTGCAGGTGAGCGCCACAATCAGGACTGCATACGACCGAGGCACACAGGGCCAACACCCGGCATCATGGTGTGGGGAGCGATCTCCTACACTGGCCGTACACCACTGGTGATCGTCGAGAGGACACTGAATAGTGCACGGTACATCCAAACCGTCATCGAACCCATCGTTCTACCATTCCTAGACCGGCAAGTGAACTTGCTGTTCCAACAGGACAATGCACGTCCGCATGTATCCCGTGCCACCCAACGTGCTCTAGAAGGTGTAAGTCAACTACCCTGGCCAGCAAGATCTCCGGATCTGTCCCCCATTGAGCATGTTTGGGACTGGATGAAGCGTCGTCTCACGCGGTCTGTACGTCCAGCACGAACGCTGGTCCAACTGAGGCGCCAGGTGGAAATGGCATGGCAAGCCGTTCCACAGGACTACATCCAGCATCTCTACGATCGTCTCCATGGGAGAATAGCAGCCTGCATTGCTGCGAAAGGTGGATATACACTGTACTAGTGCCGACATTGTGCATGCTCTGTTGCCTGTGTCTATGTGACTGTGGTTCTGTCAGTGTGATCATGTGATGTATCTGACCCCAGGAATGTGTCAATAAAGTTTCCCCTTCCTGGGACAATGAATTCACGGTGTTCTTATTTCAATTTCCAGGAGTGTATATATATATATATATATATATATATATATATATATATATATATATATACACTCCTGGAAATATATATATATATATATACACTCCTGGAAATATATATATATATATATATATATATATATATATATATATATACACTCCTGGAAATATATATATATATATATATATATATATACACTCCTGGAAATTGAAATAAGAACACCGTGAATTCATTGTCCCAGGAAGGGGAAACTTTATTGACACATTCCTGGGGTCAGATACATCACATGATCACACTGACAGAACCACAGGCACATAGACACAGGCAACAGAGCATGCACAATGTCGGCACTAGTACAGTGTATATCCACCTTTCGCAGCAATGCAGGCTGCTATTCTCCCATGGAGACGATCGTAGAGATGCTGGATGTAGTCCTGTGGAACGGCTTGCCATGCCATTTCCACCTGGCGCCTCAGTTGGACCAGCGTTCGTGCTGGACGTGCAGACCGCGTGAGACGACGCTTCATCCAGTCCCAAACATGCTAAATGGGGGACAGATCCGGAGATCTTGCTGGCCAGGGTAGTTGACTTACACCTTCTAGAGCACGTTGGGTGGCACGGGATACATGCGGACGTGCATTGTCCTGTTGGAACAGCAAGTTCACTTGCCGGTCTAGGAATGGTAGAACGATGGGTTCGATGACGGTTTGGATGTACCGTGCGCTATTCAGTGTCCCCTCGACGATCACCAGTGGTGTACGGCCAGTGTAGGAGATCGCTCCCCACACCATGATGCCGGGTGTTGGCCCAGTGTGCCTCGGTCGTATGCAGTCCTGATTGTGGCGCTCACCTGCACGGCGCCAAACACGCATACGACCATCATTGGCACCAAGGCAGAAGCGATCTCATCGCTGAAGACGACACGTCTCCATTCGTCCCTCCATTCACGCCTGTCGCGAGACCACTGGAGGCGGGCTGCACGATGTTGGGGCGTGAGCGGAAGACGGCCTAACGGTGTGCGGGACCGTAGCCCAGCTTCATGGAGACGGTTGCGAATGGTCCTCGCCGATACCCCAGGAGCAACAGTGTCCCTAATTTGCTGGGAAGTGGTGGTGCGGTCCCCTACGGCACTGCGTAGGATCCTACGGTCTTGGCGTGCATCCGTGCGTCGCTGCGGTCCGGTCCCAGGTCGACGGGCACGTGCACCTTCCGCCGACCACTGGCGACAACATCGATGTACTGTGGAGACCTCACGCACCACGTGTGGAGCAATTCGGCGGTACGTCCACCCGGCCGCCCGCATGCCCACTATACGCCCTCGCTCAAAGTCCGTCAACTGCACATACGGTTCACGTCCACGCTGTCGCGGCATGCTACCAGTGTTAAAGACTGCGATGGAGCTCCGTATGCCACGGCAAACTGGCTGACACTGACGGCGGCGGTGCACAAATGCTGCGCAGCTAGCGCCATTCGACGGCCAACACCGCGGTTCCTGGTGTGTCCGCTGTGCCGTGCGTATGATCATTGCTTGTACAGCCCTCTCGCAGTGTCCGGAGCAAGTATGGTGGGTCTGACACACCGGTGTCAATGTGTTCTTTTTTCCATTTCCAGGAGTGTATATATATATATATATATATATATATATATATATATATATATATACTTTTTTAAGGCCTGTTGTAGATATCACATGAAAGTATCCATATAACTGATATAGAATCTAAAGCATGTGAGCAAGGACCAATAATTTCCGAAATGTCGATGTCTTTGATTGAAAATATATTACTTCTGATTGAGGTAGATATTTACATGTCATTTCTTTCTGTTCAATATGTTCAAACTGTATAACACAGAGCAGGTAACACCGAAAATTCACAATACAGTGACAACCGCACAATAACTAATGACAGAACGGATACGGATTTTCAAAGCAGATTGAATATTTCATGTTTACAAGAAAACATACGGAAGAATAAAAAACAGCGACGATGTACTGCAAAATGCCCATTTCAACTGCTGACAAATAACGTCACTAGAGAAACTATTGTGACGCAATGGTTAGTGATATGAGAAAGAATTAAGGAAGACAAGGGAGTGCCGTTGACAAGCTGTGTTTTTTTTTTTAATTTTCTTGGCTCTTATAATGTTAAAGGGTTGTATGTTCGAGTGTAACTGACAGCCGCTTATTTTGGCCCCTTTCCACAACTTAAACTACCTGTCCTGTCCTGCGGGTTTAGCAGGGCGTCTCAGAAATGTTTCCATATGTAATGGATTAGGAGTGGCATGTCGGCAGAATAGGTCAAACAAGTGACAAAGGCATAATGTTGATGTTATTATTAGCCGCCGCTTTCACAATTTGTTCAATATGAGCACTGGTGACATCGACGAGGTGCCGTCTCTTTAAAACGACGTGATCAGCAGCTATTCGCAGCAGTGCCGGTGGGATCTGAGCAATGTGTTCCTGTATACTGGACTTCTGATGAGGTAGAGACCGATATTCCTGATGAATGCGTTATTTTAGATATCCCCAGAGCCAAATGTTTCATGTATTCTGATCTTGCAGGCCATACATGTGGAAAACGTCTGGAGATAATACGTTTGAAAAACGTTGCATTAAGCAAATATTCTACGGGGCGAGCGAAATGAGGTGTCGCCCATCTTGCTTGAAAAGAGTGGTTTCCACACAGTTACGCTCTTCCAAAGCAGGAATCTCTTGCTGTACAAGGAGATCTCGGTAACTTGCAGACGTCTCGGTGCACCTGACAGGAGCTCTGGGCGCGACCTCTAAACAGAAGAACCGACCGAGAGTAAAGATGCTTGTGAATTCACTCCAAACAGTCACATACGGCGAGTACAATGGCTCTTCGTGCACAGTACGTGGTCTAACAGTATACCAAACTCGGCAGTTCTGCGTATTCATTGCACCCTTAGCACAAAACGTGCGTCGTCATTCTATACAATATTGCCCGGCCACACGTCATCAACTTCGATCCGCGCCAGAAACCGAAGAGAAAACTCAGAACGTTGCTGCGCTCCGTTATTTGGTTTCAGTAGCTGTATCGGCACCGTCTACATCTTGTGCCGTACGTTCTTTTCTGAATCATCAGTCTTGTGACTGATCTGGTAAGGTCTACCACGATTTCCTCTCTTGTGACAACCTTTTCATCGCAGAGTAGCACAAGCAACTTGCATTCTCAATTATTTGCTAGATACATTGCAATTCCTCTTTAGTTTTTACCCTCCACAGCTCCCTCTAGTACTATGGAAGTTATTCCCTGGTGTCTTAACAGGTGTCCTAGCATCCTGTTCTTCCTTCTTGTCAATATTGTACATATATTCCTTGCCAATTTTGCGGAAAACCTCCGCATTCCTTACCTTATCACTCCACCTGATTTTTCAGCATCCTTCTGTAGTACCATATCTCAGAGGATTGGATTCTCTTCTGTTCGATTTCCCCACTGTCAATGTTTCACTACTATACAATGCTGTGCTCCAAACGTACATTCTCAGAAATTTTTTCTTCTATGGTTGATACTAGTAGACTTCTCTTGGCCAAGAATCCCTTTTTGCTAGTGCTAGTCTGCTTTTGATGTCCGGCTTGCTCCGTCCGTCTTGGCTGTTCTGCTGCCTAGATAGCAGAGTACCTTAACTTTGTCTACTTCGTGATCCCCAATTCAGATGTTAAGTTTCTCGCTGTTCCCATTTCTTCTACTTCTCATTACTTTCGTGTTTCTTCGATTTACCTTCAATCCATGTTGTTTCCTCATTAGACTGTTCCTTTTATTCAGTACATCCTGTAATTCTTCTTCACATTTACTGACGATAGCAATGTTATCAACGAATTTTATCATTGATATCCTTTCATCCTGAATTTTAATCCCACTCTTCAAACTTTCTTTTATTTCCGACTTTGCCGCTTCGATGGGTAGATTGAAAAGTAACGGCGAAACACTGCATAACTGTCTTACACCTTTTTTAATCCGAGCCCTTTGTTCTTCGTCCTCTAGTCTTACTGTTTCCTCTTGCTTCTTCACATATTGTTTATTACCCGTCTTTCCCTACAGCTTAATGCTATTTCACTCACAATTTAGAATATTTTGCACCATTTCATACAGTCAATCGCTTTTCTCAGGTCGGCAAAGCCTAGAAACACGTCTTGATTTTTCTTCACTCTTGCTTGATTATTAACCACAATGTCAGAACTAAGTCTCTGGTGCCTTTACCTTTCATAAAGCCAAACTTATCGTCGTCCAGGAGATCTTCAATTTTCTTTTCCATTCTTCTGTATATGACTTCAACAACTTGAATGCACGTGCCTTGAAGCTGATTGTATGATAATCCTCACACTCGTCGGCTCTTGGGGTCTCGGGCATTGTGTGGATAATGTTTTTCAGCCTGTTTCATACATTCTAAACAGACGTCAGTAGTCTTTTTGTTGCCCAATTATTTTATAAATTCAGATGGAATTTCTTCTGTTCCTTCTGCCTTATTTGATCTTAATTCATCCAGTACTATTTTAAATTCTGTTCCTGATACTGGGTCCCCTATCTCTTCCCTGTCGAGTACCAGTTCTTCTACCACGTTAAGCCCTCCCCTTCACAGAGGCCTTCGTTGTACTCTTTCCACCTATCCGCTCTCTCTTCTGCATTTAACAGTGGAATTCTCATTGCACTCTTAATGTTAAGACAATTCCTTTTAATTTCACCGACGGTTGTTTTGAGTGAGTGCTTCCGACAAAGCTTTTCTTTTTTGATTTCTTCACACTTTTCATACAGCCATTTCGCCTTAGTTTTCCTTCATTTACTTTTAATTTCATTCCTAAGTGACTTGTATTTCTATATTACTGAAGTGATTTGTATTTCCGTATTTCTGATTTTCCCTAAACATTTTTGTACTTCCTTCTTTCTCGACCAGCTGAATATTTCTTCAGTTTCCCCGTTATTTCTCCGCATTTGTAAATTAAACATTAATTTCTGAAGGTCTTTGGTCAGTGCGTCCTTCTCCTATGAAATCTCTTCTTAGTATTGTGAGGCTGATATCGTCACCATTGATGACTTCTCCAAGATCTGAGGGGTCGTAGATGTTGGCCTACATGTCGAAGAGAAATGTAGTCAGAACTGAACCCTGTGGTAAACCAATGTTAGTTTGGTGCGATCTTCTATGGTCGTGTTCTGTATGAATTTGTCGAGCGAGGCGGCGCAAAGGTAGGACAATGGATTCACGATGTGGAGGATGGCAGTTCAAATACCCGCCAGGTTTAGGTTTTCCATGAATTCCTTAAATCGCTTATGGCAAAGGGCGGTACAGTTCCTTGGATACTGAAGGGTTTGAGTGTTAGTGACCCATTTTTCACACTCATCGGCGCTCAAATGGCATTCAGTAGACATGTCTTTGGGCCTTCTATTTTGACAATTCAAGCAGTAACTGTGCCGATTTTAGAGGTGAACAGAGTCTACAACAGTCATTCTAGGGTACAACCATGCCCCACGGACGATTATGTAGTCCTTTGAACAACTTCAGCCATTTGAATGGGGTTGCATTCAGGACCTGCAGGAAGCTGTATGGACGCATCGACGGGCTGCTGCACACGTTGACCACTGCATATCGGTTGAATCCCGCTACTTTCAACAGAAGTCTGTGGAACGTTTCCAAACACGTAGACCAAGTCCTGGGCGCCTGCGTAGTACAGACACACGTCAAGATCGATGCACTGACGAGCAGCGCTGTCGGACCAAACATCATCAAAGGAACAAATCTGGTAACATGTTGTACCTGCTGTGTTATCAGCGACCATTGGGAACCGTCTACTTCTGCAACAGGACAAAGATCACCACTGACACCACTACGCCGCCAAGCAGGGCTAATCTGCTGTCGTGAAAGTTACGATTGGTGAGGGGAATGGCGATCTGTTGTCATCAGTGATGGAGGACGCTGTGTCTGTATGCGAGTAATGGAATTACACGTGCACAGGCTAGGCCTGGTGAGCTGGCTATTCCAGAGGGCATCCGCCCACGACATACATGTCCCACCAGATGCTTCATGAGGTGAGGGGGGAGGGGTTCATCAGTTACTACTGGCGATCACATTCGGTGCTTCTGCAGGAAAAGTAATCAGTGCCTACTGCTCTGCCCAGTTTTCGACGAGAAGTTGATGTGCATTTTCGTCAGAATAATGCGCTCCCTGTTCTAAAGCGTCGAGCCCTTAGTGCTGTACAACTACTCTTGCTAGCAACGTCACCAAATCTCTCGCCAACTGAAGACGTATGGAACATAGTGAGGCGGGAAACTACTCGTTCTCCAGACCCTGCTAGGACCATTGGCACCTTGCTACAGAAGGTGGAAGATGCTTGGAACATTCTATTGCTGGAAGCAATTCGGCACCTTTATCCTCGTTAGCATGTGAGAATACAGGTCTGCGTTGCCACCAGAGGAAGGAATAGTGTGTACCGATGCGACTGTTTGATCACCCTTTATTGGGACACGTGTCTTTCATTTCGTCTGGATTTCTTAGTTACATGTTCCATAAATCATTTTAACGAAATGACGTGGAACGGGTCAGTTTACAGGATATGTACCCAGGATTAGTGTTAAGACAAATGAAAAAAGTGTTAGTTTTGGTCTTACTCATGCAGTTATACTTTTTTTCTACTGTCTACAAGTTTTTAAGTTAAAATTTATCAATGGAATAGACAGATTAGTCCAGGGGAAATTCATTTAAATTAGATTGAAAACTTACTTTCTCTATCTGTCACACATTTTATGCTTTTGGGAAAAGGACCATAAGTGTTTGCTGCTGCATGTTGTTCTCTTTTTGAGCCACTAATGGCCTTAGAAATGATAATAACGGTCATTCTTCCCTCCAATGTTGTAGGTAGATACACCACTGTTCGTTTGAAACTGTGATGGTTTATTTATGAAAAATTACATTACCGAATATATGCGTTCTGACGGCGCAGTTAAAATGCCTAACTCCTTGTACAGGTACGTGCTTGGCGCCCGTCAGAGAACACCACGGATTATTCTTACTGTGCACTTTCCTGTAATCAGTACTTTCTAAGCAACGAGTTACACCAGGAAATCACCCCGTATGACATTACTGAGTGGAAATACGCAAGATTTGTCAGGAAGTTGATACTTTTGTTTCCAAGATTAGAAATTATACGAAGAGCAAAGTAAAAAAGGCACTCCGTCTTCAGGCCACGAATGGCCTACCGGGACCATCCGACCGCCGGGTCATCCTCAGGGAGGGTGCGGTTAGGAGGGGCGAGGGGTCAGCATACCGCTCTCCCGGTCGTTATGATGGTATTCTTGACCGAAGCCACTACTATTCGGTCGAGTAGCTCCTCAATTAGATCACGAGGCTGGGTGCACCCGAAATATGGCAACAGCGCATAGCGGCCTGGATGGTCACCCATCCAAGTGCCGACTACGTCCGACAGCGCTTAACTTCGGTGATCTCACGGGAACCGGTGTAACCACTGCGGCAAGGCCGTTGCCGAAGAGCAAAGTTGTTGTTGTTGTGGTCTTCAGTCCTGAGACAGGTTTCATGCATCTCTCCATGCTACTCTATCCTGTGCAAGCTTCTTCATCTCCCAGAACCTACTGCAACATACATCCTTCTGAATCTGCTTAGTGTATTCATCTCTTGGTCTCCCTCTACGATTTCTACCCTCCAAGCTGCCTTCCAACGCTAAATTTGCGATATCTTGATGCCTCAGAACATGTCCTACCAACTGGTCCCTTCTTCTTGTCAAGTTGTGCCACAAACTCCATTTCTCCCCAATTCTATTCAATACCTCTTCATTAGTTATGTGATCTACCCACCTAATCTTCAGCATTCTTCTGTAGCACCACATTTCGAAACCTTCTATTCTCTTCTTGTCCAAACTATTTATCATCCATGTTTCACTTCCATACAAAGCTACACTCCATACAAATACTTTCAGAAACGACTTCCTGACACTTAAATCTATACTCGATGTTAACAAATTTCTCTTCTTCAGAAACGCTTTCCTTGCCATTGCCAGTCTACATTTTATATCCTCTCTACTTCGACCATCATCAGTTATTTTGCTCCCCAAATAGCAGAACTCCCTCACTACTTTAAGTGTCTCATTTCCTAATCTAATTCCCTCAGCATCACCCGACTTAATTCGACTACATTCCATTATCTTCATTTTTCTTTTGTTGATGTTCATCTTACATCCTCCTTTCAAGGCTCTGTCCATTCCGTTCAACTGCTCTTCCAAGTCCTTAGCTGTCTCTGACAGAATTACAATGTCATAGGCTAACCTCAAAGTTTTTATTTCTTCTCCATGGATTTTAATACCGACTCCGAATTTTTCTTTTGTTTCTTTTATTGATTGCTCAATATACAGATTGAATAACATCGGGGATAGGCTACAACCCTGTCTCACTCCCTTCCCAACCACTGCTTCCCTTTCATGTCCCTCAACTCTTATAACTGCCATCTGGTTTCTGTACAAATTGTAAATAGCCTTTCGCTCCCTGTATTTTACCCCTGCCACCTTTACAATTTTAAAGAGAGTATTCCAGTCAACATTGTCAAAAGCTTTCTCTAAGTCTACAAATGCTAGAAATGTAGGTTTACCTTTCCTTAATCTATTTTCTAAGATAAGTCGTAGGGTCAGTATTGCCTCACGTTCCAACATTATTGCGGAATCCAAACTGATCTTCGCCGAGGTCGGCTTCTACCAGTTTTTCCATTCGTCTGTAAAGAATTCGCGTTAGTATTTTGCAGCTGTGACTTATTAAACTGATAGTTCGGTAATTTTCACATCTGTCAACAGCCGCTTTCTTTGGGAATTGAATTACTATTTTCTTCGTGAAGTCTGAGCGTATTTCACCTGTCTCATACATCTTGCTCACCAGATGGTAGAGTTTTGTCAGGACTGGCTCTCCCAAGGCCGTCAGTAGTTCCAATGGAATGTTGTCTACTCCAGGGGCCTTGTTTCGACTTAGGTCTTTCAGTGTTCTGTCAAACTCTTCACGCAGTATCATATCTCCCATTTCATCCTCATCAACATCCTCTTCCATTTCCATAATATTGTCCTCAAGTACATCGCCCTTGTATAGACCCTCTATATACTCCTTCCACCTTTCTGATTTGCCTTCTTTGCTTAGAACTGGGTTTCCATCTGAGCTCTTTATATTCATACAAGTGGCTCTCTTTTCTCCAAAGGCCTCTTTAATTTTCCTGTAGGTAGCATCTATCTTACTCCTAGTGAGATAAGCCTCTAGATCCTTACATTTGTCCTCTATCCATTCCTGCGTAGCCACTTTGAACTTCCTGTCGATCTCATTTTTGAGACGTTTGTATTCCTTTTTGCCTGCTTCATTTACTGCATTCTTATATTTTCTCCTTTCATCAATTAAGTTCAATGTTTCTTCTGTTACCCAAGGATTTCTACTAGCCCTCGTCTTTTTACGTACTTGATCCTCTGCTGCCTTCACTACTTCATCCCTCAGAGCTACCCATTCTTCTTCTACTGTATTTCTTTCCCCCATTCCTGTCGATTGTTCCCTTATGCTCTCCCTGAAACTCTGTACAACCTCTGGTTTAGTCAGTTTATCCAGGTCCCATCTCCTTAAATTCCCACCCTTTTGCAGTTTCTTCAGTTTAAATCTATAGTTCATAACCAATAGATTTTGATCAGAGTGCACATCTGCCCCTGGAAATGTCTCACAATTTAAAACCTGGTTCCTAAATCTCTGTCTTATCTTTATGTAATCTATCTTATACCTTCTAGTATCTCCAGGATTCTTCCATGTATACAACCTTCTTTTATGTTTCTTGAACCAAGTTATGCTCTGTGCAAAATTCTACAGACGGCTTCCTCTTTCATTTCTCTCCCCCAATCCATATTCACCCACTATGTTTCCTTCTCTCCCTTTTCCTACTCTCGAATCCCAGTCACCCATGACTATTAAATTTTCGTCTCTCTTCACTATCTTAATAATTTCTTTTATCTCATCATACACTTCATCAATTTCTTCACCATCTGCAGAGCTAGTTGGCATATAAACTTGTACTACTGTAGTAGGCATGGGCTTCGTGGCTATCTTGTCCACAATAATGCGTTCACTATGCTGTTGGTAGTAGTTTACCCGCACTCCTATTTTTTTATTCATTATTTAAACCTACTCCTGCATTACCCCTATTTGATTTTGTATTTATAACCCTGTATTCACCTGACCAAAAGTCTTGTTCCTCCTGCCACCGAACTTCACTAATTCCCACTATATCTAACTTCAACCTATCCATCTCCTTTTTTACATTTTCTAAGCTACCTGCCCGATTAAGGGATCTGACATTCCACGCTCCGATCCGTAGAACGCCAGTTTTCTTTCGCCTGATAACGACGTCCTCCTGAGTAGTCCCCGCCCGGAGATCCGAATGGGGGACTATTTTACCTTCGGAATAACCAAAACAGCCTTGCTGTGCTGGTACTGCGAACGGCTGAAAGCAAGGGGAAACTACAGCCGTAATTTTTCCCGAGGGCATGCAGCTTTACTGTATGGTTAAATGATGATGGAGTCCTCTTGGGTAAAATATTCCGGAAGTAAAATAGTCCCCCATTTGGATCTCCGGGCAGGGACTACTCAGGAGGACGTTGTTATCAGGAGAAAGAAAATTCGCGTTCTATGGGTTGGAGCGTGGAATATCAGATCCCTTATTCGGGCAGGTAGGTTAGAAAATTTAAAAAGGGAAATGGATAGGTTAAAGTTATATAGTGGGAATTAGTGAAGTTCGGTGGCAGGATGAACAAGCCTTTTGGTCAGGTGAATACAGGGTTATAAATACAAAATCAAATAGGGGTAATGCAGGAGTAGTTTAGTAATGAATAAAAAAGTAGGAATGCGGGTAAGCTACTACAAACAACATAGTGAACGCATTATTGTGACAAAGATAGATACGAAGCCCATGCCTACCACAGTAGTACAAGTTCATATGCCAACTAGCTCCACAGATGACGAAGAGATTGGTGAAATGTATGATGAGATAAAAGAAATTATTTAGATAGTGAAGGGAGCCGAACATTTATTAGTCATGGGTGACTGGAATTGGACAGTAGGAAAAGGAAGATAAGGAAACGTAGTAGGGGATTATGGAAAGGGGTTAAGGAATGAAACAGGAAGACGCCTGGTAGACTTTTGCACAGAGCGTAACCTAATCATAGCTAACACTTCGTTCAGGAATCATAAAAGAAGGTTGTATACGTGGAAGAAGCCTGGAGATACTGAAAGGTGTCAGATAGATTATATAATGGTAAGACAGAGATTCAGGAACCAGGTTTTAAACTGTAAGACATTTCCAGGGGCTGATGTGGGCTCTGAGCACAATCTATTGGTTATGACCTGTAGATTAAAACTGAAGAATCTGCAAAAAGGTGGGAATTTGAGGAGATGGGACCTGGATAAATTGAAAGAACCAGAGGTTGTAGAGAGTTTCAGGGAGAGCATTAGGGAACGATTGACAAGAATGGGGAAAGAAATACAGTAGAATAAGAATGGGTAGCTTTGAGGGATGAAATAGTGAAAGCAGCAGCGTGTAACCTCCCCCTCACTTATCGACCTTAATGACAGTGAAAAATTAAACTGCGTGCACCTAATGGAAATTTGGGAAAAGCAATCGTCACCGAAGTTAATTTGTTGGTAAAGAGGGAGGAAAGGGTTACATCTAAATGAAAGGAAAAATGCAAATGAAATTGGTGGAAATTAATTTAGAAAAGGGGTAAAGTTAATAAAGAAAGTAAATGTGCGGTCGTTACGTTAACAATTAACTGGCGTTAATTAGATATTTGAGATTTGTGGAAAATTACGGTCGCCAGTCCTAAGGACAACTACTATAATAACTGAAAAAGAAAGGTTGTTGCACATATAAGTAGCACTAAAAGCGTGGCAACTGAAGATTGTCACGTGTTGTGTGAAAACTGAATGTTTGTCAGAAGTAATAAATTTCGCTACACTCTCTCTTCATTTAGCAAAAGAATTAATAAAACTGGAAAACTGAAAGTTAATTTAGTGACTGAAATTAATAGTGAACTTTGTTTCTGAAGCACTACGAAATTCAATAAAATAAGGTTGGTCTTGGGCTGCCTCAACAATCATTTCAAAAGCTACTTGAATCTACGCAATTTAGAAATAAGAGATTTAACTTTGAACTTGAATTCAATGATACCGAATAATTAACAATAGTAAAATTTAGTACGTACCACGCTGAGCTGTAGTCATAGGTAAGCCAAAATATGGTACAAAAATCTAAATATTGTAGCCAGCTATGAACACTTTAACTGAACTTTGAAATTAAAGCAGTGAAATGGAATGATATTACTTTAATGCTGGCGTTTGAATTTCAACGACACTCGGGTTCATTCCGGAAAAGGAAGGGACCCTGCTTCGTAATGCAATTGGGACAATGAGCAACAAAGGTTCATGCTACGTTGCTGTACTTTTGTGATTTGAACAGTTTGAAAAGCTGAGGTCTGCCATACAGTTCTAAAACTTTACGTGCTGCCAGTCTTCCTTATTGGTTGATTGAAGGTTTGCAGTCGTCGATCGAGGAGGTGGCGACAGTCGCTCATTGTTTGCCGTCGCTGTTGCAGAAGCTGGATGTTGGCGCACCTTCTTCTCGACACGGTCACCAGGCGAAACGGGCTCTTGATGTGCGCCAGCTAATGCTTCCCGTCCGCGACACCGTGTCAGAAACTATTATAGCAAGTCGAGCGCATTTACATGCTGCCAAACCCCGAAAGCGCGGCAACTCGCGGGAGCGTCACACAACACACCTGCTCCATCGCCCTACTCCAGCCAGATTCTCTCTGCCCGCTCTCCATGCGGCAGAGATAACACTACCAAAGATCCTAAACACTTTGGTTCTCCACATGCCCTATCGATGTAGTCGTTCGATAGCATAGTTTTACCTAGGCAAGACCCAGCGTAAAAATACAAATAGTATTTACAAAACAAACCAATTATACATCGACTTAAATGCATAAGTATATATATATATATATATATATATATATATATATATATATATATATATACACTCCTGGAAATTGAAATAAGAACACCGTGAATTCTTTGTCCCAGGAAGGGGAAACTTTATTGACACATTCCTGGGGTCAGATACATCACATGATCACACTGACAGAACCACAGGCACATAGACACAGGCAACAGAGCATGCACAATGTCGGCACTAGTACAGTGTATACCCACCTTTCGCAGCAATGCAGGCTGCTATTCTCCCATGGAGACGATCGTAGAGATGCTGGATGTAGTCCTGTGGAACGGCTTGCCATGCCATTTCCACCTGGCGCCTCAGTTGGACCAGCGTTCGTGCTGGACGTGCAGACCGCGTAAGACGACGCTTCATCCAGTCCCAAACATGCTCAATGGGGGACAGATCCGGAGATCTTGCTGGCCAGGGTAGTTGACTTACACCTTCTAGAGCACGTTGGGTGGCACGGGATACATGCGGACGTGCGTTGTCCTGTTGGAACAGCAAGTTCCCTTGCCGGTCTAGGAATGGTAGAACGATGGGTTCGATGACGGTTTGGATGTACCGTGCACTATTCAGTGTCCCCTCGACGATCACCAGTGGTGTACGGCCAGTGTAGGAGATCGCTCCCCACACCATGATGCCGGGTGTTGGCCCTGTGTGCCTCGGTCGTATGCAGTCCTGATTGTGGCGCTCACCTGCACGGCGCCAAACACGCATACGACCATCATTGGCACCAAGGCGGAAGCGACTCTCATCGCTTAAGACGACACGTCTCCATTCGTCCCTCCATTCACGCCTGTCGCGACACCACTGGAGGCGGGCTGCACGATGTTGGGGCGTGAGCGGAAGACGGCCTAACGGTGTGTGGGACCGTAGCCCAGCTTCATGGAGACGGTTGCGAATGGTCCTCGCCGATACCCCAGGAGCAACAGTGTCCCTAATTTGCTGGGAAGTGGCGGTGCGGTCCCCTACGTCACTGCGTAGGATCCTACGGTCTTGGCGTGCATCCGTGCGTCGCTGCGGTCCGGTCCCAGGTCGACGGGCACGTGCACCTTCCGCCGACCACTGGCGACAACATCGATGTACTGTGGAGACCTCACGCCCCACGTGTTGAGCAATTCGGCGGTACGTCCACCCGGCCTCCCGCATGCCCACTATACGCCCTCGCTCAAAGTCCGTCAACTGCACATACGGTTCACGTCCACGCTGTCGCGGCATGCTACCAGTGTTAAAGACTGCGATGGAGCTCCGTATGCCACGGCAAACTGGCTGACACTGACGGCGGCGGTGCACAAATGCTGCGCAGCTAGCGCCATTCGACGGCCAACACCGCGGTTCCTGGTGTGTCCGCTGTGCCGTGCGTGTGATCATTGCTTGTACAGCCCTCTCGCAGTGTCCGGAGCAAGTATGGTGGGTCTGACACACCGGTGTCAATGTGTTCTTTTTTCCATTTCCAGGAGTGTATATATACAAACAGTAAAACAATTACAATATATAAAGACACAGAAATGTCATATCTTCGGGTAACAAAATAAGGAAAAAAATTTATAGTACAACAGATGGAAATAGGAGGATATGCATTTCCGGCGTTACAAGCGGATCAATTAGTTAAAAAGACGAGGGCTAATAGAAATCCTTGGGTAACAGAAGAGATATTGAATTTAATTGATGAAAGGAGAAAATACAAAAATTCAGTAAATGAAGCAGGCAAAAAGGAATACAAACGTCTCAAAAATAGGATCGACAGGAAGTTCAAAGTGGCTACGCAGGAATGGATAGAGGACAAATGTAAGGATCTAGAAGGATGTATCACTAGGAGTAAGATAGATAGTGCCTACAGGAAGATTAAAGAGACCTTTGGAAAAAAAACAACCACTTGCATGAATATCAAGAGCTCAAATGGAAACCCAGTTCTAAGCAAAGAAGGGAAAGCAGCAGGGTGGAAGGAGTTTATAGAGGGTCTATACAGGGGCGATGTTCGTGAGGATAATATTATGGAAATGGAAGAGGATGTAGATGAAGATGAAATGGGAGATATGATGCTGCGTGAGGAGTTTGACAGAGCACTGAAAGACCTAAGTCAAAACTAGGGTCCAGGAGTAGACAACATTCCATTAGAACTACTGATAGCCTTGGGAGAGCCAGTCCTGACAAACCTTTACCATCTGGAGAGCAAGATGTATGAGACAGGCGAAATACCCTCAGGCTTTAAGAAGAATATAATAATTCCAATCCCAAAGAAAGCAGGTGTTGACAGATGTGGAATTTGCCGAACTATCAGTTTAATAAGCCACGGCTGCAAAATACTAACACGAATTCTTTACAGACGAATGGAAAAACTGGTAGAAGCCGACCTCGGGGAAGATCAGTTTGGATTCCGTAAAAATATTGGAACACGTGAGGCAATACTGACCCTACGACTTATCTCAGAAGCTAGATTAAGAAAAGGCAAACCTACGTTTCTAGCATTTGTAGACTTAGAGAAAGCTTTTGACAATGTTGACTGGAAAACTCTCTTTCAAATCCTGAAGGTGGCAGGGGTAAAATACAGGGAGCGAAAGGCTACTGACAATTTGTAAAGAAACTGGATGACAGTTATAAGAGTCGAGGGGCATGAAAGGGAAGCAGTGGTCACGAAGGGAGTGAGACAGGGTTGTAGCCTCTCCCCGATGTTATTCAATCTGTATATTGAGCAAGCAGTAAAGGAAACAAAAGAAAAATTCGGAGTAGGAATTAATATCCATGGAGAAGAAATAAAAACTTTGAGGTTAGCCTATGACATTGTAATTCTGTCAGAGACAGCAAAGGACCTGGAAGAGCAGTTGAACGGAATGGACAGTGTCCTGAAAGGAGGATATAAGATGAACAACAACAAAAGCAAAACGAGGATAACGGAATGTAGTCGAATTAAATCGGGTGATGCTGCGGGAATTAGATTAGGAAATGAGACACTTAAAGTAGTGAAGGAGTTTTGCTACTTGGGGAGCAAAATAACTGATGAAGGTCGAAGTAGAGAGGATATAAAATGTAGACTGGCAATAGCAAGGAAGCGTTTCTGAAGAAGAAAAATTTGTTAACATCGAGTATAGATTTAAGTATCACGAAGTAATTTCTGAAAGTATTTGTATGGATTGTAGCCATGTATGGAAGTGAAACATGGACGATCAATAGTTCGGACAAGAAGAGAATAGAAGCTTTCAAGATGTGGTGCTTCAGAAGATTGCTGAAGATTAGATGGGTAGATAACATAACTAATGATTAGGTATTGAATAGAATTGGGGAGAAGAGGAGTTTGTGGCACAACTTGACCAGAAGAAGGGATCGGTTGGTAGGACATGTTCTGAGGCATCAAGGGATCACAAATTTAGTACTGGAGGGCAGCGTGGAGGGTAAAAATCATAGAGGGAGACCAAGAGATGAATACACTAAGCAGATTCAGAAGGATGTAGGTTGCAGTAAGTACTGGGAGATGAAGAAGCTTGCACAGGATAGAGTAGCATGGAGAGCTGCATCAAACCAGTCTCTGGACTGAAGACCACAACAACAACAAGCCTCCTCACTGACTCCTGCTCATGTGCTATATCATTTCCAGAGAACCAATTAATAATTCTTTGTAAAACATCATTTCCTACCTCTCCTGTTGCTTTTTCTCAAATGTGATTTATTATATCAATAGTATCGTTTGCGCGAAGTACTAATTTTGCTTGTTGAAAGTTAAGTGGAAGATTATTCGCATACATAGGGAATAGGAGTGGACCCAATATTGAACACTGTCGAACCCCCTTCTGTGTTGTTTTTTTCTTCCCCAGTCACAAAAATTCTCTACCTTTCCGACAGTGTCTGAATTATTCAACACAATATTTTGCATTCTGTCTGTTAAGTATGATTCGAATCAGCTGAGCATAGATCGACAAGTTCCATAAAACTTGAATTTTTCAAAGAGAGCACCGTGATCTATACATTCAAACGCCTTCAAAGATCACAAAAAACGCCAACTGGCGATATATTTTATTTAAGACTTTCCTATCTGATGAGAGCTGCATAAACAGCATTCTGTATCGAGCATCATTTCTGGAAACCAAACTATGATGCTAAGTAAACTGTTTCGACTTAAGTATGCGACCACTTTTGAGTACATTATTTTTTCGAATGTTTGGAAAAATATGTCAATAAGTAAAATGGACGACAATTGTTTCAGTCTGTCTTGCCACCTTTCTTATGAAGCGGTTTAAGAATTGCAAATTTTAACCCACCTGTAAAAATTCCCTGTGCCATTGGCACATTGCATGTATCACTAAGGACTTACTTACTGAATTAAAAAAGAATAACTTTTCGGAATTCTGTCTGAAATCCCATCAACCCCGCAAGAGGTTTTGTTTTTTAGAAGTATTTATGACTGTATTAATTTCACTGTAGGATGCTGGAGATACTGCTAGCTGTTTAAAGTTTTGTGGATGACATTTTTGGTATTTTCTGTTGCTTCTTCAGGTGGCCAATTTACTCCTATGTTTGCTGCTCCGTTCAGCAAGTGACTGTTAAAAGTACTTGGAAATTAGAATGAAATTTTCGCTCTACAGCGGAGTGTGCGCTGATATGAAACTTCCTGGAAGATTAAAACTGCGTGCCGGGCCGATACTCGAACTCGGGACCTTTGCCTTTCGCGGGCAAGCGCTCTACCAAATGAACTACCCAAGCACGACTCACGCCCTCTTCCTCACAGCCTTAATTCCGCCAGTACCTCGTCTCCTACGTTCCAAACTTCACAGAAGCTCTCTTGCGAAACTTGCAGAACTAGCACTCCTGGAAGAAAGGATATTGCGGAGACATAGCTTAGCCAGAGCCTTGAGTCGTGCTCAGTTGGTAGAGCACTTGCCCGCGAAAGGCAAAGGTCAAGAGTTCGAGTGTCGGTCCGGCACACAGTTTTAATCTGCCATGAAATTTCATACTTGGAAATTGTCAGTTATCAGTCACCACATTGTCATTTAGTTTAATTCTTACGAAATCTTGCATATTGACTGGTTGAGCTGTCTCCCATTTGACAATGTCCCATATAGTTTTCATCTTATACTATGTACCATATATAAACAAAAACACTGGGGTGACAAAAGTCATGGGATACCTTCTAATATAATGTCGCCTTTCTTTTGCCCGATATAGTGGAGCAACTCGGCGTGGCATGGACTCAACAAATCACTGGAAGTTTTAAGTTATCGTGGCTTTTTCTGTCTGGTTTGAGTATATCGAAGGACAAGCAAATAATAATAATTAATGACAATAGTATGTTATTAGTTTGTACAAACTTTGCGTGCTTGACAATAGTTTTTTGCGTAAGGTCCTTTCATTGTAAATGGGACCGTGAGTGATTTTTCTTTATCGGACTTCGTTGTTTGAATAATTCCTAAGCTTTGGTTCGTACTGGAACTTTTGATATAATTTGTAACCTGGAACCCATAGTCTTGCCAAGACACCGTTTAATTGGAACAATAACTTGCAACATAAGTGAAACACAAGATTAAATAATATCACTGTATTCACAAAATATTATACTAAATTAAATAACATAGACCCTTACATTAATTCTGTTGCTGTGTGCAACTATGAGTACGCCTAGTGACATTACTTCTCAATATATATAGTAATGGCGGTGTTCCAAATAATTATCTGCAGCGATGGCAGACATGCACCCTATCAGGACGGCTTCCAGAACAAAAAAAGGTGCCGTCTTCTCTGCAAGACAACTGAACTGCGTAATTATTTTAATGTTTCAGTGGTTGCACGCCACAATCGATACAACCGCTTATACTAATTAATATCTTATGTAATTCTTTATTTATATTCTGAACTTATATCTACGTTTTTGCTATATATCCACTCCCATCCTGCAAATATGCTTTTAAAAAGTACCATGCAGGAATAGTGAGCCATAATGCCTGCCTCTGTAGCAGTCCATAATTGAGAAATTGATGGCGGTGCAGGATGATGTGCACGAACTGATCTCTCGATTACGTCTCATATATTTTCGATAGGATTCACGGCAGGCATTCTGGGTGGCCAAATTATATCGAGAATGTTCTTCAAACCCATCGTGAATAACTGTGGCCCAGTCACATGGCGCATTGTCATCTATAAAAATTCCATCGTTGTCGGGAACATGAATGGCTGCAAATGGTCTCCAAGTAATAGAACATACCCATTTCCAGTCAATGACCGTTTGAGTTGGTCCAGAAGATCCAGTCCATTCCATGTAAACACAGTTGGTTCAAATGGCTCTAAGCACTATAGCACTTAACATCTGAGGTCATCAGTCCCCTAGACTTAGAACTACTTAAACCTAACTAACCTAAGGACAACACACACATCCATCTCCGAGGCAGGATTCGAACCTGCGACCGTAGCAGCAGCGCGGTTCCGGACTGAAGTGCCTAGAACCGCTCGGTCACAGTGGCCGGCTGTAAACACAGTCCACGCCATTATGCCACGATGAGCTTGCACAGTGACGATAGCACATGCATTCGCGTCGGCCGTCTGCTTCTGTAGCCTGTTAACGCCAGATTTCACCGCACTGTCCTAACGGATATGTTCATCGTATGTCCCACATTGATATCTGCAGTTATTTCACACAGTGTTGCTTGTCTGTTAGTACTGACAACTTGCCGCTGCCTTGGTCGTTAAGTGAAGGCCGTCGGGCTCTGCATTATCTGTGGTGAGAGGTAATGCCTCTAATATGGTAATCGCAGTGTACTCTTGACACTGTGGATCTCGGAATATTGAATTTCCAAACGATTTCCGAAATGGAATATCCGATACGTTTAGCTCCATTCCGTGTTCAGAGTCTGTTGATTCCCGTCTTCCGGCCACAATCACGTCGGAAACCTTTTCACATGGATCACCTGAGTACAAACGACAGCTCCGCTGATGCGCTGCCCATTTCTACCTTGTGTACGCGATACTCCCACCATCTGTGTATGTGCATATCGCTATCCCGTGATCTTTGTCACCTCAGTGTACTCCTACGATGATAAACTACCGGTCACACCACTTGTCAGTATAATGGCTTTTTTCTTGAGGTTGATACCTTTTTTTCTTCCGGCAGATTGTTGGCAGGATTGCGCTCGAGTCTTCCCTCGCAGGCTGTGTGGTCGGCAGCTCACCCACATAGAGGGCGGCGAGGGGAGGGCAGGGCACCCTCCCGCTACCCTCCGCCTGTGAGCGCCGCTCTCCTGGGGCAGAGAGCCGCCGCTGCCGCCACCGCCGCCGCCTGTTGCAGTGGCCCGTGGACCGCGCGAGGGACGTCGCGACGCCCACGCCGATCAATACAGTGCGGGTGCAGTGGCTGGCGTCCCGCTCAGTCAGGAAGGCGCGCGCCCGCCCGCCGGAAAGGAGACGCCGCTCGCCGGTGACGCGTCCCGACAGGTGTCGCCAGCTGCGACTCCTCTCGTCTCTGGACCGCTCCTCTACATCACCGACGCTACTTGCGGCAGCGTTCGCTCTTGGAAACTCACAAAACACAGCATGTCCCAACCTTTAGGTTCATAACAGTGCATTCCCAAAAGTTTTAGAAAAAGTAATGTACAGGCAGCTTCTCAACCATCTGATCACAAATAACATATTATCAAGAACACAGTTTGGATTTCTGAAGGGTTCTGATAGCAACAAGGCTATTTACAACTACAGTGAAAATGTGCTTAATTCATTAAATAACAAGTTACAAGCAGAAGGTATTTTCTGTGATTTGGCAAAGGCATTCGATTGTGTGAACCACAACATACTTTTAAATAAAGTGCTGCAAAATGGTTCAAGTCATACCTCGATAACAGGAAACAAAGGGTGTCAGTTCAAGGGACTAGTCAATTAAGTCATCAGTCATCATCAGAATGGGAAGAAATTACATGTGGTGTCCCACAAGGATCCATCTTAGGGCCATTGCTTTTTCTTGTGTACATTAATGATCTCTCATCAGTTACACTGCCAGAAGCAGAGTTCGTTTTGTTTGCAGATGACACAAGCATTGCAATAAATAGTATGTTGAGTGTAGTTCTAGAAAGATCTGCTAATGATATTTTCATGGATGTTAATAAATGGTTTAAAGCCAACTCACTGACATTAAACTTCGAAAAGCCTCACTATATGCAATTCAGAACCTGTAAGAGGTTTCCACCCAGTATATGCATAAAGTATGAAGAAGGGCAGATAGAAGAGATTCCTGGGATTACAACTTGATAATAAATTCAGTTGGGAGGAGCACACCACAGAACTGCAGAAACGCCTTAACAAATCTGTATTTGCAATTCGAGTGCTAGCAGACATAGGCGACATAAAAATGAAAAAGCTTGCTTACTTTGCCTACTTTCATTCCATAATATCATATGGTATAATACTTTGCGGTAACTGTTCAAGCAAAACAAAAGTTTTCAGAATCCAAAAGCGTGTAATACGTATTATTTGTGGAGTAAATTCACGGACATCCTGTAGAAACCTCTTCAAAGAACTGGGTATACTAATTACTGCCTCTCAATATATCTACTCCTTAATGAAATTTGTCCTAAATAATATATCTCTTTTTCCAACAAACAGCTCAGTTCATACATACAATACCAGGAACAAAAATAATCTGCACAAGGACTTAAAAGCACTTACTTTAGTTCAAAAAGGGGTCCACTACTCAGGAACACTCATCTTCAATAATTTGCTAGCAAACAAAAAAAATTTAGTTACAAATAAAGATCAGTTTAAAAGGAGCCTGAAAGACTTATTAGTGGCCAACTCCTTCTACTCCATTGACGAACGTTTTAATAGAAACAAATGATATATTGTATATATTCATACTATTAGTATTGTTATTTCAGCTTTTTTAAAAAAATATAAAAAGAATAAAAAAATTTTTTTGACATCTTCCACATCAACGAGGATCTCCACAACACGGACCTATGGAACGAAAAACTAATCTAGTCTAATATAATCTAGTGTTGAGCGATCCCAAACTGAGTATTTTCAGCTACGAAACCTACTATCGGAAGTGAATCACGGTTAGACGTCTTGAACTAACAACCCTGGTTATGCATCCATACAAATGACTGGTTACTTGTGGAAGATGATGTCTACTCAAATTTCGCACCAGCTGCATAAGAGAGGCGCTAGTAGCGCCACTATGAGGCCGGAGGCTGTGGCCGAGCGGTTCTAGGCGCTTCAGTCCGGAACCACGCTGCTGCTACGGTCGCAGGTTCGAATCCTGCCTCGGGCATGGATGTATGTGACGTCCTTAGGTTAGTTAGGTTTAAGTAGTTCTAAGTCTAGGCGACAGATGACCTCGGATGTTAAGTCCCATAGTGCTTAGAGCCATTTGAACCATTTTTGAGCCAATATGAGGATGTATATCAAATTTGCGTCCTCAGCATCCTTTTGTATGCTTCGGAAACATGGACTACCTATCCCAAAAAAGAACGTCGCCTTAATGCTTTCCATATGCGGTGCCTGAGATCCATCCTCGGAATAACGTGGAAGGACCGAGTGACCAACGAAGCAGTGCTATCTAAAACTAACTGCAACAGTATTTCAGCTAAGTAGAGACGACTCCGCTGGCTGGGACACGTCCACCGTATGGATCCTGACATATTACCACGTGAGGTGATGCTTGGAGAGATCTCTATAGCTAAAAGACCTGTAGGACATCCTGTATTGAGGTTCAAGGACTCCTGTAAACGAGTTATGGAGAGCTTTGGAATCGACACAAACAGATGGGAGGCACGGACTAGAATGAGACCAGAGTGGCGTGATGATATATCATCTGGAATGTCAAAGCAAGATGAAGGCTTGTTAGACAGATTAAGGCAGAAAAAGCTTCGCAATGCTACCACTGCTCCTGCCTCAGCAGCCAGATACACTTGTGTCAATTGCGGCAAGAGATGCCATGCTGCCATTGGCTTGACAAGTCATATGAAAATATGCAACCCATAAACACGCAGACACTGCAAGAATCATCTACCAAGATGTCGTGGCCAATATATATATATATATATATATATATATATATATATATATATATATATATATATATATATAGGGTGTTACAAAAGGGTACGGCCAAACTTTCCAGGAAACATTCCTCCCCACACACAAATAAAGAAAAGATGTTATGTGGACATGTGTCCGGAAACGCTTAATTTTCATGTTAGAGCTCATTTTAGTTTCCTCAGTATGTACTGTACTTACTCGATTCACCGCCAGTTGGCCCCATTGAAGGAAAGTAATGTTGACTTCGGTGCTTGTGTTGACATGCGACTCATAGCTCTACAGTACTAGCATCAAGCACATCAGTACGTAGCATCAACAGGTTAGTGTTCATCACGAACGTGGTTTTGCAGTCAGTGCAATGTTTACAAATGCGGAGTTCGCAGATGCCCATTTGATGTATGGATTAGCACGGGGCAATAGCCGTGGCGCGATACGTTTGTATCGAGGCAGATTTCCAGAACGAAGGTGTCCCGACAGGAAGACGTTCGCAACAAATGATCGGCGTCTTAGGGAGCACGGAACATTCCAGCCTATGACTCGCAACTGGGGAAGACCTAGAACGACGAGGACACCCGCAATGGACGAGGCAATTCTTCGTGCAGTTGACGATAACCCTAATGTCAGCGTCAGAGAAGTTGCTGCTGTACAAGGTAACGTTTACCACGTCACTGTATGGAGAGTGCTACGGGAGAACCAGTCGTTTCCGTGCCATGTACAGCGTGTGCAGGCACTATCAGCAGCTCATTGGCCTCCACGGGTACACTTCTGCGAATGGTTCATCCAACAATGTGTCAATCCTCATTTCATTGCAAATGTTCTCTTTACGGATGAGGCTTCATTCCAACGTGATCAAATTGTAAATGTTCATAATCAACATGTGTGGGCTGACGAGAATCCGCACGCAATTGTGCAATCACGTCATCAACACAGATTTTCTGTGAACGTTTGGGCAGGCATTGTTGGTGATGTCTTGATTGGTCCCCATGTTCTTCCACCTACGCTCAATGGAGCACGTTATCATGATTTCATACGGGTTACTCTACCTGCGCTGCTAGAACATGTGCCTTTACAAGTACGACACAACATGTGGTTCATGCACGATGGAGCTCCTGCACATTTCAGTCGAAGTGTTCGTACGCTTCTCAACAACAGATTCGGTGACCGATGGATTGGTAGACGCGGACCAATTCCATGGTCTCCACGCTCTCTTGACCTCAACCCTCTTGACTTTCATTTATGGGGACATTTGAAAGCTCTTGTCTACGCAGCCCCGGTACCAAATGTAGAGACTCTTCGTGCTCGTATTGTGGACGGCTGTGATACAATACGCCATTCTCCAGGGCTCCATCAGCGCATCAGGGATTCCATGCGACGGAGGGTGGATGCATGTATCCTCGCTAACGGAGGACATTTTGAACATTTCCTGTAACAAAGTGTTTGAAGTCACGCCGGTACGTTCTGTTGCTGTGTGTTTCCATTCCATGATTAATGTGATTTGAAGAGAAGTAATAAAATGAGCTCTAATATGGAAAGTAAGCGTTTCCGGACACATGTCCACATAACATATTTTCTTTCTTTGTGTGTGAGGAATGTTTCCTGAAAGTTTGGCCGTACCTTTTTGTAACACCCTGTATATTTGAGAATGCAAATCAGGTTTGCTTCAAATACACTTTTAACATCCACGAGATAAAGTTTAGCTACAGTGCGACGAGAGGAAATTATGCCTCTAATAGTTATAAACATTATCTATCCGACATATGGAAAACAATGAAATAAAACAAAACGATGATAAATATTAATTATTTACATAATATTTTAGATGTAAATGGACATATCGATGTGTATCATACAAAGACAGTGATAATTGTAAATTCCTTTTATGATCTTCGTTTGCCTTCCTTTGTTTTTACCTTTTTTTGGTTGACTTTTGTAGGTTGCGGAGGCAAGATGCATATCAAACTAAGGTCTGTTGAGAAATTGTAATTATTTGTTAGTTATAACTTGACAATAGAGTTCATTATTATTATAAATATGAGTCAATAATTATTTGTAACTTTAATTCCTCTCTCAATAAGCATTATCTGTGTTAATTATCTATTTCCGCTGCAAGGAGCGCCACCATTGATGATGGCGATTTGTATGGCATTTTTATCGGTGTTTCTTACGGAAGCATCAAAGGTTTGCTTGAAGAAAATTAGTCTAAATAGTGCACAATATAAAAGTAAAGTTTAATAAGCATTAATTCAAATACTTATCCTGTTAAAAGGAAATTTGCTCTAACAATAGAAAGTCTGTGTCAATTGCCCGCCGCCATCTTAACAATTATCTCAGCGGCAAATTCAAATTACGCAAATCTGCAGACATAAATGCCGAAGGTAAAAAAAATGTGTAAAAATAAATGTACACCGGTGATCCCGAACTCATTTTAATGAAAAAATTCGAATCAGATTTGTTCTTTAAAAACAGTGCTCATAACACGATCCGTATGACAAACTTTTCTTGCTGATGTATGGAGCCGAAATTAATTACTCACGAGTTGCGAAGAATATCGTTTCAGGTAATATACGTCAGTGTTGTGCGCGGCTGATATTCAGTGGTTTTAATGATCATTTTGCTGATGATAACTGTTTCCATCATAATCAATCGTTGTATAGAATCTGTTGTATGAACTGTGATTTAGTGACACTTACACCACTTACACATGACACTTTAACACAACGTTAACTTGGATTTCTTTAGCAACTTGACCAAATCTTTAGCCGGGAGAAAAAATTATTTTGTAATTACTCACTATAATGAAATAATATTATCATTTTCATTTACAAATTAGTTAAATATCAAACCACTGAATAACACAGCGAACGCCACATACTCTGGAAAGATTGTGAGCGTTAGTTGCCTTTGGGATTGGACGTGGTGAGTTGGTGTTAGCCAAAAATGTCTCTCAGGCGCCGTTATCAATACCCCATTGAGTTTAAACGAGGTCGAATAATAGGGCCACGAGAAGCTGGATGTTTCTTCTGCGGTATTGCGGTAAGACTTGGCAGGAATGTAGCCTCTGTACAAGACCGCTGGCAGCAGTGGTCACGAAAATGTACTGCACCGAGCAGACTTGGCTCCAAACGGCCACGTGGCACTACCGAGAGGAAAGACCATCGTGTTCGACGTATGGCTCTGGCGTCTGCAGCAACAATCTGAGCACCATTTGGCACCACGGAGACACAAAGAACTGTTACAAGGAAAGCTCCGAGCCAGACGCCCTGAAGCGTGCATTCCACAGACCCCAAACCATCACCGTTTGCGACTTCTGCGGTGTCAAGCAAGTACTCTTTAGAGTACGGGGTGGACGATTGTTGTTTTATCTGATAAAATCTGCTCCCGCCTCGGTGTCAGTGATGGGTGTGTGTTGGTCAGAAGAAGGCCAGTTGAAACCTCCCAAAGATAATTATATAACAACCTCCCAACAGTAAAAGATATAATTCTATAATTCACATTCAGCGTAACCTCCCACAGATAAATTACGCAACCTTGGAACAATAACATGTGACTAATCTCCTAATAAAAAAGTGTGACTGATAGATAACCTTTCAATAATTGACTGTGAATTTAAACTGGTAAATTTTGGATGTCAGCAGTGCTGCGTCATGGCCCTGAAAGATCATACTGAATAAATTGAAAATTCTTACCTCAATGAAGTCGCCGGATAACGCATATACATCTGCTCTTATAATAATTTTTTCTGGCACAGCCCAGTGCAATGCTGGTCGATAGATTTGTCACGCATAAAAGGAAACATCTGATTTTTCTTTGCAATAATCGGGATGACCATGGATTGGAGAAATTAGTAAATTCTTTAAATTGAGATGAATGATTGTCAAAAGTTAATTTTTGTAACAAAGATTATTATTAAGAGATTTTTTAAAACATTTACATGGGACTTGATACAATAATACTGCATATGCGCGAGGCTGCTTTTACCTTATACTACAATGCTCAGGCATAGCCATCGCTCCACACGAGCGGCCCAGCCAACTTCATGCACACGACTGCTCGCTACTACTTACTCCCACTGCTACAGACACTGCTCTTACTGCACACAACACTGCTCTCTGGTCTGAGATTCTCTTTACATATCGCAGGCAGCGCGTGAGCAATCCATCGAAATTACATCTGCTCGAGTGCGCTAGCAACAAATTCCTTAGTCATGGACCTCTTACATAACCCTCCACTGGGGGGGCAAAAATTTCGCAGCGATGGTGAGTCAATTGGACTTGCCATGAGCAACAAATTTTTCTATAATCTATTTAGTTTACTAAGTCTACAGCCACAGAGTATAAACATTATTGATAAGTGCAGAACATATTATGAAATGAAATAGAGTGCACACGCACTGAGTTTATAACATATTAAGAAATGACAAAATGTATACGCAATAAGTACAAAATATATTAACAAGTGACATAAAGTGCACACGCAATGTAAAACTCTTTGGCATTTTTACATAAATTAGACATATGAAATAGTGAAATAAAGTGCACATGCACTGTAGAATTCGTTAGTATATTTACATGAACTGAATACATTAAGGAATGAAATAAAATGCACACGCACTGTATAAGTCTTTAGCATATTTAGGAGAACTGATCATATTAACAAATGAAATGAAGTGCACACGCACTGCAAAAGTCTTTAACATTTTACAAGAACCAGGATAGGGTTGGGAAGGATAGCATCATGGTTGTAGCACAGTGGCTTGCACGTAGCTGCATTGAAAGTCCATATCTTTCTGCAGAAGCACAACACCAAGTGAGACAATCTGAAGTTCTCTTCCTGAAGTATTTATCAGTGTAGCCAAGACACTGAAATGTTGCATTAATATTGTATGTTATCATTTTGGTAGTACATTAGGTACTCCAAACAGTAGGACCATAATAACAATTCCATCGTTCAAGGTGGTGGACAGCTTTATATGTCAGTACCACATTCTTGTAGAATCCATCCTCTTACATCAACGTAGAACAAGTGCAAAAACCAAATATAGTGCTCCATGATCATGAGGATGGACAGGAAATACAGATATTGCAGTAATTGGTGGTGATTAGGTCAGAAGGTGAAGGATATATTAAGTCTTATGCTAGTCATCATTCGGAATTACACTAGTGTATCAACCGATCTGAATAATTATTGGCACTCATTGGCTAGTTACTAAGCATAATAAATCATCTCATTACAGTAATTATTGGCATAACATTTATTGGCATAGTATTTATGGAGTGTAACAGGACATTATTAATAAGTCATCTGATTGCAGTAATTATTTGCATAGCATTTATGCATAAGTCATCTCATTACAGTAATTATTGGCATAGCATTTATGGAATGTAACAGAACATCATTAATAAGTCATCTCATTACAGTAATTATTGGCATAGCATTTATGCATAAGTCATCTCATTACAGTAATCATTGGCATAGCATTTATGCACTATTACAAAACATCATTCAGTATTACTCAGAAGTCATCATTCAAAACAAGAGTTATTGTGTATATCATCAAGTTGTTAGTGTTTATATACACTCCTGGAAATGGAAAAAAGAACACATTGACACCGGTGTCTCAGACCCACCATACTTGCTCCGGACACTGCGAGAGGGCTGTACAAGCAATGATCACACGCACGGCACAGCGGACACACCAGGAACCGCGGTGTTGGCCGTCGAATGGCGCTAGCTGCGCAGCATTTGTGCACCGCCGCCGTCAGTGTCAGCCAGTTTGCCGTGGCATACGGAGCTCCATCGCAGTCTTTAACACTGGTAGCATGCCGCGACAGCGTGGACGTGAACCGTATGTGCAGTTGACGGACTTTGAGCGAGGGCATATAGTGGGCATGCGGGAGGCCGGGTGGACGTACCGCCGAATTGCTCAACACGTGGGGCGTGAGGTCTCCACAGTACATTGATGTTGTCGCCAGTGGTCGGCGGAAGGTGCACGTGCCCGTCGACCTGGGACCGGACCGCAGCGACGCACGGATGCACGCCAAGACCGTAGGATCCTACGCAGTGCCGTAGGGGACCGCACCGCCACTTCCCAGCAAATTAGGGACACTGTTGCTCCTGGAGTATCGGCGAGGACCATTCGCAACCGACTCCATGAAGCTGGGCTACGGTCCCGCACACCGTTAGGCCGTCTTCCGCTCACGCCCCAACATCGTGCAGCCCGCCTCCAGTGGTGTCGCGACAGGCGTGAATGGAGGGACGAATGGAGACGTGTCGTCTTCAGCGATGAGAGTCGCTTCTGCCTTGGTGCCAATGATGGTCGTATGCGTGTTTGGCGCCGTGCAGGTGAGCGCCACAATCAGGACTGCATACGATCGAGGCACACAGGGCCAACACCCGGCATCTTGGTGTGGGGAGCGATCTCCTACACTGGCCGTACACCACTGGTGATCGTCGAGGGGACACTGAATAGTGCACGGTACATCCAAACCGTCATCGAACCCATCGTTCTACCATTCCTAGACCGGCAAGGGAACTTGCTGTTCCAACAGGACAATGCACGTCCGCATGTATCCCGTGCCACCCAACGTGCTCTAGAAGGTGTAAGTCAACTACCCTGGCCAGCAAGATCTCCGGATCTGTCCCCCATTGAGCATGTTTGGGACTGGATGAAGCGTCGTCTCACGTGGTCTGCACGTCCAGCACGAACGCTGGCCCAACTGAGGCGCCAGGTGGAAATGGCATGGCAAGCCGTTCCACAGGACTACATCCAGCATCTCTACGATCGTCTCCATGGGAGAATAGCAGCCTGCATTGCTGCGAAAGGTGGATATACACTGTACTAGTGCCGACATTGTGCATGCTCTGTTGCCTGTGTCTATGTGCCTGTGGTTCTGTCAGTGTGATCATGTGATGTATCTGACCCCAGGAATGTGTCAATAAAGTTTCCCCTTCCTGGGACAATGAATTCACGGTGTTCTTATTTCAATTTCCAGGAATGTAAAACCGGACATAGTACCAGGGACGTTGTCAAAAACTGGAGCTTGCTGTAAAAGTATTTAGTGTAGCTGCGTACGTTCGTCGTCTGTATTTGCACTGCTTTGTTTTACTTTATCAGAAATCATTTGCATAACGTCATAGTCGGCTTCGTCTGGTGTATTATAGTTGTGTACGTACGCATCTGTGAACAATGTGGAATGACAGTCCGTGTTACGCGATGTAGAAAATACCTCTGTTCGATTAATTGCTTGTTCATCTGCAGATACAGCGTACTGAAATTCTAATGCCAGTTGTTCATTCTCATCCTTTAACATTAAATAGGAATTTTGAAAGTCAATAATTGCGTCATGTTGTAGCAGAAAATTCGTACCTAAAGTAACGTCTGTTGTCAATAATGGAACAATCCAAAAATTTGAGTGGAATGTATGACCTGCAATACAAAATGATAAGTGTGTCTGTAATTTTACATCTACTCCTTTACCAGATACTGCTCCTTTTACTTTAGTTTTGCCCAATAGGATAAGTATTCTCTTTGTTACATTCGTTGAATATTTCTTCATTTATAACTGACATAGGTGATCCAGAATCGATTACTGCTGAAAATGTGGTTGATCCAATCTTTACTTCAATGACAGGGTGGGAAATGGTTTTTGAATAACTGGTTTTTCATGCAAAAGTGTGTCTCGAATGTCGTCAAAAGTAATAACATTTTCGTGAACAATATTCTGCGTGTCAAAAGTAGTGCTTACGTTGCTGGAAGATGCAACCTGTAGTGTATCTCGTCAAATTCTTTCTGACGTGCTGTTATTTGCGGGAGGATGCTGTGGCATTTCGACTATCTGTACTGTTCTGTTATTTCTTCCTGACGTATTAGGTACGGGATGATACCGACTGTCTGGTTCGTTCATGATAATCTGTTGTTGCTGATGATTCTGCTGCTGGTAAGACCGACTGAAACGCTGAAAACTGTGCTCATTGCTTTTACGTCTGTCATAATAACCATTGTTATACGGCGCATTGTGATAGGAGTTGAAATGGTGTGTTTTCTGTACGTAGTGATTTCCTTGTTGCTGTGCGTTACTATCTGTTGGAACCGACGCTATACGTTTAGGCGGCGAAACATTAAAGCTTGGTTGACCTTGGAGACTACATTGTTGGTTAGGTATGCTAACCGGGTAGTTTTGTTGCTGTTGTGGGGAAAAGCCTCTATTGTTGCCAAAATATGTCCACGATTGCTGAGAATTTTGTACATACTCATGATTAAAATTTTGTCTGTTATTAAAATTATACTTGTATTTCTTTTCATTTCGGGAGTGTCTAATGAAAACTGTCACTTTCAGGTAAAACTTGTCATATCAGGTTTGCTTTACTCATCCTTAATCCTAGATGGATCGTTAGTTGAAGAGTTGTTTTGACAGATGTAAAGGATAGTAAAAGAGAAGGCAGAAGTGCAGAAAACTAAAGATGAAATAGCACTACTACGGCTCGGGGCCCTGTGCACGCTACGGTACATATTCATCGAAGTGTAATGAATCCCCTGAAGTCTCTTAAGCGCTGCAAATAAATTTTAGTTTCTGCATTACAGGCCAAGCGGGTGGAAATGCGAAAGCAAATTGTTGTATCCACTCCAAAGGGTAAATCTGTGTTCTGTCATTCTTAAATACCTTAAATTTTCTCACGGATAGAAAGTGCTTGTAATCAAAGTTATCAGCTCTACATGACTGAGCAGGTTCAGGTTTGTGTAAAGATCTGTTTGTCTGTGACTGTTCGGAATCTAAGACACGTACTCTCTAAATTACCAAAGTTACACTGGCTGTGTGAGTGTGACAAATGTTCAAGATGTGGCGTATGCTGTGACGTGTTAGAGACTGAACCCTTTTTCATTTCTGTCAGTTTAAAACGTTCGTCGATTTGGCTGTTCTGTTGTTCAAATCTCTTATCGACTTTCGCATCCTGAGTGTGTGAAAGCTCTGCTGACATTAATTTAAACTCGTCGTGTAACTGTGTTGCGTTTTCTGAACATTGTTTACCAACCGCACTAATTTCATCTCTAAGTGATTTTATTGTGGCTGCATGTGTACTACGTAACTCTTCACTACTATTCTTGGCACAAGCCTTAATTTCCTGATGTAATTGTTCTTTAGTATCATTACATTGCACGGAAATGGCTGTAATCTGTTCATTAAGCTGTTTAATAGGGGTGTAAAGTTTTTCATTAATTTGTATAAGTGACCTGTCGTGTTTTCAATTCGACAGTTTGAAACTTTCATTAAGTTGTTTGTTCGATTCATTAAGGTTGTCATGTTTTTCATTCAACTGTTTGAGATTTTCATTGAGTTGTTTGTAATTTTGTTTGTTTTTCATTAATTTTTTTGAAATTGTTGTTTAGGTTTTCATTCCACTGTTTGAGATTTTCATTAAGTTGTTTGAAACGGTTGTCTAGTATTTCACTCCACTGTTTGAGATTTTCATTAAGTTGTAGCAAAAATGCCATAACTTTATCCATGCCAAAATTAGCTGCTGTATTCTCTGTGCTGTGTGGTGGTGTATCTGCATGTGTCACGTTTTGTGTAACCATTTGGTCATTGTCTGATTCACTACATGGCAATCAAATAAATCTGACATATTTTGACTACATAGTTCACCTTCGTTACAGACATTTATTTGTTCACTACGTAAATTCTGCAAATCAGGTATGTCCAACTGGGCAGCGTTCATTGTAGCGGAACGTGCCGCGTCATCAATTGTCGATAAATTTAGTGTGGACATAACTGAATTTGTTTGTTCATCATTTGAAATAAAATCATTACTGGTGGTCTGTACGCACTGATTATCTGTAATTAGAGGATTATCACTATGACACTGAGTGTCGCTAGTATTATCCGTCAAATTATTCGAGTCGGCTTTCTCACTCATCGCGATGTGCTGTTAGCAGTTTTTCGCGGCATTTTCACAAGTCAAAGATAAGCACAAAATCAAACAAAGACAAAGCAAAAATGGAACAAATACAGTGACAACAAAGAGCAATAAACTGCCAATGATATGTGAAAGAAAGAGTGACAAATTGGTAAATGCGTTGCGCCAGATGCAAACTACCTTTAACAATAGTGTAAATAAGAGCAGATATATAACTAACTACGTCTCAGAAATTCACAAAGAAAATACGGTTCTGTAGGTTGTCGACAAGTGTAGCCTCCCAAAGATAATTATATTATAACCTCCCAACAGTAAAAAATATAATTCTATAATTCACATTCAGCGAAACCTCCCACAGATAAATCTCGTAACCTTGGAACAATAAAATGTGACTAATCTCCTAATAAAAAAATGTGACTGATAGATAACCTTTCAATAATTGACTGTGAATTTAAACTGGTAAATTTTGGTTGTCAGCAGTGCTGCGTCAAGGCCCTGAAAGATCATACTGAATAAATTGAAAATTCTTACCTCAATGAAGTCGCCGGATAACGCATATATATCTGCTCTTATAATAATTTTTTCTGGCACAGCCCAGTGCAATGCTGGTCGATAGATTTGTCATGTATAAAAGGAAACAACAGATTTTTCTTTACAATAATCGGGATGACCATGGATTGGAGAAATTAGTAAATTCTTTAAATTGAGATGAATGATTGTCAAAAGTTAATTTTTATAAAAAGGATTATTATTAAGAGATCTGGTCCCATTTACATGGGACTTGATATAACAATACTACATAAGCACGAGGCTGCTTTTACCTTATATCAAATTCCTCAGGCCCCGCTATCGCTCCCCACGACCGGCCCAGACAACTTCATGCACACGACTGCACGCTGCTACATACTGCTACTGCTACAGACACTGCTGTTACTGCATACAACACTGCTCTCTGGTCTGAGATTCTCTTATAGTTTACATATCGCAGCCAGGGCATGAGCAGTCCATCGAAGTTACATCTGCTCGAGTGCCCTATCAACAAATTCCTTAATCATGGACTTCTTACACAGTTGAGGGCCTGTTAGTTAGTTAGTTAGTTTGTTGTGTGTTCCATTGATGAAACGCACGGTACGATAGCCGTTATGATGTGGAACGTGCCAACTGCACAAGAAATGCACACACACACACACACACACACAAATAATAGAAATATTAATCTTTAACACTGTAGTGATATATATATATATATATATATATATATATATATATATAAATCTTAAACACTGTAGTGATATATATATATATATATATATATATATATATATATATATATATATATATCACTACAGTGTTAAAGATTAATATTTCTATTATTTACCCCATTCCCTTAAGTGGCACAGTATGCATATACTATATTAATAGATTTATTTATTGCTAATCAAGAATTCATCTATGGTATAGAAGGAGTTCTCAGGGAGATATGATTTCAATTTACTTTTTGAAGCTGTTACTACTGTCTGTCAGACATTTTATTTCATCTGGTAATTTGTCAAAAACTTTTATAGCAGCATATTTTACCCCTTTCTGTACCAAAAATAGGTAGACTAACCTGTGCCGGCCGGTGTGGCCGTGCTGTTCTAGGCGCTTCGGTCTGAAACCGCGTGACTGCTACGGTCGCAGGTTCGAATCCTGCCTCGGGCATGGATGTGTGTTATGTCCTTAGGTTAGTTAGGTTTAAGTGGTTCTAAGTTCTAGGGGACTGATGACCATAGATGTTAAGTCCCATAGTGCTCAGAGCCATTTGAACCATTTTATGAAACGTCCCCTTTGAACAATTTATACACGACTGTGCTTAAACTGACACACAATATTTTCTTAGCGCAACGCAATCTGACTTTCAAAAATCTCTACAAAAGAATGGCCCTGACTAACATTAAACTATACCTTTCACAAATCACTTACCTCACAAAAATCTTCGCTGCTCAAGCTACTGCAATACAGCGAGCGCCACTACTGCCAGCTAAATAGAAGATTCAAACTACTGAAGGCACTAACTACTGATAGGGATAGTTAGCAAATGAAAGATATTAATAGAGAGCAAACAATGTATTTACCTTAATATCATCACAAGTCATAATATATATATCAGTTCATGACAAATTAGAAATCTCCGCCATCTCTCTCCCCACATCCACCACTGCTGGCGGCTCACCTCCAACTGCGCAACGCTACGCGCTGTTCACAGCCAGCTGCCTAACACTACAATGGCGAGTATTACAACAATGCAAAGCAGCCACAGACTGCACACAGCACAGCCAGTGATTGTCATACAGAGGTGGCGTTACCAATAAAAAACCTAAACAGCCTACTTACATAGAGAAAACATAAACAGCCTACTTACATAGAGAAAACATAAACAGCCTACTTACATAGCCCCCATGCTCCCCACAAAAATTTTGACAAATGGTGTTGGGCACTGGCCAATACAGATTTGACAAAAATTTTTCACAATTACAGTAACAAAGATATAAAATGCACACACTTATTAATATTATGTTGGTCAAAAGATCAAAATTTCTCACAGTCCATAAAGACAGTCCACATTGTTCATCACAGTAAAAATGCAGAGTTTTTCTCATAGTCCAAGCAGTAAAAGAAAATGCACACGGAAGTAGTGGATTTCCATGCAGTCTTGAAGAAGTAGTGTTGTCCTTCCAATGGAAAGACAGTGCTGACGCTTGATATGCATACAGGTAATGGGCCACAACAGAGCAAACCCACAGCAGAGTCAGTCGAAATTTTGAAGAGTAATGGTAGGTAGGTCATCACAGAGCAGACCCACTGTAGTCCTGGTAGAGATTACGGTATTGGTGGGCCATCAGAGGCGCAGACCCACTGCAGTCCTTGTAGAAATAATGGTACTGATGGATCATCAAAGATGTAGACCCACTGTAGTCCTTGTAGAGATAATGGTATTGGTGGGCCACCAGAGGTGCAGACCCACTGTAGTCCTTGTAGAGATGACCAGCAGCCATCTGTTGCGATTGTGCAGGTGCACATTCACCATCGAAGAGTCTTGCGGAGAATATAGCAAGTCCATAAACCACCACTTGTGCACTCACAAAGTTTCTGGAATTGTCCTTAGAACCAGCAATGCTGTTATCCAGTCCCTTGCTGAATTATAAACACACGTGCAAACACTAACAGTCCCTACTTCTCACATATTGTCCATATACTATGACCAACAGAAACGTGTGCAGTGAAATGTAACTTAATTGGAAGAACTGGTAACAATTACAATTTGATAACATAAAAATACAATAACAAAGGTACAAAATACATCATTAAAAACATAATAATACAGATAACATCTGTAGTACAGGCTGTACAAAAGAATCGAACTAACATATACATCAGTGGAATTATGACATGAGTACATACATAAAAGATCGCAATAATTTTTGAAACATCAACTTCACACATGAGCATTAAACAGAATAAATAATGTGTAAGCATATTTATAAGGTAAATAACATATTATTAATGCCAATTATATTCGAGGATAACAGTATTCCTCATCATAGTGAATGTAGCTTAATACTAAAAGAAAAAAATTCTATGAAATTACACAGAGACAAGAAGAAAACAAATACACAAGGGCACACAAACACATAGTGGGATAACACAAAAAGAAAAGACAGGGTTTGTTGTACTGCAGTATTTTGCATTATTTCTCGGAGATCTCCCTTCATTCGTCATTATTCCCAAAAAGTCCTATCTATACCTGCTTTCTGTATTCTATTCATATTTCTTTCAAAATAAATATGGCTAATTGTACAATACTCATTTAGGCCCAAACCGTTTTCATGTAACTTTCATAGCATTCTTCCCCTATTCTCCATAGTTCGTTTCTTATATAGTCTACCCCCTCTTAAGCTAACTTAAATCTACTGAGCTCAGATATTAAACTAAGGGACGAGGCAATGGAGCAGCACAAAACAATGAATACAAACAGCAATGATAAAAAATACAAAAGGCAAAGCAAGCAGCATAAATTACAACTAATATAAGGCAATGAGCAGCAAACAAAACAAAAAATAAATAAATCTGGCTTAGCAGAGTAACACAAATTAAAGTTCAGTAGCACTATGCCTGGCAAACAGCAGCTTATATCTAAACATGACATAGCTCAAGCAGAAAAAATAGTACACTAAAGATAACAATGCAGATAAGGGAAATGTATAATCACATCTCAATGTCTGAGTAATTAAAGTGGTGCACCACAAATTATTCTACAAAAGAAATTACCAAGTACTTGAAAAGAAAATTATAGATGCAGTTACTGGTACTAGTTTCTTCTTATTGTTCTTTCCTTTCCAAGAGCTCCTTTATCGAAGAATATGGGTCATAAAATAATTATTTAATAGATCTGTTGACAGAAAGTGTTCACATTAGCAAATGCATTTTATTTTATAAAAGCAATGCTGCAACACAGCTGGAAACCAGATATCAAATGAAATAAGCAATTACGCAAACCAAAGCATACAAATATCATTCAATAGTCATGTGACATTTCATAAGTTAGTAGAAATTCTCTCAACTCTCGTAGAAAGATGCTTGTCGTAATCAGGTGTGCAGATGTAAAAATATTTCTCGTCATTTCATTAGGCATTTCAGTAAATATCATAAATTACGAGCTCCACATTATACTTTCAACAAGGAAATGTCAATACCGAGGATAATGGCCTTCCCTTTTTTTTTTCTACCTGTGCTTCCGGAAAGGCTAATGGCTTTTTTTTTCGGGCGGCTGTCGCCCAGGTGGGTGCCCGCGACGCATTATGTGCAGGTGGTCACTTAACTTTCTTACGGAAATATTTACGACACCAGTTTCCGCTACGGTGACACTCTCACATAAAAATATTTCACAGGTCAAGAATTAGCGTTGCAAATCTGTAGAAACAAAATCCTATGAATATAACAGTGTCCAAAAAAAATTTTCAGTGGCATTGTGATACATTCACACATGACCCACACATTTCATAACTCTTAAAGTACGATTCTTGGTTTCCAACAACCTTTTCCACAAATCAGAGTCCCTAAACACTACTCATTATTCCTTACCTTATTCGTCGACACTTCTTCAATATTTCATCGTGAGAAATACGTAGCATAATAAACATTCCTCAACAACATAATACACATCGTCGTCGTAATAATAACATCATAACACTTCAGTCAAATCTCAAAATCGTCGTAACTTCCTCCAATAATTTCTAAGCCTAAAATAATTCTCTGCTCATGTCAAAAGTGTCAGCTGCCTCAAACGTACTTTAAAAATCATGATCTCATACCAAATACATCATTCAAAGCTCTCATAGTATCACAATGATTCCGAAAAAATATGAACAGTTTACAAAGTACAGACAATATACAGTTTCATAAGTGTGAAGTTATCCAACAGTGTAATTACGTAAACATGTGTCACTGACGTAGTAAAAAACATGTTTATCTCTCAGTTAAATGATCAGATAGCTGTGTAATTTGTGTGTTAGAGAAATATGGTACCGATGTGTAAAGTTGTATAAGCAAATACCATATTAGCTAGGGCTCCTTGTGCTTGCCAAACACATGGTACACAAAGTAAGCGTGTACCCCCCTGAGGATTAATGTAATTATGCCCTCAGGTGTTACAGATTACAGCAATGCAATGAAATGTATCACGGAAAACTTTCTGTGTAATTAAAAAATCTTTGAAAATAAGTGTTTTAAGTATAAGATTAATCACTCAAATGCGTGTCCTGTAGCGCTAAATGCGCGTCTTGTTGCAACATAATCTGTGTGGAAGTGTCGTAGTTATCGTCCTCCGAAAGCTAAGTTCTGCATAAGTCAATGTACTTACCTCATAATACACAAAAGTGAAATGCTTTGCGTATAGATATCGTAGTTATTACGCTTATTGTTGTAATGAAGAAAGTACTGTACAGTAACGTATTGTTATGCCACGAAAAAGGCTGTCTCATTGTTGCTACACCACAAAAGTTACTACTAAAACATGTTTTTCTTCCTAGAAGAATTCAGAAAACTGTGCAGATATAAAACAGATACACTGCAAAAGCAACATTGTGAATTGTCACTCATTAGTAGCGTCGTGATAACATCGTGTAGCTGTCACATAAACTAACCACTGTGTCCTCTGGTATCTCACAGAAAGTACTTTAAACCCAGAATGTATTTTCAAGTAAACCAAAAGTTGCATTAAAATCTCATTAGCAGTACCAGTATGTGTACTAAGTACGTAAGCCTGATAGTCGTTACGTAATCGTGCAACTAACAAGCAAGAATGTACAATTAACAACACTGTGTCGTCTGTTCATTATAACAATGCATTCGTAATTTCTGTTTAAATAAGTTCTCTTGGTTCTTGACTGGATATTTCACTTCAAACATTGTTACATGTTAACAGATTCTAAGTCTGACAAGCATACTAGTAATGTGAAGTGAAAAGTTATATGGCAAAGACAAAGTTAAAAAGTAGATTATCTTTCAATAAACGGTTTTACATTTGAAATGTGGTACAATCTTTTACTCTTCATAGTACTCAGAGTTTCAACATCAACGCAGTTATCGTGCGGTATACGTCGGTAAAGAATACTGGAATATTTCTCAAGGTTAGCGCCTTATGTTATTTTTCTCGGAGCCAGCGGGCGCACGCGGCTGCCTGCTGTGCGAGTCATTGTCTGTTCCTTTGTTGGCGCGCGTCGTTATTGGGATTTGGAGACCTAACTTCTACAAATTCACCGTGACGAGAGGGCCCTGCTCTGTTTAAATCCCGCCAGTTCTGATGCAATTCAGGTCTGTCGTTACGATCACATCGTCTGTCGTCATGTCGGTAGTTCCTGTAGTTCCTTTCTTGTCGGTTAAGTGGTGGAGAATTTCTCCCTGAATCGTAACTGCGCGTTGGACCGTTGCGTCTAAAGTTATTCTGTCTCCCTTGATAATAATTATTTTGGTTCCCAAATTGTCTGTTTCTCTGATTGTCTCTGTGATAGTCATTACCATGGAGAGGTGATCTTTCCCTGTAGTTATTACTACTCTGCCAACGGTTGTCATACGGGTGGTGTCTATTTTGGTCACGATTTGTGTTGTGAGAATAGCCTTGTCGTGTCCAGTTATTACTTCTTTCATCGCGGAATTGCGACGGATGTGAACTGTAATTGCTGTGGTTTCGCGTTCCGCGATTGTCAGTGTCAATTTCTAATTCTTGTAAGAGTCCCTGAAAAGCTTCAATGTCGTCTTTGCAACGTCCTGCTAAAATAATATGTCGTAAATGTTCAGGCAGTTTGATTAAGCAAATGCGGATGAGTTCTGAGGGGCTGTATGGGTTTGACAGGTATTGATTCTTGTGCAACATGTCTTCAAAATATTTCACAAGACTGGAAAATTCAGATTGTTCGAAGTGTTTCATCATTATGATGTTATGTTTTACACGGTCTTGTGTAGCTTGAGACCAATATGCTGAGAGGAAGGCATGGTAAAATTCTCCTTCACTGTGCCAATCGTGAATGACCGATCGCATTCTTACAGCTGGTTCATTCTCTAAGTAGCCACACATAAATTCTAATCTGTGCTCTAATGACCAGTTGGGAGGAAAACAATGAGAGAATTGATGGAGCCATGCTTGTGGATGAATGTCGTTCCCAGAATTCTTAAATGTTTTGAATTTACGTGTAGTAATGAACAGCTTATAGTCAAAGTCATCATGTCGGCGAGTCGCATATCGGTCATTGTTATGTCGTTTCGGCGGTTCCATTTCAAAATTCGGTGCACCTTGCCAATTTCTTTCATAACTTCCGAAATGCCCTGTGTTATTATTTTGTGGTTGTTCCGTATTTCTAAGTCCCTCTTCCCGTATTGGGGCGCGAGTATCCTCTGAAATACGTAATTCTTGTACTACTTGTGCTAACTGATCTTGCACTGCTCGGATTTCTCTTTTGTACTGTGTATTGATTTGATTTTGATTCTGTTTGAATTTTCTAATTTGTTCATACTCTTCTGTGTCAGTGAAGGCTACAGGTCTTGTGTCATTCAGATCATCATCTACCTTGGTAGATAAGTTAGTGACCTGATCCGAAAGTTCGGCTACTTTCTCCGATAGTGAACACATTTCCTCAGTGTGTTTTTCTGAACCAAGTTTCAGAGTGTCCATTTGTGTTGAAATCAAATATATTGTGTCCTTTAAGTTATCCTGAGTTTTTGCAAGTTGCGTAACCGAATCGGTAGATGCAACTGAGTCAATTTTAGCTTGCAAGGTGTTGTGATTTTCATGAACAATAGTTTGCAGTTCTTTTATGGCTGCTTCGTGATTCTGTAATGCATTTTCATGACGCGAAAAAATAGGTTGGAAATGCTCACAAATTTGTGATTTTACGTCATTACAGACTTTTTGACATTTCGATTCAATGTTATGTAACTCAGCAGTTAAATCCTCACGTGTTTGTTCGAGAGTTTGTTCCAATGAGTCTAACTTTTTGAGATTTTGTTCCACTGTGTCTAACTGTTGCTGTGTTTGTCTCTGGTGTTGTTCCATTGTGTCTAACTGTTGCTGTGTTTGTCTCTGGTGTTGTTCCATTGTGTCTAACTTTTCAAGCTTTTGCTGTGTTTGTCTCTGATTTTGTTCCATTTGTTGCATTAATTGCAATAATAATGTATTAGTGTCTGGAATCTGTTTCTCTACGCTTTTCGGCAGTGCATTTGCACCGGCAACATTCACATTTTGACAAGCAGAAAATGCGTCTTGACTTATTTGAGAAAACGGTGATAACCCAAAACCTAAATCTACAGTATTTGCGAAATTGTGTCCTGTCATTTCGGATTCCTGAGGCGAGCTGTTGCCGACCGATCGATCGATAATGCTTCCCTGTTCACTACCTGTTTCACTGTCTACACCATTGTTTGCAGCCCGCTCCATTTCCCTATTCACAATTACCAAATTACTACTTTGAACATCAGTTAATTCATTACTCTGCGGCGCTAACACACTGCCTTCGTCTTCACTGTCATTTCTCAGTTTACTTTGGAGCCTAGTATTACGTTTTTCACACGCCATTATTGTCACAGTATTTCACACGACAACACAGAAAAACACAATTTGAAGATCAAAAATAAGAGAACACATTAACATAGCACTGAAAATAATATCTAGTTAATTGCAAGCGCAGCTGCGAAATACTTGCTGCAAATCTACATGCATGCCACAACTGTTTTACTATACAACAATGAAAAACTACAACTACAAAGGAAATTCTCTCTACAATTACGCGCTAGCAATAAACAAAAGCTACACTAAATACACAAACTACAAGAAAAAAATCAGAAGATTCCAGTGAGGTATCCTCGGCTAAGGGTCGACATATGAAACGTCCCCTTTGAACAATTATACAGGACTGTGCTTAACCTGACACACAATATTTTCTTAGCGCAACGCAATCTGACTTTCAAAAATCTCTACAAAAGAATGGCCCTGACTAACATTAAACTATACCTTTCACAAATCACTTACCTCACAAAAATCTTCGCTGCTCAAGCTACTGCAATACAGCGAGCGCCACTACTGCCAGCTAAATAGAAGATTCAAACTACTGAAGGCACTAACTACTGATAGGGATAGTTAGCAAATGAAAGATATTAATAGAGAGCAAACAATGTATTTACCTTAATATCATCACAAGTCATAATATATATATCAGTTCATGACAAATTAGAAATCTCCGCCATCTCTCTCCCCACATCCACCACTGCTGGCGGCTCACCTCCAACTGCGCAACGCTACGCGCTGTTCACAGCCAGCTGCCTAACACTACAATGGCGAGTATTACAACAATGCAAAGCAGCCACAGACTGCACACAGCACAGCCAGTGATTGTCATACAGAGGTGGCGTTACCAATAAAAAACCTAAACAGCCTACTTACATAGAGAAAACATAAACAGCCTACTTACATAGAGAAAACATAAACAGCCTACTTACAATTTGAACTAACTTGTGTGCGTGCTAGAGTCACCGGAACTACACCTGGAGTTGTGGTCTGGTGTCGATTTCGAATGACGGCAGGAGGTCCCTCATCGTTATCCCACGTATCCTGAATGCAAATTTGTAAGTCAATCTGGTGATTCGACCTGCTGTGTTGCCATTCGTGAACGGGTATTCCAAGTAGTGTTTTCCAACAGGATAACACTCGCCCACACACCGTTGTTGTAACCCAGTATGTTCACCAGAGTGTCGACAATTTGCCTTGGCCTGGTCGATCACCAAATCTGTCCCCACTAGAGCATATATGGGACATCATCGGACGACAATTACAGAACCATCATTAATCGTCCCTGTATTGACCGACCAAATGCCACAGTCATCGAACCCCATCCCACAAACTGACATCCGGCAACTGTACAATACAATGCATACACGTTTACGTGGTTCCATTCCACATTCAGGCGGTTTATTGGTGATTAAAGCACCAAAGTTCACATTTGTGGTGGCTTATCTCGCGCTTAAGGTAACCTGCAATCTTGGAACGTTAACTACTGAAATATGTTACCTACACAAATGCATTCTCGAAATTTCATTACCCTATATTAATTAATTATTGGTGCTGCCATCTTTTCCTGTCAGTGTTTATTGTTAGGTACTGGATGAATAAGCAATAATTCAAGCAAAAACACCGATTTATAAGGCCCTGTATCGATAGCATCGCATTTCATAGATCATTATGGATCTAAATGAACAAGCATAATTATTCTTTAGCACAAGTTGCCTTGGTAATCCAGAGCGTACAACGCTACACTACAGATGCGGAGCCGGCCGGAGTGGCTGAGCGGTTCTAGGCGCTACAGTCCGGAACCGCGCGACTGCTACGGTCGCAGGTTCGAATCCTGCCTCGGGCATGGGTGTGTGTGATGTACTTAGGTTAGTTAGGTTTAAGTAGTTCTAAGTTCTAGGGGACTGATGACCTCAGAAGTTAAGTCCCATAGTGCTCAGAACCATTTGAACCATTTGAACAGACGCGGAGGACACAGTTTCAGTCCCGGAAGGGGGCCGGGATTATTCCTCGTTCTAGACTTTCCAAACTAGACCAATGTCCACTCATCCTGCCATCAAATGAGTACCGGGTGCTTTTCATCCCCCCCCCCGTCCCCCCCCACCCCGCCCGTCCTCGAGGGTGACAGGAGGCTGGGGCGATGGGCATCTCGCCATCGCCCTCTCCTTCCTAGTGCCGCGGCGAAGTAAGGCTGCTTTTTGCCCCTAGTCAGGCCATGTCAAGGGCATGTGCCACAGTCTTCATTATTTAGTATAAAACATTATACTGGCATTTGTTTTCAGCATAATATTAACAACGTATTTAGAAAAGTATTTCTGACTTTAAGGAATGCTCTAAACGATATCAGTTTTGTATACTGGTACGAAGCCAAAATAATTGTTGATGATTAGAGGATTAATTAGAGGATTATAGTGTCCGCCCCCGGTAGCTGAGTGATCAACGCGACAGAATGTCAATCCTAAGTGCCCAGGTTCGATACCCGGCTGGGTCGGAGATTTTCTCCGCTCGGGACTGGGTGTTGTGTTGTCCTAATTATCATCCTTTCATCCCTATCGACGCGCAAGTCGCCGAAGTGGCGTCAAATCGAAAGACTTGCACCCAGCGAACGGTCTACCCGACGGGAGGCCATAGTCACACGACATTTACATTTATTTTAGAGGATTATAGTTGTAGCAGTTGTTTTTGAGAGTAGTGTCTGTCGAGCCTCGGATGACGAAATATAAATGTAGCTGAATATGCAAAATGAGATTAATGGCATTAATTCATCATCAGTGTTCCGCCCAAAGGGCATCTCTCCATGCTCTCCTGTCTTCTGTTATCCTAGTCAGGTACCCGTAATTTCCACTTCCTTGATGTTGCCTTCATCTAGTATCTCCTCCTCCCTCTAAATCTCCTCCCACGAACTACATCTTCCAATTCGTTCGTCAGCGTGCTAACCCGTCTCATCGAATGCTTCAGTCAGTTCTTCTTCCTTTCTCTTTTAACCTGCAGCAGTCTTCTCTTCTCACCAAACCTTTCAGACACTCTTTCGTTACCTGTTCTTTCCATCCGGCTTGTCCTCTCTATTCTCCTTCACATCGATGTTTCAAATGCTTCTAGCCTTTTCTCATCCTCTCGTCTCAGTGTTTATGTTTCTGCGCCGTAGAGTGCCATACTCCAGACAAACCACATGACAAGTCTTTCCTGACCTTTATCTAGTTTGCCACATAATAATCTCCTCTTCCTACTAAATACCTCCTTCGCTATATGAGTGCGAGTTTTCACCCCCTGATGGCATCTCAGATATTCAGTAATTGTGCTTCCAAGATATTTAAATGCTCTTACTTGGCTACTAACGTCTTGTCCCATTTTTATAAGTGGGAAACTCCTTCCTTTGCCGATCACAATACTTTTTGCTTTTGCTGTATTGATTCTCATCCCATATTCCACACAAACATCATATTTTAGCATTTTATTTACAGTTCGTTCATTTTCCGCCCCCATGCCATCAGTAAATCGTTTGACTAATGGATAATTTAGATTCCAACAGAAAGTGACGATGTGGGGAGTTTTAGCCGGAATATGGAAAAAAATGACTGTGTGTGCAAGGGAGACTAGAAGTTGTAAGTGTTGCCTATTGTACTGTTATGTCGCTCTGCCATCTTGAGAAACTGTGTCAAGACTGTGAAGATTGACAGTGTCCGACTGAATAACACCAACAAGCATCAGACCGAATTGGAACAAGGGGCCGAGTTTTAACGTCTGTGAAGCAGGATTATTCAACAACCTATTTTAGTTTACTCAAAGTCTGACATGAGAAAGGCTTTTTGTACCGAAGAACTCTTTACTCTTTGATAATAAACTGTTCATTGAGTGTATTTGAACTATTGTATCTGTCACTTGATCTTGCCTTCTTTCACAAATGCACAAGTGACTTGTATGATGTCTGTTCTTTTTTATGTCACACTCCATTGACACTTCCAGCGATCTGCAACATTATGTCAGCTAAAAGGGCGGAGAAAAGTTATTCTTCCTTTTCTGTTTAATGAGAACACTTTTCTTCATTCCACGAATGATATTTGAGGAAATCGAGCAAAATGTTGTCGTACTAACTTATAGTAAAGGAAGAAGTGGACCTTGAATGCATTGTAGTAAAAACAGCTTATAAAGACGATAACGGCATTGTTGTGAAAACATTTATAGAATTTGTAAGTAGGCTGTTTAGGTTTTTTTATTGGTAACGCCACCGCTGTATGAAAATCACTGGCTGTGCTGTGTGCAGTCTGTGTCTAGTTTGCATTGTTGTCTGCCATTGTAGTGTTGGGCAGCGGCAGCTGGATGTGAACAGCGCGTAGCGTTGCGCAGTTGGAGGTGAGCCGCCAGCAGTGGTGAATGTGGGGAGAGAGATGGCGGAGTTTTGTAATTTGTCATGAACTGCTATATATATTATGACTATCAAGGTAAATATATTGTTTGTTCTCTATTAATATCTTTCATTTGCTAACTATCCCTATCAGTAGTTAGTGCCTTCCGTAGTTTGAATCTTTTATTTAGCTGGCAGTAGTGGCGCTCGCTGTACTGCAGTAGTTCGAGTAATGAAGATTTTTGTGAGGTAAGTGATTTGTGAAACTTATAGGTTAATGTTAGTCAGGGCCATTCTTTTGTAGGGATTTTTGAAAGTCAGATTGCGTTGCGCTAAAAAAATATTGTGTATCAGTTTAAGCACAGTCATGTACAAATTGTTCAAAGGGGACGTATCATATGTCGACCCTTAGCCTAGGATACCTCACTGGAATCTTCTGATTTTTTTTTCTCTTGTAGTTTGTGTAATTAGTGTAGCTATTGCTTATTGCAAGCGCGTAATTGTTGAGAGAATTTCCTTTGTAGTTGTAGTTTTTCATTGTTGTACACAGTTGTGGCATGCATTTAGATTTGCACCAAGTATTTCGCAGCTGCGCTTGCAATTAACTAGATATTATTTTCAGTGCTATGTTAATGTGTTCTCTTATTTTTGCTCTTCAAATTGTGCTTTTCTGTGTTATCGTGTGAAATATTGTGACAATAATGGCGTGTGAAAAACGTAACACTAGGCTCCAAAGTGAACTGAGAAATAATAGTGACGACGAGCGTAGCTTGCCAGCACCACTGTGTAATGAATTAAGAGACGTTCAAAGTAGTAATTTGGTAACTGTGCATAGGGAAATGGAGCGGGCTGCAAACAATGCCGTAGACAGTGAAACAGGTAGTGAACAGGAAAGCATTATCGATCGATCGCTCGGCAACAGCTCGCCTCAGGAATCCGAAATGACAGGACACAATTTTGCAAATACTGTAGATTCAGGTTTTGCGTCCTCACCGTTTTTTCAAACGAGTCAAGACACATTTTCTGCTTGTCAAAATGTGAATGTTGCCGGTGAAAATGCACTGCCAAAAAGCATAGAGAAACAGATTCCAGACACTAATACATTATTATTGCAATTAATGCAACAAATGGAACAAAATCAGAGACAAATGGGACAAAATCTTCAAAAGTTAGACACAGTGGAACAAAATCTTGAAAAGTTAGACAGAGTGGAACAAAATCTTAAAAAGTTAGACACAATGGAACAAAATCAGAGACAAACACAGCAAAAGCTTCAAAAGTTAGAAGCATTGGAACAAACTCTTGAACAAACACGTGAAGATTTAACTACTGAGTTACATAACATTGAATCGGAATGTCAAAAAGTCTGTAATGACGTAAAAACACAAATTTGTGAGCATTTTCAACCTATTTTTTCGCGGCATGAAAATGCATTACAGAATCACGAAGCAGCCATAAAAGAACTGCAAACTATTGTTCATGAAAATCAAGAGACCTTGCAAGCTAAATTTGACTCAGTTGCATCTACCGATTCGGTTACGCAACTTGCAAAAACTCAGGAAAACTTAAAGGACACAGTAGATTCGATTTCAACACAAATAGACACTCTGAAACTTGGTTCAGAAAAACACATTGAGGAAATGTGTTCACTATCGGAGAAAGTAGCCGAACTTTCGGATCGGTTCACTAACTTATCTACAAAGGTAGATGATAATCTGAGCGACACAAAACCGGTAGTCTTTAATGACACAGAAGAGTGTGAACAAATTAGGAAATTCAAACAAAATCAGAATCAAATTAATACGCAACACCAAAGAGAAATCCGGGAAATACAAGATCAGCTGACTCAGGTAATACAAGAATTACGTATTTCAGAGGCCACTCGCGCTCCCATATGGGAAGAGGGACTTAGAAATACGGAACAACCACAAAATAATAACACAGGACACTTCGGAAGTTATGAAAGAAATTAGCAATGTGCACCGAATTTTGAGATTGAACCGCCGACACGACGTAACAATGACCGACATGCGACTCGCCGACACGATGATTTTGACTATAAGCTGTTCATTACTACACGTAAATTCAAAACATTTAAGAATTCTTGCAACGACATTCATCCACAAGCATGGCTCCATCAATTCTCTCATTGTTTTCCTCCCAACTGGTCGTTAGAACACAGATTAGAATTTATGTGTGGCTACGTAGAGAATGAACCAGCTGTAAGAATGCGATCGGTCATTCACGATTGTCACAGTGAAGGAGAATTTTACCATGCCTTCCTCTCAGCATATTGGTCTCAAGCCACACAAGACCGAGTAAAACATGGCATCATAATGATGAAACATTTCGAACAATGAATTCTCCAGTCTTATGAAATATTTTGAAGACATGTTGCACAAGAATCAGTACCTGTCAAACCCATACAGCCCCTCAGAACTCATCCGCATTTGCTTAATCAAATTACCTGAACATTTACGACATATTATTTTAGCAGGACGTTGCAAAGAAGACATTGAGGCTCTTCAGGGACTGTTAAAAGAACTGGAAATTGACACTGACAATCGGGGAACGCGGAAACAGGAGCACAACAATTACAGGTCACATCTGTCACAATTCTGCGATGAAAGAAATAATAACTGGACACGACAAGGCTATTCTCACAACAAATATCGTGACCAAAACAGACACCACCCGTATGACAACCATTGGCAGAGTAGTAATAATTACAGGGAAAGATCATCTCTCCGCAGTAATGACTATGACAGAGACAATCATAGAAACAGACAATATGGCAACCAGAACTATTATTATTACGGGAGACAGAATAACTTTAGACTTAACGGTCAAGCGCGCAGTTACGATTCAGGGAGAAATTCTCCACCACTTAACCGACAAGAAAGAAACTACAGGAACTACCGACATGACGACAGACAATGTAATCGTAACGACAGACCTGAATTGCATCAGAACTGGCGGGATTCAAACAGAGCAGGGCCCTCTCGTCACGGTCAATTTGTAGAAGTTAGGTCTCCAAACCCCAATAACGACGCGCGCCAACAAAGAGACAATAGGCAATGACTCACACCGCTGGCAGCCACAAAACATACTTATGAAACTGACGACGCAGCTGCCGTAGCTAGTAATTACGTAAAAATGGAAGACATTAGGGACATCTTACTCCAGGAACACGACGTAAAACATAACAACATTGCATATCCTGTGATTCACATTACAGTAAATGACGTAAAATTTACGGCAGTACTTGACTCTGGCAGTCCCATTTCAGTAATTAGTGAAACAGCTTTTAGCAAGTGCAACAAATCGAACGATTGCCCCACACTTCCGTTACGTAAGATTAAATTACAAGGTGCAATCATTGGAAAAAGTGTAGATGTACGCCAATAAACCAATTTAGAATTCTTTTGTCAAAGCCACAGCTTCTCTATGAACTTTCTTATTGTTCCATTATTGTCGACGGAAATTATACTGGGAGTAGACTTTTTGAATGAATACAAAGCAATCTTAAGCTTTCACGATGCTGAAATAAGTTCAGAAAAAGAAGGTAAGTCAGTAGCTTTGAAATTTGAAGATTGGCTCTCAAACCATGACGAAGAAATTAAACGGCTTTACCTTCTGTTGGACAACAGTTCGGAATTTTCTACAGAACCAGACACTAACAATCACTCTGCAAGTACTGACAGGGATGATATCGACGGCATATTTGAAATTAATGAGTTAATTCAGAATAAAATTCAAACAATTGAGAATTGTAATGACACTGATAGACAGGACCTTTTTGAGATTTTACGAGAACATTCCGGAGTTTTTACTCACAAAACAGGAATAATCAAGGGATTTCAATACTAATTTCGTGTTTGTGAGCATACTAAATTTTGTGTTAGACCATACGTAATTCCAGCACATTATAGGGACCGTGTTAGAACAGAAATACAATCTATGCTTGACGAGGGCATTATTGAGCCTGCAGTAAGCTCATACAACAATCCATTACATGTTGTTGAGAAGAAGAATGGATCGATCAGGCTTGTCTTAGATTCGAGACAAATCAATACTATCATTATTCCTGAAACAGACAGGCCGCAAACGTTGGAAGAACTTCTTCAAAATTTTAATGGTGTAAAAGTGTTGTCTTCCATTGATCTCAGATCTTATCAGTTTCGGAAACTTCCCTTTGGTTTGAACATTTCTTCGGCAGCATTCATTCGCGGGCTAAATTCCATATTACCTGAGTTCTTAAAACGTCACATCACCTTATATGTAGACGATATTCTGATAGCAGAAGCGTCATGGGAACAACACAATCGCATCCTCAACAGCGTGTTACATATTTTTGCAGAATCTGGAATTACAGTTAACTTGGAAAAGTCTGAATTCGGCAGGTCAAAGGTGAGGTTTTTGGGACATATTATTTCTTCTGAAGGCATTCAGCCGGATCCTGAAAAGTTAGAAGCAATCAGAGCCATTCCAGTTCCATTCACAAAAAGACAAGTCCGCAGTTTTCTGGGTCTCGTAAATTTTTACCGTCGTTTTCTGTATATGCAGATTCTTGTTACACCAAAACTATGTTCTCTCACTGGAAAAAATACTATTTGGAACTGGGACGAACAAGCACAGTTGGAATTCAATTCTTTGAAAGAATCGCTACTTAACGCGCCAATACTAGCTCATCCAGATCTGTCACAAGATTTCTGCCTTAGCACGGATTCTTCTAAAGTCGGTCTTGGTGCCCATTTATTTCAAGAAGCCATAGAAAATGACACTACCGTTCAGAAAACCATTGCTTTTGCTAGCCGAGTGCTAACAAAATCTGAAAAAAATTATTCCGTTACTGGATTAGAAGCTTTAGCTACAGTTTGGGCATTTAACAAATTCCGTTTCTTTCTTTCTGGTAAGCACGTAAAAGTATACAGTGATCATCGTGCATTACAATTTCTTATGTCTTCAAAATTAAATCATGACAGGTTAAAACGTTGGGCATTGTTTCTGCAAGAATTTCGCTTCACAATAGTCTACATTCCCGGCAAGGAGAATATTGTTGCAGACGCACTGTCACGCGCACCAGCTGGGCTTGAGAAAAGTAACACAGAAGGCAACCTCGAAAAAAATTTCAGTATTCTTTACATTCAGAAAGTCGCCTTTGAAAACTTCATCACCACATCTTTAAAGGACATTGCTCATGAACAAGATAAAGATCCGATTTGGAAAGACATCAAGAGCAAATGGCATGGAAAGACACACACACAGATTCGGCATTATTATCTGGTTAGAAACAACATACTGTTCAAACGCTGCACTGTTGATGACAAGCTACGGGTACTTTGCATTCCTGACGATTTTGTTAATAAGCTCATTTGGTACATTCATTTCAGCTATGCACATTTTGGCCCACGAAAATGTTATCATATTCTTCGAACGACTTGTTATTTTAACAATATGGAAAAGAGAATTTGAAGAGTCTTGTCTATTTGTAAACATTGTCAAAAGGCGAAACCATCTACTATCTCCCATCGTGCTCCGCTGTTTCCCATCATTCATTCTAAATTAAAAGAATTTGCTGCTGTTGATCTCTTGGGACCGCTTGTCAGAACATCTCATGGATTTTCGTACGTTCTAGTCGCTGTTGAACTTACTTCAAAATTTGTTTCTTTCACACCGTTACGTAAAGCCACTGGACGGTCTGTATCCAACGCCTTTGTTAAAAATTTCTTACGTGAAGTTGGACACGTTAGCAAAGTCATTTCAGATAACGGACCTCAATTCAGATCTGCTGTTTGGTCACGCATGCTTCGGAATCATAAAATCAAACCTGTTTTTATTTCATTGTACGCACCACATTGTAACCCGTCTGAACGGATTATGAAAGAAATCAATAAGCTTTGCAGACTTTATTGTCACAGAAAGCATCAGCATTGGGACAGATATTTACACTTATTTCAAAATGTGCTGAATGAAATGCCTCATGATTCCACTGCTTTACCACCCACTCTTGTACTAAAGAATGAAGAACCACCGAACAGAATCAGAGAGCTTGTACCTTTCCCGAATACACGCAAACTTCGACACAAAGACATAATTGATTTGGCTCTTAAAAATATAAAATCTGCAGCAGACAAAAGGAGAAAACTACACGGTAAAGCAAATGCAAAGAAATTGTATATTGGTCAGAAAGTTCTCATTAAAGCTCATTCATTGTCACATAAGAAGAAACACTTGAGTCACAAATTCTTTCTAGTTTACAATGGACCTTATAGAATCCGACCTATACCACACGATAACTGCGTTGAAGTTGAAACCCTGCGTACTAGGAAGAGTAAAGGTTTACACCACATATCACATGTAAAACCGTTTATTGAAAGATAATCTGCTTTTTAATTTTGTCTTTGCCATATAACTTTTCACTTTACATTGCTAGTATGCTTTGTCAGACTTAGAATCTGTTAACATACAACAATGTTTGAAGTTAAATATCCAATCAAGAACCAAGGGAACTTATTTAAACAGAAATTACGAATGCATTGTTATAGTGAACAGACGATGCAATGTTGTTATTTGTACATTCTTGCTTGTTAGTTGTACGATTACATAACGACTATAAGGCTTACATACTTACAACATTTACCAATACTGCTAATGAGATTTTAATGCAACAATTTGGTTTACTTGAAATTTGGTGTATCATGAGGTAAGTACATTGGCTTCTGCAGAACTTAGCTTTCGGAGGACGATAACTACGACACTTCCACAGAGATTATCTTACAGCAAGACACACATTTAGCGCTACGGGGCACGTATTTGAGTGATTAATTTTGCACTTAAATCATTTATTTTTAAAGATAATTGAAGCACAATGATACAAAGGTTTTCCGTGACACATTTCATTCCATTGCTGTAATCCGTAACACCTGAGGGTATAATTACATTAATCCTCAGGAGGGTACATGCCTACTTTGTGTACTATGTATTTGGCAAGCGCAAGGAGCCCTAGCTAATATGGTATTTGCTTATACAACTTTACACATCGGTACCATATTTCTCTAACACAGAATTACACAGCTATCTGATTATTTACCTGAGAGAGACAAACATTTATTTTACTACATCAGTGATAGATGTTTACGTAATTACACCATTGGATAACTTCACACTTACAAAATTGTATGTTGTTTGTACTTTGTGAGCTGTTCATATTGTTTCAGAACCATTGTGATACTATGAGAGCTTTGAATGATGTATTTGGTATGGGATCATGATTTTTAAAGTACGTTTGAGGCAGATGACACTTTTGACATGAGCAGAGAATTTTTGTTTAATTATTGGAGGAAGCTACGACGATTTTGAGAGTTGACTGAGGTGTTATGATGTTATTATTACGATGACTATGTGTATTATGCTGTTGCGGTATGTTTATGATCAGTAAGCTGATGCTATATGAGTTATTTGATTATGCTACATATCTGTAATGACGAAATATTGAAGAAGTGTCAACGAATAAGGTAAGGAATAATGAGTAGTGGTTAGGGACTCTGGATTGTGAAAAAGGTTGTTGGAAACCAAGAATCGTACTTTAAGAGTTATGAAATGTGTGTATATGCGTGAATGTATCACAATGCTGGCGAAAATTTTTTGGACACTGTTATATTTACAGGATTTTGTTTCTACACATTTGTAACGTAAATTTTCGACCTGTGATTTTTTTTCATATGAGACTGTCACTGTAGCGGAAACTGCTGTCGTAAATATTTCGGTAAGAAAGGTAAGTGACCGTGACGTAATTCGTTGTGAGTGGCCAGGTGTGCCAGCCGCCTTGAGAAAAAGCCATTAGGTGGTAGAAAAAAAAAAGGGGGAGGCCATTATCCTCGCTATCGACATTCCTTTGTAGAAAGCATCGTAAATACGACACCCTCAAACTTGAAAACATGATTACACTGTAGAGTTCTTAATTTATGAAATTTACTAAATTGCCTAATGAAATGACGAGAAATATTTTTATGTCTATACACCTGATTATGACTACTGTCTCTCTAGTTGAGAGATTTTTCTACTAACTTATGAAATGCCTAATGACTACTGAATGATGTTCTTATGCTTTACTTTGTACATAGTTGCTTATTTCATTTGATATCTAGTTTCTAGCTGCACTGCAGCATTGGTTAAAATAAAATTTTATAGATTAAAATAAAATTTTATAGATGTACTAATATAAATATTTTCTGTCTACAGATCGAGTAAATAATAATTTTTTTTTAAAAAAATGAGGGAGCACAAAATGACATTTACCTTCACAGGAACTGCATTCATAATTTTCTTTTCAAGTAATTGGTAACTTTTTGGTAGAATAACTTCTTGTGGTGCAGCACTTTAATTACATAGACATTAAGATGTGAATATACATTTCCCTTGTCTGCATTGTTGTCTTTAGTGTAATATTTTTCTGCTTGAGCTATGTGATGTTTAGATATAAGTTATTTCATTTTCATCCTACTGAATTTTAATTTGTGTTACTCTGCTAAGCCAGATTTATTTTTCTTGTTTGCTGCGCATTGCCTCATATTAGTTGTAATGTTGAATTGCTTGGTAATTTAGATTTACTATAGCTTGCTTTGCAAATTTCCATTTTGTTATTGCTGTTTGTATTAATTGTTTTATGCTGCTGCATTGCCTCGTCCCTTAGTTTAGCATCTGAGCTCAGTAGATTCAAGTTAGCTTGAGAGGGGGAAGGCTATAAGAGAATGAGTTGCAATGAATTTGAAGAAATGCACTGAGAGGCTATACGAGAAAAGTACAGAAAGCAGGTATAGATAGGACTTTTGGAAATAATGAAGAACGAAGGGAGATCTCCGAGAAGTAAAGAAAGTTTTGTTTGCAAAATACTGCAGTAAAACAAACCCTATCCTTTCCTTGTATTATTCCGCTATATATTTGTGTACCCTTGTGAATTTGTGTTTTTCCTGTCTTTATGTGTTTATCTGATAAGACTTATGTTGTAGAATTTTTCTAGTACTAAGCTACATTCACTATGATGAGGAATACTGTTATCCTCAAATATAATTGGCATTAATAATATGTTATTTACCTTGTAAAGATGTTTAGACATTATTTATTCTGTTTTGTTTTAATGCTCATGTGTGAAGTTGATGTTTCGAAAGTTATTCAGACCTTTTATGTATGTACTTATGTCATAATTCCAGTAACACTGATGTATATGTTATTTCGATTCTTTTGTAAAGCCTGTTTTACTACAAATGTTATCTGTATTGTTATGTTCTTTCATGATGTATTCTGTACCTTTGTTATTGTATTCTCATGTTATAAAATTGTAATTGACACCAGTTTATCAAACTAAGTAACTTGTAAGCATTCATTTCACTGCACACATTTCCGTTGGTCATAGTATATGGACAATATGTGAGAAGTAGGGACTGATAGTGTTTGCACGTGTGTTAATAATTCAGCAAGGGACTGGATAACAGCACTGCTGGTTCTAAGGACATTTCAAAAAAAATTTTCTGCGAGTGGACAAGTGGTGGTTTATAGACTTGCTGTATTGTCCGCAAGACTCTTTGATGGTGATTGTGCACCTGCACATTTGCAACAGATGGCTGCTGGCCATCTCTAGACACAGAATGGAATATATACCGCAAGGATAGGATAAACGCCAATGGTGGAGGAGTATTTATAGCAGTAAAGAATTCAATAATATCCAGTGAAGTTATTAGCGAATGCGAATGTGAAATAATCTGGGTTAAGTTAAGTATCAAAGGTGGGTCAGATATGATAGTCGGATGCTTCTATAGACCACCTGCATCAGCAACCGTAGTAGTTGAGCGCCTCAGAGAGAACCTGCAGAACGTCGTGAAGAAGTTTCGTGATCATACTATTGTAATAGGGGGAGACTTTAATCTACCAGGTATAGAATGGGATAGTCACACAATCAGAACTGGAGCCAGGGACAGAGACTCTTGTGACATTATCCTGACTGCCTTGTCCGAGAATTACTTCGAGCAGATAGTTAGAGAACCAACTCGTGAAGCTAACGTTTTAGACCTCATAGCAACAAATAGACCAGAACTTTTCGACTCCGTGAATGTAGAAGAGGGTATCAGTGATCATAAGTCAGTGGTTGCATCAATGACTACAAGTGTAATAAGAAATGCCAAGAAAGGAAGGAAAATATATTTGCTTAACAAGAGTGATAGGGCACAAATCGCAGAATATCTGAGTGACCACCATCAAACGTTCATTTCTGAGGAAGAGGATGTGGAACAAAAATGGAAAAAATTCAGAAACATCGTCCAGTACGCCTTAGATAAGTTCGTACCGACTAAGGTCCAAAGCGAGGGGAAAGATCCACCGTGGTATAACAATCATGTACGAAAGGTACTACGGAAACAAAGAAAGCTTCATCATAGGTTTAAGAGTAGTCGAATCATAGCTGATAAGGAAAAGCTGAAAGAAGCGAAAAAGAGCGTACAGAGAGCAATGAGAGAAGCATTCAACGAATACGAACATAAAACATTGGCAAACAATCTAAACAAGAACCCTAAAAAGTTTTGGTCATATGTAAAATCGGTAAGCGGATCTAAATCCCCTATTCAGTCACTCGTTGACCACGATGGCACCGAAACAGAGGACGACCGAAGAAAGGCAGAAATACTGAGTTCAGTGTCCCGAAACTGTTTCACTGCGGAAAATCGTAACACGGTCCCTGACTTCAGCCGTCGCACGGACGCCAAAATGGAAAATATTGAAATAAACGATATCGGAATTGAAAAACAACTGCTATCACTTAGTAGCGGAAAAGCATCCGGACCAGACGAGATACCCTTAAGATTCTACAGTGATTATGCTAAAGAACTTGCCCCCTTTCTATCAGCAATTTATCGTAGATCGCTGGAAGAACGTAAAGTACCTAGCGACTGGAAGAAAGCGCAGGTCGTTCCCATTTTCAAGAAGGGTCATAAATCAGATGCGAATAATTATAGGCCTATTTCGCTTACGTCAATCTGTTGTAGAATAATGGAACATGTTTTGTGTTCTCGTATTATGACGTTCTTAGATAATACAAATCTCCTTCATCATAACCAACATGGATTCCGCAAACAGAGATCGTGTGAAACTCAGCTCGCCCTATTTGCCCAAGAAATTCACAGTGCCGTAGACACTGGCGAGCAGATTGATGCCGTATTCCTGGACTTCAGGAAGGCATTTGATACGGTTCCGCACTTACGTTTAGTGAAAAAAATACGAGCTTACGGAATATCGGACCAGGTTTGTGATTGGATTCAGGATTTCCTAGAAGAAAGAACACAACATGTCATTCTTAACGGTTCAAAATCTGCAGATGTAGAGGTAATTTCGGGAGTACCGCAGGGAAGCGTGATAGGACCTTTATTGCTTACAATATACATAAATGACTTAGTTGACAACATCGGTAGCTCCGTGAGGCTATTTGCAGATGACACGGTTGTCTACAAGAAAGTAGCAACATCAGAAGACTCGTACGTACTCCAGGAGGACCTGCAGAGGATTAATGCATGGTGCGACAGCTGGCAGCTTTCCCTAAACGTAGATAAATGTAATATAATGCGCATACATAGGGGCAGAAATCCATTCCAGTACGATTATGCCATAGGTGGTAAATCATTGGAAGCGGTAACGACCGTAAAATACTTAGGAGTTACTATCCGGAGCGATCTGAAGTGGAATGATCACATAAAACAAATAGTGGGAAAAGCAGGCGCCAGGTTGAGATTCATAGGAAGAATTCTAAGAAAATGTGACTCATCGACGAAAGAAGTAGCTTACAAAACGCTTGTTCGTCCGATTCTTGAGTATTGCTCATCAGTATGGGACCCTTACCAGGTTGGATTAATAGAAGAGATAGACATGATCCAGCGAAAAGCAGCGCGATTCGTCATGGGGACATTTAGTCAGCGCGAGAGCGTTACGGAGATGCTGAACAAGCTCCAGTGGCGGACACTTCAAGAAAGGCGTTACGCAATACGGAAAGGTTTATTATCGAAATTACGAGAGAGCACATTCCGGGAAGAGATGGGCAACATATTACTACCGCCCACATATATCTCGCGTAATGATCACAACGAAAAGATCCGAGAAATTAGAGCAAATACGGAGACTTACAAGCAGTCGTTCTTTCCACGCACAATTCGTGAATGGAACAGGGAAGGGGGGATCAGATAGTGGTACAATAAGTACACTCCGTCACACACCGTAAGGTGGCTCGCGGAGTATAGATGTAGATGTAGATGTACAAGGACTACAGTGGGTCTGCGTCTTTGCTGACTCACCAGTACCATTATTTCTACAAGGACTACAGTGGGTCTACACCTTTGGTGATCCACCAATACCATTATTTCTACAAGGACTACAGTGGGTCTAAACCTTTGATGATTCATCAGTACCATTATTTCTACAAGGACTGTAGTGGATCTGCACCTCTGATGGCCCACCAATACCGTAATCTCTACCAGGACTACAGTGGGTCTGCTCTGTGATGACCTACCTACCAATATTCTTCAAAATTTCGACTGACTCTGCTGTGGGTTTGCGCTGTTGTAGCCCATTACCTGTGTGCATGTCGAGAATCAGCGCTGTCTTTCCGTTGGAAGGACAACACTACTTCTTCAAGACTGCATGGAAATCCACTACTTCTGTGTGCAATTTCTTTTACTAATGAGACTTTGCGAAAAAAAACTGTAATTACTAATATGATGAATGATCAGGACTGTCTCTATGGACTGTGACAAAATTTTAGCTTTTGACCAACATTGTATCAATAAGTGTGTGCATTTCATTTCTTTGTTATTGTAATTATGAAAATTTTTTTCAAATCTGTATTGGCCACTGCCCAAACCAATTTGTAAAATTTTTTGTGGGGTGCATGGGGGCTATGTAAGTAGGCTGTATAGGTTTTTTTATTGGTAACGCCACCTCTGTATGAAAATCACTGGCTGTGCTGTGTGCAGTCTGTGTCTAGTTTGCATTGTTGTCTGCCATTGTAGTGTTGGGCAGCGGCAGCTGGATGTGAACAGCGCGTAGCGTTGTGCAGTTGGAGGTGAGCCGCCAGCAGTGGTGGATGTGGGGAGAGAGATGGCGGAGTTTTGTAATTTGTCATGAACTGCTATATATATTATGACTATTGAGATAAATACATTGTTTGTTCTCTATTAATATCTTTCATTTGCTAACTATCCCTATCAGTAGTTAGTGCCTTCCGTAGTTTGAATCTTTTATTTAGCTGGCAGTAGTGGCGCTCGCTGTATTGCAGTAGTTCGACTAATGAAGATTTTTGTGAGGTAAGTGATTTGTGAAACTTATAGGTTAATGTTAGTCAGGGCCATTCTTTTGTAGGGATTTTTGAAAGTCAGATTGCGTTGCGCTAAAAAAATATTGTGTATCAGTTTAAGGACAGTCGTGTATAATTTTTCAAAGGGGACGTTTCATATTATGTAAGTAGGCTGTTTAGGTTTTTTTATTGGTAACGCCACCTCTGTATGAAAATCACTGGCTGTGCAGTGTGCAGTCTGTGTCTAGTTTGCATTGTTGTCTGCCATTGTAGTGTTGTGCAGCGGCAGCTGGATGTGAACAGCGCGTAGCATTGCGCAGTTGGAGGTGAGCCGCCAGCAGTGGTGGATGTGGGGAGAAAGATGGCGGAGTTTTGTAATTTGTCATGAACTGCTATATATATTATGAGGTAAATACTTTGATTGTTCTCTATCAAAATCTTTCATTTGCTAACTATGCCTATCAGTAGTTAGTGCCTTCAGTACTTTGAATCTTTTATTTAGTTGGCAGAGTGGCGCTCGCTGTATTGCAGTAGCTTGAGTAGCGAAGATTTTTGTGAGGTAAGTGATTTGTGAAACTTATAGGTTAATGTTAGTCAGGGCCATGCAATGGTTTTCTGAATGGTAGTGTCATTTTCTATGGCTTCTTGAAATAAATGGGCACCAAGACCGACTTTAGAAGAATCCGTGCTAAGGCAGAAATCTTGTGACAGATCTGGATGAGCTAGGATTGGCGCGTGAAGTAACGCTTCTTTCAAAGAATTGAATTCCAATTGTGCTTGTTCGTCCCCGTTCCAAATAGTATTTTTTCCAGTGAGAGAACAAAGTTTTGGTGTTACAAGAATTTGCATATTCATAAAACGACGGTAAAAATTTACGAGACCTAGAAAACTGCGGACTTGTCTTTTTGTGGGTGGAACTGGAATGGCTATGATTGCTTCTAAATTTTCAGGATCCGGCTGAATGCCTTCAGAAGAAATAATATAACAAGCATCAGACCGAATTGGAACAAGGGGCCGAGTTTTAACGTCTGTGAAGCAGGATTATTCAACAACCTATTTCAGTTTACTCAAAGTCTGACATGAGAAAGGCTTTTTGTACCGAAGAACTCTTTACTCTTTGATAATAAACTGTTCATTGAGTGTATTTGACTATTATATATGTCACTTGATCTTGCCTTCTTTCACAAATGCACAAGTGATTTTCATGATGTCTGTTCTTTTTTATGTCACACTCCATTGACACTTCCAGCGATCTGCAACATTAAGTCAGCTAAAAGGGCGGAGAAAAGTTATTCTTCCTTTTCTGTTTAATGAGAACACTTTTCTTCATTCCACGAATGATATTTGAGGAAATCGAGATAAATGTTGTCGTGCTAACTTCTAGTAAAGGAAGAAGTGGACCTTGAATGCATTGTAGTAAAAACAGCTTATAAAGACAATAACAGCATTGTTCTGAAAACATTTATAGAATTTGCATTTCTATTACGGAATGATGTTTAAATGCGCACAATCGCCACACGTTATTGATGTATTTGTTGTTACAAGGACCCCTTGTTTATTCTTTTATGTACTGTTTTATGCTTATATGTATACTTTATAGACGAAATGATTTAAAATTTGACATTTTGTAACATTATTAGACTTTTCGATAATTATCGGTATATATCACAAGTAGGCGGACTGCATCTAGATCCATGTGTGAATGGTTCTTTTACTCCAGTAAATACTGGAAGGAATTGTTTTTGCCCCAGTTACCTTTTGTATTCAGCGTAAAACACTGGCAAGCCGGTTGTAATATCGCCATAAATGGCGACCATACAGTGACAGCAGTAATGGAACAATAGTTCTAACCATTCTGAACCTGCAATCTCTGATCTTTTGAGAAATCTGAATAACTTAAAATTTTATATCATAAATTTACTGCAGCTTACCTCGCAGCACATCGTAAGAGATGGTTGCACAGTCGTTCAAATGTCCTTGAGCTAAGGAACCACTGACTACCAAAGGGAGGCTTCTGATTGGTCGACCTGTCCTCCTGAGAAGAAAAAGGAGCTGCTAATCCATGTTAAGGAGAGTGTCAGACTCAGCAACATCCTTTGTGATGGTGGAAGCAGCTACATCGGTCAGTCCACCCGCTCCGTTTCCGGCGGATGTGCAGAACATCAAAGGCATAGTAAAAATCCAGCACTGGCGAAATCTGCAGTTGTTGAGCACAGCCTCATAAACAAACATAAAACACTGTTTGACGAAACAAAAGTTTTGTCCTAGGCTCCTACATACTGATACTCTGTAGAAACAAGAATGTGCGAGAAATTCTTTAACTGTGACAGCAGATAGAATCTTAGCGGTGCATCGGAGGGAGCTCTCGATGCAGAGAAGAGCAAGAGATACTCGTTGCGCCGACCGGAGTGGCCGTGCGGTTCTAGGCGCTACAGTCTGGAGCCGAGCGCCCACTACGGTAACAGGTTCGAATCCTGCCTCGGGCATGGATGTGTGTGATGTCCTTATGTTAGTTAGGTTTAGGTAGTTCTAAGTTCTAGGGGACTGATGACCTCAGAAGTTAAGTCCCATAGTGCTCAGAGCCATTTGAACCATTTTTTTATTCTCTTTGCAATGTTTACGCCACTGTGGAAGTGGTGGCGCCACCAGCGTAGACGTTGACTCCATCTGCGACAGCATGTCATAATTATCGACTTATCACAGGTCGCCATTGGGCTATATGTCACCACACAGCAGCACTCCTTCCTCACCCCCTCCCCCCCCCTGACCGTTGCCGCGCCTCTATCGCTGTATCCCTCCCTCTCTCCACCTCCACACCCTCCATCTCCTTCATCTGGGCAATTTCCAGCACCTCTCCTTCCCAGATGTTGAACTTCAATGTGACATCTACTCTCCTAACTGTAGCCTGGCCTTGCCCTCCCCCCCCCCCCCCCCCCTCCCATACCTAGGGCTGAAGAGCGGCACCTCTGCTGCTGCTGCCAGCCTGCCCCATTTGGGCACTGAAATACAATAAAGGAAAAAAAAGTCAGCTTTGACAGTGAGTTGCTGCTGACGAAGACAGTGGAGGTAATCGTCAAAAGCTCGAGGTTTCACCCTGAATTGCCGCAGTAAGAGATCAGCGCCATCGCAAAAGACTTCGTTCTCGTCCTAGAGCTAATTTTTAGTGTACAGCAAGAAATATCATTTTAAAGCATTTTTAAACTATAATCATCCATATCTGTAAAGACTGATCATGGTCAAGCAAGGAGGATAATGGGGAAGGCAGACGATAAGAGGGCAGAAGACAGTGCAGAGGAAATGGTAGGGGGATGGAACAGTCACAATGAGATCCCATCAGGATTTAAGTACATGGAAGAATCAGTGAAGCGGGAATTACAAAATGAAAATACTGAGGAGAAAGGGAACGTACCTGATGAGGAATGTGGAGCAAATGCAAAGAAGTTTGAAGAATGAGGTAGTGGTTGTATTTTTACAGTGATAATCAGTAGCATTCAACCATTTTCTGTTCTACTCGCAGTTCAACAACACATTTCGAGGCCACCAAGTTGTCAGACTATCAAGTTGTCACACTCAGCCTAAAAAGTCTGAAACACTAAAAAGTCTACCAATATATTTGATAAATGTCGCAAATGTGTTTGTAGACTTTTCAGTGTTTTAATTTCAAGAGACAAGTTTGAAAAAATGATGATGGGAGCACTGTCTCTCGAAATGCGTAGTGTGTGGGACAGAAAACAGTTGAATGTTATCAGTTGTTACTATTAAAGTTGAAAGAATTTTATGACAAGAAATAATGAGGACTGAAACAGAAAGTTGCGAAAACGAGATCAAAATGCCAGAGAATAAGCAAGGAATTGTAGGTTCTTCTACATCAGTGGACGCATATGACCGTCTGAAAATTTAATTAGAACAAGAGTTAAAAGCACAGGAGGTTAACACTAAGGAAATTAAAAGAGATAGTGAACAGATTAAACAAAAATCGTGCCCCAGGAATTCAGTGAAGACATTAAAAGTTTGAGCGGGGGAATAGAAGGTAAATTTAAGGGTTTGAGAAAGGAATTCACATGATAATTAGATACAACAAGAGTGAATAGTTTGGATACTGAAATAAAAAATTTAGAGAAATAAATCAGGAGAAGAGACAGTGAATTTAGAAGTCAAGTGAATGAAGTGAGAGGAAACTTGCAAAAGCAAGGTGACGAGTTTATGGAAAAGAAACGCCAACTGCAAAGAAAACAGGGCAGGAAAAAGGTATATATGACAGAAAACAATTATGGGCTTCGAAAAAGAGACAGATGATACAATTGCTTACTCAGGCAGATAATAAGATGGAAAATGCTAAAAGAGGTTTGGAAGGTCCATGTTTGGCAAGAATAAGACCATTAGGAATAGGGAGTACAATGTGGCATTGCCCTATTAACCAGTAATTTAAGCCACAACGAAATTTACATTCCCTAAACCTCATTGGGACAATTGAGACTAACCAAGTAAACTCCCTGAAAATCAGAATTTTTTTTTTTTTTTTTTTTTTTTTTTAGGAAATGTTGAAGGGTGATAGTAATTCATCAGCTTGTGAAGCTAATGAGAAGTGTCGCATGTTTGAAAACTTTCAAGATTTAATTTTAGCGAGATTCTGTTCCAAATGAAGACAAAGAAAAGGAGAAAAAGGAAACTCGGGGGGCACCTTCTTATAAGAGGGGCTCTAAATAAATCTAATAGCATTTTGAAGAGGTATTAAAGCAACTGGAACACCTAGATAATCCATTGTATGATGAGGAAACAACTGAAATTGTATATAGAAACTAATCCATGAGTATTACGGAATAAGTGCTGATCTGTTAATTGTTTTCTGAGGTGGATAGAAAGTCTTATGTCCAACCTTGTCATCAATCTTGGAGTGTCTAGGAAGCCTGCATACTCGCCTCGCTAGGCAAACAATAAACAAGTCGAATTAATGAGTTTTAATACGATAAAAAAGATACAATAATCAACTTTGGCAATTACAAAGACGTGTCGAAAGCAAAGTCTGTTCTGAACTGCCATCGAAGTCGCCTAACGTTGACACTACTATCCAAGCTGCTAATCTTGAAGCTGTTAGTGAACTGGGCCGTCACCAGTCGGTCGCGGCGCTTAATGTCTTCTTGACATAGGGTCCACTGCTGTCGCGTTGTCGTCCTGAAGGGACGTCCACTCAGCGTGCGATTGGCTGACTTCTTCTCACAGCCCTCTCTTTCCTGTCGTGTCCGACTTGACTTTACGCCATAACATCCTCCGCCCCCCCCCCCCCCATGACGTAGAAGGTGGCAGCCGCTGCGGCGCGGGTGGGTTAAATCATCAGGATGAGAGGAGGCGGAGGAGACGAAGGCTCCGTCTCCATGAGGTCGTCCCGCGGTGTCGTGATGACACCCTCTGGTCAGAGATGACACCCTGTGGTCGCGCTGTCCACTACACAGATGTCTCGCAAGCTAAGGGTAACATACAAAGTAATCAATCTTTGCAGTGACTGCTGATCTCTAACTGACAAAAGTCTGTCCTGAATTGCTATCGAAGTCCCCTAATGTTGACGCTGCTATCCAAGTTGCTAATCTTGAAGCTGCTACTGAACTGAGCCATCACCAGTCGGTCGCAGTGCTTATGTCCTCTTCACACAGGGGCCGCTGCTGTCGCGTTGTCATCCTGGAGGCAGATCTGGTCAGCGTGCTATTGACTGACTTCTTCTCATAGCCTCCTTTTCTCTATCGTTCCCGACTGGCGTGCCAGCGCGTGACTTAACAGAAAGGATTCACAGTTACGATACTGAGAACAATATCAATCCTTGGCGACCAAGAGATTGTCATTATACTGCAGAAGCTAACCAATTTAACGTGATGAGAATGCCAACAGAATGATTTATTATGAGAGGCAGAGGAGGATATGTAAGTTCAAATCATAGTAGGAAACAAATGAAAAAGATGAAAACTTAGGAGGAAGATGTTATGGCATATAGAGGGCGAGGACTGGGGCGGACCACTGTTAAGAACAAAGAATAAAAAAAATATGTGTGAAATCTTATGGAATTTAACTGCTAAGGTCATCAGTCCCTAAGCTTACACACTACTTAACCTAAATTATCCTAAGGACAAACACACACACCCATGCCCGAAGGAGGACTCGAACCTCCGCTGGGACCAGCCGCACAGTCCATGACTGCAGCGCCGTAGACCGCTCGGCTAATCCCGCACGGCAACAAAGAAGAATGGGATGGCCTAGGAAAAGAATGTGTGGGGCTTGACATACCAAAACAAAACACCTGAAGACGTAAAACAATGTGGTGTACTTAGTAAAAAAAAAAAAAAAAAAAGGTAGGCATTATGAAGAGAATGATTGGTTTACAGTAAGGGAGAAAGGAAATAAATATACAAGAGAATTGTAACTGTACATACGGGAGTGATTATGAATGCTGTGTAAAATATGGATGGATTTGGATGTAAAAGAATTGAGTACAATAATGTGGATACAAAATTATTAGAGAAGACTAATTACGCGAAATCTGCAGAAGGAATAGAAGTACCTAGTAAAGAAGAGTACACGGAAGGATGAGCCGGCTGGAGTGGCCGTGCAGTTCTAGGCGCTACAGTCTGGAGCCGAGCGACCGCTACGGTCGCAGGTTCGAATCATGCCTTGGGCATGGATGTGTGTGATGTTCTTAGGTTGGTTAGGTTTAACTAGTTCTAAGTTCTAGGGGACTAATGACCTCAGCAGTTGAGTCCCATAGTGCTCAGAGCCATTTTTGAAACTAGTCTTAGGACTGATGAGCACAACGACAATGCCCAAGGATATCAAGTTATTCATACTAGTGCATGTGTTCTGCATTGGATCTGACATTTCGAGCCAGAAGCGGGTCCAATTCTCGGCTCGATTACTTAACGAGCAGATTCTGCATAAGGGAATCAGCCAAATGTTAGCTTGAAAGTGTACAGTACCACCCGACATTGAAAATAGGTACAACATACTTCATTATTTTTGTCAGAAGAACACATTTTTTTTTGTAAAATAACTCAATTTCAATTAATACAGCGAAGCCGGATACCAGTGTGGGAAAGAATGACAATTTATTTATTTAATTGATCACATGTGCACTCCCACAAAGTAAATCCCTACATCCAGTTTGGTGAGATCTGTGAAATGAATGAATGTATGGTCGTCTGCTAACCGCAGATAGTGAATGTGAATATATGATCATCTTTGAGTCGATCCTTTGGCCACCTTTGGTGGGACCAAAGAGATGTAATTTACCAGAGCTTTGAGCGCCTGAAATGTGGCTGACCAATACGGTAAGAAGGTGCTCCCCCCACTTCAACAGAGGTGCGAGAGCACCTCGAGAACGGCCATATTTCAGCACTCTGCCGCTGGATCTTGTGCTGTTAAGACCTGTTTTAGTTGTGCTCCGTAATGACGAAAGAGTGGAGACATGGTATGCATGTGGAATATTTAAGAGTAGTTTGAAATATTAATTTCTCTATTTCAGGAACTTTTGTGGGGAGAATTAAAATGTCAGGCAGGTAATAATAAAGGGATTGTATTAATCTTCAGAAGTGACCAACGGTCACAATGAAACCACGTGTAGCAATAAGTTGAAATACTTCCGTGTGCTTAAGTTAAGCTGAATTACTAGCGTGTGTACAATAAGTTGAAATATTTAAGAAATAGCGTGTGTACCATAAGTTGAAATATTTAAGAAATGGCGTGTGCAGGACTTGAAATTAGAGACGAGTACTTCCACGTGGTGAGTACTGGGTGAGTCTCAATCTGTGTATGAGACAAAGGATAAAGAGAAGTACTCGTCCATGGTATCAGTTGAGGACTCGCGTGTGTGAAGTTCTTAATGTTAAATTGTGTGATATGGTTCCGTGTGACACTAGATTTAAACTCTGAGAGAGAAGCAAGGTGAGTCGGCCGTCTATCCAGCAACGCCACTTGGCTTGCATTGCACAGGAAGACGTGCAACTATCTCCAGAGTGCATAGTAGGAAAGTAGAATTACAAAGTGGGGCAGTGTCGTGTGAAACTGGGATAAATATTAATTGAAGTGGGAAAGCTGAAAGTGATAATGTTGTGACTATTCTCTGTGTAGTATTTCATGTTGTAGTGTGGTGTATGTCATGTAATTTGGGTATGTGTGGTCTGCATGGGAGAGTAGCAAGGTAGTTTCAAAAGTTTGTGGGTTATGCTTGTTCCTTCTGTATCGCTCGATCTGGAGGAAAGTTTCGTGATGATGATTGTGAGAGTCGAAGCGTGAGATATAATAAAAGATCCACCATCCTATCCAGAAAGTGCACTGTAGCGTTAAAAGTAATTACGAGACCATAATATAGAGATTCACCATTGTAAAGCCATGCCCACTGGGCCGAATTTCTTATGTGTTATTGTTGTAGGTTGTAGAATTTGTGTGTTTAGGTTAGAGAATTTATCAGAATAAATAAGATAGTGAAAAGAAAAATATTGGTGACTTTTCCTTCGAATTGTATGTTGTAATAATGTCCCGAATTTATAATGTGTGCGCCATTCATATTCAGTGCAGTGGCCACGTGTCGATAAAAGCCGTTAAATAACAGACAGAAATAAAATGTGGTATTGCCAGTGTGTAGTGAACAGTCAGAGTTCTGTAAATCACTGATAGTCAGATATGCGTTTCCGTTGCGTATTAATTATATAGGAGGATAATTTGTAACTAAATTGTGAGTACGAGAGTTCATGTTACTCGATAAAATAAGAACGAATCCACTCGCTTGGCAGACCACTCATCTTGCAGGCCTGACTGCTTGATGCCACAGTATGAGCAAGGCATGTGGGTGCCTCTCATAATTTCGACCCTGCCAGGATATAGTTTTTGTTGCCAGGATATTTTCTGCCAGGATTTATTTTGCCAGGATAAATTTTGCCAGGATATTTTGTTGCCAGGATGATTTGGCCAGGATATATTTTGCCAGGATATTTTGCTGTTAAGATTTTTTTTATGGAATGTATTGTGATAGCGATAGGAAGTAAAATTATTTCTCTGTTTGCAATTTCTTTCTGGATTGGTGAGGATCTTTTATTTTTTTATGTAATTAATTGCTATATCGTCCAAGGCTGGAAGATCGTGGTATAATTTTTTTGCATAATGTCTGTAGTAACTAGGTCGCAGTCGAAAAGTGTAGCCACCATGGAGAATAGCGATTCTGGGGTGGACGTAGCAGTGCAGCAGGAAGTAGCTGTTGACCATGGATTAATGAGCGGGGACGGCAAGCACTCAAAAGGGGCTGAATTGTTCAGTGGACCGCTGCTAGGCGATCCTTTGAGCGGTGGGCTTTGTCCACAACCGGGGGCTTTTCCCGACGACGCGGGCGAGCCGGGACTAGCTCAGGTATGCAGTGAAAGTGCAGCTACCCTTAGCGAAGATACGGTTTCTCAGGCGAATGAGGTGAGCGCACCAAAAGTAGCATATGACAGTGTGCTACAGCAGTTTTTACAGAGAATGGATAGAGATGATAAGGAAATATTGGAAGCGATGTATAGAGAAGTAGCAAATAACAGTGTGCTACGGCAGTTTTTACAGGAAGCGATGAATAAAGATAATAAGGAAAGATTAGAAGCGATGAATAGAGATAATAAGGAGAGAGATAGAGAGAATAAGGAGAGATTTGAAGCAACTAAGGAAAGATTGGAAGCAAATAAGGAAAGTATGGAGGCATTGGATAAGGGATATAAAGAGGCAATGAGGAAGCTACACACAGTTATCGATGAGCGTCTGCCCGCAGTTAATAATCCGTTAGATGAGGGAGAGAAGAATCTGGGTGCGTTGAAGCAAGAATGTGACGCCGTGAAAGAAAAAGCTAATAATTTGGAGGTACAAGTATTTGCAATAAAGAGTGATACTACTGAAGGTAGGGACGTGTTGCCGGATGAGCGAATCAAAGAGGTAGTGGTCAGAATGAATACGATTAGTGCAGATGTAGAAAAGCTCAGTATAAGAGGCGAGACAGGCTCTAACAGTACGCAGCGAGAGGTTTAGGCCATTCAGGGGGAGATACAATCGCTATTACAGCTTAAAGAGGCGCAATTAGTAATAAGTAGAAAAAATAGTGAAGAACTAGCACAGTTGCAATTAGCGTGCAGTAGCGAAGGTGACACACCACCAGGTAGATTGCAGAGGGAGAGTGAGATAAACTCAAAAAGCGAAAATAGGCAGAAAGAGGAAGACGAATTCAGAGAGTCAGAAGAACGGTTGTGTCGGATAAAACAGGTGGCAGACCCAACTGGGTATAGTCCAAGGCATTCTCAATTTCAAGATTCATTACCTTCATCGTGGGGACCGCTCCTCAAAATGAAGTTTATGTGTAACCATTTGAGGGACGAGGCTAGAGCGAAAACGCAGGAAGTTATTAAAGACTGTAGTAGCTACGAGATATTTTGTGACAAGTTTTTAAAGGAATTCTGGTCGAAAAGTAAGCAGGACCAGGTTAAGCAAAGCATATTGATGATGCCAAATTGTAACGAAGGTGGTATAAGAGATCCAGTGTCGTGCTATCAGGAAATCCTGAGACGAAATAGGTATTTGGATGTGACATACGAACCTGAGGAGTTCATAAGGATCTGTATAGCGAAGTTGCCAGTGAAATTGCGCAGAGATATAGTGATAGCAGGCAGAGGCTTAGATGATTCCGCGTCATTTCAGCACATGTTACAGGAACTGGGTAATGAGAGCAACATTGTGAACAGAGACACGACTCATAGGTCACATAGTGTCGAGGATAGGAACGGCAGAAACTATCAGAATTACAGGAGAGCATGGAATCCTGGCATTTTATTCTTGTCATAATGGATTGAAGAATAGGAGAAACTAATCCAACATATCAGCCCTTAATATCTTGCTCTAAAACACATGCAGCTGGCACTGAAAATTGTCTATGTAGGAGACATACTCTACCGATATGTAGGAATGCAAATATCATACTTCTGATCAGAGAATGAAACACCAGTAATGGCATCTGTTAGGCTGGTCTCTCAGAGCAAAATTTGCAAATTTTTATTTGGGACAGTAAAGTAAAAGGACTGTTTCTTCAAAAATCAGTTGCTAAAAAAATGTTAGGTTAATGCCAATGCGTCCAGTTTAATTAGTGCGATTTGACTATTGCAGGTACTTAACACGTAATGTAAAAAGTAAACATTGTGATGTGTATGGAATAGGGTACGTTTATACTGCTGTTACAGGTAACATCTGTAATGTGATCGAAGTTTTTTAAATTAGATGCCATCTGATCTATAGTATGTCATAGTCGTGGTGACAGTTATAATGAGGTGCTGTGTATGGTTGTTCGGAATCTGGTGTTAGGGAAAGAGGCCACTAGCACCTACGTTTCTAACACTTGGGCTGCCCATTTCTCCCAGCATGTATATTCTCTGCACACATCTAATTTTCATGTAAGCACAGATTCCTAACTAGCAAATTCTTTGCTGTGTATAGTGGACCATTCAGAGTGAGGCGGATTGTCCATGAAAATGCTGTACTGATTGAGACGATCAAGGGAAAACAATCTCGTGGGCTTCATCACATTTCTAACATCAAATTATGGAAAAGTTAAGGATAGATCTAAAGTAGGCAATTTATGGTATATAGTCAGTGTATTTATTTGTGGTGTGTAACGTTGTGTAGGGTCAAATCGAACATAAGAATTTTCAGGCGGGATGTCAGGAAGTATGACGGAATAGACTGGTTGAATGAGTCATGAACAGGAGTCGACAGAGTGGTGTATGTACGTATTTTTTGTCATATGAATAAGGATCAAGCAGAAACGACGTGATGATTAATGAGTGGATAAAGATGGTAGATAGAGAAGCGACGTGATAAATAGTAGTGGATAAAGGTGATATTTAAGGAGAGAAGCGACGTGAAGCAGTGTGATTAATAAAGAGATTCGACGTGATGAAACAGTGGTAAATAAGGGTGAGTAGAATTAATAATGTGGAGATGTCTTAGATGTATGTTACAGAGAGGCCGGTGTATGCTGCAATCGAGATAGATGCGAATGGCGAAGGAAGACCAGGAAATGATGGAGTAATGGACGGACGGAGAGCCGAAATACGAATGAAGAGATGAGGACAACTGCACAATGTGAAAGGACATAAAGGGAGTATGAGATCCAGATGGTGAACGTTGTGGAATACTGACGTAAGATGTAAAATAAGTGTAGATCTAATTCTTAGCATAACATTTGCGATTTGGCAAAAATAATATTTTTTGTTGTTGTTGAAGCCTGGTACCAGTATAACTAATCAAAACGGTACCAATAATGTGTACTGTTATTTTGCAGGTTGAATAATTTGTGTATTTTTTGTTCTTAGATGAAATGTCGCAATTCTAATTTGAAATTTAGGAGGATGAATAATCAGTAAAGTGAATGCAGAGGTAAGCCGATGGAGAGAGGTGCCTGAGTGAAAGGACGAATTCGGAGACTGGAATGCTATCTCCGAAACAGCTTCATGTGTTATGTGGTTGAGTATAAGGGAGAAAAGGTATGGTATGTTGTCGTGAATGTGGTGGTGTTAAGGTTAGCTGACTTCTAGACCTATTCTGTTAGTGTATTAATGGATTGAATGAGAGGGAAAATGTGATGTCTGGTGAGTGAGAGTCGTAGAGTAGTGTGATCAATGCGTGCACTCCGGTAAAGGGGATGCTACCGATCTGTAACTAAAACATTATTGTGTATTGTTTGATTTGGATGAACGTCGATGGCAGGTCAGGATTTGACATCATGTGGATGGTTCATACATGTCCTAGAAATGTTGTTATATATAATAAAATGTAAAATGTATAAAGAGATACTAATTTCAGTGTGTCACAAGCACAAAGGTGCATTGTATGTTGTAGATTTAGAGTCACCAGTTTCTAAAATGTTTATTGTGTTAGGATGTTAAAGTAGTTTAATATTTAATAACCTGTGGTAGGTAATTGTGAGCTGTATAGATTATTTCTTATTTTTTTTGTTAGAACACTTTCAAGTGGTATTAATTTCAGTCTGTCACAAGCACAAAGGTTCACTGTATATTGTAGTTTTAGAATAAACAGTCTCTAATATTTTCACTGTGATAGGATGTTAGAGTAGTCTACTATTTTATATTGTAATTATGAGTTGTATAGATTGTTTATTATTCCTTTTGTTTTTTTTTACACATTCATGTTTTGTATGAGGGACGACAGGTACAATCAATAGCGCAAGTGTGGGCTGTATATAGAAAAGGGATAAATGTTGATGTATGTGTAGAAAACTAGGGTGTATAGTTTTATGTTTTTTAGAACAAAGATTCTTTTATTACCAATGTATCTAATAGATCATACATGTAATCAATGAGTATTTAAATATATCCTTTTGTCTGTAATGTTGCGAGATGCACGGAATGGTCTGACTGATTGGGTGTCTAACGCCCATACCACTAGCGGGCCGAGCTGACGTAGCCATGGCGACGGGCGACAGAGCCGCGGCACTCCCCACTCCACTGCCGGACGGGGTACACTCCACCTGCCCGCTACAGCAGGTCAACGGCCTGGGGCGACACGCACGTACCACTGGCCATTCATAAGTTCCACCACCCTTACGACTGGGGAAAGTATCCCGCGGAGGCAACAGCGGGTGGTTTCTTCTGCTCAACGGCGCGCGCAGCGGCGCCACGGCAGAAAGGACGACGCGCGGCAGAGCCCGGCGGGCATTTGTTACCAGCAACTATTAACTAGAACTGGACTGTGGAGCCATGAAACAAGATGACTGCGACTTTCCATAAGGTGGAAAGTGAAGGACTGGTGTTTCCACGTTGTGAGTGGTGGAAAAGATTTTGTCTGTAGCAGACAGGACGATCGTTTTGTTTTGTCTTGACCACTGAATGGTGGGATCCATAAACTTTTGGCAGTGACTTGTTAAGTGTGCTTTGTGAATTGCATGTGGGACACTTGGTATACTTAAAGAGGACAGTTGTCGTTTGGTGACCGATTATTGTATGAACACAAGAAACTAGAGTGGGACATTGACATTTGCGTCTGTAGTAGGAGACATTTCTTTAATTGGTGCGAGAATAAGTGCTGTTTGTTGGAACTTACGACTTTTAATTACACCATGAACTGAAAGGACAGAACCGTGGGTAATAGTAGTTGTAGGGCCATTTCTGGACGACCAGATTCGTGTGAATGGTACGCTGAGAGTGACTATGACATTTGTGTTTAATGTGAGATACAGTTTACTGTTCAGTGCGTGTTCAAAATGCCAATTTGAGTGACTTAAAGACTTTCGTCCGGGTAACCATGGGAGAGCTTTGACACCGAGACAGTGTTTCTAGGGAACCTGTCAGCAACTTTTTAGACCCCAAGAAAATCACAGAATGAAATGATTCCGTGTGACTCGCAAGATAGGGAATAATGTATTTGTAATTGTGTAAATGTATTTTTTTTATGGTTTCATTCCTGAAGGGACAGCAAGTGTAATTGTATTTTATTAACATTTGCGTTTAGAATAGTTAGTGTTTTTTTTGTTTGTTCTGGGTATCAAGTTCACGTAGCATGTTTATTAGAATATTTGGCACAATGATGCTTTAATTATTAGCCAGTGGCGTAATACTAATGTAGCGGCTCTTGTTGCATTGGTCAGTAAGGTTGTCACAGGGGACAAGAGTTTGCATTGCACAACAAATATCGGAATTAATTGATGCATTTTGATGTCGTGGACAGTAATGATCTTGTTGGTGTGGTGACTGGAGCCACTTATTTTATTATCACAGTGGTGATATTTCACCTTAAAGTGTAACGAAGGCTAGTCAAAATGCAAGTTCTTGTCGTCCAAATGTGCAACAACAACGAAATGAGCAGTGGAGTAAGATACGAGAGCTACTGGTGGAATCAAGCACTTGTTGCTAAATATTTATTGCGTCTATTGATATGGAGCCTGACTTCTACATGCAACTAGTGTACACAATTTTTTTTCTTTCGTAGATTTTGTTTTGTATTTAGACATTGCCGTGTAAAGACTATTACAACGCAATTTATGAATGTCAGATTACTTGTTCTGTGTTTGGACGGTGAGCTATTTAGAATTTCACGAGTACAATTAGTATTTTTTTTTTATTTGTCATAGAATTAGTAAAGTTTGGATTACTCATAAAAATAACGAAGATCCCAGTAGCTAAGCAAATTTTTATCTCAACATTATTTTTTATTTGTGTGATGTAATGTTTTATTTGTCATGTGGATTGTTGCAAACTTGTATGTGTACGTTACTCCAGATTGTGGAGAGTACAATAATGGAACAATTGTGTCAATACTTTGGTAAAGTAACAGCATTTGGTCGTCTATTTGAGGTCACCAGGGGCTAAGGTCTCCTCCTGGTTACTTTGATGACTTGCTACGTTTGTTCGAATACAGTTTTCTTAAAAAAATGTTCGGAACTACCCTCGCATTGCAAGGATAGTACCGTGCCATTTTTTTCTGCATGGGTAGCCGGTGGTGAAAGGGTACAGTACCACCCGACATTGAAAATAGGTACAACATACTTCATTATTTTTGTCAGAAGAACACATTTTCTTTGTAAAATAACTCAATTTCAATTAATACAGCGAAGCCGGATACCAGTGTGGGAAAGAATGACAATTTATTTATTTAATTGATCACATGTGCACTCCCACAAAGTAAATCCCTACATCCAATTTGGTGAGATCTGTGAAATGAATGAATGTATGGTCGTCTGCTCATTTTTTTCTGCATGGGTAGCCGGTGGTGAAAGGGTACAGTACCACCCGACATTGAAAATAGGTACAACATACTTCATTATTTTTGTCAGAAGAACACATTTTTTTTGGTAAAATAACTCAATTTCAATTAATACAGCGAAGCCGGATACCAGTGTGGGAAAGAATGACAATTTATTTATTTAATTGATCACATGTGCACTCCCACAAAGTAAATCCCTACATCCAGTTTGGTGAGATCTGTGAAATGAATGAATGTATGGTCGTCTGCTAACCGCAGATAGTGAATGTGAATATATGATCATCTTTGAGTCGATCCTTTGGCCACCTTTGGTGGGACCAAAGAGATGTAATTTACCAGAGCTTTGAGCGCCTGAAATGTGGCTGACCAATACGGTAAGAAGGTGCTCCCCCCACTTCGACAGAGGTGCGAGAGCATCTCGAGAACGGCCATATTTCAGCACTCTGCCGCTGGATCTTGTGCTGTTAAGACCTGTTTTAGTTGTGCTCCGTAATGACGAAAGAGTGGAGACATGGTATGCATGTGGAATATTTAAGAGTAGTTTGAAATATTAATTTCTCTATTTCAGGAACTTTTGTGGGGAGAATTAAAATGTCAGGCAGGTAATAATAAAGGGATTGTATTAATCTTCAGAAGTGACCAACGGTCACAATGAAACCACGTGTAGCAATAAGTTGAAATACTTCCGTGTGCTTAAGTTAAGCTGAATTACTAGCGTGTGTACAATAAGTTGAAATATTTAAGAAATAGCGTGTGTACCATAAGTTGAAATATTTAAGAAATGGCGTGTGCAGGACTTGAAATTAGAGACGAGTACTTCCACGTGGTGAGTACTGGGTGAGTCTCAATCTGTGTATGAGACAAAGGATAAAGAGAAGTACTCGTCCATGGTATCAGTTGAGGACTCGCGTGTGTGAAGTTCTTAATGTTAAATTGTGTGATATGGTTCCGTGTGACGCTAGATTTAAACTCTGAGAGAGAAGCAAGGTGAGTCGGCCGTCTATCCAGCAACGCCACTTGGCTTGCATTGCACAGGAAGACGTGCAACTATCTCCAGAGTGCATACTAGGAAAGTAGAATTACAAAGTGGGGCAGTGTCGTGTGAAACTGGGATAAATATTAATTGAAGTGGGAAAGCTGAAAGTGATAATGTTGTGACTATTCTCTGTGTAGTATTTCATGTTGTAGTGTGGTGTATGTCATTTAATTTGGGTATGTGTGGTCTGCATGGGAGAGTAGCAAGGTAGTTTCAAAAGTTTGTGGGTTATGCTTGTTCCTTCTGTATCGCTCGATCTGGAGGAAAGTTTCGTGATGATGATTGTGAGAGTCGAAGCGTGAGATATAATAAAAGATCCACCATCCTATCCAGAAAGTGCACTGTAGCGTTAAAAGTAATTACGAGACCATAATATAGAGATTCACCATTGTAAAGCCATGCCCACTGGGCCGAATTTCTTATGTGTTATTGTTGTAGGTTGTAGAATTTGTGTGTTTAGGTTAGAGAATTTATCGGAATAAATAAGATAGTGAAAAGAAAAATATTGGTGACTTTTCCTTCGAATTGTATGTTGTAATAATGTCCCGAATTTATAATGTGTGCGCCATTCATATTCAGTGCGGTGGCCACGTGTCGATAAAAGCCGTTAAATAAAAGACAGAAATAAAATGTGGTATTGCCAGTGCGTAGTGAACAGTCAGAGTTCTGTAAATCACTGATAGATATGCGTTTCCGTTGCGTATTAATTATATAGGAGGATAATTTGTAACTAAATTGTGAGTACGAGAGTTCATGTTACTCGATAAAATAAGAACGAATCCACTCGCTTGGCAGACCACTCATCTTGCAGGCCTGACTGCTTGATGCCACAGTATGAGCAAGGCATGTGGGTGCCTCTCAAGCTGACTGCATTTAAGCGTGACAACTTAATCATTTGATGAAAAAGTAAGCGAGATTTACTGTAGACGGATGGCCTCCGACAGGTCAATATCTGCCCAGCTTCTTGGGGACGTGTTGTACTCTTAGCCTTTTTGAGGGGTTGTGGAAGTTTTTAGAGGTCCAAATTGTTTTTATTTTCATACGACGCAGTTTCTGGAGGGAAGCAGTTTTATAAATTTAATCTCAGTCCTGGTAGAGGCACACTGATGGCAATGTTTGTATGTGTGTGTGTGTATGTGTGTGTGAGAGAGAGAGAGAGAGTGAGAGAGAGAGAGAGAGAGAGGGAGGGAGGGAGACAGGGCTTAGTGCAGACAGGAAACTCGTTTGCACGGCGGACGCGGGCTGCCACGGCTCTGTCGGCCTCCACAGGGGATTAATCAGCAGACTGAGTGGGGCTTCCCTTCCGCACCTCGCGCCGCGCCACCTGTTTACATTTATCACAGCGCCGTGAGCTGCCGCCGCTGCATTACTAAACTGCCGCCTGCAGTATGACTGTATACGTTGTATGCTGACGGCTCCCAAAAGGAAAGCAGAGTGTATTATCTCCCATCCGAAGGAGCATCAAAGACGATCGCACCACTGACTGAAGCTTTCACTGCTCACAGCGCACCATTTGACAGCCAGAGAGACCGTATTTTATGGAGTCCACATGATGAAATGGACTCGATTTTCTGGATATGAATGACTGGCTCCTCTCCTGCAGTAACATCTCTCATCAGAAGTGTTTCAGCCCGAGTAAATGCAAAACATTAACACAGCAGCAACATAAGCAACTCACATACAACCAGTATCATCTGTGAAGGTTTTGAAGGTCTCCTTAAAAATACGAAGTGCGTTCAACTTCTCAGGTACCCGATTTTATTTTTCGCAAAATAACCACACAAAAAATTAGCAACCTTTATAATATCTCAAAGTACAGCTCGAGTGTGTGGTATCAGTAACAGATCGGATTGAAGGAAGACACTGAAACAGTTCAGAGGGGGGCTGCTAGATGTGTTACCGGTAGGTTCGAACAAAACGTAAGTGTTACGGTGATGCTTTGGTAACTCAAATGGGAATCCCTGCCGGCCGGGACGGTAGCTCAGCGTGTTCGGTCAGAGGGCTGGTTGGCCTCTGTAATAAAAAACTGAGCGAAAGGATCAACAACGAACTTGAACGGATGTCATGTGACGTCCGCAACGACCAAACACGATTAAAAAAAAGTGGCCGAGCGGTTCTAGGCGCTACAGTCTGGAACGATGCGACCGCTACGGTCGCAGGTTCGAACCCTGCCTCGGGCATGGATGTGTGTGGTGTCCTTAGGTTAGTTAGGCTTAAGTAATTCTAAGTTCTAGGGAACTGATGACCACAGCAGTTAAGTCCCATAGTACTCAGAGCCATTTTTTTGGGGGGGGGGGGGGAATCCCTGCAGGGAACGCGACGTTCTTTTCGAGAAAAACAGCTGAGAAAATTTAGAGAACCGGCATTTGAAGCTGACTGCCGAAAGATTCTACTGCCGCAATCATAGATTACGCGTAAGGACGCGAAGATAAGATACGAGAAATTAGGGCTCATGCCTCATACGGAGGCATACTGACAGTCGTTTTTCACTCGCTCCATGTGCGAGTGGAACAGGAAAGATAAAAAGACAAGTAGTAGTACAGGGTAGCCTCCACCACGCACCGTACGCTGGCTTGAGGAGTATCTATGTAGATGTAGATGTAAAAGGAATCTCCCTGCAGCTGTACACACTTTTCTCAGCGTCCACCACATGATTCCATGACCGCTGTGGACAATTTATTTAGGTGCCTGTTTTGATCACCAGAATTTTTCTGAAGACTTGAGAATTTGAGACTATAGAATGCGTCTATCATCGCTCGGAAAATCCGAAACTCACTTGTAGCGATGCCAAGTCAGCGAGGATCATGAGCAATTTCTTCAAGGTTGAATAAAAAGCTCTCGATCTTTCCTATGTGGGGGACTACAGCCATAAAAATTTTTTAAACGAAGTATTACCCATTTGATTCTTAATTGTTCACTTATTTTACACAATCATGATTTCGGCTATGTAGCCACTCTCGAGCGCATGCTAAAATATTAAAATGTGTCTGATATATTCGACGATTGTTTACAGTAAATGAACAATTAGCATTCAAATGGCGAAAATTTTTTAAGAAAAAATGTCTCAGCCATTTTCAAGGATTAAGACTACTAGCGGGCTGCTGGTACACCCTTACAAATATAGTTGCCGGCTGTGACGTAGTTGGTGACACGGGCACTGAGGAACATGAGCACCCACTTCATGGTTCCATAAAAAGCTCTTGGTTTCCAGCTACGACAAGTAATTAAAATTACACGAGCTTTGGGCCAAGCACTCCTTGGCCAGTGTCAAGTAATATGATTACTGTTGGTACGCCGTTATACAGGGTGAGTCACTAACTATTCTCACCTAGAATAACTCCGAAAGTATGATAGGAGCTGAAAAGTTTGTGGGACAAATGTTGCATGGGACAATGGGGGCCATAATATGACGTTGGTTTTTTGTTGCTAGGTCGTATCGCTTCAGAGATATGAAGGTCAACTTTTTTTTAAATGGGATGCTATACTTTTGTACTTATTTTCTGATAGCGTGAAACGTCCCCTTTGAACAATTATACATGACTGTCCTTAAACTGACATACAATATTTTGTTAGCGCAACGAAATCTGACTTTCAAAATTCCCTACAAAAGAATGGCCCTGACTGACATTAAACTATACCTTTCACAAATCACTTACCTCACAAAAATCTTCGCTGCTCAAGCTACTGCAATACAGCGAGTGCCACTACTGCCAGCTAAATAAAAGATTCAAACTACTGAAGGCACTAACTACTGATAGGGATAGTTAGCAAAATGAAAGATATTAATAGAGAACAAACAATGTATTTACCTTAATATCATCAAAAGTCATAATACATATAGCAGTTCATTACAAATTACAAAACTCCGTCATCTCTCTCCCCACATCCACCACTGCTGGCGGCTCACCTCCAACCGCGCAACGCTACGCGCTGTTCATATCCAGCTGCCCAACACTACAATGGCAGACAACAATGCAAACTAGCCACAGACTGCACACAGCACAGCCAGTGATTTTCATATTGAGCGCTACGTAACATTGCCAATAAGAAAACATAAACAGCCTACTTACATAGAGAAAACATAAACAGCCTACTTACATAGCCCCCATGCTCCCCACAAAAAAATTTTACAAATTGGTTTGGGCAGTGGCCAATACAGATTTGAAAAAATTTTTCATAATTACAATAACAAAGAAATCAAATGCACACACTTATTGATACAATGTTGGTCAAAAGCTAAAATTTTCTCACAGTCCATAAAGACAGTCCTGATCGTTCATCATGGTAAAATAGTAGTGTTTTTCTCAAAGTCTGAGCAGTAGAAGAAAATGCACACGGAAGTAGTGGATTTCCATGCAATCTTGAAGAGGTAGTGTTGTCCTTCCAACGGAAAGACAGTGCTGACTCTTGACATGCAGACAGGTAATGGGCCACAACAGAGCAAACCCACAGCAGAGTCAGTCGAAATTTTGAAGAGTATTGGTAGGTAGGTCATCACAGAGCAGACCCACTGTAGTCCTGGTAGAGATTGTGGTATTGATGGGCCATCAAAGATGCAGACCCACTGCAGTCCTTGTAGAAATAATGGTATTGATGGATCAGCAAAGATGTAGACCCACTGTAGTCCTTGTAGAGACGGCCAGCAGCCATCTGTTGCAAATGTGCAGGTGCACAATCACCATCGAAGTGTCTTGCGTCAATCAGATTATCATCTACCTTCGTAGATAAATTAGTGAACTGATCCAAAAGTTCGGCTACTTTCTCCGATAGTGTACTTATTTCCTCAGTGTGTTTTTCTGAACCAAGTTTCAGAGTATCTACTGTGTCCTTAAAGTTTTCCTGAGTTTTTGCAAGTTGCGTAACCGAATCGGTAGATGCCACTGAGTCAAATTTAGCTTGCAAGGTCTCATGATTTTCATGAACAATAATTTGCAGTTCTTTTATGGCTGCTTCGTGATTCTGTAATGCATTTTCATGCCGCGAAAAAATAGGTTGAAAATGCTCACAAATTTGAGTTTTTACGTCATTACAGACTTTTTGACATTTCGATTCAATGTTATGTAACTCAGTAGTTAAATCTTCACGCGTTTGTTCAAGAGTTTGTTCCAATGAGTCTAACTTTTGAAGCTGTTGCTGTGTTTGTCTCTGATTTTGTTCCAGTGTGTCTAACTGTTGCTGTGTTTGTCTCTGATTTTGTTCCATTGTGTCTAACTTTTTGAGATTTTGTTCCACTGTGTCTAACTGTTGCTGTGTTTGTCTCTGGTGTTGTTCCATTGTGTGTAACGTTTTGAGATTTTGTTCCACTGTGTCTAACTGTTGCTGTGTTTGTCTCTGGTGTTGTTCCATTGTGTCTAACTTTTCAAGCTTTTGTCCCATTTGTTGCATTAATTGTAATAACAATGCACTGGTGTCTGAAACATGTTCCTCAGTGCTTTTCGGCAGTGAAGTTGCACCGGCAACATTCACATTTTGACAAGCGGAAAATGTGTCTTGACTCATTTGAGAAAACGGTGAGAACCCAAAACCTGAGTCTGCAGTATTTGCAATATTGTGTTCTGTCATTCCCGATTCCTGAGGCGAGCTGTTGCCGACCAATCGATCGATAACGCTTCCCTGTTCACTACCTGTTTCACTGTCTACACCATTGTTTGCCGCCCGCTCCATTTCCCTATGCGCAATTACCAAATTACTACTTTGAACATTAGTTAATTCATTACTCTGCGGCGCTAACACACTGCCTTCGTCTTCACTGTCATTTCTCAGTTTACTTTGGAGCCTAGTATTACGTTTTTCACACGCCATAATTGTCACAATATTTCACACGATAACACAGAAAAGCACAATTTGAAGAGCAAAATAAAATAACATAGCAATGGAAATAATGTCTACTTAATTGCCAGCGCAGCTGCGAAATACTTGGTGCAAATCTACATGCATGCCACAACTGTTTTACTGTACAACAATGAAAAACTACAACTACAAAGGAAATTCTCTCTATGATTACGCGCTATCAATAAACAATAGCTACACCAATTACACAAACTACAAGAAAAAAATCAGAAGATTCCAGTGAGGTATCCTCAGCTAAGGGTCGCCATATGAAACGTCCCCTTTGAACAATTATACATGACTGTCCTTAAACTGACATACAATATTTTGTTAGCGCAACGCAATCTGACTTTCAAAATTCCCTACAAAAGAATGGCCCTGACTAACACAAATCACTTACCTCACAAAAATCTTCGCTGCTCAAGCTACTGCAATACAGCGAGCGCCACTACTGCCAGCTGAATAAAAGATTCAAACTACTGAAGGCACTAACTACTGATAGGGATAGTTAGCAAAATGAAAGATATTAATAGAGAACAAACAATGTATTTACCTTAATATCATCAAAAGTCATAATATATATAGCAGTTCATTACAAATTACAAAACTCCGTCATCTCTCTCCCCACGTCCACCACTGCTGGCGGCTCACCTCCAACTGCGCAACGCTACGCGCTGTTCACATCCAGCTGCCGCTGCCCAACACTACAATGGCAGACAACAATGCAAACTAGCCACAGACTGCACACAGCACAGCCAGTGATTTTCATATTGAGCGCTACGTAACGTTGCCAATAAGAAAATATAAACAGCCTACTTACATAGAGTAAACATAAACAGCCTACTTACAAGCGGCTATTGAGACGAGTCCAATGATGTGTAACAGTAAGGTCTTTGAAGGTCAACGAAGGTCAAAAAGGTGGCATGAACGTCCATTTAGAGAAGGTGTTCGAAGTGATGTCAGTGCAGTGATGCAATCTTGCTATCATGGATTCAGTGGTATTCCTTATCACTTCGGCACTTATCGAAAAATATGCTCTGACAATTCTCTCTCGTATATCGTGCAAGTAGTAAATATTCGCCGAATACGGCGTATCCATCAAACGTGCCATTAACATGTAAACACCATTCGACGGGTTCGCAATACAACACAACGTCGTCGAATCAAGAGAATGTGAATGATGTATTCCTTCGAAGACCAAGTCGATATGCTTCTCATTTACGGAGAATGCCAACGAAAGTCACTGAGAGCTAGAGACTAATACGCTGAAAGATATCCTCAACGTACTCACGCTACACGCCTTACATTTAAATATGCGTATGATAAATTGAGAACAACTGGATGTTTAACGCATCGGAAACATATCCGACAAAGGAAAGTTACTAACGAGGAAACGGAAATTGCTACTCTGGTAACTGTGGTTTGAAATCGTTGTCTTAGTTCGCGTCAAATCGCAAGAGTATCTGGCATGAGCCAGAGTAGTGTTGTTCGTGTTCTGCATCGCCATGGATATCATCCTTGCCATATCAGTCGCGACCAAGAATTAACTGGTACGGATTTTATGCGTCGCACTGAATTCTGCCGATGGGCTCAACTTCAGATTCAGAGGAATGACACATTTATTAATTTGATTTTATTTACTGACGAGGTTACATTCACGAACCATGGAAATGTTAATTTGCATAACATGCATTATTGGGCAGCTGAAAATCCGTGTTGGCTGCGGCAAGTTGCACACCAAAAACCGTGGTCGGTGAATGTATGGTGTGGGATTCTGGAGGACAGAATTATAGGTCCCTATTTCATCGAATTAAATCTTAATGGTAGGAACTACACCACATTCCTACAAAAAACATTAGGTCTGTTATTGAAAGAAATACCTTTAGGAACAAGGAACAAAATGTTATATCAACACGATGAGTGTCCGGCACATATTTCACTGATGGCTAGAAATGAGTTGCGGAGGCAGTTCCCAAATCGTTGGATTGGACGCGGAGGAGATGTGTCGTGGCCGGCTTGTTCGTCAGACTTGACGGCTCTGAAGTTTTTCTTGTGGGGATTCGTAAAAGACGTTGTTTATAAAAATGTTTCAAGTACACCTGAAGATATGCAAGAGAGAATTGTCAGAACATGTGCTTCGATAAGTGCCGATGTGTTAAGGAATACCACTCAATCAATGATAAGAAGATTGCAGCACTGCATTGACATCAATGATCATCACTTCGGACACCTGTAAATGGACGTTCATGCCACCTTTTTGACCTTCGTTGACCTTCAAAGACCTTACTGTTACACATCATTGGATTAGTCTCTATAGCCGCTATCAGAAAATAAGTATCAAAGTATAGCATCCCATCTAAAAAACAAAGTTGATCTGCAAACCTTTGAAGCGACCCCACTTAGCAACAAAAAACCAACATCATATTATGGCCTCCGTTGTCCCATGCAACATTTGTACTACAAACTTTTCAGCTCCTATCATACTTTCGGAGTTCTTCTTGGTGGCAATTGTTAGTGACTCACCCTGTATACACTAGCTGTCAACTGTGACGTCATTGATGCTCGCGGCACCGAAATGTTTCTCCGGATCAAGCTGGACTGGAGGGCTTGAGGAGGAAACGCAAGTCTTTTATAAAGTAATATGTCAAAAAAACTTAAAAAAAATTTGTTTTCGAACTCCGTGTGCTCTTCTCGTACTAACATATGGCTGTGAAACTTCGATTTGAAACTACTTTTTCGAAAGGCAACTGCCAACAGTTGAGGGAGCTATGGGAAGTTCGCTACTAGATCTCACTAAGAAAGACTGGAAAAGAAGTGGAGACAAAAGAGCGCTAACAGGCTGGATGTTGTGGGAAGCGTGAAGGCGCTAAAATGCATATGGGCAGAACATACCACTCGAAGAAAGGAAGGAGGATGGGCAGAGACAGTACTGGTGTGGAGTCCTAGAGAAAGACAAATGCCACGAGTCAAACCACCCGGCCGTTGGGATAAAGAAATGAAGAAAGACGCAGGCTTCAGCTGGCAGAGGACAATAGGAGACAGAGAGGATAGAAGCTGCTAATGAAATTGTATTTGTTAGTTTGAAAGTAAAGCGGCTGCACCTTATAAAGGCTGAATTAGCTGAACAATAAATAAATAAAGTTGTGCGGTGACTACACTGAATCAGCAAAGCAATGGCTAACACAAGTGAAGTTGTGGAATAGTGTGCATACCAATCTTCAGTGGATGAACTTTAGTAACTGTTACGCACCGAGATAGTATAGGAACGGAAGAGTAAAACTTATGGCCATACACGACCGACGTGACTGTGTTTCGCTAAAAGTACGACATCGCCTGCAGCGCCTCTCTTGGGTTGGTGACCATATTAGTTGGACCCTAGACGACTGAAAAACCGTGCCCTTTTCAGATAAATCCTAATTTCAGCTGATAACAGCTGATGGTAAGGTTCGAGTGAGGCGCAGAACCCCCGAAGCCATGGACCAAGGTTGTCAACAACCAAGTTGGTTGTGGCTCCGTAACGGTGTGGGCTGTGTTTACATGGAGTGGACTACATCTTCTGGCCCAACTGAACTGATCGTTGATTGGAAATGGTTGTGGTCCGCTACTTGGAGACCATTTTGAGCCATTCATGACCTTCATGTTGCCAGAAAACATTGGAATTTTTATGGATGACAATGCACCATGTCACCGGCCCACAACTGTTCGCGATTGGTTGGAAGAACATCTTTACATTTCGGACGAATGATTTGGCCACCCAGGTCGCCCGACATGAATCCCATCGAACATTTATGGGTCATAATAGAGAGATTAGTTCGTGCATAAAATTCAGCACCGACAACACCTTCGCACTTATGGACGTCTATAGAGACAGCACTGCTCAATATTTCTGCAGAGGGCTTCCAACGACTTTTTGAGTTCGTGGACAATCGAGCTGCTGTACTACGCAGCAGGTCCGACACAATATTACGAGGTATCCCACGATTTTCGTCACGTCAGTGTAAAGCACCAATAGGTACCCATTGGTGGCGTCTGTGTAACGGTGGAGCGAACATCCATGGTGCCATAACGCAAAACAGTGACCAGGTATGGGTTCACATCATCATGCTTCGCGTAAAAGGCTTGTAAATCAGGGACATTAATCGATGTGTGCACTAGAGTCAAAGTGATGTGGGGGTGAACGTGGACTCGCTTCCAGTTGACAGCTAGTGTTGACGATTTATCCCACACAGGCCTCCACATTCGACAGGTGTACAGGATAGTGCATATCTACGAATTTTCAGTTAAAGCAACTGAAATCGGTGTAAGAAGAGGCTACAGAACGTCACATAACGCTCCAGCTTGTAAACAGACGGTTGCATAATGCCAATCTCCATTCCCGAGTACCAAGGAGAGCACGATGTCGTGCACGACAACACCATGGACTCTGTTAAAGATGGGCATGAAATCATGCAGAGTGGACGCCTCAGGATAGGAGTCGGGTCTTGTTTACGGACTAAACTCCAATATTTGTACCCTGATAATTTTAGACTGCGTGTCTGGAGGCAACCTGGTAAAATCGAACGCCTCAAACACTTTGTCCCACATGTACGACAAGGAATCAATGGAGTTTTGTCCTAGGGCGGCATTACATAGAGACACCGAATACCTAATGTGGTGTTTGAGGGCAGTCTCACTGATCAACGGTACAGAGACGAGATTCTGTAGTCAGTAGTGGAAGGGTATAGCAAACATTTTGGCGAAAACTTCATAATGACGGATGACAATGCGCCTTCTCATCGTGCTAGTCTCGCGAAGACGTTCCTTTAGCATGCTAGTATCACTAGGATTGCGTTGTTTGCCTGTTCTCCTGTCATGAATCCAATTGAAAATATGTCGGATCGATTAAAAGGAGCAGTTTTTGCACGCAGACAACAATCTTGTGCTCTGCGAGACTAACATAGAATCGCCATTGAGGAATGAGACAATTTGGACGAGAGCTGGCTTGATGATCTCATCGAGGGTATTCCACGCCGGATTAAAACTTACATTCGACGTTCCACCGCCTATTGACGTTCTGGTCAGGACTGTCGTGAGAAAACATTGTAAGAGAGATGATTTTGTCGTTATATCAGTTTATTTATTTATTTTATTTGATTGATGCATTGCAGATGAATATGCATGGCGTTTCAGAAGTGATGGTCAATAATTCACACATGGAAAGTACGGGCCAAAAGTAGCTAAAAAGCTCCAATAAACATGGGTCCGCAAATCAACAGTTGCCGAGGTATCGCGTTAATTCGAGTTGGGAATCAACTGTAAACGTTCCTGGATACCGCGGTATTTACGTTGATATCCCAAGGTTTGGGATCGACTGTCTATCTGTTTACTCATGCGCAACTACTTCCCTTTTCCCCTCCGTGCACTGTAATGTACCGACCTCACAGTCAGTTATGAACGGGAAGGCTCCATAGACAGAGGTTACGCCAACGAAGAGTACGCTGACATGCACTTCATGTAGGGCAAAGCGTACGTTTAGCCGGTTACATCAGTGCCTTACAGAAACCGGGAGTTTGGCAAGCTATGTACGAGAAGGTCAACCCAGATCCATAGCACCCGATGTTGAGGAAAGGCTGTTACGCATTGTACACGAACGTCCGAGTACTTCAACGAGAAATATTGGTACCCAGGAGCGTGTCCTGAGTCATAGCAGTGTGTGGCGGGTTTTACATCAGCAATTACTCTATCCACTTCAGCGAGAGCAAGCCCTCAACAATGTATACTTCCCTCCTAGAGAGAATTTTACCCTGAATCCCTGCAGCACATATTCATTTACGACTGCGCCGGCTTCCAACTCGGACATATGGTCAACTGTAGGTAGGTAGAGGAGGGCCTGTGGCATGGCCTCCAAGGTCTCTGGATTTAAATCCCATGGATTTTTGTGTGCGGGGCCATGTCAAATGTCTGACGTATGCTACCTAGGTCAACTAACTTTAGGAATTATGCTTGCAGATTGAAACAGCCATCCAGCATTTACAGAATTCCCCAGCAGTGCCTCAGAAGATTCGCAGCTCAATTCAGAAGCGAGTTGAATGTTGAATCCAGACACATGGACAACATTTCAAACACCTACTGTAACGTTTAGATGCCACGTTTTCCTAGACACTGATAAACCGCAACAGAGAGTGTGTTGTACCTTGACAATGGTTGATTTGTGGACCCATGTTTATTGGAGCTTTTTAGTTAGTTTTGGCCTGTACTTCCCACGTGTGAATTATTGATCAATCATCACTTCTGAAACAACCTGTATAAGCATGCCTCAGAGTCAATTTTTGTCATCCGTGCCACGAATTTCGAAATAGAGGGGTGCTGTAAAGTTTTTTTTTTATGTGTGTATTTCAGCAAAACACATGATTCGCCCTCATGCATCCAGACACGTCGTGGAAGCCTATATGGATCAAATGTTCAAATGTGTATGAAATCTTATGGGACTTAACTGCTAAGGTCATCAGTCCCTAAGCTAACACACTACGTAACCTAAATTATCCTAAGGACAAACACACACACCCATGCCCGAGGGAGGACTCGAACCTCCGTCGGGACCAGCCGCACAGTCCATGACTGCAGCGCCCTGAGACCGCTCGGCTAATCCCGCGCGGCTATATGGATCACGCATCACCCACCCGAATTGGCATCACGGGCTTTGAGGGTTGATCTGCATGCTCGGCGTCCACCCACATGCATCTCGCTCACACAAAGACACCTCGTGGTCTGGTGAATTTGTTGTGTGGATTCTTGCCTACTCTGAGTGGACCGTGAGACATGAATGCCCTGGTCACGGATAGTAGCAAGTGAACTGTGGGGCATGAAAGTCCTGGACACGCATAGCTGCAATTTGGCGTGGAAACTGTTTCTCACCGCCTATCCGTACAGGGTGCCCCTGAGAGAAGTTACAACGTTAGCTGGTGAAGCGGTATTGTATCGAGAATGTGTTAGCGGGTCTTGTTTCCGATGTTTTCTGCAAACAATACTGCTGACAAAATGCAACCTCTTGTGCGCATTTGTTGTGGTGCATCTGAATCTGATTTCCATCTTGTGTGTGATAGAGCGCATTCGCACAGAGATGGGCTCTTGGATGATTGAACATGAGAATATCAAGTGTCTGGGTCGTACAGATTTCTCCCCAAATACGCTGGGACGTGTAAGGGACATTACACGCCGAATGATCTTTTCTTGAGGTCGAGATTACAAAATGGCTTCTTAATATGAATTTTATAATGAACCGTTTACTGGTCTAACAAGTACTATTTCTTTGTTTTACAGTGTCTCATTTACACTTGAGTTACCCCTCTTCATTTACGCGAGAAATCCCAACTAGTGTCTACTAGCGAGTACGTGGGCGGGTCACTGATTCGGATAACACTGTCATTATTACTTGCACAGTTAGTGTTTATAATCTAGTGTTGCTAATAACAGAAGAGAAAAACCGCTTCTCAACAGGGACACATTAAAACAAATGAAATTGAAACATGTCATAGGCTCGACAGACTCAAAGAGCTGGAGATTTTCAAGGATATGTCTGAGAACTATGGCCTCATACTCAAAGAACAGTTAAAGTTACGCAACAAAATTTTGTTCTGTGGTTTTAATACACTACTCGCGGAATTTTGATTCCTTTTTTTTCCTGTGTTTTCCTGCCTCTAGTTAGCCGGCCGCGGTGGTCTAGCGGTTCTAGGCGCTCAGTCCGGAACCGCGCGACCACTACGGTCGCAGGTTCGAATCCTGCCTCGGGCATGGATGTGTGTGATGTCCTTAGGTTAGTTAGGTTTAAGTAGTTCTAAGTTCTAGGGGACTGATGACCACAGATGTTAAGTCCCATAGTGCTCAGAGCCATTTGAACCATTTTTGAAACTGCCTCTAGTTCTGAAACGTTTTTCTTCGAATCTCATAGGTGTATACTAACTAAAGTTACCTTCATGCAGATATTTTTTCGATTGTGCAGCTGTTTGCTCAAATATTCTTTAATATCCTGTGATTTACGTAATGGTAATTTCTGTACAGCCTAATTGATGGCTTTGTTATACTTTGCTCGACTTTTTTGTATTTTCAAAAGTATATTAAGCTCTCTTCCTCTGTATTTTGTTTTTATACTTAACTGTTGCTTAGTTCAGTTATCTCTTTTATAATGTCTCAAATGAGCACAGGTCACTGTCCGTGCCCGATAGGCAACGCATCTTGTATCGTTTTCGTGGCAACAATGTAAGCCGCTGGACCGATTAATTTGATGTTGTTCCTAGCAAGGCGTACATGCCAAAAGTTTGAACATGTTTAATTTTAATTTTTGACTTGAGCACATCTGCTCGAAACTTTGACCACCGCTTTCTCGCAATGTAATTTTACGTAAGCAGCCTTTGCATGCCATGGCAATTGTCACCTTGGTTAACAATTTTGTCAAACTTAATTTTCTACTTATGATTTCGTTGGGTTTCTCAAAATTTCATTCTGATAAAGACATCCTTAGAGGTGTCGAAACCTAGGCCAATGCACCAAATAGTTATCTGCAACTTGTTGTCTGTGTGATTCCTATGCTAAAACACGTCCCATTTTTGCTGCGCTATTATGATTTATATATGTTATTTAGGAATTTAATCCAGGAATTTGGCTCAAAGACTGGTGAACAGGAACTTTACGCCAACAGCCTTCCTCTCCTTGCCGGCGAAATAAGAGGTGGGGACAAATTTCCACCAAACCGGGTTCCGAACCGGCATACCTCCGAGTCGAGCGCTACCGCTCAGGCGTGCGTTAGCAATGTCGACTTAGGAGACTGGTAACTCAGCATGTACAATCACTAAAATATTTGAATGTTACTGAAAGTGAAAAGTTGCTATTCTTGAGTTCAACATAAACAGTAGTAACTGCAGCAACTTCATATACATAACAGGGACGAAACAGGCGCAAGTTATGTCAGGAATGATGCATCATGTCAAAGAAGAGGGAGTTAGTGATCAACGACTCGTCGATAACAAGGTTATTCTCTACGTTTACATATACGTTGAACAGACAGTATACTGCATCTCAGAGGTTTCATCATACCAATGTTACCGATTACGTTTCGATTACGTACTAAGCGAGCGATAAATGACTGTCTGTATCTCTCTCTATAAGTGCACAAATCCCTCTTGACTATCCACATCATCCGTACGCGAGATATACATAACTGTCGGACATTCTTCTCCCTAATGACGGATTTCAATTTTACAAAACAGGGCCTCGCAAGAACTCTAGCTGCGTAGCCACCGCATCGACCATGTTGTTTTGTTACTGTTGGTATTGCACTTGGTGTTTCATTTGAGACAACAACAAATATGACAAAATCAATTTCTTACACAGTATTTATTCGACGTGCCTGGGAATACAGGTCTAATGTGTGACCGGGCGTCATGTAGAAATAATAGGCAGTATCAATAAGTACAAAGGGGGAGAGAGTGAATGGTCAGACACGTGTTGATACCAAAATACGATGATGAAGAGCTGGTGAAAAACCTGTGAGAACGAAGCTAGATGACAAACACCGTATCACGAAGGTTAGGTTACAACATTCAAATAATGGTTACTTCGTCGTCGCCTACAAATACCTAATATAGAGATGGCAGGAGGTCTTTAATAGAAATACATTGGGGAATAACTTCCTGCTCTAGTGAACAACGTACGGGAAAATAATGTTGAAAGCGACGGTTCATTAAAACAACGGTATTTGTACCATTCGAAGCGGATTTGTGGTCCTCAGACTTTGAAAGGAAGCTTTCACTCTCTTTATATTTTCATTCAGTCGGCCACCGGGTTTACATTCTACGCGGGTCTACTCTTGTTGCACAATGTCGAAATGCAAAGGAAAAATGAAAAAGCAGCCCAGAGTACTGTTTGAATGGAAGCGTGCCTTCCATAGTATGAAACGAGATGTCCTTTCACTTTTCGTGTCCACCGAGAAATAAAGTTGCGTAGGTAACGCGAGAAACTTTTTACGGAGTCGAACTATGAAAAATGTGCAGGATTAAATGCCTTCTGTTCTTCTTTACCATCCCCAGATATCATCCACTTTGTGTGGCTTCTAAAAGCTTAACCACTAACGGATTTTTTGACTAGTATATACACTAAAGGTTGTACACAAAGAAGTAAACCCTAATCAGAGCTTTGTAGCACCTAATGACAAACTGGAATGATGTCAATTGAGTGAATTAGTGATGCGTTTAAGGTCGAAGACGATCAAATACGTATACGAAGAAAAAGTAGATGAAACTTTACGCTAGAAACTTGCCTTCACAATCGCCATGCGCTATAAACTGGAACACTGAAAAACTTCTCAATCGCCAAGCCAAGAGGCACTCATTCTAAACAACAGACTCCTCCGTCTTTTGTTTATTTGGTAACACATAGAGCATAAATCGAGAATTTCACGTACAATTTTCACACTGAAATTCGGGCTTGTGTCAATACATCGTAACATAACTTGCCCTGTCAGCTTCCAGGTAAACATCAATAGTGAGATATTTTTCGTCATGAATATCTGAGTTAATCTCCTCTACACTCATTTCAGCTATCGGATACGGACACCAGATAGAAAAGTTTAATACATGTAGAAATTACTTCATCATTTTGCGTTAAGGGTTAAATAGATGGTATGTCATTAATCAGGAGCAGGAAATATGTTGTGAATTTGGTAGGATAAGTGACAATGGGTTCGCAGAGTGTGATCACCTAAAATACTCGATGCATTAAATTAAAGGCACCGAAATGGAATGACTCGGTGGATGAGGATGAAGTAAATATTCCGTGACAACTTGGGTCTGGCAAAGGTTTTCGAATCTCACGACATTTTCAGTCGGCTGCTCAACCTTATTAAGCTCCGCAGGATTGAGAGGTAATTTTGCGTTAATTTATAACTGATGCAGTGTCAGGACGCCGTAACTAAAGAAAGTACGAATGAATGTTGAGGAATAACTCCTGTTCAATCATGAGGCATTAGAGACTTAGCAGAAGCCCTGACTGCAGGAGAAACTGGTCGTTTCCTTACAATGAAAGCATCCTGTTACTGGCCTTTAACGATTTAGGGAACTCACGGAGTTGTGTGGCCAGACTGGCATTAGGACCGCCATTCTCCCAAATGCGAGTTTAGTGTCTTACCATTACACCACCTCACAGTAACGTGGTAGGTCTCGGGTATATTTGGACAGAATAGCGCGTGTGATTTTTTAAAATTTTTTATCTCTCATTGGTTCCTACAATATGTTTTACAATACGATTTTTTTTTACACTTTCAGCCATTACAATTAGGAATTGCCGTCTAAGGAACTTAAAACAGGTGACTCTGTACTTAAGACACTGGCATACAAAACATCATTTTCTGTTGTTTCTTTTTCCAAAAGTGTGGTGGCATTACTAAGCACTGTCTCCTTTAAGATGGCACCCCCTCATTCGTTGGGCGTGCTCATTAGGCGGCGACTTTGTTTGATAACAAAATCCAGCGCAGTTCTTAGCCGTGCGAGGTTAGTGTCGTCGCCCTCGCGACGTGGCGGGACCAGACTGAAATGGCCATTTTCATATTTCATGCATGAATATCTCTGACCGGTTCTCACCTACCTGTAATCAGTTAAGACTGTATCACCTACGCTTGGACTTAATTATTAAATTTGCATACCGTGCTACTCTATGTTACATATTTTTAAAGTCGAAAACTAGGTCCCACCCATTTGCGCAAGTTACAGAACAGCTGGGCTTCTGTAATTTGTTTTCTGTGCTTGAATGTGTTATACACTGACGGAAAAAAACCGCAGCACCAAGAAAGAGTTGTGCGATATTAGCGAAGTTTGGTAGGCGAGTTTCTACGAGGGACACTCCAAAAGAAATTCACACTATTTTTGTAAAAATACAGTTTTCATTCCGCATGTTTGAAAGTTTTACAGTGTGTAGATACATCCTTCCCACTTGTTTACAAACTTAGTTCAACCTGTTCCCGTGAGTGGCGCCTCACAGAATATCTTCAAGATGGCTGCTACACTTGACGTTCGTCAGAAGCAACGTGCTGTTACCGAGCGAAGTGGCGCAGTGGTTAGACACTGGAGTCGCATTCGGGAGGACGACGGTTCAATCCCGCGTCCGGCCATCCTGATTTAGGTTTTCCGTGATTTCCCTAAATCGCTCCAGGCAAATGCCAGGATGGTTCCTTTCAAAGGGCACGGCCGACTTCCTTCCTCGTGCTTCCCTAATCCGCTGAGACCGATGACCTCGCTGTCTGGTCTCCTTCCCAAACAACCCAACCCAGCCCAACGTGCTGTCATAGAATTTCTGTGCTGTGAAAACGAGACAGTGGAAAACATCCACAAGACGTTGAAAAAGTTGTATGGAGATGCTGCTGTCGATAGTAGTACAGTTAGCCGATGGGCAGGCAGGTTACGTGATGAAAGCGGGCTTGGCAATGTTGAGGATAGTCCTCGTACTGCACACACTCCAGACAATGTGCACAGAGTTAACGAATTGGTGACTGCTGACAGACGCATCACGGTGAACGAATTGTCACGCTACGTTGGGATAGGGGAAGGAAGTGTTTGCAGAATACTGAAAGTGTCGGCAAAAGCAGGCACGGCCACATGTCAGTCAAAAAACCATGGAAGCGATCACAAAACTCGGATGGACAACACTGAAACACCTGCCTTACAGTCCTGACCTGGCTCCATGTGATTATCGTCTCTTTGGGAAACAGAAGCACCATGTGCACGCTGCCAAACAGTGGCTCCAACAGGTTGGTCCTGAATTTTACCGTGCGGGTATACAGGCGCTCGTTCCAAAATGGCGTAAGGCAGTTGAGAGGGATGGAAATTATGTGGAGAAATGAAAATATTGTTCCTAAAGGATGTATCTACACACTGCAAAACTTTCAGACATGTAGAATAAAAGATGGATTTTAAAAAAAATAGTGTACATTTCTTTTGGAGTGACCCTAGTATATCTTAAATATGATGTCCATTCAAATTTCGCGCCGATTATCCCAAGCACCCAGAGTGCAAATTTGCACGTCATTGTGATGATTCGCCTGTTGTGCTGCCATTGAAGATCAGTATTCCAGAGGGTGCTTTCAGAAAGGGTAACGCTCTCCCAAACACCGCTGTTGTAACCCAATATGCTCTACAGCGTCGACATGTTGCCTTGGCCCTCTCAATCACCAGATCTTTCTCGAGCACATATGGGTCATCATCGAACGACAACCTGTATTGACCGATCAAGTGCAACAAACATAGAACTCTATCCCACAAAGTGACATTGTAAGTAGCCTGTTTACATGTTTGTATCCTGGCAGCGTGATAGACTGCATTATTAACTCTGACAGTGCTGTACGCCCTCGGTAAGAAACTCTGTGGCTGGTCGGACTCGCAGTTGGAGGTGAATAGCCAGCAGTGATGGAGGTTGGATGTTTGTAGTTAGCAGGGATGGAGGTTAGAGGTCAGAAATGTTAGCGCGAGCGGACGATCTGGACGTGTGTCCGTCATAGAGATTTAAAATTATTGACGATTATATATTTTTTTGGAACCGGATGTCACGGACGATTATATAATTTTTTGAACTGGATGTTCAAATGGTTCAAATGGCTCTGTGCACTATGGGACTTAACTTCTAAGGTCATCAGTCCCCTAGAACTTAGAACTACTTAAACCTAACTAACCTAAGGACAGCACACACATCCAAGCCCGAGGCAGGATTCGAACCTGCGACCGTAGCGGTCACGCGGTTCCAGACTGTAGCGCCTTTAACCGCTTGGCCACCCCGGCCGGCTGAACTGGATGTCACATTATTAAGGTAAAATTTGCTAAATACATTGTTTGCTCTGCAACGAAGTCTTTCCTTTCCGAAACAACATGCCTCTTAGTAGTTAGAGCCTACAGTAGTTAGAATCTTTTATTTAGCTGACTGTATTGGTGCTTGCTACATCGCTCTAGTTCGTGTAATGAAGACTTTTTGTGAGGTAAGTGTGTTATGAAATGTATAGGTTATTGTTAGGATTTCTTCTAATTCAGGGTCATTCTTTTGTGTTAATTATTTGAGCAGTCAGATTACGTTTGTGCAGTATTTGCCAGGAATAATTCTGTAGGTCAGATATGAAATGATAAAGACAAGCAAAGAGACAGTACGCCCAGTTCCACTCAGCAGTATAAGCAGGTTCACTTGCATTCACTTTCACTCAGCAGTTTAAGAATTAAATTTAGAATTTTCACCTTCCCAGTTATTTCAGCTTAAGTAAAAATTTAATATAGAAGTTTCAACGTGTGGCATCTGTACAAATGGTTCAAATGGCTCAGAGCACTATGGGACTTAACTACTGAGGTCATCAGTCCCCTAGAACTTAGAACTACTTAAACGTAACTAACCTGAGGACATCACACACATCCATGCCCGAGGCAGGATTCGAACCTGCGACCGTAGCGGTCGCGCGGTTCCAAACTGTAGCGCCTAGAACCGCTCTGCCACTCCGGCCGGCGGCAACTGTACAACACAATGCATGCATATTTGCGTGCTTCCATTCAACATTCTAGCAGTTTCACTGGTAACTGATGTATCAGCATTTCACATTTGCAATGGCGTATCTCGCGCTTAGTTTAACCTGTAATCTTATAATGTTAATCATTTAAATACATTATCTAGACAAATGTATTCCTAAATTTCATTATTGGACATTAATTATTTTCTGGTCTTGCGACGTTTTTCCCGTCAGTGTAGTTCTGTAAGACGAACTTTCGGTCTGTGTCCTATAACGTACTCGAGTCTTCCCTTTTGTGTCATTTCTTTATTGTTTTCGTTGTTGAATAAACGCTCTTCTTTCGATAGAGCACGTAGGCACCAGTTCTATTGCATTCAGCAGCTGCTTCCTCAATAAACGTGGTGGCAGTGGAGCTGGAATCAGTACTCTTATGGCACAAAACCACCTCGAGAAAGGAAATAGAAACCACACGGTCACGTGTGAGCCGAATGCGTGAACCAGAAGTATGAGTGCAAAGTTATCTTTAGCTGAGTTAGTTAACTCGTAACTCAATGGAATCAGTCACCAATGTCGTGTCCGCGCGATGGACCTTTAGAGAGACGTTTGTTCCCATGGAGAGACGAACGAACTGCCATCTGCCTGTCATGGTGCCAGTTACTTCTAGCCACCGAGACTAGCAGAGATTCCCTCGATCGCAGGTAGACTGTGTAGCGAAAGTACAGCAAGCTTTTCGGTGACTGCCATTTTGGAACTATTGCGCTTCTGATCGGACACTGAGAAGCCAAAACATTATGGCTGTCGGCTTAAGAGCTTGCTGGTCCACCTTTCGAACACAAATACTTCAGCGCTACACTGTGGTATGGGTGAAAATCTTTTGGCACGCGCGCGCGCGCGAGTGTGTGTGTGTGTGTGTGTGTGTGTGTGTGTGTGTGTGTGTGTGTGTGTGTGTGTGGCCCCCACACTATGTGCGTATATATACACCAAAAAAGTGCATTATGTCGCCTTCACTATGTAAGGTGTCAGGCAAATCCAACACCTTCCATGAAAACCCTGACATGATAGCAAATCCGGCAGTATGTCACATAGCTCAGAATAAATCCTGGCATTAAATTAACCAAAGTAATACGATCAATGAGTGAGCAAATGGAATACCATAGACTAACACAAGAATGCCTAAATGCATGTCATACCTTCCCACCGTGAAACAGACGCAGTTCCGAGGGGAGAAACGAGAACAGAAGCCGAGAGCAGAGCCGTGTAGGCTAGGAGGCCCTACGATAAGGGACGGACACCCACATCGCCGGCCAATCGCCAAGAGCAGCCCCCAGCCCACGTTAAAAGATAGAGCCCTCCAGAAGAACAATATAGATCTTACGATAACACTAAAAGGGCCACACCAGCTGCAAGTTTTAGCGTGAGTCTATACGAGTCTATACATAGCAAACATTAAAAACATTGCCCCACCACGAAAAGTATAACGTTTCTCATTGGATAGACAGAATTTTTGTAGGCGAAGCTGAAGGTTAACATTGAGACCCTGACAGGTCAGTTGAAAACACAGCCAAATACCTTTTTCTTAAACCAACTTCGGTAAATTGTAGTAAAGAGAAGTTCGAGAGAGTTGCTACCGAGATGCGACGTGTGTGGAGCTGCTTCGCCCGCTGCCCCTGACGCTGCCTGACCACCGACAAGGTAATGAACGCACGCGACACCGCATAAGAGCGCATAAAGCTTCACTCAGAACTGCAGAAGTCTCATCTGTTATATCCCCATTTTGCGTAACACTAGTGTCAATCGTCAATTAAAGCTCATGGTATTCACATTTGCTGCTTGAAGTTAAAATCTGAAACGCGATGATTTTTCTGTTATATAATTATTGAGAAGCCACGTCAGCCATTGTAATTTACGACAAGTTAAATAAGTAATTAAAGATAATTGAGGGTCACTGTAGACCAGTTTGATAGTTTTCTCTTTTATGAAAGTAATTTAAACCTAGATTATAGATGTGATATGGCATAGGTCATCCTTCGATCCACTGTAGAACTTGGAAACCCATTCAGGGAATATTCGTTCACATTTTTGTTGAACGTAGTTGGTTTTTATCATCCTATATTAAAATATTTCCTTTCATCAATAGTGCAATTTATAAACAATGTTTCGTGAGTAGAATAATAATTCCAATGGTAAACTTAACTGCTTTTTCGACGTTATTTTACCAGCTAACTAAAAATAGGAAAGCCTTGAACCCCTTCCACTAAATTTAGTTAGTATTAAGATTCTTTTACAGGGAGTGCAGTGGAGCTGATGCTGAAATCGTTAAGTATTGCCGCTACGTTCTTCGTTACCTTTCCGCTTGTTACCTGTCGCTGGAGCTTCGAATTTTCCCTGGGCTGCAGGACTCTTATAGGGCTTCATACTAAGGGCGTGAACCGTATCTCAGATCTTTCGTCGTCTTGTGGCGGGGTCGAAATGGTTCAAATGGGTCTGAGCACTATGGGACTTAACAGCTGTGGTCATCGGTCCCCTAGAACTTAGAACTACTTAAACCTAACTAACCTAAGGACATCACACACATCCATGCCCGAGGCAGGATTCGAATCTGCGACCGTAGCAGTCGCGCGATTCCGGACTGCGCGCCTAGAACCGTGAGACCACCGCGGCCGGCGGGGTCGAAATCTTCAACTTCATAAGTAACATCAGGCAACTGTGTTACAACCTTATAAGGCCCAAAGTAGCACCTGAAGAGATTGTCAGAGAGCAACCTTCCGAACAGGAGTGAAGATACAGACGAGATCACCAGGCTGGTAGGCAACAGGGCGATGGGTCGCGTCATACCTTGGGCGATGGTTTTCTTGAGCCTGCAACGTGCGGGGTCGAGCTAACTGTCGAGCTTCCTCAGCTCTGGTTAACACCTGGCCGATGTAGTCGTCGTCCACGTCATTAGGATGTAACGGAAACATAGTGTCCATCGTCGTCGTCACCTCACGCCCATGCAACAGGAAAAATGGTGTAAATCCTGTGGTGTCTTGTTTGGCGGTGTTGTAGGCAAACGTCACGAGAGATAGCACCTCATTCCAATCGTTCTGCTCAACATTGACGAACATTGATAGCATGTCGGCTAAGGTCTTATCAAGGCGTTCAGTAATCCCATTAGTCCGCGGATGGTAGGCAGTCGTCATGTGATGAGCAATGTTTGCACCGAAGGTTTATCTCGGTCACAAGATTCGATTGAAAAACTTTCCCTCGGTCCGTAATCAACGACCTTGGGGCACCGTGATTTAATACAATGTCTTCTACGCTGAATTTGGCTATCTCGAATGCTTCGGCTGTTTTCACAGCTTTTGTAATGGCATACCGCGTCAGATAGTCAGTGCAAACAATAATCCATCTATTGCCACTAGCAAACGTTGGAAATCGTCCGAAGAGGTCAATCCCAACACGCTGGAAAGGCGTTTCGACTGGTGGAATTGGTATGAGTCGGCCAGGTGGTTTCTGAGGAACTGCCTTTCTCCTCTGGCACTCTCGACAGTGCGACACATAGTGACGGACACTCTTAAATAAACCTGGCTAGAAAAATCTCTTGCGGATCCTATCGTATGTCTAAATAAATGCTAAATGTCCGGCCTCAGGTCATGGAATTTCTGTAGAACATCTAAGGGCATGTGCTTAGGAATCACTGGTAGCCACCTCTTTCCAAATGGATCAAAGTTTTTCTTGCAAAGTAATCCATTAACTACCTTAAATTGTCCTTTGACATCCTCTGACCGATTTAAGGCAAGCATAATTTGAGATATCTTGGCGTCCTTCTTCTGCTGAGCAGAGAGATCCTGGAGTTCAGAGAGACAGTCACTATCTTCATCAAAGTCTTGATGGTCTTGCACAGGGTTTCTTGAGAGACAGTCCATCTTGGTGTTTTCTTCCACTTTCGTACACTATAGTAATGTCATACTCTTGAAGACGTAGTGCCCACCTGGCGAGTCGTCCTGTTGGATCCTTAAGACCAGTCAACCAAGTGATGATGGTCTGTAACAACAGTGAATGGCCTTCCAGAGAGATACTGTCGAAATTTGGACATCGCCCTGATCACATCAAGACATGTCTTTCTGTAGTTGAGTAGTTTCTCTCTGCTTTTGTAAGTGACCTAGAAGCATAGGCTATAACCTTCTCTTTTCCATTCGAAATCTGCAACAGAACAGCACCGATCCCATACCCACTGGCATCTGTGTGTAGTTCTGTAGATGCTCTCTCATCATACAGACCAAGTACAGGGTCAGCAGTCAGAGCTTTTCGCAGCACATCGAAAGAATCTTGTTGAGCATCACCCCAGATAAACTTAGCATCGGCTTTTAACAACTCTTGGAGTGGCCTGGCTTTGATACAAGTCTTTGATAAAACGACGGTAATAAGAACACAACCTGGGGAAGCTTCTCACGTCTCTAATATTTTTAGGAATAGGAAATTCCGTTATAGGTCTCACCTTTCCAGGGTCTGGCCGCACACCTTCATTTGACACAAGGTGTCCAAGTATTGTAATTTCTTTTGCTCTAAAGAGACACTTTCTTGGATTAAGTTTCAGTCTGCCTTGTTGGAGACACTTAAGAACGGCCCTCAGTCTTTTTATATGTTCATCAAATGTCTCTGAGAACACTATAATGTAATCTAAATAACAAAGACACATCGTCCACTTCCGGTGCCGTAGAAGATTATCCATCATCCTTTCAAAAGTTGCTGGTGCATTACACAAACCCAACACCATTAATAATGTAATCTAAATAACAAATACACATCGTCCACTTCCGGTGCCGTAGAAGATTAGCCATCATCCGTTCAAAAGTTGCTGGTGCATTACACAAACCAAACAGCATTACCTTAAACTCATACAAGCCCTCAGGGGTGATGAATTCAGTTTTCTCACGATCAGCCTCATCTACTTCGATTTGCCAATATCCCGAGTACATGTCCATGGCTGAGAAAAACTTAGCCCCATTCAGACAATCTAATGTATCGTCAATTCGTGGAAGAGGGTAAACGCCCTTTTTAGTTATCTTATTAAGCTTCCTGTAATCAACACAAAAGCGCCAACTGCCATCCTTCTTCCTGACGAGAACCACTGGTGACGACCATAGGCTCTGCGAATGCTGAATGATGTCATTCTTCATCATTTTCTCTGCCTCGTCGAGAATTAATCGACGTTCCGTTGTTGACACACGGTATGCTCTCTGGCTTATTGGTTGATGGTCTCCAGTGCTAATCCAGTGCTTCACCGTTGATTTGTCTAATTTGCTCTTCACCTGTGGATTGAAGCATTCAGAGAATTCTTGACGAGTGGAAAGTAGCTTCTTCTGTTGTTACTTAGTGAGATCTGGTGATAGTCGAGCAAGAAGATCGTGTCTCGTAGTGGTAGCGCTAATTTCGCCATTAGACTCGGCATGGGAGGTTTCTATGACACTCAGCTGTTCTGCAATTAACGGCCCAGCGTTTGCTATGCACATGCGTCTTGGAAGGATCTGCGGTTCACAGCGACAGTTAACTATCCACAATTCACCGAATCAATTCTTAAACGAGACGACAAAGGCTGGGATGACCAAGTTATTCTTCAGTGGAATGCTTCTCTTACATTCCACTACAAGATCCATGGTTTAATGCATGGCATGACACATGACAGCTACCATTCTAGTTCTGACTGCAGGAATGAAGTACTTCTTCCAGCACACGTAGTCTCCACGCACTCGGAAGCGCATCTTCCTGTCCACAGTATCTCATCTCGTCTAGCATAACCTTCGAGCGACCGCAATCTATAATTGCTTGAGAAGCTTTCAAAAAGTCCCATCCGAGAATGACGTCATGACTACACTCTTGTAAGACGATGAATTCTAAGGGCTGAGTATGGCCACTTATACCCACACGAATGACACATCTCCCTGTATGTTTTACGTATTTCCCATTAGCCACCTTCAGCAGAGATGTTTTGCTGTCGACGAATACGGTTTTCTGCGACTGGCGGCGGTACTTCTCCGAAATGACTGAATATTTGCTCCAGAGTCCACAAGAGCTTGGGCTGGTCGACCATCCATGAGGATATCGACGTAGTTTCCTATCATTTTTGCAGTGATCGACGGCGGAGAGTTTTTCTCTTCGGCGGCCTCACCTTCAAGGAAGGTCACACCCTTTAGTTTTCCAGGTTGCAGCGGCTAAGGTGATCGACTGGAACTTCTAAACGGCAATGGAGACCTTGATCGGCGTTTTAGGGAGTGTCCTCACCGGCGGCTAGCTTGCGGCGATGGTGACCTACGTCGTCCTGCACCCACATCTTCTTGTTCACCTTCGTCGTCCCGGAGTTGGCGTCGGCTAAGATCGGTCTGCTGTCTTCTGGCACGGACGTCATCAAATATCCGCCGCCTTTCTCGACAATAGCGCACCACATGTCCTGGTCGTCCACAGTGGAAACATACTGGTTGGTTATCCTGGATCCTCCAGACATCAGTCTTCCTTGGTGCCCAAACGCGTTCCTCATGCGGCATTGTAGGAACATAAATCCGCCTGGGTCTCGACTTTTTTACTGTTTTAAAGGGATATGAAGGGCGAGAGATTTCCACTATCTGACGAAGACCACTTGTGAAATCAGTATTTTCTTCCATCACACACATCCATACAACGTTTGGAAGCCGTTCACACTTCTTGCGTGTAGTTCAATTTTGATGCATTTTCTCTATATACTGGCACCATTTTATGAAGTCGTCTGCTGTCGAAACCTCCTTCAGGAGTAGGGCTTGATACATGTCCTCAGCAACACCTTTCATGAGATGTGCAACCTTATCTTCATCCTTCATTCGAGGATCCACTATTTTGCACAGCTCCAAAACGTCTTGAATGTAGGATGCTGTCGTTTCTCCTGGACGCTGTGCCCTGCACTTTAATTTATCTTCAGCCTTGCACTTCTGTCACTGTGTCTCGCCGAAATACTTACGCAGTTCTACCTGGAAAACTTCCCAAGTTGTGAACTTCTCCTCGTTGTTCTCATACCATTGCTTGGCAGTGCCCTCCAAGTAGAAAAATACGTTAGCCAAACACACGGTGTCATCCCATTTGTTAAATTTGGCTATACGCTTATATACCTTCAGCCACTTGTTTGGATCTTGGCCATCGTCACCAGAGAACCCGGGAGGATGTCTCATGTGGTGGCACACAGTTGCTGTCATCGTGACGTCCTCTTCTTCTTCTGTCTTCGATAGATTGCGATCTGTTGAATATGGCTTGAATTCGGGTCTCTCCCACTTAAACGGCGGCTCTGTCGTGGCCTGATGGGAGCCACTGTGTCGTCGATAATGTGCGGTATCACAAGTTCAAATACCCTGCACCTCCACCAGAATAATGGCCCGGAGAGGAAGATGTAAGTAGATGAATGACAAACACAAACACAAACTTCACGTAACGAAGGTTTATTCGGCACTTGCACGTACAAGAGCGCGGAGCGAACTGCCTCCGGCCAGAACACATACCGTATATATACAGCTACAGAACATTCCAGTACAATGATTCTTGCCATTTGTGGATGCTTCTAGAATGTACTCGAACCGAATATAGAAATTAAAATTTTTCAGTTCACATGCATTTCTAACTCTCGATCTTCCAAGCAACAATCCAGTATCGTAACCACTACTCAACGGCGACTGCACTACTCGGCTTCTTCTGCGACAATATGTTTTTGCCGCTCACTAAAAGAACCTGGCAGCTCCCTGGTGTCAGTGGAGTTACAGGCTTGCCTCCACTATACACGTACACCAGCTGCACTGCCTGTACGCCTCAGCTCCTAACACGAGAGTGCTTAGAGTGTTGTGGGATTCCCACCGTTTGAACAAATGCTCAGATTGCAGCAATTTCTCTTAAATGGCTTCCTTCACCCACTTTCCGGCAACCTTCGCGACGGACTGCCGCCTGGTCCAGGTAAAATTTTTTGCAAAGCAGCGCCCTCTTCCTCCGACCCTAAGTGGAAAGAGGGGAGTGCCACGGTCTGAAGTACCTCTGCAGGTGCATTCCACAGAGAGCTGCTTACCAGAATCACTCGCACAGCCAGGTCACTGGACTCTGCATTTGTGGCCTGCAATCCCTCTCTTTCCCTGTTCTCCGTCACCTCCACTATGGCCCCTTGGTTACAAGTACTCTACATGCTACAAATGCAGTTACATGAATGTTCTGCCCAAAATTTCCTGATATAAAAAAGTGATAAACTAAAATGTAGTACTGGGGAAACCAAAATCATGACCTACAATATGAATATTAATATGACTGACAGTGTTGTTGAAGAGAGTGGCGTGTCACCTGTCAACATTGCAAAATTCTTTCTGTAAACACTATGTAAAAAAAGTAGTTTGGAACCCCACTCATGATGGAAATATATTAAATCTAATACTAATAACACTAAATCTGAGATCAGTAACCATGAGGCAGTTGTTGTAATAAGTATTAACAAAGTACCAATGAATATGTTCAGTAAACTGGATAAAGTCAATTAGAACATTGAATCTTTCAACTCAGGACTGGAGCATGTAGAGGAACTATGACTCAAGTTCAAAAGAATAGTTGACCATGAACTGAATTAATAAGTATGTAGTATAACAGTTCATGATGGGAGCGATCATCCACAGTTACTGAAAAAAAATTCTAAAGCAACCGTGTCTACTGCATAATAGGTGTGTAACAAAGTATAGCGCCATAGATAGAGAGATGCTGAGTGAAACACGTTTGTCTATGAAGACGGCAATGCGTGAAGAGATTAATGATTAACATAGGAGAATATCATCGGAAGATCTTTCACAAGACACGAAGAAATTCTGGTCGCATGTACAGGCTGATATAGGCACCAAAGTTAGTGTCCAGGCACGGATGAACGAGACATGAACCGAAATTGAGGGTGGCCCAGCAAAAGCAGAAATGCTCAACTCTGTTTTCAAATGTTTCTTTACGAAGGAAAACCCAGAAGCATTACTCAGTTTAATTCTCTTACTACAGAAAAGATGACTGAAATAAATATTACTGTCAGCAGTGTTGAGTACCAGACGATATCGTTAAAACTGAACAGTGCTCCAGGATAATTTTTATAATGACCATAAAAGCAAACAGATAATTCTTCTTCTGGAACCTATCGTAGCACTCGTGTTACTCGTCTTTTCGTCTTTTGTTGTACACTGCAGATGCGATTGTTTCCTACCCACCGTGCACAGCACTGGCAGTACCACATTTCGTCTCCTGTAAGGATAATTTGCAGGAATTATCAAAATCGGTCATACTTGTCAATGAAATATTCAGTAGATCCAGTCCACATTGCTTGTCAATCAATCTGTATACACAAATGAATAACAGATCATCTGCCCAAATTAATATAAACTATGGTATTTCGACAATGCCTGTCAGTCCACAATTCCTCCAAAAACTTTATCAGAGGCAGTTCTCAATTTTGTGCCCTCATCAGTCTTTTTTGTACAACAATTTTTATCTTCGATATTTTGATGGTTGACCGGAATTGTTTCCTTCTTGTTTCGGAAGGACCTTAACCAGATGTAATCAAGGTCTCAGCACACATATTGTGTTCTGTACAGTTGCAACAGTTCATGTTTCTCTCAATTTGTAGCAAATCTTAAAGCGTTACTTAACTATGCTGTGACGCTTTACACTCAGTATGCAGAAGAAAGAATATGGGGAGAAGTAGGATACTGAAGTACTTAGGGATGAAATGTGTTTTACGTTCTGTGGAGTTGTAGATACTACGATAATGAATACCACAATAGTCAGTTCAGTTGAACAGAAGTGGACGTCTCTAAATCACCTTGAAGCTCTGCTGTCATATTTAACCTAAAAAACAAATAAATATTGATTGCTGATGACTTTAACGTAGATTGTCTTAAGAGTTCTTCCAGCAAGGATTTTTTACAATCAGTAACAGTATCATTAGAGTAAATTCATACCTTAACCTTCCCAACTAGGTTAGCCACTTGCTTACAAATAGCCGCTGATAATATCTTTATAGAGAGGTCTAGTGAAAAAAATTATGTTGTAAAACCAAGAGCCACTGGCTTTCCACACTATGCCATGCCTTTTCTTTTGTTAAACTTTAATACTGGACAGGATACAAAATCTGCCGAATCGAATTCAAGAGGCTGCTCAATAAGCAAAAACTTGATTATTTCAGGAAACTCCTAAAAGACATGAACTGGAGTGAAGTATGCAGCACTATTTGCGTGAATGAAAATACAACACTTTTATTAATAAAGAACTTATTTTATTTGAACACTGATGTCCCGAAAAACTAACCTAGATGAGGCCAAAGTCTATAAAGAATAAGGAACAAAGAAATGGTGTAAAACAAAAAGGAAACTGTATCTGTCAGCCAGAAAAAGCTCTGATGTTGACGCAGTAGCAAATTAAAAGTCATACTACAAAATTTTAATGATAGTAATACAGATGCAAAGCAAATGCATTACAAGAAAAAGATTATCACATCAGATAACAAAATAAAGACAACATGCTATATAGTGAAGGAGAAGACTGGTAGAACAAGACATGAAGAGGGGCAAATACCATTGAGAGAAAATAATTTTTTTAGTAACAAATGTGTCCAGTATTACAAAACTTTTTAATGAACATGTCATAGCTGTTCCTGGAAAGATGGTGTTGTTGTCTTCAGTTGGAATACCTCAGACCAGACAGTACAGAGAATTCCACTAACATGAATATGACCCTCACCACTGAAGCAGAATTAATGTCCATTATAAAATCTTTAAGCTTAAAAATTCTAGAGTATATGATAAAATATCAACAATGTTAATTTGAGTTTAGTAACGTATTAAGCTATGTTTGTAACCAGTCGTTTATCAGTGGAACATTATCTGATTGATTGAAATGTGCTCAAGTTAAGCCTTTGTTTAAGAAAGGAGATAATGAAATACCTACAGATTTCTGTCATTGTGGAATTGCCAGCATTCACAAAAATTGTAGAAAAGATAATATACAGTCAGTTCCTTTTAACCACCTGACAACAAATAATATATTGCCAAAGTCTCAGTTGCGACATCTAAAGGGTTGTGAATTGAGATGGCTATCTACACATACAGTCAAAATGTATCACATTGGACACAAAACTGCAGACTACTGGTATATTTTGTAATCTGCCAAAAGGCATTTAATAGGGTAAATTAAAATGTTCTATTAAGGCAATTAGAATAATATGGAGTAACAAGAAATGCTGCAAAATTGTTCAATCCCTACATCTCTGACAACAGGCAACAAACATTGTCATTAGGAAAGAGACATGAATTATGCTATCAGGCGTCATCCATCTGGGAGCTAATTACATGTTGCGTCCCACAAGGTTCCATCTTAAGGCCCTTGATTTTTCTTGTGTCAATCAGTATATCAATGTCCTTTCACACCAACGTTACGAGATACCAAGGTTGTTTTGTTTGCAGATACAAAAATTGCAATAAATAGCAAATCGAGTGTAGTCGTAGAAAGATCGGTTACTTATATTTTCATGGACATTAAGAAATGCTTCCTAGACAGTTCTTTGTCACTAACTTTGAAAAAAAAAGGAGACATGCAATTCAGAATGTATAAGTGGTTTCCTACCAGTATATCCCCAAAATATGATGACAAAGAGATAGAGGAAGTGGACTGTGTTACATTCTTAGGATTATAACTTGATAATAAGTTCAACTGGGAGGATCAAACCACAGAACTGCTGAAGCACCGAAACAAATCTATGTTTGCAGTACGAATGCGTACATAGGTGATATAAAAATGAAAAAACTGAAATACTATGCTTGCTTTCACTCCATAATGTGATATGGGATTATTTTTTGGGGTAATTCATCAAGCCAAGTTAACGATTTATGGGTACTAAAAAGTGTAATAAGAATTATTTGTGGTGTGAACTCAAAAACATCCTGTTATGGACTGTTTAGCGAACTAGGGATATTAACTACTGCTTCTCAATATATTTATTCCTTAATGCAATTATCATTAAAGATACATCTCTTTTCAAACCAACTGCTCAGTTCATGGAATCAATGCTAGAAATAAGAATAATCTACACAAAGGTTTAATGTCACCTGCTTTGGTATAAAAAGGTGTCCATTATTCAGAAACACATATTTTCAATAACTTTCTAGCAACCATAAAAAGTTTAACTAGTAATGAAGTTAAGCTTAAGAGGACCCTAAAGGGTTTATTAGTGACCAACTCCTCCTAGTTTACTTACTAGAAACAATTGATGTGTGTATGTGTGGAGTGGAGTGTGTGTGTGTGTGTGTGTGTGTGTGTGTGTGTGTGTGTGTGTGTGTGTGTGTGTTTTACTTATAATATAAAATAATGCGAATGTTAGTACAATCTGAAAGTGTAAATAAGTATTGTATAATGATTCTTCTAGTCATACATGAAAATTCGTTAAAAATTTCTTTGACTCATTCCATATCCAAAACGATCATTCCACTTGGGATCTGTGGAAGGTACATTTGCATTCTCGTACTTGTTTTTCATTGTAAATAGTTATTGTGTATACTTGTTCCTCTGTCGTGGTCTACATCCTGGACGATCTCCTCATTACAGACCAGTTGGAACGTAAAGTACATCTAATCCACTCTAAAAAGTGTGGCTGTGCTGATATCAGACCCTAATGGCAGTGGCTGCTTAGGGAGAAAAGGACCTATGTTCCAAATATTTATTTTTAGAAAACTGTAAAATTTTCATTTATTGTTTTGAAATACAATAACTATTGCAGAATAGCAAGAAATCTTACTCTTATTGCAAATCTACGAGAATTATTTTTTTTAAAAGACAAGAACTTTTTTGAATTCAACAAATGATATATTTATAATGTGCATTTTACCAGAAACTTTTTTTTTTAAAAAAAAAGGAACTGTGCTGAAAAAAAGTGATAAGGAGCAAAACAATGTCCCTACACCCACATCCATCACACCACGCTGGACACACCTGTTATGCTCGAAAGACGCTCCTATGGTTTAGCTCAAGGGCATAAACTCTTAACATTTACTTGTTACATGTGTCTATCACACCGTGTCCTTCCGGAAGAACTTGTACCCTGCACCGTACGATAACTTCTGAACATGAGTAACTCATACTCTGTCAAGTCACATAAACGTGGCTGCCTGTCAAAACCTTGAATAACTATCTTTTTTAGCGCGGTCCGCTGCGACGGACAGCTGCGTTGTTTCTCGGTTAAGGATCCGTTGACGCTAATAGCACTATGTAGCTGGTCCCACATTACGTCGACTGGGTTTAAATCCGGGGTGTTTCGTGGCCATGAGAGTATGGTAAACTCATTCTAGTGCAATCGAACCACGCTCGCACACTGCAAACTGTGTGGCGCGTTGCATTGTCCTGCTGGTAGATGCCACTGTGCAGAGCAAAAGTAAACTGCATGTAGGAGTGGTCATAGTCCCAAAAGACAGATGCATTCTTTTATTGGTCCACTGTGCCTTCCGGAATAACGAGACCACTCAGGGCGTGGCACGAAAATATTCCCCATACCGCAATGCTCCATCTTCGTTTGCTTTCAGACGTTTCACATCGTGCATGTCAACGACCATTTGTCCTACGTAGTATAAGACGTGAGTCATCTGAAAAGACCACCTGCCGCCGCTCATTGGACGTCCAGATGCGGTACTGACTTGCGAATTCCAGCCTTCGTGGCCGATGAACAGTAGTCAACATGGGTGTATGAACCAAGCACTTTCTGTGGAGGCTAATAAGCAGCAACGTTCGCTGAACGGTCGTTGGCGAGACACTGTTGGTTCATCTGGGCAGTTAGTTGCTCAGCAGCTGTACGTCTCTTCACCCATACAAATCTTCACAGCCGTCGTTCACCGCTCTCATCTAAGGCCCGTGGTGCACCAGAAACGATTTCTCTACCAAGGACACTTCTCAGGGACGTGTAGTTGCATCGTAAAGCAATAAAACTAACTGTGAACCACATCACAGACTATTAACAATGCATGCAGTGCAGTAAATAACCGCATGGTATGTGCAACAGTGGCTCAAATAAAAAAAATGGCTCTGAGCACTATGGGACTTTACTTTTGAGGTCATCAGTCCCCTAAAACTCAGAACTACTTAAACTAACTAACCTAAGGACATCACACACATCCATGTCCGACGCAGGATTCGAACCTGCGATCGTAGCGGTCGCGCGGTTCCAGACCGTAGCGCCTAGAACCTCTCGGAGTGCCTCAAATAAAACGACACCACAGGAAAATACTTCGAAGAAGCATACCGGAATAGAAACCTGTCACCACAAACAATAAAATAAAGATGAACCATGCTTCATTGTAAGAATCTCTCTACTAATGAAACATCGTTCTCAGCCGACACATCAACCTGTCGTATGTGTATTTTGATACTAAAGTGTTCTTTTTCATGTACCCATGAATAATGAGATACCTGACCTCCGGAGGAAAACTCCCTGGTCGTCCTTCATGCTGTCAGCCTCCTTCGACAACTTGGCCAACCTCTCCATGTTACTGTCCGCTTTCGAGGGTCCTCGCATCGATGGACAGCCTGCCCAGCGAGCTGTTGCGCTTCGCTTTCACCTCAACAACACAGCAGAAATTCAGCAAATTACAATTCTCCATTCAACGTTACAATAGTACACTGACGCGTCAAAGAGAATGGTATAGGCATACATATTCAAATACGGAGATACGTAAACAGGCAGAATACGGCGCTGCGGTCGGCAACGCCTATTTAAGACAACAAGTGTCAGGCACAGTTGTTAAATCGGTTACTGCCGCCACAATGGCAGGTTATCAAGATTTAAGTGAGTTTGAGTGTGGTGTTATAGTCGGCGCACGAACGATGGGACACAGCATCTCCGACGTAGCGATGAAGTGAGGATTTTCCGGTAAGACCATTTTACGAGTGTACCGTGAATATCAGGAATCCGGTAAAACATCAAATCTCCGTCATCGCTGCAAGAACGGGACCAACGCCGACTGAAGAGAATCGTTCCACGTGACAGAAGTGCAACCCTTCCGCAAATTACTGCAGATTTCAGTGATGGGCCATCAAAAAGTATCAGCGTGCGAACCATTCAACGAAAAATCGTCGATATAAACTTTCGAGCCGGAGGCCAACTCGTGTACCCTTCACGACTGCACGCCACAAAACCTTACGCGTGACCTGGGCCCATCAACACGGCTTTGGACTGTTGATGACTGGAAACATGCTGACTTGTCGGACGATTTTCGTTTCAAATTGTATCGAGCGGATGGACGTGTACGTGTAAGGGGACAACCTCATTAATCGATGGACCCTGCATTCCCGCAGGAGACTGTTCAAGCTGGTGGAGGCTCCGTAATGGTGTGGAACGTGTGCAATGGGAGTGATATGCGACTCCTGATATGTCTGGATACGACTCACAGGTGACACGTACGTAAGCATCCTGTCTGATCACCTGCATCCATTCGTGTCCATTGTACATTCCGACGGACTTGGACAATTCCAAGAGGACAATGTGACACCCCGTACGTCCAGAATTGCTTCGGGGTGGCTCCAGAAACACCATTCGGAGTTTAAACACTTCCGCTGGCCACCAAACTCACCAGACGTGAACATTAGTGAGCGTATCTGGGGTGCCTTGCGATACGCTGTTCAGAAGAGATCTCCACCACCTCGTCCTCTTATTGATTTATGGACAGCTCTGTAGGATTCATGGTGTCAGTTTCCTCCAGCACTACTTCAGACATTAGTCGAGTCCATGCCACGTCGTGTTGCGGCATTTCTGCGTGCTCACGGGGGTCCTACACGATATTAGTCAGCTGTGCCAGTTCCTTTGGCTTTCCAGTGTTTTTAAACAAGAGTATTGGAAAACTCTAAAAAATTTAATAATTACTGAATGATTTCTCCTTTGTGAAGAACACTGAATGTAATAACTATTTAGAAACAAAACGAACAAACGTCAATATCACATGACAATTGAACGATTCCAAAACTTTATTCTCCATAAAAATCTAAAGAAAAAATTTCCAACGAACTGACCATGTGGCATTGCAACTAAGATGTGTGAAATACGTGGAAAGAAGCTTCCACAAAATCCTACTGAAACGTGTTAAGGTTTTGCGTAATATTTTATGTCGTTATGCAGACATCAAATATAATTATAAAAAGCAAAATAAAACTGAGGCCTGTACGCCCGTATCTGGTTTTGACCACTTTGTCTGAGTAGGTGGACGAATAAAAATACGGGTTCATCTCTTAAAACACAGACCTCTGTCAAGCGACAACAGTCAATAGAGAGCAAATGTCATATTAATAAAGACTAGTTAAATGAGCTAAGAAAAATGTTCACACGAGCAGGCCATGAAGGTCCAGCAGTTCCGACCGGCCGCCGTGTCATCCTCAGCCCTCAGGCGTCACTGGATGCGGATGTGGAGGGGCATGCGGTCAGTGCACCTCTCTCCCAGCCTTACGTTAGTTTACGAGACCGGAGCCGCTACCTCTCCATTATGTAACTCCTCAGTTTGCCTTACAAGGGCTGAGTGCACCCCGCTTGCCAACAGCGCTCGGCAGACCGGATGGTCACCCATCCAAGTGCTAGCCCAGCCCGACAGCGTTTAATTTCGGTGATCTGACGGGAACCGGAAAGGTCGTTGGCTTTAATTACATGAGTTACAATCACTTAATTTGTGTCAGATTTATAATCCATTGAAAGGAGAAAATATAAAAATGCAATAAATGAAGCAGGTGAAAGGAAATACAAACGTCTAAAAACGAGATCGACAGGAAGTGCAAAATGGCTAAGCAGGAACAGCTAGAGGACAAATGTAAGGACGCAGAAGCATATATCACTAAGGATAAAACAGATTATGCTTACAGGAAAGAGAACCACCTGTATGAATACCAAGATCTCAGATGGAAAACCATTCCTAAGCAAAGAAGGGAAAGTAGAAAGGTGGAAGGAGTATATGAGCGGCTATAAAAGGGAGATGTACTTGGGGGCAATGTTATGGAAATGGAAGAGGACGTAGAGGAAGATGGAAAGTCAGATATAACACCGCGTGAAGAATTTGACAAATCACTGAAAGACTTAAGTCAAAACAAGGTCCCAGGAGTAGACAACTTTCCATTAGAGCTACTGATAGCTTTGGGAGAGTCAGCCATGACAAAACTCTTCCGCCTGGTGAGCAAGATGAATGAAACAGGCGAAATACCCTCAGACTTCAAGAAGCATATAATAATTCCAATTCCAAAGAAAGCAGGTGCAGGTGTTGACGGTTGTCAAATTATCGGACTATCAGTTTAATAAGTCACGGCTGCAAAATTCTAACACAGATTCATTACAGAATAATGGAAAAACTGGTAGAATCTGACCTCGGGGAAGATCAGTTTAGATACAGGAGAAATGGAGGAACACGCGAGGCAATCCTAACCCTACGACTTCTCATATAAGATAGATTAAGCAAAGGCAAGCCTACGTTTATAGCATTTTTAGACTTAGAAAAAGCTTTTGACAGTGTTGACTGGGATACTCTCTTTCAAATTTTAATCCTGGCAGGGGTAAAACACAGGGGGCGAAGGGCTATTTACAATTTATACAGAAACAGGTGGCAGTTATAAGAGTCACGGGGCACGAAAGGGAAGCAGCAGTTGAGAAGGGAGTGAGGCAGGGCTGTAGCCTATCCCCGATGTTATTCAATCTGTATATTGAGCAAACAGTAAAGAAAACGGAAGAAAAATTTGGAGAAGAAATAAAAACTTTGAGGTTTTCCGACAATATTGTAACTCTGCGAAAGACAGCAAAGGACTTGGAAGAGCAATTGAACGGAACGGGCAGTGTCTTGAAAGGAGGATATAAGATGAACATCAGCAAAAGCAAAACGATGGTAATGGAATTTAGTCGAATTAAATCAGGTGATGCTTAAGGACGTAGATTAGGAAATGAGACACTTAAATAGTAGATGAGTTTTTCTATTTGGGAAGCAAAGTAACTTATGATGGTCGAAGTAGCGAGGATATAAAAAGCAGACTGGCGATGGCAACAAAAGCGTTTCTGAAGAAGAGAAATTATCAATATTGAGTACAGGTTGAAGTGTCAGGAGGTCCTTTCTGAAAGTTTTTGTATGGAGTGTAGCCACGTATGGAAGTGAAACATGGACGATAAACAGTTTAGACAAGAAGAGAATAGAAGCATTTGAAATGTGGTGCTACAGAAGAGTGCTGAGAATTAGATGGGTATATCACATAACTAAATGAGGAGGCACTGAATAGAATTGGGGAGAAGCAAAATTTGTGGCAGAATTGGGCAGAAGAAAAATTTGTGGCGCAACCTCACTAGAAGAAGGGATCTGTTGCTAGGACACATTCTGAGGCATCAATGGATCACAAATTCAGTACTGGGGGCAAGCGCGGAGCGTAAAAATCGTAGAGGGAGACCAAGAGACGAACACACTAAGCAGGTTCACTAGGATGTACATCGTGGTAGTTACTTGGAGATGAAGAGACTTGCACAGGATAGAGTAGCATGGAGAGCTGCATCAAAACAGTCTTTGTACTGAAGACCAGAACAACAACAGTCCAATCAAAGGCTCTGTATGTAATATTTTTGTCGAAACAGTACGAATGCAACCAAAAGCAAAAAGTCAGTCCTCAACAATTAACTGCATATGTACGAAGTGAAGAGAGTTTTGTCATTGAAAGTCAATCTCACATGCAAATGTGCATGTAAGGCTCAACATTCAGCGGCATTTGTGGCGTCACAGCGAGACTGGACGAATTTTCCTCTGTTTCGAGAGAAATAGTTATTAAGTGACAGCATCAAGTACGCTCAAGTGAACGTAAATTTTTAAATTTATCAGTACCAACACCTACTAAATTCAGAGAGACATGAACCTTTTAACTAGTACTGAGATAAAAATGAGACTTGCTACTAGGTCTCGGATGGAATTAGTTCTTTGTCGCTGATAAAAGTGAGTAGGATTTATGTGCACAGACTGAATGCTCATTAAAGCATAAAAGATAAATAGCGCATTACGACTACGTTATTTGAAGATCCTCCTTCACTTTAGATGAAAAGACGAAATGGATTTCATTCATTAAAAGTGAAGAAATGAAATACGGAAGCTTTTCATTTGGTTCGTGATTATTTCAAAAGCCATTTTGGTTGTAATTACTATTTGCATATTACATTCACCACAACAGGCAGTCATTTATTTTTGTTGAAGTCCAAAAACTTTCTGAGTGGAATTATTACGAAATAAAACTTCATTTGTTTTCGTGGTCAGTAAAATACCAAACGAATTGTTTCCAAGCTATGGGCAGTAGCTATTTTGCTGCTCAAAAGTAAATGAAAGCCGGCCGGTGTGGCCGTGCGGTTAAAGGCGCTTCAGTCTGGAACCGCGTGACCGCTACGGTCGCAGGTTCGAATCCTGCCTGTGATGTCCTTAAGTTAGTTAGGTTTAATTAGTTCTAAGTTCTAGGCGACTGATGACCTCAGAAGTTAAGTCGCATAGTGCTCAGAGCCAAAGTAAATGAAAGTTAACAGTAATTATTATCATTCTTTACTTTTACGAAAGTAACTCAGATTAAACAAAAGAGCATAAGGTCCCAGTTTTCTTATAACGTTACCGCAAAAGATAAAGTTTCCATAACAGTTTTACCTAACATTACATGCTGTTGCGTATCATATACGTAATATAAAGCAAATTTCATGTAATTAAGGCATCAAAAATTGAAGGCTTCCACTGCCTTCACTAAACTCCCTGCACCATTCAAACACGCTCGTTGTGTTCATAAACACCGTTTTGATTCGCTAAAAAATGTCGGTAGCTGTTGTTCCTTCTGCGTGTAGGTAGCAGGTTACATCACGTGCCTCACACATTTTGCCGGAACGTCTTACCATCTTTCACGCAACTTGACACTACGACGTGAGTGTGCGTTTTAGAGTGTTCCTACCACGCTCACTCTGATCAGAGGATCCCCATCTACCACCCATTGTTGCCAATAGTCAAAAAGTCACAGACCATTATGATCACAGTACGCTTACTTTCTGATAATGCCTCGTAATGCGAATAAGTAACGAGTGCGTTTTATTAGTTACTTTATTAACGAACTGCATAGACGAGAACATTTTGCACTGAATATTTAACTCCAACGAGTCACCGAAAGTATAAGGCAACACACACATCCATCTTGACTGCCCACGTTATAAGCCTCTCAGTATCAGCAAGGGTACTAAACCTGCACCGCGCAAACATTGACCTCACGGCATCACACTACCCATTCTTGGTGGTTAGATGCTGTTCCATTATTGCACCGGTCTGTCAGCCTTAAAGAGAATTAACAAATAATAGGATTCACAGAAAAATCCATGTGGGAGTACTAAATCCTTACACCTGTGTTATCCGAGTATGGTTAATATTGGCTGGAGCGCTGCGTAATTCATACATACTCCTTTGCGTTGCGTTGTCCAGCTATGATTCTTACTAGAAGACGTAAATAACATGAAAGACGACGAAACACTAATAGGTAGGTTTCTCTGCTCTAGAACGCCTGCTGGCGGCAAAAGGTTTGTTTACTTAGTGGCAATAACAGTAAAACTAATCCGACCGTTACACGCAGCAAACTACGCCGCATTCTCGTTAATTACTGTTTACCAAGGCGGAGATCCGTTTATATTTGTTGTAGCGCTCCTCCCTCAATATTTTCACTGTAGCGAAATAGCATTCGAAGGAAGGAAGGAAGGACGGTAGATTACAGTGTAACGTCCCGCCGACGACATGGTCATTAGACACGCAGAAGAAGCTTGGATTTGGAAACAACTGGAAGGCAGTCTGCTGTATACGCTCAGAGCACAGTCGCACCATTCTCCTTATGCAGTTTAGAGGGACAACATAAAACACAAACCTGATTGTCCGGACGGGGATGTGAACAGCCACCCTCCCGAACACGAGTACAGTGGCCGTCTGACTGCTGCCCGGTTTCGCTCTGTAATTGTCTTCGTTCTCTCCGTACAAATATCTATCCTATAACACACTGAAGGGTCAAACAAACTTGTACGCCTGCCTAATATTGTGTAGGGCCCCCGTGAGCACTCAGAAGTGCCGCATTACGACGTAGTATGGACTCGACTAATGTATGAAGTAGTGCTGGAGAGAACTGACACCATGAATCTTGCAGAGCAGTCCATAAATCCGTGAGAGTACAATGGGGTGGAGATCACTTCTGAACAGCAAGTTGCAAAGCGTTCCAGATATGCTCAATAATGTTCATGTCTGTGGAGGTTGGTGGCCAGCGGAAGTGTTTAAACTCAGAAGAGTGTTTCTGGAGCCACTCTGCAGCAATTCTGAACGTGTGGCGTGTCGCGTTGTCCTGCTGGAATTGACCAAGTCCGTCGGAATACACAATGGATATGAATGGTTGCAGGTGATCAGACAGGATGCTTACGTACGTGTCACCTGCCGGAATCGTTCTGCCTGAAGTTCATGGATTCATGAGGTTGTTCCCATACCCGTACACGTCCATCCTCTCGATACAATTTGAAACGACACTCGTCCGACCAGTCAACATGTTTCCAGTCATCAACAGTCCAGTGTCGGTGTTGATGGGCCCAGGCGTGGATTAAAACTTTGTGTTGTGCAGTCATAAAGCGTACACGAGTGGGCCTTCGGCTCCGAAACCCCATATCGATGATGTTTCCTTGAATCGTTCACACGGTGACACTTGTTGATGGTCCGGCACTGAAATCTGCAGCAGTTTCCCGAAGGGCTGCACTTCTGTCACGCTGAACGATTCTATTCAGTCATCGTTGGTCCCGTTCTTGCGGAATCTTTTTCCGGCCGCAGCGATGTCGGAGATTTGATTTTTTACCGGATTCTGATATTCACGGTACACTCGTGAAATGGTCGTACGGGAGAATCCCCACTTCCTAGCTACCTGGGAGATGCTGGGTTCCATCACTCGTGCATCGACTGTAACATCAAACTCACTTAAACCTTGATAATCTGCCATTGTAGCAGCAGTAATCGATCTATCAAATGTGTCAGACACTTGTCTTATATAGGCGTTGCCGACCGCAGCACCGTATTCTACCTTTTTATGTATCTCTGTATTTGAATACGAATACCTATACTAGTTTCTTTGCCGCTTCAGTGTATTATAGCTCTGTAGCTGGAACATTGAAAGAAACGTCCAAAAATTAAGGTATGTTGTGAAAACAAAATAAAATGCCTTCCGTAACTGTTCTGTCATCACACAAAGAATTTTGGTGATTGCGGCAGTTTTTAAATGAAAACATAAGTTTTGTCAGCAACCTTCTTGCTGATATGATGCAGCCCGCTACGAATTCATCGCTGGAGCCAGCCTCTCCGTCTTAGAGTTGCACTTCTACAGCCTCAATTATTTGCTCGATGTATTCCAATGTCTGTCTTCACCTTCAGTCATCACCCTCTACAGCTCCATCTAGTGCCATATATGTTGTTCCGTGAAGTCTTAATACATGTAGTATCTCTTTCTCCGTTCTTCTTGTCAGTGTTTTTCATATTTTCCTTTCTTCGCCGATTCTGTGGATAACCTCCTCATCCCCTTACCTCATTATTCTACCTAATTTTAAACACCCTTCTATAGCACCAAAGCTTAAACTTTTCGAATCTCTACATTTTCGGTTTTCCCACAGTCTGTCACTCGTTACCATACAGTGCTACGCTCCAGATGTACATTCCTAGAAATTTCTTCCGCAGATTAACGCCATTTTTTCATAGTACCAGACTTCTCTTGGCCAAGAACGCCCTCTTTGTTTATATTAATCTGCTTTGTATGCCCTCCTTGCTTCATTTATCATGTGGAATTTTGTTTTCAAGATAGCAGAATTCCTTCATTTCATCTGCCTTGTGGTTCGCAATTTTGATAATCTCACTTCTGCTCCTCCTCATTACTTACGTATTTCTTAGGTTAAATTGTCCTGTAATCCTTTCTTTCACTGAGGATAACACTGTCATCAACGAATCGTACCATTGATATCCTTTCACCCTGAAATTTAATCCCACTCTTGAATCTAGCTTTTATTTGTTTCATTGCTCCTTCGGTGTGGAGACTGAAGAGAACACCCGAGCACTTCGTTCTTGGTCTTCCATTCTTATTTTTCCCATTGACTCATACACATATTGTGTATTTCCCGACTTTTCCTACAGCTTATTCCTATTTTTCTCAGAATTTAGAACTTATTACACCACTTTACATTGACGAACGCTTTTTCCAGACCTTCAAGTCCTTTGAATGTTCCTTGATTTTTCTTTAGTCTTGCTTCCGTTACCAGTCTCAGCGTCAGAACAGCCTCTCTGGTGGCCTTACCTTTCGTACAGCCACACTGATCCTTGCCGAGCAGCTCCTCTTATTTCTTATCCATTATTCTCTTTGTTTTTCTTTTCGGCAAATTGCATGCATGACACGTTCAACTGACTGTGCAATTGTTCTCGCACTTCAGCTGCCCTTGGTATCTTCGATATTGTGTGGATGACATTTTCTCCGAAAGTCTGATGGTATGTTTCCAGACTCATAGATTCTAGAGACAGATGTTGTGTGTAATGTTAACTCGTCGTATCCTGTATCTTATCAAATTGTTTTGTATGTATTTATGTGTCTGTCAATGCAAATACAAAGAAATGAAATAAAAATGTATGTATCCCCATGGTTTATATGAGTTCTGTATTATGCATATGTAACAGATAGTGATTTGATCCAACAGGAAAAGTTTAATTTGTGCAAATTGTTCTTAAGACGGAAGCGCCAAATGAAAGTGGAGGAGTGATTGCAGCGACATGGACTTGTGAAGATATATAGCAGTGACGTGTCGTTTAATAGAGGAAAGGAGTGATATTTTTGCGTTAAGGAGGCAGTTTTCTTTATAGCAGTAGTTGACAACTATGTCGTATAAAAAAAGTGACAGAAGTGAGACTGTGGAAAACTGTTTCATTAGAACACTGAAAATGACAAAACGAAGAAGTAGCCAGCCAGTTACCATAGCAGCATTTTTGCAGTTAAATACCAAAATTTTAAGACGAGGCACCGCTTTTGGGATTGTCATAAAAGAAGAGGAGATGTAAGATTTCGAGAACCTAAAATTCAGCAGAAGATCTACGCAGAAGAACAGATGACTATCAATATAATGGGATGACTACAATGAAAATTTGTGAGAGACCGGGAACCTAACCCAGAAAACCTGCGGACACTCCTGATACAATTATCCTTGCGTACGATATTAAACATCAACGGATGTGACTGTTCAGTTATAGATCGAAACTAGTTGCGATATGTCAAGATATAAATTAAGAGCGAAAATTTTGTCTGGCTCAGGTGTTCGCAAACGATTATACTGTATATGACTTAAGTCAAAACCAAGGTGTTCAACAATGCTGTTCTCAGTTAAATGAGTTTCCAGTACAGTTGTAAATTTTAATTTATTTTTCGTTTTTTGTTCTTGTTGTTGTTGTGTATGTAATCTGGTTGCCCATTCTTAACTTTCGTATGTAGTAACCTGAACCTGAATAATGCATGTGAATACCATTTGATAAAAATAGTCGCCAAATCTATCTGAAAATGGGTAACTGTAATCTACTTAACGCTTACCAAAACTAAATCGAAAACGTAAAACTATATATTAAGTAAGCTGTCCTGTGAGATTGTGTATTGTGCAGTGCTACAATGCGTGACGTCACAGTGCTTGTCTTACGGTTCCGGCGCACAAAGCTAACAGAATAAAAATTCCGCATAAAATTACAAATCGGATTTTGAAAGAATAACTATCCAAAACACTTCTCTAATGCTCTTTACATTTATGTACGCAGGCTGATTAAATAAAATTCAGAACACTAAACTATATACACGTGAACAGACTGCATTCGAGGAGTAAGAATGTCTGCATAGGAAATAAGATCTGAATTGAACTTTGCTTAAGTAAATCTCATAATTTGAAATGCAAATCTTGACTATGAACGATTTTACTGTGTACTGTTAAGCTGGTTCTGACAAATTTTCACGACTTACCTTGTGGCAACGGAAGCTCGGCAACGCTCGAAAGTGATGAACAATAAAGTGTAACGCAATAGCGAACCAGCTAAAGATGAACGTTGCCAGATGCAATGCAAGGAAAAAACAGCTGTGCTAAGCACATCGTGCTTCAAGTTTGAGCGATGCGGCAACACACGATTAGAAAATACAACTTTCGTTAGGAGACTTTGGCAGAAACTGAATTTACTGACTGATGTAGAAGAGACTAGCATTCAGAAACTGTATTGTGAAACTTTGGTTCCTGAACAACTGCAACAATTTTTGCAAAATTAATTTCTTATAAAAATTATTATTGCGCCATATAATATGTTACTGAAATGCTAAAGGAGTGGTGAATTTGCAACTCTGAGACCAAGCTACGTAAGCGGATAATTTTCTTTAATCATGTGTCGACAATCAAACTAACTGCCCCGTCCAATAAAGAAAAATAATGCTGAAAAATTTGCCCTTCTCGAACTTATCATGAATACCGCGAGGTAACAATACCGTGAGAACGATACCTAAACGTCTTCACACTTTTCAAGTCAGATCTAACAAGATCATACACCGTGTCCATAAATTACGTTTACAACTTAAGACTTTAACACCTCTAAAAATATACTACATACTAACCAATGGTTTTCAACAAGTGATGAGATAACTCATAAAGTTTTGCTTCCATAGTCATAGACGTCAATGTGTGCACCCTTAGTGGCACGGATAATGTCTAGTCGTAATTCCGTTTCCTCCGCATACAATTCAAGATCTTCAGGGTGTTCAAATGCATTGCGAATGGATGCCTTCGAGTCCTGTAGGTCTCTAACTTTTGTTCGGCACATCAGATATTTACAAAACCCCACAGGAAAAAGTCTACTGGAGTAATGCCAGGTGATCGTAGGGGCCAACTAATTGGACCGTCTCGTCCAGTCCACCTATCTGGAAACTTTTCATCTAGAAATCGACGGACATTTAGGGACTAGTGGGGTGGTATCCCATCCTGTTGGAATATCAGGATGGACGTGTTACAATTGTGATGCAGCAAACTCTTGTAACATGCCCAGATAAACGCCACCGTTCGCGACAGACTCGATGAAAAGAATGGACCAGTGATGTAATTGTGCATCAGTCCACACCAGACATCGACCTTGGGACTGACTCTTTCCATTTCACGGGCAACATGAGGATGCTGTGAACCACATATACGAACGTTATGACGATTCAGTTTGTCGGATACATGAAACGTTGCCTCATCGGAGAAACAAATATTTTCCAAAAAGTCATTGTTTGCGTTTCCCCCTCCCCCTCTCTTGCCTAGCAAGTCCGTCGCGAAACTGTTCGCGCTGATATTTGTCGGTAGGTTTTAATGTCTGAAGCACCTGCACCTTGTAGGGCTACAGCCGTAACCTCTCATCCAAGACATTGTGCACCGCTGATCATCTCATTTTCAACTCTCTGGCCTCCGCAGGCGCCGATTTTGTCAGACTCCTATCAAACGCCTATCATATCTTGTACAGCTGGCGTCTGATACAAAGGGGCAAACGCCCCCTTTTTATTGGAAACACTACATGACCCATAAATGGCGTTTTCCCCCTACAGAGTAGTTAGCCGGGATGGTGATTACCTTCCATACCATGATCGGAAGTGTTTTTGCACTTGGGTATCGGAGTTTGTCTGTATGAGCCAGGCCACACAATGAATTTTCTAACAGGTTTTATAAAGTCAATTCGGCATAAAAATGTTCAAATGTGTGTGAATTCCTAAGGTACCAACCAGCTGAGGTCATCGGTCCCTAGACTTACACACTACTCAAACTAACTTATACTAAGAACAACACACACACCCATGCCCTAGGGAGGACTCGAACCTCCGGCGGGAGGGGCGGCGCTATCCGTGAAAAGGCGCCTCAAACCGCGCGGCCACTCCGCGCGGCAATTCGGAATAAAAATTGCGTCACCTGGAAGGTAAAAAAACGCTTTATAGGTTGTCTTATGACATGCTGAAAACCATTTGTAAGTATCTGGTACAGTTTTAAAGTTTATTTAAATCTTAATTTGAAAATATAATTTACGCACAACCTCTTTCCGAAAAGCAATATGCTCTGCTTTTGAATATCTGTGTTTTCTTAGGTATTTCAGGCCTGTAAGCAGCTTGACCAATACCTCCTCTCTAACGCACTTCTCACTGAATCCTACACTGGCAACGACACGCTACTGACAACCGAAGATCACATTGGTTTTACTGAGAACCTCTGTGGCGTATCGTATCGACTATATGAAGGCATCAATTTGAAAAATATCCAGAGTACAAATGAAGTGTGACACATCGAACAAAAAGAGAGGTCAATTCACGTTCATTGAACATGAAAAGCCAGCCGGTGTGGCCTAGCGGTTCTAGGCGCTTCAGTCTGGAACCGTGCGACCGCTACGGTCGCAGGTTCGAATCCTGCCTCGGGCATGGATGTGTGTGATGTCCTTAGGTTAGTTAGGTTTAAGTAGTTCTAAGTTCTAGGGGACTGACGACCTCAGAAGTTAAGTCCCATAGTGCTCAGAGCCATTTGAACCATTTTGATAGCGATGTGCACATATACAGGTGACTGGAGGACCGAGTACACAAGGTGCAAAAGGGCAGTGCATTGGCGGAGCTGTCATTTGTACTTCGGTGATTCATGTGAAAGGGTTTCCGACGTGATTATGGCCACACAACGGGAGTTAACAGATTTTCAACGCGGCTTGGCTGTTGGAGCGAGGCTAGGAGATGTTCCATTTCGAAAATCGTCAGGAAATTCAGTATCTGAAGCTGCACAGTGTCGAGAGTGTGCCGATAATACCAGATTCAGGCATTACCTCTCACCACGGACAACGCAGTGGGCGAAGGCGTTCACTTAACGAGCAAGAGCAACGGCGTTTGCGTAGAGTTGTCAGCGCTGACAGACAGGCAACAGTGCATCGGTAGCCGCAGAAATCGGTGATGGACGTATGACGAACGTATCTGTTAGAACGGTGCGGCTTCGTTTGGCGTTAATGGGTTACGGCAGCAGACAACCGGCGCGAGCGCCTTTGCTAACAGCACAACGCCACCTGCAGCACCTCTCCTGTGCTCGTGACCATATCAGTTGGGCCCTAGAGGACTGGAAAACCGTGGTCTGGTCACATGAGTCTCAATTTCAGTTTGTAAGAGCTGGTGGTAGGGTCTGATTGCGGCGCAGACCCCACAAAGCCATGGACCCAAGTTGTGAACCAGACACTGTGCAAGCTGGTGGTGGCACCAATGTGGTGTGGGCTGTGTTTACATGGCATGGACTGGGTTCTCTGGCCCAACTGAACCTATCATTGACTGGTATTAGTTATGTACTGCTACTTGGAGCCATCTGCAGCCATTCATGAACTTCAGGTTCCCAAACAACGATGTGCCTTGTCACTGGGTCACAGTTATCCGCGATTGGTTTCAAGATCATTCTGGACAATTCGAGCGAATGATCTGGCCACTCAGATCGTACGACAAGACTCTCATCGAACATCTACAGGACGTAATTGGAATGTCAGTTCGTGCACAAATTCCTGCGCTGGCAACAGTTTCGCAGAGGTACCATGGCTCAGTATTTCTTGAGTCCATGCCATGTCCAGTTGCTGCACATGCTGGGCAAACGGAGGTCCGACACGATGTTAGGAGGTATCCAATAACTTGTCACCTCAGTGTATACAGGGTGGTCCATTGATCGTGACTGGGCCAATTATCTCACGAAATAAGGGTCAAACGAAAAAACTACAAAGAACGAAACTTGTCTAGCTTGAAGGGGGAAACCAGATGGCGCTATGGTTGGCCCGCTAGATGGCGCTGCCATAGCTCAAACGGATTCAACTGCGTTTTTTAAATAGGAACCCCCATTTTTTATTACATATTCGTGTAGTACGTAAAGAAATATGAATGTTTTCGTTCGAGCACTTTTTTCGCTTTGTGATAGATGGCGCTGTAATAGTCACAAACACATGGCTCACAATTTTAGACGAACATTTGGTAACAGGTAGGTTTCTTAAATTAAAATACAGAACGTAGGTACGTTTGAACATTTTATTTTGTTTGTTCCAATGTGATATATGTACCTTTGTGAACCTGTCATTTGGCCGGCCGAAGTGGCCGTGCGGTTAAAGGCGCTGCAGTCTGGAACCGCAAGACCGCTACGGTCGCAGGTTCGAATCCTGCCTCGGGCATGGATGTTTGTGATGTCCTTAGGTTAGTTAGGTTTAACTAGTTCTAAGTTCTAGGGGACTAATGACCTCAGCAGTTGAGTCCCATAGTGCTCAGAGCCATTTGAACCATTTTTGAACCTGTCATTTCCGAGAACGCATGCTGTTACAGCGTAATTACATGAATAAGATATCGGCCTTTTCCGCATTTGGTAAACGGTCAATTTTAACACGGGTAATGTATCACGAAGTAAATACCGTCCGCACTGGCGGAATGTTACGTGATACCACGTACTTATATGTTTGTGACTATTAAAGCGCCATCTATCACAAAGCGAAAAAAGTGGTCCAATTAAACATTCATATTTCTTTACGTACTACACAAATATGTAATAAAAAATGGGGGTTCCTATTTAAAAAACGCAGCTGATATCCGCTTGACCTATGGCAGCGCCATCTAGCGGGCCAACCATAGCACCATCTGGTTTCCCCCTTCACGCTAGACGAGTTTCGTTCTTTGTAGTTTTTTCGTTTGATGTTTATTTCGTGAGATATTTGGTCCTGTCACTATCAATGGACCAACCTGTATGATCCACCGGACACGTCTGAAAGAACAGACTCTACAGACACCGGATATTTCCAACAGCGCACTCTGCTCCCACGTAATTCGCGCTGACGGTAGAAGCTGCGGTGTCGGTTTTGCGGCGCGCCGGACATCATCCGCATTTGAGATAGCGCCTCTCAGTCCACGAAAACGTACCGACGGGCCGGCGGCTGCCAAGGCGCTGCGTGGCAGATATTAGGAGCCGAGACACGGCCGGCCTGGCCGACGTCTCGCGGTTCTCCCAGAGGACCGCGCCGGCGGCACGCGCAATCACACCGGGAGCGACGGCCCTGTCATCTCTCTGAAAGGTAGTGGTCTGCCAGTTCAGTTCTGTGGATCCTCCCGCTGCCCCCCCCCCCCCCCCCCCCTGTCGGGATGTCTCTCCGTGACGCACTGCCGTCCCACCGCAAGTATCACGGCTGGTCGTTAAACGCGGGACATTATGAAAGAAATCACACTGCTGGCCATTAAATTTACAACACCACGGAGGACGCGTGCAAACCAACGTGAACCTGGCATGCTTGGATATGCAGATGATTAGCATTTCACCGCACTTGCACAAAGTGGGGATGGGAAAAACCGACCGGTTACAACGGACACCGGTATTTTAGTTCTGTACAACCGGTATTTTTCTGTACTTACTTGGTCCCCGATATAACAGATATTTTTTATTCATTACTGGTAATCATGTGTAAAGCGGATGTATCAATCTGCCACAGCATTGGTGCTAAAATTATTTGTATTTTTAAATAAGACCTTTTTCTTGAAGGTGACTTTGCTAGAACTTTTTGTGGCTTCTGAAAGATTGATGTCGTCTTTCAGTGATATTGTCCCTGATGAAACACATTATAGAACAAGTATTTGTGAACAGACTGGCTAGTTAATGTCGACCAATGGATTTTAATTCATTATTTAAATTTCAACTACTGTCATATAATTGTCCCTGGTAAATGTTATTTTATCTACAATCTAAATTGTTTACCTAAATGTTTTTAAAAACAGTTTTAGGTTTTGTCAGGAAAAATCAGTAACGTTGAGAGGCACCCACTTGCCTTTCTCATACTGTGGCATCAAGCAGTCAGGCCTGCAAGATGTGTGGTTTGCCAAGCGAGTGGAATCTTCCTTAATTTATCGAGCAACATGAATTCTCGTATCTTACTATTTAGTTACAAATTATCCTCCTGTATGAATAATACGCAACGGAAACACGCATCTGACTATCAGTGATTTATAGAACTCTGACTGTACACTACGCACTGGCAATACCACATTTACCTTTTGTCTTTGATTTAACGGCTTTTATATAAATTCGGGACATTACGATAACATACAATTTAATGAAAAAGGCCACCAATCTCTTTCTTTTCACTATTTGATTTATTCCTAAACACACAAATTCTACAACCTACAACAAAATCACATGAGAAATTCCGCCCAGCGGGCATGGCTTTACGTTAGTGAATCTCTATACTATGGTCTCGTAATCTATTTACCGCAACAGTGCACTCCCTGGATCGGATGGTGGATCTTTTATTATACCTCACACTTCGCCTCTCACAATAATCCTCACGAAACTTTCCTCCAGATCGAGCGATACAGAAGGAACAGGCATACCCACAAATCTTTCGAAACTACCTTGCTACTCCCATGCAAAACACACATACCCAAATTACAAGACATACACAACACAACAATATGAAATATTACACAAAGAACGGTTACAACTTCATCACTTTCCGCTTTCCCACTTCAATCAATATTTATCCCAGTTTCACACGACACTGCCCCACTTTGTAATTCTACTTTCCTACTGTGAACTCTGGAGATAAACGCACGTCTTCCTGTGCAATGCAAGCCAAGTGGCGTTGCTGGAAAAACGGCCGACTCACCTTGATTCTCTCTCAGGGTTTAAATTCAGCGTCACACGGAATGATATTTCTTAAATACTTCAACTTATGATACACACGCTATTTCTTAAATATTTCAGCTTATTGTACGCACGCTATTAATTCTTAAATATTTCAGCTTATTGTACACACGCTATTAATTCTTAAATATTTCAGCTTAAGCTCACGGAAGTATCTCAACTTACAACTACACGTGGGCTCTTTGTGACCGTTGGTTTACTACAATCCCCTTAAAATTACCTGCCTCACTTTGTAATTTTCCCCACAAAAGGTCCTGTGAAAGAGAAAGTATTAATTCTAACTACTCTTAAATATTCCACATCCATACCATGCCTCCACTCTTTCATCACGGAGCACAACAAAAAAAAAACACAGGTCTTTACAGCAGAAGGTTCAGCGGCAGAGTGCTGAAACATGGCCGTATTCTGATTCTCTCGCACCTCTCTCGAAGTGGGAGAAGCACCTTGCTACCTTATTGGTCAGCCACATTTCAGACGCTCAAAGCTCTGGTAACTTCCATCTCTTTGGTCTCACCAAAGGTAGCCAAAGGATCGACTCAAAGATGATCATATATTCCGATTCACTATCTGTGGTTAGCAGGCGACCATACATTCATTCCTTTCACAGATCTCACCAAACTGGATGTAGGGATTTATTTTGAGGGAGTGCACATGTGATCAATTAAATAAATAAATTGTCATTCTTTCCCACACTGGTATCCGGCTTCGCTGTATTAGTTGAAATTGAGTTACTTTTACACAAAAAATGTGTTGTTCTGACAAGAATTTCGTACCTATTTTCAATGTTGGGCGGTACTGTACCCTTTCACCACCGGCTACCCATGCAGAAAAAATGGCACGGTACTATCCTTGCAATGCGAGGGTAGTTCCGAACATTTTTTTTTTTTAAGAAAATTGTATTAAAACAAACGTAGCAATTCATCAAAATAACCAGGAGGAGACCTTAGCCCCTGGTGACCTCAAACTGACGACCAAATGTTGTTACTTTACCAAATTGGCAGTTGTTGCATTATTGTACTCTCCACAATCCGGAGTAACGTACACATACAAATTTACAACAATCTACATGACAAATAAAACATCACATCATAGAAATGAAAAAATAATCTTGAGATAAAATTTTGCTTTAGTTACTGGGATCTTCGTTATTTTTATGAGTAATCCAAATTTCACTAATTCTAAGACAAAAAAAAAATACTTTCTCTGTTGTCACACATATAGACGACAAGAACTTGCATTTCGACTAGCCTTCGTTACACTTTAATGTGAAATGTCACCACTGTGATAATAAAAAATAAGTGGCTTCAGTCAAAACACCAACAAGATTATTACTATGGACGACATCAAAATACATCAGTTAATTCCGATATTTGTTGTGCAATGCAAACTCTTGTCCCCTGTGACAACCTTACTGATCAATGCTACATGAACCGCTACGTTAGTATTACGCCACTGGCTTATAATTAGAGCATCATTGTACCAAATATTCTGATAAACATGCTACGTGAACTTGATAACCCAGAACAGACAAAAAACAAACACTAACTATTCTAAAGACAAATGTTGATGAAATACAATTACACTTGCTGTCCCTTCAGGAATGAAACACATAAAAAAAACATTTACACAATTACAAATACATTATTTCCTATCTTGCGAGTCACACGGAAACCTTTCATTCTGTGATTTTCTTGTGGTCAAAAAGTTGCTGATAGTTTTCCTAGAAACACTGTCTCGGTGTCAAAGCTCTCCCATGGTTACCCGGAGGAAAGTCTTTAAGTCACTCAAATCGGCATTTTGAACACGCACCGAACAGTAAACTGTATCTCACATTAAACACAAATGTCATAGTCACTGTCAGAGTACCATCCACACGAATCTGTTCGTCCAAAAAAAATGGCCCTACAACTACTATTACCCACGGTTCTGTCCTTTCAGTTCATGGTGTAATTAAAAGTCGTAAGTTTCAACAAACAGCACTTATTCCCGCACCAGTTCAAGAAATGTCTCCTACTACAGACGCAAATGTCAATGTCCCACTCTAGTTTCTTGCCTTCATACAATAATTGTTCACCAAACGACAACTGTCCTCTTTAAGTATACCAAGTGTCCCACATGCAATTCACAAAGCACACTTAACAAGTCACTGCCAAAAGTTTATGGATCCCACCATTCAGTGGTCAAGACAAAACAAAACGATCGTCCTGTCTGCTAAAGACAAAATCTTTTCCACCACTCACAACGTGGAAACACCAGTCCTTCACTTTCCACATTATGGAAAGTCGCAGTCATCTTGTTTCACGGCTCCACAGTCCAGTACTAGTTATTAGCTGCTGGTAAAAAAAATGCTCGCCGGGCTCTGCCGCGCCTCGTCCATTCTGCAGTAGCGCCGCTGCGCGCGCCGTTGAGCAGAAGAAACCACCCGCTGTTGCCTCCGCGGGATACCTCCCCCAGTCGTAAGGGTGGCGGAACTTATGAATGGCCAGTGGTACGTGCGTGTCGCCCCAGGCCGTTGACCTGCTGTAGCGGGCGCGTGGAGTGTACCCCGTCCGACAGTGGAGTGGGGAGTGCCGCGGCTCTGTCGCCTGTCGCCATGGCATCGTCAGCTCGGCCCGCTAGCGGTATGGGCGTTACGACACCCAATCAGTTAGCCTTCCGTGCATCTCGCAACATTACAGACAAAAGGAAATTCTTACATTAAAATTATACACCCTAGTTTTCTACACATACAACATCAACATTTATCTCTTTTCTATAGACAGCCCACACTCGTTCTATTCATTGTACCTGTCGTCCCTCATACAAAACATGAAAGTGTAAAAAAAAAAACAAAAGGAATAATAAACAATCTATACAGCTCATAATTACAATATCAAATAGTAGGCTACTCTAACATCCTATCACAGTGAAAATATTAGAAACTTTATCCTAAAACTACAATATACAATGAACTTTTGTGCTTGTGACACACTGAAATTAATACCCCTTGAAAGTGTTCTAACAAAAAAATAAGAAATAATCTACACAGCTCACAATTACCTACCACTGGTTATTAAATATTAAACTACTTTAACATCCTAACACAACAAACATTTTAGAAACTGTTGACTCTAAATCTACAACATACAATGCACCTTTGTGCTTGTGACAGATTGAAATTAATACCACTTGAAAGTGTTCTAACAAAAAAATAAGAAATAATGTATACAGCTCACAATTACCTACCACAGGTTATTAAACTACTTTAACATCCTAACACAATAAACATTTTAGAAACTGGTGACTCTAAATCTACAACATACAATGCACCTTTGTGTTTGTGACAGACTGAAATTAGTATCTCTTTATACATTTTACATTTTATTATATATAACAACATTTCTAGGACATGTATGAACCATCCACATGATGTCTAATCCTGACCTGCCATCGAGGTTCATCCCAATCAAACAATACACTATAATGTTTTAGTTACAGATCGGTAGGATCCCCTTTACAGGAGTGGGCGCATTGATCACACTACACTACGACTCTCACTCACCAGACATCACATTTTCCTTCTCATTCAATCCATTAATACACTAACAGAATAGGTCTAGAAGTCAGTTAACCTTAACACCACCACACTCACGACAACATACCATACCTTTTCTCCCTTATACTCAACCACATAACACATGAAGCTGTTCCGGAGATAGCTTTCCAGTCTCCGAATTCGTCCTTTCACTCTGGCACCTCTCTCCATCGGCTTACCTCCGCATTCACTTCATGCTAAATATCAACTTAGAATTGCGACATTTCATCTAAGAAACAAAAATACACAAATTATTCAACCTGCAAAATAACTGTACACATTCTTGGTACCGTTTTGATTAGTTATCCTGGTACCAGGCTTCAACAACAACAACAATAAATATTATTTTTGCCAAATCGCAAATGTTATGCTAAGAATTAGATCTTACACTTATATTACATCTTACGTCAGTTTTCCACAACGTTCACCATCTGGATCTCATACTCCCTTTATGTCCTTTCACATTGTGCAGTTGTCCTCATCTCTTCATTCGTATTTCGGCTCTCCGTCCGTCCATTACTCCATCATTTCCTGGTCTTCCTTCGCCATTCGCATCAATCTCTATTGCAGCATACACAGGTCTCTCTGTAACATACTTCTAAGACATCTCCACATTATTCAATTCTACTCACCTTTATTTACCACTGTTTCATCACGTCGAATCTCTATTTATTAATCACACTGCTTCACGTCGCTTCTTCCCTTACCTATCACCTTTATCCACTACTATTTATCACGTCGCTTCTCTATCTACCATCTTTATTCCCTCATAAATCATCACGTCGTTTCTGCTTGATCCTTATTCATACGACAAAAAATACGTACATACACCACTCTGTCGACTCCTGTTCATGACTCATTTGACCAGTCTATTCCGTCATACTTCCTGACATCCCGCCTGAAAATTCTTATGTTCGATTTGACCCTGCACAACGTTACACACTACAAATAAATACACTGACTATACCATTAAATTGCCTACTTTAGATCTATCCTTAACTTTTCCATAATTTGATGTTAGAAATGTGATGAAGCCCACGAGATTGTTTTCCCTTGCTCGTCTCAATCAGTACAGCATTTTCATGGACAATCCGCCTCACTCTGAACGGTACACTATACACAGTAAAGAATTTGCTAGTTAGGAATCTAAGTTTACATGAAAATTAAATGTGTGCAGAGAATATACAAGCTGGGAGAGATGGGACAGCCCAAGTGTTAGAAACTTTGGTGCTAGTGGCCTCTTTCCAGAACACCAGATTCCGAACAACCATACACAGCACTTCATTATAACTGTCACCACGACAATGACATCAGATGGCATCTAATTTAAAAACTTCGATTACAATGTTGACTCTTTGCATTACGTGTTAAGTACCTGCAATAGTCCAATCGCACTAATTAAACTGGACTTATTGGCATTATTACGTAACATTTTTTTGCAACTGGTTTCTTTGAGGAAACAGTCCTTTTTACATTACTGTTCGAAATAAAAATTCGCAAATTTTGCTCTGAGAGACCAGCCTAACAGATTCCATTACTGGTGTTTTATTCTCTGATCAGAAGTATGGTATTTGCACTCCTACATATCAGTAGAGTATGTCCGCTACATAGACAATTTTCAGCGCCAGCTGCATGTGTTTTAAGGCAAGATGCTAAGGGCTGATATGTTGGATTTGTTTCTCCTATCCATCAATCTATTATGACAAGAAAGAAATACCAGGATTCCATGCTCTCCTGTCATTCTGATAGTTTCTGCCGTTCCTATCCTCGACTCTGTCTGACCTATGAGTCGTGTCTCCGTTCACGATATTGCTCTCATTACCCAATTCTTGTAACAAGTGCTGAAATGACGCAGAATCGTCTAAGCCTCTGCCTGCTATCGCTATATCTCTGCGCAATCTCACTGGCAACTTCGTCGTACAGATCCTAATGAGCTCCCCAGGTTCGTATGGCACATCCAAATATCTATTTCGTCTCAGCATTTCCTGATAGCACGCCACTGGATCTCTTATACTACCTTCGTTACAATTTGGCATCATCAATATGCTTTGCTTAACCTGGTCCTGCTTACTTTTCGACCAGAATTCATTTAAAAACTTGTCACAAAATATCTTGTAGCTACTACAGTCATTAATAACTTCCTGCATTTTCGCTCTAGCCTCGTCCCTCAAATGGTTGCACACAAACTTCATTTTGAGGAGCGGTCCCCACGATGCAGGTAATGAATCTTGAAATTGAGACAGCCACAGACATGGATGTTGGTAGTCATCAGGATCCGGAAAACAAGTGAACTTTAGTACCGACACGAAGTGCCTCCTACATTCTTCTTCCGCATTTATGTTTTCTGACCTTGGGCTATACCCAGTTGGATTTGCCACCTGTTTTATCCGACATAACCGTTCTTCTAACTCTCTGAGTTCGTCTTTCTCTTTCTGCCTATTTCCTTTTTTTGAATTTATCTCAGTCTCCCTCTGCAATCTACCTGGTGGTGTGTCACCTCCGCTACTGCATGCTAATCGCAACTGTGCTAGCTCTTCCCTATGTTTCCCATTTATTTCTAATTGCGCCTCTTTAAACTGTAATAGTGATTGTATCTCTTCCTGCTCGGCATAAACCTCTCGCTGCGTACTGTCAGAGCCTGTCTCGCCTCTTACACTGACCTTTTCTACCTCTGCACTAATTGTATTCATTCTGACCACTACCTCCGCAACTTCATCCCTGTATTTATTTAGCGCCACTTCCTGCTGGGTGACTTGAGCTTCCACGCTGTCTAATGCCCCTTGTTTATCCGCAAGTAAGTCCTTCACTACCTCTTTGATTCGCTCATCTGGCAACACGTCCCTACGTTCTGTGATATCCCTCTCTATTGCAATTATTCGTACCTCCAAATTATTGGTTTTTTCTTTCACGGCGTCACATACTTGCTTCAACGCACCCAGATTCTTCTCCCCCTCATCTAACCGATTATTAACTGCGGACAGACGCTCATCGATAACTGTGTGTAGCTTCCTCATTGCCTCTTTATTTCCCTTATCAATTGCCTCCAATCTTTCCTTATTTGCTTCCAATCTCTCCTTAGTCTCCCTATCTCTCTCCTTAGCCTCCCTATCTCTCTCCTTAGCCTCCCTATCTCTCTCCTTAGCCTCCCTATCTCTCTCCTTATTCTCCCTATCTCTCTCCTTATTATCTCTATTGATTGCTTCTAATCTTTCGTTAGTTGCTTCAAATCTTTCCTTAGTCTCCCTATTCATCGCTTTATTATCTCTACTCATCGCTTCTAATCTTTCGTTAGTCTCCCTACTCATCGCTTGCAAAAACTGCAGTATCACATCGTTATTTCCTACTTTCGACGCGCTCACCCCGTTCGCCTGAGAAACGGTAGCTTCGCTAAGGGTAGCTTCACTTTCACTGAATACCAGACCTAGTCCCGAGCCCGCGTCGTCGGGAAAAGCCCGCGTTTGTGGACAAAGCCCGCCGCATAAAGGTTCCCCTTGCAGCGGTCCACTGAACAATACAGCCCCTTTGGAGCGTTTGTCTTTCTCGCTCATTAACCCATGGTCAACAGCTACTTCCTGCTGCACTGCTACGTCCACCCCAGAATCGCTATTCTCCATGGTGGCTACACTTTTCGACTGCGACCTAGTTACTACGGACATTACGCAAAAAAAATTATGAAACGATCTTCCAGCCTTGTGCGATATAGCAATTAATTACATAAAATAAAATAAAAGATCCTCACCAATCCAGAAAGAATTTGCAAACAGAAAAAATTTTACTTCTTAACGCTATCACAATACATTCCATAAAAAAAATCTTAACAGCAAACCCTAACAACAAAATATCCTAACAAAAACGATCCTGGCAAAGGAATCCTGGCAACAAATTAAATATCCAGGTAACAAAATTATCGTGGCAAAAAACGGAATCCTGGCAACAAATTAAATATCCTGGTAACAAAATTATCGTGGCAAAAAACGGAATCCTGGCAACAAATTAAATATCCAGGTAAAATTATCGTGGCAAAAAATGGAATCCTGGCAACAAATTAAATACCCAGGTAACAAAATTATCGTGGCAAAAAAAACGGAATCCTGGCAGGGTCGAAATTATGAGAGGCACCCACTTGCCTTTCTCATACTGTGGCATCAAGCAGTCAGGCCTGCAAGATGTGTGGTTTGCCAAGCGAGTGGAATCTTCCTTAATTTATCGAGCAACATGAATTCTCGTATCTTACTATTTAGTTACAAATTATCCTCCTGTATGAATAATACGCAACGGAAACACGCATCTGACTATCAGTGATTTATAGAACTCTGACTGTACACTACGCACTGGCAATACCACATTTACCTTTTGTCTTTGATTTAACGGCTTTTATATAAATTCGGGACATTACGATAACATACAATTTAATGAAAAAGGCCACCAATCTCTTTCTTTTCACTATTTGATTTATTCCTAAACACACAAATTCTACAACCTACAACAAAATCACATGAGAAATTCCGCCCAGCGGGCATGGCTTTACGTTAGTGAATCTCTATACTATGGTCTCGTAATCTATTTACCGCAACAGTGCACTCCCTGGATCGGATGGTGGATCTTTTATTATACCTCACACTTCGCCTCTCACAATAATCCTCACGAAACTTTCCTCCAGATCGAGCGATACAGAAGGAACAGGCATACCCACAAATCTTTCGAAACTACCTTGCTACTCCCATGCAAAACACACATACCCAAATTACAAGACATACACAACACAACAATATGAAATATTACACAAAGAACGGTTACAACTTCATCACTTTCCGCTTTCCCACTTCAATCAATATTTATCCCAGTTTCACACGACACTGCCCCACTTTGTAATTCTACTTTCCTACTGTGAACTCTGGAGATAAACGCACGTCTTCCTGTGCAATGCAAGCCAAGTGGCGTTGCTGGAAAAACGGCCGACTCACCTTGATTCTCTCTCAGAGTTTAAATTCAGCGTCACACGGAATGATATTTCTTAAATACTTCAACTTATGATACACACGCTATTTCTTAAATATTTCAGCTTATTGTACGCACGCTATTAATTCTTAAATATTTCAGCTTATTGTACACACGCTATTAATTCTTAAATATTTCAGCTTAAGCTCACGGAAGTATCTCAACTTACAACTACACGTGGGCTCTTTGTGACCGTTGGTTTACTACAATCCCCTTAAAATTACCTGCCTCACTTTGTAATTTTCCCCACAAAAGGTCCTGTGAAAGAGAAAGTATTAATTCTAACTACTCTTAAATATTCCACATCCATACCATGCCTCCACTCTTTCATCACGGAGCACAACAAAAAAAAACACAGGTCTTTACAGCAGAAGGTTCAGCGGCAGAGTGCTGAAACATGGCCGTATTCTGATTCTCTCGCACCTCTCTCGAAGTGGGAGAAGCACCTTGCTACCTTATTGGTCAGCCACATTTCAGACGCTCAAAGCTCTGGTAACTTCCATCTCTTTGGTCTCACCAAAGGTAGCCAAAGGATCGACTCAAAGATGATCATATATTCCGATTCACTATCTGTGGTTAGCAGACGACCATACATTCATTCCTTTCACAGATCTCACCAAACTGGATGTAGGGATTTATTTTGAGGGAGTGCACATGTGATCAATTAAATAAATAAATTGTCATTCTTTCCCACACTGGTATCCGGCTTCGCTGTATTAGTTGAAATTGAGTTACTTTTACACAAAAAATGTGTTGTTCTGACAAGAATTTCGTACCTATTTTCAATGTTGGGCGGTACTGTACCCTTTCAACGTATCTTAATTCCCGTAAAAAGTAAATAAATATTATATGTTCGGCTAAAAGCGAGTTTTTCATTCGAAACAATTAAAGAAAAAACGCCACAGATTTTACACATAAACTTATTATTTGCCGGTTTTCTGTGTGAAGTAACAAAACAGAACGGGAGTTATAGTAACAGTAATAAATTAAAAACTTAATGATTAATTCATAGTTTATGATAAAGATAGAAAGTAGATGATCTGCTGTCTGTGTCTACATGACATGCCTTAACGTGCGCCGGCCGATGTGGCCGAGCGGTTCTAGGCGCTTCAGTCTGGAACTGCGCGACCGCTACGGTCGCAGGTTCGAATCCTGCCTCGGGCATGGATGTGTGTGATGTCCTTAGGTTAGTTAGGTTTAAGTAATTCTAAGTTCTAGGGGACTGATGACCTCAGATTTTAAGTCCCATAGTGCTCAGAGCCATTTGAACCTTAACGTGCGTGTAGTCGTTGGAAAGGAAAACGTAAGACGAAAAATAGCGTTCTTCAAGCACAGTTTTCACTCTACACTTATTAAATATGCGTAATGGCCATTAGCGGTATGACTCACGTTTACAACATGTTTTTTGAACAAATAATTAAAAAATTAGAATGAGCTGGAGGATAATGCTAAATATTTTGTAGGATTCAAGTCCTCATTACTTCTTGAGAAAAGCGGCGAGTGGTGAACGCACTAAGCTTTCTTTTATTTACCTATTTTATTTGGTACTTTTGTTCTATGTATCTTGAAACATATATTACAAACGTCTGAGGAAGCCATAGAACTTTTCAATCTTGGTTCGGTGTCTACATTTGTTATTGGAAATAGTAGCCGTTAAAAAAAATCGAAAATCGGTTGTTTCAGAAACAGGTCATTTTAGCGGTTTTAACAGCTAGGTTAAACTGTTAAACTGTTAAACCGATACATCCGAAAACCGGTTGTTTCGGTGATAACCGCCATTCCTAGCACAAAGCGGCGCAACTACACTCTGAATACAAGGAAAGATTACGCGGAAGTTTCCTCATTCAGATGCAGTGTTTAAATGTTGTTTGTTCGTCAGAAGATCCTTCCAGGAATTGTGCAAGGAGAAAAAACATCCACCAGCGCGTGTCGAATTTCGAGATCTGCATTATCATAGCCTCCTGTCGCAGCTGAAAAAATAAATCTACAATCATTCGTTTTGAATTATAACTTGTCGCTTCCACGTTTTTGGCGGTAGCAAATGTTAACATACGGAAGTAGTACCGACTGCTCCACATCGATTCATTATGTTCGACAATTGTCGAATGAAACTTGTCCCTTTATTTTTGACTCGTGTGCTGCGTGATATAATCTCTTTGCACGTGTAGCTAAGCAGCTGACTACTTCCCGTCCCTCTACACCAGTGGCCGTCAAACTGCAGCCCGCGGGATGCGCCCCGAATGAAGTACGAAGCCTGTTCAAAAAATTCCGGAACTTCGTCCACAAAATTTTTCTACGCTTGCCTTTTACTTATTGTTTATGGTCTCATTCGAAATACTCTCCTCCAGAATTGATACACCGTTCCCATCTCCGTATCCACTTCCGGAAGCAGTCTTGGTACACACCTTGCAGAATCGAGTGAAGCACCGTCTGCAAATTTTCGTTTATCCCGTCTGTCGCTGAAAATCTTGGGCCTTTAAATTGGATTTTCCGCTTTGGAAATAAAAAAAAGTCCGCAGGGGCTATGTGTGGAGAGTAAGGAGGATGAGATAGCACAGTGATTTCGTTTTTCGCGCGGCAGTCACGCACCTACGGGGATGAATATGCGGGTGCGTTATCGTGATCCAAGAGCCATGAACAGTCTCGCCACATTTCAGGCCACATTTTCTCGCAGGCATCGCAACACGTCGCGATTGTACCTTCGGTTAAAATTTTCTCTCTGTGGTACGAATTCGTGATGAACTAATCTTTAAAAATCAAAGGAAACTATCAGCATGCCATTGACATTTGACCTGACCTGACGAGCTTTTATTGGTCTTAGAGAACCTGTACAGAAGCATTGTGAAGATTGAACCTTGGTCTCATCATCATGACCGTAGACCCGCGTCTCATCATGAGTTATGATTCTCTGAAGGAACAACTCATTCTCATTTCCACGATCGAAAAACTCTTCACGGATTCTTGAATAACGATTTCAGTAGCTGTTGATGCCTCACGAACCTTCCACTGACTGACTGAAACCAATGAGCTGCTGCGCTTGCCTCGTATATCAACGTCACGATCGTGTGATCGGATGGAGTATTGCCATCGGTTCCCGCCAATTTTTCGCTCATGACCTCACAATTCAAGGCGCCCTCTGGTGGCAGATTTGACAACTAGGTCAGTACCTCTGCGGCTGTGGAAGAGGACAGACTGCAGCAGACTGTTTGTCTGCAGGAACAACCATTATTAGTTCAACATACCACTACTGTTGGTGTGCTGCCCACCACAAAAAATGTAGCACATAAGAACGATACCTTCTGGACTAGAAGCAACTGATTCTTGCACAGTGGAAGAAGCAGGTTCACTAGCCATTTCAAAGAATGAGATCGGCAGTTCGAGTACCAGCAATCATCTGTAAGAATAGCAAAATACGTTTTCACCCCATCCCTCTGCATTGCCATTATTTGGCGAGAAGTATTGTTTTTACGCCCCTCCGTGGTCAACTGTATGTTTACATATATTATGGTTATTAAACTCCTATCTGCTGAACGCCCACATCTCATCAGTTGTACTCATTGCACACACACACACACACACACACACACACACACACACACACACACACACACACACACACACACACACACTTTACCTTCCTCGCCAAGAGCTCAGTTCATCTTTCGCAGCAATTCATAAGTGGAGGATGGGGCCCGGTGTACAACAGTACACACATAAATAAAGACAGGACCTTACAACCTCCCTCTCCAGCAGCTCTCTCCCACCAATTCACAAGTGAGTTAGGAGACAGGAAATGGGCGAGGTGAGGAGAAATTGGTGAGGGGCAGGAGTGCGGGTGGTGATGTCAACAATTGGACATTGCTACACCTAACCCCCCTCCTCAGAGAGTAGGTGTAGGGAGCACTCATGGAGACCCACCGTCTTGAATCAATATGGCAACAATTCATACTGTTGCAGAACGAGCTTTGTTCCATTACTACAGAAATTTAGAAAGCCTTCTCGAGCAATGTCCTGATGCCATGTGTGTATATACAGTTGGGTCTAAATACAAGGATCTGTCCACTGTGTCTATGTTATTACATAAAAATAACAAGAGTGAATTACTTTGTCTACAGAAAGAGGCATCAGTTGTTCCACTACTACAGAAATTTAGAAAGCCTTCTTGAGCAATGGCCAGATGCCATGTGTGTGTATACAGAAGGGGCTAAATACAACGATCTGTCCACTGTGTCCATGTAATTACATAAAAATAACAAGACTGAATTACTTCGTCTACAGAAAGAGGCATCAGTTTACGCAGCTGAATTCCTAGGCACTAACAAAGCACTAAGTTGCGGCATGATCATTAGTGGTTGATCATTTCGTCATACCCACGGACTCTCTCTCCACAGTGAAAACACTTACTTTAATTGGTAAGGACATACCGAATAGCTGTCCTATGTCAGAGCTCTACCGAATTTGTGTGAATCGAGTGCCATGCTGGGATTGTGGGCAACGGAAAGCCGACCAATTGGCTAAGGACACGACGATGACTGATATGCGAGAACAAGGCATTCCTGAGGAAGATCTCATTGCCGTTTTTAGAGCTTGAGCGAAAGTGACTGAGACGAGGTACGGAAGACTGAATCTGCACAAGGGCACTTGGGAACAGGCGTGTCCATTAGCAGTTACCGAAGGTCCAATGGTATACAGCAAAGAGGGCTCTGTACTGCAACTTACTTGGCATGCGGACCATAAGACAATTTGTAAGGACCACTGCAAGGTTGAAATACAACCACGGCCGTCACCTACATCACCTTTATAGATTACGCCTCGTACCATCGCCACATTGCGACCTTGAGGAGCTCCCGGACATCGATCACGTCTTAGTTGACTGCCCTCCGTACACAAGTGACCCCGACTGGCTGAATACGTAGCGCATCCGCATGCATCAACCTCTTCCATCTCGTGTGTTAACCCTCTTGCACCCGAAGAACTACGATATTAATAAATTATTAGTAGTATTTGTTTTAAAAGTTGTAATTAAATTGTAACTGTTAAGTTCGGGTTTGTGTCGTGTGTGTGTGTGTGTGTGTGTGTGTGTGTGTGTGTGTGTGTGTGTGTGAGAGAGAGAGAGAGAGAGAGAGAGAGAGAGAGAGGGAGATAGAGAGGGAGAGAAAGAGTGTGTGTGTGAGTGTGTGTTGCAAAGATGTTCTTTCGCACTGTTTGATATCTCATTGTTAACTTAATTCTATGACTCTATGTTCTTTGGTGTGACTTCACGTGTGCTAGACTGCTGTTGAAACTACTCGTCAATATTTTATAAAGTATTAGTCTTCAATTACTTATTTTAATGTTACTTATGTTAATATTTCCTGTAAAAGCAAATTATTAGTGTATTTTCAATAATCTCAGTCTTTCTTCCTGTGTTGTTGACAGGAGTGGTCTGTTATCCGTGAGTGTGCTTACGTCGTTCTTACAAGCCTCACGCCTCAGTAGTGTGTTTACACTTTGCGGCGTGCAATTGCAGCTGTAGCGGTTATAAAGCTAACTACTGACCAAGTTGTTTGTGCACTGTTACGCAGTTATTAAATTTAATAGTTTTCAACGGTGTTTCGTGCTGTTTGTGGCGAAATACCGGTTTAATAAACTTTTTGGAAACAACGTTCGCTGTGTGTTTTAGAGCTTTCTATGCGTTGAAGTCGTGTAGTAAATTTCGTGCCTTGGTTTTCGACTGACGTTTCTTATTGTTTCTAGTGAAGTATTTCAGTAAAATTTTCATTCACTGTTTTAACTTTGTTGAGTGTTCCAGTGGCCACTTGAATTTTTGGTATTGGTATTAGTTGTGGTTTAGTAGTATTAATAAAAGTTGTGGCTTTCTTAGTAGAGAGACAATTTCGAGACCGCTATTGCTAGTTCGATATATAGTTCCACAGGTGTAACCGAACTTAAGTAACGTGGACTTTCAGTTTTTTCAGTAACTATAAAATTTTACCACGAGTGAGAAGTATGGGCTGTGTGGGAGGTTTGTGAGTAGTGGGTTACGGGGTGGGATTTGTTCAAAGTATTTTTATTGGGGGGAATGCAGTGGGGAAGCCAGTGGGCACTTTAGCGAGATCCTGTCCTGGGAGTGCATAATCTGTAGTAGAAATAAGTTGATAGAGGAGAAGGAGCGTAAGATCTGTGCCCTTCAGGTGCAGTTACAACACGTAAAGGAGGAACTAGATACGTTGAGAAGGGTGAGGGTGCTGGGGAATGGGAACTGGCAGTTGGCAAGAAGGCAACTAGGAGGGGAGAGAGGGGGGAGGAGGAAGAGGAGGAGGAGGAGGACGTACTCATACAGTTGTACTTTGCGTATATGCAATAGATCTGGCAAACTATCAGAGTTGAGAGGAGAGGAGCCTCTTGTAGCTGTAGATGTAGGGAACATGCAGCAGTGCTCAGCAGTTAGGAGACCTAGGTTAGTTGCAAAGGTTCTGCTGCTTGGTAGTTTGCATGGCAGAGGTGTGGGCCAGGAGCTGCAGGAAGTGTTGGGGAGTGAGTACCATGTGACCAACATTGTTAAGCCTAGTGCAGGATTGGCTCCGGTGACTGACTGTCACATAGGAACTTTACGGAGGAGGATCAGGTAGTGATAGTGGGTGGAGATAGGTGTGGGGAATATGATGTAGGTGGTGACCTGGTAAAGATAGCTACTCGATCTGGTGGCAATAATGAGCATTTCGTGCAGCTTTTTCAGGTCACAAACGGACTCATCTTAATGCGGCTGTTAGGCACGTTAATATGGGGATGGGGAGGGCACTCATGGCAGAGGCCATGGGTCACATTGCAGTGGTACAGTTGAGTCTGTCAGTAGATCGGGTTTCACTGAACCTCAGTGGGCACGAGAAGGGGGGCCTGGCAAAGCTTATAGGAGGCAGTGTAGTGGGTGTTGGTTGGATCACTTATGGAATAGTTCCTGCGGTAGGAGTTGCACCTTTTTAGATTGAAGTCAGCTGATAGGTATATCTGCTTAAAGGAAGTCCCTCTAAGTAAGAAATCACCTTCAGAGGATGTCATGTTTCCAAGTAGAGAAGGAATGAGCCTATTTCATCAAAATATAAGAGGTATTAGAGATCAAGTTAGTGAACTGGTTATAGATGTTGACTCTGAAATTATTGGTATATCTGAGCACCACACAGCCTTCCTTAACCAGATTAGCTGGCTGTTTTTCAAGGAGTTCCTTGCAGAGTGGGAGGGGGGGGGGTTGGCCTTGTACGTAAAAAACAGTATTCCATTTGAGTCTGTAGGCGTATCACGGCACTGCACTGAACGGATATTGAATGTTGTGCACGGACAGTTAAATTTACTGAAACTAAACTTCTAATTTTTGTTGTTTATAGGTCCCTTAACTCTGACTTCAGAGCATTTCTGCTCAATCTAGAGAGGGTTCTAGATTCACTTTATAAGATGTACCAAAAATTAGTTATTGTAGTGACTTCAATATTAATCTTGAATATGTTTGTGCAAGAAAAAGGATGTTGGTAGATCTCCTAAATTCATATGATCTGATGCAGACTATGTTTTTTTTTCAGCTAGGGTGCAGGGGCACAGTAGCACAGCCATAGACAATATTTTTATTCATTCTTTATTACTAGATGATCAATCTATTCGTACAAGGGCGAATGGCCTTTAAGACCATGATGACAAATTTTAACACTAAAAGGTTTTTGTACTCAAACAAATGTCACATATAATTACAAACTACGTAGGAAAGTTAATCCAATGGCAACAGAGTTCTCCAAACCACACCAAGGAACAAGAGTGACACAATGTTAATAGTGCCAATAACAAAGATGGCAAATATAATGCTTTCCTTAATACACTTCTCATGCTCTTTGAGAGTTGCTTTCCATTAGAACGTTCTAAACGGGTTACTAGCAGCAAAAGGCAGCCTGTGTGGCTAACTAGTGGGATAAAGACATCATGTAGAACAAAGTGGGATTTATATCAAAATGTTAGAAGTAATCACAATCAAGCTACAGTAGCCCATTACAAGCAGCACTGTAAGGCGCTTAAAATTGTTATTAAGAAGGTAAAGAGTATGTGGTACGCAAACAGAATAGCTAATTCACAGGATAAAATTAAAGCCATATGGTCAGTTGTGAAGAAAGTGTCTGGTCAACAGCACAATGTCGATGATATAAAGTCAATTCGTAGTAAAAATATTTCTGTTTCTGATAAATCAGGTATATGTACAGTATTTAACAATCATTTGCTGAGCATTGCTGGTGAATTAAATAAAAATTTAGTTTCTACAGGGAATCATATAACTCTCTTGGTAAATGCCTTTCCGAGATTGATGTCTCAAATACTCTCCTGTGATACAGACAAGGGTGAGATTGAGTCAATAATTAAATCAATGTAGACTAAGGACTCTCATGGATATGATGGAGTGCCTAGCAGAATATTAATGTGCTCCATATGTTAGCCCTTTACTTAGCCTTATTTGTAATTCTTCCTTTAGGAATGGTCAGTTTCCTGAACGATTAAAGTACTCATTAGTAAAGCCTCTTTATAAAATTGAGAAATGGATAATGTGGACAATTTTAGACCTATTTCTATGTCATCATTGTTTGCTAAAGTTATTGAGAAGGCTGTTTATGTTAGTATAACTGATCATTTTATATCATACGATTGCTATCATAAGTACGGTTCGGCTTTAAAAGTCGTTTAACAGCTGAAAATGCTATATTCTATTTTGTCTGTGAATTGATGGATGGGTTAAACAAAAGGTTTCGAACGCCAGGCATATTTTTTAGTTTAACTGCGGGGTTTGACTGTGTTGATCACAAAATATTGCTCCAGAAGTTCGACCATTAAGGAATACGGGGAGTAGCTCACATCTGGATCACCTCTTACTTTAACAACAGACAGCAAAAGGTCATTATTCACGGTGTTGAGAATGGCTGTGATGCGGTGTCTGAGTGGGGTACTGTCAAATGGGGAGTGCCCCAGGGATCTGTGTTGGCGCCACTGCTGTTCCTTATCTATATAAATGATATTTCCTCTAGTATTACGGGTAATTCTAAAATGTTTCTGTTTGCTGATGATGCGAGCTTGGTAGTAAATGATGTTGTGTGCAACACTGGCTCGGTTTCAAATAGTGCAGTTCATGACATAAGTTCATGGGTTGTAGAAAATAAACAAACGTTAAATCACAGTAAGACTCAGTTTTTACAGTTTCTAACACACAATTCAACAAATCCGACGTTTTAATTTCACAAAATGGGCATATGATTAGTGAAATTGAACAGTTCAAATTTCTATGTGATCAGGTAGATAGCAAACTGTCGTGGAAAGCCCATGTTCAGGATCTTGTTCCAAGAGTTAATGCTGCCATTTTTACTATTCGAATGGTATCTGAAGTAAGTGATCGTTCGATACGAAAATTAGTCTGCTTTGATTATTTTCATTCGCTTATGACGTGCGGTATTATATTTTAGGGTAACTCCTCCAATTCTAAACGGATATTTATGGCTCAGAAACGGGTGTTTTGAGCAATAAGTGATGTAAGTTCGTGGACCTCTTGTCGACCCCTGTTCGCTAGTCTGGGTATTTTGACATCGGCCTCTCAATATATGTATTCTTTAATATCGTTTTTTTTTGTTAATTATTCCCAAGAATATGCAACTTTCACTCAGTTAATACTCGGCAGAAATCCAACCTGCATCTAGATCTGACTTCCTTAACTCTTGTGCAGAAAGGTGTGCAGTATACTGCTGCATCCATTATCCATAAGCTACCACAAGAATTGAAAAATCTTAGCAGTAATCCACACGCTTCCAAATCGAAACTGAAGAGTTTCCTCATGGTTCACTCCTTCCATTCTGTTGAAGAGTTCCTTGAAAAATTAAGCTGATTCTAATGTTATATTGTTGCTTGCGTTTACTTAACCATACGGCTTGACTTTTTTGGGATCATACACATTTAGTTTCTTTCTGTTATTACTTTTATGCTGTAATTTCATGTATTGACATTTTCCATGATCCTGGAGGTTTGCTCCTCAACTTGGTGCTACGGAACTTGACGTGCAAATAAATAAATGACTACTAATTTCTTTTTCCGAGTGATGGCATTAATGCATGGTTATTTTACATAATGTCACGGTAAGAAGTAACAATATCAAGAAAGTATTTCGCGCCGTTTCGTTATTCAACACAGTGAGGATGTGCGACATACGGCGTTATTCCTAAGCTCCTCTGTGGTTGCAGAAGACGACTGCGAAAAAGCTACCGGACGTTTAGAAATGAGACTATCTTTCCAAGTTTTTACCTCGCATTACAGGTGCTCATTATGGTCACCGTATATGACGGGGTAATCGTCCATACGCGACTGCAGCTCATTGTCGTGAATTGTCCGGGAAAGCACGACAGCAGCTCCCTTTACTAAACTTCCCGTTGTGTTGTTTGTCTGCAGGCGCGCCATAATTCTATGCACAAAAACGGAGCAGATTTGATGTTTGGTTTGTGGGCGCTCAACTGCGCGGTGATCAGAGCCCGTACAAAGTCCCAATTTTGACACAGTCCAGTTAGACACTGCCACAAATGATGATGATGGTGATGAAATGATAGCCGAGCGGCTCCCCCTGTCGGAGGTTCGAGTCCTCCCTCTGGAATGGGTGTGTGTGTTGTCCATAGTGAAAGTTAGTTTAAGTTCGATTAAGTAGTGCGTAAGCTGAAGGACGGATTACCTCAGCACTTTGGTCCCATAAGACCTTACGACAAATTTTCAAATTTTACGAAATGATAAAACCAACACCCAGTCCCCGGGCAGAGAAAATCCCCAACCAGGCACGGAGCAGATGTTGTAGACAGCTTAACTTAAAGGTGCAATCAGTAAGTACAAGAATTTTGTAAACCATTAGCAGGCTTACCTTTATCAGTTGGACATCGCTACAGAGCAGTAACAGGCAACAAATTCCCACAGGTTCTCTGATAACCAATCGTGGGACACGAACATTCCGATGGTACTGAAAGTGTTTAAGGGACCATTGTATTTATTTCAGCATTATTCTAAGACGTATATTTTGTTTTTGTATTATTCACCGTGTAATTCAAGTTTTTTTCTAACTATCTAAGGCGTTGTTTGTTTGAACTAATTCTATGCAAGTATCCGATGGCCAATGAATAAAAAAATAGTTCAAATGGCTCTGAGCACTATGGGACTTAACATCTTAGGTCATCAGTCCCCTAGAACTTAGAACTACTTAAACCTAACTAACCTAAGGACATCACACACATCCATACCCGAGGCAGGATTCGAACCTGCGACCGTAGCAGTCCCGCGGTTCCGGACTGCAGCGCCTAGAACCGCACGGCAACCGCGGCCGGCGCCATTGAATATATACATATATAAAGCGCAGCTGTACTCAAATGAAAGACGTAACGCAGATCACAGATATTTATTCCCTATAAGATAATTTTCTGTAATGCGAAGTGCAAAAGCACTCATCGATGACCTAATTACACAGAACCAACGTAATTCGGTTATTATAATTCTCAGTAAGTTTCTTCGAACTGTGAAGTCGACACCGAGGAACTTCGCACCTGAAGACTAGGCTGAAATTTAATTACTGAGTTGTAAACGAACCTCTTAATTAGAGGCGGGAGCTGCTGCGAGATGCCTTACAGTACCCCCGTCGCATCCTCCTAACACCGGCGCATAGCACTGGCAAAAACAGCACCGCCTCGCTAACACGCGGTGTAGTTGCGAATTTTCCACGGAACTGTCGACAGTCGCCTCTGGGTTTCTACCAAACGCTGCACCGATCCAATGCTCCACGCCTGGTCTTTTGCGCTGCTCTAAGTCCGTAGTTATAATTGCCAGCGTTCTCTCACTTTCCTACCTAGTCTTCCTTCCTTAGCCATCCCAGTGCTGTCTTCGTTGTCTTTCTCTCTAACTGAACCAACTAGAACTTCTTTTTCTTTTTCTTCTTTTGCTACTGCCTTGATCCCGCATTGTTCGTAGTGTCGGCAGGGTTAAGTACGGACTTGGCATGGTTAATTTGAAGGGGTGGCCAGATGCCCTTCCTGCCGCCACCCCATACCCCCCGGAACGGAAGTAGTGTACCCCAGCTGTCTGCGTCTAGTGTAAATCGTGAAAGAGTGTGAATGTCTTGCAAATGTCTGCGAGTCGTGTAACTGAGGCGGGACGTGGGGACCAGCCCGGTATTCACCTAGTAGGATGTGGAAAACCGCCTAAAAACCACACCCAGGCTGGCCGGCACACCGGCCGTCGTCGTTAATCCACCGGGCAGATTCGATCCGGAGCTGGCGCGATTACCCGAGGCCAGGAAGCAGCCTGTTTGCGCTCTCGGCTATCCTGGCGGGTCAATTAAAGCAACTAGAACTAAAATATTAAAATTACATTAAAACTTCCCTCAGTTCATGTCCAAAGTCAACAACAAAATACACACCGAACAATTCCAGTGTTATATATGACTTAAGACTCCAGCGTCTTCGTAAGGGTATTCCGCTTCATAGGACACAGACTTTTCATAAGCTGCTCACTACGGCTAAACGTCTTAAGCGCTGTCATACGTCAACTAACATACATCCAATAACTAGAACTATACTGTTTGGGCCGGCCGCTGTGGCCGAGCGGTTCTAGGCGCTTCAGTCCGGAACCGCGATGCTGCTACGGTCGCAGGTTTGAATCCTGCCTCGGGCGTGGATGTGTGTGTGTGATGTCCTTAGGTTAGTTACGTATAAGTAGTTCTAAGCTCTAGGGGACTGATGACCTGAGATGTTAAGTCCCATAGTGCTCAGAGCCATTTGAACCATTTTTTTATACTGTTTGGGCTTTGCTTTGTCATCAAATGTTATTGTACTTTTTTTAAACAAAAATCAGGATACATAGGTTTAAATATGTACAATTAAAGCAACAAGCAGCTATTTCCCAGTCCTGTGTCCAATTCACGACATAATCATACCGACTTTTAATCAGATATCCGTACGATTGTGTTCTGCACGGAAGATGGCCTTCTGGTCAACGGACAACCATGACGTCAGGGCACTGTTGAACGAGGAGCCGGCCGGGATGGCCGAGCGGTTCTAGGCGCTACAATCTGGAACCGCGTGACCGTTACGGTCGCAGGTTCGAATCCTGCCTCGGGCATGGATATGTATGATGTCCTTAGGTTAGTTAGATTAAAGTAGTTCTAAGTTCTAGGGGCCTGATGACCTCAGAAGTTAAGTCCCATAGTGCTCAGAGCCATTTGAACCGTTTTCGAAGCGAGGAAGTGTTTGTCGGGTACACATCCACAATCGCTGTGTAGACAGTCACAGACGGTGCAGTATGCCGTAGAGAGGATGGCTACTAGACTCTCTGTGGTGGAGGGCCAGAGGAAGAAAGGACGCAGGACGGTCGCAAACTGATATGGCCCGATGGCTTAATGTGAATCGTTGTGTTGTTTCTCGGATGTGGCGACAGTTTATAGAGGCCGAAACTCTATCCCTAAGACAAGGGAGGGACGACCAAGTGTGACTTCAAAAGAGATGGGCATGGCAGCACCGCCTTAGTACTGCACTGCTACTGGCATCTGACCTCACAGCATACACTGAACGTGTGGTATCGAGGCAAATGGTGTGCAGAAGGCTTCGGCAGAGTGGCTTTTATTGTTGGAGACCTGCTGTCTGTCTACCTCTGATGCGTCTTCACGGAAGGGAACGTTTAGAGTGGAGTTATCAACATGTCACCTGGGTGGTGGAACAGTGGGTCAATGTTTTCAAAGATGAGTCCTGATTTAGTCTGGAGAGTAATTCTCGATGGATTCGTATCATGAAGGAAGGCGGAACACGATTTTCGAACACAGAAATTGTGGAAAGAGACCGATATCGAGAAGGAACCCAAATGGTGTGGGCAGCGATTATGTTTACCATTCGAACCCCTCTTCATGAAGTTGTACGGGTGAAGTGGCAAGGTTTAATTGCTGCCAGGGACGGTGACGCGAGATTTTGGGACGTTATTGCGATTGTTGCTAATTACTGTGCGCCCAGACTTCGAACTCATGGACGATAATGCTCGACCTCATTGAGCAGGCGTGGTTGATTTTTTCTTAGGAACAAAAAATACTGCACGTATGGATGTCCGCTCGCTCTCTCCATTTGAATCCCGTAGAGCATGTCTGGGATGCACGAGGGAGACGGTTTGCATCAAGTCAGCATCCAACAACCACTCTCCAAGACTGCGAGCGGCTCTGCAGGAAGAATGGGCGTCATTACCTCACCATAAGACTGACATCATTCACAGCATGCCCCGTTGTTAGGCCTGTATTGTTGCCAGAGGTGGTCACACACCGTACTGAGCACATTAACCAGTTGTTGGAATGTGTTTGCAAATCCGCTGAGTTGGAAAAAACGAAGAAAATCTTTGTCCACCGTTACGCATCTTGCAGTTGTTTACGTTCTGTATTCTCTGCATTGTTTCTACTTTACCATCAACTATGTATACTGTTTTTCGGCAAAATAAAAGCAACCTTGCAAAATTTCCGTTTCTTGCTTTAATTTTGGGCACCAGAGTGTTTACAGGCTAAAGTGTAGGTCCCCTTGCGATGACTAACTGCTTTTTGACCTGCTTTCGGTCTCGTATTTCCACCTCAACGTTTCTCATCGGGCTAACGATATTTGTGGGTATGCATTTTTGACAGTCTGCATTCATGAACGCTTGACACAAACAGTATAGAAAACTCTTCAGGAACTATGAGTGTATAGCATGTAGGGGCTTATGTTCTAACACTTATAGGAGAGGAAACACTGTTGCCGCCCCTAATAACTGTGATTTCGAGATGAGAACGTCATTTGTTATTACGTGAGAGCGTTTAGTACAGTTTCACTTTTCGCTAATCTCTACAGGTTTTGTAACACGGACGTTGGTGGCACTGGAAGAACAAGTGAACTATGAGATGCGTGAGAAAAGTAATGAGACTGACAACAGTGCGAGCGATCTGGTAACGTTGTGTTTTTTACTTTTGCAGACCAGTGTTTACATCCCTTCCACATGCTCCGTTCGTGTTTCAGCTCTGTACGCCATCGATGAAGTTGTATTTTTTGTTGTGTGTTACGAAAATTGAACAGTGGAATTTACGGCAACGTTATTTCATCAAGTTTTGTGTTTAACCTGGGGAATCCGCGAGTATGACCTGTGAAAAGTTGTAACAGGCCTATGGCGAACAATCCTTATCAAGAGCGTAAGTTTCTCACTGCCACGAATGATTTTTGGAATTCCGAGAACACGCTGAAGATGAACCTGTCTGAGAGAGACATTCAACTTCAAAAACCGACGAAAACGTCTAATGTGTGCATGCTCTTGTGAAATCGGACCGACGTTTAAAACAATAAGGGTGATGGGAGACCTAAACTTAAGCGCTTTCACTGTACATCAAATTTTCACCCAGTTCTGCACCTGCAGAATTCTGTGTCAAAATAGTGCTCAAAAACCTGACAAGTGAACAAAAGGATAATAGAAGAAACGTGTGCGTTGATGTTTTTTGGAGCATTGCCAAAGACCACGAATAGTTCAGTCGTTTGGTCACAGGTGATGAAGCATGGTCTTTTTAATCCGATCCCGAGACAAAGCGGCAAAGTGAGGAGTCGTACACGGAGACATCTCCTCGACAGAAAAAAACTCAAACGAACAAACCAAAGATCAAAAGAATGTCGATTTGCTTTTTTTTAGTCATCAGTCTTCTGATGACTACTTTAATGGCGCCCCCTCCCCCCTACGAATTCTTCTCCTGTGTCAACCTGTTTAACTCAGAGCAACACTTACAAAATACCTCCTCAATTACTAGTTTGATGTGTTCCAGTCTCTGTCTTCCTCTACACTTTTTGCCCTCTGCAGCTCCCTCTAATAACATGAAAGTCATTCTCTGATGTCTTAACTGATGTCCTATCATCCTGTCCCTTCATTTTGTCAGTGTTTTAGACATACTCCTTTCTTCTCCGATTCTGCATAGAACCTCCTCATTCCTTACCTTTTCAGTCCACCTAATTTTCAACATTCGATTGTAGCACCACATCTCAAATGCTTCTATTCTCTTCTGTACCGGTTTTTCCAAAGTCCTTGTTTTGCTACCATACAGTGCTGTGCTCTAAACGTCGTGGCATCGTGCATAAAGGTTTTGTTCCTCCAAGACAAACTGTCAATCAAGTGTTTTACAAAGAGATCCTTGAAAGGCTCAGAAAACGGGTGAAGACCGGACACTGCATCATGAGAACGGTCCCTGTCACACGACCGCTTCCATCCCATCACGGCCAGCTCCATGACGGACCTCAAAAGGTTGTTAGGTTGTTCCACAGTGCCCCTGAAGTGGTTGGTAGGACAGCTTGGCTGTGGAAGTGGAAGGGTAGCCCACAACATAGACAACAGTATTCACAATTACAAGCACCTAAGCTTTAATGATCTTCCAGCAATAAAGCCTCTTAACAAATCTCAATTAAGCAAGGACATAAACTTGGTTACAAACATATGTTAACCTTCAACCAGTGAATAACACCAATAAAGAATTACCAATCAATGAAACGTAGATAAAGGACTGCTTTACAAGAATGCTTAAATTAAAATCATGAAAGCTAAGTTACAAATTTTATGTTAAGCTTCAACAGGTGAATAACCCCAATAGATAATTCTCATTTAAATAAAACAGATAGGAAAATACCTTACCAAAATGCTTGAATTGTGTAAAATCATGAAAAGCTCAACCTTTCTCACAAACTACTTAGGAATTTACTGCAAATAAACAAATCTGATGTCTTTAATCAGAAGGTAACTGCCAAGTCCAAGCGACCGAAGCCAATTAGAGCGGACGACCGCCCCAACGCTGGTCATCAACCGACATCGTCACGGCCCAGTGGCCACCGTCTTAAAACAGACTAACGTTTCGGTAAGCGACCGACAATAACACAGGAGTAACAGCGACAAAGTCGGCGTACGCCTTACGAAACACGGCACACCCTGAAGCGGGAGCAGGCACAGCTGGCTAGCGGCCGTACTACCGCGAGCAAACAAATCTCACGCCGCCCGTACTAACGCGGGAAATGATAGCGAGCTACAAGACGCCACGCGCAAACCAGCAACCGTGCCTACCCCTCGACCACAGAATGTGCCCTGTCTCCTTGTCTATGGTAATACAATTTATAGCACACAAGAAACGATTTAATACTGGCATTAGTTCCACGCAAGATCTGTTAACAGTTAGATGCAGTAAAGATTTACCCACGGATTTACCTTAAAACCAACTTCCGAACCGCTGGCGGAAATTAGCAAACTTGTCATAAGTTTTCACCAGACCGATAAACAAGAAATCAAATTAAACAGTAGCCAAAATACAGTCACGATTCGCAAGCCCTTCAAGACCTTGCTATCTTACAGTTGTCATTAACGGCGAAACATACACAAATGAATGACAAATTCACCATTGAAAGCAAAACACACCACAAAGGTTAAATTAATTAATTTGCAGAAGAGCCAGTTGAAACGTCCCCTTTGAACAATTGTACACGTGACTGTGCTGAAACTGACACACAATATTTTTAGCGCAACGCAATCTGACTTTCAATAATCCCTACAAAAGAATAGCACTGACTAACATTAACCTATACCTTTCACAAATCACTTACCTCACAAAAATCTTCGTTACTCGAACTACTGCAATACAGCGAGCGCCACTACTGCCAGCTAAATAAAAGATTCTAACTACGGAAGGCACTAACTACTGATAGGCATAGTTAGCAAATGAAAGATTTTAATAGAGAACAAACAATGTATTTACCTTAATAGTGTTGAAAAACCATAATATTCATAGCAGTTCATGACGTCCAGTCTTACAAATTTCAAAACTCCGCCATTTCTCTCCCCACATCCACCACAGCTGGCGGCTCACCTCCAACTGCGCAACGCTACGCGCTGTTCACATCCAGCTGCCCAACACTACAATGGCAGACAACAATGCAAACTAGCCACAGACTGCACACAGCACAGCCAGTGATTTTCATACAGAGCGCTACGTAACGTTGCCAATAAGAAAACATAAACAGCCTACTTACACAGTCACTGAAAACTCAGTTTCACAAGATTAGGGCTAACCTCGCTCGGCAGCAATACATTTGTGTGCATGATAACTAGGTTGCCCAAAACAGGACACCAAAACCCAAAACAGGTCACACGTTAGCTGTCTTGTTCACGACGAAAACAAAAAAAAAAAAACCTCTGAAATTACAGCTGCCTGCAGCAAACAAATGAATCAGGCTGCATGAACGTAAAGCGCAAGCCACTGTTCCAGCCGGAGCGTAACCTTTTCAATGCACATACGGACAGAACAACACACGTGGGCATAATGGAGCAGCAGATGCGTACCAAGCAAACTATACGGCGCCAAAATACGACCCACGTCACGTCCACAAACCGGAGCACTGCTCCCGGAGCTGGTGTCTGCTCGCTGGACTGCCGCAACTCTCTGTTCCCCGGAAAGCGATGCTGACTGCCGCCTTGCTCAACGCTCCCAATAACTCTACATGCACGTCCAATACGTTTCCGTGAGAAAGTCAAATACCTCGGTGTCTGGCTGGACCGGAAATTACTCTGGGGGGACCACATACAACACATGACCAACCGAGCTAGCGCGAGGCTCAAACAGCTCTATCCTATGCTCAACAGGCGTAGCACACTGAACAGAAGGGTGTCGAGGTCCATGTACACGACACTTATCCGACCCCTGATGACGTACGCAGCTCCTGTCTGGGGATACGCTGCGCCTACACGTCTGCGCCGTCTGCAGCTCATACAAAACAAAGTACTCAAAATCATAAGCAATGCTCCCGATACACACGCATCGCGGACCTTCACCGGGAATACCGACTTGAGACTCTCACGGAGGTAATCCACAAACTCACCACAAGACTATACAGAAACTCCAGACATTCGCAGAACCCGTTTATTGTGAATCTGGGGAACTACGACCACAACCATAGATGGAAACATAAAAGACCAAAAGACATACTTGTAAGGACGCTATGGCCAAGCATACGCAAACATAACGGCACAGGCGAGCCCCTGTTAATCAGACCCATTACTGGATATCCAGCTGGATTGGAGTACACTGCCGAATAACTGGCACCACACAGGGAAGCCGTACCGTACACTGCATGCAAACAAGCTCCACACATCCCCCACACAGTGAGATGATCTATGGCCGATCTCCCACTACTGTATAACGATCTTGATTGTTCCAGGAATGCAGCAGCAGCAACAACTGGGACACATCGCCATCGCTTGTCATGGTAATGATGCATGATACCTATACTAACAAATCCAACCTTGCATGAACTATCGCAGCTAGTAAGCCACTACTGCTCATACTACCCATCCCACTGTCGCAGAGGTTTTTTTCCCACGGCACGATCCATGGCACTTTTTTTTCCTCTGCTCTTCAAATCGCTACCCTCACTCGCGTTTCGTCCACTAACTATCACCTGATGGACCGTGTTAATGCGTAGCCTTACCCAGACGCACGGACAACATCACAGCCCAGCATCCTGTGATCCACATACTAGACAACTAACATGTTTACGGAGGTGACAGTAGAACTTTTGGTTTGGTCACCACGTTGGTGCGGGCGTGGAGGGGCCCCATCTCTAACGCTCCCTTCTCGGCCGGCCGCGCACAACAAATCTTCTCTTGTCGCCTCAGAGTGCGGCCGCCATGTCCGTTCTCCCCTCCTGTCCGCCCCAGACTCTCTTTACTCGTACTCACTCCCCCGTTAGGACCCGCTCCGACAGGAGGCGCTCGCGATCGCACATAGTGCCAACCTCAACCAGAGGAGTAATCGATAGCGTCTTGCGCCCGAGAGCCGCGTCACGGCTCAGTGCCCTGTTCACCTCATCTGAGTCCTAGTGACTGTTTTCTTTTCCTGAAATACGAACATGTCTTAAAAGGACGTAATTTTAACACTCTGGAGAACAATCAAAATAATGTGACCGAAACGTTAAAGGCCCTACCAGTTAAAGCCTTTCAGCACAGCATCCAAGACTAGAAACAACGAATAGCTGCTAAGGGGGACTACACCGAAGGGGACAATACTGTTGTTCGAAAAAAATATAAAGAAATGGTAGACAAAAAATCAGTCTCATTACTTTTCTCAACCACCTCGTAAATGGATGTTTCACTGATTACGCATTTCATTTCGTACTTCCCCAATTTTATTACGATTCCTCGAGCATTTTTCAATCCATTTCACTTTTAATAACAGACTCAAAGGCCTGCGCTGGCTACTGCTCAATATTGTGAACACCTGCATGTATATTTTCAGTGAGAACATATTTGTATGACGAGAAATGAACGCAACGACGTAAAACTCTGAGACAAAAGTAGTCACCAGTCAAATTTTTGACTAATATTAATTTGGAAAACTTCAAAAGGTACCGGTATGAGAAAAACTGGAACACGGTCAGTCTTACTTTAAATTAAAACAGAAAAAAATTGCGTGCATCAATCTACAATACTTATTTACCAACTCTTCTCTAGATAAATAAGTGTATTTTCTAGCATACTGCGCTTTGGCCATCTCAGAATGCTACAAACCAATTCCATACATACATTTTCTTTTCAGGCATACTTCCTTCCATGTTTATTTCGATAATATTATTTTCTACAGCCAGTGGAATACAACTGAAACGTTAAATAATGACTGCAGACGTCAAAGTAACTATTTGCATGACTTGAATTTGTTGAGGCTGCAATAACGAGGGGTTATTGTTCGGATGTCTGTGAATGAGTCCTAGGTATCGGTTCTCGCTTGTCGACCGTTATGGAGTGTAATGACAAATGCGTGCAGTTATAAGCGTTTTCCAGCTAAAGTTGTGTTAAAAATGTGGTGTCAGAATATAACACATTATTCGATATTAGGTGCTGTAGTTTCTACTTTTTAAATATTGAAAGTAACTGATTATCTACCAATTGTAGGCTGATATCCTGGATAAAGTCATTCAGCTATAGGTAACGTCATATTTGTGGTAACTTAAACAAACAGTTCAGCAGCCACTGAAAGTGGTCACATGATATTTCATTTAATTGATCTTATCTCTGGAACTACGTTATTGGTAATAGAGGCCGTAGACAAAGTTAAGTTGATGACATGAACCCGATTTCGGAAACATACTCGTACATAAAAATTTACATTACTCTTCGTCTAAACCAATTTCCGCAAAATCTGTTACAGGTACGAAGTAAAAACAACTACCAATATCGTGAAGTGGAAAAAAAATATTTTCTAGAAATCTAAAATCCGAACTCAGGCAGAAATACGCACTGAGATCTTAAATTCCGTCCGAATCGTGTACCATGAACCACCAATAAAATCTGGAGCAGCTTGAACCTTGTACGCACAGTATACGATGTTTGTTGCAGTCGTAAATCATAGCTCAGAGATTTGGCGGTCTTGATCGTTCGAATATGTAAGTAACAGTTTTTCATGTTGCTGAGCAACAATCATACGATATTTTTTAAAGGAACGTACCGCCATTTGACTGTTTTATTGTTTATTTAAGTACAATCCAGGTTTCGGCCTTTTATACCATTTTCAAGTATTATAAAGAAAAGCAAAAATTGCATACAACAAGACCACGTAAAATTTCAAAAGACGCAAAATGTCTTAAAGATTGAATGTAAGTTGGTGTATAATTACGAAATATGTCTTTCACATATATTTTTTAGGACATTTAACATGTTGTCAAGCTCAAAGTGGACCAAAAATTGAGAAAAATATTGGCTCCCCACGAAATGCCAGTCACCATTTTTTAACGGATCAGTAAATAATCGTGGAAGTACGTCATGTTTATGAAAATAAAATAAAATTACGTTGGTAATAAAAAATTAGCACATGTCCTTAAAACGTAATAATATTGAAATCAAAGAATATGAGTAATAGAACAACTGAATATAAAAATGACAAGATTGATGACTATTAACGTTAAATATCTTCAGATTATATATTTTGGGTGGTACTGTGCACCATGATCTTCGCAATAAACATGTACGAGGGCCGTTCAGAAAGTAACCTCCGGATGATTTAAAAAATACATCAAGTTAAATAAAAATATTTTAATATATACATCTTACAACTACATCTTTGCACTATTTTTCTACATAGTCTCCATAGCGATTGAGGCACTTATCGTATCTTTTCACAAGCTTTGAAATTCCTTCTGCATAAAAATCAGCCGCTTGTGCCTGGAGCCAGCCTGTGACCGCATCTTTGAGCTCTTCGTCGTCATCAAACCGCTGTGACCCGAGCCATTTCTTCAAATGCATGAAGAGGTGATAATCACTTGGCGCCAGGTCTGGGCTGTAAGGTGGATGGTTGATAACGTCCCACTTGAAGGACTCAAGAAGGGCCGTTGTTCTGCGAGCAGAGTGAGGACGGGCGTTATCGTGCAAAAAAACTATACCGGAAGTCAGCATACCACGGCGTTTGTTCTGTATAGCCCGTCGTAACTTTTTTATTGTTTCACAGTACACGTCTTGATTAATGGTCGTACCACGTTCCATGAATTCAACCAACAACACACCTTTGGCATCCCAAAACACCCTTGCCATCAGTTTTCTGGCAGAAAAATCTTGCGAGGCTTTTCTTGGTTTGGTAGGCGAATTTGAATGTGCCCACATCTTTGATTGTTCTTTTGTCTCAGGGTTCACGTACTTAATCCAGGTTTCGTCACCGGTCACGATTCTGTTTAACAATGGTTCTCCTTCGTCCTCATAATGTGACAGAAAGTCTAATGCAGAGGCCATTCTTTGAGTTTTGTGGTGGTCAGTAAGAATTTTGGGCACCCATCGTGCACAGAACTTACGATAACCCAATCTTGCTGTCACTATCTCGTACAAGAGAGTCTTAGAAATCTGTGGAAAACCAGTAGACAACTCCGACATTGAGAAACGTCGATTTTCACGAACTTTTGCATCAACTGTCTGAACGAGTTCGTCAGTCACCAATGATGGTCTACCACTCCTCTCTTCATCATGAACGTTTTCTGGTCCACTTTTAAATAAACGTACCCATTCACGGACAACTCCTTCACTCATAACTCTTGGTCCGTGCACGGCACAAAGCTCACGATGAATAGCTGCTGCAGAATATCCTTTGGCTGTAAAAAACCTTATGACAGCACGCACTTCACATTTGGCGGGGTTTTCTATTGCAGCACACATTTCAAACTGCCACAAAAACTAAACTAGCGCAGGTACGACGTTCACTCGACCACGGCTTGATGCCGACTGACCTGTTGAGTGCGTGAACGCACAGATGGCGTCGCTACTCCCCCCACAACCCGCACTGTGATCAATCGGAGGTTACTTTCTGAACCGCCCACGTATACATCAGATCGTCAACCACTGTAAGTGAACCCACATTAAGTTGGATGAGGAACTTAAGTCTAAAAGGAATAAAACGAAATAAATTTCAAAGACGCTGAATCTCATACAAGAATATAGTAAGTGCCATTGATAATACAAAATACGAAAGATTAAGAAAATTAAGACTGTTAACAGTGTGACTGAGAGATAGATAGATAGATAGATAGATAGATAGAGAGAGAGAGAGAAAGAGATGGGTTTGGAAGCAATTACGGGGGATGGGGGGGGGGGGGCAATGTCAAAGTACAACAGCGAGATGGAGATGTAGGTAAAGCAGTGTTAGAGGTATGTACATGTGGGGGATGGGGGGGGGGGGGACTGAATAAAATGACAGTAACGATAAGAGCGTATATCTGATTAAATGATGAAGTGGGCAAAATCAAAATGAGAGTGAAGAGGTGGGAGAAAGTTGGGGTGGTGGACTGGGGGGGGGGGGGGGGGAAGAAACTTCAATGGACCTACCCATAGACTCAAAGTTGGTAAAGTTGGAGTGGGGGGCTGCCAAGAGACTGTGATATACAACGACAAACAAAGTTTTGAGGAACAGCAAGGGGAGGGGGGGGGGGCTGGGTGGGGAAGGATAGTGATCCATTGGATTGGGTTGGGATAGTAATGCTGGCAGGACAGAGAGCAGAGAATGAGTGAATGGGAGAGAGACCAGAGGACACAGGGGAGGGGTATATGGGAGGGGGTAGGGGGTGTGGGATAGGTGGGAGATCCAAGGTGGATAGAAAGAATGAGACTGCAGTCACAGTGCAATATTTATGAAATACGGTAAAAATAAGAAAATATATAGTAATCATAGTATGTTAATGGAAATGTAAAAATGAATTACATTTGTGTGAAATATAGTAGTTGCCTCTTAGTAGGAAAAAGCACCTAATGAAAGCCACTTTGGTGTTACGCAACATAAATAGACTGTCTGTATGTGTGTGTGTGTGTGTGTGTGTGTGTGTGTGTACAACGTGTCTTAACCACAATATAACTTCATCTCTTTCCGTTTGGATCTACGTTGGATGAATGAATTCGTGTGCCTCCTGTTCCTTCACCCCTCTTTCTCCTTAAATTCGCCTAGTTAAATTGTCTAACGTAAGTTAATTTCATGAAAGCACATTAATTTATTTCATGTTCAGGCGCCACGCAATGTTGATGGGATGTCCATCCATGATTGTTTGTGGCTTTCTCTGAATAGACATGTTTAGTAAAATATCATATCGTGCGTTCTGTTACCGTGTCTATAGCTCTCCAAATAATTACGTAATTTTCAAGTTAATGCTTTTTGTGTCTAGGCTCTTTAAAATATTAGCTTGGTTTTACATGCTGCACAAAGACAAGCAGTTGATTTATTTTTGAGTTTATTTATCCGTTTTATCTAGTTCACAGCGACCGTCATCCCCACCACTGCGCGCACGCCGCTGGTCCACTGCAGCCACCGGAGTTCCAGTGGAGGGGGGCGACCGCGCATATAAATAGCCCGCTCTCCACGAATCTCGACAGTTCGCCAGGAACGTCGCGAGATATCAACGCTATCACCCGGCTGGAGACCCGAGAAAGGTTCATCAACAGTTCACAACAGTTGAAATTTTTTTACCTTCACTTTTGAACAAGTAATCTAATAATTTCCTGTTCAGTCGTTTCTCGTGTATTAGGGAGGGGCTGGGTTGGTAACGACGCTGTGATTTAATTGAGCATTTATCCCTAACAAGTGGATCACCACTGTTTGCGCACAATTCTTAAGTGTGCATGCAAACTGGTACTTAACGTACATCGATTTAGTCAAGTACCAGCAGAAAGCTACAACATGTAGCCTTTGCTACGTTTCAAAATCACTTTCGATATTTGTGGAATGGTGGCCTTCATTTAAGTGTTCTACGAAAGTGGGATTTGCGTATTCACTGTTTAGAGCTCCCACGTGTCTCGCGTTCATTGTGTGGAAATTCTTTTATGGTTGTCCTATTTATTGGGACTGACGGGAGTTGCGTGTAAGTCATTGCATTCCTGCACTGCAGGAATTGCCTGGTGTTCTATTGTCTGCTCTTATACGTTACCGTGTTATTTGTTCTGATTGCTGCTGGAATTCGTTGCTTGTTCATTATATTTCCAGTTATGCGTACAATTTTATCTTTATATGTCAGCGTGTAGCATTTTTTCTTGTTTCAGATGTGGCCACTTCAACCTGAAAAAAGAAACAAATCGGCTTAGGTAAAAAGAACAGAACTAGACAGAATTCCTGCTACAGCTTTGAAAATATTTCGCGATATCCGATACATCTGGTTTCAGGTATCAACCTCAAGATGTAGCAATAATTAAATTATTGCCATAGTGAAAGTTCCGCTTTTTCTGTGATTTTCGGAGCTATTATAGCCAACCTGTTAATACAAGTACTCCGCAGTATGCGTCACAACCTAGTGGCTCCCAAAATTGTCTCACAATACAGCCACAAATCAAGTATTTAAGAACACGGATGTTTTCAAGTTCACATTTTCGCACTTTTTACCGACAGCCGCAAATACCAGATGGAATGCTGTGTGCCCAAAAACCACAAAAAACATAGAAATATGTAATTACATTAAAGTAAATAGGTACTGTTAGGTTGTTCACACATATATCTGGAACCAAACGTCACAGCATACAATAAAGTTTTTCATAATTTAATACAACGATGTAAATTTTCATATATTAGAATAAAGAAAACCACTGAAGATGACAGTATAGCGCCGAAATTAGTTTGGGGAATTCAATAAGGAAAAAGTGTTTCCATCAAGGCTTATCGACAGTCCCATAAGGATTTACACACACACAGGCTGCAGAAGAAGAGCTGAAGTTACAGCGATTCTACCGGAAGTACTGTTGATGCCATGGAAAAAAAAGAAACGTTAGCTAACTACTTGCGATGAATAGTCTCCTGGATGCTTTACGACAGTGATGCACAAACCGACAGAGATACCGCAGCGGTTAGCACACTGTATTCGCGTTCGGGAGGGCAACGGTTCAAACCCGCGTCAGGGCATCCTGATTCACATTTTCCGTGATTTCCCTAATCGCCTAAGGTAAATGCTGGGATGGTTCCTTCGAAAGGGGGCGGCCGACTTTCTTCTCCATCCTTTCCAAATCCGAGCTTCTGCTCCATCCCTTATGACCTCGTTATCGATGGGACGTTAAAAACTAATCACCTCCTTTCTCCTCCAGGCGTGCACAGACCACAGCCTGCCTGTGACCTACTGACGGCTCTCCTCTCACTGTTCGTTTTGGTAATTTTTTAGTTTTTTAACTCGTCTTTTATTACCTCTGGAAATGCAGAGGGCGGGCCTGTATCGAATTCCTTTGAACCCAGTCTAGCTGGCGATAGGGCAGGGGAATCCTATTTAGGAATAATAACATGTCTCACGGCACGATATACACTGAAGAGCGAAAGAAACTGGTACACCCACCTAATATCGTGTAGGGCCCCCGCGAGCTCGCACAAGTGCCGCAACACGACGTGGCATGGACTCGAATAATGTCTGAAGTAGTGCTGGAGGGAATTGACACCATGAATCCTGCACGTATATCCATAAATCCATAAGAGTACGAGGGGGTGGAGACCGCTTCTGAACAGAAAGTTGCATCCCAGATATGCTGAATAATGTTCATCTCTGGAGAGTTTAGTGGCTAGCGGAAGCGTTTCAACTCAGAAGAGTGTTCCTGGAGCTAATCTGTAGCAATTCTGGACGTGTGGGGTGTCGCACTGTCCTGGTGGAATTGACCAAGTCCGTCCGAATGCACAATGGACATAAATGGATGCAGGTGATCAGACAGGATGCTTACGTACGTTTCACCTGTAAGATTCGTATCTAGACGTATCTGGTGTCCCACATCACTCCAACTGCACACGCCCCACACCATTACAGACCCTCCACCACCTTGAACAGTCCCCTGCAAACGTCAGGGTCCATGGGTTCATGAGATTTTCTACGTACTCGTACACGTCCGTCCGCTCGACACAATTTGAAATGAGATTCGTCCAACCAGGCAACATGCTTCCAGTCATCAAAAGCCCAATGTCGATGTTGACGGGCTCAGGGGAGGCGTAAAACTTCGTGTCGTGCAGTCATCAAGGGTTCACGAGTGGGCCTTCGGCTCCGAAAGCCCATATCGATGATGTTTCGTTGAATGGTTTGCACGCTGACTCTTGTTGATGGCCCAGCACTGAAATCTGCAGCAAACTGCCTAAGGGTTGCACTTCTGTCATGTTGAAAGATTGTCTTCAGTCGTTGTCGGTCCCGTTCTTGCAGGATCTTTTTCCGGCCGTAGCGATGTCGGAGGTGTAATGTTTTACCGGATTCCTGATATTCACGGTACACTCGTGAAGTGGCCGTACGGGAAAAATCCCCACTTCATCGCTACCTCGGAGATGCTGTGTCCGATCGCTCGTGCGCCGACTATAACACCACGTTCAAACTCACTTAAATCTTGATAACCTGCCATTGTGGCAGCAGTAACCGATCTAACAACTGCGCCAGACAGTTGTCTTGTATAGGCTTTGCCAACCACAGCGCCATATTCTGCCTGTTTGCATATTTCTTTATTTGAATACTCATGCCTACACCAGTTTCTTTGGCACTTCAGTGTATTTGAACTTGCGGCCCTTATAAAGTCAAAGCAAGCTATTTGTGGTCCGCGATAGTAGGAATTCTGTACATCCCTGCTTTAAGAGATCATCAAATGCACCAGGTAAACTAATCAGTGGTGCTGCGATTCCAGTGACTCCAGTTTATAAGCAGATAAGATTTGTTTCAAGGGAACTGTCATCGCTCCTTATCTTGCTCTCGCTACCCGATGCCGAAGACTTCTGCTAGTTGCTACAACCAAGACTGATAGCCATGATACTATTTATATGTGGTTCGATTACGTCATCAAGCGAAGTGGTGGCATTTGGCAAGACAGTGGTTCAAATCACTGCCAGTCTTTGTTGATTTAGGTTCTCTGGAAACAAATTTCGAGATTGCTCCTAGGAAAAGGAGCTTATCTACACCTGCATCTATACTCCACAAGCTTCCTTATGGTATGTGGCAGAAGGTACTTCTGATGCCAACATCTTTTACTCCCTTCTCTAATCATTTCCAAAATGATGCTTGGGAATAATGGCTTTGGAACAAATCTCTCTATGAGCTCTAATTTCTCTTATTGTTTCGCAATGGTCATTTCACGAGATTTATGTGGCAGGAAGTAATATGTTTCCCGACTCTCGCTGGAACTTAAGCTCCGGTAATTTCAGGACTATACCTCTCTCCTGCAGCATCTGCCACCATAAATTGTTGCGCATCTCTGTAACGCTCTTACGTCGACTAAAAGACCCAATGATAAAAGGAGCCGCCCTCCGTTGAATCTACTCTATCTCTTCTACTAACCTGACTTGGTAAGGAATACAGACTGATGAGCAGTACTAAAGAAAGCCTCACAAGTGTAATTTGTTTCGTGGATGAGTTACATTTATGGTCCGCCTGTAATAACGTCTGCGAACAGACTTCACTCCTTCTTTCCCCTGACATCATCAAACCAAGGAAATTTGTATGTCTTCTTAATGGCAGTGCCCACGTGAAAGAACCAGTTACGTTTAAAAATTCTGAGATAACCATGGCTGTAATGAAGACTTATAACACTACCGTCTGCTACTACTATGCCATAACCACAAAGCTGAAGGCAGTTCGTATAATGAAATTATTTTTATTCAAGTAATTATAGTACGAAGAAGCAGAGCAGTGTTACCCTGTGAGAGGAATTTTGCTATGTTGACCGTGTTGTACCTAACGGCGGTGGCTTTTTGGAAGAGAAAGTAAGAATTACGTAAATATTTAAATAGTAACAAATAATATTTTACTTAGCTACGCTGTTCAAAGAATAAAGAAAACGGTCGCCAGCCTAATTAGGCAAGAGAACTATTAACATTCTTGTTCAAGAAAATAAGTATGAGTAACTTTAACGGACAAACACAACCTATACTTTGCCGCACGCGAGTGCAATGAACTCTGACACCTGCATATGTACACGGTAAGATTGGAAGCTCACAGAGCAGAACAAACTATTTGCATAAATATAACAGATAACAGGGCTTATTCAAACTGAATGGTCTTTAAATCATTACTATTAATATTCACTGTAGAATCATAAATTGGACATAGGTTCAGTATTACTTTTCAAACATTTTCCTACCTGACATAGAATTGTAAATGTAGTTCACTGCAAAATTATGAACTGATCACAGGTTAAGTCTCTCTCAGCTAAATACTTTTCTATTTAGAATGAAAGTTAAATGGAATTCACTAACAGGTTATTGCTCACTGTCTTTTGAATAAAGAAATTACTGTTTTCATAGATAGTGGTCTCTCTATTAATTGTTATTTATCATGAGCATAAAAGAATAACCTGTGGATCCTATTACACTATTAATATGTACTTTCAATACACAAAAAAACAAGTGCTTAGCAAGCATGAGTATATAATTTTCCACTATTGCAGTTTTCAACTTTTACTACAATGAGACACAAAAGTGACATATTTGTAAGATACTGACTCACCTTTTGCGATTTACAACAGGCAGCAATGTGATCATTTATTAATTAAAAACTTTATAAGCCTCAGTTTTAAGAACTTTTAATTTTGAAGTTTTCAACAACATATTAATAAGCGGTTTTAATAGGAAAATTATTTTCAGCAAGCATCATTTACTTTAACTCACTCTCTTGCCACTTCAACTTTCTTTTTACTATGTTCAAGAGGCATTAAGTAGTTAAAACACTACGCTTTAATGTTCTTTCAATAAAGACTCTCGGTAATCACTTTAGTTAAAACGGAGAGGAACCTGAAAGGTGTTATGATAAGGAAAAAATTCGAAGTAGGTACATAAATTCAGTTAAAATTACCTTATATTTGAGCACACTAACACATCCAATAAGCAGATCCTTCACTGTACATTACTATAGTGTTCCATTATAGTGATTTCGCAATGTAGTGGCGATTGTATGTTGGTAGGTGGATTTGCAGGTAGAATTGCTGGACTCTGTCATTTCTTGGTGGCGAAGACAAATACCAATTTCAGAATAGTTCCAGCTCTTTATCCATCCATCCGAGGCATTGGAAAGCGTCAGGAAAAGCCTCTCTCGGAACCAGCACAATATACAGCTTTTACATGGGCAGTTCACAGTTTGGTAGCTCGTCCCTGACTGACTCTTTGTTCCACCTTTTCTACCCAGGCCAACCACAATTTGCGCGCGCTACACAGCTCCGTTCCCGAGGGGAACCACTACACTTTTACATACAAAATGATTAAGAACCCTAAGTGAGGATCAGCAGTTCACATAACAGCAAACAAGCATTTTAAATAAAACAGAACCTTTGCACATATTGATATTTCTATAAAAAATATTTAAACAAAATTATTCATCCTCAAAGATAACCAAAGAGATTATATGAGGAAGACAAAAGATCTTTACAAAGATTATACTTCATTGCAGTATCGAATTAACCGTACACTAATTACAGAAGTTCAACGATGGGGTGTTGAACAAAATAGAAAGCTAAATGAATCAACAAAAGGTATGTAGTGTCTAAGCTATGATGTTACAGATTGTGAAATACGGCGCGGCCTTTAAATCTATAAGGTAAGTTAAATTTGACGTTCGACTCGAAGACGGCGTCTCGAATCAAGTGTGAAAGACGATGCTTTCTATTGAGTATCGTTAAATACTTCGTTTTGACACAAGTTTTATGTGCGACAATTACAACAGCAGCGTTTCTAACAATATCAATGTCGCAGACGCAAACATCCTCTCTACTTATGTGTTCCTACAACCGGCAGCTGTCCGCACACCCCACTACCCACCCATTGTAACGTGCGATCTCACAAATACGCGTGTGTGCGCCTGTGGTGTGCTGCCTGCTAGGAGATCGTGACAGGTTTTGCACTGGATCTGCCCAAACTTTGTTTTCTTTTCTCCTGTCACGTCTGGTGCGGGACGCCACATTTCTTCCTCTACGAAGCACTCGTCCATCAGGATGGTAGTCATGAGCATGTCTGCCATTTCGTCCATTCTCACACAAAATTTGCTTGCGTGTCCTCAGTTTTTATCGTATTAGTGCCAAGATAAAATACATAGCCAACCAGCAGTATACCCTGTAGTTGAAAAGGGCAAGGACTGTTACTTTTCTCGTCTTTCCCTAGTGCATGCAAGTGCTGCGTCTCTACTAATAATTGTCGGCAGGACATTAAAGCGAAAACTTCCTTCTTTCCTTTCGAGTTTATATAATGTATATGACATTACATGTAAAACAGGTATATCATGCGAGGTACACAGTGCAATGAGTTATCGGCTGTTTTACATTACGTATTTCTGCCCTACAGCACTATGTGCAGTAAACAGTGTTTAAATTAAATTTATTTATTCTGTATCGCTGAAACAATTTTAAATGCAGTCATTTCAATATTGTTTCGTAATAAATCTGAAAATTGTCTATTAGCTCCCAAGGGTTAAAATTTGTGTCGATAATAACGACAGCAATGTGTCATGTATAAAGTTAATAATATAACGCGAGGTTTATTCACGTTAAAATTATTTGAACTAGTGTATTGAGTCCGTAATTAACCAGAATATTCTACAGTCCACAATGGAAATAGCTTATTAAGGAGCTGAATAGCGACCGTTCTGCTGCCACTGAAGCGATAGGGAGCTGGTTAGGGAGTGGATAGTAAGAGGTGGTTGTAACATGAGAAATAGCGCTGTTAGAACAGAATTTCTTAAATTCGCGGGACACGAAAGCTGGTGCATTGACGCTCACCAGAAATTACGGGGGCCCAGAGGTAGAAAAAACATGACGAAGATGCTTAACTGTTACACTCGAAGCACCTCTCGGCAGCAGCCAAACATAATGGGAGAAGGCGCCCACCATTACCAACAAATACCGATAACCTTGGCAGGCCGGAGTGGCCGAGCGGTTCTAGGCGTTATAGTTTGGAGTAGCGCGATCGCTATGGACGCAGGTTCGAATTCTACCTCGGGCATGGATGTGTGTGATATCCTTAGGTCAGTTAGGTTTAAGTAGTTCTAAGTTCTAGGGGACTGATGACCTCAGAAGTTAAGTCCCATAGTGCTCATAGCCATTTGAGCCGATAACCTTGTTTAGTGTGGGACAGGAGCTCTCGGTAATCGATGAACACCTTGTCCATCAGATGCTCCGCCTTATCCGAGCAAAGTTCCCAGCCAGGTGTTTAGTTCAGGTTTTGCTCTCAAGCGTTCCTCGCACTGATTTATCGACATCGTCGTAATAGCTTTGGTCAGTTAAGGTAGTACCTGCGCTACCTATGCAGTGGGTGTGTTGCATGTCTACCAGGCGTTACCTCACAATGACCACTTTCTTTATGCATGCGATGAGTATCTTAATAGATTCTCCTAAAAACCGTAAGTGGTAAACCGTCTAGAAACCGAGTGGTAATATATAAAAGGCCGAATGAGCTAAAGAACTTTTTTTTTTCTACATAGTTATCCTCCTGTCTGTCACTTAAGACAAAACAGTATTTATAGCAAAACTAAAATTGCCAACATTTTATTCGAAAACTGCTTATTTGTAACATGACACAGAGGGAAGTTGTAGTAAACACATAGCGCATGAAAACACAGTTATCTTCATAAAAAGACAAAATAATAAAACGCAAAACAAAAGTATATCAAACATCACTTCAATACTTCGTCAGACTTACATAAAACATGTTTCTGTTAGTCATAAACAACTTCCACATTTATCAATAATAACAGAAAACTCTTGGCTTTGATCATGACGAAGAACGTTTTATTGAGTACAAAATAACGATAAGTACAAATTTTATGTTTGTGCATGTCAGTTGTACTTACATCAAAAGTAATTGGTTTGATTACATGAAAGCGCAAAAGTCACGCAATCTACCAGTTTTTATTATATATAAAATGCAGTTTATATTTTGTAAAGATATAAAATACACAATGGACTAACACTGAATGATGTGCAGCTATAATTACGTGCAAAACAAACAACCAGACAAACAAAGAAACTAAGAGAAGTCGTCGGCTCCCGTTTTCTTTCTTACACTTTCATTTGTGTTTCCCTCTTTACCAATTCTACCAATATTACCGATAATCCTACCATTTACTACGTCATTTATGTAGTGAACCAAATCTAATGATCCGTATTTTCGGTACAGCGCAGCTCTAGAAGCACCTAAATACGAAATGATCACCTCCTGGGCTAGATTGATTTAATCCAGATAATCCCTCATTACTGGAATACCTTGGCACCTCTTGCCTTCCCTTAAGTTGTCTGATTTCAAACCAGCTTCCTGTCTTTCAGACAGCCTTCTGAACATGCCTTGAATGTCCCCACGAACTTTCCCACAGAAGCCATTTCTTCCTCGCCTTACAGGAGATCTGCAACGCCAGATTCATGTTGGATCATTTGGCTATGGGCATGAGCCACACGATTGTTTGTACCCCTTACAAGATCACCATTAAAATGGATGGAATACATCCACAAAGCACACCTGGCTATCCTCCCAGTCTTGCGTAGCCCAGATAGCACCCAAGTCAGGGTTTGGTTGTCGGCTTATAAGTGGAGTGGCTTGTGTTCGAGGTAAAAGTTGAATCGTTCTAATCCGATCAATATGGCTAATGCTTCAAGTTTTTGTAGTGCAAGAGCGGCCAAGATTTCGACTTGAGGGCCATGCTCAGGCATGAGTGGCAAAGCACTTACCCTCGCTTCACACTTCCCCCACTGCCACACCGCGATGTCTTAGAGACAGGAGGGGGAAGAGGGGAAAACTACGAATGTGTCGCATGTAAGTGGCAGCGCAGTCGCATTGCACACCACTTCATTTCATATTTCACATCGCTCAACAACATAGGTCACAAGCAAAACAAATTTTCAGTATTATTTGATTATTTCGGCGCGCTGAAGACATAATCTGATTTTTAAGAGCACAAACTGTCGGCATACGGACAGATGCAGACAATTTCAGACGTTTTGTACTTAATCGCGACCTATTTAGTATCATAATCGAAAAACGTTCTTTCAGACAAATATGTCGATCGAAATTTTGTAGTACTTCTGGAACATCGTTATAGAGACTTGGAAACTCTGCCTGAGGAAAGCAATGCAGTCGTCCTGGACAGTTTTAACATAAACAAATTTGTCTTTATAACTGGAATGAACTTGCATGTGAATCAGTTGCATCTGAATATGCACATGGACGCTTTCAGCTGAAATGGCAAACGGTCTCGAAAACAGCTCGGAAACAGATGTAACGTTGACAGTGTTTTCAAAATCTTTATAAAACTATCTCTGCAATTCTTTCAAGGCCACAATGAATTCTTCAAACCTCGCGTTTTCTTTAACAGCAGTGATCTTAGAAAACTGCGTTCCTTCTACAAAGTGATATGCTTCTTAAATGCATACCCATCAAATCAAAAAGAAGTTACCTTGCAGTGTCTTGCTGTGGGCAGTGTGCAGTCAAGCACACGTAAAATTCGAAGGATGCACTCCATTCCGGATGTTCTAATTTTCGTTGCTGCACTCCTTCTTCCCTCATAGATTCAACAATAGCGAGATTTAAATCAAAAAATCGTTGCCCCTTGACTTAAATACCGAACCTTGCAGTGATACATAAAGCCATCATAGTCTTCGTTCAGTTCCACAGTGGTTAATGCGAACTGAGAATTCTCATCCCTCTCTTTTGACATTCAGATTAGTTTTAAAGGATTGTGACAATAGATCACTAGACTACCTCCTTTTTTGCAAACAGCCACTGGAACTATGAACATTCTTCATGTTGTTGTTGTGGTCTGTAGTCCAGAGACTGGTTTGATGCAGCTCTCCATGCTACTCTATCCTGTGCAAGCTTCGTCTCCGAGTAGCTACTTCAGCATTCATCCTTCTGAATTTGCTTCGTGTATTCATCTCTTGGTCTCCCTCTACGATATTCACCCTCCACGCTTCCCTCCAATATTAAACTGGTGATTCCTTGATGCCTCCGAACGTGTCCTACGAACCGATCCCGTCTTCTAGTCAAGTTGTGCCACAAATTCCTCTTCTCCCCAATCATATTCAGCACCTCCTCATTAGTTACCTGATCTACCCATCTAATATTCAGCATTCTTCTGTTACACCACATTTTGAAAGCTTCTATTCACTTCTTGTCTACACTATTTTCGTACATCTTTCGCTTCCATGGATGGCCACACTCCATACAAATACTTTCAGAAAAGACTTACTAACACTTAAATGTATATTTGATGTTAAAAAATTTTTCTTCTTCAGAAACTCCTTCCTCGCCAGAGCCAGTCTACGTTTTATATCCTCTCCACTGCGACCATCATCAGATATTTTGCTCCCCAGATACCGAAACTCATCTACTACCTTAAGTGTCTCATTTCCTAATCTAATTCCCGCAGTATTACCTGATTTAATTCGACTACATTCCATTACCTTCGATTTGCATTTGTTGATGTTCATCTTATATCGAACGGAATGGACAGTGTCTTGAAAGTCCTTCGCTGTCTCTGGCAGAATTACAGTGTCATCGGCAAACGTCAAAGTTCTTATTTCTTCTCCATAGATTTTAATTCCTACTCCAAATTTTTCTTTTGTTTCCTTTACTGCTTGCACAATATACAGATTGGATGGCGTTGGGGATAGGCTACAACATTGTCTCACTCCCTTTTCAATCACTGCTTCCCTTTCGTGCCCCTCGACTCTTATAACTGCCGTCTGGCTTCTGTACAAATTGTAAATAGCTTTTTGTCTCTGTATTTTACCCCTGACACCTTCAGAATTGCCACCTACGGGTCTGGGGGTTAGAATAGGCCCGAGGTATCCCCGTCTGTCGTAAGAGGCGACTAAAAGGAGTCTCACACATTTCGGCCTTTATCTGATCGTCCCCTGTAGGGTCTGACCTCCATTTTCCAAAAAAGCGAACCAATTGGGGAAGGGCGCCTTACATGGTGCATCGTGTCCATCGTGCATTGAGATCTTTAGCCCACTTTCTCGTCATGGCATTGCAGTCCCGCTCATCCTCCATTTCTTGGGCGAGGACACTTTCCTGGGTGCGTTTTCCTCCACCCACTATGTGTCGTCTTCTGCGCCGACGAGGACCATGGAATTCTTTGCACCTCATATCCAGCACAGTAGCCAGGCCATTGTGGTGGGGCCGCCATGTACCCTGTTGGTTGTAGACCCCTGCCAACACAGGGATCGCTCTGCAGACGTCTGCACCGTTATCTCCCCACGTATGCCATGGAGTGGATGCCCATCTCCCTGGGGCATCTGGACTCCTGGTAATGGCTATTTTACCAGGTGGCCCTTGCTGAGGCTGGATGGCGCCCATGGGGAGGGCCCCTGGTCAGAGTGGGTGGTATCAGGGTGGATGACACGCCCTGTAGGGTAGTATGTCATCTCTTGCTGGTGGTCCGCCACCAGCAGTCTCTAAGCGGGAAAAGTCTAACTTTAATGTTAAGAAATATGATCCCAAGTCGTTCTCCTTCCTGGCCACACCATGGGAGGAACGCCAGTCCAAGGATGGCAGTGACGCTTATTCGCCCCAGTATCTCGTATGTACGAAAGTTGATGGGGAATCTTTCATGTTCATGAAGCCTCAGTTTTTTGTGGAGCATTTGGAGGACACGTTTGGGGAGGTGGAGGGCTTTTCCAAAATGCGCTCTGGGCCAGTCTTGATAAAAACAGCATCCTCTTCCCAGTCACTGGCATTACTCGCTTGTGACAAGTTGGGGGATGTTTCTCTTAACATCATGTTCCATAAGAGCTTAAATATGATCCAGGGTATTATATTCCACAGGGGCCTTCTTTTGCAGTCTGACGACGAGCTGCGCAGCAATTTAGAGCAGCAACGTGTTCGTTTTGTCTGGCGCGTCCATCAGGATCAAAGGGATGATCAGGTTGCTACCGGTGTCTTCATCTTGGCCTTCGAAGGTGACACATCGCTTGAAAAGGTCGAGGTGATGGTCTACCACTGTGACGTCAAGCCATATATCCCTCCCCAATGCAGTGCTTTAAGTTGAAAGGTCTCTGTTGGATTCCTTTCATGTTTGATTTCTTAAATCTGTTATCATTTACGGCATAAATTCCTCTTCTAAATTTACTGTGGCGTTTCTGACTATCTGGGAGGAGACTGAGTATTGGAAGTGTTACTTTTACACACAAACAAGAACGATCTGTCACACTGCTACACTTTAAAACACAGTTTATATGTAATTCATGTCACACAGTCTCATACGGAACCTACATCCGCTTTCTTTTGTATACTGTATATGATAAGATACTGTCATCCCCCTTCCCTTCTGTATGAGAGGATGAATGAGCAAATGTATTTCTAGTTGCATGCTTGAGGGTAGCAGACAAGCCTGTCTGCTAGAGAACAGTAGGACCAACGTCGGAACAGGTAGCTACGCTTTCTAAAAGCAAAGAGGTTTCTATCCTTAGTATGGTCCTGTCCGTCTATTGTCATGTTGGTATAGGAAGCTGCCCCTCTGGCCACTTCCGTTTGTATTTGTGAGCCACCCTCTGAAAGGGACCAGGTCATGCTGTCCGTGGCGAGCGTCTGAAGTGGTAAGATCTCCGGCTAAGCGCGTGTCTGCTAAGTCTGTAGGACAATGGATTTCTTAAGTTATGCCTAACTGAAAATTTAATCACCTTTATTTCAGGTTTAGCTCTAAAATATCTAATGTTATCTTAAATTGCAGCGCAGTGTAATTCTCGTGTGAAGTTCAGAATATAGACTGCCTCATTGTGTGTTCCATGCCTACTCAGTCTCATGATGACGTCATCCTCCAGTGGAACTGCGGCGGTTTTTTCCACCATCTGGCTGAGCTACGGCAACTGTTAAGCTTTACACTTGCTTTCTACATTGGCCTACAGAAAACCTGGTTCCCGGCAGTGCGGACCCCTGTCCTCTGCAGCTATAGGGGATACTACAGGAACTATAGCGACTATAATCGAGTGTCAGGTGGAGTTTGCGTTTATGTCCTAACCTCTGTAGTGAAACTGTGCCCCTTCAAACCCCTCTTGAAACTGTGGCTATCAGAATGAGGACGACACAGGAATTAACTGTCTACAATGTATATCTTCCTCCAGATGGTGCAGTATTCCTGACTGTATTAACTGTACTGATTGACCAACCCCCTAAACCTTTCCAACTTTTGGGAGATTTTAACGCCCATAACCCCTTGTGGGGTGGCACTGTGCTTACTGACCGAGGCAGAAATGTCGAAACTTTACTGTCTCAGTTCGACCTCTGCCTCTTAAATACTGGGGCCGCCACTTATTTCAGTGTGGCTCGTGGTAGCCATTGATTTATCAATTTGCAACCCAGGATTTCTCCCGTCTATCCACTGGATAGCACATGACGACCTGTGTGGTAGCGTCCACTTCCCCATCTTCCTGTCACAGCCCCGGCGACAGGCCCACGGACGGCTGCCCAAATGGGATTTAAACATGACGGACTGGGTAACTTTCATCTCTGCTGTCACCGCTGAATCTCCACCACACGATAACATCAATGTGATGGTTGAGCGGGTGACTACAAAAATCGTTTCTGTGGCAGAAAACACGATCCCTCGCTCTTTAGGGTGCCCCCGGCGAAAGACAGTCCCTTGGTGGTGGCCAGAAGTCACTGAAGCAATTAAGGATCGTCGGCGAGCTCTACAGTGGCATAAGCGGCACCCCTCCCTGGAGCACCTCATAGCCTTTAAAAGGGTCCATGCCCGCGTTCGCCAACTTATCAAATGGCTCTGAGCACTATGGGACTTAACTTCTGAGGTCATCAGTCCCCTAGAACTTAGAACTACTTAAACCTAACTGACCTAAGGACATCACACACATCCATGCCCGAGGCAGGATTCGAACCTGCGACCGCAGCGGTCGCGCCTCTCCAGACTGTAGCGCCTAGAACCGCTCGGCCACCCCGGCCAGCGCCAACTTATCAAACGACGGAGTGTTGGGAGAGACATGTCTCGAACATTGGGTGCCATACGTTACCTTCCAAAGTCAGGACAAAGATCGAACGTGTTGTCGGGTACCAGACCCCAACAGGTGTTCCCAGTGATTACATAAATGGCGTGTTATCTACCGACGCTAACGCGATTGCCGAGCACTCTGCTGAGCACTATGCTCGAGCCTCTGCGTCCGAGAATTACCTCCCAGCCTTTCGCACTCTCAAACGGCGGCTGGATGGAAAAGACCTCTCGCTTACTACACGCCACGGTGAATCCTATCCTATAACGCCCCATTTACAGAGTGGGAGCTCCTCAGTGCTCTTACACATTGCCCTGAACGGCTCCTGGGCCAGATCGGATCCACAGTCAGATGATTAAACATCTCTCATCTGACTACAAGCGACATCTCCTCGTCATCTTCAGCCAGATCTGGTGTGATGGCGGCTTTCCATCGCAATGGTGGGAGAGCACCATCATTGCGGTGCTCAAACCCGGTAAAAAACCCGCTTGATGTGGATAGCTATCTGCCCATCAGCCTCATCAACAGACAGCTGCTGGAACATATGTCGGCAGTTGGGTTGGGTCCTGGTGTCTCGTGGCCTACTGGCTCTATGTCAGGGCGGCTTCCGCCAGGGTCACTCTGCCACTGATAATCTTGCGTCCCTCGAGTCTGCCACCCTAACAGTCTTTTGCAGACGCCAACACCTGGTAGCGTCTTTTTTTATTTACGACCTGGCGACATCATGTCCTTACCACGTTAAACGAATGGGGTCTCAGAGGCCCGCTCCCGATTTTTATCTAAAATTTCCTGTCGCTTCGTACTTTCCAAGTCGGTGCCTCCCATAGTTCCCCCTATATCCAGGAGAATGGGGTCCTGCAGGAATCTGTATTGAGCGCCTCTCAATTTTTAGTGGCCATTAATGGTCTAGCAGCAACTGTAGGGCCGTCGGTCTCACCCTCTCTGTATGCAGACGATTTCTGCATTTCGTACTGCTCCACCAGTACTGGTATTGCCGTGCAGCGCCTGCAGGGAGCCATCCACAAGGTGCAGTCATGGGCTCTAGTCCATGGTTTCCAGTTTTCGGCTGCAAAGTCGTGTGCTGTTCACTTCTGTCGGCGTCATACCTTTCATCCAGAACCAGAACTTTACCTTAATGACGATCCACTCACTGTAGTGGAGATATATCGATTCTTAGCACTGGTTTTCGACGCCCGATTGACTTGGCTTCCTCACCTTCGTCAGCTTAAGCGGAAGTTCTGTCAGACCTCAATGACCTCCGCTGCCTGAGCAACACCAACTGGGCTTCAGATCGCTCTACGCTGCTGCAGCTCTACAGAGCCCTTGTTCAATCCCGCCTTGACTATGGGAGTGTAGTTTATGGTTCCGCGGTGCCCTCAGCGTTGCGTTTACTCGATCCAGTGCACCACTGTGGCGTTCGCCTAGAGACAGGAGCTTTTGGGACGAGTCCAGTGACCAGCGTCCTTGTGGAGGCCAGAGTCCCTCCATTGCAAGTTAGGCATGTACAACTATGGCCAGTTACGTTGCGCACTTTCGTAATTCTCCTGAGCATCCGAATCACCATCTCCTTTTCCTACTCATGGCGGTTCATCTCCCGCATCGGCAGCCCAGGTCAGGGCTTCCAATTGCAGTTCGTGTCCGATCCCTTCTTTCCGAACTGGAGCTGCCCCGTATACTAGAGGTCCATTCACGTACACCTCCATGGTGTACACCTAGGTCGCGGCTTCACCTGGACCTTTCACAGCTCCCTATTTATTTATTTTATTTATTCGTGTCAGAAGCATTTATGATGTACAAAATAATGTACAATATTTACTTGTCATGTGTATATATATTTACATGACAATTATCTACACTTTTTCCGCCCAGAAGTTAGCGACCTTTATTGCATTTGGCGTTGCATGTAGCAGGTCTTCTGTTGTGCATGTTGCTTTACATCTGGTACACTGGAGCAGGTGGAAGATGATCTGCGTTGCTCCACACTCACAGAGTGGTGGCTCCTCTAGGAAACCCCATTTAGTCAAATTGCTGTTACATTTCGTGACACCCGAGCGTAGTCTGTTGAGGGATCTCCATGTACTCCAATTCTTTGTGTAGCTGGCTGGTAGTCTTTCGCTTGGTGTAATCCATCCCACAGTACTGGTAAGCCTTGCACGCCATAGTTCGATTCGGCATTGCTGTGGTGCCCCAACTAGAGCCTCGGTAGATCTGAAGAAGCTCCTTCTGGATTTTAGTCGTGGGTTTGCTGGTTGATAGCCATATAGGGGGTGAGCTTCAAAAGTTTCTGATTTTTTCTTCTCACTTTTTGCTGCTACCTCTCGGAGGATGTCGGGGGGTGCAATTCCCGCGATCTTGTACAGTTTATCCAGAGGAATAGGCCTCCGGCACCCGGTGATGATGCGACAAGTATCATTAAGAGCGACATCTACTGTTTTGGCATGGCAAGAATTGAACCACACTGGGCTTGCGTATTCTCCGGCAGAGTAACACAATGCAAGGGAAGAGGTTCTCACAGTGTTGGCGTGTGCTCCCCACGTTGCGCCTGTTAGCTTTCTGATGATATTGTTCCTGGCTGCCACTTTTTGCTTGGTATTTAGGCAGTGCCTCTTATATGTTAATGCACGGAGAAGGTTGACCCCTAGGTATTTGGAATACGTAGGGGAAGGCGGGGCAAGATGGGGAAGCTAACTTTAAACCCTTACAAAAGGGACAAAAATAAACAAGTAGAGTTGATTACCATTTGTTTACTTAACCATTGAATTACAATAGCATGCAAAGAAACCTACAAACTTGTTACATTTAGTTAGAAATATCTCGATTTGAAACATAAACTACCAATTCCCTGTCTTGCCCCATATGCGGGGTAAGATGGGGAACTAGCATTAATTCGTCTCTAAAGTTTAAATAAGGACTGCAATAACGAAATCATGTGACGATAAGGTTTCGAAACATGGTTATGCGAATTGTAGAATCAGGTATTACGTTTTATTTAGGCCTCTTACTTTCACATAGTACACAAGTGTGGACGGCCTCGCCATCATCACTTTCTATCCCTGCACAAGTGTCGTGGGCCCAGCGTCCGCAGCTAATACACCGTATCCAGCCTCCTTCAGAGAAGCCATAACAGTATAAACGTTCTTCACTCTCTTCCTCGTTGCCATTCCACCTGAGGTTATTATCCCTTGAGCATGAAGGGGTGGTTAAGACGTCAGTAACGTTCGTCACTTTTTCGTTGTCATTATGTCCTTTTGGTGGTATCCCAGGTTTATTAAGCGTCTTTGAGAAGAGTTTTCGTTTACATGCAGCACGTTTGGGGACTCCTTTTTGTTTAATTTCTTCAGATAGTTCACTCTTATAAGGAGATTCGGTTAAAACATCGGGTTTTTCACGCCTGTTACATGGTTTCCTTTTGGTTTTTTTATCCACCTTTGGAATAGCTAACACCATTTCAGAGCTGGTAACCTGAAAGTTAGACGAAACAGCGGCTTGATCATCAGTTGTTAATTGTTCAGCTGTTTTACGTCTTGACAACATCTCTGGTATTTGGTCTTCCGTTTCTGTAATTTCAGATGTGTGAGCTTGATGAATGTCTGTAGTTGAACAGGGAAGGTAATCACCTTCTTGAAACACGTTTCTGTTTACAGGCCAAATGCCTGTTTTCCGAAAACCGTTCACTGCTGTGGACATTGTAGCTGAATGAATGAAGGCTTTGCCGAATAAACTTGCGATTTGATGCAGCCTAAAAACTTTTCCAGGATGGGTGCGAAGCCACGATCTTACTTCATCTTCGTAAAATTTACTGAGAGGTTTCATAAATGCCACGCTTACTGGTTGAAGAGGGTGTGAGCAGTGTGGTGGCAAACACAGCAAGACAACCCCATTTTCGCGGGCCACATCTTTCAGTACTAAATTCTTGGTGTGCGTTTTGTGGCCGTCCAATATGAGAAGTATTGGTCTTTCCTTTGACGCTCCAGTAAATGCAATAAACTTCTTAAACCAAGTCAAAAATAGTTCTTTCGTCTTCCAATCAGTTTCTTGGACATCTGTCCAGGCACCAGGGGCAGGCCAGTCTCAAACGCTTGTTTTCGAGGATAAATTAACGTAGGTGGTACGTAGCACCCCGCCGCTGAAACACAGATTTCTGCAGTCACAGTCTGGCCTCTTTCTGCTGAAGTAACTGCTCCCACCTGTCTACACCCTTTCAAAGCAACCACCTTTGTGTGACCTTTTGGAATGACTGTTAAACCAGTCTCATCGCAATTGAAAATTCTGTCACCCGTAAACTTGAATGAGTCTAATTGACTTTCTGACAGATCGAAAAACCGATACAGCAACTCGATGAAACCCTATTGCTCGTGCCATTGATGTGGCCTCTGCTTTTCGTATTGTTAAGGTAGGATTTCGTGCAAGAAACCCATTTAACCAATTTCTTCCAGCAGATTTGGCTGCAGTATTAAATGGATGTTTGATGTTGTTTCGTTGAGCTAGCTGGAAAGCAAGTTCACAAAGTTCTTTAAGTGTTAGGCCAAAATACTGTCCATCCATCTGTGTTAAGTAGTCTTTAAGTTCTGCCTCTTGTTCTGGGGTAAACACACTAGTGATTGGTCCTAACCTTTTCACAGCTGTACAGCCAGGATTAGCACGTTTCTTTGCCACATGTCGTTCAATCGTTGTCTGTGGCACGTTGAACTGTCGAGCAGTCCTGAAAGAACCCATATGACCTTCTATAACAGCATTTACAGCGCCTTCCATTGACTCCAATGACAATCTTGCCTAGACATTTGTCGCCGATATTTGCGAACCATCTGAAATAAAACACGTTGAACGTAGTATTGAGTCAGATTACTCCTGGTAATCTATATTATATAGTAAATAGCATATTTCCAACATTCAGTCGTTAAAGTATAGCAAGAATACTGACTTTGCACGTTTTGTGTATTTGTATTCACCATATCGCCTAAGGCATACTTTGTAATTAATCAGGAAACGTTGGAATAACGAATACCATTCTATTTACAATTGTATTCAACGTATAATGTACTTGTTCAAAACCCGCAGCGAGGTAAACACATGAGACGATAAGAACGCAATGGTTGGACAAATAGTAGGGGCAAGACGGGGAAGCTCCCCATCTTGCCCCACCCCGTCTTGCCCCCTACCATGCTGTCAGGTTATGTTACGCCTACATGAACACTATTTAGTGAACATTGACTACTGACACAGAAGTTTACTGTCAATAAGACGTACTATTCAGTGCTATATATACAGTCTGGACAAATGTTCACGAAACACATGTTTTAGGACCTCGAAAGGTGTAAAAGATTGCAAATCAGTATGACAATTGTACGTGCCTTGCAAAGCTCATAGAAACCGCCGCGAAACTAAGGTTCAGCAATGTCAACACACTGGGACCTGTGTATTGATGATGTTGACGTAGCTATCCACAGATGGCAGCACTCTAACTGTAGCTTATAGCCCTTCCCCGTCTTACCCCACCCCCACCCGTCTTGCCCCGCCTTCCCCTACATTGTTCTAGTCATGTTTCTTCCCAGGTGATTTTTAGGGCTCTAGCTGTCTGCCGGTTTTTAAGATGGAAAGCGCAAGTCTGTGTTTTTCCAAGATTTGGTCTCAGCTGGTTTTCTCTGTAGTACGTTGACAGTTCTCTCAATGCCTTGGACATATTCTCTTCAACAGTTTCAAAGCAGCGGGCTTGGGCGCTGACAGCACAATCATCTGCACAGATGAAGCTCTGTGTTCCTTCAGGTAGTGGCTGAGCATTTGTGTAGATGTTAAACAAAGCTGGAGCAAGCACACTTTCCTGAGGTAATCCTTTTTTCTGTGATCTCCATCTGCTTCTCTTGCCCTGGAATTCAACAAAAAATCTACTATTTTCAAGGAGATTCTTTATGAAACACGTGAGCTGGTAGTCTTTAGTGGCATTGTACAGCTTCATAAGAAGTCTTCTGTGATTAACTGTGTCATAAGCTGCTGTTGGATCTATAAATACAGCTCCTGTGATCTCTTGTCTTTCAAAATCATCTTCAATGTGCTGTATTAGTTTCAACACTTGAGATGTACAGCTCTTTCCCTGTCTGAATCCACCCTGCTGTGGAATGTATATTGTCCTAGCTTCTCCATTAGTTGGTGTAGGATGAGTCTTTCAAGAAGTTTATACAGATGACATAGGAGAGATATTAAGCGGTAGCTTTTAGGATCATTTTGGTCCTTACCTGACTTGCGGATAGCTATGACTTTGGCTTTCCTCCAGAGTTTAGGAATCTTGCAGGATTGGACACAGTTGTTCATTAGGTCTCTCAGTCATGCTTTTGTTATCGGCCCAAAGTTCTTTATCTGCTCGACTATTATATCATCAAGGCCTGCGGCTTTCCCATTTTTGCACTTACTCAGAGCGAGATCCACCTCAGTCTGGGTAAATGGTTGAAACAGAGTATTGGTTTCTTGGTCAGGTCGTCTCTCACATGTCTTCTTGACAGACCTGGTTGAATAAGGTGGTTTCCCATTTTGTATTAGCTGGTGTGCAATTTGATCAGCTCGGACATTCGCATGCATATTCGCCTGTGAAGGGTCATTATTCAATCGTTTTAGAAGCCACCAGGCCTCGTGACTACTTCTACTCATATCACAGTCTTCCATCAGTTTCTCCCACTGTGTTCTCTTTGCTGCGGAGATTGAGGAGAGGACGGATCTAGTTATTTGGGAGGTTTCTTCAATGAATGAGTTTTCATTGTATTGGGTATAATACTCCTCGAGCAATGTAGCTGTTTCTGAAGTTACGCCCTGCAGGTAGTTCGTCTTGCAGCCTCTCGGGATACATGCTCGCGAGCAGAATTTAACAAGCTCAACAAAGTGTTCGTACTCTTCAGGCATAGGCTTAATTGTATGACCTTTATCGTCCAGCATTTTAGAAAGTTTCAGCCAGTCTGCCTTCTTGAAATTATACCTTCGTCTAAAACCAATTTCTCGGGGTCTTATGATGGGAAGAAGTCGGCACATGTTGGACTATGTTGTATGTTAGGTATGGGCTGACACACTGATGTGTGGCAGTGTTGCGCTGCATTTTCACTCACAAATACGAGGTCAGGGTTGTACCCTCGTTGAAACTTGCCACTTTCCACTGCCAAAAGATGGCCCTAACGCCTCAGTTAGCTGCGGCTCTCCGCTGCCACATCCTCTCCATTCTTGACATATACCAAGGCCACGAAGTGGTTTACACCGACGGCTCGATGGCTGATGCACACGTCAGCTTCGCGTATGTCCATGGTGGATATACTGAACAGCATTCCTTGCCCGATGGCTGCAGTGTTTTCTCTGCCGAGCTGGTGGCTGTATCTCGTGCTCTTGAGCACATCCGTTCATGCCCTGGGGAGTCGTTTCTTCTGTGTAATGACTCCGTGAGCAGCCTACAAGCTATCGACCAGTGCAACCCTTGTCATTCTTTGGTAACGTCCATCCAGGAGTCCATCTATTCTCTGGAACGGCCCAGTCGTTCAGTGGTATTTGTCTGGACCCCGGGTCACGTCGGAATCCCAGACAACGAGCTTGCCGACAGGCTGGTCAATCAGGCTACGCAGAAACCACTTATGGAGATCAGTTTCCCTGCAACTGACCTGCGTTCAGTAATATGCCGCAAGGTTTTGCAGCTTTGGGAGACGAAATGGCATGACCTCAGCAAGCACAAAAAAATGCGTGCCATTAAGGAGACTACGAATGGGTGGCAGTCCTCCATGTTGGCCTCTCGCAGAGACTCTGCAGTTCCCTGCCGGCTCCGCATTGGCCACGCTTGGGTGACACACGGCTATCTCCTGCTCCGTGACGACCCACCTCAGTGTCGGTGCGACGCCCGGCTGACAGTGGGCTGGTGAGCTGTCCTTCTTTGGCTGGCCTGCGACGGACTCTTCAGTTCCCGGACGCGCTTCCATTAATTTTAGCTGACAATGCCTCATCGGCTAATTTAGTTTTACGTTTTATACATGACGGTGGGTTTTATCATTCTGTATAGGCTTTTGCGCATGTCCTTTGTCCCTTTGTGTTCTCCACTCTAACGCTTTTAGGGTGGATCTTTTAATGCGTCGCAGAGTGGCTGGCTTTTGCTTTTTATTCTCGTCGTCGGCCAGCCACGGTCATCTGCTCTCCTGTTTTTACCTCATCTACCTGTTTCTTGTTTCTCTCTGAGGTTTTCTTTTCCTATTTTGCCCTTAGTAATGTTGGTTGTCCTCCTATCGTTCTGCTGGTTCTTCCTTTCTCCTGTTATTTTGCTGTACGTCTTCTTACTTTTTTTCCCTTGTGCAATTATTTTACCAGAAACAAGGGACCAATGACCTCGCAGTTTGGTCCCTTCCTCCCTCTCCTAAACCAACTTACCTTCAGAATTTGAAAGAGAGTATTGCAGTCAATATTGTCAAAAGTTTTCTCTAAGTCTACTAATGCTACAAACGCAGATTGCCTTTTGCCTTTCCTTTATCTGTCTTCTAAGATAAGTCATAGGCTTAGTATTGCCTCGCGTGTTCCAACATTTCTACGGAATCCAAACTGATCTTCCCCGAGGTCGGGTTCTACCAATTTTTCCATTCGTCTGTTAAGAATTTGTGTTAGCATTTTGCAGCCTTGACTTATTAAACTGATAGTTCACTAATTTTCGCACCTGTCAGTACCTGCTTTCTTTGGGATTGGAATTATTATATTCTTGAAACCTGAGGGCATTTAACCTGTCTCATACATCTTGCTCACCAAATGGTAGAGATTTGTCATGGCTGGCTACGCCAAGGCTATCAGTAGTTTTAATGGAATGTTGTCTACTCCCAGTGCCTTATTTCGACTTAGGTCTTTCAGTGCCAGTTCAAATTCTTCACGCAGTATAAGATCTCCCATTTCATCTTCATCTACTTCATTTCCATAATATTGCTCTCAGGTACCTCGCCTTTCTATAGGACCTCCATATTCCATCTTTCTGCTTTCCCTTCTCTGCTTAGAACTGGTTTTCCATCTGAGCTCTTGATATTCATACAAGTGGTTCTCTTTTATCCAAAATTCTCTTTAATTTTCCTGTAGGCAGTATCTTTCTTACCCCTAGTGATATATGCTTCTACATCCTTACACTTGTCCTCTAGCCATTCCTGCTTAGCCATTTTGCACTTCCTGTCGATCTCATTTTTGAGACGTTTGTATTCCTTTTCCTCTGCTTCATTTACTGCATTTTTAATTTTTTTTCCTTTCATCCATTAAATTTAATATCCCTCCTTTTACCCAAGGATTTCTACCAGCCCTCGTCTTTTTTCCTACTTGATCCTCTGCTGCCTTCATTATTTCATCTCTCAAAGCTCCCCGTTCTTCTTATACTGTATTTCTTTCCCCTATATTAACCTACAGTTCATAACCAATAGATTGTGGTCAGAGCCCAAATCTGCCCCTGGAAATGTCTTACGATTTAAAATCTGGTTCCTAAATCTCTGTCTTATCATTATGTAATCTATCTGAACTCTTCCAGTGTCTCCAGGCCTCTTCCACGTATACAACCTTCTTTCATGATTCTTAAACCAAGTGTTAGCTATGATTAAGTTATGCTCTGCACAAAATTCTTCTAGGAGGCTTCCTCTTTCATTCTTTACCCCAGTCCTTATTCACCTTCTACTTTTCCTTTGCTTCCTTTCCCTACGATTGAGTTCCAGTCCTCCATGACTATTAAACTTTAGTCTCCCTTAAATGTCTGCATAATTTCTTATCGCCGCGCGGGATTAGCCGAGCGGCTCGGGCGCTGCAGTAATAGACTGTACGGCTGGTCCCAGCGGAGGTTCGAATCCTCCCTCGGGCATGGGTGTGTGTGTTTGTCCAGGGACTGATGACCTTCGCAGTTAAGTCCCATAAGATTTCACACACATTTGAACATTTTTTTTAAATTTCTTATATCACATCATATATTTCTTCAATCTCATCATCTGTGGAGCTAGTTGGCATATAAACTTTTATTACTATGGTGTGCGAGGGCTTCGTGTCTATCTTGGCAACAATAATGCATTCACTACGCTATTCGTAGTAGCTTACCCGTGCTCCTATTTTTTATTTATTGTTACACCTACCACTGCATTACCTCTATTTGATTCTGTATTTATAACCCTACATTCACCTGACCAGAAGTCTTGTTCGTCCTGCCACCAAACTTCAGTAATTAGCACTATATCTAACTTTAACCTGTCCACTTCCCCTTTTAAATTTCTTAACCTACCTGTCCGATTAAGTTATCTGATGTTCCCTGCCCTTTCAAACGAACCATCCAAGCATTTTCCTGGAACAATGTAGAGCAATCACAGAAAACCTAAATCTGGATGACCTGACGTGGTTTTGAACCCTTATTGACTGGAGATGGCTACGTCTGGCTACTTGGAGACCATTTTCATTCATGGACATCATGTTCCAAAACGACGGTCCCACCGGGCCACAACTGTTCGCCAATGGTTAGAAGAACATACTGGACTATTCGAGCGAATGATTTTGCCTCTCAGATAGCCTGAGATGAATCCCGTTGAACATCTATAGGATTTGAATGATATTTTCACTCTGCAGCGGAGTGTGCGCTGATTTGAAACTTCCTGGCAGATTAAAACTGTGTGCCAGACCGAGACTCGAACTCGGGACCTTTGCTTTTCGTGGACAGGTGCTCTACCATCTGAGCTACCCAAGCACGACTCACGCCCTGTCCTCACAGCTTCAGTTCTGCCAGTAACTCGGCTCCTACCTTCCAAACTTCACGGAAGCTCTCCTGCGAACCTTGCAGAACTAGCATTCCTGGAAGAAAGGATATTGTGGAGACATGGCTTAGCCACAGCCTGGGGGATGCTTCCAGAATGAGATTTTCGCAGGAGAGCTTCTGTGAAGTTTGGAAGGTAGGGGGCGAGGTACTGGCAGATTGAAGCTGTGAGAACGGGGCGTGAGTCGTGCTTAGGTAGCTCAGATGGTGGAACATTTGCCCGCGAAAGGCAAAGGTCCCGAGTTCGAGTCTCGGTGCGGCACACAGTTTTAATCTGCCGGGAAGTTTCATATCAGCGCACACTCCGCTGCAGAGTGAAAATCTCGTATTATTACATCGTACAAACACATTTTTCTACGAACCGTGGTAGGTTTTAATATTTCACTGTCAGAGTTTGGTTTCGTTAACTTTCGGTGCGGTCGTTTCCGGGCCAGGGTTTCTAATCTCAAATTGTTGTACAAGCTGTGGGGCGGCGGCACCGTCTCTTCCAAGAGCCTGAAAACTATTTCTGTGGCCAGCCAGAAAGCAATGTTGAACATACTGACAATTGTTTCCAGTCAGCAAGTCCACATTCTTATCTTTCCTCCTGAAAGAAATATTTCTATTCACTATTACTCAGTGGGATCAGGAACTATGACTATAAATTAAGATTTTGAGTTTTAATTGATAGATATATTTGATCAACTTTCACCTGAACAACACAGTAATATTCCTGACGATGATAATAATAATAATAAGTATGATATCTCTGTCATAAACAGCATTACGAATAGTTCATAAGGGACCCTACGGTAAATTCCTAATAAATGGTCTTTCGCTTCCTGACTTCTAATAATCTAAGTTAATTGCTCGCCGCAAAAGTCGTAACAAACAGTTACTTCCGCGAAATCTAAGCGATCCAGGACGGTGTACACTGCTCGCGAGTTCACTTCCTATTTGTGCCACAAACATGCGTTTAGCGGCAGCATACCTGTTATGATCACCCGAGGCAGCGCGACAGCCGGGTTTGACAGACGTGGACTGGATGGTAGCTGGCTGCGAAATGAAGTCTTTTCAGGAATCTAAACGATCCAGAACGGTGTACAATCTTCGCGAGTTCACTTTTTTGTATTACTGAAAATACGCGTTTAGTAGCAACCTGTCTGTGACGTCATACGAGGCAGCGCGTACTCCGGCGTTTGATTGACGTGGACCTACCGATAGCTGGGTGCTACGGGACGTGAAACGTTGGCTCTCAGGCCGTATTTAAACAGGGTGGTCCATCGATCGTGACCGGGCCAAATATCTCATGAAATAATCGTCAAACGAAAAAACTACAAAGAACGAAACTTGTGTAGCTTGAAGGGGGAAACCAGATGGCGCTATGGTTGGCCCGCTAGATGGCGCTGCCATAGGTCAAACGGATATCACTGCGTTTTTTTAAAATAGGAACACCCATTTTTATTACATATTCGTGTAGTACATAAAGAAATGTGAATGTTTTAGTTGGACCACTTTTATCGCTTTGTGATAGATGGCGCTGTAATAGTCACAAACATATGGTTCACAGTTTTAGACGAACAGTTGGTAACAGGTAGGTTTTTTAAATTGAAATACAGAACATAGGTACGTTTGAATATTTTATTTCTGTTGTTCCAGTGTGATACATGTACCTTTGTGAACTTATCATTTCTCAGAACGCATGCTGTTACAGCGTGATTACCTGTAAATACCACATTAATGCAATAAATGCTCAAAATGATGCCCGTCAACCTCAATGCATTTGGCAATACATGTAACGACATTCCTCTCAACAGCGAGTAGTTCCCCTTCCGTAATGTTGGCACATGCATTGACAATGTGCTGACGCATGTTGTCAGGCGTTGTCGGTGGATCACGATAGCAAATATCCTTCAACTTTCCCCACAGAAAGAAAGCCTGGGACGTCCGACCCGGTGAACGTACGGGCCATAATGCTGCACCATACATTAACGCGCCAAGGTCGCTGATGTTCTACTTGTCGCAGCCATCGTGGATTTTCCGTTGCCCAATAGTGCATATTATGCCGGTTTACGTTACCGCTGTTGGTGAATGACGCTTCGTCGCTAAATAGAACACGTGCAAAAAATCTGTCATCGCCCCGTAATTTCTCTTGTGCCCAGTGGCGGAACTGTACAAGACGTTCAAAGTCGTCGCCATGCAATTCCTGGCGCTCAGAAATATTGGTACGGGTGCAATCGATGTTGATGTAGCATTCTCAACACCGACGTTTTTGAGATTCCCGTTTCTCTCGCAATTTGTCTGCTACTGACGTGCGGATTAGCCGCGACAGCAGCTAAACACCTACTTGGGCATCATCATTTGTTGCAGGTCGTGGTTGACGTTTCAAATGTGGCTGAACACTTCCTGTTTCCTTAAATAACGTAACTATCCGGCGAACGGTCCGGACACTTGGATGATGTCGTCCAGGATACCGAGCAGCATACATAACGCACGCCTGTTGGGCATTTTGATCACAATAGCCATACTTCAACACGATATCGACCTTTTCCGCAATTGGTAAACCGTCCATTTTAACACGGCTAATGTATCGCGAAGCAAATACCGTCCGCACTGGGGGAATGTTACGTGATACCACGTACTTATACGTTTGTGACTATTACAGCGCCATCTATCACAAAGCGAAAAAAGTGGTCCAGCTAAAACATTCATATTTCTTTACGTACCACACGAATATGTAATAAAAATGGAGGTTCTCATTTAAAAAAACGCAGTCGATATCCGTTTGACATATGGCAGCGCCATCTAGCGTGCCAACCATAGCACCATCTGGTTTCCCTCTTCAAGCTAGACGAGTTTCGTTCTTTGCAGTTTTTTTTCGTTTGATGCATATTTCGTGAGATATTTGGCCCGGTCACTATCAATATACTGTACTGTATACGGGCGCAGCGGACGGCCAAGGGAACACCTGCTGTCATCCGCTCTATGGCCCGGCAGTAGACTCTAAATGGCCCCTTTCTCGGACACATAATATTTGATACCACTGTTGTGTATCAATTTGGAATCTTAGTAATTTTTGTATGATTGCAGTTAAGATGGCTTTAATCGCAGAAAAAAGTTTTTGCTCGACTACATTCAGACTTCGCCTTCTAAAATTTTCAGAACAGAACTGACGGAAGAGCATGACCTCTTAACTACAACTTTAAGAGACCTTGTACTGGTTATTATTTACATAAAGGTCTTGAAACTTGTTATAGCTTCACTATTTAATAGGTTTCGTTAGGTGCTGTAATGATACTTAATCTACTTCAAATAAGGACGCTTTTGTTCCAAATTTAGTTTTCAGTAAATTACTCGAAAACTATTAGAGGTTGCCCAATGGGATCACATATTTAAGGTTTTTATATCGAACTGAGGCTTCATACAAATTTTTGGATTTCTAGCTTTATTATTTAGCGCCACTTTTTTTTTATAAAAAACGCTGTATTTAGGGATAGATATTCATTTGATCACTGTGAAATTTGGCAACTTAAACATTAATATACTGAAGCATATGTTGACAAAATTTAGAAAAGCTACTTGAATTTGTAATTTCATCTTCAGATTATGGTGCAATATTTGTATGCTACGCACCGACGCGTTATGGTGACGCGGCACCAGTAGCAGTGAACTGGTTTAAGTCCCGGTACACTCGCTCGCCTCTCTATCTCTCCAGTGATACAGCGCTTGTTTCGCCACAATGCCTCTCTCCATAGTTTCTGAACGTCACCACGTCACCACGTAAACACCTTAAATTTGAGGATATCGCATCGAGCACAACGTAATTCCTTCTTGTTCATTATATCCCAAGCACATTTTGGTCCTATTATACCGTTCTGAATAGGTTTCAATTTGTATACTGAAAGATTTATGCACTAGTGTGCAAAACTTACCGAAGAACGTAACTTCTGCATAATGTGTTAAGATCAAGCAACATAGCTCGATGAAATTTCGACCATACTTAGAAAGAACTACAACAGTATAGTACAGAAGATAAGTTGTAAGTAGGCTGTTTATGTTATCTTTATGTAAGTAGGCTGTTGAGGTTCTTATGTAAGTAGGCTGTTTAGGATTTCTTATTGGTAACGCCACCTCTGTATGAAAATCACTGGCTGTGCTGTGTGCAGTCTGTGGCTGCTTTGCATTGTTGTAATACTCGCCATTGTAGTGTTAGGCAGCTGGCTGTGAACAGCGCGTAGCGTTGCGCAGTTGGAGGTGAGCCGCCAGCAGTGGTGGATGTGGGGAGAGAGATGGCGGAACTTTGCAATTTGTCATGAACTGATATATATATTATGACTTGTGATGATATTAAGGTAAATACATTGTTTGTTCTCTATTAATATCTTTCATTTGCTAACTATCCCTATCAGTAGTTAGTGCCTTTAGTAGTTTGAATCTTTTATTTAGCTGGCAGTAGTGGCGCTTGCTGTATTGCAGTAGCTTGAGCAGCGAAGATTTTTGTGAGGTAAGTGATTTGTGAAAGGTATAGTTTAATGTTAGTCAGGGCCATTCTTTTGTAGGGAATTTTGAAAGTCAGATTGCGTTGCGCTAACAAAGTATTGTGTGTCAGGTTAAGTACAGTCGTGTATAATTGTTCAAAGGGGACGTTTCATATGTCGACCCTTAGCCTAGGATACCTCACTGGAATCTTCTGATTTTTTCTTGTAGTTTGTGTATTTAGTGTAGCTTTTGTTTATTGCTAGCGCGTAATTGTAGAGAGAATTTCCTTTGTAGTTGCAGTCTTTCATTGTTGTATAGTAAAACAGTTGTGGCATGCATGTAGATTTGCACCAAGTATTTCGCAGCTGCGCTTGCAATTAACTAGATATTATTTTCAGTGCTATGTTAATGTGTTCTCTTATTTTTGATCTTCAAATTGTGTTTTTCTGTGTTGTCGTGTGAAATACTGTGACAATAATGGCGTGTGAAAAACGTAACACTAGGCTCCAAACTAAACTGAGAAATAATAGTGATGACGAGCGTAGCTTATCAGCGCCGCCGAGTAATGAATTTACTAATGTTCAAAGTAGTAATTTGGTAACTGTGCACAGGGAAATGGAGCGGGCGTCAAACAATGGCGTGGACAGTGAAACAATTAGTGAAGAGGGAAGCATTATCGATCGACCGGTCGGCAATAGCTCGCCTCAGGAAGCCGAAATGACACGACACGATCTCGCAAATACTGTAGATTCAGGTTTTGCGTCCTCACCGTTTTCTCAAAGGAGTCAAGACACATTTTCCGCTTGTCAAACTGTGAATGTTGCCGGTGCAAATTCACTGCCGAAAAGCACTGAGGAACATGTTTCAGACACCAGTGCATTGTTATTACAATTAATGCAACAAATGGGACAAAAGCTTGAAAAGTTAGACACAATGGAACAAAATCAGAGACAAACACAGCAACAGTTAGACACAATGGAACAAAATCAGAGACAAACACAGCAAAAGCTTCAAAAGTTAGACACGACGCTTGAACAAACTCGTGAAGATTTAACTACTGAGTTACATAACATCGAATCGAAATGTCAAAAAGTCTGTAATGACGTAAAAACACAAATTTGTGAGCATTTCCAACCTATTTTTTCGCGGCATGAAAATGCACTACAGAATCACGAAGCAGCCATAAAAGAACTGCAAACTATTGTTCATGAAAATCACAACACCTTGCAAGCTAAAATTGACGCAGTTGCATCTACCGATTCGGTTACGCAACTTGCAAAAAGTCAAGAAAACTTAAAGGACACAGTAGATTCGATTTCAACACAAATGGACACTCTGAAACTTGGTTCAGAAAAACACACTGAGGAAATGTGTTCATTATCAGAGAAAGTAGTTGAACTTTCGGATCAGCTAAATAATTTATCTATGAAGGTAGATGATAATCTGAATGACGCAAAACCGGTAGTCTTTAATGACACAGAACAGAGCGAACAAATTAGGAAACTGAAACAAAATCTGAATCAAATTGATACGCAACACCAAAGAGAAATCCGGGAAGTACAAGATCAGCTGACACAGGTAATACAAGAATTACGTATTTCAGAAGACACTCGCGCTCCAACACGGGAAGAGGAACTTAGAAATACGCAAAAGCCACAAAATAATAACACAGGGCATTTCGGTAATTATGAAAGAAATTGGCAAGGTACACCGAATTTTGAGATGGAACGGCCGACACGACCTAACAATGACCGATATGCGACTCGCCGACATGATGATTTTGACTATAAGCTGTTCATTACTACACGTAAATTCAAAACATTTAAGAATTCTGGCAACGACATTCATCCACAAGCATGGCTCCATCAATTCTCTCATTGTTTTCCTCCCAACTGGTCATTGGAGCACAGATTAGAATTTATGTGTGGCTACTTAGAGAATGAACCAGCTGTAAGAATGCGATCGGTCATTCACGATTGCCACAGTGAAGGAGAATTTTACCATGCCTTCCTCTCAGCATATTGGTCTCAAGCCACACAAGACCGCGTAAAACATGGCATCATAATGATGAAACATTTCGAACAATCTGAATTCTCCAGTCTTGTGAAATATTTTGAAGACATGTTGCACAAGAATCAGTACCTGTCAAACCCATACAGCCCCTCAGAACTCATCCGCATTTGCTTAATCAAATTACCTGAACATTTACGACATATTATTTTGGCAGGACGTTGCAAAGACGACATTGAAGCTTTTCAGGGACTGTTACAAGAACTGGAAAGTGACACTGACAATCGCGGAACACAGGAGCACAACAATTACAGATCACATCAGTCGCAATTCCGCGATGAAAGAAATAATAACTGGACACGACAAGGCTATTCCCACAACACATATCGTGACCAAAACAGACACCACCCGTATGACAACCGTTGGCAGAGTAGTAATAATTACAGGGAAAGATCACCTCTCCGTGGTAATGACTATCACAGAGACAATCAGAGAAACAGACAATATGGGAACCAAAACAATTATTATCAAGGGAGACAGAATAACTTTAGACGCAACGGTCCAGCGCGCAGTTACGATTCAGGGAGAAATTCTCCACCACTTAACCGACAAGAAAGAAACTACAGGAGCTATCGACATGGCGACAGACGATGTGATCGTAACGACAGACCTGAATTGCATCAGAACTGGCGGGATTTAAACAGGGCAGAGCCCTCTCGAGGAGGTGAATTTGTAGAAGTTAGGTCTCCAAATCCGAATAACGACGCGCGCCAACAAAGAGACAATAGGCAATGACTCACACCGCTGGCAGCCACAAAACATACTTATGAAACTGACGACGCAGCTGCCGTAGCTAGTAATTACGTAAAAATGGAAGACATTAGGGACATCTTACTCCAGGAACACGACATAAAACATAACAACATTGCATATCCTGTGATTCACATTACTGTAAATGACATAAAATTTACGGCAGTACTTGACTCTGGCAGTCCCATTTCAGTAATCAGTGAAACAGCCTTTAGCAAATGCAACAAATCGAACGATTGCCCCACACTTCCGTTACGTAAGATTAAATTACAAGGTGCAATCTTTGGAAAAGGTGTAGATGTACGCCAACAAACCAATTTAGAATTCTTTTGTCAAAGCCACAGCTTCTCTATGAACTTTCTCATTGTTCCATTATTGTCGACGGAAATTATACTGGGAGTAGACTTTTTAAATGAATACAAAGCAATCTTAAGCTTTCACGATGCTGAAATAAGTTTAGAAAAAGAAGGTAAGTCAGTAGCTTTGAAATTTGAAGATTGGCTCTCAAACCATGACGAGGAAATTAATCGGCTTTACCTTCTGTTAGACAACAGTTCGGACTTTTCTACGGAACTAAACACTAACAATCACTCTGCAAGTACTGACAGGGATGATATCGACGGCGCATTTGACACTAATAAGTTAATTCAGAATAAAATTCAAACAATTGAGAATTGTAATGACACTGATAGGCAGGACCTTTTTGAGATTTTACAAGAACATTCCACAGTTTTTACTCACAAAACAGGAACAATCAAGGGATTTCAATACCAATTTCGTGTTCGTGAGCATACTAAATTTTGTGTTAGACCATACGTAATTCCGGCGCATTATAGGGACCGTGTTAGAACAGAAATACAATCAATGCTTGACGAGGGCATTATTGAGCCTGCAGTAAGCTCATACAACAATCCGTTACATGTTGTTGGGAAGAAAAATGGATCGATCAGGCTTGTCTTAGATTCGAGACAAATCAATACTATCATTATTCCTGAAACAGACAGGCCGCAGACGATGGAAGAACTTCTTCAAAATTTTAATGGTGTAAAAGTGTTGTCTTCCATTGATCTCAGATCCAGCTTTTATCAGATCGAACTTCATCCAGAATGTAGAAAATACACAGCTTTCCTTTGTTTCGGCGTTTGTTATCAGTTTCGGAAACTTCCCTTTGGTTTGAACATTTCTTCAGCAGCATTCATTCGCGGGCTAAATTCGATATTACCTGAGTTCTTAAAACGTCACATCACCTTATATGTGGACGATATTCTAATAGCAGAAGCTTCATGGGAACTACATAATCGCATCCTCAACAGTTTGTTACGTATTTTTGCAGAATCTGGAATTACAGTTAACTTGGAAAAGTCTGAATTCGGTAGGACAAAGGTGAAGTTTTTGGGACATATTATTTCTTCTGAAGGCATTCAGCCGGATCCTGAAAAGTTAGAAGCAATCAGAGCCATTCCAGTTCCATCCACAAAAAGACAAGTCCGCAGTTTTCTAGGTCTCGTAAATTTTTACCGTCGTTTTCTGAATATGCAAATTCTTGTTACACCAAAACTTTGTTCTCTCACTGGAAAAAATACTATTTGGAACTGGGACGAACAAGCACAGTTGGAATTCAATTCTTTGAAAGAAGCGTTACTTCACGCGCCAATCTTAGCTCATCCAGATCTGTCACAAGATTTCTGCCTTAGCACGGATTCTTCTAAAGTCGGTCTTGGTGCCCATTTATTTCAAGAAGCCACAGAAAATGACACTACTGTTCAGAAAACCATTGCTTTTGCTAGCCGAGTGCTAACAAAATCTGAAAAAAATTATTCCGTTACTGAATTAGAAGCTTTAGCTATCGTTTGGGCATTTAACAAATTCCGTTTCTTTCTTTCTGGTAAGCACGTAAAAGTATACAGTGATCATCGTGCATTACAATTTCTTATGTCTTCAAAATTAAATCATGACAGGTTAAAACGTTGGGCATTGTTTCTGCAAGAATTCCGCTTCACAATAGTCTACATTCCCGGCAAGGAGAACATTGTTGCGGACGCACTGTCACGCGCACCGGCTGGGCTTGAGAAAAGTACCACAGAAGGCAACCTCGAGAAAAATTTCAGTATTCTTTACATTCAGAAAGTCGCCTTTGAAAACTTCATCACCACATCTTTAAAGGACATTGCTCATGAACAAGATAAAGATCCGATTTGGAAAGACATCAAGAGCAAATGGCATGAAAAGACACACACACAGATTCGACATTATTACCTGGTTAGAAACAACATACTCTTCAAACGCTGCACTGTTGATGACAAGCTATGGGTACTTTGCATTCCAGACGATTTTGTTAATAAGCTCATTTGGTACATTCATTTCAGCTACGCACATTTTGGTCCACGAAAATGTTATCATATTCTTCGAACGACTTGTTATTTTAACAATATGGAAAAAAGAATTCGAAGAGTCTTATCTATTTGTAAACTTTGTCAAAAGGCGAAACCATCTACTGTCTCACATCGTGCTCCGTTGTTTCCTATTATTCCTTCTAAATTAAAAGAATTTGCTGCTGTTGATCTCTTGGGACCGCTTGTCAGAACATCCAATGGATTTTCGTACGTTCTAGTCGCTGTTGAACTTACTTCAAAATTTGTTTCTTTCACACCGTTACGTAAAGCCACCGGACGGTCTGTATCCAACGCATTTGTTAAAAATTTCTTACGTGAAGTTGGCCACGTTGCTAAAGTCATTTCAGATAACGGACCGCAATTTAGATCTGCTGTTTGGTCACGCATGCTTCGCAACCATAATATCAAACCTGTTTTTATTTCATTGTACTCACCACATTGTAACCCCTCCGAACGGATTATGAAAGAAATCAATAAGCTTTGCAGGCTTTATTGTCACACAAAGCATCAGCATTGGGACAGATATTTACACTTATTTCAAAACGTGCTGAATGAAATGCCTCATGATTCCACTGCTTTACCACCTACTCTTGTACTGAAGAATGAAGAACCACCGAACAGAATCAGAGAGCTTGTACCTTTCCCAAATACACGTAAACTTCGACACAAAGACATAATTGATTTGGCTCTTAAAAATATAAAATCTGCAGCAGACAAAAGGAGAAAACTACACGGTAAAGCAAATGCAAAGAAATTGTATATTGGTCAGAAGGTTCTCATTAAAGCTCATTCATTGTCACATAAGAAGAAACACTTGAGTCACAAATTCTTTCTAGTTTACAATGGACCATACAGAATCCGACATATACCACATGATAATTGCGTTGAAGTTGAAACTCTGCGTATTAGGAAGAGTAAAGGTTTACACCACATTTCACATGTAAAACCATTTATTGCAAGATAATCTGCTCTTTAACTTAGTCTTTGTCATAAAATTTTTCGCTTCACATTTCTAGTATGCTTTGTCAGATTTGGAATCTGTTAACATGTAACAATGTTTGAAGTGAAATATCCAGTCAAGAACCTAGGGAACATTTTTAAACAGAAATTACGAATGCATTGTTATAGTGAACAGACGACACAGTGTTGTATTTGTACATTCTTGCTTGTTAGTTGCACGATTACGTAACGACTATCAGGCTTACATACTTAGGACACATACTGGTACTGCTAATGAGATTTTAATGCAACATTTTGGTTTACTTGAAAATACATTCTGGGTTTAAAGTACTTTCTGTGAGATACCAGACGACAGAGTGATTAGTTTATGTGACAGATACACGATTTTATCACGACGCTACTAATGAGTGACAATTTACAATGTTGCTTTTGCAGTGTATCTGTTTTATATCTGCACAGTTTTCTGAATTCTTCTGGAAAGAAAAACATGTTTTAGTAGTAACTTTTGTGGTATAGCAACAATGAGACAGCCTTTTTCGTGGCATAACAATACGTTACTGTACAGTACGTTCCTCATCACGGCAATAAGCGTAATAACTAAGATATCTATACGCAAAGCATTTCACTTTCGTTTATCATGAGGTAAGTACATTGTCTTCTGCAGAACTTAGCTTACAGAGGACGATAACTACGACACTTCCACAGAATTATCTTACAGCAAGACGCACATTTAGCGCTACAGTACACGTATTTGAGTGATCAATTTTATACTTAAAACATTTATTTTTAAAGATTTTTGAATTACAAAGAAAGTTTTCCGTGATACATTTCATTCCATTGCTGGAATCTGTAACACCTGAGGGTATAATTACATTAATCCTCAGGGGGGTACACGCCTACTTTGTGTACCATGTGTGTGGCAACCACAAGGAACCCTAGCTAATATGGTATTTGCTTATACAACTTTACACATCGGTACCATATTTCTCTAACACACAAATTACACAGCTATCTGATCATTTAACTGAGAGATAAACATTTTTTTACTACATCAGTGACACATGTTTACGCAATTACACAGTTGGATAACTTCACACTTATGAAATTGTATTTTGTCTGTACTTTGTGAACTGTTCATATTTTTTCGGAATCATTGTGATACTATGAGAGCTTTGAATGATGTATTTGGTATGAGATCATGATTTTTAAAGTACGTTTGAGGCAGCTGACACTTTTGACATGAGCAGAGAATTTTTTTAGGCTTAGAAATTATTGGAGGAAGTTACGACGATTTTGAGATTTGACTGAAGTGTTATGATGTTATTATTACGACGACGATGTGTATTATGTTGTTGAGGAATGTTTATTATGCTACGTATTTCTCACGATGAAATATTGAAGAAGTGTCGACGAATATGTATATGTATAATGAGGTAAGGAATAATGAGTAGTGTTTAGGGACTCTGATTTATGAAAAGGATGTTGGAAACCAAGAAACGTACTTTAAGAGTTATGAAATGTGTGACTGTATCACAATGCTGACGAATATTTTTTTTGGACACTTATATTTATAGGATTTTGTTTCTACAGATTTGCAACGCTAATTCTTGACCTGTGAAATATTGTTAAATGAGACTGCAACGGTAGCAGAAACTGCTGTCGTAAATATTTCCGTACGAAAGTTAAGTGACCACCTGCACGTAATTCGTCGCGGGCATCCAGCTGTGTCAGACGCCTGGAGAAAAAGCCATTATTGCGAGCCCTTTTCAGCGGCACAGGTAGAAAAAAAAAGGGGACGTGGGACGTGTCAAACACCTGGAGAACAAGCCATTAGGGTGTGCCTTTCATCGCTAATGCGACACCCTCGTTACTTGAAAACATATGATTACTCGCACTTTGTGCTAATTACTGAAATGCTTATGAATTGATGGGAAATATTCGTACATCTGCACACCTGATTACGACAAGCGTCTTTCTACGAGAGTTGAGAGCTACTAACTTATGAAATGTCACATGACTACTGAATGATATTTTTATACTTTGCTTTTCGTAGTTGCTTATTTCATTTGACATCTGGTTTCCAGCTGTGTTGCAGCATTGCTTTTATAAAATAAAATGCATTTGCTAATGTGAACACTTTCTGTCAACAGATCTATTAAATAATTATTTTATGATCCACATTCTTTAAAAAAGGAGCACTTGGAAAGGAAAGAACAATAAGAAGGGACTAATACCAGTAACTGCATCTATAATTTTCTTTTCAAGTACATGGTAATATTTCTTTTTACAATCAGTTGTTGTGGTGCACCACTTTAATTACTTAGACATTAAGATGTGATTATACATTTCCCTTATCTGCATTGTTGTTTTTACTGTAATATTTTTTCTGCTTGAGCTATGTCATGTTTAGATATAAGTTATTGCATTTGCTGTTGCTGTTTGCCAGGCATAGTGCTACTAAATTTCACATTACATTACTCTGCTAAGCCAATTTTACTACTCATTGATTTTTCATGTTGCTGCACATTGGCTCATATTAGTTGTAATTTTGCATTTTATCTGTAAATTAGATTTACTGCTGCTTGCTTTGCACTCTGCATTTTTTTGGTCATTGCTGTTTGTGTTACATGTTTTGTGCTGCAGCATTGCCTCGTCCTTTAGTTTAGCATCTGAGCTCAGTAGATTTAAGTTAGCTTAAGAGGGGGTAGCCTCTAAGAGAATGAGTTGCGATGAATTGGAAGAAATGCATTGAGAAAACAGGTTTAGGTAGGATTTTCTTGGAAATAAATGATGAGGTAAGATAATGGAAAATAAAAATGAGGTAAGAGATGTGTGAACATATAAACACAGAAAGCATGCTTAGTTAGAATTTTTTTTGGTGGAAACAAAGGATGAAATAAGAAGAAAGATATATGAAGTTTTGGGTTGGACTGCAGTACCAAATGTTACACTGAAAACGAACCCTGTCCTTTCCTATTGGTGTTATCCCACTATGTGTGTGTGTACCCTTGTGTATTTGTTTTCTTCCTGTCTCTGTGTAATTTCATAGAATTTTTTTCTTCTTTTAATTTTAAGCTACATTCACTATGATGAGGAATACTTTTATCCTCAAATACAATTGGCATTAATAATATGTTATTTACCTTATAAATATGCTTACACATTATTTATTCTGTTTAATGCTCATGTGTGAAGTTGATGTTTCAAAAATTATTGTGATCTTTTATGTATGTACTCATGTCATAATTCCACTGATGTATATGTTAGTTCGATTCTTTTGTAAAGCCTGTACTACAGATGTTATCTGTATTATTATGTTTTTAATGATGTATTTTGTACCTTTGTTATTGTATTTTTATGTTATCAAATTGTAATAGTTACCAGTTCTTCCAATTAAGTTACATTTCACTGCACACGTTTCTGTTGGTCATAGTATGTGGACAATATGTGAGAAGTAGGGACTGTTAGTGTTTGCACGTGTGTTACTAATTCAGCAAGGGACTGGATAACAGCATTGCTGGTTCTAAGGACATTTCAAACAAATTTTTTTGTGAGTGGACATGTGGTGGTTTATGGACTTGCCATATTCTCCACAAGACTCTTCGAGGGTGATTGTGCACCTGCACAGTCGCAACAGATGGCTGCTGGCCGTTTCTACAAGGACTGCAGTGGGTCTGCACCTCTGGTGGCCCACCAATACCACAATCTCTACCAGGACTCCAGTGGGTCTGCTCTGTGATGACCTACCTACCAATATTCTTCCAAACTTCGAATGACTCTGCTGTGGGTTTGCTCCATTGTGGCCCATTACCTGTCAGCATGTCAAGAGCCAGCACTGTCTTTCCGTTGGAAGGACAACACTACTTCTTCAAGACTGCATGGAAATCCACTACTTCTGTGTGCATTTTCTTTTACTGCTCAGACTTTGAGAAAAACACTGCTATTCTCCTGTTATGTACGATTAGGACTGTCTTTATGGACTGTGAGAAAATTTAAGCTTTTGACCAACATTGTATCAATAAGTGTGTGCATTTGATTTCTTTGTTATTGTAATTATGAAAAATTTTTTCAAATCGTTATTGGCCACTGCCCAAAAAAAATTTGTAAAATTTTTGTGGGGAGCATGGGGGCTATGTAAGTAGGCTGTTTATGTTATCTTTATGTAAGTAGGCTGTTGAGGTTCTTATGTAAGTAGGCTGTTTAGGATTTCTTATTGGTAACGCCACCTCTGTATGAAAATCACTGGCTGTGCTGTGTGCAGTCTGTGGCTGCTTTGCATTGTTGTAATACTCGCCATTGTAGTGTTAGGCAGCTGGCTGTGAACAGCGCGTAGCGTTGCGCAGTTGGAGGTGAGCCGCCAGCAGTGGTGGATGTGGGGAGAGAGATGGCGGAACTTTGCAATTTGTCATGAACTGATATATATATTATGACTTGTGATGATATTAAGGTAAATACATTGTTTGTTCTCTATTAATATCTTTCATTTGCTAACTATCCCTATCAGTAGTTAGTGCCTTTAGTAGTTTGAATCTTTTATTTAGCTGGCAGTAGTGGCGCTTGCTGTATTGCAGTAGCTTGAGCAGCGAAGATTTTTGTGAGGTAAGTGATTTGTGAAAGGTATAGTTTAATGTTAGTCAGGGCCATTCTTTTGTAGGGAATTTTGAAAGTCAGATTGCGTTGCGCTAACAAAGTATTGTGTGTCAGGTTAAGTACAGTCGTGTATAATTGTTCAAAGGGGACGTTTCAAAGTGAAAGAAATACGCAATGAGAGAAACAGAAATGACATGTTTATTTAAAGACAATGATTACACTGAAGTCATCGCGATTCATGGTCACGTGGACAATATAAGAGGCGTGACATGGTTCTTAATAGGATGTGTGACCATGTCGGAAGGCAATGGATGATCTACAACGTGCTCTAATGCGGACTACAAGTTTCGTAAGGAGTTCTTGTGGCAGGGCGTGCCTATCTTCCAACAGAGCGATCGACAACTGCTGCATGGTACTTAGTCCATGTGGACGTGCTGAAGTATGTCTCCCTAAGCATGGAATTTAATTCGGGGGAGTGGACAGACCAGGCCATTCGCTGAATATCCTCTCGCTCCAAGAACTCCTCCATCTTCAAAAAACTGGTTCAAATGGCTCTGAGCACTATGGGACATAACATCTGAGGTCATCAGTCCCCTAGAATTTAGAACTACTTAAACCTAACTAACCTAAGGACATCACACACATCCATGCCCGAGGCAGGATTCGAACCTTCGACAGTTGCGGTCGCGCGGTTCAGACTGAAGCGCCTAGAACCGCTCGGCCACTCCGGCCGGCCTTACGTGTTCCTCGCCATATGAGGGTACTTCCAGCACTGTCGGATATGATCGTTTTCGTGGTTCAGTGCTATGGTATGGAGAGGCACAAAGTTATTCTATTAGGTTTCGGGATTGCAGCCCGATCATGTTGACTTCATGCCATAATATTTAGGCTGGCAAACTTCTAGCCAACTTCAGGTGAGTGTCCGCCACTGAAGACCAGTTGTAAGTCGGCCGTTTGTTTTCTTATTGGCAACGTTACGTAGCGCTCTGTATGAAAATCACTGGCTGTGCTGTGTGCTTTCTGTGGCTACTTTGCATGGTTGTCTGCCATTGTAGTGTTGGGCAGCGGCAGCTGGATGTGAACAGCGCGTAGCGTTGCGCAGTTGGAGGTGAGCCGCCAGCAGTGGTGGATGTGGGGAGGGAGATGGCGGAGTTTTGAAATTTGTAAGACTGGATATCATGAACTGCTATATATATATATATATATATATATATATATATATATATATATATATATATATATATATATATATATGACTATTAAGGTAAATACATTGCTTGTTCTCTATTAAAATTTTTCATTTGCTAACTATGCCTATCAGTAGTTAGTGCCTTCCGTAGTTAGAATCTTTTATTTAGCTGGCAGTAGTGGCGCTCGCTGTATTGCAGTAGTTCGAGTAACGAAGATTTTTGTGAGGTAAGTGATTTGTGAAAGGTATAGGTTAACGTTAGTCAGGGCCATTCTTTTGTAGGGATTATTGAAAGTCAGATTGCGTTGCGCTAAAAAATATTGTGTGTCAGTTTAAGCACAGTCATGTAATTTTTCAAAGGGGACGTTTCATATGTCGACCCTTAGCCGAGGATACCTCACTGGAATCTTTTGATTTTTTCTTGTAGTTTGTGTAATTAGTGTAGCTTTTGTTTATTGCTAGTGCGTAATTGTAGAGAGAATTTCCGTTGTAGTTGTAGTTTTTCATTCTTGTACAGTAAAACAGTTGTGGCATGCATATAGATTTGCACCAAGCATTTCGCAGCTGCGCTTGCAATTAACGAGATATCATTTTCAGTGCTACGTTAATGTGTTCTCTCATTTTTGCTCTTCAAATTGCGCTTTTCTGTGTTATCGTGTGAAATATTGTGACAACAATGGCGTGTGAAAAACGTAACACTAGGCTCCAAAGTAAACTGAGAAATAATAGTGACGACGAGCGTAGCTTATCAGCGCCGCCGAGTAATGAATTAACTAATGTTCAAAGTAGTAATTTGGCAATTGTGCATAGGGAAATGGAGCGGGCTGCAAACAATGGAGTAGGCAGTGAAACAATTAGTGAACAGGGGAGCATTATCGATCGATCGGTCGGCAATAGCTCGCCTCAGGAATCCGAAATGACAGGACACAATCTCGCAAATACTGTACATTCAGGTTTTGCGTCCTCACCGTTTTCTTAAATGAATCAAGACACATTTTCTGCTTTTCAAAATGCGAATATTGCCGGCTCAAATGCACTGCCTAATAGCACTTAGGAACATTTTTCAGACACCAGTGCACTGTTATTACAGTTAATGCAACAAATGGGACAAAGGTTACAAAAGTTAGACACAACGCTTGAACAAAATCAGAAACAAATGGGACAAAATCTTCAAAAGTTAGACACAATGGAACAAAATTAGAGACAAACACAGCAAAAGCTTCAAAAGTTAGACACAATGGAACAAAATCTTCGGAAGTTAGACACCACACTTGAACAAACACGTGAAGATTTAACTACTGAGTTACATAAAATCGAATCGAAATGTCAAAAAGTCTGTAATGACGTAAAAACACAAATTTGTGAGCATTTCCAACCTATTTTTTCGCGTCATGAAAATGCATTACAGAATTACGAAGCAGCCGTAAAGGAACTGCAAACTATAGTTCATGAAAATCACGACACCTTGCAAGCTAAAATTGACTCAGTTGCATCTACCGATTCGGTTATGCAACTTGCAAAAACTCAGGAAAACTTAAAGGACACAGTAGATACTCTGAAAATTAGTTCAGAAAGACACATGGAGGAAATTAGTTCATTATCAGAGAAAGTAGTCGAACTTTCGGATCAGCTAAATAATTTATCTACGAGAGTAGATGATAATCTGAATGTCACAAAACCGGTAGTCTTGAATGACACAGACGAGTGCGAACGAATTAGGAAATTCAAACAAAATCAGAATCAAATTAATACGCAACACCAAAGAGAAATCCGGGAAGTACAAGATCAGTTGACACAGGTAATACAGGAATTACATATTTTAGAGGACACTCGCGCTCCAATACGGGAAGAGGGACATAGAAATACGCAACAACCACAAAATAATAACTCAGGGCACTTCGGAAATTATGAAAGAAATTGGCAAGGTACACCGAATTTTGAGATGGAACCGCCGAAACGACGTAACAATGACCGACATGCGACTCGCCGACATGATGATTTTGACTATAAGCTGTTCATTACTACATGTAAATTCAAAACATTTAAGAATTCTGGCAACGACATTCATCCACAAGCATGGCTCCATCAATTCTCTCATTGTTTTCCTCCCAACTGGTCATTAGAGCACAGATTAGAATTTATGTGTGGCTACTTAGAGAATGAACCAGCTGTAAGAATGCGATCGGTCATTCACGATTGCCACAGTGAAGGAGAATTTTATCATGCCTTCCTCTCAGCATACTGGTCTCAAGCTACACAAGACCGAGTGAAACATAGCATCATAATGATGAAACATTTCGAACAATCTGAATTTTCCAGTCTTGTGAAATATTTTGAAGACATGTTGCACAAGAATCAGTACCTGTCAAACCCATACAGCCCCTCAGAACTCATCCGCATTTGCTTAATCAAATTGCCTGAACATTTACGACATATTATTTTGGCAGGACGTTGCAAAGACGACATTGAAGCTTTTCAGGGACTCTTACAAGAATTAGAAATTGACACTGACAATCGCGGAACGCGAAAACAGGAACACAACAATTACAGGTCACATCTGTCGCAATTCCGCGATGAAAGAAATAATAACTGGACGCAACAAGGCTATTCTCACAACACAAATCGTGACCAAAACAGACACCACCCGTATGACAACCGTTGGCAGAGTAGTAATAATTACAGGGAAAGATCACTTCTCTGCGGTAGTGACTATCACAGAGACAATCAGAGAAACAGACAATTTGGGAACCAAAATAATTATTATCAAGGGTGACACAATAACTTTAGACGCAACGGTCCAGCGCGCAGTTACGATTCAGGGAGAAATTCTCCACCACGTGACCGACAAGAAAGAAACTATGGAATCTACCGACATGACGACAGATGATATGATCGTAACGACAGAGCTGAATTGCATCAGAACTGGCGGGATTCAAACAGAGCAGGGCCCTCTCGACAAGGTGAATTTGTAGAAGTTAGGTCTCCAAATCCCAATAACGACGTGCGCCAACAAAGAGACAATAGGCAATGACTCATACTGCTGGCAGCCACAAAACGTACTTATGAAACTGATGACGCAGCTGCCGTAGCTAGTAATTACGTAAAAATGGAAGACATTAGGGACACCTTACTTCAGGAACACGACGTAAAACATAACAACATTGCATATCCTGTGATTCACATTACAGTAAATGACGTAAAACTTACGGCAGTAATTGACTCTGGCAGTCCCATTTCAGTAATTAGTGAAACAGTTTTTAGCAAATGCAACAAATCGAACTATTGCCCCACACTTCCGTTACGTAAGATTAAATTACAAGGTGCAATCTTTGGAAAAAGTGTAGATGTACGCCAACAAACCAACTTAGAATTCTTTTGACAAAGCCACAGCTTCTCTATGAACTTTCTTATTGTTCCATTATTGTCGACGGAAATTATACTGGGAGTAGACTTTTTGAATGAATACAAAGCAATCTTAAACTTTCACGATGCTGAAATAAGTTTAGAGAAAGAAGGTAAGTCAATAGCTTTGAAATTTGAAGATTGGCTCTCAAACCATGACGAGGAAATTAATCGGCTTTACCTTCTGTTAGACAACAGTTCGGAATTTTCTACGGAACTAGACACTAACAATCACTCTGCAAGTACTGACAGGGATGATATCGACAGCATATTTGAAACTAATGAGTTAATTCAGAATAAAATTCAAACAATTGACAATTGTAATGACAGTGATAGGCAGGACCTTTTTGAGATTTTACAAGCACGTTCCACAGTTTTTACTCACAAAACAGGAACAATCAAGGGATTTCAATACCAATTTCGTGTTCGTGAGCATACTAAATTTTGTGTTAGACCATACGTAATTCCAGCACATTATAGGGACCGTGTTAGAACAGAAATACAATTTATGCTTGATGAGGGCATTATTGAGCCTGCAGTAAGCTCATACAACAATCCATTACATGTTGTTGAGATGAAAAATGGATCGATCAGGCTTGTCTTAGATTCGAGACAAATCAATACTATTATTATTCCTGAAACAGATAGGCCGCAAACGTTGGAAGAACTTCTTCAAAATTTTAATGGTGTAAAAGTGTTGTCTTCCATTGATCTTAGATCCAGCTTTTATCACATCGAACTTCATCCAGAATGTAGAAAATACACAGCTTTCCTTTGTTTCGGCGTTTGTTATCAGTTTCGGAAACTTCCTTTTGGTAAGAACATTTCTTCGGCAGCATTCATTCGCGGGCTAAATTCCATATTACCTGAGTTCTTAAAACGTCACATCACCTTATATGTGGACGATATTCTGATAGCAGAAGCCTCATGGGAACAACATAATCGCATCCTCAACAGTTTGTTACGTATTTTTGCAGAATCTGGAATTACAGTTAACTTGGAAAAGTCTGAATTCGGTAGGACAAAGGTGAAGTTTTTGGGGCATATTATTTCCTCTGAAGGCATTCAGCCGGATCCTGAAAAGTTAGAAGCAATCAGAGCCATTCCAGTTCCATCCACAAAAAAACAAGTCCCCAGTTTTCTAGGTCTCGTAAATTTTTACCGTCGTTTTCTGAATACGCAAATTCTAGTTACACCAAAACTTTGTTCTCTCACTGGAAAAAATACTATTTGGAACTGGGACGAACAAGCACAGTTGGAATTCAACTCTTTGAAAGAAGCGTTACTTAACGCGCCAATACTAGCTCATCCAGATCTGTCACAAGATTTCTGCTTTAGCATGGATTCTTCTAAAGTTGGTCTTGGTGCCCATTTATTTCAAGAAGCCACAGAAAATGACACTACTGTTCAGAAAACCATTGCTTTTGCTAGCCGAGTGCTAACAAAATCCGAAAAAAATTATTCCGTTACTGAATTAGAAGCTTTAGCTATCGTTTGGGCATTTAACAAATTCCGTTTCTTTCTTTCTGGTAAGCACGTAAAACTATACAGTGATCATCGTGCATTACAATTTCTTATGTCTTCAAAATTAAATCATGACAGGTTAAAACGTTGGGCATTGTTTCTGCAAGAATTCCACTTCACAATAGTCTACATTCCCGGCACGGAGAACATTGTTGCGGACGCACTGTCACGCGCACCGGCTGGGCTTTAGAAAAGTAACATAGACGCTAACCTTGAGAAAAATTCCAGTATTCTTTACCGACGTATACTGCATGATAATTGCATTCAAGTTCAAACTCTGAGTACTATGAAGGGTAAAGGATTGCACCACACTTCACATGTAAAACCGCTTACTGATAGATAATCTGTTTTTTAACTTAGTCTTTGCCATAAAATTTTTCAATTCACGATACTAGTACAATTTTTCACACTAAGAAACTGTTAACATGCAACGATGTTTGAAGTTAAATATCCAGTCAAGAACCAGGAGAACTTATTTAAACAGAAATTGCGAATGTATCGTTACTGTGAACAGACAACACAGTGTTATAGTGTGTGTACATTCTTGCTTGTTAGTTGCACGATTACATAATGACTATAAGGCTCACATACTTAGAACATATACTGCTAATGAGATTTTAATGCAACATTTTGGTTTATTTGAAAAGACATTCTTTATTTGAAGTACTTTCTGTGGGATTAAAGATGACTTAGCATTTGGTTTCTTTGACAGCTACACAATTATATCACGACCCTACTAATGTGTGACACAATTTACATTGTTGCTTTTGTGCTGTATCTGCTTTACATCTGCACAGTTTTTCTGAATTCATCTGGAAAGTAAAGCATGTTTTAGTAGTAACTTTTGTGGTATAACTACAACGAGACAGCCTTTTTCGTATCACAACAATACATTACATTATAGTACTTTCTTGATCACGGTAAGGTACGTAATAACTACGATATCTATATGCAAAGCATTTCACTTTCGTTTATGATGAGGTAAGTACATTGACTTCAGCAGAACTTTGCTTACAGAGGACGATAACTACGACAGTTCCACAGAATTATCTTACAGCAAGACGCACATTCAGCGCTACAGGAGACGCATTTGAGTGATTAGTTTTGTACTTAAACCATTTATTTTTCAAGATTTTTGAATTACAATGAAAGTTTTCCGTGATACATTTCATTCCATTTCTGTAATCTGTAACACCTGAGGGTATAATTACATTAATCCTCAGAGGGGTACATGCTTACTTTGTGTACCATGTGTTTGGCAAGCACAAGGAGCCCTAGCTAATATGGTATTTGCTTATACAACTTTACACATCGGTACCATATTTCTCTAAGACAGAATTACACAGGTATCTGATCATTTAACTGAGAGATAAACATTTTTTTTACTATATCAGTGACACATGTTTACGCAATTACACAGTTGGGTAACTTCACATTTATGAAATTGTATTTTGTATGTACTTTGTGAACTCTTCATATTTTTCAGAATCATTGTGATACTATGAGAGCTTTGAATGATGTATTTGGTATGGGTCATGATATTTAAAGTACGTTTGAGGTGGATGACACTATTTAAATGAGCAGAGAATTTTTTTTTAGGTTTTGAAATTATTGCAGAAAGCTACAACGTTTTTGAGATTTGACTGAGGTTTTATGATATTATTATGACGACGATGTGTATTATGTTGTTGAGGTATGTTTATTATCAATGAAATGATGCTATATGAGGAATCTGATTATGCTATGTATTTATTATGATGAAATATTGAAGACATGTTGATGAATATGTATATGTGTAATAAGGTAAGGAATAATGAGTAGTGGTTAGGGACTCTTACTTGTGAAAAAGGATGTTGGAAACCAATAATCGTACTTTAAGAGTTATGAAATGTGTGTAAATACATGAATGTATCACAATGTCGACGAAAATTTTTTGGACACTGTTATATTTATAGGATTTTGTTTCTACAGATTTGGAACGCAAATATTTCGACCTGTGAAATCTTATTTCTATCAAACTGTCACTGTAGTGGAAACTTATGTCGTAAATATTTCGGTAAGGAAGGTAGGTCGCTGTAAGCACCCACCCGCACGACAGTTGCCTGGAAAAAAAGCCATTAGTGTGTGCCTTTCAGAGGCACAGGTGGAGAAAAAAGGAGGCCATTAACCTCGCTATTGACATTCCTTTGTAGAAAGCACCGCAAAAACGACACGCTCATAACTTGGAAACATTCTTACATCTGCACACCCGATTAGGACAAGTGTCTATCTACGAGAATTGAGAGAATTTCTACTAACTTATGAAATGCCTCATGACTACTGAATGATTATTTTATGCTTTACTTTGTACATAGTTGCTTATTTCGTTTGATATCTGGTTTCCAGCTGTCTTGCAGCATTGGTTTCATAAAATAAAATTAAATGCATTTGCTAATGTGAACGCTTTGTTGTGACTTGGCAAGACAGCCAAGTCACTATGAGAGGAAGCCGAAAGGCACGCGCTTAAGCTCACGCAGGCTGGCGCGAGGTCTGGAACAGTTAAGGGAATTAATAGTAGCAAATAAAGTACGTAGTTGATGTAATACTTAACTTCAATCCATAAGTGCTGTACATCGCTCTTGACGGTACATAATTTCCATTTCAATATAAACTGGTAATGGCGCCTTGCTAGGTCGTAGCAAATGATGTAGCTGAAGGCTATGCTAACTATCGTCTCGGCAAATGAGAGCGTATTTGTCGGTGTAGCATCGCTAGCAAAGTCGTCTGTACAACTGGGGAGAGTGCTAGGAATTCTCTCTAGACCTGCCATGTGGTGGCGCTCGGTCTGCAATCACTGACAGTGGCGACACGCGGGTCCGATGTATACTAACGGATCGTGGCCGATCTAAAGGCTACCACCTAGCAAGTGTGGTGTCTGGCGGTGACACCACACACTTTCTGTCAACAGATCTATTAAATAATTACTTTATGATCCACATTCTTCGAAAAAGGAGCTCTTGGAATGGAAAGAAGGGACTAATAACAGTAACTGCATATATAATTTTCTTTTCAAGTACTTGGTAATTTTTTTGTAGAATTAGTTTTTGTGGTGCACCACTTTAATTACATAGACATTACGATGTAAATATACATTTCCCTTGTCTGCATTGTTGTCTTTAATGTAATATTTTTTTCTGCTTGAGCTTTGTCATGTTTAGATATAAGTTATTGCATTTGCTGCTGCTGTTTGCCAGGCATAATGTTACTGAATTTGACTTTGTATTACGCTGTTAAGCCAGTTTTACTACGGATTTATTTTTCTTGTTTGCTGCACAGTGCCTTATATTAGTTGTAATATTGCAATTGCTTTGCCAATTTGAATTTTTTGTCATTGATATTTGTGTTAATTGTTTTGTGCTGCTGCATTGCCTTGTCCCTTAGTTCAGCATCTGAGCTCAGTAGATTTAAGTTAGCTTAAGAGGGGGTAGACTATATAAGAGAATGAGTTATGATGAATTGGAAGAAATGCATTGAGAAGCTATAAGAAAATAGTTTGGCCAAAAAAGTATTTTGAAAGAGGATATGAACAAAAAAGTAGGGTTTAGGGACAACAGGTTTAGGTAGGATTTTCTTGGAAATAAATGATGAGGTAAGATAATGGTAAATAAATAATGAGGTAAGAAATGTGTGAACATATAAATACAGAAAGCATGCTTGGATAGAATTTTTTTGGTGGAAACAAATGTTGAAATAAGAGGAAAGATATATGGAATGAAGTTTTGGAGGGGACTGCAGTACCAAATGTCACACTGAAAACAAACCCTGTTCTGTATTTTTGTGTTATTTCACTATGTGAATTTGTGTTTTCCCTGTCTTAATGTGTTTAGCTAATAAGAGTTGTGTTGTAGAATTTTTCTGATAATATGCTATTTTCTTTGTAAAGATGCTTAGACATTATTTATTCTGTTCTGTTTTAATGCTCATGTGTGAAGTTGATGTTTCAATAATTATTCTGATCTTTTATGTATTTACTTATGTCATAATTCCTGTAACACTGTTGTATATGTTATTTCGATTCTTTTGTAAAGCCTGTATTACTACAAATGATATCTGTATTGTTATGTTCTTTAATGATGTATTTTGTACCTTTGTAATTGTATTCTTATGTTATACAATTGTAATTGACACCAGTTCATCAAATTAAGTAACTTGTAAGTTACATTTCACTGCACACGTTTCTGTTGGTCATAGTATATGGACAATATGTGAGAAGTAGGGACTGATAGTGTTTGCACGTGTGTTAATAATTCAGCAAGGGACTAGAATGAGATTTTCACTCTGCAGTGGAGTGTGCGCTGATATGAAACTTCCTGGCAGATTAAAACTGTGTGTCCGACCGAGACTCGAACTCGGGACCTTTGCCTTTCGCGGGCAAGTGCTCTACCAACTGAGCTACCGAAGCACGACTCACGCCCGGTACTCACAGCTTTACTTCTGCCAGTACCTCGTCTCCTACCTTCCAAACTTTACAGAAGCTCTCCTGCGAACCTTGCAGTTCTGCAAGGTTCGCAGATACAAGCAACTTTCGGAACCTACGTGAGTGTGGGACACCTGTTTAAGATCCGATACACAACGCTTACGCTACCACCTGGAGAGGGTGGACTTGGTTTAGTGAACGTATATGAAAAGGCACGGGCATTATTCGTCAGTACGATTTTCCGACAGTGGTGCGGTCAATGTCGCAATATCTCGGGTGCGTTGGCCGATGTACTAGCTCCCACTTCAATGCTGCCCCCAGTCGATGTGGGCCATATTTCACCGAAGCTGTCACATTTCAAGTCTTTTTTTTTGGATCTTAGCTATGTCAGAGATTCCTTCCCAACAACACGACTACCGACGACGCGAGACGTATACCAACTCTTACTGCGCCGGTGCCCCAGAAATACCCTGGAAAAGAAGTACCCAGACAAGAACTGGCGACAGATATGGCGCGTTATACGGAACGTTTACCTCCCAACGTCGGTACGCTCAACATGGTATGTGGTGATAAATAGGAAGTTCGCAACGAATCAACGGCGGCACGCGATTCATTTGGCATACACTCCACTATGTTTAGGCTGCGCAACAGTGGACACTGATGAACATCGTTTAGCATGTAGTGGGACGGCTCCAGTGTGGCACTTGGCACAACAGATATTGGCGTTCCTGTTACGCTCCGCCCCTCACACAATTTCATCAGACACACTTTTTTTCCCCCAAGAATCTTATTTCCCGGTCCAAAAAACCAATGCAGTGACATGGGTGCGGGGAATGGTGGTGGGCTACGTGTATAACGAATCGGAAAAGGACAAAATTGATTTTTGGCATTTTCTCCTGGATGCACACACGAAGCTGCAACAGCATAAGACATATAGGCAAGACTTCGCTAATTACTTGCAACTGACATTTACCGACCCGCCGGCCAGATGGGGTGTGACGGGTGAGAGATGAGATAGACGAAGAAGCCGAGATAGACATCGATCACACTTACGGACCCTTAGTTAATTTCGAGAAGACGACTCAGTCTTACACCAACATCTGGAGAACGAGTCGATAGATGGCTCTCTTGTTCTATCGAACGTCGGGTCGTGAGCAGGTGTCGCCCCCGACACGAATTTCATTTCATTGATACAGGAGCATGTTTCTTTTGTATTTGTACTATCCGCAATGTCTTCATGTCTTTCATTTGGGCATTTTCAGTTTTATTCATTTCCTTAATTAATTAATTTTCTAATTAGCCACTATTTGTCAACATATGGACTTTGTAGATACTATTTATGCGATAGTACAACAACATGTATGTCAGCGAAGGTGGTAAGCCTGACATTGGATACAAACAAAAAAAGAAAAAAACAAAAAAAAAAAAAAGAAAAAAACACAAAAAAGTTGGTAGAGCATTTGCCCGCGAGAAAGAAAAAAAGGGGGGTAGCGAAAAGAAAAAAAAAACAAAAAAAAGATGGTAGAACACTTGCCCGCGAAAGGCAAAGGTCCCGAGTTCGAGCCTCGGTCGAAAAAAAAAAAGAAAGGGGTAGCGTCTAAAAAAAAAAACAAAGAAAACAAGATGGATAGAGCATCTGCCATGTAAGCAGGAGATCCCGGGTTCGTGTCCCGGTCGGGGCACACATTTTCATCTGTTCCCGTTGACGTATGTCAACGCCTGTAAGCAAAAAAAAAAAAAGAAAAGTTGGTAGAGCACTTGCCCGCGAAAGGCAAGTGTCCCGAGTTCGAGTCTCGGTCGGGCACACAGTTTTAATCTGCCAGGAACTTTCATATTAGCGCACACTCCGCTGCAGAGTGAAAATCTCATTCTGGAAACATCCCCCAGGCTGTGGCTAAGCCATGTCTCCGCAATATCCTTTCTTTCAGGAGTGCTAGTTCTGCAAGGTTCGCAGGAGAGCTTCTGTAAAGTTTGGAAGGTAGGAGACGAAGTACTGGCAGAAGTAAAGCTGTGAGTACCGGGCGTGAGTCGTGCTTTGGTAGCTCAGTTGGTAGAGCACTTGCCCGCGAAAGGCAAAGGTCCCGAGTTCGAGTCTCGGTCGGGCACACAGTTTTAATCCGCCAGGAAGTTTCATATCAGCGCACACTCCGCTGCAGAGTGAAAATCTCATTCTGGAAACATCCCCCAGGCTGTGGCTAAGCCATGTCTCCGCAATATCCTTTCTTTCAGGAGTGCTAGTTCTGCAAGGTTCGCAGGAGAGCTTCTGAAAAGTTTGGAAGGTAGGAGACGAAGTACTGGCAGAAGTAAAGCTGTGAGTACCGGGCGTGAGTCGTGCTTCGGTAGCTCAGTTGGTAGAGCACTTGCCCGCGAAAGGCAAGTGTCCCGAGTTCGAGTCTCGGTCGGGCACACAGTTTTAATCTGGCAGGAAGTTTCATATCAGCGCACACTCCGCTGCAGAGTGAAAATCTCATTCTGGAAACATCCCCCAGGCTGTGGCTAAGCCATGTCTCCTCATATCCTTTCTTTCAGGAGTGCTAGTTCTGCAAGGTTCGCAGGAGAGCTTCTGTAAAGTTTGGAAGGTAGGAGACGAGGTACTGGCAGAAGTAAAGCTGTGAGTATCGGGTGTGAGTCGTGCTTCGGTAGCTCAGTTGGTCAGTTGGCCTTTGGCTGTGCTGCGGTGAGGACGCGCTGTTTGTGTTCCTGCCGCGGAGCGAGCGCTCGTGTTGTTTACATAGTACTCGGCCGTTTCGCGCGTGCCGTACTCAGCATATAGATCACTATGGCGCACCAATACAGAAAATCGACGCTCAAATTTACGTTCCGCAACGAATTTGCACGGCCCAAAGCACTCGAAGTCGAACGATTTCTACGAGAAGAAGTTAAAATCCCAGCGAGCGACATTCTCGGTATTCACTTGTCCATTGTGAGCAGTATCGTATATGTGAAGATCATCAACGACGCAACATGTGAACGGATCCTTCGGGACACGAAACAGGGCCTCCGTTTCTGCCATGCTGATGGCAATGTGGGGACTGTGCACGTCGATTATTCTGGCATGGGACTTCGCACGATCAGAATTTTCGAACTTCCTTTCGAACTACCGGCGGAGGACGTCGTGACAGCGCTGCGCCCCTACGGCACGGTCCATGATCATATTGCGGAAAAATGGACGCAATTCCAGACATATCCTGTGCTGAACGGCGTCCGCCAGGTCCGAATCGAACTTAAACGACATGTCCCTTCATATCTGACTATCGGTGGCTGCCGTGCCATCGTCATCTACGATGGGCAACCGAAGATCTGCTCTGGTTGTGGGAAGGAGGGACACCTCAGATCAGAATGTATGCAACGTCGCATCACTCAACTGCCGCCGGCTGAAGCGGACCCGCCATCGCAGCCGACGCTGCTTCCTGTGACTTATGCAGCAGCCCTCACGACAGCTACCACTTCACCACGACAGCCGACATCCACTGCTGTGTCGCGGCTCCATGCTCCAATACAGGGCGATGATGCCACACCCGTTCCACAAGCTACGGATTCAACTCCGATGCCGCCGCCTCCGTCGACGGATAACAACATACAGGAAGATAGCATGGCCGTCGATTCGCTTATTGTGCCTACGGCTGCCTTTGTGCCGGAACGTCGTGAATCTTTGCCATCGTCTGACGCAGAAGAACACACCAGGAAGCAACGCTCTCCGAAGCGACGGAAGCGGAGGCGTAGAGCAACTTCCGAACGGGATGCGACACCGCCTCCAGAGGATGACGATTCCACCTTCAATGACGACGCTACCACAGAGGCAGCCGCCATTTGCTGCAGTGTGGCACCATCGAACGATACTGAGGACCAACCACATATATCTACAGTGGCACAATCGGATGCCGAGATGCAGGACAGATGCTGCCCACCACCTTCTGGAGTGCAAGCACCAATGCCGTGTCCTAAGGACGCTAGGGAAGCCGATCTTGCTTTCAGTTCCCCGACGTGGGCGGATGACCACGACGACGAAGGAACCATGCAAGTTACGCCAACAGGGCCCACGGCGTTGGCGCCGGCTCTCTAGAACAGCCTGCAGGTGAGGTTTGGGGGGATGCGGAGGTGTCAATACAGTCAGAAGCGTCATAGGTAATTCCAGTCTTAATGAATAACTTAACACCTGCGGTTCGTCAACAAGCTTATCGTATCGCCACGCTTAACCTCAACACGATACGAACGGCAGTGAAGATCCAGTTGCTGCGTGAGATGCTTCGTTCTTCGGATGTTGACATTGCCCTGTTGCAAGAAGTATATATAGCGGCCCTCCCCGTTTTCTACGGTTATGTGACATATGTGTCACCGGCGGACCGGAATGGCAGCGGTACGGCAATACTAGTGCGCGACGGCATTGCCATCGAAGAAGTGACTTACCTTCCGTCAGGAAGGGGGCTGGCGATCACAGCACTGGGCACGCGCATCATTAACATTTACGCTCCATCAGGAACTGACCAACGCCGCGAACGATCACTGTCCTACTCGGAGGACATCGCCCCCCTCTTCATCAGCCGCGTCGATCAATATATCTTCGGCGGCGACTTTAACTGTGTGCTCCACCCCAAAGACCAAGTCCCACATTTCTCGACTTGTCAAGAACTTCGGCTCCTGGTTCGAGACCTGCTTCTCACCGACATGTGGGAGACAGTGCACGGTGACCGTCCCGGGCCGACATACCTTACTAGTCACTCAGCCAGTCGCCTAGACCGCATTTATGTCTCACGAGCTCTAGCGCCGGGAGTATTGGACGCCGAACGTTGGCCGCTTGCCTTCTCCGATCATAGCGCTTTCATATGCACACTCACTCTACAACAGCAGCGGATATGGCGCAGCCGAGGACCCTGGAAGCTGAATGTGGCACATCTTCAAGCCCCGGAATGCCGTCAGATTATCGCCAACACTTGGCTGGATTGCGAACGTCGTCTTCCCCGATACCCATCGACTCTAGCATGGTGGGTGGACTGTGCAAAACCAGCTTTTCGGCGTGTGCTAACACAATTCGGAAAAGATACCGCAGCTTGGCATCGTCACACATTGGACTTTTATTACACGATGCTTCGCGAACTCGACAGCCAACCACCATCTCCAAATCGACAAATGGAAAGCCGCCGAATTAAAGGTAAAATATTGTCTCTTACGAGGAAACGTTTGGAGGGGGTCGTAGTGCGATCGCGACGTCAAGACCGAGTGGAAGGAGAAAACCCGTCTATGCATCACATCGTGCTCGACAGCCGCCGACGCCGACAGCAGCTGATCACGGACGTCGTATTGCCGGGTGGTAGGGTCGTAACAACTCAGGCGGCGGTTACAGAAGCCTTCGCAGATCACTATCGCCGGTTTTACGACGAGGTGAATACAGAGGACGAGGAAGCAGACGATCACGACATACTGCAGCACGTGTCGCACACCCTCGACAACGCAGCAGCGGCGATGCTTTTAGGTGGAATTACACGAGACGACATCGAGGACGCGCTTAACAAGGGAGCACTCAACAAATCTCCCGGGCCAGACGGACTGCCGCTCGAGTTTTATCGTACTTTCCGCGATCTCATGATGGCCCGGTGGATCATCATGTACCAAGAACTGATGACCCCTGGTTCCCACGTGCCACCTGCATTCGTGGAAGGTCTCCTTATACCGATACACAAGCCTTCCAGAGGTCGGACGGTCGAGGACTACAGGCCCATTACAATGCTTAACTCGGACTATAAAATCTTCGCCCGATTACTCGCCAACCGCATAAAGAAGGTTCTGCCCCTGCTCCTCTCAATGGAGCAAACGACACAGGGCGAAGTGACCAACATGCAAACGGCAACCAGTGAATGCAGGGATTTAATAGCCATCGCCACATCCTGTCGCCTTCGAGCTACTCTATTGATTTCGACCACGCCTTCGACAGAGTTCACCACAAGTTCCTTCTGTCCGTAATGGCCCGCATGGGCTTCCCGCCTGACTTTATCGACATCTTTCAGCGCCTTTTCCGTGGAGCTGCATCCCGTGTACTGGTGAATGGACGGATTGCGGGTCCCTTTCCGATCCGACGGTCAGTACGCCAAGGATGCCCACTCTCCATGATTCTTTACGCGATCGCACTCGAACCACTTGTCGGAGGGTTGAAAAACAGGCTCTCGGGCATTTCATTGAGGGATCATACCTTTCAGTGCAGAATATATGCTGATGACCTTCTATTACTTGTCCGATCTGATGACGAGGTACGCTCGGTGATACAATGGGTCAATCGCTATGGTTTGGCAGCGGGCAGCCTCATGAATGTGGCCAAGTCGGCAGCGATGCCGATTGGGAGAGGTCTACAGGAGGAAGCTTTAGCCCCACTCCCACTAGTTAACAAGATCCGGTTCTTGGGCATAACATTTACACAGGATGTGCGCCGCACGGCTGCCATGAACTATGCACGATTACTACAGGCAATACGCACAGAAGTTCGCCGGAACTTACTTCGACGGATGGACCTCCTACAGGGTGTGGAATACCTCAACCTTCACGTGGCGACTAAGATGATCCACATGGCCCAGGTCCTACCGATATCGACAGCGATGGCACACAGACTGCAAGCAGCGTTTGGATATTACCTTACCGCCGGACACCTATTCAAAGTCCGCTACGAAACACTCACCCTCCCTCCGCTTGATGGCGGACTGGGACTTATAAATGTACGAGCGAGGGCTACAGCATTATACTTGTGCACAATGATGAAATTGTGGACCCACCAAGATGCTTCCCTTACGGGTCGTTTGTTAGAGGAATTGCTGCCGGCGTCTCTTCTGCCACCTGTCACGGTTGCGCACATTACACCTTCACTCTCGCACCTCTCGGCGTTTATTCTTGAGTATAGTTACGTGCACCCAGACCTTCCCAACACTCGCCCTCCCAAGGCGAGAGACTTTTACAGACTGCTGCTAAGGTCCATCCCTCGCAATGTGATTGAGAGGAAGAGCCCTACGACCCTATGGCCTGCAGTGTGGAGAGCGGTCCAGAAGTCGTTCCTCCCCACGCGGGTACGAGCCGCGTGGTACCAGGTGGTGAACGGGAAGGTTGTAACACGACAAAGGCTGCACGCTATTGGGATGGCGGATTCCCCCCTTTGTCCACATTACCACCTCGTGGATACTGACGAACACCGTTTAACATGTGGATCGGCGTTAGAGGTATGGCTGCTAGTGCAGAAGATCCTCGCCTGCTACCTCCGTATCGCGCCTCGCACAATTGAGCCACGGCTCCTCCTTTGTCCAGAGGATACTTATTTCCCACCTGCGAAGACTCACGCTCTCACATGGTTTAAAGGCATGTCCATATACTACCTCTTTCGAGATGATGAGAAGATGGTGCTTGATTACTGGCAATTTCTCCAGGACAGTCATAGCACACTTGAGTGTACACCCCGATACCGACAACTATTTGCGAACTATTTGCGCAGTGTCTTCGATAACCCCATCACAGTTTGGGAGTACCGGGCAGAGGATGACCGCCTTCATAGGGCTCCACACGCTGCGAAATGTTGATCCAATTTGGAACATGGAATCTGTACGCAGACGGACCATGCACATGGAATGGCGTGCGGGATTTGGTTACTTTTTTCTTTCTTTATTATCTGTCATCACAGTCTTGGTTTCAAATTCTATTTCATAGTATAGAAGGAACTCTTGTTCTGTTGTTGCTACGGATGTACATTCTAATTTTGTTTGTCAAAAAAAGTCGGTAGAGCACTTGCCTGCGAAAGGCAAAATAAAATATAAATTGGGTAGCGTTCAAGCCCCGTAATCACTGGATCGCTGGATCGAGTCCCGTTCGTCACTCTTTTATTTCTAACACAATTTTCTTTACTAGTTACAATTGATATAATGGGAAAAATACATGTAATCGGATGAACTTTGGATAAATTTACAATGTTATTAAAAAAAAATGGATAAGGCGTCGGACTTCGGATCCGCAAAAAAAAGATAAAAAAAAAGTGTTATTCACGATGAGTGCTTTTTGCTTTCTATGTTCCGGCTGATCAAAAAGTCAGTATAAATTTGAAAAGTGAATAAATAACGTAAAAAAAAAAAAACTCGGTTTGTACGTAACCTTTGTTACCGTCTGCTAGTAGAAGACACATAAGCGCCCTAGCGACAAGAAAGCTATTCGTCATCTAACGTCAGATGTGCCGTGAGATTAACGTCTGTTCCTAACTTTTTTGTGTGCTTAATTTATGTAGCAGCTATACTTTCGTGCGTCAAGCATGAAAAAGTCAAGAGACGTAAATAATCGTAAAAAAGTAAAAAGGGGTAATGCAACCGCTCGCGTAAAGCGGGAAATCCGGGTACGAGACCGGTTCGGCATAAATGTTCGTTATCGTCATTCCCTTACACAGCTGAAAGTGCGAACAAATATCATGTTTTCTATTATTCTTAAGAATATGTAGTGCAAGAGAAAACAGAAGTTTCAGTTTATGATGCAATTCGGTATTTATTTTACTTTTCCAACATGAAATAAAGAATACTACAATTTCTATACGAGTGTAACTTTTTATGCGAAAAAAAAATAAAAAAACAAAAAAAAAAAAAAGTTGGTAGAGCACTTGCCCGCGAAAGGCAAAGGTCCCGAGTTCGAGTCTCGGTCGGGCACACAGTTTTAATCTGCCAGGAAGTTTCAGCAAGGGACTGGTTAACAGCATTGCTGGTTCTAAGGACAATTAGATAAGAGAAACTTTGTGAGTGCAAAAGTGGTGGACTTTCTATATTCTCCGCAAGACTCTTCGTTGGTGATTGTGCACCTGCACATTCGCAACAGATGGCTGCTGGCCGTCTCTACAAGGACTACAGTGGGTCTGCATCTTTGATGGCCCACCAGTACCATTATTTCTACAAGGACTACAGTGGGTCTGCATCTTTGATGACCCACCAATAACATTATTTCTACAAGGACTGCAGTGGGTCTGCACCTCTGGTGGCCCACCAATACCGTAGTCTCTACCAGGACTACAGTGGGTCTGCTCTGTGATGACCTACCTACCAATATTCTTCAAAACGTCGAATGACTCTGCTGTGGGTTTGCTCTGTTGTGGCCCATTACCTGTCAGCATGTCAAGAGTCAGCACTGTCTTTCCGTTGGAAGGACAACACTACTTCTTCAAGACTGCATGGAAATCCACTACTTCCGTGTGCATTGTCTTTTACTGCTCAGACTTTGAGAAAAGAAACGGCAGTTTTACTGTAATGAATGGTCAGGACTGCCTTTATGGACTGTGAGAAAATTTTAGCTTTTGACCAACATTGTATTAATAAGTGTGTGCATTTGATATCTTTCTTACTGTAATTATGAAAAAAATTTTCAAATCTGTATTGGCCAGTGCCCAAAACAATTTGTAAAATTTTTTGTGGGGAGCATGGGGGCTATGTAAGTAGGCTGTTTGTTTTCTTATTGGCAACGTTACGTAGCGCTCTGTATGAAAATCACTGGCTGTGCTGTGTGCAGTCTGTGGCTAGTTTGCATTGTTGTCTGCCATTGTAGTGTTGGGCAGCGGCAGCTGGATGTGAACAGCGCGTAGCGTTGCGCAGTTGGAGGTGAGCCGCCAGCAGTGGTGGATGTGGGGAGAGAGATGGCGGAGTTTCGAAATTTGTAAGATTGGATGTCATGAACTGCTATATATATATATATTATGACTATTAAGGTAAATACATTGCTTTGTCACTATTAAAATCTTTCATTTGCTAACTATGCCTATCAGTAGTTAGTGCCTTCCGTAGTTAGAATCTTTTATTTAGCTGGCAGTAGTGGCGCTCGCTGTATTGCAGTAGTTCGAGTAACGAAGATTTTTGTGAGGTAAGAGATTTGTGAAAGGTATAGGTTAATGTTAGTCAGGGCCATTCTTTTGTAGGGATTATTGAAAGTCAGATTGCGTTGCGCTAAAAAATATTGTGTGTCAGTTTAAGCACAGTCATGTAATTGTTCTAAGGGGACGTTTCACAGTCTCCAGTGATGGTCTCTCCCCTGACCACGTTCACGGACAATGTTTACAAGTTGTGGCATCACTTTAAGTTTAACCATCACGTGAACACGAATAAAAGTACACTAACCTAAAAATTAACAGAAAATGTTTTCATTTACAAAGTACTTAACTCTGCATATAAATTTTATGTTTCTTCCAAGCGACAGAGATTGCGAGAGCATAATGACATTTCTCAGGCATAGAGGTATTTCCCCCTATTTCTGTGGTTCAGTCAGTATCGGGATTAATGGATTTGCAGTTGTGTCATGTCGAATGGTATGGCTGATTTCCGCGCCTCCACAGAGCCGTACTGTACGGACTGTCATGCTGTGGTCGTGAAAGGACGGATGGTGCGGACTCACTTTTGCTGTGAGCGCCGCTGTGGTCGAGCTGGTAGCAGAGACGATGTACAGAGAGGGGGAGAGGGGGGAGGGGAACGCGGCGGTCAGGTACAGCAAGTGGAACCAACAGCATCTCCCTGAGGCCAGCGGCTTCGCCGCCGTAGAAGCGGTTGACAAGCGTGGGGGCCTTCGCAAGGGGCTACATTGGCGCGGCGGCCGTGTTGTCCAAAATAGAGGGCTGGGCTTGTTGGTATTGAGGATTGAGGTGCTTAATCCCTGCACAGAGACGAAAGGGCGATTTCCGGGTAGAGCCGAGAGCGAGGGTCTCGAGTATCTGCTGTGCTGTGGCACGGACAGCCAGACATCACCACCGCCTCTACGGAGCGTGGCCACTTGTGTACACAACAGCCTTGCAGAGCGGTTGGTGACTTTTCCCGACAGAAAGGACAGTGATGCCAGTGCAGGCAGAAAAAAGCAGGTCTGCATGTCAAACTACGCCATCAGTGTGACTGTTAAGAATTCATCATGATACATTTCCTATGTGAATAATCAGTTGCTTTGCCATCTTATGTTTTACTGCTGAAGTTGTCTCGCATATACGAGGGCAGTTCAATAAGTAATGCAACACATTTTTTTTCTCGGCCAATTTTGGTTGAAAAAACCGCAAATTTCTTGTGGAATATTTTCAAACATTCCCGCTTCGTCTCGTATAGTTTCATTGACTTCCGACAGGTGGCAGCGCTGTACGGAGCTGTTAAAATGGCGTCTGTAACGATGGGCGTTGCAAACAACGGGCAGTGATCGAGTTTTTTTTGGCGGAAAACCAGGGCATCTCAGATATTCATAGGCGCTTGCAGAATGTCTACGGTGATCTGGCAGTAGACAAAAGCACGGTGAGTCGTTGGGGAAAGCGTGTGTCATCATCCGCCGCAAGGTCGAGCAAGACTGTCTGATCTCCCGCGTGCGGGCCGGCCATGCACAGCTGTGACTCCTGCAATGGCGGAGCGTGCGAACACACTCGTTCGAGATGATCGACGGATCACCATCAAACAACTCAGTGCTCAACTTGACATCTCTGTTGGTAGTGCTGTCACAATTGTTCACCAGTTGGGATATTCAAAGGTTTGTTCCCGCTGGGTCCCTCGTTGTCTAACCGAACACCATAAAGAGCGAAGGAGAACCATCTGTGCGGAATTGCTTGCTCGTCATGTGGCTGAGGGTGACAATTTCTTGTCAAAGATTGTTACAGGCGATGAAACATGGGTTCATCACTTCGAACCTGAAACAAAACGGCAATCAATGGAGTGGCGCCACACCCACTCCCCTACCAAGAAAAAGTTTAAAGCCATACCCTCAGCCGGTAAAGTCATGGTTACAGTCTTCTGGGACGCTGAAGGGGTTATTCTGTTCGATGTCCTTCCCCATGGTCAAACGATCAACTCTGAAGTGTATTGTGCTACTCTTCAGAAATTGAAGAAACGACTTCAGCGTGTTCGTAGGCACAAAAATCTGAACGAACTTCTCCTTCTTCATGACAACGCAAGACCTCACACAAGTCTTCGCACTCGAGAGGAGCTCACAAAACTTCAGTGGACTATTCTTCCTCATGCACCCTACAGCCCCGATCTCGCACCGTCGGATTTCCATATGTTTGGCCCAATGTAGGACGCAATCCGTGGGAGGCACTACGCGGATGATGAAGAAGTTATTGATGCAGTACGACGTTGGCTCCGATATCGACCAGTGGAATGGTACCGTACAGGCATACAGGCCCTCATTTCAAGGTGGCGTAAGGCCGTAGCATTGAATGGAGATTACGTTGAAAATTAGTGTTGTGTAGCTAAAAGATTGGGGAATAACCTGGTGTATTTCAATGCTGAATAAAACAACCCCTGTTTCAGAAAAAAAATGTGTTGCATTACTTATTGAACTGCCCTCGTAATGAGTGGTTATGGCCGAGGGCCAGGAATCAGAAATTGTTTATTATGTAGCCTGGTTATATATAGGCATATTAGGGCAAAGGTACGATTTTATTATTTTATGGAATGTAAGGCCTTGTTGTATTGATTGTGTGGAGCCCCACTTAAGGATATTGTCGGGCTACATGAATGTTTTGTTCTGTTCTATTCTGTTGACGTTAAATAAAATAACTGTTGATTTGAATTTAACATTTGCGCAACCCACAACCCATACCTCACTCCACCTAAATTCTATGAAACAATTAGTAGCAGAGCGTGGTTCTGCGTTGGGACGATATGGGTGAAGCTTGATAGTATTAGAAGACAGATAGGAACTATTCCTTGCGGTTGTAGCCCCGACACTGCTGCGGAACGAGCGCAGATCCGAATGCCTTAGGCGTTTCCCGTCCCTTTCCGTAGCTAATGAGCAAGCCAGTCATGCTGGTATCCCATGACTGTCCAGAGTGTCTTCGGCCTAGAGTCTAATTGACAGGGATAGAACTGTCTTCAGTGATGAGTCCCGCTTGGAAACCAGCCCCGATGACCAGCGAAGGAGTGCGTGGTGACGCCCTGGCCAGTGGTGGTATACCATCGTCAACATCGCCCACCATATGGCCCGATAATCGGGAGTGATGGTCTGGGGTGCTACTCGTTTCCATTGTCGGACCTCTTCGGTTTAAAAACGTGTTATATTAAACATTTATTTTTATTAAAATAATTATTTTGTAAACGTCTATTAAAACTAAGCTACTCATTTGAATGAAAATTTTTGGGCTGTCCCTCGAAAAAACCGCTGTCCAGTAGAGCTCGTATTGCCCTACCTATTGCAATAAAACATCCCATCAATAAAAACCATCCCCATGTGCAATGTGAACAAGAACGTCGCACTGCAATAGATTCTTTTCGTAGCTGTTTTCCGAGACAGCTGTTACAACTCTTCTGGTGACTTGAATGTCGAATATATTTTCCAGCACTAAGAATCTAAATTCTGTCTTTACTTCCTTTCGCGTCAGAAAAAGAAATAAACCTTTGGATGCCATTAAACAGTGGTAAACAAACATCTGTTTATTCCTTTTGTAAATTGAAACGCCTGTTTCTTGTTGCAATCTATATTTATGTTCCAGATAGGAGTGCCTTTTGCCTTTTACATTAAGACTGTAATGGTGGGGATTTTGCGTTTGCTAATTCTAGAATTGAGAACAATTGTATGAGGTGAAATGACAAATTTTAATGTCGCAATATTTCTCACCACATTACAGCTTTTCACACAGTTTTAAACTCGCCTACATAAAAACAGCGCAATGGATAACACATCTTGCCAACATCAAAAAGTGAAATATGTTTATACACAACAATGTTAAATATTATTAGTCAAGTAACAAACTTGAGAGCAAGATTATCCTAGGCCGCTCGAGTTTACAGTAAACGCAAGCTGGTGAACCAACAAAGTTTACACCTCTGCACGCGGTATTTACCTTAAGCTGCGACGTGCTGCCGACTGCAAGGCCCCTCACTCCCACTGAAATTCCTACAAAACTAATCTGGCCTTTGCTGAACCTCCAGCAGAAACTTTCCCTATATTTCTCGTTAAGCGAGAAAACATGTATTCAGCCCTAGTCTTATTATGTGGCGATATACACGCGCATGGTTGGAACAGTGTGCATATTATAGTGCCCTCTCAGTTCTCGCAAGAACAATTAACTAATATGGCTGGTTCGTTTCTCCACAGTTGGAGCTAAACGTTGCTACAGCTAACTTTAGCTGGAGTGCAGCCGCAGTGAACGCAGTGTCCACACCAATTGCTTCTCTGCGTCGTACGGAGTGTTAAGCAATCCGTTCTGCACTTGACGCCAGTTCAGAGAAGAGTTCCCTCCAAAATTTCTCTCTTGTCCTCTCATGGCAGAACTGCCTCCCTCCACTTGGGTTCCTTTCTCACGTCACGGCTTTTTTCGACCAACAGGAGCGTTCCTCTTATTTTGTAGAAACATTCTCTACCAATCGCAACGTCCCTTCTATCAAACTGCGTCGAAACTTCAGTAGTTTTCTCCTTCCTAGTGAGTTTCCGCCAATTGGACGTTTTGTGCCCGTTCCAGACGCCTAAAGTACATTGACCTTTCCGTGTGTCGCACTCGCTGGACGAAAATGCGTCACTTGCGTTTGTTCGTATCCTGTTGGAATTTCGAAACACAGTTTTCTAAAGCTTCTTCTCTGTTCTTGTACCGATGCCCTCGCTACAGGCGGCCTTCCACCTTGAATCAACTGGCCCAGGGTCGCTGTCCTCTTTCCTGCCACCCCTTTAAGTGGTTACCGGTGTAACTCCCGCAGCGCAGCTTCACTACACCGTTGTGGAGCTGGCTTTTCAAAACTAAAAGTGACTTGACTCACGTTCCCTGTTCTACCTTCCGCTCAAAGACATGCATTGTATAGGAATGGTGTGTTAATTACCGTTGATTGACTGTCATCCCTTTTTGCATTACATATTGATAAGTAAATGTTCTCATAGCTGTCGATTTACGTTAGGTGTCAACTTCACCTTCTCATTGTGATTTGTAAAGGTCTGCCGGCCGCGGTGGCCGTGCGGTTCTAGGCGCTGCAGTCCGGAACCGCGGGACTGCTACGGTCGCAGGTTCGAATCCTGCCTCGGGCATGGATGTGTGTGATGTCTTTAGGTTAGTTAGGTTTAAGTAGTTCTAAGTTCTAGAGGACTGATGACCTAAGATGTTAAGTCCCGTAGTGCTCAGAGCCATTTGAACCATTTTTTGTTAAGGTCTCATGTAAGGCGCGAATCTGACCATTTATTCTGCCACCTTACAAGACACTTCAGTGGAATTAATCTGGGATATACTCAGGGAACAGAAAACAGTTCTCATCATAATTTAACATTTATCAGCTACTAGTTACTGTTTGTTGTGTATGTAGTAAGTGATAGCTAGTATTAATTCAGCCCAAGTGTCCACAGTAGCAGTAAAGTGTTTCCCTGCTATAGTTCCCTAAAGATAGCCATTGCATGATTGTTAAACACTTGGCTGAAGGCCAGCTCTATATCAGAGATGTGGCAACACAGTAATAACTAACATTTAGTAAATGTATGTTACGAAATACTACTTAACTTTGGTACAATTTGGTGCTTGGCACTTGTTGTCATAAACCTATTATAAAGGTATTTGAATAACTTTGCTTGACCTTGGCAGTCTATGAGGTTGTCGTTGTAGCTGCTAGCAATGTACGGACACTCTGTCAATGATCCTCGTTCACTGTAAATATCGTCCGCCTCTGTAGCGTAGCGGTGGTGTTACCGCCTGTTACGCAGGGGGCCCGGGTTCGATTCCCGGCAGGGGATTGAGTGTTGTGTGTTCATCATCAATTTCATGATCATTGACTCGCAAGTCGCCGAAGTGGCGTCAACTAAAAAGGACTCTGCCGAACTCCCCTCCCGGCCAACAATGCCATACGATCATTTCATATATATATATATATATACTGTAAATACCGACTACTAAGCTGGAAGTCACTCTTCAGAGTACTGTATTGTGCTGACTGTAGGCACTGAACTGAATGTCTCACTGCTAGATTGTAACTGCCTGAGAGGCCTGCCCCATCGTATTTTGGTGCCTGTCGGTGGAGGGATTTCCATGCCCGCCAGTACAAGACAGAAGCAATGTAGTCCGTAGTTGACAGCGTTCTATGGTGGCTGCTGTCCACACTTTTGGCTGGTGTATACAATGAGCCGAAGGAAGGGTTGCGGAAGCGGGAAGAGGTCCTGGATTGTGATCACCATATGGAGCCCTCTTGCTGAAACTGAGGCAGCAGGCAAATAGTTGTTCCTGTATGGTATAACTGTATACCTGTGTGGTATGCCTCTCATGGCATGTGTTGTGCACCTCTTGCTTGGTACACAACACAATTATTCGTTTTCCAGCAGGAAAATTCTCCAATACGAGCAAAAAAGAAGGCAAATATGCTCATCTTTGAAAGACACTCATTCTACCCCTCTCACACCTTTAATAATCGTCCCCAAAATTTTGACATGCAAATATGTTCGTACTCTCTTTAGTATGAAACTCACCTCTCACTCCCACAAACTCCACTCACTGTAACTCACCCACACCCATTAGTCCATCGCTGTAAGCCACTCATACCCAGTCACTGCCACTTGCCCATTCTCTTTCACCGCAACTCATTTTCATAATTTGTTGGCGACCTTCTGTCACAGTCTCCTGTCTCAGAGCTACAGTCTCCTTCATACTGTCCTACTGCTACTGTCTTGTCTTGCTGTCGCTGTTTCCTTCTTGTCGTCTCTTACTGCTTCTATCTCATTCATTTCTTCCCACTGCTGCTCTCTCGTTTCACTGTCACTATCTCTCTCTTCCTCGATGTCATTGCCATAGACTCTGTTTCTCATTATAATTGGCTCTCATTCACTTCCACTTTCTCCTTCTCTTTATTCCTCTCCCACTGGCAATGTCTCCTTCACTCTTTTCCTGTCTTGTTCTGTCACTTTCAACTATGTTCCACTACCAATGAGTCGATCTCTTTTTCGCACATTGTCATTGTCTCCTTCGCTGTTTCTATACCGCAAACAGTGTCTATTATATTCCAGTATTTATTACTTCTCGGTCTTTTTCCCACTGCTCCTGTCTCCCTCTATCTCAGCACAAAAACGCGCGAATATGTTCACGTGCCAAAATTTTTGGGAAAGTTTTTTAAAGGTGCTGAGGAAGGTAGAGTGAGGCACCAGGAGCATTTTGCAGCCAGTTCTCTTCTTTTCTCTGCAGCTGAAGGGCATGTAATTCATATGAAAAGAACTTTATGGATTAGTAAAATTTTGATAGTTAACTTACGTGGAAGGCGCTTCAGTCTGGAACCGCGCGACCGCTACGGTCGGAGGTTCGAATCCTGCCTCAGGCATGGACGTGTGTGATGTCCTTAGGTTAGTTAGTTTTAAGTAGTTCTAAGTTCTAGGGGACTGATGACCTCAGAAGTTAAGTCCCATGGTGCTCAGAACCATTTTCACCATTGAACTTACGTGGAACTGAAATAACTCAAAATTATTTTACAACTCAGACCAGATTTTACACGCACAAAAATTTTGCATGTGCTTCAGTACTAGAACATGGCGTACCTAGATCCCTTCTGATAATAATGGAGACGCTTTACAGCATATTTCACCGTGCTACGTCAATTTCTTAATTACGAGCCGGTCGGGGTGGCCGAGCGGTTCTAGGCGCTACAATCTGGAGCCGCGCGACCTCTACGATCGTAGGTTCGAATCCTGCTTCGGGCATGGATGTGTGTGATATCCTTAGGTTAGTTAGGTTTAAGTAGTTCTAGGGGACTGATGACCCATAGTGCTCAGAGCCATTTGAACCATTTTTATTAATTACGTTTTCACCTCACACCGTATTTTACGTGAACAAGTGGGGTAACGTTCAACCTATTTATCTCTTAAGCGTATAAATATATGAAGAAAATTTTCAAGATGGATCGAGATCGGGATCTTAGGAACGTTTCGTAAAAATTTCAGACATTTGCTGTGCATAGCCTTCTTGGAATTCGCGGCTCGGTTTTGGTACGAAAAAATAGCAAAAGAATGCTTCTTCAGCGGTTTTATAAGGACTGCCCGTGAGCTAACAAATATTTATGAAAAAGGGAAGAAGACACTTCTAGATAAATGCCCAGAGAATATACCATTAAAATTTTGAAATTTGCTGCAGTTATTTATTATTTACCTAACTGCTACTGCTGGATAGTTGCTCTTCCAAACAGCATCCCACACGAGCAAACCAGTTGGGTCTTTACTTCCGGTTACTCATAGGTACTTGGGCTTTACACGGCTCTGTTTAAGAAGAATAGCTCGATTTAGTTATACGCTCGAGTCATATATGTCTGCCTTCATGTCCCGCAGCTAAAACGCTGCAAATAATTATCTGCAGCTGTGATCCTGCTTTCAAATAGTCTGTGCATTGTCTAGAATTGCGAGTTAATAAAATACATAGAAACACAAAATAGAGGTTAAATGAATAATTTAATAACAAGGGTTCTATTCTAACGTCTGTAATTGGTGCAGATGACAGACAAATGTGTTTAATAATGTTTATTCAAACAGGATATCTCAAATAAATGGGAAGTGGGTCTATGATATTCAGTTAAAATACGAATAGAAAATACCCTCATGAAATACAGTAAAGTTCCGTAGATGGCGTTGTGTGAGTCGTAGCAAAATTCAGAAACGAAATCGTCATTTAATGATCACAATACACGAAAGATTGACCAGCTCAAAACAGTTCAGAGTTGAACATGACGATTCACAAATTATTACATGCTATACAGAGAATAGTACTGGCCCGCCGGGTTAGCCGTGCGGTCTAAAGCACTGCTTCCCGAGCGGGAAGGAGCGCCGGTCCCCGGCACGAATACGCCTGGCGGATTAATGTCGAGGTCCGGTGTGCCGGCCAGTCCGTGGATGGTTTTTAAGGCGTTTTTCCATCTACCTCGGCGAATGCACGCTGGTTCCCCTTATTCCGCCTAAGTTACACTTATGTCGGCGATTGCTGCGCAAACACTATCTCCGCGTACGCGTACACCATAATTACTCTACCACGCAAACTTTGGTGATACACTCGTCTGGTGTGAGACGTTCCCGGGAGGGGTCCACTGGGGGCCGACCCGCACAATCTACATCTACATCTACATCCATACTTCGCAAGCTACCTGACGGTGTGTGGTGGAGGGTACCTTGAATACCTATATCGGTTCTCGCTTCTATTCCAGTCTCGTATTGTTCGTGGGAAGAATTATTGTCGGTATGCCTCTGTGTGGGCTCTAATCTCTCTGATTTTATCCTCATGGTCTCTTCACGAGATGTACGTAGGAGGGACCAATATATTGCTTGACTCCTCGGTGAAGGTATGTTCTCGAAACTTCAACAAAAGCCCGTACCGAGCTACTGAGCGTCTGTGCTGCAGAGTCTTCCACTGGAGTTTGTCTATCATCTCTGTAACGCTTTCGCGATTACTAAATGATCCTGTAACGAAGCGCGCTGCTCTCCGTTGGATCTTCTCTATCTCTCCTATCAACCCCATCCGGTAAGGATCCCACACCGGTGAGCAGTATTCAAGCAGTAGCAAACAAGTGTACTGTAACCTACTTCCTTTGTTTTGGGACTGCATTTCCTTAGGAATCTTCCAATGAATCTCAGTCTGGCATCTGCTTTACCGACGATTAATTTTATATGGTCATTCCATTTTAAACCACTCCTAATGCGTACTCCCAGATAATTTATGAAATTAACTGCTTCCAGTTGCTGACCTGCTATATTGTAGCTAAATGATATAGCACCTTTCTATGTATTCGCAGCACATTACACTTGTCTACATTGAGATTCAATTGCCATTCCCTGCACCATGCGTCAATTCGTTGCAGATCGTCCTGCATTTCAGTACAATTTTCCATTGTTACAACCTCTCGATATACTACAGCATCATCCGCAAAAAGCGCCAGTGAACTTCCGATGTTATCCACAAGGTCACTCATATACACTCCTGGAAATGGAAAAAAGAACACATTGACACCGGTGTATCAGACCCACCATACTTGCTCCGGACACTGCGAGAGGGCTGTACAAGCAATGATCACACGCACGGCACAGCGGACACACCAGGAACCGCGGTGTTGGCCGTCGAATGGCGCTAGCTGCGCAGCATTTGTGCACCGCCGCCGTCAGTGTCAGCCAGTTTGCCGTGGCATACGGAGCTCCATCGCAGTCTTTAACACTGGTAGCATGCCACGACAGCGTGGACGTTAACCGTATGTGCAGTTGACGGACTTTGAGCGAGGGCGTATAGCGAGGACCATTCGCAACCGTCTCCATGAAGCTGGGCTACGGTCCCGCACACTGTTAGGCCGTCTTCCGCTCACGCCCCAACATCATGCAGCCCGCCTCCAGTGGTGTCGCGACAGGCGTGAATGGAGGGACGAATGGAGACGTGTCGTCTTCAGCGATGAGAGTCGCTTCTGCCTCGGTGCCAATGATGGTCGTATGCGTGTTTGGCACCGTGCAGGTGAGCGCCACAATCAGGACTGCATACGACCGAGGCACACAGGGCCAACACCCGGCATCATGGTGTGGGGAGCGATCTCCTACACTGGCCGTACACCACTGGTGATCGTCGAGGGGACACTGAATAGTGCACGGTACATCCAAACCGTCATCGAACCCATCGTTCTACCATTCCTAGACCGGCAAGGGAAGCACGTCCGCATGTATCCCGTGCCACCCAACGTGCTCTAGAAGGTGTAAGTCAACTACCCTGGCCAGCAAGATCTCCGGATCTGTCCCCCATTGAGCATGTTTGGGACTGGATGAAGCGTCGTCTCACGCGGTCTGCACGTCCAGCACGAACGCTGGTCCAACTGAGGCGCCAGGTGGAAATGGCATGGCAAGCCGTTCCACAGGACTACATCCAGCATCTCTACGATCGTCTCCATGGGAGAATAGCAGCCTGCATTGCTGCGAAAGGTGGATATACACTGTACTAGTGCCGACATTGTGCATGCTCTGTTGCCTGTGTCTATGTGCCTGTGGTTCTGTCAGTGTGATCATGTGATGTATCTGACCCCAGGAATGTGTCAATAAAGTTTCCCCTTCCTGGGACAATGAATTCACGGTGTTCTTATTTCAATTTCCAGGAGTGTATATTGTGAACAGCAATGGTCCTACGACACTCCCCTGCGGCACACCTGAAATCACTCTTACTTCGGAAGACTTCACTCCATTGAGAATGACAATAACCCTGTTTTCGGTGTGGGGCGGTCGTGGGTGACTGGGCTGCTGTAGTCTGTTGTGGCGTTGTGAACCACTAAGGGCTACGGCGGGGACGAAGCCTCTCCATCGTTTTTAGGTCCTCAGTTCCATATAGTACAATACAAGAATAGTAACACATACTTTATCTATCCTCAGTTCCGTAATACAAGCGCAAGAAGTTAGATTCTCACATTAGAGCACGTTCAGGCCTCTCGTGAATTAGAGTACGTTCAAAAGTTGAAGTATTGTAGTGGATGTTCACTGCCCCGAATCAATCATGTATATGACTGAATTGCAGTCGTTACCATAGGCAAGTCTGCCTTTTTCCAGCACTCGACACTAAAGTGTCCAGAGTCGCTTCCTTGAACTGTTCACTCGAAAAGTGCAAGTCTCCGTTTGACTCCATAGTGTTCTGCTGCTGTCGGCTTTTCCATTGCCTGAAGGTCATCAGCCGGCCGAAGTGGCCGTGCGGTTAAAGGCGCTGCAGTCTGGAGCCGCAAGACCGCTACGGTCGCAGGTTCGAATCCTGCCTCGGGCATGGATGTTTGTGATGTCCTTAGGTTAGTTAGGTTTACCTAGTTCTAAGTTCTAGGGGACTAATGACCTCAGCAGTTGAGTCCCATAGTGCTCAGAGCCATTTGAACCATTTTTTTGAAGGTCATCTTCACCAAAAATACATCATTCTTAAGCTGTGCAAACATGATTTGACTCAACATGATCTCTTCCCAGACTAAACCAATATATTACAACAATATTTAAATAAAGAAATGTTATAAGCATTCTGTTACACTCAGATAATTTAGAATAAACGTAAGTAATAGTTTGAACATAAATAAATAAGCCAGCATTCTTGTGCAAGTATGGTCACGAAAAATGAGGACAGACTGTTGTTAAATATTCTTTAAACAACTATTTATGCCTTCTTGACACAAGGGTGTTTTGGTTCTCTTTTCAGTTGTGATGTCCGCAACACATGCAACTAACCACTTTCAAAATTAACTCAATTGTTGAATAGAATTTTTAATCAACATTTAAATAAAGTTACTGGCAAAATAGTAAACTGTTTATTAAATAAGTGCAGAAGTATGACAATATAAGAACTATTCATACGGTACTGATTTTCCTGTGTAATTGTGGAAAATACGATGTTGTGCATAATAGAAAAGATGTAAAAGATATCATAAGTCAATAAATAAAACAGATAGAGATGATTGGCTTTCTGAGATCATAGCTATAGTGCAACGCTATCATCTGAAGTATTGTATGTTGAAATCGTATGAAGAATTTAAAAGTTGTTAATTCAGACGTTCACTGTGAAAATGTTTGTTCACTGTGAAATATAAACTTCTGTAGTTCCAAATATATTGAAAACTGTTGTGTCATTGGATGCACCTCATTTTTCTGAGGTCGTAGATGTATTCAGATTTGCTTTAATACTTGACTGTGAATTGCTAAACGTTCTTGAAGAGCTGGAAGACATTGTTCAGCTTATCTGACAATCCGCCATGTCTTGGAGCACTGTCAGATCTCTTAAGCAAAAGGTCCCGCATTGGGATTTACCCATTTCCGACGGCGCTGTCTGCCTTTGTGCTGGGACTCGACAGTACGTGTTTATATATCAATGTCCAATGTTTATATATCAATGTCCAATGAACATAAAGAGATACAAATGGATTTCCTAACTAATATGATTGATAAATTGCCCAAATCTGCCACTATTTATGGCTACGCGATCTAATATAAATAAAGCAAGATGACTGACATCTACGTACCAAACACTAGAAGACACTATTTTCAAAGATGATCCACAGTGGTGTGCAACCTCAGTGGAAATAAAACTTACATGATTACAACTGTTTAGCTTTATAGCGGCAATGAGCTGAAGCAGTTAGCAGTATCACCGTTTGTACTGCGTCCGGTGTGTCGGAGTGATGGTTCTCGTACATGTCTGTGATGATTGAAGAACTCCAGCCACAAAATAAAAAACTCTTTCAAACACTAGGACGGCAGAAGGCGGTCCTCTGACTAGTATAATCTAATACTGTCTTCTCCTCTCTGTGTCCTACAAACAGGAAACGCGAACTCCCAGCCACAAGGACGGAAACCAAATATCATCTCAATGTGAGTATAGACAGAAGAAGTGCTCTCAATCACTGAACACTGCATACAGGCGAAGTCTAGAATCGTATAAGTTCGCAACAGTACAGTGCCTAATCGTTCTAACTACAAAATCTCCTGAGAGCAAAGACAGCAAGTCCACCTGTAGCAACAAAGCTGATACTGAGCGACCGTCAAACATGGGCGCTCAAAACGGAAGACCCCATTCTCTCCACTCCTGACTTCCCAGCAAAGCTCAGCTCCCCTCCCTCGTAACTACAGAAGGCGAATCATATTCGCGAAACCACGGAATATTCTCCGTTTCTACAGATTATTCCAAATTCCGACCAAACATATTTTAGTCTTTTGTCATCCTTTGTGGAAAGTTTGCAAGGAAATACGTATCGCGTTAATTAGGAATTCATAGAATAGTACGCTCCTCAGACTGAAATTCCTCGCAAATATCCCAGCCCGCGTGATTTCCGAGGTAACGCTTCCCTGTTCCTCTCAGCTGCGTCCGAGATTTTCAGAGTTTCCAGTTATGCTTCTGGCCTAGGTACGTTGCCGGCCGACCACTGCTGTATTGTGCTTGAGCACTCAGGTGCGGCGACCGTCCGTTTTGGCTGCTTCCTGTGTCAAGCACCACCAACACACCAGTGCGGGCTTTTCCACCTAGGGCTTGAGTTACGCCTGCTGTTTCATTTCCACTGACGTTCCAACCTCTACTAGTATAGGCAACCATTCATGACGCCGTTTTGATGATAAAGACACTCCGTCACCTTTCATGCAGCAAGCGTTAACAACTATTTACAAGGTGTACGTGAGAATGTCAGTCTTCTTTAAATATTCATATATACGATTACAACCTGTCAAATGATACCTAATTCCGGTTGTAAATCACACCGAAGTATGTAGATGAGTGTTTGTAAGGTGCGAAATTATAGCCGCCTTACACACTGACTATAAGGAAGGAGAGGCAGATAGCAGTCAGTCGCAGTCCCATAAAAAAAAAAAAAATATTCTGAGGTGGGGTATTCAGCCGTTAAATAAATTTTAAAAGTCATGGTGAAACCTTCAGCTTTCATTTATTTCGCACAATTCGCTACTAGTTTCGGTCAATGACTATTATCACTATTATCAGCTAGGCTGATAATGCTCATTGACCGGAACTAGTAGCGAATTGTGCAAAATAAATGACAGCTGAAGGTTCCACCATGAATTTTAACAATTTTAGTCATCGCGTTAATTTTTATTATTTTTGCAGATCCTGATTTCGGCTATAAATAGCCATCTTCAGTACATTTTCGTTATCATTCAGCAGACTCGTGGTAATTCATGTCACGATATGTTCTTGCAAGTGTAAAGACAGAAGGACACTGAGGCGACTGTTTGTACGCCTTAAGGGGATATTCACAGTGCCGTAGACACTGGCGAGCAGATTGATGCCGTATTCCTGGACTTCAGGAAGGCATTTGATACGGTTCCGCACTTACGTTTAGTGAAAAAAATACGAGCTTACGGAATATCGGACCAGGTTTGTGATTGGATTCAGGATTTCCTAGAAGAAAGAACACAACATGTCATTCTTAGCGGTTCAAAATCTGCAGATGTAGAGGTAATTTCGGGAGTACCGCAGGGAAGCGTGATAGGACCTTTATTGTTTACAATATACATAAATGACTTAGTTGACAACATCGGTAGCTCCGTGAGGCTATTTGCAGATGACACGGTTGTCTACAAGAAAGTAGCAACATCAGAAGACTCGTACGTACTCCAGGAGGACCTGCAGAGGATTAATGCATGGTGCGACAGCTGGCAGCTTTCCCTAAACGTAGATAAATGTAATATAATGCGCATACATAGGGGCAGAAATCCATTCCAGTACGATTATGCCATAGGTGGTAAATCATTGGAAGCGGTAACGACCGTAAAATACTTAGGAGTTACTATCCGGAGCGATCTGAAGTGGAATGATCACATAAAACAAATAGTGGGAAAAGCAGGCGCCAGGTTGAGATTCATAGGAAGAATTCTAAGAAAATGTGACTCATCGACGAAAGAAGTAGCTTACAAAACGCTTGTTCGTCCGATTCTTGAGTATTGCTCATCAGTATGGGACCCTTACCAGGTTGGATTAATAGAAGAGATAGACATGATCCAGCGAAAAGCAGCGCGATTCGTCATGGGGACATGTAGTCAGCGCGAGAGCGTTACGGAGATGCTGAACAAGCTCCAGTGGCGGACACTTCAAGAAAGGCGTTACGCAATACGGAGAGGTTTATTATCGAAATTACGAGAGAGCACATCCCGGGAAGAGATGGGCAACATATTACTACCGCCCACATATATCTCGCGTAATGATCACAACGAAAAGATCCGAGAAATTAGAGCAAATACGGAGACTTACAAGCAGTCGTTCTTCCCACGCACAATTCGTGAATGGAACAGGGAAGGGGGGATCAGATAGTGGTACAATAAGTACCCTCCGCCACACACCGTAAGGTGGCTCGCGGAGTATAGATGTAGATGTAGATGTAGATATGGAATCGGATTTTGGCTTAAATCAAATGGTTCAAGTGGCTCTGAGCACTATGGGACTTAACATCGGAGGTCATCAGTCCCCTAGACCTTAAAACTACTTAAACCTAACAATATTTGTAAGTACACCTGTAAGTTTCCACGTTCTGCTTCAGTAACTGTAAATAATGGATACAAGAAAACTTAACTTTATAGTGTAAATAGTAGGTTAGTTTATGGATTGCGAGCAATTGGTAAGGGCAAAGCAGTTGGTGATACGCTATGTGATGTTCTAAATCTTCCAAGTATACCTTCAAAGTTTGATGCTTACAACTATGTACTAGAATCTGCTATTGAAGATGTAGCACAGACGTCAATGCAGGTAGCTGTGGAAGAAGCAGTGAAAGAAAATGATGGCAGTCGTGACCTCACAGTAGCTTTTGTTGGCACATGGTAAAAAAAGAGGTGACACCTCCAACAATGGTGTTGTAACAGCAACTAGTGTTGACACTGGCAAGGTTATTGATGATGCAATAATGTGTAAATACTGTAGACAGGCTGAAAAATGAATATAGTGATGACTGTGTTGCTAATTATTATGGTAGTAGTGGTGGCATGGAGGTTTCTGGGGTGAAAAAAATTTTTATCGCTCTTCAGAGTGGTTCGCTGTCAGGTATCTGGGAGATGGTGACTCTAAAGCATTCAAAGAAGTTTTGGAAGGAAAACCATATGGGAAAATACAAGCAATGTATAGGACATGTGCAGAAGAGAATGGGTGCCAGGCTGAGAAGGTTAAAAATCAGTTGTGAAAGGGAAAAAGTATATGATGGGAAAACCTTGCAAGGCAAAGAATTATTGACTGATTCCATAATAGACCACATTCAAAATTGCTATGGCTTTGCAATCAGGCAAAATACAGGCAATCTGGAAGAAATAAGGAAAGCTATATGGGCTTTGTATTTCCACACCGCATCCACAGATAAGTATCAAGAACATGGTTTGTGCCCCAGAGGTAAAAACAGCTGGTGTAAATACACTCCTGGAAATTGAAATAAGAACACCATGAATTCATTGTCCCAGGAAGGGGAAACTTTATTGACACATTCCTGGGGTCAGATACATCACATGATCACACTGACAGAACCACAGGCACATAGACACAGGCAACAGAGCATGCACAATGTCGGCACTAGTACAGTGTATATCCACCTTTCGCAGCAATGCAGGCTGCTATTCTCCCATGGAGACGATCGTAGAGATGCTGGATGTAGTCCTGTGGAACGGCTTGCCATGCCATTTCCACCTGGCGCCTCAGTTGGACCAGCGTTCGTGCTGGACGTGCAGACCGCGTGAGACGACGCTTCATCCAGTCCCAAACATGCTCAATGGGGGACAGATCCGGAGATCTTGCTGGCCAGGGTAGTTGACTTACACCTTCTAGAGCACGTTGGGAGGCACGGGATACATGCGGACGTGCATTGTCCTGTTGGAACAGCAAATTCCCTTCCGGTCTAGGAATGGTAGAACGATGGGTTCGATGACGGTTTGGATGTACCGTGCACTATTCAGTGTCCCCTCGACGATCACCAGTGGTGTACGGCCAGTGTAGGAGATCGCTCCCCACACCATGATGCCGGGTGTTGGCCCTGTGTGCCTCGGTCGTATGCAGTCCTGATTGTGGCGCTCACCTGCACGGCGCCAAACACGCATACGACCATCATTGGCACCAAGGCAGAAGCGACTCTCATCGCTGAAGACGACACGTCTCCATTCGCCCCTCCATTCCCGCCTGTCGCGACACCACTGGAGGCGGGCTGCACGATGTTGGGGCGTGAGCGGAAGACGGCCTAACGGTGTGCGGGACCGTAGCCCAGCTTCATGGAGACGGTTGCGAATGGTCCTCGCCGATACCCCAGGAGCAACAGTGTCCCTAATTTGCTGGGAAGTGGCGGTGCGGTCCCCTACGGCACTGCGTAGGATCCTACGGTCTTGGTGTGCATCCGTGCGTCGCTGCGGTCCGGTCCCAGGTCGACGAGCACGTGCACCTTCCGCCGACCACTGGCGACAACATCGATGTACTGTGGAGACCTCACGCCCCACGTGTTGAGCAATTCGGCGGTACGTCCACCCGGCCTCCCGCATGCCCACTATACGCCCTCGCTCAAAGTCCGTCAACTGCACATACGGTTCACGTCCAAAATCGCAGAACCTCAACGAGTGCTTGAATAATGTGATATAGCATCGTCTCCCAAAAACAGTATTGTCGGATAATACTCTACATTTTGGTGTGTATGATGCTGTGGCAGCCTTCAATGTTGGGAATATATCTAAATGCCAGGTCCTTCAAAAGTTGGGTTTGCGTGTTGGTTTCCGCACAGTACGCGCTATGTTGACTTAAGATCAGCACAGACTAAGGCAGCCGGCCGGGGTGGCCGAGAGGTTCTAGGCGCTACAGTGTGGACCCGCGTGACCGCTACGGTCGCAGGTTCGAATCCTGCCTCAGGCATGGATGTTCGTGATGTCCCTAGGTTAGTTAGGTTTCAGTAGTTCTAAGTTGTAGGGGACTGATGACCTCAGAAGTTAAGTCCCATAGTGCTCAGAGCCATTTGAACCATTTTGACTAAGGCATGCTGACAATATAATCAAGACATTAGTGAGAAAAGCAATACAGGTGCAGAGGGGTGCCAAAAGTATATTTGAAGATGATTATGAAGACTGTGAAGGGGGTATTAACTATGGATCAGGAATGTTTTAATCTTCTTTCTCCGTTTTCCGTAAGTTTGCTTTTTACTTCTTCTAGGAACATTGTCTCAGGTACTGGTGAACCTAGAAGTCTGAAATTTTTATGACTTAGTCACATGGGTTTCTTTTACACAGTGAAACAACGATTTTTTAATTACTTGATTTACAAAAGACTTAGGGATGATAATCTAGTAAAAATTGATGGAAAAAATTAACTTAAAAATAAATGTAAAATATCTCTATAAGAAAATACTTTGACAATAAATTGTTATATCAGTATTGTTATAGCATATCAATGCACATACAGCTACAATTTTATCTCTGTGTCTCCAGTAGTTTGTGAGAAAATGTTCCGTACAGTATGCACATTTTAACATTCCGGGGATAGGCGATTCTGTATCCCCTTAACGTAATAGACAAAACGCGTATGGAATCTAAATAAATACAGTTAGAAGCGAAAAACCGGCGTTCCACGAACAAACTTGAAACACGTATTCAGTTCGACGAGCGACTGAGAGCACTGCAGAACGTGGACTAACGGGGCAATCACTCGTCAGCTGATAGCCTGCGCGCTTTTTAATTTCCCGTCGATAGCCGGACTCAGTGGGCAGATGGGAGGAAGCCCGGCAAACGGCCCCGGTAAGCGGTGTGGGCCGGCGTTATTGGCGGTAATGTACGGCCGGCGAGCGCCGCGCTGTGCTGCGCTACCCCCGGCGGCGCTTCACCGCTGCGTATTTAATCCGCACGCACTGAACAGCGGCGCGAATCGCCGTAATTAGCGCAGACGCAGGCGGCGGGAACAATGGCCCCCGGCTGCGGAGTGCCTTTCAGACGTGCGGAATGCGAGGCCGGCCGGCCGCCGCCGCCTGCGAAAGAGTTGCCAGCGCTGGCGGTCACAGAGAAAGAGTGGCGGACGCACCAGCCCACAGTCGACTTCCGCTACTGCACCCCGCCTGCCTCGCGCCCATTCCTGTTTATTTTTTCCCCCTTATTTATCTTTTCGCATCGATGGCCTGTCGTGCGTCGCATGTAAGCCAGAGTGGTCGTCACGAAATTAGACACCTCAATGTCACTCCTCGCAATCAACCGGCGCTGAATCTACGTTTTCACAGCTGCAGGATTTTCCCGCAATGTATTGCGTAAAACGTATGCGAGACCGCTCTCCCTCACACACACTAAGGTGCGGAAAAGACAGTGCCATTGCGGGCTTTACCTGCGGGAAACGCTTGCGTGCTTCGTATCCACTGCGTCCCGCACGTCGCACCGATTTGCTAGGTAGTACGAGTGGGGGGAGGGGGGAGTCGAACAGAGCAGCAGCGAACTGCTTGGTGACGCCTACACTACTAGCCATTAAAACTGCTACACCAAGAAGAAATACACATCATAAAGGGGTATTCATTGGACAAATATATTGTACTAGAACTGACATGTGATTATATTTTCAGGCAATTTGGGTGCATAGATCATGAGAAATCAGTACCCAGAACAACCACCTCTGGCCATAATAACGGCTTTGATACGCCTGAGCATTGAGTCACACAGAGCTTGGATGGCGTGTACAGGTACAGCTGCCCATGCAGCTTCAACACGATACCACAGTTCATCAAGAGTAGTGACTGGCGTATTGTGGCGAGCCAGTTGCTCGGCCACCATTGATCAGACGTTTTCAATTGGTGAGAGATCTGGAGAATGTGCTGGCCAGGGCAGCAGTCGAACATTTTCTGTATCCAGAAAGGCCCGTACAGGACCTGCAACATGCGGTCGTGCATTATCCTGCTGAAATGTAGGGTTTCGCAGGGATCGAATGAAGGGTAGAGCCACGGGTCGTAACACATCTGAAATGTAACGTCTACTGTTCAAAGCTCCGTCAATGCGAACAAGAGGTGACCGACACGTGTAACCAATGCCACCCCATACTATCACGCCGGATGATACGCCAGTATAGCGATGACGAACACACGCTTCCAATGTGCGTTCACCGCGATGTCGCCAAACACGGATGCGACCGTCATGATGCTGTAAGCAGAACCTGGATTCATCCGAAAAAATGACGTATTGCCATTCGTGCACCCAGGTTCGTCGTTGAGTACACCATCGCAGGCGCTCCTGTCTTGTGATGCAGCGTCAAGGGTAACCATAGCCATTGTGTCCGAGCTGATAGTCCATGCTGCTGCAAACGTCGTCGAACTGTTCGTGCAGATGGTTGCTGTCCTGCAAACGTCCCCATCTGTTGACTCAGGGATCGAGACGTGGCTGCACGATCCGTTACATCCATGCGGATAAGATGCCTGTCATCTCAGCTGCTAATGATACGAGGCCGTTGGCATCCAGCACGGCGTTCCGTATTACCCTCCTGAACCCACCGATTCCATATTCTGCCAACAGTCACTGGACCGACGCGAGCAGCAATGTCGCGATACGATAAACCGCAATCGCGATAGGCTACAATCCGACCTTTATCAACGTCGGAAACGTGATGTTACGCATTTCTCCTCCTTACACGAGGCATCACAACAACGTTTCCCCAGGCAACTGCTGTTTGTGTATGAGAAATCGATTAGAAGCTTTCCCCATGTCAGCACGTTGTAGTTGTCGCCACCGGCGCCAACCTTGTGTGAATGCTCTGAAAGGCTAATCATTTGCATACCACAGCATCTTCTCGCTGTCGGTTAAATCTCGCGTCTGTACCACGACATCTTCGTGGTGTAGCAATTTTAATGGCGTGTCGTGTATTTACGATGTTGCAGTGTCTGTGTCATTCCTAATTACGATGCAAAATTTCATTGGACATGAAACTTCTTGGCAGTTTAAAAATGGACCGAGACTCGAAGTCGGGACCAATGCCTTTCGTTCACACTCCGCTGCAGAGTGAAAGTCTCCCTCGATGTGGCTAAGCCATGTCTCCGCAATATCCTTTCTTCCAGGAGTGCTAATTCTGCACGGTTCGCAGAAGAGCTTCTCTGAAGTTTGGAAGGTAGCAGACGAAGTACTGGCGGAATTGAAGCTGTCAGGACGGGTCGTAAGTCGAGCGTGGGTACCTCAGTCGGTAGAGCACTTGCCCATTAAAGTCAAAGGTCCCGAGTTCGAGTCTCGGTCCGGCACACAGTTTTAATCTGACAGGAAGTTTCATATCAGCACACACTCCGCTGCAGAGTGAAAATATCATTCCTTTGGACATGCATGTATGTCCGAAGGAACGGGCACTGTGGCGATTTCAGCCGTTGCGAAATACATTAAATGTATTCGGAATTGCGAATATGGACAACCACCATCTGTAGAATGGAATGACAACTATGAAAATTCGTGCCGAACCGGGGCTCGAACCCGCATTTCTCACATATCGCGAGCGGTCGCCTTACCATTTGGCTATGCACGCATGTCCAAAGGAACTTTGCCTCGTAGTTTAGAATAAAACAGGGTAAACGTCCCCTTAGAAAAATTATACATGACTGTGCTTAAACTGACACACAATATTTTTTTTAGCGCAACGCAATCTGACTTTCAATAATCCCTACAAGAGAATGGCCCTGACTAAATTAACCTATACGTTTCACAAATCACTTACCTCACAAAATTCTTCGTTACTCAAACTACTGCAATATAGCGAGCGCCAATACTGCTAGCGAAATAAAATATTCAAACTACTGACGGCACTAACTACTGATAGGCATAGTTAGCAAATGAAAGATTTTCATAGAGAACAAACAATGTGTTTACCTTAATAGTGTTCAAAAGTCATAATTTATATAGCAGTTCATGACATCTATTCTTACAAATGTACTGTTTCTGATGGACACACGTCCAGATCATCCGCTCTCAAAAATCCGCCATCTCACTTCCCCACATCCACCACTGCTGGCGGCTCACCTGCAACTGCGCAACGCTACGCGCTGTTAACAGCCAACTGCCCAACGCTACGATGGCGAGTATTACAACAATGCGGACCAGCCACAGACTGCACACAGCACAGCCAGTGATTTTCATACAGAGCGCTACGTGGCGTTACCAATATAAAAACCTAAACAGCCTACTTACACAGGCACCGCAATATCGTATTTATTCACGACACCGGTTCAAAATGGCTCTGAGCACTATGGGACTTAACATCTGCGGTCAGCAGTCCCCTAGAACTTAGAACTACTTAAACCTAACTAACCTAAGGACATCACACACATCCATGCCCGAGGCAGGATTCGAACCTGCCACCGTAGCGGTCGCACGGTTCCAGACTGAAGCGCCTAGAACCGCTCGGCCGCTCAGGCCGGCCCCGACACCGGGCGAGCTGCTTTCAAGTAACATGTTACCTGTATCGGAATATATACAACACATGTACGAGTACAGGCTGTAGACGCATGGTTGACGGCATATCGAAGTCTGGGTATGGCCGAGCGTCGTGCACGGATAGCCAAAAGGTAATGCAACAGCTCGTGATAAATAGGCAATCGGGTTTTGAGTCCCGGTCCGCCACAAATTTTCACTGCCGTCATTCCATTCTACAGCTGATGGTTGTCCATATTCGTAACTGCGATTACATCTAACGCTGCGCACGGGCAGTACCAGAAATGCTAATCACTCCAATCTACTTATTGAAACATGCACCAGATATTTCGGCTGATGGCTTGTATGCCTGAGAAGCTGAACACCTTATCGAGTTGGTATCCATACAGTGTATTTTGTGGAACAGGGCTGTTGCAGAGTTGAAAAACCAAATGGAAAAGGAGTTAATTTGGGGAGAAATCGAAAGAGAAATGAATGAAACGAGTAAGAAGAATTAGCTTTTATTATGCCCAGTCACTCCAATTTAATACATTTGGAAATATACTTTTACTGAGCCTTTAACCATACTTACGAGTGGGATGTTGTTGTTACTGTGATGAGTGCTCTGAACGACGATTAACATTCGGCCCCTTGAAGTAATCAGTGAATCCACTCCTCACAGTGAACTCCTCGGCTCTGGCATAACCACTGACACCTGCCAAGGGTATGATGTAGTCCTTGGGCGTCTCCGTTATAAGGCAATGGGGACTGGCATTCCCCGCTTCGTCGAGCGAATGTTTTGTTACCAATGTTATACACTCCTTCTTCTTCACAATATAACAACATTTGTCTCAATGCTTTGCGCTTCCTGAGTACTCTTCCCAACAATACAGTCTTCCTCCTGTTCCCTAAAACGCATCTACTTTCGGAGTGCCAAAATTGCTGTATTTTAGATCGATCACTGCACTGTATGCTTGGCGTCTGCTGCTTCCGCTACTACGAGGGGTACCCAAAATAACCGGAATTATTTTTTAAAAGCTATGTATTTTCAGATTGTTTTCAAAGCAATCTTATCCCCTTGAGAATACTTTCCATTACACCTAATACATTTCTCCCACTGTTCGGAACATATTTTGTAGTCGTCTTTAGAAATGGCTGACAACTCCTCCCTCGTTTTTTTCTTGACTTCTTCATTGTTGTCAAATCGCTGTCCTTTCATGTCCATTTTCATGCGTGGAAATAAGAAAAAGTCGCACAGAGCCATGTCAGGAGAGTAGGGTACGTGGGGCAGCGAAACCACGCTATTTTTACCCAAAAAGTGAGTAACACAGATGGCTGTGTGTGAAGGTGCATTGTCGTGGTGGAAGAACCAGTCTACTGTGTGCCACAAATCGGGTCTTTTTAGACGAACACTATTGGGCAATCTTCTAAAAATTTTAAATAAAAGGTTTGATTGTCGGTCTGACCTGGGGGAGCAAATTCTGAATGAACTATACCCTTGGCATCAAAAAAGTAAATCAGCATTGTTTTGATGTTTGATTTGACTTGACGACATTTTTTTGGATGGGGTGACGATTGACTTGACTGTTGCACTGTTCCTGGGTCGTAAACATAGCTCCATGGCTCATCACCAGTAACGACCTTTGATAGAAAATCTGTGTGTTTAAGCTGTTGTTCCAAGGCACGACATGTTTCAACTCGATGTTCCTTTTGACTGTCAGTCAAAATCCGACGAACAAACTTAGCAGCATCCCTTTTCATTCCTAAATCTTCAATTACATTTCCCTCAACCGAGCTTCAAGACAGCCCACTAATCTCTGATAGTTGATCAATTATTTGGTGACGGTCTTTGAGCACAAGCTCTAGAATATTCTCAATATTTTCGTAGATTCTGACAGTTGCTGAATGTCGAGAACGACACTTGTCATCCATGGACATGTCGCCACCACTCGTACACGTGTTTTTTTTCACATAGCGTCGTGTCGGTGTGCTATTTTCAACATTAAAACAGTTTCAGCAGCATTATTACCGAATAGAAAACCAAATTTCACAGGAGCACGTTGTTAAACTAGCCATCATAAAAATCGAAACAAGAACAAAACAGCGCTAGCAAAAGCAATCACTGCAGATCAACAGACCAAGCCAGGTCGACAACACGGGCTACACTGAACTGGCAATGAGCTGCGTAAACGCGCCTAGCGGGGGAAATAAGTACTACACAACCTCTGCCCATTGCAACGCTATTTTTTTTATACCCCTCATATTGTAGCACCACACGGCACCGCCCCCACTAGAACTCGCGTCGCGCCAATGAACCACACAATGCACCTCTCGTCTAGGAGAAACTGTAGCAACCACGGACTTTGAGAAAACTGTAAAAGTAAATCCAAACCTCTCCGAAACTTTTTCTCGCTTTCACCCCCCCACAAGAAATGTAAAAGAAATCAAGTTTTCTGCTTACTACATTTCTGATGTTGGTCTGGTAAATGATCCGTGTCAGACGTGAGATTTTAGTTCATTGCTTCACTGATGCTGACTCTATTGGCCAGAAAGTTCAGACCTTATCGACATGTACAGGGTGGGTCAAACAATAGTGGCCCCGGGCGAGTGAATAAGATTGGAGGTGGATGTATGCATATATACGCACCCCGTGACGCGCACATCATGTGTACGCCCGCCAAGTGATCCACATCGGTTCAGAGCGTGGTGTGGGCCGCGTCAGTGTGAGATAATGGTACTCACAATGGAGCAGCGGGTTTCGTTGTGGAATGTTTCGTGACAACAAAGTCGTAGAAACGGTGTGGTCAGTTGTTTGTTGAGAAGTTTAATGGCGTCAAGGTGCTAGCAAAGGGTGCAATGCAACGCTTAGTCCGAAAGTGGCCTCACGCAGGACCTGTTATGAACAAGTCAAAAAACATTCCGAACCGTGCCCACGCACCAGAAAATATGGCTGCAATTGACCAGAAAATGCTTCAGAGTCCTACCAAACCAACCTAGGAGCGTATTTATCCAATCTTCACGCCTGACAGAGTTGTTAGCAGAGGTGTCAGTCTGGTCGCGGCTCTTGCTGACCACCCAGCTCAGCTGATGCGTCAGAGTGCGGTTACGTTGTGTTGGAACTCCTCTTCTCTAGGATGTATCGCAGCGACCCTCATAGTCTTCAAGAAGTGTAGTAGAACATTTCAGATGAGACTGCAGCAAATCCAGCAGTCCAGTGTAGATCCGGCTTCAACAGCGGACCGGAGTGGCCGAACGGTTCTAGGCGCTTCAGTCCGGAACCGCGCGACCGCTGTGGTCGCAGGTTCGAATCCTGCCTCGGGCATGGATGTGTGTGATGCCCGTAGGTTAGTTAGGTTTAAGTAGTTCTAAGTTGTAGGCGACTGGTGACCACAGAAGTTAAGTCCCATAGTGCTCAGAGCCATTGTTTTGTCTTCAATAGCTTGCTGACCAGCGCACAAAAGCGTCAAAGATCAACGGTGGTCACTTTCAACATCTGCTACAGTCAGGTTAGTACTGTATTTCCTTTCCCCTGCTCTGTTTGTATGTACCCTGGAACTCTGTTCTTTGGGCCACTTTTATTTGCCCCGCCCTGTACTATTGAAGGGAAGAATAAAATTATGTTTTTTGTACAACACAGTTTAGCAAATATATCATGGTAAGTACTGAGTAGCGAAAAATCCAACTTTTCTTAAAAGCCTACATATTTCTATATTTCAATAGCACAAAATTTTCATAGAATTAAAAGAGAAGCGTCAGTAGATAGATCTCGTACCACTCTATTGTGTACAACTGTCAAATTATAAGAAAACAGCACTTTCATTTTTTTACGCTTTTACGCGCACCGATCCGCGTCTAGGAAAATGTTTCATGCAGCGTCCTGCGGCCCGCAGCGGACGACAGAAGACGAAAACGTATTCCGCAGCACGCTGCGTTGAATTTCCATACGTAGGCAAACGTTGCTACAACGCTATGATTCGCTCGCCTAATCGCCTTGTTGCCTCATGTACTCTGGTGAAAGTGCAGCAGGCAGCGCCAGGTGAATGTGCAGTGTTTCTGTGCGATATGGTGTGTTCACATGTAGGTTCAATCTTACGTGGAGCGGTGCATTGACGTGTGTCTAGTACGGTGTGAAATTCAGGAGCGAGTGGCGAAAAGACATTTGGAAACAATATAAAATTGTCATATAGAATGTACTGAAGTGAATAGTCCAGGAATAATATAAATTCTGCGCATGATCATAAAATGGCAATTAAACTTTGCGGTATTTCCGTATCGACTGTGTTCTGTATTAACGGTGCAGTAACATCGGCAGAATCTCTAGATGTGAGCACGTGTTTAGAGTCTCCAGGAAAGGAATATGAGTGGAAACGAAAATCACGGAATTTGACAATTCTGACAAAAAGTTAATGCGTAGAACTGTACTTCGATACTCTGACAGAGTATCTGACCGCTAGAAAAATACAGTGTTCTCCGTGAAAAAAAAAAAAAAAATTATTCTGGCTCAGATACCTCCGTTCTTTCTCTTCTCCGCTTGGTTCTTGATTTAGAAAGTCTAATGATGGGAAAAACTTTTTAATGGAATACAGGGACACAGCAGCAGCAAGAACGAAGTTTTGTGTAAAATGCTCTTACTGAATGCAAATTGAGGACAACAGCCTTGGAGTACATTTCGATAAAATTCCTGTTTCCCAGAACCACACGCAAAAATAAATTTTGCTCGATTTCGACGGAAATATTGGCCTGAAAGTACCTACAGTCACTTTTGTGAAGCGTATATCAGCGATTTGACTGACGGGTGCAGTGATGAAGGGTTAGTAAGAGCTGCGAATAAAAATTTTTCGGGAGATACGGAATATTCTCGGGTCGTGCTCAGGCGAACTGTAATAACTAAAATCCTGGCATACGAGTATTCGCACGCTATCACGAACAGTCTCTCGTAAACAAAATATGTTCATTAACAACTTTTTTCGAAGGCAGTTTCTGCGCGGTTCAACATGACGCAAATACACCAGCGTCGACATTTTTCGCTATACAGGTGCAACAGTTGCACACCTCTTCCGTATTTTGCTTTTTTTTCTCAGAATATTTTTATGTTTTGATGATAAAATATGCATCACATGCATATATAAACTTTGAGAATGTTCGTATATCTTTTCCAGACCTAATATGTATGTGGTTCTGTTTTTTCTTCAGGACAAAGTAAAAAATTGTTGTGTTGGCTGAAGAGCCAACACCGTTTTACGAGGGGAGGCCGAAATGCACGCGTTTTAGCTCAGACAAGCTGGCGTGAGGAGGGAAGAACTATACTGCCGTGAAGTCTGGAACATGACAAGTAATTAGAATTCAGAAAGCGGGCGTAATTAGTTTGATACTTAACTTTAAACCATTAATGATGAACGTCGCTCTTGACTGTACATGAGTCACAATATTATCTGTTCAGAAGACATATTAACTGAATATGGCGCCTTGCTAGGTCGTAGCAAATGACGTAGCTGAAGGCTATGCTAAACTGTCGTCTCTGCAAATGAGAGCGTATGTAGTCAGTGAACCATCGCTAGCAAAGTCGGCTGTACAACTGGGGCGAGTGTTAGGGAGTCTCTTTAGACTAGACCTGTCGTATGGCGGCGCTCGGTCTGCAGTTCACTGATAGTGGCGACACGCGGGTCCGACGTATACTAACGGACCGCGGCCGATTTAAAGGCTACCACCTAGCAAGTGTGGTGTCTGGCGGTGACACCACAAAAATAATAATAATTTATTTTCACAACTATTTGTAACGTCAGTTTTTATTTTTTTTCGTAGCAGATGTCAGGAATTCTCTTTTGGAAAGTTCACCATCACATTCTAGACTAAAAATAGAGATGTTTAACACTTTATTCGGAATTTTTACTAGCATTTTAAATCATCACGAAGTGGCAATGCTATAGGACCGTGAGATGATCTTGAGGTGCCTATTTTCGTGAAGGCCGTTATAGTCTGTACGAGACCAACACTGTCTGACAAAACAAACTGGTTGGTTGGTTGGTTCGTAGATTAAAGGGACTAACCGACAAGGCTGTCACTCCCTTGCAAAACAAGTGAAGCATTCAGAAGGGAACGAGGAAACGAAATGAAACTTCGCGGGTTGAGAGGATATGTGAAGTTATTGCAAAGGTTACATAATGAAGTCAAATTTACAAATATTGTGTCAGTATGAACCTACTTATCAGACAATGTTGCACTCACTGTGAGTAGTATACTTGCACTGATTCAGTTGTGAAGGGTGTCAAGAAGCTGTTACATACTTTCCTGAGGCAAGCTAACCTGCAGTTGTTGTAACTGATCCTTGCTGTCCTTGATATTCGCATTGGAACGGAGTTGACGTCCGAAATGCTTCCACACATTTCTATAGGAGCGATCTTGCTGACTGTAGAAGTACACCAACACCACACAGAAAATTACTGGAGACTCAAGTCATACGGCGACGAACATTGGTCTATAGAGCTGATATATCTAGGGAGGTCACTGACTAGGGTAGTCCATGGAGGTCTGTTAGCTATCCTGTTCTGGCGGTGTAATGGCTAGTATACCTCCCTGGTAAGCAAGGAGACATGGGTTCGAGTCCTGGCTATAGCACAATTTTTAATTCGTTTCTTCAGCTTCTGTCTTTATGATAGAGCATTGTTGTTGTTGTTGTGGTCTTCAGTCCTGAGACTGGTTTGATGCAGCTCTCCATGCTACTCTATCCTGTGCAAGTTTCTTCATCTCCCAGTACCTACTGCAACCTACATCCTTCTGAATCTGCTTAGTGTATTCATCTCTTGGCCTCCCTCAACGATTTTCACCCTCCACGCTGCCCTCCAATGCTAAATTTGTGATCCCTTGATGCCTCAAAACATGTCCTACCAACCGACCCCTTCTTCTAGTCAAGTTGTGCCACAAACTTCTCTTCTCCCCAATCCTATTCAATACCTCCTCATTAGTTACGTGATCTACCCACCTTATCTTCAGCATTCTTCTGTAGCACCACATTTCGAAAGCTTCTATTCTCTTCTTGTCCAGACTAGTTATCGTCCATGTTTCACTTCCATACATGGCTACGCTCCATACAAATGCTTTCAGAAACGACTTCCTGACACTTAAATCTATACTCGATGTTAACAAATTTCCCTTCTTCAGAAACGATTTCCTTGCCATTGCCAGTCTACATTTTATATCCTCTCTACTTCCACCATCATCAGTTATTTTACACCCCAAATAGCAAAACTCCTTTACTACTTTAAGTGTCTCATTTCCTAATCTAATCCCCTCAGCATCACCCGATTTAATTTGACTACATTCCATTATCCTCGTTTTGCTTTTGTTGATGTTCAGCTTATATCCTCCTTTCAAGACACTGTCCATTCGGTTCAACTGCTCTTCCAAGTCCTTTGCTGTCTCTGACAGAATTACAATGTCATCGGCGAACCTCAAAGTTTTTACTTCTTCTCCATGAATTTTAATACCTACTCCGAATTTTTCTTTTGTTTCCTTTACTGCTTGCTCAGTATACAGATTGAATAACATCGGGGAGAGGCTACAACCCTGTCTCACTCCTTTCCCAACCACTGCTTCCCTTTCATGCCCCTCGACTCTTATAACTGCCATCTGGTTTCTGTACAAATTGTAAATAGCCTTTCGCTCCCGGTATTTTACCCCTGCCACCTTCAGAATTTGAAAGAGAGTCTTCCAGTTTACGTTGTCAAAAGCTTTCTCTAAGTCTAGAAATGCTAGAAACGTAGGTTTGCCTTTTCTTAATCGTTCTTCTAAGATAAGTCGTAAGGTTAGTATTGCCTCACGTGTTCCAACATTTCTACGGAATCCAAACTGATCTTCCCCGAGGTCCGCTTCTACCAGTTTTTCCATTCGTCTGTAAAGAATTCGCGTTAGTATTTTGCAGCTGTGACTTATTAAACTGATAGTTCGGTAATTTTCACATCTGTCAACACCTGCTTTCTTTGGGATTGGAATTATTATACTCTTCTTGAAGTCTGAGGGTATTTCGCCTGTCTCATACATCTTGCTCACCATACGGTAGAGTTTTGTCATGACTGGCTCTCCCAAGGCCATCAGTAGTTCTAATGGAATGTTGTCTACTCCCGGGGCCTTGTTTCGACTCAGGTCTTTCAGTGCTCTGTCAAACTCTTCACGCAGTATCTTATCTCCCATTTCATCTTCATCTACATCCTCTTCCATTTCCATAATATTGTCCTCAAGTACATCGCCCTTGTATAAACCCTCTATATACTCCATCCACCTTTCTGCCTTCCCTTCTTTGCTTAGAACTGGGTTGCCATCTGAGCTCTTGATATTCATACAAGTGGTTCTCTTCTCTCCAAAGGTCTCTTTAATTTTCCTGTAGGCAGTATCTATCTTACCCCTAGTGAGACAAGCCTCTACATCCTTACACTTGTCCTCTAGCCATCCCTGCTTAGCCATTTTGCACTTCCTGTCGATCTCATTTTTGAGACGTTTGTATTCCTTTTTGCCTGCTTCATTTACTGCATTTTTATATTTTCTCCTTTCATCAATTAAATTCAATATTTCTTCTGTTACCCAAGGATTTCTATTAGCCCTCGTCTTTTTACCTACTTGATCCTCTGCTGCCTTCACTACTTCATCCCTCAGAGCTACCCATTCGTGTTCTACTGTATTTATTTCCCCCATTCCTGTCAATTGTTCTCTTATGCTCTCCCTGAAACTCTCTACAACCTCTGGTTCTTTCAGTTTATCCAGGTCCCATCTCCTTAAATTCCCACCTTTTTGCAGTTTCTTCAGTTTCAATCTGCAGTTCATAACCAATAGATTGTGGTCAGAATCCACGTCTGCCCCTGGAAATGTCTTACAATTTAAAACCTGGTTCCTAAATCTCTGTCTTACCGTTATACAATCTATCTGATACCTTTTAGTATCTCCAGGATTCTTCCAGGTATACAACCTTCTTTTATGATTCTTGAACCAAGTGTTAGCTATGATTAAGTTATGCTCTGTGCAAAATTCTACAAGGCGGCTTTCTCTTTCATTTCTTCCCCCAAATCCATATTCACCTACTATGTTTCCTTCTCTCCCTTTTCCTACTGACGAATTCCAGTAACCCATGATTGTTAAATGTTCGTCTCCCTTCACTACCTGAATAATTTTTTTTATATCGTCATACATTTCATCAATTTCTTCATCATCTGCAGAGCTAGTTGGCATATAAATTTGTACTACTGTAGTAGGCATGGGCTTTGTGTCTATCTTGGCCACAATAATGCGTTCAGTATGCTGTTTGTAGTAGCTAACCCGCACTCCTATTTTTTTATTCATTATTAAACCTACTGCTGCATTACCCCTATTTGATTTTGTATTTATAACCCTGTAATCACCTGACCAGAAGTCATGTTCCTCCTGCCACCGAACTTCACTAATTCCCACTATATCTAACTTTAACCTATCCATTTCCCTTTTTAAATTTTCTAACCTACCTGCCCGACTAAGGGATCTGACATTCCACGCTCCCATCCGTAGAACGCCAGTTTTCTTTCTCCTGATAACGACGTCCTCTTGAGTAGTCCCCGCCCGGAGATCCGAATGGGTTACTATTTTACCTCCGGAATATTTTACCCAAGAGGACGCCATCATCATTTAATCATACAGTAAAGCTTCATGTCCTCGGGAAAATTTACGGCTGTAGTTTCCCCTTGCTTTCAGCCGTTCGCAGTACCAGCACAGCATGGCCGTTTTGGTTAATGTTACAAGGCCAGATCAGTTAATCATCCAGACTGTTGCCCCTGCAACTACTGAAAAGGCTGCTGCCCTCTTCAGGAACCACATGTTTGTCTGGCCTCTCAACAGATGGTTCAAATGGCTCTGAGCACTATTGGACTCAACTGCTTAGGTCATTAGTCCCCTAGAACTTAGAACTACTTAAACCTAACTAACCTAAGGACATCACAAACATCCATGCCCGAGACAGGATTCGAACCTGCGACCGTAGCGGTCTTGCGGTTCCAGACTGCAGCGCCTTTAACCGCACGGCCACTCTCAACAGATACCCCTCCGTTGTGGTTGCACCTACGGTAGGGCTATCTGTATCGCTGAGGCACGCAAGCCTCCCCACCAACGGCAAGGTCCTTGGTTCATGGGGGGGGGAATAGAGCACTAATCTATTAAAAAGTGTCACTACAGTACTGCTGCATGAAAGGTAACACATGAGGACGCAACATGACATACCACAGTGGCGGCCGAGTTCCTTCAATGACTACCAGCCGTAATACGAAATCATACCCTAAATAGCAAAACTCATTTATTGCTTTTAGTTACTCGTTTTCTAATCTTATTCCATCAGCACAGCCTGTCCGCCCCCGGCAGCTGAGTGGTAGCTGGCACGGTAGCTCAGCGTGTTCGGTCACAGGGTTAGCTGTCCTGTATAATAAAAAACTGAGTCAACGGCTGAACACTGAACTTGAACGCGTGTCATAGGACATCAGCACCGAACAAATACAACGAACAATATCGAACAAAATGAGATTAAAAAAATAAAAAAGTGATCAGCGTGACAGAATGTCAGTCCTAAGGGCGCGGGTTCGATTCCCGGCTGGGTCGAGATTTTGCTCCTCTCAAGGACTGGGTGTTGTGTTGTCCTAATCATCATCATTTCATCCCCATCGACACGCAAGTCGCCGAAGTGGCGTCAAATCGAAAGACTTGCACGCGGCGAACGGTCTACCCGACGGGAGGCCATAGTAACACGACATTTTATTTATTTTTAGCACAGCCTGATTTAATTCGGCTGTATTTCATTACCCTTGTTTCACTTTTATTAATGCTCATCGTACAATCTGTTTTGAAGACACTATTTATTCCGTTCAACTGTTCTTTCAAGTCCTTAGCCGCCTCTGACTGTTTTACAGTGTCTCTGGCAAATCACAGAGCTTTTATCTCTTCTCCCTGAATTTTGATCCCGTTTCCAAATTTCTTCTGCATTTCCTTCACAGATTGCTCAGTGTACAGACTGAATAGCATCTGGGATACGTTACAACACTGGCTCACTCCCATCTCAACTACTGCTTCTCTTTCAAGTCCTTCGACTCCTTTAGCTTGCAGTCTGGTTTCTCTGCAAGCTGTAAACCGCCTTTGATTTCCTGTATTCTTCAAAATTTCAGAGAGTGTAGTCCAATCCACATGGTCAAAGCTTTCTCTAAATCTACAAATGCTAAAAACTTAGTTTGGCTTTCTTCAACCGATCTTCTATGACAAGTCAGCATTGTCTCATCTGTTCCTTTTTCTTCGGAGCCCAGACTGATCTTGTCTAAGATCGATCTCTACACGTTTTTGGTGCTGTCTGATCAAAAAACTCACAAAAGTGAATTTCCCGGATTATGAATTTAATTGTTCGTAACAGTCAGCAGGAGAGAGAGACAGAGAGGTACACATAGTGGAAGTGGTGGCCCCATTAAACACGAAGTAATTTTTTGAAGCGACCAACGTTCCCTCCAAGAAGCTGTGAGAATCAGTGACTGCAAGTAAAATTGAAAAGTAATTGCAGCATTTATACTCTCGTCGACTCCAAAGAGAAATACTAGATCCCAGTCCACGCCATGCAGTCACCAGTATGTGGTCACTCTTGGCCTATTGAATGCGGCGAATGAGCAAACAGCTACATTTTTCAATCGAAGAGAATTGCCTCAGACATTCTGGCCCTAAAAACCGAAATAGGATTCGCCCACGCTTTTCGCCCTCTTTCGTATTGATACAAAGAGTGATTATCTAAAAATTTTCCTTTAACGACAGTCCCACTGCACCAAAATGGTAACATCTGAGAGGCTTGCCTGTCTCTAATCCATTCCTTAACTTACGATATCCCAGAGTGAAACCGCTGTTAAGGCTCTCAACCGAGAACGTCTTCAGCAGAACTTCTGGGCCAGAACTTAGCCCGTATTACACAGCGGGTTTGTTGGGGGTTTCGCTGACGATCTCGTACTCTTGTTTACATCACTAATCACTAGAAACCGGTGAGCAAGGCATTCTCTTCAGTAAACTTGCTGGAATGGTTCTTCATTGCGTTCTCCGACTTACAGCAGCAACGTATAAGTAATCTGAACGTTTCATGGTTTTTTGTGCTTTTTTCTTCCGTGAGGTAATAGATTAAGGAACCCCCGGACTACGTCGTATATTAATAAGAAAGAATATGCAGCAACCAGTCACTATTTAGGTCATCAGATTTACTTTGTTACCCTTTAGCGCATTGTGACGTTTTTATTTAGATTATGAAAGTTAATGCAATAAAATAACAGTGCACGTTCCAGAGATGGATGTGACAACATACAAAACCTGTAGAGAATGAGAAAATGAACGTGAGCACAAGAACAGTTACAGGTTGTTGCTAGTTCTTCTTCATTAATCTGACACCTCGTTGCGAGCACGGTCATCAGGAAAACGTTACCAAGGAAATGACACGCTCTTCATGCCACTAACAAACCTAAATATCTTCGAAGTCAGAATGACATAGTTGCTCTGGGCCACTCATTACTTCAAACATTCCTGTTTATACCCAAAATCTAAACTTAACCGCCTTCACTTCCACTGAATTTCACTGAAGATGGAGTTTGTGCAGAATACACTGCCTGATAAAAAAAAAAGGGAAGGGGTCAGAAGGGGAGACGCAGTCAGATGTTACTATTCTCTCGTATAAGTATGCACCATCGGAGAGTATGTAAATGATTCGAGTTGCAATTCTCTGTCACGCGTAGAACCAGCACCAGAGTGCATTAATTCGTTCGTCTTTGGTGTTCTTACGAAGCATGGTACACAGTGGCGCATATAAAGCCGGCACCTGCGCTGAAAGAAATATGACTGAAGAAAATCAACGTGCATCTTCGCTTTCTTACATTTTTATTGTACAGTTTCATTATTAACTATGTCATTTACAGTTTAAGTAACAGATTTTCTTTTATTAGTTTAATAAGCATATTTTAGAAAGGAATTTAAAGTCTGTGTTCAAAATGTTCTCCGCCAACATCCAAGCAAAGTTGTGCACGTCGAAGCATGTTAAGGAAAACACTTTTCAGTACTCTTTGAGGAATGTTCGAAATTTCTTCACATATGTTGTTTTATAAGGTGTCAAGTGTTCTGGGATTGTTGCGGTAGACTCTAGCCTTTGAAATTTCTTCACATATGTTGTTTTATAATGTGTCAAGTGTTCTGGGATTGTTGCGGTAGACTCTAGCCTTTAGAAATCCCCAGAGGTAAAAGTCACATGGTGACAAGTCGGGAGGGCGGGGTGGCCACAAGCCTTTTCTAATGGTCCTCTAAGGCGCTGCAGTCATGGACTGTGCGGCAGGTCCCGGCGGAGGTTCGAGTCCTCCCTCGGGCATGGGTGTGTGTGTTTGTCCTTAGGATAATTTAGGTTAAGTAGTGTGTAAGTTTGGGGACTGATGACCTTAGCAGTTAAGTCCCATAAGATTTCACACACACACATAATGGTCCTCTCTTCTGTAAAATCAGTATGTATACGAGCTTAGGACAAATCCGACGTATGAGAAGTTTCCCCATCTTGCTGGAAATATCAACAATATTTTTCGTTTGGAGTTAACAGAGACGAAGATTCATTGTAGAGTTGCAAGTAAACGTGTGTTGACAGTTTCGTTGAAGAACAATGGCCCGATAATTCTGTTACCAGATACAGTACGCCGTGGAGATTCTCTGTACCTACATTGTCTTGTGTTTTGTGAATTAACGTAATCTGACAGATGAAACCAAGCTTCATCCGTGGAAAAAAGGAGGAACGGATCAAGATGTCCCCCAGCGACATTTTCCAGCAACCAATTACAGTAATGTGTACGCTAACTCTTGTCCGCTTCTTTTATTTGCTGAACAACACTCACACGGTAAGGTTTCATTTTTGAGCCATGAAGGATGCGTTGACATGACCTGCGAGATATTCCACACTGCTGTGATAATCGTCGTGTTGACTTGTAGGGACTTCTTGCAGTGTGTGCCGTCACGTTTGCCACAACTTCAGGTGTACGTACAGTCGGTGCCTTATTTCTCTTTGAATTAACAACACTGCCTGTCGAACGCCACTTTCTCACTAGATCCTGAATCGTTGATTTTGCAGGAATATTACTTTCAGGAAACTTTTGATGAAAAGTTTCACGAACAACTTTTATGGATTCAGAGCACACATATTCTTCAACAATGAACACACGTTGTTCAATGGAGTGAGACATGACAATGAAGTAAGCGGTTTATAACGAACATTTTCCGTATGAACTACTCACGCGCTGCTGCTGTTGGAAGGTGGCAAAGAAACTGACAAGCTAGTAATGCTAATCACGCGCGTTCGCATTCCGATTCGGGCCGGTTTTACGTGCGCCACTCTGTACAATACATTAGGGGAGTGAACAGCATCAGATATTAAGTGATAACTGCGAGGGACACTGAGATACTACGCATCCGTGTGAGACAGCGTTATCAGCATTTCACAGAATTCGAAAGGCAACTCATTGTAGGTCTCCACTTGGTCGGCTGGTCGAATTGTGCAGTATCTACATATGTGGGGCATTCGGGTGTGATACTGACCCGATGTTGGACTGCATACGAACGTGAGAGCAGGCATACACTTCATCAAGGTTCCGGTCGACTAACATGTGACCACCACAAAGGAGCATCGCCTTATAGTGCATAAAGCACATCGTAACCCCTTCACATCTGCGTCTGCCTTCCGAGAACAGCTAACGGAGACCGTAAAATTCTGTGTCATCTTGCACCATTGGTCGGAGACTAACAGCGGACAGACGGGATATCCAGCCTAATGTGTATGCTGTCATTTACACAAAACAGTCGGCTGAGTTCCTAATGATTGTGATACAGGACTGCTAATGAATGGCATCTCAATGTGTTCAGCGATGAATTCCTGTTCTATACGACTCTGGTTCAAATATCTCTGAGCACTATGGGACTTAACATCAGAGGTCATCAGTCCCCTAGAACTTAGAACTACTTAAACCTAACTAACCTAAGGACATTACACACATTCGTGCCCGAGGCAGGATTCGAACCTGCGACCGTAGCAGTCGCGCGGTTCCGGACTGAAGCGCCTAGAACTGCTCGGTCACCCCGACCGGCTGTACGACCCTGGAGGACTATCGTTGGCAAATATGACTGTGATCTGTGGAGAAGCCTTATCTCCCATGTTTTGGAGAGGGGCAGCAGTGTTACTCCTGGCACCATGGTTTGGGCTCACGCCTGTCAGTGGCTGAAGATACTCTCACCACACAACGGTACTTTACAGACATCCTATGTCCTCATGTCTCACCTCTCATGCGACAGTGTCGTGGTACCATTTTTGAACAGGACAGCGCTCGTCCACAGGTGTTAGGTGTCTCTATTAACTGTTTTCGTGACGTCCGCTCACTCCCGCGGCCACCGTGATCCCAAGGTCTGTCCCCAATAGAGTCTATGTGAAAATGTGTGGAACCAGTTCAGATGTTCACTCTGTCTCAGTGCGAGCATCGAGGATATCAACAGCAAGTTACTACTTTTGTGTGTCAGCTTGCGTCAAGAGATGGCAGACCTTTCCCAATTGAATCAGTGCGTTGATTCAGGCCAGACGTCTTACAGAATGGGCTCAAACTGCTAAGTTCTTTGTACATCTACATCTGCACCTGCATAGATACTCCGCAAGCCACAGTATGGTGCATGGCAGAGGGTTCCCTGTACCACTACTAGCCATTTCCTTAACTGTCCCATTCGCAAATTGAGCGAAGGGACAACGACTGTCTGTATGTCTCCGTAAGAGCCCCATATTTCTTGAATCTTATCTACGTGGTCATTACGCGAAATGTATGTTGGTGGCAGTGGAATCGTTCGGCAGTCAGCTTCAATGCCGGTTCTCTAAATTATCTTAGTAGTGTTTTTTCGAAATTGTCTTATTCTCTCCAGGGATTCCCGCTTGAGCTTCTGAAGCACATCCGTAATAATTGCAAGGTGATCGAACCTACTAGGTAACAAATCTAGCATCTCGCCCCTGAATTGCTTTGATGTCTTCCTTCAATCCGATCTGGTGCGTATCCCAAACACTCGAGCAATACTCAAGAATAGGTCATACCAGATCCTATATCCGGTTTCCTTTACAGATGAACTACTCTTTTTTAAAATTCTTCCAATAAACGGAAATCGAGCACTCGCTTTCCCTACCACAATTCTCACATGCTCATTCCATTTCATATCGATTTGCGAGCAGTACTCAAAATAGGTCGCACTAGCGTCATATGCCGTCTCCTTTACAGGTGCACCACTCTTTTCTAAAATTCTCCCAATAAACCGAAGTCGATCATTCGCCTTCCCTACCACAGGTTTCACATGCTCATTCCATTCCATATCGATTTGCAACGTTACGCCCAGACATTAAATGATTGACTGTGCCAAGCAGGACACTAGTAATACTGTAACTGTACATTATGGGTTTGTAATTCCTAGTCACTCGCATTAACTTTCTTTTTTTCACATTTAGAACTAGCTGCCATTCATCACACCAACTAGAAAAATTGTCTAAGTCGTATTACATCTTCCTACATGCAATCGACTTCAACACCTTACCGTACACCACTGCATCATCTGCAAACAACTGCAGATTGCTGCCCACCCTATCTGGTAAATCATTTATGCATATGGAGAAGAACAGCGGTCCTATCACACTTCCCTGGATAACTCCTGTCGATCCCTTGTCTCTGATGAACACTCGCCGCCGAGGTAGACGTACTGGCTTCTATTACGTGGGAAGTCTAACATATCCGTGAACTTATTCCATATGCTCGTACCCTCGTTAACAGCCTTCAATGAGACACCATCTCAAATGCTTTCTGAAAATCTAAAAATATGAAATCTGTCTGTCTTCCTTCATCCATAGTTTGAAATATATGAGGGAGAAAAGGTCAAAGTGAGTTTCGTACGAGAGATGTTTTGCAAAATCATGCTGATTCGTGGACATAAGCTTATTCGAACTAAGAATATGATCAAGGATTCTGTGGTAAACCGAGGTTTTTGGGTCCGTTCTTATATGCTGAACTACCCTTCTTATATGCTGGACTCACCTGCGCATTTTCCCAGTCGCTTGTCACTTTGTGCTGGGCGAGAGAGTCACGATAAATTCAAGCTAGATAAGGGCCAATGCCGTAGAGTACTCTTTGTAAATCTGAACTGGAATTGCATCCGAAACTGGAGATTTATTTGCTCTAAAATCTTTCAGTTGTTTCTCTACACCAGGGATGGTTATTAGTATGTCGTCCGTACGGGAGTCTGTCCGATGGTCAGATGACGGAATATTTGCACGATCTTCTTGTGCGAACGATTTCTTGAAAGCGAAATTTAAAACTTCGGCTTTCGTTTTCCTGTATTTAACTGCCACACCAGACTGATCAACAAGGGGCTGAGTAGAAACCTTAGACCCGCTTAGCGATTTTACATAGCACCAGGATTTTCTCGGGTTCTCTGCCAGGTCTTTTACAAAGGTGTTGCGGTGGTAGTTGTTGTATGCTCTGCGCATAGATCTTTTCACAGACGCACGAATCTCTACTAACCTATGCTTCTTGTCAGTTGTGTTTTCTCTTTTGAACCGAGAGTGAAAAAGCCACTGTTTCCTCAGCATCTTCCGAATTTCGTTATTAATCCATGGTGGGTCTTCTCCATCCTTTACCCACTTACTAGGCACATAACTCTTCAGACCACGACTTACAATCTGCTTCAACTTTTCTCGCAATTCCTCTGCGTTCATCTTGCTGGAACTAAGTGATGTCAATTCACTGTTTAAGTGAGATGCAAACAATAGCTTATTTGTACTATCTAGCAGAAACACTCTCCTAGGCTTCTTGATAGATTTATTAACTTTTGTAGCCATAGTTGCTATAATGACAGCATGATCGCTAACGCCCGTTTGCGTAATCTCATTGTCCGAAAGGCCCGGCCTACGTGCAGCTACAAGGTCAAAGATGTTTACGTTGCGTATGGGCTGCCGAGCTAGATGCTCAAGACAATGTTCAGAAAACGTGTTCAAAAGTATTTTGCATGGCTGTTTGTCTGTACTTCCCACCCCCCCACCCACCCACCATCCCGACCCCACGCAATGAATCCATAGAGACCCCTGTCTACATTCGGTAATTTGAAGTCGCCTCCAACTAGTATTGTGTTATCTGGATATTTCCGCTCTACTGACCGTCGATTTTCTTTGATTGACACTAGATCTGACACGTGTGACCGCTGAAAAAATTACAGCAACTTAGTTACACCCACACATGTTATACGCGACCAGGTCACTTCACTGTCACACTCACCTTCGACTTCAATAGAGACAATATTTTTCTCAACTACAATGAACACTCCCCCTCCTGTGGCCTCTCATCTGCCTTTCCGATATACATTCCACGACTCGCTAAGTATCTCAGAGCTTTGCACTTCAGGTTTCAGCCAGCTCTCGGTCCCAAGAGTAATTTGAGCGCGAGAACTTTCCTAGATGGCAGTAAATTTGGGAACTTTATTACGAATACTTTGACAGGTTACTGGTAAAATTTTTACAGTCGAAATGTC